>NC_083732.1:58672832-59922832 GCF_028564815.1 Eubalaena glacialis
CCTTCTTTATCTAATACTATTCATCCTTCATAACTCAGATTAATGTTACCTCATCAGAGAACCCTCAGGATATCCTGTAACAAGTTCCTTTAGTGCCACTCATTTCTTTTTGGGGGGACTTTCACAGCCATAATTACATAATTAAATATGCAAATTAATCTGCTTCCTCTGATAACCAGTTGCATGAGGGCATGGATTTTGTCTGTCCCTTCTTGACTTTTATACATCTAGTCCCTAGCACACTGCCTGGTGTAGAGTAGATGTCAACAAATATTTAATAAATGAATGATTAAAAAAATAGAAAGAGGTTGGAACACTCTGGTCGATCTATATCCCTCTGTTAAAAACAGAAGTAGCTTGTCAATTTTCAAATAACCAGTCTATAACAAAATATACATCATTAAAATATCATCCAGTCTCTCAGATGTATCCATAAGGCGTTTTATTATCTTCCAGTGCTCCCAAGTCTCTTCTATGGTATCCATTTTCCTCTAAATTTCATGCGATGACTAACAGAAAGCTTAAATTACTTGCATGTGAAAAAAAAAAAAAAAACCAGCTGTTTATGTATTTGAGAAGTGTTTAATATACTACAATATACAACCTCCTACTGCTTCATAAATTGTTTCTGATGACACATAGTTTTTATATATAGTGAATTATTATATGTGCTTAAGAATCCTTTGTCAAAAAGGAAGATGAATCTCTGGGAGTTACATACCAGAAAATCTTTGTAATTACGTTATTTGAGTATTCTACAAAGCTATGGCCTCATCTTTCTCTGGCTGACAAATTTCATTTGTGAAAATATGTGTTGAATCTATTTCTTGAAATTCTGCCACTACCTTGGGGCATAGGGGAAGGAAATGGAGCGGTTCCTGCTAATTATCCTCGAGGCCTGTGTGCCCCGAGATATTCAGGACCACAAATATGCTGGTCTAGGTGATCTCTAGGCTCTCCTCAGAAAGCATTATTTTAGAAATACTTTTTGAGGTCTGGAAAGTCATCCTTAACTTTCTGAAATCAGTGGAGAAGAAAAACTAACTTTGGAAAATTCATCTATCCATCTTCTGCATAGAAAACAGGAAAATAATTCAAATTGGTAAACTGAAGTAATACAGTGTATGGCTCCGTTCACATATCTTCTTTTTTTTAATAAATAAATTTATTTATTTATTTATTTATTTTTAGCTGCATTGGGTCTCCATTGCTGCGCACAGGCTTTCTCTAGTTGAGGTGAGCGGGGGCTACTCTTCGTTGCGGAGCGCGGGCTTCTCATTGCGGTGGCTTCTCTTGTTGTGGGGCACGGGCTCTAGGCGCGCGGGCTTCAGTAGTTGCAGCATGCAGGT
This sequence comes from Eubalaena glacialis, assembly GCF_028564815.1. NCBI lineage: Eukaryota > Metazoa > Chordata > Mammalia > Artiodactyla > Balaenidae > Eubalaena > Eubalaena glacialis. The sequence goes on from NC_083732.1 coordinate 58,674,182, forward strand.
TCAGTAGTTGTGGCTCATGGGCTTTAGAGCGCAGGCTCAGTAGTTGTGGCACACGGGCTTAGTTGCTCCGCGGCATGTGGGATCTTCCCGGACCAGGGTTTGAACCCATGTCCCTGCATTGGCAGGTGGATTCTTAACAACTGCACCACCAGGGAAGCCCTCACATATCTTCTGAAGGCCTCTATTATCGTCCAATCCAAGAAGATCGCAAGCAGTGACCTCAGCCCTCCCCAGGCTGACACATTCTGTATCTCCAAAGTGGTGATTCAGCTTTATTTTAAGCTCCACATGAAGCAGGGGAACAATATTCTCTTCAGGTCCACAGTGGGCTCTAGGCCAGCAGCAGCTGTCAGCTCGGTGGTTTTCAGCAAGCTGCTCGATGCAGACTGACATAGAGCCCTTGGCCAGTGCAAATGAAAGCCTTGTACTTATGGGAAAATGCTTAAGTTGTCTACTCTCTTCTTGTGGCTATTGTTTTACAGTTCAAGTTCCACTTAATAGACATCAGGAAAAACCTGCTCCATCAGCAGCGGCAGTGGAAACATCCATTCTCACTGGTACTTTGCACTAACACAGCTCGACTGAAGGTCACTGAACTCCTGAACGAACCGACAGGGTAGCAGTGGGTGTTCTGTAATTGAGGGGATCTGAGTACACATCACCATAGGGTTATCCTCAGCCACATTTTGGTCCTGGCTCTAACTTTTACTCACCTTCTCACATGTACATCTCTAATTTTATCCTGTTCCCAAAGGCTTAAGAACATGGCTACAGTAAGCATTCTTTTTACTGTCTTTTTTCTTTTTTTCTAACAAACCACGTTCCAATTTTTGCCTGTCATTTTCATTAATCATTTGAGTTAATACCTTAAGATGTTTAAGCTTTAATCTTCAAGCTGAATTTCCTAATTTATAAACAGGGTAGATGGTTAAGGTAACCAGTCTATGAGTGAGTCGAGAGGCTCAGTTAGTTCCTATAGAATATTCAAAGACTTGTTTTTGTGGCAATTTGGATAGTCCCCTCTGATTTTCCTTTCCTTTCTAAGGTCAAATCCCATAGTTATATCCCCAAAGAATCCCAGGATATGACAACATACACCTTCACCTTGCCAGTTAGGTTTGGGGGAAATGAAGGAGTTTTAAATGACCCAGAGGAAATACACCACCTCTCCTCCATATTCTCTCTCCTCTCCTTCACTGTGTGCATGTGTTTCTCACCTCCTCTTATCTTTCCATTTCACTACAAAACCTTTCATTCTTCTCTTTATTCACTTATTTAACAACATTATGCCGAGTTTGAGAAGCTAGACTAGTCATTAGGGATGCTGTAATGAGCAAGACAGAACATTTCCCTGCCCAATTTGCATTTCAGTGAGGAAAACCAACAGCCAACAAGTAAACCAAGTCACCATCAGGAGAGTAATGGGCTGCTGTTATAGATACTAACAGAGACAGTTCCTTTCTACTTAAAGTAGAAACACTCTACCTAGTGTTCAGGAGAACCTTCTCTGAAGAGTTATATTTAAGCTGAGATCTGAAGAATGAGATCAGCTCAAACGTGTAAAGAACCTGGGGAAGAAACATTGCAGGCAGAGGGAAAGGCAGGGAGTAGGAAAGAGCTTGTTATATTTTAGAGACTGGCAGAAATCCAATGTAGCTGGAGGATGACACAGAGCGCCCGTGATTGAGCTTGGTGAGTGAGGCTGGGGCCAGGTCACCTGAGAGCCCTGTGGGTCATAGCAAACTCTAGAAGAACAATGGTAGGCTCTTTGTGAGGATGAACTTGTGAGAGCTCTGGTGACTGACTGGTAAAACCAGGTGATAAGTCCAAGGAAATCATGTGCTTGTTAGATTATGTATAGACATGTTCAGCCAGGACCTGGGGTGAGTGTCTGGGGAGAAACTCAACAAAGTCCATTCTCAGGACTGCTACCCACAGAGAAGTATCCAGAAGAACCAGCCTTCTCATTTTCAAGAGTCCATTGTGTAATATAATGTATACAGTGATGTATATTCCAGTACTTGGAATGTCTCCCCTATGTTATTTCTAGTCCTTACTTCCACCCACTGGGCCGACCACTTATCTCCCATCAGGACTTATTTACCAGGCATCTAAGTTGGGCACACCAATGCAAATTTCTCAGCGAATTTGGCTGAGCTCAGTCTACTTGAAAACAGACTAAAACAACCTCTAAATGCTAACTCCTTTTAGCTTTCCATTCCCATGATTCCTTTCTATGTGAATGCCTATTGGGTTAGTTCTTTGTACAATATTCCACATCTGTTAGTATTTGGCTTTTTTTTTATTCTTAATATGCTTTCATCACCCTCCCTGGTTACACGTTAAAATGTGATCATTTGATTCCTAAATCCCCCTCTTCTATTTGGTTTTTGTCAGAGGATTACCATCAAGCTGTAAACTCCTAATATTTTGGTAATAGTTTTAGAAACTTAAAAGACAAATGCACTCTCTGCATTATTTTCCAACATACCATTTTTTCAATTCTACTTCAAATGAACAGTTTAATTGACTTCCTTAGACTCTTTGAATAATAGGTTGAGCCAAAGGTGGAATGACATCTTATTATTTGCATTATTGTATTTCAGAACATGCGACTAACTCTGGTGGAGAACTAGGATAAGTTACATATAAAGGCCCCAGATGGCAGAACACCACATGTTGTATGTCTTAGTATGAAACAGCTCAAGCAAGCAAACTATTCCCAGACGTTTATTGCATAGCTCAGGTCTGGAATAATTCTTGTGGTTCTGGTGAGGGACAGAGGTGGAAAATGGACATTTAAGTAGAGTTAACATTAAAGGAATTATTGCATTCTTTTCTGAACATAATCACCTGTAACTGGAAAAGTAATAGTTCCACAGGTCATGTTCTTTATTGATCTGTTAAGATATTTGCACTTGTTTAACCTGAGTGTAGGTGTAGAATGTTGCCAATAGATATTCTTGAGAACTTAATAAAACCAAGTTGTTATTGCTAATAGAGCAGTATGTCTAGAGTATCTAGAAGATAGTATTTCCAAAAATATAAATAGCATGCTTTTGTTAAAATATCTAAAAATATGTCCTACCTCTATTACTTATACAGTTTTCAAAAAAATTGACATACATTTTGTGCACTCAGTGCAAATTGTGGTACAATTTTGTTTGATCACTTTATACATATACTTCTGAATGTGTATGGCAAAGCTCTTTTTCATGGCATTTCTTACCACCAAAGTCACTATTTTTGAGCTGGCATCTCAATATCTCACTTCTCAACAAAGAAGATATTGTTATTTCCTCTTTAACAAATATGTCATTTCTCTTATTGAAATTACCTAGATTATTTAAATATATTTTTATGGCCAGGAATGAAGATTATTCAGTATGAGAGCCTTTGATTAATAAAGCTATTAGCACTTTTTTTTTTTAATTCAGAAATTAGTAAATGGACCAAGGCAGGTTCCAGGAAATCCCTGATTTCAGCTAATACCACCAACAAAGTACATTCGGTTTACTTTAGCATAAAAACACAGTTACCTAGAAGAGGCAGCTACTCAGACCTCCAAAGAGGAAATCACAAATGAATGACTCCAGGCATAAATCATAGCTCTCTTGGCTTTGATAAGACAATGTACTATGATGGGAAAGAAATATTTATCCTATATTTCCTGTATGAATTTTATCTTAAGGTATCCAAATAGCTTATGAAGGAAAGTTTTTATTTATAGAATAATACAAGCTTATCAACTCAAGAAATGGAATTTAGAAAATCACCTAAAATAGTCTTGAAAAAAGAAAGTGTAACTCAGGCCAAAGTGTCAAGATTTACATCCTGTTAATAATTTAAAAACTATCCTGTATGACAGAATTTCAAACATTATTACAAAGTCTCCTTTTTTTTCAGAATAGAAATTCAGACCCAGAGAAGTAAAGGGACTTGGCCCGGGTCATGCAGGAAATCCAGTGACTTTATTCATACTGGAATCACAAGCTAAGTCTGTCCTTTTAAGATAACAAACTTGTTATTTTGGTGCTCTTTCTATGAAACTAGAAGGAGAATGTCCCTTAGGATTCTACTGGGTGACAAGGGCAATGCATGATAAAATGGCTGTTGTCTTTATTTTAATTTTGCTGGGAGAAGGAGCCCAAAACCGAAACAAAGTGAGTAAAGACTCTGAGGCCTCTCTCCTCAGACTCTTTTTAGAGTGAGGGTTACAGAAGTCCATGTTTGCAGTATGTGCAGTGGCCACAATCACGACTGCCCAGAAGTTTAAGCAGAAACTGTGGTTCTTCATAAGTAGTGGGTCTGCGGAAAAAGAGAGCCTTCCCAGGCTTTTCCATAACTTTCCATGGCTTACTGCTGGGGGAGGAGGAAAGGTATGAGGAAAACAAACAGAAGCAGACCTTCTTTGTGCGCTGGCTCCTGGCCTGCCAAATCAGCTGGCTGGTCACAGAGGCAATTTCCTTAGTGTCTGCGGCCTTATGCTGGCTTCTGCACAGGGGAGCTGGGCAATATTCATTGCTGAATGGGGCCTTGGGAGATCATTCTTAGAAGGAACAGCCTCTGTGGACCCTTGTGTGTTGACTGAAAGTCTCTTGTAGCCAGGGTTTCACAAACTAGATGTGACTGCCTCCTTCTAATGCAAAAATGACTGGGAAACAAAAATTCTTAAAGTAAGTCCAGTCTTACAGACGTGGTTTTTTCTCACTCAAGGTGATTTACCTCTCTGGAGCACTGAGTTAGGGAAGTGTGGAAACAGGGATACACTTGAAGATACTGCGAGCTACTTTCTAGGATTTTGTGAACCATTAAAATTTTTAAATATCTATTTACTCATTACTCATTTATAAGGGATTTTTTTTTTTTTTTTTTGAGCCTCCTTTACTTGCAGAATCATGGTCAGGTACTAGAAGAGATGCAAAGATGAAAAAAGCATGACCTTTGACATTAAGGTGTTCACACTATTTACCATCTTTAAAAAAAATCTTCCAAAAACAATAAGAATAAATAAACCACATGGTATCAATATTAGTCTAATCTAAATAGTCCATCTAAGTGTCATAAAGTAGCCATTCAAATAGCATCTCTTGTCACTCTTTCTCTCCCTATGTTAGTGTCTGAGCATATGGAGAAAGGGGTGCCAAGCCCATAGCCTTAAGTTAATGGGAAGGGCCGGGCCCTCGGGCTCCATGCTGCCTGTCACATGGGCTCTAGGACAATGTCACTCATCCAGCTGGTCTGCTGGTCCTCTTGTCATTTGCAGCTGAAGTGTGCAGCTGGCCAGATTCACCAGCTGGTCTTTGCCGGCCTGGCCAGGGCTGAGCAGGCCTCCCTGGCAACAGAGTCTGACAGTGGCTCCTGCCTGTGTACAGACCTTGCAGGGTCTAACTCAGTCGGCCTTGAGCCTTGCAGGCTGCTTAGTAACCCATGTGATCTAACCAGTGTGATAAGCTCCCCAGCTAGAGTCTCAGTTGCTTCAAAACAGCGGGTGACCCCACGGAATTAACCTTTGAGGCCTTCCTTTGCCTGACCACCTCACATTGCCAAGCTGCTGTGGCAACTTCCCAGCGTGGTGATGTTTCAGAGGTGGCCTCTTTCTAGAGCCCTCAGTGTGGAGCGGGCAGAGCCCTTCTCCGCCTTCAGTGTTTCCCTCACCTCTCGGGAATGTTCTCTCCTCTTTGCCATAGAGAGGGCATCAGGAGATACCTATCTGTCATCCTCTCTCACTGTTCTCTTCTCTTCTCCTTCCCACAAACTTCCTGGGCCTGAAGAGGTTGGACGTGGCTTCTATTTCCCCTAAATCATAACTCCTCTTCACACTCACTTGACCCAGAGGGAGGACACCCTCCACAGCACAGTGAGTCCCCTGAGTGTATTGTCATCACCTAAAAGGACAGCAATGGCTCAATGGGACCTGAAAATTCTAGCCTCATACCCATAGTCTATCTTGATTTCAGAGGCCAAGTATTAACTTGCTTTTTCTTCACAATATACAAATGTCCCCTGAGGCTAACGGATGCTTTGGGGAAACAGGGGGTGAAGAATCTTATATTCAGAAAGGTGAAAGGAAGAGCATATTGATAATATTTGAGGCTTATCATTTTTGGGCTTGTCTTACTGCCAGAGAGCCAAAGGACTTGTGACTTAATCCTCGTGTGAGGAGCTCTATGGAAATGAGTGAGGAAAACCCAGTTTATTTGTCAGTGTAATCTCCTTGAAACAGTGAGACCAGTAACTTTCAACAGCTTCTTGCAATGATGAGAAACAGTGCCAGAAGCTTCTAGAGTGACAGAAGGCACTCTTAGGAGCAGTCAGTAGAGCCCTCAGTATAAGAAATTAATGGCCTCAAGACAGATACCACAGGCTGGCACAGCCTTCCTCTGGCACCCGTCAGCCTTTGGCAACCCCAGCAGGAGCGAAGGTGAGCACACAGGAGAGCTGCTGCTTCGGGGTTCATCAGCCAGGAGAAGAAAACGAAGAAGAAAATGGAAGAGGCCGGGAGTCCTCATCCACGGAGCACGTGTAAGACAGTCTGCACGGGATTGGTGACACTGTTCCGGAAGAATTAAGAGGGCCCTATGCTCCTTAAACACCAATGGCAGGTTGGAGAGCTTGGGGGAAGACAGTTTGGAACATCTTACCTTTTTCTCTCCCCTTTCCCTCTGTTGGGACCTGGGAAAAGTGATACAAACATGTTACATCACAATGCAAATGACTATATTCATGCAATTACTATTTAAAGTATTTTAATTTCTCATTTTATATTGCTGATTTAGTCTCATTCTTTAAGAATTTAAATATAGCAGTTCTATTTTTTTTTTTTTTTTAATTTGTAAGCAGCAAGTTGTTCACAGGTCAATTGGTTCTAAAGCCCACCGGGTTCCTGGATAACAGACAGACACGGACACTGCTTCTCAGAGTTATTATCCGACTGATGGTAAAACAGAATCTTGCTGCTCCCTCAGCCTAGAAACCCCTTTCCTCCTACTCTCTACACATTTAATTTCTACTGGTTCTGCTCCCCCACTTCTCAGCTCCAACCCTCAAACTTAACTCAGATCCCCATTATACTCTCTCATTGTGTCCTCTTCTTTTCTTACTTAGCACTTACCTTGATTTGTAATTATTTACTGATTTATAAATGTCTGAAACAAGAGTTCATTCTTCAGAGAGCCACGGAGGAGAGGGATAAAGAGACCCTCGTCGAAGATGGCAAGTGGTGCCAGGAACCTGAGAAGAACACAAAGGAAGTGATCTGACCATTTCACAACAGTTGCATTTTGGGGTTTACACCACATGGGCCCCAGATCCTCTAGCACTTTCCTCCCCTACTTGCCGAGAGCCCAGATTTATGATCATTACTTTCCCACCCAGCTCCCAGCTTATTCTTCATCAATTTCTTTTGCTCTCTCTGTAGCCTCCTCTGCCGGAGCCTCACCCTCAGAGAATTAGATTGGAGGGACATTTCCAGCTGGTTGAGAAGGGACAGATTATGGAGGGGTCATGGGAAGGATGTTATAAACCACTTAAAAGCTAAAGTATTGAAAATGAGCTTCTGGAATTCCATGTCAGACCACTAGACATATACTTTTCTCTAAATACATGGTAGTGGGAATCTAAAGTAGTAGTAAAATATGAGAGTCAGTGAGCTTAAAAATGTGCTCAGGGTCTGTGGCAGATTGGGAACTGAACCCTGGCCAACTTGAATCCAAGGTGCATGAGCTTCCTGTTATATCCAGCTGCCTGGTGCTCCCAGCTCAGCCTCAAGATTGACCTAAATGCAACTGTATTTCCAATATTGCACGCTGGAACCATACTGAGCTCCTTGCTTGATTTTTTTTTTATGACCAAGCCCCTATTTCAGTGATTTTCAGCATTCCACCTTTTTTATTTGTCCCAACACACTTGTGCAATAAGAAACTTTCCTATCAGTGACAGTGGCTTATTATGATAGAGTGGAGGGTGGAGGGAGTAGAACAACTGTGTAATCTGAAAACGGCTTGCCCTTGCTCCATGCAGGCTCTGACATGGATTGCCTAGGGAGACGTGGCCCCTTCTATTTCTGACAATCCTTTTAAGGTCCTTTGATTTCAGAAGGAGAGTCACCTGTGCTTTACTCCTTGCTTTGGGAGTCTCTCCATTACCCCAGTCTCTCTAGAACCAAGGCCCTTTCAGTATCAGAGATTTATTCCTGAACACACCTCCCCTGGTACGCACTATAGCTGTACTTCCCAGATTCTGACTGCTTTTCTCCCTCAACTTCTGTGTGCTGCTCGCCCCTGCCCACCACCACCCCCGTGCTCTGCCTGGCCTCTTCTCTCCTAACCCCAGCACGCCCCAGCACCACGCTCTCCTCACTAACTGGAATGTCTGCCAGCTGTTTACCATGAATCTTTGGCACATCTGTGTAGATCTCCTTCTCTTTATTTATACTCAAATAAGCCCCCAGAGGACATCCTTGTGGTCTGTCTGGTCGCCGGGTCTCCATCATTCTAACCCCACGACCACTCGCCTGGACCTTCCCACCACAGACATTCACACAATTACCCCTTGTTCTTTATTGTTAACTTGAACCTTCTTTTAATAGCTTCAGCATGGATGAATGAGCTTTCAAAAAGAGAAATGTGTCTTTCTTACATGCATTTTTATATGAATTCTTCTTTTATAGTCCCTGAATGGGTTGATTTGTTCAGGAAAACACAACAGAGCACAGATGTTTGGGCCAAGTGTGCTTGCTAAAGGTATTCTCTATAGGATGCTTTTAGGAATACGAGTATTCACAACAAAAGATGGACATGTTTTCCCTTTGAAGGGTTTTATTTCTTCTCAGTCTTGTTAAAAGTTGGATTTATAAACTAAATCGGTGGACTATTTTTAAATATCACTAGCAAAATGTATGATAAATGTATATTAAAGCTTATGAAACCACTTTCATAAAAAATTAAACCCTTTAAAAGTTGGTATTACCAAACATTCTTCACTAGGTTGGACCTGTTGGTTCATATTCTTGCTCAGAAGAATTTTTTTTTATTTTCTCTGAGCCATTGAGAATGACTCTAGCAAGGATGTGTTGGCAGAGCCTGCATGTTGTGGAGCTACTGGGTGAGGCCTTTGACAAATACCTATTCTGTGCAATTCACTGAGGGAAAAAAGTCTTTACTGCGAGTTTACTTTTGAAGAATTTGTTTCTCCTGGTAACTGCGGCCATAGCAATTACCTAAAACAAAATCGGTAGTTGACTTCCTTCTCTTTACTTAAAGTATAACAGTATACTTCTAGGGACTTGTCTATTTTTTAACATCTTAATTGGAGTATAATTGCTTTACAATGGTGTCTTAGTTTCTGCTGTATAACAAAGTGAATCAGCTATATGTATACATATATCCCCATATCCTCTCCCTCTGGTGTATCCCTCCCACACTCCCTATCCCACCCCTCTAGGTGGTCACAAAGCACCAAGCTGATCTCCCTGTGCTATGCGGCTGCTTCCCACTAGCTATCTATTTTACATTAGGTAGTGTATATATGTCAATGCCACTCTCTCACTTTGTCCCAGTTTACCCTTCCCCCTCCCCGTGTCCTCAAGTCCATTCTCTACGTCTGCATCTTTATTCCTGTCCTGCCCCTAGGTTCTTCAGAACCATTTTTTTTTTTTTTTTTTTAGATTCCACATATATGTGTTAGCATACGTATTTCTTTTTCTCTTTCTGTCTTACTTCACTCTGTATGACAGACTCTAGATCCATCCACCTCACTACAAATAACTCAATTTCGTTCCTTTCTAAGGCTGAGTAATATTTCATTGTATATATGTGTCACATCTTCTTTATCCATTCATCTGTCGATGGATACTTAGGTTGCTTCCATGTCCTGGCTACTGTAAATAGAGCTGCAATGAACATTGTGGTACACGACTCTTTTTGAATTATGGTTTTCTCAGGGTATATGCCCAGTAGTGGGATTGCTGGGTCGTATGGTAGTTCTATTTTTAGTTTTTTAAGGAACCTCCATACTGTTCTCCATAGTGGCTGTATCAATTTACATTCCCACCAACAGTGCAAGAGGGTACCCTTTTCTCCACACTCTCTCCAGCATTTATTGTTTGTAGATTTTTTTTATGATGGCCATTCTGACTGGTGTGAGGTGATACCTCATTGTAGTTTTGATTTGCATTTCTCTAATGATTAGTGATGTTGAGCATCCTTTCATGTGTTTGTTGGCAATCTGTATATCTTCTTTGGAGAAATGTCTATTTAGGTCTTCTGCCCAGTTTTGGATTGGGTTGTTTGTTTTCTTCATATTGAGCTGCATGAGCTGCTTGTATATTTTGGAAATTATTCCTTTGTCAGTTGCTTCATTTGCAAATATTTTCTCCCATTCTGAGGGCTGTGTTTTCGTCTTGTTTATGGTTTCCTTTGCTGTGCAAAAGCTTTTAAGTTTCATTAAGTCCCATTTGTATATTTTTGTTTTTATTTCCATTTCTCTAGGAGGTGGGTCAAAAAGGATCTTGCTGTGATTTACGTCATAGAGTGTTCTGCTTATCTTTTCCTCTAAGAGTTTTATAGTGTCTGGCCTAACATTTAGGTCTTTAATCCATTTTGAGTTTATTTTTGTGTAGGGAGTTACGGAGTGTTCTAATTTCATTCTTTTACATGTAGCTGCTCCAGTTTTCCCAGCACCACTTACTGAAGAGACTGTCTTTTCTCCATTGTATATTCTTGCCTCCTTTATCAAAGATAAGGTGACCATTTGTGCGTGGGTATATCACTGGGCTTTCTATCCTGTTCCATTGATCTATATTTCTGCTTTTGTGCCAGTACGATACAGCCTTGATTACTGTAGTTTTGTAGTATAGTCTGAAGTCCGGGAGCCTGATTCCTCCAGCTCCATTTTTCTTTCTCAAGATTGCTTTGGCTATTTGGGGTCTTTTGTGTTTCCATACAAATTGTGAAATTTTTTGTTCTAGTTCTGTGAAAAACTCCAGTGGTAGTTTGATAGGGATTGCACTGAATCTGTAGATTGCCTTGGATAGTATAGTCATTTTCACAATGTTGATTCTTCCGATCCAAGAACATGGTGTATCTCTCCATCTGTTTGTATCATCTTTAATTTCTTTCATCAGTGTCTTATAGTTTTCTGCATACAGGTCTTTTGTCTCCTTAGGTAGGTTTATTCCTAGGTATTTTATTCTTTTTGTTGCAATGGTAAATGGGAGTGTTTCCTTAATTTCTCTTTCAGATTTTTATTCATTAGTGTATAGGAATGCAAGAGACTTCTGTGCATTACCAAATTCATTGATTAGCTCTAGTAGTTTTCTGGTAGCATCTTTAGGATTCTCTATGTATAGTATCATGTCATCTGCAAACAGTGACAGATTTACCTCTTCTTTTCCAACTTGGATTCCTTTTATTTCTTTTTCTTCTCTGATTGCTGTGGCTAAAACTTCCAAAACTATGTTGAATAATAGTGGTGAGAGTGGGCAACCTTGTCTTGTTCCTGATATTAGTGGAAATGGTTTCAGTTTTTCACCATTGAGAATGATGTTGGCTGTGGGTTTGTCATATGTGGCCTTTATTATGTTGAGGTAAGTTCCCTCTATGCCTACTTTCTGGAGGGTTTTTATCATAAATGGGTGTTGAATTTTGTCGAAAGCTTTTTCTGTATCTACTGAGATTATCATATGTTTTTTCCTCTTCAATTTGTTAATATGGTGTATCACATTGATTGATTTGCATATATTGAAGAATCCTTGCATTCCTGGGATAAACCCCACTTGTTCATGGTGTATGATCCTTTTAATGTGCTGTTGGATTCTGTTTGTTAGTATTTTGTTGAGGATTTTTGCATCTATGTTCATCAGTGATATTGACCTGTAGTTTTCTTTCTTTGTGACATCTTTGTCTGGTTTTGGTATCAGGGTGATGGTGGCCTCGTAGAATGAGTTGGGGAGTATTCCTCCCTCTGCTACATTTTGGAAGAGTTTGAGAAGGATAGGTGTTAGCTCTTCTCTAAATGTTTGATAGAATTTGCCTGTGAAGCCATCTGGTCCTGGGCTTTTGATTGTTGGAAGATTTTTAATCGCAGTTTCAATTTCAGTGCTTGTCATTGGTCTATTTATATTTTCTATTTCTTCCTGGTTCAGTCTCAGAAGGTTGTGCTTTTCTAAGAATTTGTCCATTTCTTCCAGGTTGTCCATTTTATTGGTATATAGTTGCTTGCAGTAATCTCTCATGATCCTTTGCATTTCTGCAGTGTCAGTTGTTACTTCTTTTTCATTTCTAATTCTGTTGATTTGAGTCTTCCCCCTTTTTTTCTTGATGAGTCTCACTAATTGTTTATCAATTTTGCTTATCTTCTCAAAGAACCAGCTTTTAGTTTTATTGATCTTTGCTATCGTTTCCTTCATTTCTTTTTCATTTATTTCTGATCTGATTTTTATGATTTCTTTTCTTCTGCTAACTTTGGGGTTTTTTTGTTCTTCTTTCTCTAATTGCTTGAGGTGTAAGGTTAGGTTGTTTATTTGAGATTTTTCTTGTTTCTTGACGTAGGATTGTATTGCTATAAACTTCCCTCTTAGAACTGCTTTTGCTGCATCCCATAGGTTTTGGGTCATCGTGTTTTCATTGTCATTTGTTTCTAGGCATTTTTTGATTTCCTCTGTGATCTCTTAGTTATTTACTAGTGTATTGTTTCGCCTCCATGTGTTTGTATTTTTTACATTTTTATCCCTGTAATTGATATCCAGTCTCATAGCATTGTGGGCGGAAAAGATACTTGATACGATTTCAATTTTCTTAAATTTACCAAGGCTTGATTTGTGACCCAAGATATGGTCTATCCTGGAGAATGTTCCATGAGCACTTGAGAAGAAAGTGTATTCTTTTGTTTTTGGATGGAATGTCCTATAAATATCAATTAAGTCCATCTTGTTTAATGTATCATTGTGTTTCCTTATTTATTTTCAGTTTGGATGATCTGTCCGTTGGTGAAAGTGGGGTGTTAAAGTCCCCTACTATGATTGCATTACTGTCAATTTCTCCTTTTATGGCTGTTAGCATTTGCCTTATGTACTGAGGTGCTCCTATGTTGGGTGCATAAATATTTACAATTGTTATATCTTCTTCTTGGATTGATCCCTTTGATCATTATGTAGTGTCCTTCTTTGTCTCTTGTAGTAGCCTTTATTTTAGAGTGTATTTTATCTGATAGGAGAATTGCTACTCCAGCTTTCTTTTGATTTCCATTTGCATGGAATATCTTTTTCCATCCCCTCACTTTCGGTCTGTATGTGTCCCTAGGTCTGAAGTGGGTCTCTTGTAGACAGCATATATATGGGTCTTGTTTTTGTATTCATTCAGCCAGTCTGTGTCTTTTAGTTGGAGCATTTAATCCATTTACATTTAAGGTAATTATCAATATGTATGTTCCTATTACCATTTTCTTAATTGTTTTTGGTTTGTTTTTGTAGGTCTTTCCTTCTCTTCTGTTTCCTGCCTAGAGAAGTTCCTTTAGCATTTGTTGTAAAGCTGGTTTGTTGGTGCTGAATCCTCTTAGCTTTTGCTTGTCTGAAAAGGTTTTAATTTCTCTGCCGTATCTGAATGAGATCCTTGCTGGGTAGAGTAATCTTGGTTGTAGGTTTTTCCCTTTCATCATAAATATGTCCTGCCACTCCCTTCTGGCTTGCAGAGTTTCTGCTGAAATTTCAGCTGTTAACCTTATGTGGATTCCATTGTATTGTATTTGTTGTTTTTCCTTTGTTGCTTTTAATATTTTTTCTTTGTATTTAATTTTTGATAGTTTGATTAATAAGTCTTGGCGTGTTTCTCCTTGGTTTTATCCTGTATGGGACTCTCTGCACTTCCTGGACTTAATTGACTATTTCTTTTCCCATATTAGGGAAGTTTTCAACTATAATCTCTTCAAATATTTTCTTAGTCCTTTTTTTTTCTCTTCTTCTTCTGGGACCCCTATAATTTGAATGTTGGTGTGTTTAATGTTGTCCCAGAGGTCTCTGAGACTGTCCTCAATTCTTCTCATTCTTTTTTCTACTCTGTGGTAGTTATTTCCCCTATTTTATCTTCCAGGTCACTTATCCATTCTTTGGCCATTGACTCCTTCTAGAGAATTTTTAATTTCATTTATTGTGTTGTTCATCATTGTTTGTTTGCTCTTTAGTTCTTCTAGGTCCTTGTTAAAACTTTCCTGTATTTTCTCCATTTTATGTTCAAGATTTTGGATCATCTTTACTATCATTATTCTGAATTCTTTTTCAGCAGACTGCTTATTTCTTCTTCATTTGTTTGGTCTGGTGGGTTTTTACTTTGCTCCTTCATCTGCTGCATATTTCTCTGTTTTCTCATTTTGCTTAACTTACTGTGTTTGGGGTCTCCTTTTCGCAGGCTGCAGGTTCATAGTTCCTATTGTTTTTGGTGTCTGCCCCCGGTGTGTAAGGTTGATTCAGTGGGTTGTATAAGCTTCCTGGTGGAGGGGACTGGTGCCTGTGTTCTGGTGGATGAGGCTGGATTTTTTTCTTTTTGGTGTGCAGGACCACATCCGGTGGTGTGTTTTAGGGTGTCTGTGAACTTATTATGATTTTAGGCAGCCTCTCTGCTAATGGCTGTGGTTGTGTTCCTGTCTTGCTAGTTGTTTGGCATGGGGTGTCCAGCACTGGAGCTTGCTGGTCGTTGAATGGAGCTGGGTCTTAGCGTTGAGGCGGAGATCTCTGGGGGAGCTCTCGCTGATTGATATTATGTTGGGCCGGGAGGTCTCTGTTGGTCCAGTGTCCTGAACTCAGCTTTCCCACTTCAGAGGCTCAGGCTTGACAACTGGCTGGAGCACCAAGACCCTGTCAGCCACACAGCCAGGTACGTGAGGGGGTTTCTTGCCTTTTTGGAAGTCTGAGGTCTTCTGCCAGCGTTCAGTAGGTGTTTTGTAAGAGTTGTTCCACATGTAGATGTATTTTTGATATATTTGTGGGGAGGAAGGTGATCTCCATGTCTTACTCCTCTGCCATCTTGAAGGTTGATCCTCTAGGGACTTTAACATTAGTTATTATGGTTTTTATTTTTTAATCTTCCAATCTTTTTGCTTATGAAGGGAAGACCCATAGAGGAACTGATAATAACAGGTAGAGCATTTTCAGTTAGTAATAACAATTACTCCTGTTTTCATATGAAGACGTGTTAAATATCTGAAGATTTGGACTATCATTTCCCCAATAAAACTTGATATGTATCTGTATATATAGATACATATATCTATATAGATATACAGATATGGCTTTAAATTTCAGTAAACTGATAAGGTCAAATACATTCACAGCACAGTTGACTGTGCTATTTCCGAGAAGTTCAGGATAATTTCACATCTGAAAAGGGAGCCTTCTTCGCATTCTGGAGAAAATGCCAGTTGGGAATTTTCTTATTTAAGACACCCCCTGCCCCTGCCAATAAAATATAGGTTATATGATTCTAAAGTTTTCAGTTAGAAAGTTTTGCTTTCATGGCAGAGGAAAACTGTAAGTTATTATAGCCCATGATGTGTATTTAGGGAAAATGGGGGGAAAACACGTAATTTCAACTTATTTCTGGACTAAATTAATATGATTATATAGTATTTCATACCACAAAAGTAAAACTATTCTCTCATAGAAGTTGATTCTTCTCCCAAATGACCCGGACTGTTAGTTATTTTGATCAATATTTTCTATCAATACCACAACCAGCCAGATAGTTTAAGGAAAGAATAAAATCATGTTTGTCACTAGTCTTACCTCAAATTAATGATAAGAAGCAGGTAAGTTGCAGAATATGTACTTGTAAGTTGGAATTTGGGGTGGAGGGGGCAGTGGTAATCATTAGTGGTTATCTGTCTACACAGCTTACCAAGAGCATACAGTCATTAGAACACCTAGGTTCAGCTGTATAGACAGATGACCACTAGGGACTAACTAAATCTGGCTGCCCTCTTGAAGGAAAGAGATGGAGACATGTATGGGAGGCATCTGACTTGGGGGATGCTGTTTGAGAAAGACTTAACAACTAAGATTCTTAATTGATAGTGAAGTACATGTTTTAGAAGGCCTATGGAGCTACCATTTTTACCAAGGAATATTCAGGAGATTAGTTACCATAAACTTACTCAAGATGAACTGAGGTGTTCTCATTCAAGCAGGTAAATGAGAGAGAGAATTAGAATTGAGAAATGTGTTTCTGCTCACATTACCTGGATAGCATCTCCCAGCTAATGCAACAACTAAGTTGAAAGATGTGCCTCCCAGATGAAGGATAATTGAAGTCAATAATAAAAATATCACAACTCCCAAAGTGTCTGGGTCTAAAAAAATGCAGAGAGAGTTGATCTACTGCCCAGTCCACTGGAATTGGAATCTTGAGCATAGCTCCTTGAGAGGGAGTTTCCCAGAAATTTGACTACATATAAATTGTTTAGATAATAAAAAATGTATTTAGCCAAAATAAAACAGTGAAAACAAAGTTAAGCTAAAGCACTTGTAGCAAATATTGATAACTCTTATCTATATTATTTTATATAAAGGGCTCATAAAAATTGTAAGAAAAGCCCCAAGAATCTCAATGTATAAATAAATAATTTATACTGAGAGAATTGAAACATTTTCAACATCAGTAATAACAGAATATAAAAGAAAATGATAATGTAATGTTATTTCTGGTGAAAAACTGAAGGGAATATTCTAGTCCCCATTAACTGCAGCACAGAAAAATAATTAATAAAAAATAATTTTCTAGAAATCAATTCATCAATTCTTATCAAGAAAATTTAAATATTCATTTCCTTTGGCCTAGTAGTTTTACTTCTAGCAATCTACCTTAAAAAAGAAATAATAATAAAGGCAGAAAAAATTATGCACAACCATGTTAATTAGAACCTGACAGAACTGTGATCACCCTGGCTCCATCCCTAACTAGTTCTATGGCTTTGATGGTCATTCTCTCTGAGTGAATTTTGGTTTCATTATCTGTAAAACATGATAAGATGGCGCTAAGAACCTCCATCTCATATAAGTATGAATGTTGAGATGGTATACATAAAATGCTTAGCAATGTGTGCTCAATAAATGACAGAAGTATAATATTACTAATATATCTCTAGAATATTAAAATATTAAATAATGTATAAAATTATTATCTTAGAATATTAAATATATAAAACTGCACAGAGAGTAGTCAACTCTCTCGGAGTAGAAACTGCCAAAAAAGTGAGCTATGCTGATGTGGATTAGGGCCCCAATTCCTAGCCTGCCACACCTGGAGGAAAGCCTCCACCCCATGAGAGGAGACTGGGTGGAGGAAGTCCCCCTGCCAACTTCTTAGCTTCACTCACCTAGAATACAGCCTCTGCAACAAGAAAGCTGAAGGTGATGAGAAGAGCTGGTGTCCTGCCCAACTTGGGGAGAATACCACAGCCTTCAACTGAGAACTGTGGGGTGGGGATAGGGGGAGCAGGAATTTTCAACATTTAAGTAGAAAGAAAAGAAGGAAGAAAACAGGAAGGAAAGAAGGATGGATGGAAAGAATGACAAATGAAAGAAATTAAGTCTATAAAAATGTTCTGGAGGGAAACAGAGCAAAATGTTAGCAATAGTGGCTTGTGGTAGGATGACGAACATGTCTTCCCCTTGTATAGTTGAAAATGTGTTGAATAGGTGATCCACTTCCAGACTGATGGTGTGAGAAGCTCTGTAGACCTGCTCTCCAGGAAAACAACTGTAACTAATTAAAATTATAAAGAACAACCATTTAAAATCTCTGCAAGTTTTCCTAGGGACATACAGCTAATAAAAATTTTTTTAAAAAACACAAACATTTATTCAAGAACATCTCTTAAGTCTCAGTAAGAACAGTGGCAAACTGTGGTGCTTGAGCATGACCTACTCTCTGCCTCCTCTGCCCCCAGCTCAACATGATGGAAGCTCTACTCTGGGTCAATATAACCAAGAACACAAGATTCCTGCTCCCCCTCTTTCTACCCCCCAGCTCTCAGTGAAGGCTATGGTATCTCCCCAAGTTGTGCACGACACTAGCGGTTCTCATCCCCCTCAGCTTTCTGTTTCAGAGGCCATGTTCTAGGTGAGCAAGGCTAAGAAGTTGGGGGTGGGGGGGCTTCCTCCACCCAGTTCCTTCTTATAGGGTGGAGGCTCTACTCTAGGTGTGGCAGCCCAGGAACTGGGGCCCTAATCCACCTCACCCCAGCTCACTTTTTTGGCAGAGTTTCTACTCTGAGAGAGTTGACTAGTTGAGAAGACTAGATGCTACTGCCACTGCTGAATGATCTGCTCATAAAGCAGAACTGTAACTCCAGTTCTGGAGGCAGATCTCAAAGATTTTGACCAAGGGTGGGAGTTAGGACATAATAACAAAGAGTCCCAATGTTTTTCCCACGGAATTAACTTTGTTCAGAACAGACAATGGGAAAGTTTTAAGTCCGATGGCACTCTTTAAAACCATGAAGATTTTAGTGATAAGAAATAAAGAGGGGGCTGATAGCTCCATGAGAGCAACAAACTAAATCCTAGGCCAGCTAGTTACCAGGGAGAACCAGAAAAAGAGATAACTAAGAATATGCTTGGTGTCCAGAACAAACCTCAAAGCCTGGCTTCAAAAAGTACCTCTTCAAAGACATCTGAATTTAAATGGATCATGCTGTGGAGTAGTTTCTGATCCAGAGAATTATTGAAAACAATAGAGAAATCAGATAGCAATGATTGGAAGCTAACAACGGGGTGTGATACCAAAAGAGGCAGCTAGTTTAACAAAGATCATGGGAAAAAAGCCATCAAAGAGAGACCTGGCTACAACTACTGTCATAGCAGGGGACTGTGCACGTGCCCAAGGCCATGCCCTCTGAGGAACAACATCAGAGACTTCATACTGCGAGGGATGTAGACTCCATAAAATAGTCCGGCCAGGCCACTAAACAAATAAGCAAACAACAACAATAAGCCCAGGGGAAGAGGTGGACATGTGGGGGTTGTCATATCCAGAACCATTAAAATATATGCTCTAAAATGGCCAGTTTTCAACAAAAACTATGAAACATGCAAAGAAACAGGAAAGCATTTCTTGCACACAGGGAAAAAAACAAAAAATAGAAGGTAATGTAAGAAGGCCTGCATGCCAAACTTACCAGAAACAAATTTCAAAACAGCTACTATAAACATGTTCAAGAACTAGAGTAAACCATGATTAAAGAAGTAAAGAAAAAAGATGACAATGTCTCATGAAATAGAACATATCAATAAAGAGATAAAAATTCTTTAAAAAATCAATGGAAATTTTGGTGTTGAAAAGTGTAACAGCTGAAATGAAAAATTCACGAGGGTCTCCTAGTAGATCTGAACTGGCAGAAGAAAGAACCACTAAGCTTGATGATAAATGGATAGAGATTATGCAATCTGAAGAACAGAGGAAAAACAATGACGAAGAAAAAACGAACACAGCCTCAGAGAAATGTGATACATCACTAAGCTTGCCAACATACGTGTAGCAGGAGTGTCAAAAGGAGAGGAAAAAGAGAAAGCTTAGAAAAAATAGTCAAAGAAAATTACCCAAATATGATAAAAACAAAAAAACTTTATCTACACATCTAAAGAATTCCTAATAAGATAAACAGGAAGAGATCCACACACAGATGTATCATAGAGAAAACAGTAAAAGCCAAAGATAAAATCTTGAAAGCTAAAATAAAAACAACTCATCACAAACAAGAAAACAATAATATTAACAGACGACTTCTCATTAAAAGCAATGGAGGCCCGAAGAAGAAGGATGATATTAAAATTGCTGAAAGAAAAAAAGCCTATAAGTATCTTATATTCAGCAAAACTATCTTTAAAATGTGAGGGCAAAGTAAAGACATTCCAAGACAAGCAAAACCTAGAAAAATTATTGCTAACAGACCTTCCTTGCAAGAAATACTAAAGGAAGTTCTTCAAGCTAAAAGTAAGTGATGCCAGACAGTAAGTAATCCACTTGAAGGAAAAAAAAAAAAAAGAGTTCCAATAAAGGTAATTATGGGGACTTCCCTGGCGGCGCAGTGGTTAAGAATCCTCCTGCCACAGGGGACAGGGGTTCAAGGCCTGGTCCAGGAAGATCCCACATGCTGTGGAGCAGCTGGGCCTGTGCGCCACGACGACTGAGCCTGCACTCTAGAGCCCGTGAGCCACACCTACTGAGCCCACGTGCTGCAACTACTGAAGCCCATGTGCCTAGAGCCCATGCTCCACAAGAGAAGCCACTGCAATGAGAAGCCCACGCACCGCAGTGAAGAGTAGCCCGTGCTCACCACAACTAGAGAAAGCCTGCGCACAGCAACAAAGACCCAATGCAGCCATAAATAAATAAATAAATAAATAAATAAGTAAATAAATAAAGGTAATTATGTAGATAATTATAAAAGACAGTAAAAATTATGTATTGTCTCCTTTCTTCTTTTAACTAATCTAAAGAGCAATCACATAAAACAAAATGTATAAAATTATGTTACTGGCCTACAATATATGTAAATGTAATATATTTGACAATAACAGCACCAATAAATTGGGTAGGAACAAAGCTATATTAGAGTAAGGAACTAATACCAGATGGTAACTAGAATCCAAAGAAAGAAAGGAAGAGATCAAGAAATATTAAATAAGAAAATTACTATAACAAACTATATGAATATATACTAGCTCTTCTTTCTTCTCTCAGTTTCTTTAGAGTACAGAAAATAACATTAGATAATAAATATAAAAATGTATTGCTGGGGACTTCCCTGGTGGTTCAGTGGTTAAGAATCCACCTTCCTATGCAGGGGACATGGGTTCAATCCCTGGTCGGGGAACTAAGATCCAACATGGTGTGGGGCAACTAAGCCTGTGCGCTCTAGAGCCCATACACCACAACTAGAGAGCCCATGTGCCACAACTACTGAGCCCATGCGCTCTGGAGCCCACGCTCCACAACTAGAGAGGAGCCAGCACACCGCAATGAAAAGCCCACACACCGCAATGAAAGATCCTGCGTGCTGCAATGCATGCACGATGCAACCAAATGAGTAAATTTTAAAAAAATGTGTTGCTGGTTTGCAACATATGTAGATGTAAGATATATGGGAATAATAGCACAAAAAGGGGAAGAGGGAAAAGTCATATAGGAGTAATAATTCTGTATCTAATTTAAATAAAGTTAGTATAAATCTGAAGTAGATTCTGATAAGTTTAGGTATAAATACCAAGTCCTAAAGCAACCACTAAGAAATAACTAAAAAAATAGTGAAAATATCATTAAAGGAATTAAATATGAGTAAATTTTTGGCATTTGGGTTAGGCAAAGCCTTCTTAGATATAACTCCAAAAGTATATGCAACAAAAGGAAAAAAATTAAATAAATTGAACTTCATCAAAATTGAAATCTTTTGTTTTTTGAATACCATCAAGTATATGAAAAGACAACCCACATGATGCAAGAAAATACTGCATTGAGAGGTAATTTGTATTTAGAATACATAAAGAACTCTCTCAACTAAATAATAAAATACAACCCAGTCAAAAATTCACAAAGGAATTCAATAGACATTTCTCCAAAGAAAAAATGCAAATAGCCAATAAGCACATAAAAAGATATTCAACATCATTCTTCATCAGGAAAATGCAGGATACAGTCAAAATCTCAATGAGATACCACTTCATACCCACTAGGATAGATTTAGTTAAAAAGTCAGAAAATAATATATGATGATGAGGATGTGGAGAAGTTAGAACACTCACCCATTGCCAGTGGGAATGTAAAATAATGGAAAACCATCTGGTAGTTCTTCAAAAGGTTAAACATAGAGTTACTATATCACCCAGAAATTCCACTCCTAGGAAAACACCTAAGAGAAATGAAAACATATGTCCTCACAGAAACTTCTATGCAAATATCCATAGCAGCATTATTCATAATAACCCCAAAGTAGAAACAGCCCAAATAACCATCATCTAATGAACTGTAAACAAATTATGATGTGTGTATCTTTGTCTAATATGATATATGATCCCATTTATATGAAATGTCTAGAATAGGCAAAACTACTGAGACAGAAATTAGATTAATAATTACCTGGGGTGGTAAAGTTGGGGCAAAATGGAGAGTAAGACAGATAATGCCTATTGGGTTTCCTTTTAGGATAATGAAAATGTTGTAAAATTTATTGCAGTGCTGGGTTCATAATTCTTTGAATATACTAAAAATTATTGGATTGTACACTTTAAATGGGTGAACTAGATAATATTTCAATGATATGTCAATAAAGCTGTTATATTTAAATAAATAAAATATATAACAAAATGTGCACAAATGCACATACAGTACACCTTTCTCTATAGAAATAGACCATTTTATAACATTCCTCTAATGTTAAATAACATGATTCTATGAGAATATTAAATAAATAGAGAAAAAAATAAAGATTTTTATAATGATAAAAGAAATATAATCAGATAGCAAAGTATGAAGAGACCTTAAGTATGAGGAAGAAGTGGCGAGATCTAGGTGTTGCCAAATTTGGGGGACTATCCTGGAGAAGATAAAACTTGATAGAATCCTTAACGGTAGGGGTAATTGGTTAAATAACAAGTCTCTCATGAATAAACATGTTTTGTTTTAAAAGGGCTCTTTTCTCTTAAGTAGCTGTTATTTTGTTAGGCACTTTTCAAGGTATTTTACATACATTATCATTCGTTCTCACACAATAGGTTTTACAAATGAGAATACTAGAGCTTTTTAAAATGGTAACTGCCAATTTTCACGTAACAGCTATATGGTGAGTTAAAGACTAAAATTCAGGAATGTTTACCACATCATTCTATGTTGATTATTATAATTTAAAACTGTGTGATCCACAAAACAAATTTTATTAAAACATCTTTGGCATATTATTTGATTCAAAATGAAGGGGAGAGAATAGAAATTTGTAGTCAAAGTCATTAATTTGTGAATAAATTCCCAAGTTCCAAAGAAAATTCCTGGGACTTCTTCAGTATTAAACCTTTAAAAAAAGCACCTCAGATCACATAAGCAAGTTTCCCAAGTGAAAGTAATGCATTTTTTAGTTCTTTCTGGACAGGTATCATTAAAGACTATATTCTCTCAGTTCTTTAAAAATGATTGCATGAGGCCAGTCAATGAAGAAATTTTGGTCACATTTATGAAAAATCTTAAAAGATTCCTTTTCTCTCTGGTTGCAAAATGTATCATACCAAGTATTTTCTCAGCTCAATATGTTACAGCAATGTCCCTGATGTAAATAATATCTAAAACAATATATAATATACTAAAACTCTATACTCACCCTTATGCTTTAGATTAGATATTAAAGGAAGGAAAACACCAGGCTTATGAGGATTTTTTTAATTATCTAAAGGTTTGCAGTTTTTTTTTTGTAAAGAAAAATGATTGTTTTTCCCCAATGGAGAAGTAAACCAGTAACAGAATTTTGACAAGATTTGTATGATTCCAATTAGAATTTAGGTCGCAAAGAGTAATAAATACATTGGTCATAATCTCCTGCTTGTGTGAGCCTCTTAGAACATGGAATCCCTGATGAGATCATACTTTTGCAAACATCATTTCACCAACATCTGGTCCTAAAATACCTCGGTTTGATTCAGATAGGTTGATTCAGACAGGACTACGCTGATTAGAGGGGAGAGAAAGGGTGTGCTCCAATTAGAGTAGGCAAAGCTTAGACCAGAACTTTATCTTTAGGGATTCATTGATTTAATGTGTTGCAAATTTATAGAGTTTAATTCAGTCACCCCAGTGGAACCTCAAACAATTCCCAGATATGCAAAATGTCCAACATGTCTTTGAGAATAGACGTATACATTATATGACAGCTGTTTATGTCTTTTAATGGAAGGGAGAGCTCTTTTTGCTTTTGAATTTGGCAATGATATATTCTCTTTGGCCAACAGAGTAGAGTTATTGTGGATTAAGATGAAAGGTATGAAGAGTGAAAGGTAAATCATAGGAAGAAATCACAGGGCGATGATGAAACAGAGCAGGAAATGCTGATTTAGATAAATGAGGCATATTAAAGGCTAAAACATCATTTATGAGGATTCTCACCCAAAAAGAATTTATTTTAAACTCTAAAATAGATTGACATAAAAGCACAAGGTCTTTAAATGATACATGGTCACACAATCACAGTCCAAAACCTCTTATTTTAAAAAATATTATGTAAGAAAAAGGACATTAATTAAAACCTCTCCCCACATCCACACCAAAATAAATGCTATGGAAAAGAATAATGCTGGAGAAAGACATCCCTGAGTTTCAGCTTCCTTATCTATAAAAATCACAGTAAAAATACTTGCCAGTTTGAACTTGTAACCTCTGAGATTCTTTCCAAATTAGTTTTTATGATTCTAGGTAAGATATACTTATTATAAGTTCAGGGTGTCACATTTAGCAGGAGGGTATGAATTTTAATAAGTAATGAAGAGGCTTCAATACCCAGTGGGATGAACCTCTAAGGATGAACGATCGTGCAGTCTGACAGGTTTGTGATGGACACATATGTGTGTGTTAGGAGGGAGACACTTCCCCCAGCCCTTAAATCACACTGCCATTACTAAAGCAAATTCTAACAAGGAGTTCTCAAGCTTAGCTGCGTATTAGAATCTGGGGAGATTTAAAAAATCCTGATGTCCAGGTCATGTCACAGAACAATTAAATCGGGATCTCTGGGGATGGGACCTGCACATCAATATTTTTTTAAAGCTCCTGAGGGGATTCCACTGTGAGCCATGATGAGCACCACTGCCTCCTGCTTTCACGTTACAGAGGAGAAAACTGAGACCCTCATAAGCTAAGTGACTGCGTTTAGGTTAAGGAGTCTGAGGGGAAGCCAGGACAAGAGTCCCAGTCTCCCACATTTTCATCCTATTCTTTCCATCATATCCCTGTCTTTCTGTCTCTCCTTATTTCATACCATTGCCTCTAAATTGGCCTGCCTGTGCTCTTAACTTCAGATCTTCTGTTTAGCACCTATACATATCACATAACAAAGCCGTGAGAAGTCTTCCCTGGTACAATTTTTGCGTATTATTTTCCTTTTCATACTCATTAGTTTTCTTAGACTTGCAGTTTAGAGTTGACCCTAATTCTCTCATCTTACTGGTGAGAAAATTGAGCACCAAAGAAGTTAAGTGACTAGTCTACGGTCATTTAATCTGAATAGATCAAGATCCAGAACTGAAATTGCTGAATATCTTGTCCAAGTTCTCTCCACTCTCCCAAGCCTCCAACTTTGATGATGGGAATGTCCCGCAGGAGACACTGGCACCTTTTGTCAATAAGCTAACACACATTTGTCCCAAGAGTAGAGAAGCTGAAGAGAATCAGGCAGCAGCATCTCACTTTTTATGCTTGGAGGTCAGAGGAGAGCCCAAGATGCTGCTGCAGCTCACACGTTACTGCTAATGGGCTGGCTCAGCTGGCTGGGGGGCAGCAGCTCAGAGCACAGTTTCTCCTGCAGGGCTCCTCTGTCATGAGAGGGTGAAGCTTGGGAACAGGGAGAGACCACTGCAGGGGCCAGTTCCTTTTCATGGGTTCCAGTTCAATGTTACAGGTTCTAGTTTTTCCTTGTTTCCCCCTCATGTCCATTCTCCCTTCTTAACCACTTGTTTTCTAGGCTTCAGCTTCCAGTATGAGACACAAGTAATAAACAACAGCTTCAAATAGACTATGTAACCAGCTCTGACAATTGCATAAGGTCAAATCCCTATAATAAATTATATCTATATCTATATCTCCCTGAGCTCTGCTTTTCTGATTGGAACTCTGACCCATTTGTGGGCTAGGACTGGGTAAATGGAATCAAGTGGCACCACTCTCTTGGCCATGACTTCCCTTTGTTTACAGGCAGGCAACTAAGATTGAAAAACCCAAGATCTGACAACACCAGATCTTCACTGACCTTTTGACGACAACCTGCTGGGGCAGAGCAGTGACTGCCCCTGCTCCATTTTCCCATTGTCTCCATCCCTGCCCATTACATCTTTACAATGCCCTGTCTTGTACACTTACCTTCCCTGTGGATGTTTGAGTTTGCATCCTGCAGTCTACTCAAATCCAACCAACAATAATCAGCTTTTCTAATAACCTTTTGCTGATACCATTTTTGACTATTTTTCTGATTTTTTTTCATGTCTCTGATTTTTATGCCATCTCCCTGCTCAAATATGTTTGTATTATTACTAATGTTCTCATTTGTGCCACTCCTTATTCTTTGTTAAAATTTTAATCCTTGAGTTTAGAATGCAACAATTTTTATACCTCTTCTTATCTATATAAAGATTAAGATAGAGTTAGGAATGTAATAGAGGCTCACTGAATAACTGTTGAAATTAATAGATTTTTATTGAAGGTCCACTGTTTATTTATTACTATGCTTGTTTTGTTGGAAGGGGGCTAGCAACTTGCCTTCTAGTATATGCTTTAAATAGAGCAGCAGTATTAGCCCAGAGCAACTTCTGTCTGTCTGCCTTTAAGACATGTTAACACCTAGAGACCTGGCTGATAATGTTGTGAATTAGCTGTAGAAAGACAATTACCACATATACACTCTGCAAAACTTTATAGCCACAGTATTTTGAAAAGGAAAAAAATATTTTATACCCAATGACTCAATAATAGAAAATATCATCTTTGAACAATTTATTTTAGCTTTCTATTTTTAGAGCAACGTCAGTAATCTGCTTTCAAAAAAGCATATTATGATAATATGTTATATGACATACTTCATTTAGCCTTGTTTTGAAGTATGAGGTGATGGACTTGTTTTTAAAAGTTGCAGCTGCAAATGATTGACTCTATACTTGTAATCTATGTTTAAAAATGCTTATACAATTGTTCTGTATATTTTAAAATAGGGGAATTATGCTATAATCTGACCTATTGTAAAAGAGAAGTATGCAAAACTCAAAAACTTGACACTTGAAAAACAAAATAACTTTCCCTCTAGAGATACAAATTTTTTCATTTCAGTATAAATATATGTATGATTAGATAGATAGATCTTCATTCTATATGTAAAATTTTATAGTCTGCTCAATTTTTACTTAAAAGTATAAGAATTTTACATTAAAACCTAATTTTTAGTGCTCACATATTTTCTTCCATAAATATAACCAGTTTACTTAATCAATCTCCTATTGTAAAACATTTGATTACAAGTAATGATTCACTCCTACACTGTTGGCGGGAATGTAAATTGGTACAGCCACTATGGAGAACAGTATGGAGGTTCCTTAAAAAACTAAAAATAGAGCTACCATATGATCTAGCAATCCCACTCCTGGGCATATACAGAAAAAAACATAATTCAAAAAATACATGCATCCCAATGTTCATTGCAGCATTATTACAATAGCCAGGACATGGAAGCAACCTAAATGTCCATCGACAGAGGAATGGATAAAGAAGATGTGGCACATATATACAACAGAATATTACTCAGCCATAAAAAAGAACAAAATAATGCCATTTGCAGCAACATGGATGGACCTAGAGATTGTCATACTGAGTGAAGTAAGTCAGACATAAGCAATATCATATATTGCTTATATGTGGAATCTAAAAAAATTGGTACAAATGAACCCATTTACAAAACAGAAATAGACCCACAGATGTAGAAAACAAACTTATGGTTACCAGGGGGAAAGCGGGGGGAGGGATAAATTGGGAGATTGGGATTGACATATACACTACTATATATAAAATAGTTAAGTAATAAGGACCTAGTGTATAGCACAGGGAACTTTACTCAATACTCTGTAATGACCTATATGGGAAAAGAATCTAAAAAAGGGTTGATATATGTATATATATATAAAACTGATTCACTTTACTGTACAGCAGAAACTAATACAACATTGTAAATCAACTATACTCCAATAAAATTTTTTTTTAAATAATAAAATAAAAAAAAAATGAGTAATGGTTCAGCAATGCATTTTGTTCATCAATCATTTGCCCATGATTTTAATAATAATCTCAGGATAAAAATTTTAAAGCGCTTAAAACATATGTGTATTTTAAAATGTTTCATACATATTTTCTGCTTTTTCTTAGAAAGGGTATACCAATTATATTTTCATCAATAATTTATCCTTTTTTTATTTTGCCAAGTTGATAAGCCCAAATTATATAAAATTATTGTTTTAACTTGTATTTCCTCAAACCTACAGTTCCAAAGACAATAAATATGCTTATACCTCAAGATAACTGGTGGTGTGATATGCTGAAGGATGCATTTTTTCATCAAACTTTTAGTTTATCAGGTTTCTTTTATATATAATAAATAGTGATAGAAAACACTGATTTCAGAAAAGGGGGGAAAGAAGCATAATTTTGAAATGAGGGCAATGAAACTGAAAAATTGCAGAATAATCATTCTTTCCCCATCCAAAAATCAGTGATGGACAGAGAGAAGTAAGATTTGCCTTGGAGCTTCCCTGGTGGCGCAGTGGTTGAGAATCTGCCTGCCAATGCAGGGGACATGGGTTCGAGCCCTGGTCTGGGAAGATCCCACATGCTGCGGAGCAACTAGGCCCGTGAGCCACGACTACTGAGCCTGCGCGTCTGGAGCCTGTGCTCCGCAACAAGAGAGGCCGCGACAGTGAGAGGCCTGCGCACCGTGATGAAGAGTGGCCCCCGCTCACCACAACTAGAGAAAGCCCTTGCACAGAAATGAAGACCCAACACAGCCAAAAATAAATAAATTAATTAATTAAAAAAAAAAAAAAAAAGATTTGCCTAAAGTGGGGATTAAGTTGCTCTGGATATCAAACAGAGAGTAAGACTGTGTGAACAGCTTTGGCTGGGACACTGCAAGTGTTAGATGTTATAATGGACAGGGCATCAAGCCAAACATTATATATTCAAGACTGATAAAGGAAGTTAAAGTAGAAACTGGAGAACTGTCAGCTGATATTTTCACGACTTTGTTGAGCTCAAAATGAGATCCCTGAAGATAAGGATGATGATTACATAACCCCATTATGATAAAAAGGGGGAAGGGCTGGCAAATTACTCAGAATTATATACATCAGTCTATTCTAATCTCATGTGGGAGAGAAATTGTACAAGCCTTTTGAGGAATCCAATAGAGCTACACTTAGCAAGCCCATGGTTTGAGGGAGAACAGCCCCTTGCTCTCATTCCTTGGCTTATTAGAATTTTTTGAGTATATCATTACAGCGAAGGTGCTAAGCCATCTTCAGAAAAGAGGAAGCATACAGCGTGTGCTATTATTGCTTTGCTTGTGCAGGTTTGGAGCTGATACTGTCTACTGAGAGGAGACTTCATTTGTAATCATATACAAGCCGTGAATGACTTGGGTCCTTCTGAAGTGTTTGTATGAAGAAATGCTTTTTGAATTTCCAAAATTCTGGTAAGAAAAATCTTCCTCCAACAAAGGGGATTGTCCTTATATATAGAAGACTTGAGAACATGGCAGTTGTGAGAAGAGTGGGCTGGAGTGGCAAATGTGTGAGGTGGCTTGTAGGCAGTCTCAACCTACAGCTTCCCCAGTACCTCTGGGGACCTCTAAGAGGCAGCATAGCCTGAAGACTTGACTATTGCCCAAAGTTCAAAGAAGGGGAAAGAAAACACAAGAGGGGAGGAGCTAAATTGCAGAAGAGAGATAATGTATAACCAGTAAGTCACAAAGGAAGGCTTCTAAGGACAGCACCCTCCCACCCCCTCTTCACTCTCATCTTGAGTCTTTCTTATATCTAAGGTCCCCTGGGCCTACAAAACTGGGCAGAAATTTTCTGACCCAATTAGTTGCTTAACAATTCTTTTAGCCAGAGAGCAACCTATCATTTCCTGCTTTAGACACAGCTGGAAAAAAAAAAAGGAGCCCAACACATGTAATTTGCTCTCAAGTACACTTCTCAACAGAATGAAGATTATGTAAAATTTTTTAAATGTCAATAATCAATAATCTGCCTGAGATAGTGGTCTCACCCTGCTGTTCCATGGACTTAGGCTTGGCTGATCTAGCCACTCTCTAGTAAACAAACAAAACAAAACCAAAAGACAAAACCTTTTTAAAGATTTGAGTCACTATCCTTATCCTGGAAGCTATCTGGATTGCTTCTGTTACAGATTTTCTGCCCTAGTTTAGAATAGTTTCCTGTAATCCAGACCTGGTGGTTGTAAAATTGAATAACCACAAAACATTTACAAGTCCCTTGAATAACACATGTGCCTGGGAAACGGTTTCCTGCCTTTGGCCGCCTCTCTGAAGCTGCAATCAGGGCATCCTTGGACAGGATGTTCTGTCCTGGCTTAACAGGCACAGAATGAACAAGACTCTCAGTTGCACCTGCATGTCCAGATGGTACCCATAGTTTGTATTTACTTTCAGAAACCAAGGACAGTATTACTCCATTTTATTGAGCCACAGTCCTAGTTGTGGGAGATCATTGAGATCAAATGTATTGGCCTAGAACAAGCTTTAGCAAGCCTCTGGGAAGAACATGTCTTTTCTGTCCTAGCTGAGTGTGTTTCCAACACATTTCCTCGCTTCAAATGGGGTCATCCAACCATAACTCCTTGTGGTAGTTTCTTTTAATAAACAAGCCTTACCTTTTATCTGGGTATACCTGGCTCTGTCTGAGTTCCTGGGGTAGTTTAAACACTTTATAGTGGATAAAAGAAAGAAATTATGGCCACTGTGCTAAACTGGTTCTGATGCTATCAACCACCCTTTGCGAGAGGGCTGTGATCGTCAAGAGGTGACATAGAAGGTGAGAAATGGGAGGATTTCTCAGGATTGCTTATGTTCCCCATTAAACTAATAATGAAAGACTTTAGGGTCAATTCAAAAGCAGAAAAGCATACTTCAGCCAGTAGGAATGTTTCTACAATTAGGCAAAGCAAGTAACTGTGCATGTTTAATTATAAATTTTCTTCGCCATCGCAGCATACATAATTGGTTTTCCTAACTTCATACTTTCACATATCTCTTTCTATGCTGTGCTGTATCTTAAACTAAACATGTTCACATAAGATTGCCATGTGTTTCTTAGAACACTAATGAATTATAAGCAATTTGAAGGCAAGTGCATGTTGTCGTTGGACCTACAGCAGTGCTCAGCAAATGGTAAATTTTCATTGAAAATTTTTTGCTATCTCACTGGTATGTTTTTGGGATATCAAGCGACTCATCCTTCTTTGGCATACTTTTAAATCTTTTCCATCTTAAATACCAGTCATGCCACTTGATTTCCAAAGAATAAAATTTCATTTCTTTAGGCTTGGAAGTTTCTAAATCTTTACTCATGTCTAATTAAAAATGCAAATACACGTGGGCAGAGTGAACCCAAGGTCTTCTCTTCTGGCAATGTGTACCACTCTCCCAAGGTATTTCTCTTTCTCAGGCCCTTGCTTTCTAGTATCTTCTTTATTATCTAAAGATGCATGCAGAAGACAATTTGGATATTTTATTTTCCCTTGCATGGAACTTAAAATAGTTGCCAATGTGTTTTAGTGTAGTAAGTCAAAGAACTTGCTGTAGCTCTTCTTGAAATTTTTGATTTGTAACTTTGACGCATCTGCGGGTTAAAAACCGAATCCTACTTGGCCTTTTTAAAGTCCAGAGTAATTTCATATTTGCATAGTTAGCTTAAATAGAGAGCAGCTGAACCTTTCTCTGAACGCCTTCACCATTTTAACTATCATGGTGTTCCTTTTTGGTATTTAGGGGAAAAAACATTAATTTTCATGAAACCCAGGAAGACAAAAGATGAGTCAAAGCAGTTATGGTCTATATCCTCCTATTATGCATAGATATTCAGTGTTGGAAAGAAGGGAAAATTTCACAGTTTTCAAAAATTTATACTCCAACTGCCTTAATCCACAAGGGAAATGTTAGGATGGCAATAGAGGAGGAGACCTGTTTCTAATTCACAGCCCTGCTGTCTGTGGATCTGAAGCCTTTTAAAGTTTGGGGGAAATTCATTCCTTTGCTCCTTGCTTCATTGTGAAGTCTTTGAATGTTCTCCACTCCTCTCTGGCTCTTTCAAGAATAATTAGTACCCTCATCAATTTCCCTGCCCTTGCTCATTTGACAAACAAGTGGCATTTGAGTGAAATGTTGGCATTCTCTGCTGAGCAGAATTTGGGGGCAGTTTCTAATCCTATAGATTTCACAGCAGTGATGTTCCCAAGAGAGTCATAAGTGAATCTGTGGTAACACAAGCAGTTTTTGACAACCAGCAGTGTTGAAATTGGCCTTTCATTACAGTGGTTAACAGGTGTGATGCAGGAAGCCTTTGGTTTCAGCTTCACTTAAATTCAGCAGCTTCTGCTTTGCTACCAGGTCTATGAAACAATAATATCAGACTTGCAGAAGAGTAACTAGCCTTCTACACATTTAGATTATTTCAGAAATGACTTAGCTAGAAAAATCTAACACAAAGCACCAAGCAGGCACAATATCCTAACTCCTTCCTATTACAATTTTATAAATAGAATGACTTATTTCAGGCTGTGTGTCTTAACTAAGAAACAAAATCTCTTTTAATTTCAGAACTATATAATAAATTATAATCGTTAATCCATAAGACCAATCCTGAATCATTAGCCTGAAAATGAACTATTTTCCTGAATTTCTTCCTTTTTTTCTCCAAGTGCATGCACTTGGGCAATATACTTCCAGATAGTTCCTATCAGAAAGGAGAGTGGGTGGATGTAATAATAATAATTCATGTTACTGTTTGTTCTCAAACAGCCTAAAAGTTGGTTTGAAGGGGTTAACAAAAAAAAAAAAAAAAAGTTTTTGAGGGGGCAAGACAACGCTATTGAAAGGTTTTCCCAAATTGCACTGATGTCCCTTCACTCACCCGAATCTGAAGTACCTACTGTATACTGAGTATTGAAGTTGGCTCTGGGTGAAATACCAAGAAAAAAAAAACAAAACAAAAAAACACATTGTTTCTGCCTTTTTGAGAATGAGAGACAGGCCACTGACACATGAAATAAAGAGTAATACAAATAGCTAAAAGGGTCAGGAAATTCAAAATAAAGGGATCGGCACCCTGGAGCTGAAACTGTCAGAAAAGTTTTTTTACTTTGAGGAAGGGAAAGGGAAGTCATTGAAGGCAGAAGGCACAGAGACAAGAAGAATCAAGTACATGCACCAAAGGGTAAGGCTGAGTCAGCCACACATGCTGAGAAGGAGGACCATTCTAGTGGCTGTGGAACCAGTTATTCTTAGGTTTGGAATAATGGCATCTGTAGTGAGAGAGAAACTCTAGTTTCTTAACCAGAGAACTGGTGCGGAGAAAGCTTTTGTGTATTTCCTTACTGCAATCTGGATTAGACTGGATGTTCGGTATCAGTTAAAGCTCACTTATGAAAGAACAATTTGAGGCAAACAATCAAACTTAATAATAATACAAATAATCAAGGAAGTGCTCCAAATCAACTAACTTTGGTTGGTTATCCTGGGATTGATATTAATCAAAATAGTAGATTGAAATCAATGAATTCACTTGAGCTCCAAGTAACTTCAAATGTTACTGAGTCACTGTAGCCATCCACGTTTCCAAATGATTCACCTTAAGTAATTATGAGGCAAAACTATTACCTGAGATGTGATCAAATCCAGACATCTAACACAGGAAACCTACAGAGCAGGTTATTGACATATTCCATTCCTTATCATGACACTTAAAACCCTGAAAAAATAAGGGCTTCTTATTCACAGGTTTATGGAATTCACTGGAGCCAAGGATGACCTTGTAATCCCTGCAGTCAGTCTTCAGAGAGATCTCACCACAATATAACTGTTTGAAAGCAGACTTGTCATTATAAGATCTGGACTTAAAGTCAGAATTTATGATCAGCACAATATTCATGATAGGCATTGCAGTGTGAATTAGGCTTTGATACAGCTTGACATTCACTGGAGGATATTTTAAAGGCAAAACTTGGCTTTAGTTTTAGTCATTGGTTGCTTTGTTATCTAAAACAGAAGAAAGCATTTATCAATGCATCAATCAAAGTTTCGGAGATCTCAGAATGTAAAATTACTTAAGGGGACTCAGGGGAGCCATACCAAATTGTCTACCTAAAATGACTTCAATGTTATTTTTATTTTTTACTGTGAACACTAAAATTATCTGATTATAGCGACTTTGCCTTACACTTACTCAAGAACAGATTCATGACCCTGCTTTCAAGCTGAGTTTAAACCTTAGAGAGATTCCAAAGTATAAGTAAAACATTGTAATCAATACCACCATTTTACAAAACTCTGGGAAATAAATTAGAAATTCCATTCTTCTAAAATGAAACATAAATTAACAAGATTTTCAAAACGTAGTTTATATGATGTACTTTGGCTGCATCTTCAAGATTGTTTTCAAAACATAGAAATTAAACTATAGCATATTGAACTGATAACACTGCACACTTTGGAACCAGTAGGAACGCATGCTACAACATTTTATGTGCTGTGTTCATGTTAATTTATTCATTCTACAAATATTTATTTAGCATCAAATATTATTGTGCATCAAAGATAATGAGAGATGTTAGGACACAAAAAGAAATCAGAAGGAAAACTATTTTTGCCACAATTCATTCTCCCTTTATATCAAGATCTTCTTTCCAAGTTTTTAGACTGTTCAGTCCATGATTCTTTTTCTCCCCTACACAGAATCTAAAGACTGTTTTAGTCAGAATCTAAATAAAGATTTCAGCTAAGTGTAGGGATGGTTAATTTAGATTGATAATTAATGGAAAGTTGGAAATAATTAATATGCTTCCCGATCCTTTTAAGACTGGTGTTGCAAGTAGGCTGCTTTAGTCAATTCTTGATCTTCTTTGAAAGACAAGGGGTTCTAAAATATTTCTAACTCAAGAAAAAGATTGCACCAGATTTCAGGATGTCACAGAAGAAAGTATAGAGGTAATTCAAGAGAATAAAAGGGCTGAAGGGAAGCCAATGTCTATCTTGATTGCAGGAGTCGGAAGGAGGAAGACAAAGAGTGCAAATAAGGACACACATGTGGCACCTTTGAAGACATTCATTTTTTAAGAGCTTATAATAATCTGTAGAGAAATGGTATGTGTGTGTCTATGAATTAATCATGTTAGAATCTTTGACAACCACATGTAGTGTGAACAGAAAAGTCAATCCAAATTAAATGGACCAAAGAAAGTGGAGGCCAGTATTACCATAATTCCTCCATGTGAGTAGCAAGGCATGGATTTCTTCTTTTCTAGTAAGTGCAGATATGTTGTAAATGTTATGGACAAAATACGGGAAGACAAAAATGAACCAAGAGAAATATTTACAATGATCCTTGCTTTGGCTGCCTGTGAGAATTGCAGAGGTGTGATCCTCCTACTACCAACGAAGACAAGCAAGATAGAAGCACAGTCTTGGGGGCTAAAGCAAGTATGATGTTTGTCTTTATGATGATAGGTTTGCAGGCTGTGAAATATGTGGGCAAAAACATCTGAAAGCTTATAAGTGTAGGTCTGGACAAGAGTAGGAAGGTTGGCTTAGAAAGGTAGATCTGGGAATGATCTGCAAGATGCTGCCGTTGTAGCTGGAAGAGTGTAGGAGTCTGCCAGGGAGAGAAGGTCTGGGTGTCATGTCATCCAGGAGTTAAGCCAAGCTGGAGCTGGTCCCAGACACAGGGAGAGAAAGCTGGGGTGAGACTGCAGAGAGCACGTTTCTGGAGCTGGAGCTTCAAGATTCTGTATCTCTATGAATCCTACCTCTTCCTATGGTTAGGTGTTTGCATTTCAGAAACTAGCAAAAGTAAACAACAACAACAACAAAACCAAAAACAAAGAGAAGACAGATGCCTGCAAGAATAGGGACATGCCTACAGAAAATGGAGATGTTACCACAGACCAAGCACAGTGAGAATAGGTGAATGGCATGTCCATCAGACACATTTTGTTACTTTAATTTTTAATAATTTTTTGTTCACATATTTTTTAATTCAAGAAGTACATATTTAACACTGTATATGCCCAGGCTTTGTGCTATGAGCTGAGGATATAAAGGGGTTGAAACCCTCTCCCTGCCTTCAAGATGCTGCCAGTCTAGTAGTGTTAATAGAAGTCATCAAACAATCACACCAACACATGTGTAATTTCAAACCATGATGGATACAAAAAGGAAAGATAGAGGATGTTATGAGAGCATCAGACAGATCTAGCTTGTGGGGAGCATTACCCAGGAGTAGGTATGGGTGGGGAAGAAGCAAACACCACGCAGAGGGGACACTACAATGTAGAGGCTTGGAGGGGAGAAGGAGCTTGGAGCATAAGAAATACCGAGACAAGGTTGGTGTAGCTGGAGCCCAGTGAACAAGCTGCTCTATTTTTTTTTTTTTTTACAGATGCAGACTTTGAAGAGTTGGCAGTCTGGCTGAGAAACTAAGACTGATGAAGAGACATTAAGCAGGGACCAGAAATAGGCATAGTTAAGGACTAAATTGTGAATTACAAGTCAATTGCGGTTACAGGATTTTGTAATTTGCTGGATCAGTGTAGGCTAGAAAATATAGGGAGGGCTCAAGGAAGAGTACTCAGAGCGGGGCTTTGAAGGATGGGTAGGATTTGACTTGACAGGGAAGGGGAAAGGCTTTACTAGTATGAGAAATGACATGAAGATTAGACTAAAAATGGCATCTTTGAGGTCTGGTAAGATAATCAGCCTCTCACAAATAAATGGTGTATGTTTAAAGGTTGTGGGAGCTAACACTTGCTAGATGAAGGAGAACTTGGAAAGCTGGGATGAGGAATTCAGATTTTAAGCTGGGTCCAGGTAAATTGCCTTTACATTTGGAGGGTGATATCTGATTGAGGCTGCCAAGGTTCCTGACTTAGAGGACCACTGGAGCCCAGAAGAGGTGAGGGGGGACGAGTGTCCCTTCCCACGCCACAGCTAATGAAGGGCGAGCTGTGCCCGAAGTCCATTCATTCCAGTGGAAATATTCCACTGCACCAACAGCCATCAGTTGGTCTCAGCACTGAACACCAACCTGTATCTCTTCCTCTCCTTGCAAGGCTATTAGCTGTGATTCTAACATTCAGTCCGATCAAAGCCTTATGCTTAAGACTTGGCAATTGTATAGTTTCAATATGTTAAATGAAAGCTAGCAATTTAGCTCTTGGCACAGAATGCGGCACACGGTAAATGGCAATAAACCGACAATATGGCCTCTTTTTTCCCTGCAACCAGCACACTCTAATTTCACTATCCCACCTTGGATTTTCTTTCTACAATTTAAATGCTATCATGTCCTTTATTTTTCTAAACTGCTTCTGGCTCTCTAACACCCACAGCGGAAGATCGCAGTGTCATCCCCTGAGCAGCGGCAGGGCAGTGGCATTGGCATCACCTGGGAACTTGTTAAATATGCACATTCTCCTTGTGCCCCACCCCAGACTTGCTTAACCAGAAACTCTGCAGGTGGGGCCCGGCGATCTGTGGTTTAAACAGTCATCCAGGTGATTCTCACGCATGCTAAAGGGGAGAACAACTCACCTACAGGACGCAGTGATGACTCCTTAGAGTATCATACAAGGCTCTTTATAGTCTGTTCCTAAATCGTTCCAGTCGTGTTCAGCCTCTGGCCTGGCCGACAGTCCAACCCTGACACTGAGTATTATAGACAATGCACAATTTTTGGAGTCTCCTGACCACATCAAACTCTTTAATGCACCTTTGCTTTTTTGTTATCATTAATGGCATCACACTCATTTTGGTAAACCCCTACCTTTCAAGTACACCCTCAACATTCCTCAGCCGTGCCCATCAGTTACCTTAGTCCCAAAGCCCTTTGTTTATCCTGCTGATATAACACTTATCACAATTGAATTGAATGCTCTGTTTATGTGTCTGTCTAGGTTCAGGACAGGACTCTTGTTGCATTCAACTCTGAATACTTACCCACATCGGAGAGTCGGGACGCCGGATCTAATCCCACCTCTGCTGACCGGCTGGTGCCCTTGGGCACATGGCTTGGCTCTCTGACTCCCGTGTCCCCATTTCTGCATCTGTAAAACGAGGGAGTGGATTAAATAATCCGCAGGGGTTTAACACTAGGAATCTACATTTCTAAGATGCAGCCCGGTGATTCGTACACACTTTGAAGCTTGAGAACCACTGTTTATGGCCTCCTTACCTATACAAAATTAAAAAGCCTCCAGCTATACATTTTGGAAACTTTCATCTTCTTTAGTTCTTGCCACTTCAAATAATTCAGACTCCTAAATCGCTGCTTACCAAGCAAACCATAATGAGGAAGCCGGCCCAGGTTTCCTCTCTGCCATCGGCTGAGACTGACTTGAACTTTCTCCTAATTTCACAAGTCTGTAGAGGCCCAGCAAAGAGCTTCACTGGAAGCTCCTTAGAATTACCAGTAACTTGGAGAAGCAGCTGAAGTAAGGTCTGGGAAGGAAGCGAAAAATTTTAAAAAATATGTTGTGCCCATTTCTGTTTGACCAAACAAATTAAAGAAATTATTTAACAAGTCAATAATCATATATTCAAATAATCAAATTAGTTCCCAATTAAAGATAAAATGCCATTATAGCCTCTCCAGCCCCAATTTCTCATGAGCCGGTTGTTACAGTTTTTGCAAAGTGGTGAGCATCCAGGAATGTGTATATATGAATATTCTTTTTCTTATCAGCAATGGCTGACTCAGTGGCAAAGACAGGCCACCCACCGTACCTTGAAGCTGCAGTTTGCTACCCGCAATGATTTGGTTAACCTTTGATTAAACATAGGAATTTAAAGCATGAAAAGGTCTGGAACCCGACACAGCCCTTTGACACTGCGCTGTCTCCCATTAATGATAATCCACCATTAGATGTTCAGCTTTGAAAATGGAATTAGATGACTCCAGTTTGCAGCCCTAACCCTGCAGTACTGTAAACTGAACCCTGCTGGGTTTGGAGACTTCCTGATTTACTGCTTCGACTTTTAACTCTTTTCAAGCAAATGGGAGTTGGGGGCAGGGTAAAAGAGACCAGGGATCAAGTGAGAACAAACAAGGCATCTCAACGACCATCAAGGGAAGCGAATTTCTGCTTCAATAAGTCACTAGGTCAAAAGAGCTTTATTCCCAAGTTGATTTAATCTTCCCTTTTTTCTTTCTTTCTTTCTTTTTTTTTTTTTTTTTTTAACTAGGTGTAAGAATTTCCTTGCTGGGACATCAAGCAAGAAATATTCGGTATCCTTTTTCACTTCCTTTTAAAAACAACAGCAATAATGTTAGAGCTCCCTGGGGTCACAAAGGTTCTTTTCCTTTTTAACCACAGTACATCGCTGATGTCTGAACGCTCCACATCTCGTTTCACGTGTAGTGCGGTGTTCAGAGGAGGATTCACTGTATGTCTCAAGGCTTGTTAAATGAACAAATGACCAAATCTGCCTCCTAGTTCCCGGACTGTGGTTTGCACATAAAAGCAAGTTTTAGACAACAATAAAATTACAGGCAGTTGACCCAGACCTCTTCCTGTTAACAGTTGACTTGTTATTCTCAGGTTCACTTTTCTGGCTCCTGAGTCCATGGCCATCCCTCTCCACCCACAGCCCGTAGATTTGGCTAATTGGAGGTTAGTATCTCTCTCAGCTGTAGCTGGTGGACCCAGGGCTTTCAATGTCAAGGCTCCTTCTTCAGTCTCCATCCCTCGGAACCCCTCAGGAGGACTGCAATTCACCTTCCCTGCCCGCTGAGGGGAGAGATTTGGGCATCATCTTCCATCTATCTAAGTGAGAAGGACTAGAGTAAATTGTATTTTCTTTGGATCTCAGATGCAGGGATGGGTTGACATAATTTAATCATTTTATTCTCTCCACCAAATGTAATTACATTGTATCACTGCCATACAAAAACTTGTCAAACTGTAATAACCTCCATGAAATTTCTGTTTCAAGCAAAGGGATATGACACAACCACTATAGCCACTACATCAGCATTACTTTGAGAATCTGGAGGCTATTCCAGATTAAATCAACCAATCACTATACTGGGAAAATTTATTTTATTTAACAAACACACATAGCATTTACCGTAAAATAGGCACTGTTTTGCGTGCTTTATAAATTTTAATTTATCTACTTTCCAAAATGTAGGAGGTAGGTACTGTTATTAGCTGTATTTCAAAATGAGGAAAGTGAGGCAGAGAATTAAGTAACTTACCCAAGATCACTTAAGTAACAAATGGCAGAGTTGGGATTCAAGTCCACAGAAATCCAGCTACAAGGTCTGTGCTCATAAACACTTTACTTGACTCCATCTGGTATTTCTCAAAAAAACTTAAAGATAAATGATAATTTAATGATATTAAATATCATTAATGATAAGATAAGGATAAATGGTTTTATTAATAATAATAGATTAATAATAAGAGAAATATAAGATAATTTCTCCTATTATTTGATAGTATGATCCATGTCCTGGTATATATTATACCATACGTGGTTTAGATATTCATTTAAAAATGAGATTACTGTTTTTTTACTATGATACATAAGTACTATAATATTAGTATTTCCTTTTTATTGTGAGATATATATATATAATAAAATGCCATTTTAACCATTTTAAGTGTACAATTCAGTGGCATTAATTATTTTCACAATGTGTGCAACCATCACCACTATCTCCAAAATTTTTCATTACCTGAAGCAGATACTCTGTACCCATTAAGCAATAATTCCCTATTACTCCTTTCTGCAACCACTAATCTACTTGTTGTCTCTATGAATTTTCCTATCCTAAATATCTCATATAAGTGGAATTATACAGTATTTATCCTTTTGTGTCTGGCTTATTTCACTTAGCATAATATTTTCAGAGTTCATTCATATTGTAGCAGGTATTAGAACTTTATTCCTTTTTATGACTGAATAATATTCCACTGTATGTATATACCACATTGTGTCTATCCATTTATCTGTCAATAGAGCCTTGGGTTGTTTCCTCTTTTTGAGGAATTTTAATGCCTGAATAAACATTGACATACATGTTTCTTCTGGAGTCCCTGTTTTTCAATCTTTTGGAACTGCTAGGTCATATAGTAGTTCTATTTTGAGCTTTTTGAGGAATGGCCAACAGTTTTCAATAGCAGCTGTATTATTTTACATCCCCAACAATAATGTACAAGGTTTCTACTTTCTCTATGTTTCAGCAACACTTGTTATTTTCTGGGTTTTGTTTGTTTGATTATAGCCATCCTAATAGGTGTGAAATGGTATCTCACTGTGGTTTTGATTTGCACTTCCCTAATGACTAATAATGTTCAGATCTTTTGAAATGCGTATTGGTCATTTATATATCTTCTTTCAAGTAATGTCTATTCAAGTCCTCTGCATGTTTTTAAATTGGGATGTTTGTCTTTCTCTTGTTGAGTTGTTATGAGTTCTTTATATTTTCCGGGTATTAAACTTTTGTCAGATTTAACATTTTCAAACATTTCTCTCATTGTGTGGGTTGCCTTTTCACTCTGTTGATAGTGTCTTTTGATGTAAAAAAGTTGCTTTTTTAAAATTTTAATGAAGTCCAGTTTATCTATTTTTGTTGTTTCTGTTTTCTGTGCTTTTAGCATTATTTTTAAGGAACAACTGCCAACTCAAAGGTTGTAAAGATTTGCCTTATGTTTTTGCCTAAGAATTTTACAGTTTTAACTCTTAAATTTAGGTTTTAATCCATTTTGAGATAGTTTTTGTATCGGTGTAAGGTAAGGGTCCAACTTCATTTTTCTTATACATGGATTTCTAGTTTTCCCAGCACTATTTGTTGAAGAGACTGTTCTCTCCCCCGTTGAATGGTCTTGGCAACCTTTGTGGAAAATCATTTGACCAAATGTGCAAGAGCTTTTTTCTGGGCTTCTGGGTCTGCTATTATATTCCATTGGTCTATATATCTAGCCCTATGCCAGTTTCACACTGTTGTTGTTTTTTTTAGTTACTGTAGAGAGTTTTTATATAACTATATTCTAGTCAGCCACTATAAGAGTTGGGGGTCAGCAGCTTTGTGTGTAGGTAGATCATCTGTGTCCCATAAAACACTGAGTTCAATTAGCTAAATCTAATTACTCTAAACACATAATTCCATCCTTAGAGAACTGGAGCTCACTAATATCCAATTTTCTTCTCATTCTGGAAGGACTTAAGACTTCAGGGGTCATATGAATAGTTCTGGCCAATAGGCCCTGAATAGACATGACATGTGTCACTTCTAGATCAAACATGAGAGTGGCTGTGAGATCTCCATGGCTCTCTTCTCCTGCTTTGACAATCAAGGAGGTGGTGGGTTCTAATGGTGCAGCTACAGAGATGGAGCCCAGCCTGTGTCTGTGACTGTGGAGTGACTGTGGGGCAGAGGCACCCCTAACCCCTGCACTTTCATCCCACCCCAGGCAGCCTGTGTTGGACTAGTAGCATGTGTGACAAATGACCTTTTGTTGTGGTAAACCACAGGGATTGGGGGGCATATGGTTAAAATAGCACAAGTGTTCTCAAAGTGTGGCCCCTGGACCAAGAGCATCAGCCTCAGCAAGGAACTTATTAGAAATGCAAATTCTCAGGCCCTACCCCAGAATACTGAATCAGAATCTCCGAGGTTGGGGCCCAGAAATCTATAAGTTAAAAATCCCTCCAGGATATTCTTATGCAAGCTAAAGTTTGAGCACTATTGCAGAAGCATAATCTAGCCTATCCTAATACTTGGTGATGGATTTTTTAACTTGTTGAATAATCAAGTACAATCTGTGTATTAGAAATGGAAAAAATAAAACTAACTGCATATTTTTCATCATGATCTTCTTTACCGTTCCTACTATTACAACGTTAGTTCTGGGGGGGTATTGAGTGCAGCTGCAGTACAGTATAGGGTATGAGAAGAGGAGTAATGGAAAAGAAGATTGTGAATAAAGGTTTGGGCCATATCAAGCACGTTGTATGTACAGTTAATGCTCAGTAAATGATGATTATCTTCCTCTGCCCTTTAGCTCCCTAGTATTTCTTTTTTTTTTTTTTTAATTTATTTACTTTATCGATTTTTGGCTGCGTTGGGCCTTCGTTGCTGTGCACAGGCTCTCTCCAGTTGTGGTGAGCGGGGGCCACTCTTCACTGCAGTGCGTGGGCCTCTCATTGTGGTGGCTTCTCCTGCTGCGGAGCATGGGCTCCAGGCACGTGGGCTTCAGTAGTTGTGGCACTCGGGCTCAGCAGTTGTGGCTCACGGGCTCCAGAGCACAGGCTCAGTAGTTGTGGCACACGGGCCTAGCTGCTCCGCGGCATGTGGAATCTTCCTGGACCAGGGCTCGAACCCATGTCCCATGTATTGGCAGGCAGATTCTTAACCACTGCGCCACCAGGGAAGTCCCTCTAGTACTTCTTGATTGGACTAATGCAGAAGCCCCCTCTCTGTTCTGTTCAGTTTTTCTCCATGCTAGTCTCCTTACACTTCACTACTAGTTTGCATTACCCTTTCAGAAGTTCAACTTTGATTACATCATTTTTAACAGATTTATTGCGATGGAATTCACCTCGGGGAACTTGGAATTAAGGAAGGGTTCCCACCATTACTAGAAAGGATAAGAATGGCTCACTATGCCTAAACTGTTTGCACAACGAATGTGGTTTCACTGAACTCCTGCTTTCTGTTTGGAAGTCTGGAATTTTTATACAAGCTAGGCAGAGTGCCTAGGTGAGCAGCCTCCAATAAAAACCAGTCTCTAATGAACTTCCCCGCTAGACAACTTTCACATGTGTTCTCACAACGCGGGGACAGAGGAATTAATGCATCCTGTGTGATCCACTAGGAAAGGCTCTCGGAAGCTTGCACCTGGTTTCCTCTGCACCACACCTCATTCACGTTTTCTCCTTGTTGATTTTACTTTGTCACCTTTCACTGCAATAACTTATAGCCCTGAGTACAACTGTATGCTGAGTCCTCTGAGTTGTCCTAGTGAATTGTGGGACTGAATGCGGTCCTGAGGATCCCCAGCATAACCTCCATCTGTTAGCTTCCGCTAATTGCTAACTGATTGCTCTATTGTTTTTGACAATGCCCTGGGGCATAAACTGTTTCACAGTTTAATCCAATTAATGTCCCGCCCTTTGTAGGGACAGGGGATTGCCAGACTTTGAGACAAGCTTCACCCTGGCAGGGCTCCTCTTAGCTGTCTCTTTCCCTGTTTCTCTCTCAGACTAGTTTTATGGAGCTATCAGTTTTTTCTCAACTGCTCAGAACCAAGGTCACCAACGTTTGCGACACCTTCAGGCAAAGACTTCCCCATGCTCTGTTCCAAATGAAGTCTGTTTCCTTAGAGAAACAGAGAACTTCAGAGCTCTCTGATCTTATGGCTGGACAAACCGAGAGCAGAACTGCGATTCCACAGCAATGGAGCTGGGGCCGGAGACACAAGGCCTGCTTCTTCCATAAAGATATGCTTGCTTTTCCAGCAAAGGGTACTGGGTGGGGAGGTAGCCCCTGTTCTTGCAGGCTGAGCCTTCTGGCATGGATCCTCCTCCCTATGAGAGAACTGATGTAGAGGCAGTTGAGGCCTTGTCTTCTTGGCCTAACACATCTGGGGTAGGGACCCTGCCCTATGAGTGGAGGTTGGTCAGCGGAAGCAAGCTCCAGTCCTCTTAGCCTGGAATCTCTTCTGCAACACAGG
The DNA here is from genome assembly GCF_028564815.1 of Eubalaena glacialis. NCBI lineage: Eukaryota > Metazoa > Chordata > Mammalia > Artiodactyla > Balaenidae > Eubalaena > Eubalaena glacialis. Next base: position 58,718,929 of record NC_083732.1, read on the forward strand.
ATGTGGGAATGAGAGAGGGCAGCAGCCCCTCCTGGGGTGAAATTGTCATCCTAGACGAGGAGGTGGGGGAAGAGGCCCATCTCTTGGCCACTCCTGCTTGGAGTAGAGCTTCTGTTACACTGATCAAGGGAAGTGCGGTAGCAGATTGTAACGAAGATGCCACAGGCTCTCACTGTTCTTACTAAGAGTTAATAGATTTCCTTGAATGAATATTTCCCTATTTAAAATTTCCAGAGATAAGTGGTTGTTTTTTTAAATTATCATTTATAATTTCCATCAGGTAATCAGTTTCTTTATGGGGCAAAGAGTTCTCCGAGCTCCTCATACCACCATTCTGGAAGTCCTACTTCTGATCATATTATTATACTCAAAATTGTCAAAGACTCACTATTTCCTACGGAAATAAAGTCTATATTCCTTAGCTTGATTTTCAACGTTCTGTATAATTTGGCTCCATATGGTATCACTGTAAGCACGACAGAGCAAGTCTGGTGTTCCTGGAACATATCTTGTGCTGTTCACTCTGTCAAAACTTTCATTTCCTTTCATATCATAACACATATTCATATTCTTCAGTACATCAATATAAATATGTCTTTTTTTGTCCTTGGCTAATTTTCCAGCTCACAGTTGTCTCTCCCTATAAAATGTGTTAGAATATAAAGACACTAATCGCATTCTCTTTTTCTAATTTTGTACAAGTATTAATAGATGTTATCATTCACTGCAGTTATTAGCACAACACCTGACACATAGTAGACACTCTAGAAATATTTCTTGTTTCGTGAACAAATGGCTAAATGAGAACAAGTCATAGCAGCATGTCAAAAGCAAGATCTTTACCATTTAAAGAGAACTTTCTCACACATGCTTCCCATGTGCTTGTCCCAGCAACGATATTGGTCAAGATTGTCATTATTACTCCCAGGAGGAGATTGGGGCTTTTGAATGTAAGATTTCTACCTCAGATCATAGAGTTACTGAGTCGCCATTGCAGAGCTGAGTTCAAAGCCTGGGCTCTGTTAAAAACCAAACTCTTTCTATAGTGAAAACGATCAGGAAAAGTAAGTGCCTTCTCCTACTGAGGCTTGCTCACTTTTCAGTTAGAAAGGGATAAGGGCAATTAAAAATAAGGACAAAATAGACAAAGGACTCCCTTTCTGAAATTTTTGCTTAGATTATCTAAAATGTAAACTTAAGGCTTTGGTAATGAATGTTGGCTATATAATAGATAGGAACAAAGTCAGTTTATTCTTCACAAAAACTGCTCTGTGCTAACCTAATCACATGGCCATTTTATTACAGTAACTATGTTGTTTTGAAAAATAACTCATTCCACTGAAGATGAAAGATAAGTGACTGCAGTATATGGAACAAAAAGGGGAACTTTTGTTGTATGTATGAGTAAGGCTAAGGACGGGTGAGAGTTGCCTGAAGAAAATGATTTGGGAAGGAATTAACTTCTGCGTGAAGGGGAAGGCTATTTAGAAATGATATCTCACTCCTTTCTTTTAGTCCCTGAACCACCTGTGTACTCATTCACCGAGGGTTACTTTAGTCTCCCTCAGAAAAGCCCTGTTTAATTGACGTTCAGTAGATTTTGTTCACTACACTTGGCATCGTATCTGATTCCTCCACTTAGACGGGTAGTTATCAACAGAGGGGCTTTTTTTGGTAGGTGTTCGTTAAGAGTTAAAAAGTAACTCTTTATCTAGTCTCTTGAAGAGGCAGAACCAATATCACAACACTGTACCCTGTGCCCTGAACCCCGATCCTTGAGCATCACTTCGCCTATCTTTAAAATGGGCATATTATTCTATTTATGTGTTGCCCTAATGATTAAAAAATATATGTGAACATGTCTAGCAAAATGCCTGGCATATGATATGTGCTGAACAAGGTTCTACTTGCCTGCTTTGCCTTTCCATTGCTGCTACCCTCTAGACATGGTCCCAGATCCCCTGATTGGCTTTATCAAAGTGGATAAAAAAATATACAAAAGAATGTTGATGATGCAATACATTAAAGGGACTTGAATTTTCCCATCATTCACTTATTTTAACTGTGCCGTTATAGTGGTGGTGGGGAGTGGGTGAGTAGTGAAGGAAGCTGTGGCAATGTTATATGTACAGATCACACAAATGATAGATGATTTACCCTGTGTTTTCCAGTTTGAAAAGCATTTTCATGTACATAATCTCACTTGACTCACCCCAAGCATGATGATGTAGATGTGCTTAATGTTCCTTCTACAAATAAAGAGACTGAAGTTCAGAGATGATCGATGATACACCAAACATATTCAAATGGAAACATTAATACGAGTGACCACGTTTTCTATGGAGAGAAAAGAAGTGGTCATTTTATAATACTTCGTAGAAAGAAAGATGGCAACAGACAGGTAATTTTAGATTAGGAATGAGGCGTCATATTTATGCTTAGGGGTGAGGAACAAAATTTATCTGGGGACTATACTTGCAATTATGCAACTTCTCATTTCTGGTATCAGATTTTTTTTGAAAGTAATTTTCATCCTCCTTTTCTTGTTGCTCCTATAGAATTTCTGATGAATGCACATGACATTTCAGAGTGAAAGCATATACACTTTCACTTATCATATATTTCTCCAAACAAAAAGCTCTTATTGGATAACAACAAGGAATTTGGAACAGTATAAAAGAATTGTATTTTATTGACCATTTCCTTAGTTTTAGTTCATTTGTAATAAATGGGTTGAAGAGTCCAGTGAATGGGTTGAAATGCCATTATTATTTGTCAATACATTTTTATTCACTTTGTTTTAACTTTAAATCTCTGAATATTCCTGACTTCCTGATGCATTATTTTTAAATCCTAAGGACTTTCACTTCTTCCTTTTATTTGGTAGGAACAATATTTATACGGTTTGTTTCCAGTTAAAATAAGAGGTGTGTAATAGTAAATATTTATAGAAACCAATTCACTCATAAATATGGGAAGATTTCAATAAGAAAATACTAAAGAACCAAAATATGTAAGTTTAAGGAAAAAAAAATTGAAAGTAACTTAAGCAACCTGAGTTTGGGAGAAATAGAATGAAATAATGTGAATATTTTTGGTCTATGGTCTTCTATACTAATAATTAAATTATTTGGAAGAATTATTTTATTCACATTGTATATTATTATTATTAATGTCATCATTTAATTAACATCAACAAAATTTTAGAATTCATGGCTAAAGACGAAGAAAATTTAACATGGACTTAAAAGAGAGTTTTATTTCTTCCTGGAAATATATATTAAATTTTATTCTAGGTTCACTTTACAGAAAATTAAACCTTGATTTATTTTTAGTCTAATTTTTCTTACGAGATTGAAACTCCTTTTTAAAAATTGTTATCTCTGATAACATTACCCAGAACACTTGCAGAAGATAAACACAATGGAATCAACACAGTAATGTGATATTTCCTCATGGAATACCAAGCTTATCCCCCCTGGGACAGGAAACCCATAATCAACTGTCAGGGTTGTGAAGGTCTTTCTTACACACTAGATTGATCTGATAATCCATACCATGTTTGGACATATTGTATGTACTACAACTTATATTCTTTTGCTTCTATGGCAACTGATGGCTTCGTAAACTTTTGAAGCACTAGGGAAAGAAACATATTGGCAGAATGCTTAGGTTATCATTTTTCCATAAGATCGAAAAAGCAAGATATTCAACCAACTAGCTGTGATGATGTGACAAGAGATTATTTAATTATTCTTGACATGCTCCTATGTAGCCAAGAAGTAATCTTAATTTTGCTAAAGGCCAGCATTGATTTAAAAACAAACTCAAATACAAACATTTATTTTTTTATTTTAATGAAATAATAGATTTTTCAGTACTACAATATGCACGTGAAGCATGTGTACCATTTTGGTATAACTGGAAATGAAACCTTGCTATTTTGAGTATCCAAATGGATTTTAGTTTTGAGTCACTGTGTTTTAATGACAAAAAATTGATTAGATTTTTAGAAATCTCAAGTTTCTTATATGTATTTCTACATGAGAAAATTTAAATAAATATTTGCGGTTTTTCATCAAAACTTTAGTTTTCTTAATTGGCTAATTATTTCTATTGAGATAGGTCAGGGGTTAATAAACCGTGGCCTATGAGCCAAATCCAGCCTGGTAATGTGTTTGTACATCTTGTGATCTAAGAATGATATTTATATTTTAATGGTTGAAAAAAATTCTTAAGGAATAATATTTCATAACACATGAAAATCATCTGAAATTTAAATTTTAGTGTTTTTAAATAAAGTTTTACTGGAACACAGCCATGCTCATTCATTTATGTATAGTCTATGGCTGCTTTTGCACTATAATAGCAGATTGAGTAGTTGGGACACAGATCTTATGGCCCACAAAGCTGAAAATATTCATTATCTTGCCCTTACAGAAAAAGTTTGCTGGCCCCAGAAATAGTTACCTCTAAATCCCAGATGGCTACTAAAATGCACACGTAGACACACACACACACATATACATGTATACTCAATGCATCCTGGGTGTGTGTTCTATGAAAAAGTTTCCATTCCAAATACTTTGATTCATGGGAATTATCATTTTATATTTTGAATATATCTTTTCAAGTTTAAAAATTATTAGGAAAACAGTTTCCTATATTTACCATCAAGACCATGACAGTTTAAAAAAAACCCCAAAAAACTAAAGAGAACTTATTGTGCAAATATAAATGTCATGGGTTAAATGTACTTAAATCCTGGGGTCACAAACTGATTGCATTGATATGTGAAGTATCCATATTCTCCTTCCTTATTCCCCACCATTGAACTGAAACACCAGTATAGTCATTATTAGGACATTTGTTGTTACATGGTTGATACTATTGTTCAGAGTGGTATGTTGGACCATTACTGAAAAATGATGGAATCTAGAGTTAATTTTAATAATTTGTATTATCTTGACTGGAAATCCAATTATATGTTACTTAACAGTCTGATGTCTAATTGACATCATATATCTCTATGATATGATAAGACATATCCAACAATTTACACACTGATCTGTATTTTCCAAAGAAAGAGCTCAGCTGAAAACAGCTTTCAAATTGTGCAGAGCTCTGGGGAGGGGATGGCTTGTAGGAGAGATATAAGGAAGAAGCCAAAGGGTTTAAGGTCCTTGACCTTTGCCCCTTTCAGCCAAGCAGTTTTTGTTTTCTGACCTTCATGAAGATTTTTAATGTTCTACTTTTGCTAAATGCAGTGGCTTTATACCGTGTCAACTTAGGCTAACTAGAACTACATTTTCCAGAAATCCCTTCCCTATATGATTCCAGGTTAGCCTTGGCCACAAGGGAAGTTTGCATTAGATTTGGTAGTCAAGTGGAGAGGTATCATTATGCTCTGAAGTTCAGTGTAGGGCCAGCTCATACACATTGTCACTGATCTGCCGGATCCCTTTGTTTGCTTGAGACAGCACATCGTCCCCTAGTTCCTTCAGCTTCTCCATGCCCTAGCCTGTCAAAATGGAACTCTCCAATGGTGCAGGGTGCTAGCTTCTTTTGCAGGTCACCCACATCATCACGGTTGGAGGTGGTGAGGAGCAGAGGTAAATTTCAGTTTGACCTCATGGCTTTCTGTTGTCCTTGAGAGTTTCAGTTTGTGCATGCTCTCTCCGCTTCATGTTCAGGATTTCTTCCCAGAAAGACTGATTCTGCTGACCTACAGCAACTTCAGACCCACTCCCAGACACAGATGCAACAATCTTCCATACATGTCTTCACAGATCACACTTTTTTGGGGTAATACCAAAAATAAGTCCCTTATTCCATATCACTTCAAGAGGTATGCCTCTCTAATGGAATCATAACAGGTATACTAAAAAGTATTTGAAAGCTATTTATCATCCATACATATTGTTTCATAAATAAGGAAATTGCAATTCATAGAAAATAGTAGTCAACATCATCACAGGCGTAGTAGTAGTAAACATTTACCCAGGGCTTTCTAAGTAAATACTTTAACATGTAAAGTCACCTAATCCTCATTCTAACCCTGTAAGTTAGTGATATCATTTTCCCCATTTTAAAGGCAAGTAAAACTGAAGCAGAGAGAATGTACATTTAAGTCTTGAGGTCATAGTTATTTAAATAGTGGAGTTAGTTAGAATTTGAATCAAAGCAGTTTGATTCACTCCAAGTTCTTAATCATAGCTTATCTTTGATGGTAGAGATTTTGTAGAGATGAACTGAAAACCAATTGTTTTCCAGGTCTCTATTTTCCCAGGCAATTGCTTACACAATTCACAAATACTTATTGAGTATCTACTGGAGGGTCTGTCCTAGACAAGCAAGACAAACATGGTTCCTGCCTTCATGGAATCAGCATATATTTTGTTATACCTGCATTTGTGAAATGAGAATTGTGCTCCTGTTTGAAGCTATATCTATATCTATCATTCTCACTCTTTCCCTCTATGTAGCTATATTTCATTGCATTCCAAACATAAATTTATTAGAGGTGATTTGAGGAAAATCATAGGCATTTAGAGCAAATGTATGGAATCCTAAGAAATAATAAAACCTTCGTAGTTTTTAACATATTTAAAATAGAATTTGTATTTTTAAAAATGTAATCATTTCACATGAAAATTATGATACACATGATTTGGAAAGAAAATTATATAGGTCCACTTTCTAACTCAGAAATGAATAGACAGGTCAAATATGTACTGTGGTTGGCCATATATTATCATGAATAAGCCACAGTAGTAGAAACCCTTTAGACACTTACACCTTTTGGAGAACCCTGGTAGCACTCACGCTGAAGATTCTTGATAACATGTGTAATTGACTATAAACTAGAATCAGTATTAAACTTGGCTCTAGTGTGGAACTTCTGTTATCCAAGAATTTTCTTTCCAGGAAGCTCAATCTTCTATAACAAGTTCTAGCCTTTAAGTAGCCTTCTAAAATGAACCTTTCTATGCTGTGAAGAAGATGCCTTAAATGGCAATGAAAATCTTTAGGGCCTGTCATTAGGTTGCCATTCAGAAAGGATCTTTCTGCTGGCTGGTGGTGTCAATAAATGCCATTCTTTCATGCATTAATTGGGAGGTTTGTGAGAGAAGTGACAAGAGATAAATGAGACAAGAAGAAGAAAAGAGGTTCAGACAAGGTAAGAAAGCAATAAAATGAGATTCCATACAGAGGTAATTGCAGTTAGAAGTGGCAATAGGAGGGGTGAGTAGCAAACTGCGGGGGAGGGGAATGAACACTTGTGCTTGATTAGCCCTTAAATGCATAGACATCATTAAGGCTTAACTCTGGGTGTATTGTTAGATGAAGCAACCTCCTTTCCCTCCACTTTCTCTTTCCATTTGTGTAGCATTGAATCCTCCCCCTGCTCCCTGACTGATGCTTCCTCTTGCCAGATATGATGACTTATCTGTAGCATTTTCGAAAAGGACTGATTCTCCGTAATGTTGTCCTTTTTGCTCCCTTTTCTCTCTATGAATATCCTGGCTATTGACAGCAAGGGTTCAGGAAAGGGGTGAGTTTAGAGAAAAAGATTCTGCCTTTGTTGTAGGGAAGTTCTGAGGTTGTCCAACACTGCCTATGACTGGGGGTAAACCAGTCTGATTCTGAGGTCCAACTTTGGGAAGTCTACCATTGAATAGGCTAGCTCAGGTACCATTATGTCAGGCTGTCCTGGAACTTGGATGGAATTATAGTCTGTTCTCTTACTGGTAGACCACAGGATATGTGGGAGTACTGAGGAGAAGTGGGAGATGTGCCTTATCTCATTCACTTGTTCCATTGTATCTCACAGGACTTAGAGGCTGCCCAGGCTGTGATACAAGCACTGTATGAAGGCATGCACTCATACCCCAGGGGTCCTATCAGACTGCAGTGCTGGAGAGTGACAGTGGCGTTATCATGTTAATAGAAGGGGCCTCCCACTCCTCTATCTAACCCTTATAATGCCCATGACAAGAAAGAAGGCATGTCGGGAAACTTGGACAGCTCTCTTCTAGGCTTTAGGGAAATATGCTCATTTTCCTTTGGGTTCATCTTTCCGTGACTTTTACCACTTACAGTGATGAGATTACAAGGACTAAGTTTGGGTCTGAGACAAAGGTTCAACCAAGTCTGCTAAGGCAAGCCTCAAGCAAGAGTGTCAAAAGGAAAACATATGTCTCTCACAACAGCCGGCCTAGTATGTGGCAGAGAAGACCAAAAGGGACTCGGGGCTAAGGCCTATCAAGTAACAAAGAGTATTTTTGCCTAGGCTGTCAAGTTGTATCCCTCTCAGGACTCGTGATGGAAAAAGGCATCTGGTCAAGGATGGGGCACTTTTGTAGTCTGGCTATGTTTCCTTCTTTGTCTCAGAGATGGTTCTGATAAAACTGCTGCCTTTTTCTCACAAATAAATTAGCAGAAGCCCTGGGTCAGTGTCTAAGGAAAGAGACTCTAGCCAAAAGTGTGTTAATCTATTGAATTCTGCTAAACCTTTTTTTGGTAACACATGACATTCTCACTTATAGGATAAAAATCTATAGAATCTTATAGAGTAACACTGTAACTTCTCTCTTTGGGACCTTTTATTTTCAGGCCTCACTTATATACTTGCAAAAAGTTCTCCAGTCTTTATCCATTTGTTTGTTCAAACTGCTACTTTGAAAAGTTCTGCAAAATGTTGGATGTGCCAGTTAATCTCAGGCATGGTATTGTGTTTGTTTGCTTGGATCTGCAGCTCTCTGTGGCTTTAACGCTCTATTCTTTTTGTCTTTTCTTTGCTGGATGTGCTCTACTGACACAGGTGATGGTTACATTCTCCTCCTTAGATGGGAAGGGTTTTTCACTTCTTTATTAGAGTTAATGTTGAAAACTAGACCGCCTGTTGTATAGCACCATGCACAGATTTTGATGTAGCACCATTACAGTCAGGTCAGGGGTACTGCTGCTAAGCGACTTCACACCCAGTATCATGTGGGATTTGGGATTTGGGGCCTTGGTTATCTATATCTCTCTCCTGTGACTGTTGAAGGCATTAGAAACAATAGGATAAGCCAAAATATGGTTCACAGCACATCTATGAGCATAATGATATTGATTGTTCTGTAGATAATATTTTCTATAATATGTGGTATTTTCTTAAGTGTGTTCTAGGGAGCATGAGTTTTGAGACTTTTGGATAATGGTTCAATGAGAAAAGCATTTTGATACTGGGAAATGCTGCATATTATAACCACCTCATGGAAAATTATAACTATACTAGCATTTTTTTTTTTGGGGGGGCTGCGTTGGGTCTTCATTGCGGCACACGGGCTTTCTCTAGTTGCAGCAAGCTGGGGCTGCTCTTCGTTGCAGTGCGCGGGCTTCTCATTGTGGTGGCTTCTCTTGTTGCAGAGCACGGGTTCTAGGGCTCTAGGCGCGCAGGCTTCAGTAGTTGTGGCATGCCGGCTGAGTAGTTGTGGCTCACGGGGCCTAGAGCACAGGCTCAGTAGTTGTGGAACACAGGCTTAGTTGCTCCGTGGCATGTGGTATCTTCCTGGACCAGGGATCGAAACCGTGTCCCCTGCATTGGCAGGCGGATTGTCAACCACTGCGCCACCAGGGAAGTCCCAACTATACTAGCATATTAAAAGCAAGTAATTTTGCAATAAATAAACTGTTTTAATTTTTTAATCCAGTATTTCTGGATTTTATTTGAACACAGACTTTTCTTTCTTGTCATCAAATCATTTTTTCACATGGAAGATGATACTGAATGAAAAGCAAAGTGCAGAACCATATTATTGGTTGTGCGCACATGAAGAAAGGAAATGGACATGTCTTTATATCCAAGGATGGGAAGGGTCAATGAGGCAATATAACATAGATTCATGCCCCTTGTTTAATATCAGGGTTAAGAAAGGGCAGTTATTGAAAGTCTTTGTAAGTTTTGAGTGGAAAAGATACGATTAAATACCTCATTGAGTGATGTGTTAAAACTGTGCTCTGAGGATCCTTTCCAGCCCCCCTGATGCATGTGGTGGACATTGCTGGGTTTCTTCAATAACTGCTTCTCCTATTCTGCCAGGCACGTGGAAGATTGTACTTCTCAGTCCTCTCACTTGTTGGCTGGGCAATATGATGAGTACTGGCCAGTGAAATGTGGGCCGAAGTGACACATTTCACTTCCTGGTAAAGGAGAAAAGAATGAAGACTCTGTGAAATTATCCAGTCTCTTTCTTTCCCTGTCCTTGTAACCAAGTCCATGAGCTTCTGAAAGTAAAGTAATGAGATGGAGGAACCTCCTTTAAATTGGATCCTTGAGTGACTGTGAGGAGCTTCATCTACACCCCCATCTTCCCACATCCCATCACTCTCACTCACCTATCTCAGACATATAGAATGAGCAAGAAACGCTTGTTGACCAAAGTGACTGAGAATTAGAGATTACTTGTTACTGCAGCATAACTAAGCCTCCCCAGAGTACGTGTGTGTGTGTGTGTGTGTGCGTGTGTGTGTGTGTTGTGAGGGGATGGCAGTCCAGATCTCCGTACTCAATGTTTCCCCTCTTTAAACCTCCTACCCAACCCTGTTACAATCAGAGAAACTATATGTTGGTTTGTTTACCAGATTGGATGTCTAAAATTCTCAAATAATTCCATTGTTAAAAATATTGGAAATAATTGTTAAATATCATTCCTATTTTATGCTTAAGAATACTGAAGAACCACTCAAGCATACAACTCAGTAAAATTACTTTTGACAGTGCAGAAGCAGAAATAGAACTCAAATTCTTGTTTTGTTTTATATTATTTTAAGTTTATCTTATTTTGTTGCACTATAAAGTCAGGAGTTAATAATTTAAAAAATGAAAAAATAATACCAAACAATAGAAGAACAAAAATAGGCTAGCCACCCAAAGACAAACACTCTTTGTTTTCTCATGTGTTTATGATCTTTTAAATTAATAATAATGGTAATAATCATCTGTATCTATTGAGTCCTTCCAGATGCCAGACACCCAGAAGTTAAAGGCAAGGCTTTTGGAGTCTGCCTGGTAAGTATCCATGGCCTCCTCTTATCAGCTGTGTGACCTTGTTCAACCCTCTGCCCATCAGATTCTTCATCTTTAAAATAGGGGTTTTACTATGGTTTCATAAAGATTGAATAAATTTTAAAATATGTGTAAAATATTAATACTTGGAGGAATGCCTGGACTATTGTAAACACTTAATAAATGTTAGAAATTTTACTTTTAATTTTTTCCCCAGTTAATTGTCACATCACACCTATGAAATAGGTATTACTACCTTTCTTTTATAGGTAATGTAAAGAAGGATTAGGGAAATTAGTGATTTCCCAGTCACACAGCCAACAAGGCAGTGGAGACTTATTTCAGAACCTGTTCTCTTAATTACTATAATATAAAAATATGCAATTTTTGTGCATCATTTTGTGCAACACACAAATGAGAGGTAGTCCTGTTTCTGATTTTTTCACTATTATAAACAATATCTTGCATGCAGTGAATGTTACTGTGAATTAAATATCATTTTAATAAAGGTTTTTGTGTGTTTTTATAATTGTTCCTTAGGCTGGATTACCTGTAATGAGGGGAGGGGAGTGGGAAGTGAGAGAAATAGGTGAGGGAGATTAAGAGGTACAAAGTTCCAGTTACAAAATAAGTGTCTTATTATCATGGTGATCATTCTGAAATGTATAGAAATATCAAATCACTATGTTGTGCACCTGGAACTAACATAGTGTTGTAGATTAATTATACTTCAAGAAACAAACAAACTTATAGAAAAAGAGATCAGATTTGTGGTTACCAGAGGTGGGGGGCTGGGGGAGGGGAAATTAGATGAAGGTGGGCAAAAGGTACAAACTTCCAGTTATAAAATAAATAAGCACTATGGATGTAATGTACAACATGATAAATATAATTAACACTGCTGTATGTTATATATGAAAATTAAGAGAGTAAATCTCAAGAGTTCTCATCACAAGGAAACATTGTTTTTCCTTTTCTTCGTATTTTTTATCTGTATGCATTGATGGATGTTCACTAAACTTATTGTGGTAACAATTTTATGATGTATGTGCTGTATGTCAATTATCTCAACAAAATTGGAAGAAAAAGAGGGAAAGAAAAAAAATGTTTTATTTTTAGATTCTTGACTCATACCCTTAAGACACTGTCTGAAATTGTTTTCCCAAGCCCACCAGCTGTAAATAAAGATGTGCTATCAGAGAAAAATATTTGCTGTTCAGATTTAAAAGGAGAGCTGGTGGTGGTTAATCAACTAGATTTAAAAAAAAGGATCTCATTTTAATTTGTAGTGGCTTCAATGCTCATTCTTTAACCAACAACATTTTATTTAATATTATATTTTACATAATCAGGTGCTTAAATAGACATATTAGATGGCCCCGAGTCTTCTTTAATTGAACCAGGAATTTAAAGTTTCTGCATGGCTTTATCCTCTGCCATCTTTTCTCCTCACTGCGCGTTCACTCCAGGGGACAGCATCCTCACCTGAGGCTTGTTTATCACCGTTATCCTGCCAATGTCCAAATGCCCAGATCTCCAAATCTCCAACCCAGATCCTCCTGCTCAGTGCCACCCCAGATACCCACATATGCTCCGAAAAGTACCATCTGGTTATTCCTTGTGTACCTTGAACTCAAATTTTCCAATGCCTCACTCATCTTCTTTACCTCCAGACTAGTTCCTCTTATTGTGTTCTGTATGTGGTGACTTAGTGATTAAAAAAACCATCTGTCAGATTGCCCAAATTTGAAATGAATTTCTTTTCTTGATTTTTCTCTTTCCCTCACACTCCAAGGCACATGGGTGCTGAGCCCCCAAATATCTCTAAAATTAATTTCTTCTTTTCCCCTGCACTGGAGCATGTTTCATCCCTTGCCTGGAATCAATGAACTCTGATCTCCCTTCCTCCTATCCAGTTCCCACATAATTCAACTTTTGCTCTACCTCCAAAATGACAGAAGATGGCCATCCTATCACACCACCCCCCTATTAAAAAATTCCTGACGTGTCCTTTCCTTTGTTTATATGACACGACCTAAGGTTCATCTGTAAATCTGATGGAGTGCCCACCTCCAGCATCACTCTCTGCCACCTCTGCCCCCCTTTCCCCCACCTCCACATGCACTATGCTAGAGCAACAGTTTTGAAGTCTGACGGTACATTAGAATCACTTTGGGAGCTTTTAACAAAGACCATGCCACGACCCCATGCCCAGAGCCTAAGGGTTTGAGTGAAACCTAGACACTGGTATTTTTAAAAAACGTACCCAGGGATTCTAATGTACTGCCAGCATAAGACCCACTTCTCACCAAATTAAACTATTGTAATTTCCTCAATTTTCTTTTTCTGTCTTGCCTTTCTGCCAGGGGTGCCCTTGCTCATCATTTCAATCTTGCAAACCTCTATTCATCTTTAAGCACTCAGTTGAAGTTGCTTGAGGGGAGAGAGAGGTGGAGTGACTTCGGCACTGCCCCTGCCCGCATATTGGCCATGTCCCTTCCATATTTTCTCTCTGTGAACACCTGACAGTTTATCAATCTATGAAGTGCTATGCAAATACAACTTCAAGCCAGCCACTTGTGACAGACTGCTGCCCCTAAGACTCTCCTAGGCAGTTATTCCAAATCTACTGGTTCAAGTGCTACAACCTCAGCAAAATCTTTTTTCTCCATTGGGTAGACTGGGGTGCCCCTACCTTAGATGTACCTGGCATCTTGCATTTTGGCAGCTCTTTGATAACTCTTGTGGCCATGCTGTATAGTAACTCCTCGCTTGCATGTTTCTAGGGCCACTGGATGCTATAGCATTCTAAGGTGGCTGCAGCAGAAGCATCTTAGCCATCTTTGTTTCTCTATAGTCTGGCATAGTATCTGGCTATATAATAGAGACTCAATAAATGTTTATCCAATGAGTGTCTTTGTTAATCAACCCAGCTGCTGCTTGTTGACTATTACAAGCTCTGCAGATCTGGAAGGGACTTAGGTAGATGAGGAATCAGTCATAAGGAAATGACTCTCTGCCCTCTTGAATCTTGGCTTACCTACCAAGTTCACCTTAGGGTTGTGTTGCATTTCCATTATCAAACTTTATTTTGTGTATCTGGAAAAAATCCTTTCCATGTGTTAGGGTTTAAGCGAAATAGTTTCAACCTTTAAAACATTGATTCCTGCTTCTGGAGTATGGACTATATACTTACTCCATTCTTTCTGCAGTTCAGGAGTTTGTGATACATAATAAGTCCAGGATGTGCATTTCTCCAGTTTCTTTACATCTAAATAAATCAAATTAATGAAAAGTCATTATTTACTCTGTTTTTAATAAGGCTTTTAGTCTTTAAACTGGGATAGGCAGAAAAGTCCAATTTATTTCTGCTTTTCTTCAGGGGAAATGTGACCCTTAATCTTAATTAGCTTGTAGGAGTGTGTTTCTTTACTCTATAATTTCAACATGACTGAAAATGTCTGAGTTTGTTGGTTGACAATGCTTATACTTGACCCTATGCACTCTGATAAGGCCCTGTTAAGCAACAATCTTCACCTTGGGTTGGGGGTTAATAAAAATAATACTAATAGTACTATGACTAATACAATGATTGCCTACTATGGACCAGACAGTGAGCTAAGGGCAGGTAATGCATTATCTTATTTAATACTTATTACTGAAGTTCAAAGTAGTGAAGTTATCTCTTAGTGTCACATCCTTACTAAGCCATGGAGCTGGCATTGCAGGGTTGAGTTGAACACAAAGCTGAGCTCCCTGAAAGGTTGCCAGGTCTATGACTAATGCATAGAAACACGGTGCTGCACCTCTCTAACCTACAAGTGTAAGCTGATGGACACACCGCAGAGGTGGCTCCAGAGAGTTCTCCTGCCCCTCTCCCGCCCTATCCGGTAACCATGAGTCACCCAATGCAAGAAGGTATCTGAGCTTTCTCTGCACAAATATCTTGAACCAAAATATTTTCTTGTGGTTTTGTATTGACTATTTACAAAGCACATAATAAAATAATAAAGAGATATTGTTTAAAACATGATATGAATCATTGCGCTTGGTAAACTTGACCTTTGTGTCTTTGCATTCTGGGAAGGGTTATCTTTCAACTAAGAAACACAGATAGAGGATTTGTGATTGCCAACTAAGGACTGTATTTCTTGAAAGTTCGTCCCTTAAAAGCAGAATATATAGTTTCAAGACAATTTTGAAAGGGAATTTTAGATTCAGAGCTGGTTGCCCTATAATAAATCACACTTTTAGTTTTTTAAAATACGTTAGTTAATTTATTAATTAGTTAAAATAGGCTTAATTAGTATTGTCCTAATTCCACATAGATCATATATGCCTGTTCTGTCATGTCTATGTCAACTTCTATTTTAGGATACTCAAGAAATATCATTATTGATTCACGTTTTCAAGAAAAATTAAGTATATTTCTGAGTGTTAGTGATTCCACAAAATAAGAAATCTCTCTTGGGCAGTCACTTGGTGGTATGTACTTGCTTTAGCATGTAAAATGTCATATACTGTGTTAACACTAGAAGAGCTGTATATGATTAGTGATTAGTGTGGGGAGACAGAATGGAAACACTGTATGGGCTCATAGCATGTGCTCTATTTTAATTAAAAGTGGACTCATTCTCCCAATGGAAATCATTTTATAGCACTCTGTATAAAAGGATGAAATTGCTTTTCATTTATCATAAAGTTTTCCCCCAAGACAGCTTGATTTCTGTAACTAGCGTAATACTTATTCTTTTGTTTAAATTTCATGCTATCAAAGAAACTGAACCACATTCCTCAAGGATGACTAATTGTTTGATAAAGATGTTATAGTGAAGGATCTTTCTCTCTGACTCCACTTTCCCTCCCTCCTTCCCTCTCTCTCTCTCTCTCTTTTTTTTTTTTTTCTGGTCTACTTTCTGGAACTCTCATTGAGTGTAAACAGTCTACTATGAATCCTCTATGAATGTACGTGAGCTCAGTTTGTGCCTAAAATCAGGCTTACTGTCTGATATCCCAAGCTTACAATTTGAAAGAAAATTTAAGTTCAGTCCATACCAACAACAATAAGAACAAGAAGTGATTGAATTTTGGCAATACAGTATCCTTTATCTGTGTTATTAAACCACTTCAAATCATTCCGTGTCTTGTGGTACTCCCTCCCTCTAAAATTAAACACACATGAAAGACACCTGGTTTTAAATTTTGAAGTGAAATGTAAACCAGATGGATTTTGTTGAAAATGTGGTCCTCGACTCATGCTGAAATGGGAAGTTGGTTTTTGTAAATGACATCTACAAATACACACTTAAAAGGCAGCTTTTGTTGGTCAGATGTTAGGGCCCTTGGGGTTTTGGCCTGTCCCAAGAAGTTGTCCTATAGAGTATTTGGCCTCCTTGCATTGGAAGATAAGAAAATTTAGCTTCTGTTGAGACCTAGTATTTAAAGTCCAAAAGTGCTACTTTTTTAACCTAATTTTGAGACAGTATCATTGCTTTAGCATACTAATTCAAGTCATAAAGTGGCAGGGAAATTTTAATCTTAACATTTTTTTCAAGTTAGTGATATAATCTATATGTGGTAAATTATAACATTAGCTTATTTTTGAGGGCCTACATTGTGCTAAGCCCTGAGTATGCAATGGTAAACAACCAGATTCGGTTCTTACCCTCATGCAGCTTAGTCTTGTGAAACTATTTTGTTCATTGTTTAAAAACAAAAAGCAAATCGATAATTAGTTGAAGAGAAGAAAACTAGCACATGACAAGTACTAACTCTGTACCAGAACTGAGCTAGGATTTTTCCCTCTTGTTTAAACTTCCCAAGAAGTTCCCTGCAAGATAGTTACCATGATCCTTGTTTTATAGATAGGAAAACTGAGGCTTAGAGAGATGAAGTAACTTGCTTAAGGTCACACAGCTGGTAAATTAGTAAATGGCAGAGTGAGCTCTAGAATCCAGGGCTGATTACATAGATCAACAGCTCTCCTAAGTTTAGTGCCATCTCTGCTTTATAGAATTTTGATTCGTTAGTTCAAAAAGTGCCCTTTCCTCTGCTCCACTAAATGATCTAACTTTATCAAAAGAAATAATATACTGTAGAACACAAAATACCGGATTGAAAATATGGAAATCTGCACTCCCAGTATTGTCGTTGGCCATTAGAGCTTCGATATTTTTTTCTTTGACTCTAGTCATAGGGCTGAAGAAATTGAGTAAATGCACCTAACAGATTTTAAAACTAAAAATCCATATAAATAGGAGGGACACTTTTTTCTTTTAAGCTTAGAAAAGAGGCCAATATTTAACAATTGCCTTTTGATAGTTTTGGTTATTTGATGGTGTAGCCAGGCAGAGGCTTTTGCTGGGTAAGATGGGACTTTATGAAAGCTGGTTTCCACTCATTTCTATTTTTACTCCAGAGAGTCACCCTCAGTGGATGCTCAAATCCTTCCAGGCCAACTAATGTAAAACTTAAAGCTCATTTTTTTTCATATACTTCTTAAATTCTCTCTATAGCCTACTCGCCAAGGGTGTTCTAGCTTTTCCTTTGAATATCTGCAATAATAGGGATCTCACTATCTTTTGGAAGAGTTCACTCAAACATTTCTGTTTAGTTCTAATAATCAGGTCATTTTTCCTCAAAATATGACAATGCACATGTCGTTCCCATGTACAGGGAATATTTACTTACTATTTTGTGTAGCGATCGTTCAAATCTACCCCATACAGTCTTCTGTGTGGCAGCCATTCAAATTGATAACTATTTAAAAATAACTATCATGATCTCTATCTGTTACTTCTGTTAAATATCCCCAATACCTTCACCTGCTCCTGGAATAACAGAACCTTGAGTTTCTTCACTTGAAACAAAGATAGTACCGACAGAGCTAAGCCCCACGTTCCCAGTGCAATTTTATGTAAATAGTACACCAATTCTAAACCCTTTCCCTTTATTCTGATATAGTCCCTATCTTTTTATCAGTAAGGTCTAAGTTCATGTTAGTTTATTTTGGAAGTCACTTCTTAATTTTGGCTAAAACTGAGTTTACTCTCAACTTAAATTCCTGTGCTTTTTACCTATGCTCTTGTTTAAATTCTCAGCATTACCTTCAATGTTGCTCTTTGGATGTTTACTGTCATCCTAATTTTATTTCCATATTATATTAGTCAATTTTTTTTCTCCCTACTTGCTTTTAAATTTTCTTTATTTGGTGTCCTGTAGTTTTATTAGGTTAACCCTAGTTGTAGATTTGCTGTCTTTCCTGAATCTAAGCATTTATACCTTTTGCTGGTTCTGTAACTTTCTCAGCCATTTTATCTGCAACGTTTGCCTCTCCCATATTCTCTGAATTTTCTTTTCCTGATTCTCGAATATGATATGTTAGACTATTTCACTGTATCCTCTATGTCTCATTACCTCTATTTTATTTTTGTGTTATGTTGTATTTTGACTACTTTATTCAGATCTATATTTCTTGCATGGAGTTTTTTTTTTTAGCTGAATTTAAATTTGGATATTTCTAGGGATTTTCTAGTAGCTCACTTGTATTTTTACCCTTTGATCTAATAAGTCCACTTTTGAAACTTCACGTAAATGTACAAAGATCTGTGTATCAGGATGTTTCTTTCAGCATTTCATATAAACAAACTGAATTTCAATCTATAAGAAATTAAAGAGGCACTATTAATAGACTGTTATGCAACTGTTAATAAGAATTAAGTGCGTGAGTCTATATGCATACATATATACATATACGTGTATCTATATATTATATTTATATTCACATAGAAAATGTCTAAAAGGATAGGCAAGAAACACTGAAGAGTGATTATATTTGAGGAGTGAGTAGGAGTCCAGAAGGAGGGGAAAGAATCCTGTAAGTTTTACTTTACAGCTTTCTGTCCTGTTTGATATTTTTCTAAAATTGTTTTATACAGTGACTATGCCTTTCTATATTTAAAATATAATTTTGAAACATCCTATTAAATTCAACTCCTCACCCCATTTATCTTTTTTTCTTGGTGGTGAGGCAGAGACCTGACAGATGGTCAATAGGTTAGATAGCCTCCTTTACTTCGTGTCATCTGAAAATTGGTTAAACATGAATTCTATAACATCATCAGTCATTGGTAAAAGTTTGGAATGCCTTTCAGAAACCTCCTTCCAGGGAAGGCTTATCAACTGGTAACCCTGGCATAAAGGAAAATGATCTGAACTCATATTTTCCTTTCCTTTCCTCTCCTCTCCTGTCCTCTCCTCTCCTTTCTTTCTTCCTTCCTCCCTTTCCTTCTTCCTTTCTTTATTTCTTTCTGTCATATATAAATTTGTGTGTCTGTATGTATAACATATCAAGCACTTTGCCAAGCATATTATTTCTTTTAGACAAATTAAAAGTATGAAAATATTGACACATTTGTCCCTTGTGCATAAAAAAAATCTGCCATCATCTTTCCTGTACTATCAAAATTACTTGGGATCACAGAATTGTAAAATTCATATCTTGATCATTTTCCAAACCTTTTAAGCGTCTCCTTTTATTATGTCAAGCTACAAAAGCATTCGTGACTTACATTTTTATCTTGACACTCATAAACTTAAAGATATAAGTCTCAAAAAGCAGACCATCTTGAACTGAGAAGAATTGTTGCTATAAGCCAGATAAAGTCTTTGGTTTGAGACTTTCCTTCCATATCATACTTCTTCAAGGTAACAAGTTAAGAGTTCAGATTAATTACATACAAAATCTAAACTGAATTTTGCAATATCTGAAGAGAGAGAAATGAAACTGTTTGCTAGGAAATAAGAGTTTTCTGCAGTGATTAAGTTTGATTTTCCCTTGAGTGCTGCTACATCTGAATATATTTCTGTGAGGTACCAAGGAGTCGAAAAGGTAAAAATTGCTTCTTTAATACTGCACATTTTCAGCTCTGAAGTATCTTTTCCAAAGCTCTCCAAGTCTTGTGGATACTGCTGAAGGAAGGTCCCTGGAAGAGCATCCAGAAGCTTGATCTAAGCTTTTCCTTTGGGATCACTTCTGCTCCCCCTTTACATTCCATGGAAATGAATCACTTCACTCATCTTAATTGGATTCAACTATTTTGGAAAGTCTGGTGTGAAGATATTGTACTTTGGAGTTCCCTGATTGACTTTCAGAGAACAGTGAGCGTATCATTTTAGGTCACCTGTACCTAGGAACCCAGAGTTTCCCACTTTTTAGGGGTGTGGTTTTATTTTCTTCATGCCTTTCAATATATATAAATTTCTTAAGACATGGGAACTCTTTACAAATCATTTCACCATTTTTTAAGTGGGTAAACCAGTCTGAATAAATAAAAATAATAAGAGGAGCCTAAATAAAAATTAATGTATTATTTTTCTTATAGTTGGTAATACCCGGTTCCCTGACTGTGGTTGAATTAGGCTTCATAAATAAACGACAAAATTTTGTGATTTTAGAATCAAGTTTACCTGAAGTAATGTTTACAGACAAAAATTGGTCCAGTGGGCTTCCCTGGTGGCGCAGTGGTTGAGAATCTGCCTGCCAATGCAGGGGACACGGGTTCGAGCCCTGGTCTGGGAGGATCCCACATGCCGCGGAGCAACTAGGCCCGTGAGCCACAATTACTGAGCCTGCACGTCTGGAGCCTGTGCCCCGCAACAAGAGAGGCCGCGACAGTGAAAGGCCCATGCACCGCGATGAAGAGTGGCCCCCACTTGCCACAACTAGAGAAAGCCCTCGCACAGAAACGAAGACCCAACACAGCCAATAAATAAATAAATAAATAAGTCAGGAGCTCTTTAAAAAAAAAAAAAAAATTGGTCCAGCAATTTTGACTAATTTTGACTGATTTGAGTGCTGAAACTAAATTCACATACATTCCGTAAGTTAAAACTAACCAATGTTTACAAGAAGGGATTGATTTTTTTTCCAGCTAAACTACCCTGTAAAGTAATAAAAAATTTTTGATCTGGTTATATATCTGACCCAATGTATATAAACAAAAACATCTTTTGTTTCTTCTAAACTGATAAGGCTGTAAAACTTCATGTAATTATGCTCACTGTGCTTAAACATTTTACGTGATTTATTTTTTATCCTTGGTATAAACCTAAATTAGAGGAATTAATGTTGTTAGTCCCATTTTGCAGGTGAGAAACCGAGGTTTGAAAAGGTTAACTATCAGGCTCAAGGTCACCCAGATAATAAGTGGAAAATTTGTCATTAAAATGGAAATCTAGATCAGTGCTGGAGTCCAGCTCAGAACCATTATACCAAATAGCTTTTCAGTATTCTCAGCTTTCACATGTTAGACAGATGTGATACTGACTGGTTTGGAGACTCTATGCTAAGGAAAAAGTCAAGTTTGCAATTCCGTCCTAATCTACTGATACAGGAAGGGTTTTACAAAGGCAAGTGCTTGGCTAATCGTGGCCCACAGTAGAAATCACAAGGGTGTTACAGGTCAACAGTTATGGGGGAGAATTTCAGAGATGCTTGTACTAGGTCTGGTTCTAATTAGTAGCTCATTGTGAAGAATACTAAACACAGACAGGCACTCAAGATTAAATGAAAAGATGAAAAGGCCAGTTTATCCAATGGAAACCTTTTAAAAATTGTCCTGAATAAATTGTTGCATACTTAACAATTTTCTCCTGGTGTTTATTACAGGATGTTGCCAAAGTTTGCCTATTTCGTGCACAGCCAAAAGTTTTGCAATTTCCCTCTGATCTGAAAACATTCTTGTCAGATTTTCTTTTGAGTCATCAGTTTTTCCAGACATCACACAGTTAAGTCAATTAAAATAAAGTTAATTGGTATTTTTGTCCTTTGTCAAATTAAATCATTCCATATGGAGGGGTTTGCAGATTGCTGGAGATGTCTTTTGGGAAGACGAGAGTTCAGAGGTAAAGGCCAAGGAACTGTTTTACTCCTTTGGAAAAAAAATAAGTGATCTCTTTCAAAAAATAAGAAATGTCATTTTAAAATAATCTAGGTGCCAACCCTTGGAAAAATAATTTCTTAAGTTTTGTAAGATTTTACTTAAATGTGCCCACAGAGGAATGTAAGTAAAACTAACCATCACAGAGAAGTCATCTTGAGAGATTGTTCTCTTTCATAAATGTTGAATCATATTATTTTATTATTCATGTTCTTTGTTTAACTCTTAAAATACATATTTGGAAGTTGAGCTATTTTGTGGTGAATTTATGTAAATTTTGGTTAAAAAATATCCACATGTTCATATAAGTTCTTGACCTTTCTCATAAGCCCTTGCATGTGGGTTTCTGAATTTATTTAGGTGGTTCAGGGACCAGAAATGGTTACAGATTCACTGTGTTCTTTCTTTTAATCAAAATATGAGGCTGCACTGGTAATTGTTATTTTAACCATTTAAATAATAAAAGCTACCATTTAATATACCTACCATGTATAGAGTGCTGGAATGTAAAATAAGTTTGTACATTTTTTCCCCTTAACCCGTATCATAGTCTTATGATGTAGGAATTAGTCCCATGTGGAAACTGAGGTTCAGACAGGTTAGGTAATTTGCTCAGCATCACACAGCTTTAAGTGGGAGGGGTTCAACCCATTCTCTGTATGTGAAAAAAGTTATCTTCCAGAGCTTGCTGTCTATCCTGAATATAGTTCTTAGTGTAGGCACAGAAATGATCAAAAGATTATAGTTATTGGTAGTGAGAATTGACTAGGAGTTTGGACAAATAGAGACATGGCCAAATGACTGACCTGAATGAAAAGGAAAGAAGTAGGTAGAATGGGACCTTTTAAACAAATAATCATGTCTGACCTGGTGGCAAATAAGCAGTGTCCTTGGCCGCAATAGGAAAAGTGCAATAGGAAATGTGCAATAGGGAATGTGCAATAGGAAATGTGCAATAGGGAATGTACAATAGGAAAGGTGCAATAGGAAATGTGCAATAGGAAAAGTGCAATAGGAAATGTGCAATAGGAAAAGTGCAATAGGAAATGTGCAATAGGAAATGTGCCAAAAAGAAGGCAGCAGTGACTGAGAGAACACTGAGGCGCACATTCTGAATCAGGAAACATCCATCTCTTGCCAGAATTCTGTTCCAGTGGATTATTTTGATTCTGATCATCTTTTAAGAATTTTTGGCACCAATTTTTTTTTTCTCAAAAGAAAAGTATACTCCATTGTTACTAGATCTTCTACCATCAGAAGAAATTTACTATCTTTGGGAACATTTTATACCTTGAAAGTTTTTCTTCATGGAATTCATCTTTAAGGATTGTTTTCATTCATTATCTTCCTAAAATTTTCCTCAGTAAAGAATCTGAGAAAGAATGTATTTCTGGAATAATATTTAGGATAATATTTGGCATATGCTCTGTGCTGCAGTGATATCAGTGATAAGAAAGGGATGTAAGGTATTAGAGATCCAGCTGTAGCTCTCATTACAAAGCAAAAAAATAAATTGAGATAACCTTTAAGAATTAAATCAGATCACATTGCTTGCTGCTCAAAACCCTCTGCTGCTTCCCACAGCGCCTGGAACAAAACCCAGTTCCTTAAACTATACTGTAAAGACCTACAGGACACAGTTGCTGCTGACTTCTGCAACCACGTTGGCCACTCCCAGCCCCAACCCCCTCCACGCTGACCTTTTCTCTCCCAAGGACACCAAGCACATGCCTGCCTCTGGGGCCTTTCATTTGCTGTTTGCTCATCTAGAACACTCTGTCCCCAGAGGTTTTGCCTAGTTAGTTCACTTCTTCCCATTAAAGTCCCCTTAAAGTCCTCTTCTCGTTATTGTCTGACTACTTCCCCTGAAATGGCCCCCTTATCCTCTGCCCCTTCATGCTCACATCCTACCTTACTTTATTTTCTTAATAGCCTCCGTCATTATCTGAGACTATATCGTTACATTATTTATGTGTCAATTAAGTCTCCCCCAGAAAAATATAACCTCAGTGATGTAAAGAATATGTTACTGTTCCCAGTCTAGGGCTGTATGTACATAATGTCTATTCATTGTATTCATTAATAAACAAACAAAAAAACAAATAAACGTTGCAGGAGGTGACTTCTAACTCCCTTTCCACTCTCCCAGTAGTGCACTAATGTCTCCATGTTTCCAAATTAAGGCCAAGGACAAAGAGAAAGCTTTGTCTCTTATCAAATGAATGTTTGTTTTCTAAGTCACTACTTCCTCTCTGGGTTTTGGACATGAGAATGTCCTCTGCCTTCAGGGGAAACACCGTCCCCAGTTATTCATTGTTTATCTTCCATGACGACTTCCTAAAACTATTTTTCTGTCTTATTACTGGGATCTCCCAGCCACACCTCCCCTACCCCACCCTGGACTGGGCTTTGTAGTTATTCTGCCTTGTTTATGGTGAGATTTCCAAAAATAAATTTGGGTAGTCTGCTGTTTGTCCCAGCTCCACCAAAATGTTAATATGATACCTCCTTCCCCCAAGCCACAGATCAAAAGTCCCTCAAATAGGCTTCCACACATCTACCCAGATATATACTCAGCCTTCTTGCAACACTAGCGTAATTGATTCCATTTTGGGATGTACATTTAATTGGTGCTGGTTTCCTGACAATCTTGTCTTTCTAGACCTGATCTTCAATTACTCCTGGCATGGTTGTTAGTAATATATTCTGCTCAATGATGCATATTAATCTCTAGTTGGGGATGACCCTTTCACTTATCATTGGTTATTGCTTTTTTTTTTTGAGGCACCCTCCTAAAAATGTTGGAACAGCTTTCCTTTCTCCTTCCTTATTTGAGAGTTTCAGTTTGCTTTCTGGGAACCAGGTCCTAATTCCCACTCACTGTTTTATGGAAGGGGACTAAGAACTTTCAAGCAAATAGAAGCTGGGAAACTTGCCTTAGCATTCCAAAGACCTGGGATGGAAATGATGAACAACCTTTGTCAGGATCATCAATATGCTGCAGTCAGCATTTAGGGTGTGACAGAATCAGGGATGAGACCTTAATATCATAGAAAAATAAAAATACTTGAGTTAGTTCAGTTATTAATGTTCCATTCAATTACCTATCAGAGTGACTAGCATAATGTTGAGGGTGTGACACAGTGATGTCCCAACTGAATTGTTCATTCCTTGTAATAAAATGCTTACTTTGTTTCTTTGCTATCCGTGGTGCCACTACAGCATTTTCCACACAATGGGTGCTCCATAAATATGGACTGGTTGGAATTTGGAATTTCAAGTGTCATAACCTAGGGGTTATTGTCTCCTTATAATTGTGACTGTGAACTACAAATGAAGCTAAAATTGGATCTCTACCTTGAATCAATTCCATTCAGCTCCTGGTCTAAGTCACACAGCCTAAACCCTTAAGGTAGAAATTATCTTTTTTTTTTATAGCTCCAAGTCTATTATTTAAGGCCAATAAACAGTGGTTAATAATGGAGAAGTCTCAAATTTCAGATATGTTTTCAGAGACTAAACCTAATAATATTATTAAGTGGAAGCAAAGAAATATTATTTGTTTTGGTGGTAGTCATTAAATATCTAAGAGAGCACACATATCAATAATGGTTTTGTGGTTTGACTCTTGCTTCCTTAAATATAGGAAAAGGCACTGAAAATAGTACAATAATTTTTTTTAATGGTTAGAGTCTCCCTTTTAAATAAAGCAGATATTTGTAGCATTCTAAATCAGATTTCAGATATTTGGGCAGTGCTTCTTCTTAAGAACGTTAATAAAATACAGCTCACCGTAATGAAATTTGTGTTACTGTTAAACACTGCTATATCTATAATCAGTGTCATTAAAAGGTGAGTGAAATGCACCTTAGAAAATAAACTGAGTAAACCAGGCAAAATTTTCTCTTCTGAAAGAGTAACAGTATATATAACTTAATCAATATCTAATATTTCAGGTTTTTTTAGCTCCATAAAGTTATTTAGCTTGTGCCAAACACTGAACTTGGATGTAGGTTTACAAAATGACTAAAACTTTCGTCCCTGCCTAGGAGGAACTTATAAGAGAGAGGAGTGGTTGGTTTCAAAGTGGGGTTGCTACACCAGAGGGTCTGTAGAACAGGACTTTGATCACAGGGAGAAACACTAAAACATTTGTTTCTGTTTCTATTTATAAAATTTTAATTTTTTTAATAATAAAAAATTAATCAGTAAAATATAAATTCTAAAGATGTCCAATCAAAGAAATTAAGACTTATCATCCAGATGGCCCCTGGTGCCTTGACTCTCTCACATTTAGTATGAGGAATTTTGAGGAAAGTAGTCAGAACATATAAAAATAAGTATCTCTACCTTTGTCTAACATGTAAAATACTAAGACACACAACCAGACTACAATATGAAATACACAAAGAACTACTTTATTTTTTTTTAATAAACCACCAAAGGAAAGATGTAGCAGAGATGACGCATTCTCAGCAGAAAATTATTTCCTTAGTAAAAACAATGTTTTGTGGAAATAACTGTGAATTGTAACCACTGATTAAGCATCTGCTTTTCACCGGAATTTTTCAAAGGGATTCCAGGGAAATGTTGAGGAGAGAACATCATTTCCTGATTTCTTC
Source organism: Eubalaena glacialis (assembly GCF_028564815.1). NCBI lineage: Eukaryota > Metazoa > Chordata > Mammalia > Artiodactyla > Balaenidae > Eubalaena > Eubalaena glacialis. Next base: position 58,745,544 of record NC_083732.1, read on the forward strand.
ATAGGTAAGCTATTTAGACAAAAGGGTGCATAAATCCAGAAATGCTTAGATTGCATAAACTCTTAAAGAATATACTCTGTATAAAAACAAGGGGAAGGGGAGGGTGGGAATGAACTGGGAGATTAGGATTGACATATATACACTACCATGCTTAAAATAGATAGCTAGCGGGAACATGCTATAAAGCACAGGAGGCTCAGCTCGGTGCTCTGTGATGACCTAGATGGGTGGGATGGGGTGGTGGGTGGGAGGGAGGTCCAAGAGGGAGGGGATATAGTTATACATAGAGCTGATTCACTTCATTGTACAGCAGAAACTAACACAACATTGTAAAGCAATCTTACTCCAATAAAAACAAACAAACAAAAACAAACAAAAAAGAAGTATTTTAAAGAATCTACTATGTCTTAAGTGTCTTGGTTTTGTTTTTGTTTTTTTTGGAATATAATTCCTTTACAATGTTGTGTTAGTTTCTGCTGTACAATGAAGTGAATCAGCTGTATGTATAACTATATCGCCTCCCTCTTGGACCTCCCTCCCACCCCCTGCATCCGACCCATCTGGGTCATCACAAAGCACTGAGCTGAGCTCCCTGTGCTATACAGCACGTTCCCACTAGCTATCTCTTTTACACATGGTAACGTATTTATGTCAAACCTAATCTCCCAATTCAACCCACCCTCCCCTTCCCCCACTGTGTCCACATGTCCATTCTCTACATCTACATCTCTATTCCTGCCCTACAAATAGGTTCATCTGTACCATTTTTCTAGATTCCACATTTATGCGTTAATATATGATAGTTGTTTTTCTCTTTCTGGCTATTGAGATAGGGAGTAGTCATAAAAATCTTCTGTATAAATATGTTACAACTGGAAACACAAAATACTTTAAAGAAACTTGTAAGTGTTGGACTTAAAGCTAATCTACACACTTCTTTTTTTATTGAAGTATAGTTGATTTACAATATTACATTACTTTCAAGTGTACAACATAGTAGTGATTCAATATTTGGATAGATTATACTTAAAGTTATAAAATATTGGCTATATTCCCTGTGTTATACAATATATCTTTGTAGCTAATTTATTTTCTACATAGTAGTTTGTACCTCTTTATCCCCTACCCTATCTTGGCCTGCCCCCGTTCCCTCTCCCCACTGGTAACCACTAGTTTGTTCTTTACATCTGTGAGTCAGTTTCTGTTTTATTGTATTCATTCCTTTGTTTCATTTTTTAGATTCCACATATAAGTGATAACATACTGTATTTGTCTTTCTCTGTCTGACTTTATTTCTCTAGGCATAATATGCTTCAGGTCCATCCAGGTTGTTGCAAATGGCAAAATTGCATTCTTTTTTATGGCTGAGTAATATTCCATTATATATATAAAATATATATATGATATTCCATTTTATATATATAATATACATGTAAATATATGTATATATATGTATGCCACATCTTCTTTATCCATTTGACTATCGATGACACTTAAGTTGCTTCTATATCTTGGCTATTCTAAATTAATGCTGCTATGAACATGGGCTGCATGTATCTTTTCGAATGTGTTTTCGTTTTCTTCAGGTATACGCCCAGGAGTGGAGTTGTTGGATCATGTGGTAGGTCTATTTTTAATTTCTTGAGGAATCTCCATACTGTTTTCTGTACTGGCTGCACCAATTTACATTCCCACCAACAGTGTACTAGGGTTCCCTTTTCTCCATATCATCACCAACATTTACTTTTTGTGGTCTTTTTGATGATAGCCATTCTGACAGGTGTGAGGTGATATCTCATTGTGGTTTTTATTTGCATTTCTCTGATGATTAGAGATGTTGAGCATCTTTCCATGTGTCTGTTGGCCATCTGTATGTCTTCTTTGGAAAAATGTTTGTTCAGATCCTCTGCCCATTTTTTAATTCTTCTACATAAAAGAGTATTCCAAATTTGTTGATGATAAATGGATATCAGTAGTATGACAACTAATGGATTTTTTAAAAATCACGTTTTTATTCTAAACAAAATTGATATTCAAACAAATATTTGTTATGGAAAAATCATTCTGAAAAAGAATATTAAGAAGTTTTTCCAGGTTAAATGATTTTGTTTCCGAAAGTGTTTTGCGTGCGTTTACTCTGAAACATTAATCTCTGAACATTTAAAAAATATTGGACACATTTTCTTCACTTGTTAAAAATCTTACAAATAGAGTTCTTGTGGGGTTTGAATCCATTTATAAAAAATGCAAATGTAATATTTTTGATCAGTTTGCAAGAAAAACTGACCACATGAAGGAAGATGAAAAGTTACTAGTCAAATTTAAACAAAAACATTTGCATAATCTATGAATGCGGTTGAAAAACCCTTTTTTAAATTTAATAAGCCCACTCTCTGATGGCCTTCTACCATTTGGACGTATGTATCTTTTTAAGATTTCACTTTCAAATTTCCCTGATAGTCTTACAAATATATGTTACAGTTTGTTCAGTTATATAGGGATCCTGTAAGTTGGTAGTTAGATGTAGAGGTTGGATAGGATTCAGGTTTGGTTTTAAGCAAGAATGCTTCATAAACAATGTTGTGTGATTCAATCAGGAGTCGTATGGTGTTTAGCTCTTTATTTTTATTACTGTCAATAGCCATTGCTTAAATCCACTAGCTCATCCCAGGGGATGTAAAATGGCGATATTGTAATTCGGTCATTCTATAAAGAGAAATATTCCCATCAACTACTTGGTTACTCTGAGGTATAGTTTGTCTAGAATAGGCAGGATAAATGCTTGATTCTTTCCTTTCATTTACCACTTTTCAACATAATGATTTCTCTCCCTAGTATTGCCTGCAATATCATATACATAGTGTATATGTATAATGTATAATATATATATCAGACACATAATATTAGACATGATATACAAAGGAATGGGGAAGGAAAGGACCAGATCAACAGAATATACTGAAAGTTCAATAAAACTGGAATACAGAGTGTAAAAGAGGGAGAGAAAATAGAGAGATTATTTCACCAAATATTTATTCTGATGTACCATGTTTTACAATACAAGGTTGAATTTTGTGCTAAATTTAAAGCGTACAACAATTAATAAAGAGAGTCTTTCTCTTGGGGAACTCATGATCTAGTAAGAAAGAAAGGCAATCACTAACAAGTAACTATAATACCTTGTATTAGGTGCTCCTATAAATTTTAAAATACTATGGACTCACAGGCATGGAGACGAGGCAACTATGGATCAAGGAAGATATAATAAAGTAATGTTTGAGCAAAATCTTACAGGATGTTTTGGAGATATTCAGTAGCCCTGGACGCAGGGTGGAAAACAGAAGGCGTTCCTGACAGTGGGACCCAAATGCACAAAGATGCAGGACTTGGGTGGGGGAGAATTTTGTGTTTGAGGAATGTGATTTACAACAGTCTGGCTGCAGTATATTGCTGGTCCAGCTCCCAGCACTTTAGCATCCCAGGGTCGATGAAGAAGGTTGCCATAGGGACAATGGGGTCACTGATGTGCAGTATGACTGGAGATGTGGTCTCCATGACCTTGACTCTACGTAAGACTCTAGGACCTCCACACTATGCTGGGGTAGGGGAGCCCCCAAAGTGAGTGAAGTGATTTCCTTGCTGATTTGATGGGGATTTGAAGATAAAATTAAGCTGATTAAAACATATAATGTATTATATAATTACATTACCACAATATAAAGTATTGTGATATTTCTTGCTTGTCTGGGCTTGTGAAATTGAGACTTATAATAGATACTTAAATTATCACATTGATTCTGACAATGATACTGCAAAGGAAAAAAAAGCAAGTAAAGATGATTATTATCCATGTTTAATAGCTGAGGAAACAGTTTCAGAGAAGAGAATTTTCCATGGTAAATATCAGTGCTAGGTTGTTGGCCTAGATCTTCTGAAATATATTCACCTGAGATGTTTATCTACAGATACCTGTCCTCTGTTGAAGATTCTTTCCTGAGACGTTAACTATATATATGACAATGTTTTATTGAATATGCACCATTTCCAAAACACTAGATCTATTTCCTGATAAGCATAGTATTATTATACCCTTTGTTTCTCATCCATGGTAGGCAGAATTCTTTGCTGGCCTCTAAGATTCTTTACCCTATGTTTTACTTGCCCAGTATAATCCCCAGGACTGTGAATGTGATGGATTTCACTCCTGTCTCTGACCTCTAGACCCAGATTTACAGGGCTCATGTGATTAGGTCAAGCGCATATAGACAATCTGTCCTGAGAGTGGCCGGGAGCCAAGTATGGCCACCAGCTCACATCCAGTAAGAAAAAGAGACTTCAGTCCTACAACCTCAAGAACATCATTCTGCCAACAGTGAGCTTAGATGTATCCTGAGCTCCAGGTGAGGGTACAGCTTGCTGAAGCCTTGATTTTGACCTTGTGAGACACTGAGCAGAAAGCTCAGAACAATAATACAAAAGGACATGACAGTTTGAAGTAAATATTTTGATAAAATGTTTCTTGGAGAAAACAAATAAGGTTTTCATGTTGCAAAACAATGAAACATACTGAAATGTTTTAAGCCAAATACATGTTTCCCACTGAAATAGTAATACGGAAAACGAGCTTGGGTTTGCATTTAATCACTTTTAAAAACATGAAAGACTGAGTTATATGGTTTATAGGACTAAAAATGTTCTGAGTCTATATAATCAGGGAGGAATGAGGTTGGAGCAGTAGAAAGGTAGCAGGGAAATGGAGATGGGGCAGTGAGAGGAATGTTGATAGAGAAGAGGTGAAGAATAGTACAGAATAGAGAAGTAGGCCATTGACTTGGTTCTGTGTGAATGAATAGGATGCATTTAATTTGGGGGCCACCCTAAAGAAATCTGATGATTCCCTTAATCTGAAATAGTCCAGGTTTTTAGTGGTAGAAGCATCTTCTCACGAGGAAGGGCAATATGACTTAGCTGCTCTAATTCATATCACTCCGGGTTTACCTTCCCCTTGGAGAACTTCCCAGTCCCCATGGCCACCCCCAAAATTGTCTCAGGGATAATCATTTTTAATTATTCTACTCTATCACAGAGTGGGCACAAATCCTTCTCTCAATTATCCATGGTATATTTGATGCTAGCCTGGCACATTTAACAGAACATTATAAAGGGAAGCATAAAGGTAACAGAAATAAAATACAATCCACTACTGGTATTTAGATGATCGCTTTGAGAGACCACCAGCTCCATCTGTCCTCATAGAGGCTCCTCTGTGACTGATCTCATTCAATTGGCCTTTATCTTATTGAAGGCACTTCTCTGTTTCTCAATCATTAACAATGCACCTGATACATACAGACTTCTCTTGATTTGGGTTCTGCCAGAAGTAGAGCATGAGAAAAGGAGTTAAGGGCAAGTTGTTCATTTGAGAGGTGATTCCAGGAACACTGGTAAAGGATTGGAGATAAGACACGTAAGAAAATAAGACAACGAATAGTGTGCTACCAAGCTAGTTGCCAGTGTGAGCTACTGGAGCTCATTTCTACTGGGGAATCTGGGATACAGTGCAGAATACATCCCAGAGTTACCTCAGTCAAGGGGAAAGGAAGCTGAGGTGTTCATCTACAGAGGTCTGTCATCTGTTGAAAACTGTTTATGGAGACATTAACCATCCAGCACTTCTAGGTCACCCTGTGTGGGAGCTGAGCATGCTTTCCTGGTCAGAAGAAACAAAACCAAAGCCAAAACCAAAACAAATGAACAAACAAAAACCCAAGAGCAACCCCCCCCACCAAAAAAAAAAAACCCCCCAAAATCCTATAACTCTTGATAGAGAATCACAGATGGCAAGTTTTCCCAGTAAACCGCGTTTCCTATGGAGAGAAAGTGCCTCGGGGCACCAATAGTGTCTGCTGTGAGACTTCTCAGTCTTGAGGCCCAGAGACTGTCAGTTAACGCACTTTTACTGATCCCTGTCTACACACCAGGCACCCTTTCCAAGTGGCTCATTCCTACTCTTAACCTCACAAAAGCAATAATATCGGAACCTGATAGTCCAGAAGAGACTACAGCAGAGGCTTTGTGGGTTTTTTTGGTACAATAATGGAAATTCCCACGCCTCCTTTTCCCTGTTCCACTGCCCCCAGAAATGCTGTCATCCGCACTCTGGCTGTCCCCTCCTGGGGTGGGGCTCAGATCAGCGTTGTTGCTCTCTGAGTACTAGACTCATAGTGTTTATTACTAGTTTGGACATAGGCAGCTCAAATATAAGCAAATGTTTTTGTTATGCTAGGATCCAGTTCTTGTTTCTGGCTGTTCCTTTTACTCTAAACAAAAAAGCTTTAATTTTGAAAAAAATATAACCCACATGATTCTCATTAGTATATAAATAATCTGATGTTCTTTGATGTTTGGGGGAAAAAATGTGTCTTTATAATTTTTTGTTGAAAGCAGAAAGGCATTTTTCTTAAAATATAACCTCTCAGGGGAAAAAAAAATGACTTATAGATCATTTTGAGTTCCTACAGTTTTCATTCATGTGTCATGGGTCTATCCATCCCTCCACCCACCCACCGAATCAACCCAATTTACTTACCATCTAAGCTGTCTTCATATTATACTGGCTCCTGGAAACACAAAGTAAAATAAGACACAGAATAAGAACTCAAGTTACAGTCTGGAACAGAAAAAGTGCAAATCATCTGACACTTAATTGAGATTCAAGAATGTTCTAGACACAATGTCAGGTTCTAGTAATAAAAAAAAAAAATTAAATTTGATCCCTGACCCAAAATACTCATTATCTGGACAGAGAACAAGTATATTCATAGTGGACTGGAACACAAGACAAACTGAAAATTCTCTCATCTAAGTAGAAGTAAAATGCCATGGGAGCACAGAAGAAGGGTGAGTGATTGAGTTTAGGGGAATTTGGGTGACCTTCAAAGAGGAGACAGTTTTTCTGGATATGAACATTCACAGGCGCAAATGCTGTAAGGCTGAAGTGGGCACTAGGTGCTGTAAGTGACCTAGGTATGACGGAGTGAGCTTTTAGGTGAGGCTATTTATTTCATTATCTTCACACACATGAAAATCACTGGGAAAAGTAGATTAGTCTGTTCACACTCATGATTTCCAGTCTCAATTAAACCTTTAGAAGCACTTGGTAAAGTTGTGACTCCTTTGGGCTTTTAGTTCTCCCATTACCTTACGTGGTTATTCCAAACCTATTTTCAAACACTATTTAATTGAACTGCCCACACTCTCATAAAGTTTCCTTCCCTTCCACTTCCTCTATGAAACAGAGGCCATTAGGTGGCTGTCCGTCCTGCAGCATTTCATTCTCTCCTAATCTCTTCTCCTAGAGGAAGAGATGTTTCTCCTCCTGTTCAAACTCCTGATATCCCATGCTCTCAACCTCAAAACACTTGTTCCTCAAGCAGCTTTCTGTTCCTTCTTTCAACCTCAGTTCGTCTAAAGGCTCATTTTCTTTAGCCTTCATGTACCTTCACACACTTGTCATCCTAAAAACCATTCCTGTCCCTCTAGTTCCCTCTCTATCTCCTTCCATTCTCAGCATTCTTTTTGAAAGTCTAATCTAAACCAAGCCTCCTCAAACTTTAATGTCCACGAGTCACTTGAGGATCATATTAAAATGAAGATTCTAAGTAGTGGGATGGGGTCTGAGATTCTGCATTTCTAATGAGCCCGTCACCTATAACGCTATCCTAGAAGTCATTCTAAATAGGAAGGGTCTGAACTCTTAATTTTCCTCTTGTCCTTACCTCCCATTTATTCATAACCCTCTTGCTATCTGGTGTCTACCCCTACACCCCTAATTCTGGCCTTACAAAAATCACCAATGGCCCCTTGAATGCCAAATTCAATGGACACTTTTCAATCACAAGGCCTCTACCCTCTATGGTGAGTTAGGCACCCCTGATTCTTGATGCAATCTACTCACCGACTTCCATAACTCCATTCCCTCCTGATGATTTTTCTCTTGTCTAGCTGTAATTTATCATATCCTTTTTGAATTCTCTGTTTACCTGCTCCTTAAAATTTTTATGTTCCATCAAGTGTTTCACTGAGGTCTATTTCACTATATACTCTCGTGAAATAATCTCATCTAGTAATTTTAATTTCTGCCTAGATAATATAGAGCCCAATATCTTCCACTTTAGTCCTGCTTGAGCTCAGACTCATATATCCCATTGTCAAGCTTGAATCACTAGACTCTCTACCTCAACATGTAAAATTGAACTCATTAGCCACTCCCCCAAACCCGTGTTCCCTATTTTGGACGTTTGCACCATCTTCTATCTAATTAACCAAGACAAAAATCTGGAATGACCTTGACCCTGTCCACCTTCCATCTAATCATTAAATTATTTGGATTCTTTTTCCTTAAAACCACTCAAAATTCAGCTTATCCAGTTCATTCATATTGTACTGCTGTATAGATCATGTCCTCATTCTAACAGACTTGTATCACAGTGTCCTCACTAGCCCAAACTTTTCCAGTTTTACCTCTTTCCAATGCATCTACTAATTGCAGAAAGTATAGTCTTTCTAAAGTGTGCAAAACCCTTCATTGTCTCCCTTTAACAACAAAATAATGCTAAGCTTAGGAATATGACCTATATTCTCTTTTTATCTAGCCCTATCTCCAGCCTCATCTCCTGCTGCCCCTCTCTCAAATAAACTTCACAGTCTATTCATACTAAATAACTTGGGGTTCCCTATAACTCCATGCTTTCTGACATCTTTATGCCTTTGCAGTTCCTCTATTTCTCTGCAAACTGCCAATAAACCTTCAAAACAAAGCTCAGAGGCCATCTTCTATAAAATGTATTGTGTAAATTGAGGGAGGCCTACATGTTTCTTTAAATTTTAAAAACATGTACATATAAAATTTACTACTGAGTAGTAGTTCATTTGTTTTCCTTACACATTATTATTATACACAACCTTCAGCACATAATCACTCTTATCTCAGTATTCTTGTTGCAGCTTAAACTTATACTAATTTTATTAATTTCAATTTTATTGTACTGCTCATTAATGTAACTTGCTTATTTTTCTCACTGATTTTAAGTTTCCTTATGCCTTAGTCACCTATGTTGCTATTACCTTCTTAATGCTTCCTCTGGATGCTGAGTAGTTTCTCACTATGTTTGTAAAAAATAATTCACCCGTGTTTTATAGTTTTCTGCATACAGGTCTTTTGTCTCCTCAGGTAGATTTATTTCTAGGTATTTTATTCTTTTTGTTGCAATGGTAAATGGGAGTGTTTCCTTAATTTCTCTTTCAGATTTTCCATCATTAGTGTATAAGAATGCAAGAGATTTCTGTGCATTAATTTTGTAACCTGCTACTTTACCAAATTCATTGATTAGCTCTAGTAGTTTTCTGGTGGTGTCTTTAGGATTCTCTATGTATAGTATCATATCATCTGTAAACAGTAACAGATTTACTTCTTCTTTACGATTTGGATTCCTTTTATTTCTTTTTCTTCTCTGATTGCTGTGGCTAAAACTTCCAAAACTATGTTGAATAATAGTGGTGAGAGTGGGCAACCTTGTCTTATTCCTGATCTTAGTGGAAATGGTTTCAGTGTTTCACCATTGAGAACGATGTTGGCTGTTGTTTCGTCATATATGGCCTTTATTATGTTGAAGCAAGTTCCCTCTATGCCTACTTTCTGCAGGGCTTTTATCATAAATGGGTGTTGAATTTTGTTGAAAGCTTTTTCTACATCTATTGAGATGGTCATATGGTTTTTATCCTTCAATTTGCTAATATGGTCTATCACATTGATTGACGAAAGAAATTAAAGATGATACAAATAGATGGAGAGATATACCATGTTCTGGGAATGGAAGAATCAACATTGTGAAAATGACTATACTACCCAAAGCAATCTACAGATTCAATGCAATCCCTATCAAACTACCACTGGCATTTTTCACAGAACTAGAACAAAAAATTTCACAATTTGTATGGAAACACAAAAGACCCCGAACAGCCAAAGCAATCTTGAGAACGAAAAATGGAGCTGGAGGAATCAGACTCCCTGACTTCAGACTATATTACAAAGCTACAGTAATCAAGACAGTTTGGTACTGGCACAAAAACAGAAACATAGATCAATGGAACAGGATAGAAAGCCCAGAGATAAACCCACACACATATGGTCACCTTATTTTTGATAAAGGAGGCAAGAATATACAATGGAGAAAAGACAGCCTCTTCAATAAGTGGTGCTGGGAAAACTGGACAGCTACCTGTAAAAGAATGAAATTAGAACACTCCCTAACACCACACACAAAAATAAACTCACAATGTATTAAAGACCTAAATGTAAGGCCAGACACTATAAAACGCTTGGAGGAAAACATAGGCAGAACACTCTATGACATAAATCACAGCAAGATCCTTTTTGACCCACCTCCTAAAGAAATGGAAATAAAAACAAAAATAAACAAATGGGACCTAATGAAACTTAAAAGCTTTTGCACTGCAAAGGAAAGCATAAACAAGACAAAAAGACAACCCTCAGAATGGGAGAAAATATTTGCAAATGAAGCAACTGACAAAGGACTAATCTCCAAAATTTACAAGCAGCTCATGCAGGTCAATATCAATAAAACAAACAACCCAATCCAAAAATGGGCAGAAGACCTAAATAGACATTTCTCCAGAGAAGATATACAGATTGCCAACAAACACATGAAAGGATGCTCAACATCACTAATCTAATCACTAAGTAGAGAAATGCAAATCAAAACTACAATGAGGTATCACCTCACACCAGTCAGAATGGCCATCATAAAAAAATCTACAAACAATAAATGCTGGAGAGGATGTGGAGAAAAGGGTACCCTCTTGCACTGTTGGTGGGAATGTAAATTGATACAGCCACTATGGAGAACAGTATGGAGGTTCCTTAAAAAACTAAAAATAGAACTACCATACGACCCAGCAATCCCACTACTGGGCATATACCCTGAGAAAACCATAATTCAAAACGAGTCATGTACCACAATGTTCACTGCAGTTCTATTTACAATAGCCAGGACATGGAAGCAACCTAAGTGTCCATCAACAGATGAATGGATAAAGAAGATGTGGCACATATATACAGTGGAATATTAGCCATAAAAAGAAACGAAATTGAGTTATTTGTAGTGAGGTGGATGGAGTTAGAGTCTGTCATACAGAGTGAAGTAAGTCAGAAAGAGAAAAACAAATACCGTAAGCAAACACATATATATGGAATCTAAAAAAAAAAAAAAAAAGGTTATGAAGAACCTAGGGGCAAGACAGGAATAAAGACACAGATGTAGAGAATGGACTTGAGGACCCGGGGAGGGGGAAGGGTAAGCTGGGACGAAGTGAGAGAGTGGCATGGACTAATATATACTACCAAATGTAAAATAGATAGCTAGTGGGAAGCAGCTGCATAGCACAGGGAGATCAGCTTGGTGCTTTGTGACCACCTAGAAGGGTGGGATAGGGAGGGTGGGAGGGAGACGCAAAAGGGAAGAGATATGGGGATATATGTATGTGTATAGCTGATTCACTTTGTTATAAGGCAGAAATTAACACACCATTGTAAAGCAATTATACTCCAATAAAGATGTTTAAAAAAATAATAATAATTCACCCTCTGCCCATTAAACCTATAAAATAATTTCCTAAAGGGAGAGCTATGTAACTACAATCCAGCAACTCCTTATGTATATTATTGTCATACCTTTCTCCTAATGGAAACATTCAATTCATTTAGAGCCTTAATAATTTTCTTCTCTAACCTTTTATACCACTGTTTTGATGTTTAGGCATTGTATTAAGGTGCACACTTATTCTTATGTATGCTTGTAATATTTTCTTTTAAGTCCATTTTAACTTACAATGTTTTAGTACTTTCTCGGAAGTCACTTCTGGTTCCTTACAGCATATGTAGGAAGCATACATGTATTTTAAGATTTAACTTACATAAGAGGAACTTAGGTAAGGTAGTCCCAGTTCTGTGGCAGCAAGAGCTGATAATGTTACCGCCCTTTATGCTCTTTACCTTTTATACCAAACTCAGATATTCAGAATGCATCCTATTATTCTACACTGAGTTCCCAGAATTTATTGTTAATTGTCATATAATAATCCAACATTTAATAATTGACAGGGCATCCTAAAGCAAAGGAAATAAAAGCAAAAATAAACAAATGGGACCTAATTAAACTTAAAAGCTTTTGCACAGCAATGGAAACCATTGACAAAACAAAAAGACAACCTGCTGAATGGGAGAAAATATTTGCAAATGATATGACAGATAAGGGGTTAATATCCAACATATATAAATGGCTCGTACAACTCCACATCAAAAAACAAAAAAAAAAAAACCCAATTAAAAATGGGCAGAAGAACTGAATAGACTTTTTTCAAAAGAGGAAATGCAGATGGCCAACAGACACATGAAAAGATGCTCAACATTGCTAATCATCAGGGAAACGCAAATCAAAACCACAATGAGACATCACCTCACACTTGTCAGAATGGCTATCATCAAAAAGAACACACATAACAAATGTTGGCCAGGATGTGGAGAAAAGCGCACCTTCGTACACTGTTGGTGGGAATGTAAATTGGTACAGCTACTGTGGAAAACAATATGGAGGCTTCTCAAAAAAACTAAAAATAGAACTACCATCTGGCCCAGCAATTCCACTCCTGGGTATATATCCAAAAAAACCAAAAACACTCATTTGAAAAGATACATGCACCCCAATGTTCATAGCAGCATTATTTACAACTGATAAGGTATGGAAGCAACCTAAGTGTCCATCAGCAGATGAATGGATAAAGAAGATAGGTATATATATACATATATATATATATATATATATGTATATATATATATATATGTTGGAATACTACTCATCTATAAAAAAGAAGGAAATTTTGCCATTTGCAGCAACATGGATGGACTTGTAGGGCATTATGCTAAGTGAAATAAGTCAGAGAAACACAAATACTGTATGATATCAATTACATGTAGAATCTAAAAAATACAACAAACTAGTGAATAAAACAAAAAGAAGCAGACTCACAGATGTAGAGAACAAACTAGTGGTTACCAGTGGGGAGAGGAAAAGGGGCAGAGGCAATATAAGGGTAGGGGAAAAAAAAGGGCTATTATGGGATTGTATTAAATCATGTGTATGAAGCTTTTGCAAATTGTAAAGCACTATAGAATTTAAAGAATCTTTCATTCAATTAAAAAAAAACACATAAGAAATTTTTTAAAATAATAATTGACAGGACATAACAATCATACAGTAGAGATGTGGGATTCAGAACCATTGCTTTGATCTAACATTCTAAAGGAGTTAAGCTTTCTTATCACATCCAAGACTGAAAATTTTTCAAAGATTGAGGCTTTAGTTCATTTAGTAGGTTTTTTTTTTTTTTATGGAGACTATACTTCCATATATCTCTAATTTTAAAACTTGTAAAATATTTAAAATGAGATGGAGTTGCACAAATATGTTACTTTCAATTTTATTTAAATCAAATAAAGCTGTGACTGATGTGAAGAAATTGGCATAGAAACTACATGAAGTAATTAACATAAAAATTTAAAGACAAAATCTTATTACCTAATTATCATATCCTGAATAATTAAATGCAAAGGATATACATGTTAAATGGCCACAAACATGAGGCATTACAGAGTGCACATATGGAGTCATAAAACATTTTATACTGCTTTATTATAAATAATTGGAAATATTTCATTTTTCAAACCCAGGTAACAAAACAGTAAATATCGTGCTTTCTCTTTTTTCATAATTTCCTTTTATTTTTGTATTATGAGTTGGGAAATAGTATTACTTATCAAAAGACCAGTAAAAAAAAAATCTGTAGGAACACACAAAACAAAACACTCACTTTCATTCACTTAAATGAAAACAAACAAGAAGGTTTTTAGAAGGAGAGGCTAAACGCTGCTATGAAGGAGTCTCCAAGAACAGAAAAACTGTGGTATACCTGCGAATATCACTTGTAAGGCAAAACAGGTTTGTACACACACACAAAAGGTATAAACACTTGATGGTAAACTTTAAAAAATAATTTCTTAAAAATGTGAGTAGCTTTATTTTCTCAAATGGAGGAAAGCCACAAAGGCACAATAGATCAAGTCACCAGGTCTAAAATTGGTATTGTTGCCCTGATAAAAACTTTTTTTAAGAAAGGAGACCCAATATGGATTTCAATTTTCTTATCTCATAGTACACCTCATGTTTTGATAAAAACTGTTCACTCTTGTAACCTTGGACACTTAGAGGCAGAAAGCACTTCCTGATAAAATATTGTAGTAACTTCAAATTCCCACAAAAATCTGTGCCCCAAATTCACTTAAAATAGATTATCCCATAGGAATATTTTCATTAAGAGATTTATAGCAGCTAGTAATTAGAATTTTCTTAGTCAAGTGACTATGATTAATTTTCTTTTTTGTGCATGTGTTTTCCTTAATGTATAATACAAAGTTTGCCAATTTTCTTCCCTAATGATAATGTATTAACATCAGAAATTGCCTAAGAAAACAGGGCCCAAGGGAGAACAATATGAAGAAATAACATATTTCATAAAGTGGTATAGCAGATTTTTTTTGGAAGTGTGTTTATTTGCATCAGTTATGGACAATGCTGCATATTCCAGATTAAACAGCTATTAGGTTTACTATGGATATAAACAGGCTATGTACAATGATATTTATAATTCTTCTTTCATTTTTCATAGACTTCAGAGTGTGTCTTTTATAGAAACTGGAACAGGGTGAATCTGGAAAGCAAGTTTCAGTTAATTAGCAAAAATTAAATTAGCATGAAATAGGGTGAAGAATTGAAGGTAATGATTTTAAAAATAATAAAGTTACACAAGTGTACACATGCAAGAAGGTACTGTAAAATGAACTGTTCCAGTTTACTTGGTTTTATTTCAACTTAATACACTCTAAAATACTGCTTTCATGTATAATATCAAAGGAAATATTAAATGCATGTATATTATTTTAAGGGCTTGATGATATATTTCACATTCTTTAAACTTTACTCAGGCTATAAACATATTTATATATCAGTCAGTTTCTAAAGTAAATGAAAACTGTAGCATGGGGGGGATCATTTTTCACCTTATATGTCCATACTTGATTATGTCCATTTTTTCTGAAAACTGTACCAAAAATATCAAAGAGTAATGGAGTGTATTTCTACCTCACACTGCTGTTCTTCAGGCACTATAATTCTTTATAGTTTACCAAAATGGAATTTACATTTGAAGACGGGTTAACTGAAATCAACTAGTAAGTATGATTTAGGAATTAGGCTTCTGAAATCCATTTAACCAACTCAGAGGGCAATGCTGTTCTTCCTAAACTTTTATTAAAATTGTGCAACAGTACAAACTTATTGTTAGCAGGTTTGCAGAGAAATAACACCATTTCACTGGTGTAACACATCTTTCCCAAAGGATTATGGCAGGCCTGTTTTTATTCTTCACGTATACTCTTTTTGTTCTTGTTGTTCATCTTCTTTTCTTCGGTTTTACGTGAAATAAACCATATTTATCATCTGGTTACTATAGTTCTGTAATAAGATCCAGTAGTAGTTTGAAGCACAGCGAGCTGAACAGTTTCTTCCCTTTTTAAAGCATGACAGTGAGTGGCATTCTCTATAGTCAAGCCATATGAACACAGTCACCCCAAGGAGAGGCTTTTGTGAAATCAAAAGGTTCCAAATTCACAGTCAAGAACCTTGGTGACTTCACATAACTGCTACTTGTTGCTGGAAGGGAGACAATATTGTTTGCTTCAGAAGTTTCCAAGTAGTTTCTCATCTGGTGGCTTCTCCAGATTTCTTGGTGGCCTTTTAAATTGCTTTTGACATTGTGCCTTCAAAAGTCCAAAGGTCGAATCATCATAGTTGTGGAACGTAAGGAGTAACTGGGCCCTTTGAAGTAATGCCACTTTATTCCATTCAGTTTTCCGTGGTTCTGCCCCGCTGTATAAAACATTCCATTTAGATTGGATGGGCCACAAGCATCAAACCACCAGCCTGAAAAATTATTTAATAACGAAAGAGAGAAGAAGGAGAAGAAACAATTACATAAGTAAACTGAACATTTGGAAATTAATGCCATTAACTGAGGGGAAACTTATTCATACTTATGATTATTTGCAAATAGGAGGTATTCAATAAATATCTTCTTGGTAGTGAAATTGTTTTAAATGGCATCCAATTTAGACAGTGTACAAACAATCAGAAAGAGAAATGCTTTCATGAAAATCAGCTTTCAGTGTCACTCCATTGGGACTCAATTCCCAATGTAACGATGGGAAGCATCTGGGCTTCAAGATACGCTATAGTCAGGCCTGGATTCATACAAACGGCAAGTAAAATGAAACCCTTAAGAGGCATTCCACCTGAAGTCTGTTATTGGGAACAGAACAATTAATTATTAGCAATAAAGTTCAGAAGCTTAGACAACTGGCATCTAAATACAAAGAAATGTTCTCTGTCTACTTCATAGTTTTGCCAAGAATTGGCCCTCAGCTGCTTCTGAAATTAACTGGACACCAGAAAATGACTATGAATTTGAATTGCTATGCCCTCTCTGTAGCTTATAGCACTATGGGAAGTGTTCATCAATAGTAGCCATATAGTTCCTATATAGCAGTATTGTTCAAGTTATAGCGTGATTGTTCAAGTTCTTTCTAAACATAGTAAAAAGAAAAATGATGAGTAACGTAGAGATCCTATGCTCACATAGCTCTCTGCAAGGATAACTCAGTACTTTATTTTTTAAATGAATTAAGTTCTTAGATTTTTAGATAAAACATAGTACTTTTTCTCCCTCTTCTGAAGTAACACTGCTGAAATCTTTAGGGAGACATTTATGCCGGAGACATTTATGCCAGAGACATTCTGGCATATTTGTATTTGGATACAGTTGACCTCCCTTTGATTACAGAGTTATACCTAAGGGACTAATAGCTAAAGAAAGAGAAAGCTGTTCAGCTGATGTTTAACTGTAACACGACCATCTTCTTGCAGAAACTTTAGAAAAAGTTAAACGGAGAAAAGCTAGTTCTCATTTTTCAATTTTGGAGGATGAATACAGCTGGGTTTGTTTATAAAGTCATACTAGAGGCCTAACAAGCTGTATTAATCGCTAATTCATCCTAGGAAAAAGTAAGGTATGTCAATGAATTTGGAAAGACACTATATTTAATGTTTTACCAACTGTATGCAAGTAACATAGATATTAATGCAGTCAAAACATGATAGACAAGCAAGTTCTTATTTGGCAAGGAAGGAGAAAACTGTAAAATTCCACCTTTTTCTTCTTAAGATTCCTTTAAAATTTTTTGGTAAGTATAACTTGTAAAAATATGCTATTTATATCACAAAAGGCTTTCTAATATTAGGGAATTTATTTACCCATAAGACTCTCAAAGGACAAAATGAAGCTCAACTTAATTGCTTCAGTATTTTAACTTTCTCCTCCTTTTCTATGACCTTCTTGAGGCACTCTTCCATCATGTTAATGAGCCTTTCATAGTCTTTCAAATATCCACCATGGTCTCTAAAGCAAACACAGTTACTCTATTGTCGAGAACTATTACAAATCATAGAATGATCTTCCAAGTTACATTAGGATACTCAGGGTAAAAGCATGTGGTTTTGTTTGGTTTATAGAAAGCCATAAGAGTTCTGGAAGAGTGTGGGAAGGCAGAGGTCTGTTGGAACAGAAACCTGGCAATGAAGGGCACAGGCTGAAGGATACATTCATTGGGAAACTTTTGATGAGCTTAGGAAAGAGACAAGAAACAACAGGGGCACATGAGGGAATAGGATAAATTGATCTTACGTACATTTTCTAATGAGTAAAGTGCGGTAATGTCTATGGTAAGAACAATGGCATTTTGGAGACGTTGAAAGAAGACCAGAATGGCTGGGTCAAAGTTAACAAGAGAAACAGTAGCCTGAAGCTGAGATGGTCTGAAGACCAAATCACATAGTCTTTTGTTCACTATCCTAAGAGCAATGAAAAGGCATGGTCTATATTCCCTATACTTAGTGCTGCATCTAACGGAGTTTGCTTGACAAATGACTGGAAGGGACTACAGGCTTATTGACAGATTGACTGTTTCTCCTTATAAAGCCTCTATGGTCTGAATTAGTCTAGTTTACTAAAAAAGCTATATTTGATAGACACCTGAATATATATATAGATACCTGAATATACTGTATTCATTTTTTCTTTATTCATTCAGTTTGTAATTATCATGAATTGTCATACAACACTCAACAAGACAGATGTGGTCCTTACCCTCGTGGAGCTTACTCCCAACGTGAGAAACAGACCAAAAAAAGTAGCAAATAAATAAAATACCTACAAATCATGACTATGATGATGGAGAAAAGGAAGAAGAAGAGGACAGGGGGAGGAAGAGGTAGAGGGAGAAGTGGAGGGGCAGGAGGAGAAGGAGGAATAGGTGGGGAAGGGGGTGGTACTTAGAATCAGGGAACTATGAAGGAGAATAACAGGAGACTTACTTGACTTTTCATGTTCATGGAAGAAGTTGATATTTAATGAGACCTGAAGGATGAGGAAACAGTCATGTGAAGATGGGGGAAGACTATTCTAAGCAGAACATGGCACATGTCAATGCCATGAGGAAGAAAGGGAGCTTAGTGTTTAGGGACTAAAAGAACATCAGTGTAGTTGGTATATAGTGAACAAGGGGGAGACTTGTAGGGAATGAAGGTGGAGAAATGGCAATCTTGGTGGAAAGTTGAACAATGTGGAAAAACTTATAGTTTATCCAGGCTACTTGTCTATCATCAGGTGAACAAGTGGAACATTCTCTAGGAATGGGAACCAATATTTAACCAGGGGAACCAGATCTGCCAGGTTAAATGTTTAATCGAATATTATTTAGGGGCCTCACTCTGTAACTGTGGTCTGCCAAAACTACCCTGAGCATATGCGGCAGCATGATGAAGGGGAGAAAATTGAAGCTAGAATCAATTCAGCAAATACTAACCAATGGACAGACACAGGGGTCAGAGTTGAGTAAAACAAAATTCCTGACTTCAAAGAGTACACAATTTTGTGTAGGAGAGAAACAACAAACTGTTAAAAAATGAGATAATGGCTGTTTAACAGAGATGATGAAAATCTTAGGAACAGAGGCAGAATGCCCTGTTTGTTGGTCCATAAAGTGTACTCATCACTTGAGCTGGATGCTGAAGGATGGGTGTGAGTTCACTGGACAGCAAGAGATTCTAACGACATTGTGTACTCTGGGAGAGCAGGAGAGAGTGCCTGCCAGCAGCTTGGCTTGGCTGGAATGCCAGTGGATAAGGGATTGGAGAATTCAGGGCTAGCAAAATAAACAGGGTCGAGAACATGGAGGTTTTTATTTTATGTCTAGAAATATTCCTGTGGGCAATGGGGAGCCTAGAGTACCAGATCAGAAAGTAGAAGACCCCGACTTTGATGCCCACTTCACCAATTAATAACTAAGGGATCTTAGGCAATAGTATATATAATATTTGATATTTATTGAACAGTTAATATGTGTTAGGGACTCTGCTAAAATATTTATATGAATTTTCTCATTTTATTACCCAAACAGCCTTACATGGTGTGGCAAGTACTAAAGTGAAGACGCTGATGCTCAGGTAGTTTAAGGAACTTTTCCAACGTCACACAGTCACTTACTGCCTCATTCCTAAGATGTGGATTATAAATGTCTAATCAACCATTTTCACAGCGCAGTTGCAAGGATCATGTAAGAAGGTGCACTATTAAAGCCTATAAAATCCTATCTAAGTGCTCTCTTGTAAGTTATCTAGGAAGCAGGCAGAAACATTAGAGCAGAAATAAAACGGATTAGATCTTATCGGGGCATCATAATGATTTAATAATGAAGACCAGGTCATTAGCACCAACATATTTCCTTATTTCCTTGGTAGGGTTAATTAGAGAAATACAAAAATAATTTGCACCCATATGAGTACAGTTGTTCAATGCTTGCATTGTAAAGACATGGCATTTAAGTACCTAATATGGGTTTTGTTTTCAATGATTTGTTTTTATTTCATGTGGAAATCAAAGAGGTCAAGGTGTTTATCTCTTTATCTTAAGACCAGTGGGCCATGCACAGTCTGGATTATCAGAGAGCAATTGACAATAATAAAAATGATGAATTAAGATGGCAGAAAATGAAATGAAAGGGTAATTATTTCTCATGACAATTTCAGTTGTACTGTCCTTTATTAAATACTCTGAACTTCAAGGTCACAAAAATAGTTATTTCTGTGCAAGTAAGTATTCTCTGTTTTCTCTGACAAGGAACAACAAGGAACATCTTTGTATCAAATATTTCAGTTTGTCCACTTTCTACCTCTCTTTGAAAAAATTAAGCATGACCAGGTCTTTTAAACATAAATCCTGAAAAGATGTGGTTTTAAAGCATATTTATAGAAAGCAGGCAAAAAGTACAGCAGACTCCTGGTTACTCATAGGTACCCTTAGGCATTCATAAATGATCGTATGTACTCATGGGTACTCAGAACATATGCAAGTTTGCACAGATTGAAGGTGTCCTTGTGAACATATAGAGGAGTGTATGCCTGGGTTGCAGTTCCTCTCTGATAAGATACCAAATAGCTGAATTATATATCTTCTACAATCCTGGGGAAATATTAACTTTGTACTTTGTTTTATAAGTGCCTGGGAATAACAGATGAGCAATAATGTTAAAGAAGCTAATCTAGAAGAGGCACTTTAAGCTTAAAAGAACTCAGTGATGCAAGCAAAGATGGAAGAAAGCAGCAGCTTCCATCTGCTGTTGGCACAACTGATAAAATGGTTTAAATGTTTTAAGATTGGCAATTGCTGAGATTTACTTTGCCAAACATTTTTCTTTATAACCTGTAACCTCATGTATATTTTAGTAAGAAATCTGAGATGCATGTTTCTAATCCATTTACACTTAACTCATTAAAATTTAGTTTTGTAATAACTATCTCGGGCTTCCCAGGCCTTTAAAAATCATTTGAGTCTTTTATCTTTGAAGCAGAAAATTCACATTTTATCACCAATAAATGAAACTTTGCCCAGAAAACAGGAACTTGATTCTAAACTCTGTACTCAGGAAGTTCAAATTTATTTGAAAGTCAGGAAACCTAACTCAAATTCTTCTGATCCTAAACAAAATGTCTCTCAACACTTCTTTTCTAAGGTAAAAAGTACAGCAAAATAAAAAGATATATCTGTGGTTATGGATTTCTTTCACTCATTTTCAGTGCACGCATTCTAATCAGCAATAAGCAAAAGAGCCTGCACAGAGAATAAGAATTTTCCTCTTTGATAGTGATAAAGGATGACTAAGTTATAGCGATAAAGGATGACTAGTTAGTGACTAAGGATGAGGCTGAAAAAAACTGACTGATGCCATAGTTATCAATGGGATCATCATGAAAATCACTGGCTGAGTTCACGTGTACAAATTCGGCCCGACCAATAACTAGCCTCAAGCAGCAGCCGCATGTTCTTGCGTGCGGAGGCAAAGGACCTTCCCAGAGGTCTGCATTCCTTCTGTCATTTCATTCTACATCCCCTTCGAGTCTAGCACTTGGCTTTTTTTCCTTTCTCTTCTTTTTGTTCCATAGATTAAAAGTTGTTTATCCTGGTTGATAATCTTGAATTAATTTAAATCCTTTAGGTATTCTCTTACTGCCTCTTTCCTCCCTTGAACTTCATTTTACTTTTAACCACGTTTAAATGAGGAAATCCTTGTGAAAATGTGCTGCAAACAGTAAAACAGAGCTAAATTCTTGTCTTTGAATGCCATTCCTTTTAAGAGTGGCAGTAGAAGGAGTGGATAAGGTAATGGCTTATCTGGAGGTCGAGTTCAAATCCTACTTCTGACATTAATTCTGTGACCTTAGGCAACTTATCTAACTCTTCCGTATCTCAATTCTTGCCAAAGATCTCTATTTCAAAGGATTTATGGAAGTGTCATATAAGTTATTAAATATAAGTCATTAATGGTAATGAAGAAATGACTGTTACACACTAAGAGTACAATACATAGTCACTGTATTATTTATTATTAGAGTAAAATATAAACAAAATTGGTTATTTCTCATCCACTGTCAATTATTTTTTTATTTTTTATTTTTTTCCACTGTCAATTATTAACCTTTGGTGGCAGCCTGGCGCTATAGGCCTATCAGTTCTGATTCACCTTTTTCCAAACTGATCTTTTAAAAGATATTTTCCGATATTATTTGTTCTTTTTCCAATAAGTGAAAACTGCCTCCCACAAAAAAGGAGTATAATCCTAAATTTTGCACTTAGGCTGTTCAAATTTATTTGAAAGTTACAAACCTAACACTCAAAGTTTTCCAATTTGGAGTTTAGTCTTCTGGGGTTTGGTTATTCTTAAAATTCAGTCCCAGTCTTCAATATTCATCCCTTTGTTCCATGTTTGTGCATGCAAATTCATATATACATATTTAGGCATTTTAAATCTAAGTTCACAAAAAAGTCACATTCATACTCACATTGATTTATTTCTATGTCTTCTCACCAGGATCATTTGTGATTTTACAATGTCTTTTCAGAGTCTCTGATAGCAAATTCATTCATTCAATCAGTATTTATCAAGCACATCCTATGTGCCAGGCACTGTGCTAGGCACTGAGAATACAGTGGTGCAGAGCATGATGTCCCTATCTTCAAGAACTGTACATTTTTGTGGAATAGGCTTAGAGATTATGTACTAAATAAGAAATTGCTTTGAAATAAAGTAATGCAATGTAGATTTCTGTGGTCAACCTTAAATTATCCATATGGATCTTTTCTCTCAACATTTTTGCCTTAAAACCCAGGGAATGCCAGTTATCTGACAATGGTTAGCGCATCCTTCCTGGGTTATCAAAAACTCTAAGATGATTGTATTTTCCCAAAGATCTTGTCACTTCAACCAGTTAGAGAGGCTGTTAATGTCTTTCATTTTCTTTGTCTTCTTCAAGGTTATATAGCAGGCAAGGCAAGTATTTATCAACTCTCTACTGCTAGCATCTGGTAAGTTCTAGGGTGTACTAAGAATTTATGTGTATGGCTTTATCCCATCTTTTAGAATTGAACTGAGAATATCCTTTGTTAGCTTTAGCAAAGTCTTGTCTGTTGGCTGACATAGTTTATGCGTGGGAAAAGAGACTGGAGTTTTTACCACAACAAATTCTTTCTGCAGAAGGTTAGGTCACATTTTTACATAGCTTTTATATTATATACCAAATAAGAAAATTGTGTTGAAAGAAAAGGTAAGGAAAAGAATGTAAAACAATACCATGTTTTGTTAGGGTTTTTTGTTTTTGTTTTTAATTTTTGGTTGGCAACCTTTAGTAATTGTAGTTTCTAACAGACTTTTTAGAAAAATTTATTTTGAATTGGTACGAAAGACCATGTTTTCTTTGAATGTGAAGTTTGCTTTGATTGTGACAATCTAATGAGAAAAGCTTTTTATTTTCATAATTTTAGAGTCATAGATTTTTCTGCATATTTATGTTTATATACAACAAATCCATATAAACAAAAGCATGAATTGAATGATATTACATTTTCATTTTCTAAATGTTAAATAACAGAGAAAACATTAGGTTTATAATGAAACTGATTCCTTTCTTTGGGCTCAAGAGGGCACAAGAAGGGCTCTCCTGTGGGACTAAGAAAATATTTCCTATAATTACCTCTTAAATTTATCCCTCCCACTACTGAAATATACAGATTTGTTGTAATATCCTATATAAAGGGGGAAACTTAAGCAGAAAACTTACAAATTTTCTTGAGGTCAATGAATCACAGAACACAGATATTTCTGGCTTATAAATGTACGCTGACAAATCATCACTAATGATTAATTAAGAGGTCAGTTCCATAGAAAATGTGTGTGGCAATTTTGATCTTGAAATATATGGTCTGGTCCCATAAGAAGTGTGTAATGAAACAAAAATTATTTAATATTTAAATTGGATGGAAGAATTTCTGGTAAGGTAGAAATAAGTACATATACTTCTGGGGAAGGAGGTATAAAACATTGTGGTATCTATTTCTATTGATGCAAATATGCTTTTTAAGTCTGATATACCTCCTTTCCACTAACAATTTACTATGAACTACAACCCATGCACTGAAAAATAATGTTACCTGTTTTTCTCTACTGTAGCCACAATGAGTACATGGAATAATAAAATCATAGAAACAGAAGAAAATGTGAGAGACAATCTTATCTAGACCCACAACTATAGGGATGGGCATACGTAAACTCTTTCAGATAAATACCTTTCTATTCTCTTCTTGAAGGTGTCCATAACTAGACATGCACAGTCCTTCCTGGCAACTCACTCCAGCCTTTGATCCCTGGACACTCCATCTAAAGTTGCTTTCCCCTTCCTTCAATAACTGTCACCTGTTATATTTTGTCCCTAGAACTTGTTATGACTTGAAATTGTGTTATTTATTGTTTACTTTTTGCTGATGGTCTTCCTCAATAGATGCAAGCTCTATTCTGTCTTGCTCATTTTTCTCATAGTTGTTGACTCTTAACAGTTACTCATTAAAAATATGTTAAGTTGGTAGAAGGAAGTTAAGAAGTTAGGATGTTAGGAAAGAAGGAAGAAAGGTCAAAATGTTCTACCTTATGTCTAGCTGAAATACCTTCTGCTTTCAATTAAGCCTATCTCCTGTTTTTCAGTCTTTGACAGATAAGGGTAACAATGATACCACATTCTCCAACAAAAATCCCTCCATGTACTTGAAGAAAACTATTTAGGGCAGTTAAGCAGGCAATAAATCTTACTTTATCCTTAATTCCTTTTAGAAGAAACAATGGAAAATATATAAATAAACAAGATAAAACAAAGCTTTAACTGATGATGACAGAGAACTAAGAATTATTAGTTTCAAGGAGTATGAAATCTCTCTGCTTAAAAGAGACTATTTTAAAAAAAGAGAGGAAAAATAATCAGACAGAGAAAATGGTTCTAAGGGGAACTATGACAGAGAATAAATAGTGGTGGTGGGGGAGTAGCTAAGTAGGACATAAATTCCAGATAATACTCAAGTTACCTGGACTGTCATTGACA
This sequence comes from Eubalaena glacialis, assembly GCF_028564815.1. NCBI lineage: Eukaryota > Metazoa > Chordata > Mammalia > Artiodactyla > Balaenidae > Eubalaena > Eubalaena glacialis. The sequence goes on from NC_083732.1 coordinate 58,770,770, forward strand.
TTCATCCTTATGTTCTCCAGTTCTTAGCTATCTAAATTCCACATATTAGTTTTGCAGAGTGAATAGATTTGCAAGACCTGGATTCTTTCAAAAGGATATTTGATAGGGTAATGGCGTTGATTACAAAAACACATTTACTTAGACTATTCCAGCCCAAGCAATAAGTGGAAATTTTTTCTCCCCAACATATGTGTTTATTGGTGGCTAAGAAGCAGGTCCAAGAATGATTATGGATGAAAGAACATGACAAGGTTCAATCATTTGAAGCAGAAATAAAATCACAAACCTGAGCAATGAAGTTTTCTCATCAACAACCAAGAGATGCAGTTTCCTCTTTGCTTTGCTCTATATTTTCATTATTATGACAGGAATATGAGCAGATTGGAACACTATTCTAAGTAAACATTTGAAAGATTTTACTGTTGGTCTTTCATGTGTTGTATTTATTTGGTAAGAAAAATTATCTGTAAAAACAGACATGGAGAAAATGAAGTGTACTTCTATATTAAAATAGGCAGAAAACTGGACAATCAAAGTCCTTCTGTCCTTATATAAAGTTGCTGACAGTTTCATTTATGGGATCATGGAGGTAATGAAAAGAAATATTTTCTTTCAGGAAAAAAGTTCAAAACCTAACCTGTGGGTACCATGTAAAAAAATATGCTAAATTTTAACAACTGTTTGGGGGGAGGGGGCCATACAATTGCATATAGAAGGCTTTTTAACGATGGGATGAGGATGAATGTGATGCCAAAATGGCATGCTTAAAGCTTAAGGAGAAGGATATGACAGAGGCAGAATCATAACAGGCTGGCTTTGGTAATACTAGGGCTGGTTTCACGCTGAAAAGATGTTACTATAAGTGGGGTGGATGGGAATCAATATGGAATGTGATTTGCTAGTGGTAGTAATGGAGGGACTGGGAATGGGGATGAAGGTGGAAAGATTTCTCCAAAACTTTCCCTCTATACTCTTCCATGCTCTGTTAATTGATAAGGAAAATGTCAACCTTATGATTCATTTCATTGGTTTCAAAATTTGAAAGTGACTTCAAGGGTTCCAAGATGGTTATTCATTCACTCATGCACCACATATTTTATTGAGTTCCTATGTGCCACAATCTACTGAGCTAGATGTTAAGGATAAAATGGTGAACATCTACTTAATTTTGTTTTCCTTGTGTACAAAATGGAAATTTGAGTTTTTCTCCCTTCTTATCTCACAGAGTTGGTTTGGAATTCAAGGAAGATAGTATAACATATTCAGTAACAGGTAATAATATGGAATAATAATGATAGTACTATCATATTTGGAGAAGTCAAATTTTAGATTTAAAGAGTTTTTTCCTTATTAGCATGAAAACATGTTTTGTTGTAGGGTAACACAGAGAGAGAATTAGAACACTTGAAGGTGGGAATGATTACTATTCCATTAAGAGAGGGAAACAACACTAAAACTGTAAGAAGACAAACACTGGAAAAAAAGTTTCCTTTACAATTTTATTTGGTGCCAACTCCTTTTTTGCCTGTAACATTTTTGAGCTACATCATTTGCCATCAGGTTTTAGTTCAGTGTTTCTTAGACTTCAATCAGTCATTTATCAACTTATTCACAGTTTTTGCCATGCCCATTTACAACTTTTATTAATATTTAATAAATATTTTTCTTTAAATCAATGATTTGTTAAATATCAAATATTTGTGAATCCTTTTTAAAATGCAGTTTATATCATTCCTTTAAAGAGGAAATCAGTACCACTTACTATAATAAAAGTAGACATAACACTCAATAAAATTAAAACAAACTCATTTTATTTAATTCTAGGTAGGTGCCATTGCCTAACCAAGGCCCTTCAGCTGAGGCTGAAGAGTTTGTTCTTTCTTTGCTAAGAAAGGTAATTACTGAGTAAGTGATAAAGAAGTATTATAGATAAGCTAGTACTAAATTGAGAATTCCTCTTTGACACAATCAGAAGCCTAGAAAAGTATTTAAAAAGTGCAAAAGGATTAACTTTCTTACTCAGTGATACAATATTATTTAATGGTATCCGGTATCTCCTATACCAGCTCAAACGTCTTGCAGGGGTCAATACCTTATAATGTAAAGCCCTGGTATAGCTACTCTGAATTGTATAACTTTATATCTAGCTACACCTCTTTATTCTTCTTACTCCGTTTCAATAGAATGGTCAATGAACTCTATTACACAGTTGTAAAGCATTTTGTAAGAAATTTTGGCTTTTTGTTTTTTCTGTATGCTGAATCCTCAAATTGTTGTTTATTCCACTATGGGTATCATTATGAGTATTTAGAAGGTAGAACAACTGGGACTTTAAGAGATTCAAGAATTTATTCAGAACCAAGCTTAGCACACCCCCACCATAAATGCTGGGGGAGGAGGCAAACTTCTAAATACTCTAGCAATGTCTTGCACAAGAACATATGGTAAATTAGTGGGCAGAACAAAATGATCTCTAGGGACTTGCTCTTTAGTTTCCTGACCAGAAGATCATAGTCTTTTCTCATAGATAAGAAACCTCAAGCCTCAAACCAATGAGACATAACTCAGAGAAAGGCCCCGTAGGACTTACCTCCTGTTAGCATGAGGGCACATTTGCACATGCAGTTGTCATTATCAGCATCTTTAGTGCTGAAATCAGCACCGTGTAAGATCAGGCTGCTCTGTTTTCCTGCTGTCCCAGTGTGACCCTTTAAATACAACCTGAAGTTAAAAAAAAAAAAAAAAGATAAGCCATTCAACAGAGTAACAGAACCCAGAAGACTGGTTTGCTGAATGTTTGCCTTGTTCATCATTTTCTCCCTTCTCTGAATTCAGCCCTTCCAACAAACTGCTGTAAGACCAAAGCTCCCTGAACAGAAAGAGAGAGAAGGGGTTGGGGGGGAAGAGAAGGAAGGAAAGAAGGAATGAAGGAAGGAAGGAACAAACGAACGAAGGAAGGAAGGAACGACGGAAGGAAGGACTCCAAATTACAGATAGGTAAAATTCTCTGTGGCTTGTGTGCTTGATGTTTATTTTACTATGCATACTTAAACTCATATGGGTTTCTGATAATGTAGGATCCACAAAAGGAAAATGGGTTTATTTTATTACTACAAGTATTGATCTCTAAACAAAAAATGCCCTGTAGAGTATCACTAGAGCATATATCACTGTGTTAATACTGAATATTGATGATGTGCTAAAGGAGGACTTACTCTGTGCCAAGCATTCTGCTAAATGCTTTCCGGCTGTTATTTAATTTAATTTTTATATTAAATCTGTGATTCAGGTATCAATATCAAAATTTTGCATACCAAGGCTCAGAGAGGCTAAATAAGCTGGAATTTCACTATGGTTGACTTTAAAATCCAAGCTCTTATTAATCATTATGTATTCACTGAACAAATATTTCTTGAGCACATACTATATACCAGAAATTGTTCTAAGCACTTAAGATATATCAGCAAAGAAAACAGAAAGCCATGCCCTCGAGGGACCTACATTCTGGTGGTATTCCTAAAACTAAGTTCAAAACCCTGTTTAACCTCAAATATGGCATTCTTCAAAGACCCTGCTTTACTCTCTAGAAACATTTCTTATTTAAAATTTACATTAACCTAGATCAGGGACTCTCCAACAGTTGCCCATATATCAAATCATCTGGTCATTTGTGAAAAAGACCTATTCACTAGGCTGAGGAATTTGTATTTTCAACTAGCACCTCAGATTACTCCTTGCAGACTATCCACGGAGAACATTTTGAAGAATACTGGTCTAGAATTCAAAAACTGGTGAACAAATCACAATAGCTGCCTAATGTAGTTCCCTAACGTCTGCTCATTCCCTATGGATCCCATATGCTGCTTTCATATCCATCTGGGCACTTTGAACAAATGCAAACTTGCTCAGGTCCTTCACTGGCTTGTCAGGGCTCAGAATAGGTAAACTAAGATTGTCAGTTGCCTCAGTTTGATATTCAAAGTCTTCTCTGACTGAGACCTACCCCTCCCTCTAACTCCACCTAAAACTCCTCGGTTCTCATTCATCAAAATTATCTAGCAATATTCCCTTCAAATCCATGTGTGTTACCACTTCTGTGCCTGAGTCTCATTTATGAATCCTATCCACCATATGGACAATGGGTGATTAAATCGCTGTATGACTGAGACACTACTAGGACCTAGGCCAGCTCTGAACAAAATTCTACATTACTATTAAACAGAAATAATAAAGATCAATTAATATTTGAAGAGATATATATATATATATTTTCCATATGTATATATTTGACTTGTGTTTGCACCTAAGTATATGTATATGTCCCATTATTATTTTGTGAGGTTGATAATGTTTTTAGCAAATAACAGTACTGTTGTATAATTGTGCGAAAATATTTTACACATATTCTGCAGAGATTTTTTAGCCAGAGCAAAATATACAATTAAACCCTACTCAAGTTTTATTGGTTTCAATAATTAATAGAATTTGTAGTTAACAGAAGGCTGAAGGAAGCTTCTAATGAATTATCAAATACAAGCTTATATTTTAAAACTCTGAGAGTCAGGCTAAAAGTCACTGGTGATGCAAAACTGTAGAATTTCGAACTGGGAATTCACATTTTATGTTGTAGGCAGCCCATGTGGAGGTGGGTTTCACCAGGGCAAAGTAAGGTGAGAGGTTACCAAAGGGAGCCCTAGGACATGTTACCTGGGTGAATTCACCACCTTCTAGATCTGGTCTGCAGTTTTAACTTGATAACTTTCTCAGCCTCTCAGAGACAGACATACACTTGCAAAACTAAGGGGGACTTATGTCAGGTCTCCATTTACAGTCAAAATAAAGGGCCCAGTCTCATGGTCTCCTTAGAGGGAGTTTCACATAGAAAGCCAAATTATAATCAGAAAGTTGCTTGTTTGGTGAACACAGAATCAGAGTCTGGGGGAAGATGAATGATTTCAAAATTAAGTAGCTATGACTCTGCTGGCCTGAAATCTCCCTCTCCACTGGGAGTGGGTAAGTTTAGCCCACAGGCACTTGTGCATGAGGGATGCTAATTCCAACTCTGATTCTTGGATTCTCTATAAATTGTGATGACTTTCCTTCTTATTGACTTAAGGAAAGTCAATACCATTTTCCCTGCAGTAGCTTTAAGCTCACTAATGGGGATAGACTTTCCAGGACACAGTGATTTTCTACACTATTTTTGGAGGTAATTTAGCACAAATGTTGAGTTGATATTAACTGAGTGACTGCTATGTGCTGGATATAGTTTATACTTTTATATGAGGGTTATAATTCAAGTTTCATAATTTACAATGGTTTCTTTGTGTTACCAAGGTAACAGGAATGCACAATTATAAATTTAGGAAGTAGAGAAAAGCAAAAAGAAAATAAAAAGTAACCCAAATCTCATCTCCAAATATAACTACTCTTGACATTATGGTTTATATACACTTAGTCTTTTCCTTGTTTTTTTTCCTCTTCAAATAGAAAATATTATTTATATTTAAGTATACATGTAATACCTGATCATATTCTATAAACATTTTGAACAGTGCCAGTAAAGTTTCTGCCCACAGGCCCATCTCATTTACCACTCTAGAAGTAATCACTTATGTCAATTTTGTAACCTTTAAAACAGTTTCTTCTCATGTATAAACACAGATGAAAATGGAATCATACTTCACATGCTTTTTAATAATAAGTTTTTCATATATGATTTTATGACTATGTTTCCATGTCATTACATATTCTTCTCCAACATAATTTGGCAGCTATTGTATGACTATACCATCAATTGCCACAAGTTTAAGGGTGCCTTTACATATCTCTAAATATGTATGCAAGTATGTACGTTAGGATTAGAATAAATTGTAGAATAAACATCTACAATGTTTTGTCCTGACCTTCACCAGTACGGAACTCATCAACGATATATGTTAGGATCTGTGAGTAAAAGGAGACATTTTTCCAGATCCACTTAATCAAGACTTGAAGGTCAGTCGTCTAGTCCTGGCAGCTCTTCTCTGTATTATTAAAAAAGTCTTACAACTGGTCTCAATGTCTTGAGCCTAGCTCCTTCCACTTCCCCCTAAAATCCATTCTCCATGTGGCTCATTCAGAACATGCCTCTCATCGTCGTTCCTCTGCTCTGGTTAAAAGCCCTCAGTTGTTCTCCCAGCACATGAAAGATACGGTCCAAGTTCCTTATTGTGGTTTATGAGGACTCTGAAGATCTAGCCCTTGTCTACTTCCTCCCACACCAACCCCACACCTCCCATCTCTTACTTCCTGCACACATACATAATGATCCAGGCTTACCAAACACTTGTTCCCTCAAAGCATCACATTCTCATTTCTCTGTCCTCTTTCCCTGGAAAGCCTTTCTAACTGCTGAATTCCTACTCATCCTTTAAGATTCATTTCAAGTATGATCTCAAAGAACATCAGATGGATACCTTTATGATGAAACTTATTGTGCTTTATTTTAGTTGTCTTTTTACTTGTCTTCTCTCATAATAAACTGTGAGCTCCTTGAGGCATGAGCTGTGTCTTACTCAACTCTGAATCACCGGAATCTAGAACAAACAGCATCTGATACTGAGGAAAGGCTCAACATTCACTGAATAAAGAAATTATGGATGTGAACTATTGACGGGTATAATCAATTTTCAGTAGCCTGAAGGTAGCAAGTAAAATCAGACCCAAATATCAATAACCCTAATAACCAAAATATACCTGGGCCATATTTTCAGAAGGATAGCTTTTGCATCTCATTTAGCTAGGTACTCAACATCCCATTTCCTTGTCAACCAACTGAAATAATTAAAAAATACACAGACACATACACCCTTCTTGATCTTTCCAGTTCTGTTTTTGTTCTCATTTTCTCAGAGACTCCAGGATATGAAAACATGTCTGATATATTATGCAGGTAGAATAAATGAAGAAAACTTATGTCTTAATTCTTATTAGTTCTTATGTTTTATTGAATGACTTATTTGTATTGTGTGCATACCCAACTGATATCAGAGAACAAATTCAAAATGAAAACACGCTTATGGTAAATTCTTCAGCTAAAATTATTTGGAAAAAAAAAAAAAGTCAAATAATGTGTAAAATATTTCCTTAAGGGCCTGCCCAGATTAGGGATCTTGAAAACAAGAAGCAGAAGCATAGAAGAGTCCCAAGATAGTGCAATGTAAATACTAGAACATATTGGTTGCAATGATATAAAAGTAGAAGTGAAGGGTGGGCAAAATGGGTGTAGGTGGTCAAAAGGTACAAACTTCCGGTTACAAAATAAATAAATCCTGGGAATGCAATGTACAACGGGGTGATTATAGTTAATAATACTGTATTGTATATTGGTAAGTTGCTAGGAGAATAGATCTGAAAAGTTTCATCTCAGGAAGAAAAATTTAACTATGTGTGGTGATGGATGCTAACTAGACTTATTGTGGTGATTATTTTGCATATACATACGTGCATATATTAAATCATTATGCTGTACACCTGAAACTAATATAACGTTATCTGTCAATTATATCTCAGTAAAAAAAAAAGTAGAAGAGACCAGTATTTTGAGGAACAGTGGATTTTTTCACCATACAAAACTGAGTAGAACGTGTAATTTACATACAGTAGTATTCATCCCTTCTATGTTTATATCCTTAACATGTTGCAGGGAGCTGCTTATGCTCTTCTAAGGAAGAGTTGTTCTCTTCCACTGGGAAATAGAGATGGCATTTCTTAAAAATAATTTTTCTCAACACTAGTCTAAGAAATTTACAAATGAGCCCAACTATGCTTCTGTGGAATCCCACAAGGATTCTGGGAGTAACAGTGTAGTCAAGGATAGGTCCTCTGCACAGTTAAAGGGCTCATTCTTTCTTACCTAGCACAGAATAGCAATTATTGCCCCAAAGCCAACAACTGTAGCTGGTTATCTGATAGGGACAGACTAAGAGCTGGCCGTTCACTAATGCCAAGTATTTTTTCTAATTAGATAAGAAAACTTATTTGAATTGAGGCTCAAACAGAATATTTATGTGGTTCTTTTTATTAATGGTTCTGGTTAATTTCTAAAATATGTATAATTAACTATCCATGACTTTCTCTATTCTGATAATGGAACATCACTTTACAAAAGAAAAGTCAATACACAGAAGGGGCAAAGTCAGTTTTGCATGTGACTATGGTGAAAAGGACTTAAAGTGTGGGTCACTGGAGAGAATGCTTCCCCCAAAATAACACCATGAGAATCTTGGACACTTATTTCTTATGTTCAGCCAGTGTAGATGTGGCTTACATGAAGGATGATGTGTTGGGAGATAAAAACCAAATGTTATTCCAGAGCAAAGTATCTGGCTTAGGAACAAAAATATGAAGGATGCCAAAACAACAACAACCACCAACCCCAAAATAACAACAGCACAGAAACTCCAAAAAATACCATTAACTGTGACCAAAAAGGCAGCCACAAAATAGAATCATGGCATTTATCCTTTTCAACCCATTTTTCCTAATTAAGGGGGGAAAAAAATTATGAGTACCAATTGGTCAGTGACTGTAAAGAATGTCAGCATTTTTATTTTTTCAATTAGCATCTGAAGGGACAATGAAACACATGCATAATGAAATTGGTCATGATTTTCTAGTCATTCTTGATGAAAATATAGTTACTCCTTTTCTTTCACTTACAGAAATTTCAGTAACTAGAAAGACTAAATCATATTTCTTAATGAATGTAGGACAAAGTGCATTCTATTATGGAAGAGTAGGTTTCAAAATATACCTCTGTATCATACAAGTGATTCTATAACTTTATTTTCTTTAAAATAGGCAGCCCAGGGCTTCCCTGCTGGCGCAGTGGTTGAGAATCTGCCTGCCAATGCAGGGGACACGGGTTCGAGCCCTGGTCTGGGAAGATCCCACATGCCGCGGAGCAACTAGGCCCGTGAGCCACAATTGCTGAGCCTGCGTGTCTGGAGCCTGTGCTCCGCAACAAGAGAGGCCGTGATAGTGAGAGGCCAGCGCACCGCGATGAAGAGGGGTCCCCACTTGCCGCAACTAGAGAAAGCCCTCACACAGAAACGAAGACCGAACACAGCCATAAATAAATAAATAAATATACCAGGGAAATTGTTGCAAAAAAAAAAAAAAAAAATAGGCAGCCCAATCCCACGCATCTAGTTTCTCACTAATTTTGTCTACTTAAGAGATTGCTATACTTCTCACATTTTTACATCTTCACTGTGTTCGGGGTGGGGGCGGGGGGAGTCTCTTTCATTATCCAAGGCAGTGGGAGTTGTATGTATGACAAATTGAAGTTTGGCCTCAGCTCTTTTAAACAGTAGACAGACTCTTAGATATCTGAACTTTAAGGTCTCACATACTGACAAGCTGAGCAGATTTTTATTTTGGCTCTGAGCTCTCTCCCTGCCACCATATGGAACTAGTTTGTCTTTTTCACAATCACTTGAAGAAAATGCAAAATAACCCCCATGATTCTCTTTCAGAGCCTGGTAGCAATGACTCAATCTGACGGAGTTTCCCAACACTGTTATGTCTTCTGGTTGCTGCTCCAGGGCTGTCTCTGCTGTAACCACCCTCCTTGCCCTGCCCCCACCCTACTAAAAGGGCTGGGCACCAGCAAAGAGTGATATCACAGCATGTCTTTTAGCACTGAGTTTAAATGATATAGGTGACATCTTTTGCTGAACGTAAAGACAATATTTCTCTTGTCAATCTATATATAGAGAAAACAGTGTTTGCCTTACTGTAGACTTCTAGCAAGATTAGGCATTTGTTTTGCTGTTATGAAGAGGTCATAGGGAGGTATACAAATAATTAGTATTGTAGGAAAAAGGGCAAGGGAAAAATTCAGGAGATGCTAAACTGCTCAGAACGTTTAGTGGAAAAGATTAGTTTGGGAGGCTGTGGAAGACATGGACTTTAGGGGAGGGATGAGGAGGATGTTTCCAATAAAAGGGCTGTGAAATTCACAGCACAATTAAATTGAGGTTATCTAAGATCAAAAAAGATAAGAAATAAAGGAGATTCATGAGTCATTTGAATGTGTTGGGAACATCAAGTGAAAAGGCAGACAATGAACTTATTTAGATACTAAGCATTTAAGATAGATTTTTATTCCTTTTTTTTCTATTAGTATTTGAAGCTGGAAATTATTTGTTTTCATAAAATGTCCTTTTTGTTAAGTATAGAGTTCTACAGTGGGAATTACTAAGGCTGGAAGTCTTGAGATAAAGGCAAGAATATAAATTTTATCTTAGCACAAGGGAAGACAAACTCTATATTAGCCTTTCCTAATATAGTAAAATTATCTCTAGTTAAATAATGTTTTCTAATTGTTTTCAAAATAACATCTTCAAGATAAACATTTTATTCTCTTTAATTCAGGACTGTGCAAGTGTATCCTGGGCTTATAAATGACCAGAACTTTACTGAACTGATCCCTTTCTCCCAAGTCCAAAATCAACGATCTTTCAAGACAAAATGTTAGGTGGGAAGCCTTTTCTCTTTTCTTCTATAAATTTTCATTGCACAGATAAATTGCTTCTCTTGTGGCATACCTCATTTTGCCTATCGTAGTATTTCTCTTTATAAATGTGCCTTTTCTTCCTCATCAGACTATAAGTGTTTGATGAGAAGTCTTCATCTCTTAGCCATCTCTGTAAACTCCATATATAATATACATGACAGGCATTAAATAAATATTTATTGAGTCAGTTATGAACTAAGAGTTCAAATTGTTTAGAATTTAAGTTTTACTCATCTCAAGAGGTTCTTTATATGTAGTAACATTTTAACTCCAATAATACAATTATGTTTTACAATTCAAGTCCCATGGGCATTTTTTTCCTGATTTGAAATTTGTCCAGACCTAATGGTCTGCTCAAATCATACAGTGGGACACTTTTAATAAGGATGGAATGAGTTTGTGGTTGCCACCAGACATTTGAAGAAATAGCTCATGGAGTAACCTATTAAAGCAAATATGAGAAATGAGACCATCAAGTTTGACAAAGGGATCTATTGGGTTGGCCAAAAAGTGACTTCAGTTTTTAAGTAAAAATAAAAGACACATTTTTCATTTTCACCAAGAACTTTATTGAACAACGTATTCACCCTTTTGTTCCACTACCTTCTGCCAGTTTTCAGGCAACTTCATAATTCCATCTTCCCAAAACTTTTTATCTTTTTGAGCAAAGAACTGTTCCAGGTGCCTTTTACAGTCTTCCAGGGAATTGAAATTTTTTCCCTTAAGAGAATTTTTGAAAGACCGAAATAAATGGAAATCCGAAGGTGCAATGTTTGGTGAATATGGCGGAGGATTCAGAACTTCCCAGCCAAGTTGTAACAGTTTTTTCCTGGTCATCAAAGAAATATGCGGTCTTGTGTTATCCTGATGGAAGATTATGCGTTTTCTGTTGACTAATTCCTGATGCTTTTCGTTGAGTGCTGCTTTCAGTTGGTCTAACTGGGAGCAGTACTTGTTGGAATTAATTGTTTGGTTTTCTGGAAGGAGTTCATAATAGAGGACTCCCTTCCAATCCCACCATATACACAATATCACCTTGTTTGGATGAAAACCGGCCTTTGGTGTGGTTGGTGTTGGTTCATTTCGCTTGCCCCACGATCTCTTCCATTCCACATTATTGTACAGTATCCACTTTTCATCGCCCATCACAATTTGTTTTAAAAACGGAGTGTTTTTGTTATGTTTAAGTAGAGAATCACATGCAGAAATATGGTCAAGAAGGTTTTTTTCGCTTATGTGAAACACAAACAGCAAAGTGATTAACATAACCAAGCTGGTGCAAATGATTTTCAACGCTTGATTTGGGTATTTTGAGGATGTCGGCTATCTCCCGCATGGTATAACATTGATTGTTCTCAATTAATGTCTCGATTTGATCGCTATCAACTTCAACTGGTCTACCCAACTGTGGAGCACCGTCCGGCAAGAAATCTCCAGCACAAAACTTTGCAAACCACTTTTGACACGTTCAATCAGTCATAGCACCTTCTTCATACATTGCACAATCTATTTTTGCGTTTCGGTCCCGTTTTTACCTTTCTTGAAATAATAAAGCATAATAGGCCAAAAATGTTGCTTTTTTTCATCTTCAGTATTAAAATGGCTACACAAAAATTCAGTTTTGGTAAGTCTTTTTTTAAATGCATGCTGACATGACAGCTGTCACATACAATCTAACAAAATTGTTTCAAATGAAGTCAAAGACAACTAAGTGCTACTAGAGCCATCTTATGGAAAAAAACGAACAAACCTTTTGACCAACCCAATATATCAATACGTGAGTCCATTCTAGTGCATAATACCCTCCAGAAACAGGGCATTCATTTTAGAGATCTGTTTCAAAGCCTCCAACTTCTTTGTTAGAGGATAGAGGGCTTGTTTTCCAATGCTGAATCTTAGGACTGTGATCTCTGTTGGAGGAGGCTGTATTAAATCTGTCATTATGTGCCACACTATTTTTTGTATGTTGGAGATATATTCTGTTACTCCATTGTCCATAGGTGAACGGATTACGTACTTATTTGCAATAGCCTTTCAATGCGTATGTAAGAAAATGATAGGAAAATATATGAAGCAAAGTTGGTGCACCTATAAAAAAAGAGTGAACATATGCCAACGACAAGAGAGTTGTATGACAATGATCTACATTCATAGTTATGAATCTATAAGTAGAAGGAAAAGTTCAAAAGAAGTTTCAAAAGAAAAGAGGATGTAAGTAGGAAGATTAAAAGATCTAATAACATACTGTTTGACTAATTAAGAATTAAGGACGTGATAGAGATTGAGAGATACTTAAAGAGACATAAAGATCAAGAAGATATAGGGGGGGCTTCCCTGGTGGTGCAGTGGTTGAGAATCTGCCTGCTAATGCAGGGGACACGGGTTTGAGCCCCGGTCTGGGAAGATCCCACATGCCGCGGAGCAACTAGGCCCGTGAGCCACAACTACTGAGCCTGCGCGTTTGGAGTGCTCCGCAACAAGAGAGGCCGCGATAGTGAGAGGCCCGCGATGAAGAGTGGCCCCCGCTTGCCACAACTAGAGAAAGCCCTCGCACAGAAACAAAGACCCAACACAGCCAAAAATAAATAAATAAATTAATTAATTAAAAAAAAAAAAAGAAGAAGATATAGGTGGGTTGGTACAAAGTAAGTATGAATGAAGAAAATAACTGACAATAAAGTCATCAACCAAAATTTTCCTTCTTTTATCTCCCCACTCCCTACAAAAAAAATATATATATATAGAACATTAACTTCTAAAGAGTAGGACTGTGTCATTGTATTTGCATATGTGTGTCTATAGAACTCAAGAGACTGTACAACAAAACAGAGTTTGGAGCTTAATTGTCTGGGTTTAGAGCGTAGCTCTTATCCTTTCTGATCCTCAGTTGCCTCATCTGTAAAATGACTCTAATAATAGTAACGTCCTTCTAATATTGTTGTGATAACTAAATGAAGTAATACATATAAAAGCCTTGAAAAGACTGTCACATGTAGAGTACTTATGAATATTAATAAAAAATTAAACAAAGAAACCAAACTTCCCTAACCAATAACTATAAACTACACAGAAGCATGGTAAACATGAGCTATATGAATAAGTCTAAATTAAACAAGCAAAATGTATACGACATTGATAGACATACATAAGCATACTGAGAGTGATGAAAACAGTGAGATAGACATGGAGCTAATTAAGACATGTATGTAGGCAATAAGCTGGAGAAATTCAAGATGAAAAAGACCAATTTTCTCAAATCCATAGGCCCCGTTCCCTTTGAAAGTTTTCCTCATTTTCATATGGAGCAAGCAGAATACTATGCACAAAGAACAAGAAACCAGAGTCCCTTTGCTGACTGACTACCTAATTTAAGGTCTACATTATTTTGAACCCAGATGCCTAAATAACAATCCTTTAATTCAAATGTTTATTCTTTAATAAAGTAAAATTCCAGTCTTTTGAGAATCCTAAGTTTTTCTTGCCATATAATAGGGTGCTTTATTGGCTGAATCCAGCACGTGTATTTTTTTTTAATATCTTTATTGGAGTATAATTGCTTTACAATGTTGTGTTAGTTCCTGTTGTACAACAAAGTGAATCAGCTATAAGGATACATATATCCCCATATCCCCTCCCTCTTGAGCCTCCCTCCCATTCTCCCTATCCCACCCCTCTTGGTGGTCACAAAGCATCGAGCCGATCTCCCTGTGCTATGCAGCAGCTTCCCACTAGCCATCCATTTTACATTTGGTATATATGTCAATGTTACTCTCTCACTTCATCCCAGCTTCCCCTTCCCCCACTGTGTCCTCAAGTCTGTTCTCTACGTCTGCGTCTTTATTCCTGCCCTGCCACTAGGTTCATCAGTACTGCTTTTTTTAGAGTCCATATATGCAGTACGTGTATTTTTTTTTCCCTTTCTTTACTCATAATTGGTACTTGGAAAAATCCCTTAAAAGATCACCCATTCCAACCTATCCTTTAATTCGCATCTTTACTTCCTGAAAGCTTCCTTTATGACACTGTCTTCCTTAATTGGCATCATTTGTTCTCAAATGGAATTGAATCATTGGGGATTCACCAGAATTTGTGTAGTGTATTAATCTAACCATTATTTAAGAAGGAGTACCTTATTTGCTTCTTAAGCTTCGGAAGCCCTGATGTAGATATGTAATTTGATAGATATCTTGGAACATGTTTAGTGGAAGATGTGCAAGTGTGACAAATGCCTGAGATAGCAAGGGTCATGGGAATCTGTGTTGTGATTAAGAAAGATACATTTTCAGAGTTATAGAAAACCTCAGCCCCAAATAATGAGAAACTTCAGAGAACCCAGTTTCACTTATTCCCTGATTCTATTATGATTGTTTTATATAGTATTAGCTTTCATTATACATGTTTAAATTTTACACAAATTTTTCATCTAAGTTTTGGCAACATATATTTTAATGTCCCTTCCTTGACTTACAAATATTAATATAATGTAGAACCTTGATGAAAATGAGTTTATCAACCACCCAGGTATTCTCAAACTCTTGACACACGATACATTGTTAACAGCGACTCATTTCAAAACCCCAGTAAAATACAGTTCTCAGTTTTTCTCAGTGACATCATGATTGTATTTGTTCAAAATTCACGATAAGTTCTTCCTCCATAAAAACAAAATAGTGAACTCACACTCTGTTGTCTCTGAGTGCTTTTGCACAGTGCTGAAAGAGTACACTCTACTCTGTACATTAAAAAAAAAAAAAAAAAACGATTTTCATGAAAGCTGTCACAATGAAACCATACTTCTCAAAGTTCAGAAATACACACCGTAGTGATTCTCTGTTTTCAGTTCTAAATAAAAATAACGTTCTTCTAGTATTCCTCCCTTTTCTAAGGATACATTAAAAAAATGAGTGCCAAATGAATTACATGGCACTAAGACCCCTGTAAAGAACACACAGTCCCTTAAACTTATTTCAATTCCCTTGGCGTCATGTGTGGCTGATAGCATCAGTTCCGAGTGAGTGGCTCACTGACCAGACCGCTTCTGGTGCCTAAAGGACCAGGCTGACAGCCATCTCAGAGAGTTTATGGGTTTGCTTTTTTACTAAAAATTAAGTCAGGACCTTGTAAAACTTATGATTGAAACTGGTAATTTTTTTTTTTTTTTTAGTGTAAACAAGTTCAAGGGAGGTAGATTTGTTCTCATTTTTATTTCTGTTTAAAAAGCAGCAAGAAACTTTCTTTCCAGTATCCCCTAGGGGAAGATAGAGGAAGAGGAAAGGGTGAGTAGAATGCTGAAAACCATTGAGAGACACTGTCTGAGGTTTTTTGCAAAGAGGAAATACTTTCTCTTGGTGTACTTGGACAATGTGTTGCTATAAGTTCTGCAAATAAGGCTCCAGCATGTATAAACAGATTCTTCTGTTGACCAAAATCGTCAGTGTACTTATTTCTCTCCACAATTAATGTAAGATACAGTCCAAACTCCTTATCATGTAATATGGCCTTCGTTTTCTGTAGCACAGCGAACCTCTACATACAACATACTTGCTTTTGTCTAACTAAGGCAGGCTCTCTCCCACTTCTGGGTCTTTGTCCACATTGCTCCTTCCGGCTGGAATCTCAAGACTTCCCTCCGACCACCATCCTCCATATATGCCTCATGAGAACTTACTCCTACTTCACAAATAACCAAGAATTTCCTCCACAAAGCCTTTCCTGGTCCCCTTCAGTCTCCTCCAATGTACCCCAATCCATCCTCAACCCCAGCCAAATTCACCGCTTTTCTTTAGTGCCCAACTATAGCCTAATTCCAAGAGTTCTCATTGTGGAGCTGAATCATACATAAATGTGAGCAAAATTTTGTGCTTGTTCATTTATTCTGGGGAGAAGATGTGTAGCTCCAGCAATTTTTGAAAAGGTCTATGATTCCTTGATCAAAAACCAAAACAGTACAAAACAAAAAACCAAACAGGCATGTTAAAACATACTGCAGCTGAAACTTTTATTTTAAGCCAACTATCCCTCCCATGTTTTCTTCCTTCTCTTCAACTATTAGCTCCACAAGACCAGCAAGGATGATGTGTCCTTTTAGTGTCATTAAAGTGTTATTTCTGCATCAGCATCACCTGGGTGTACTTGGTAGGCTTGAGATACCTAGGTTCTATCCCAGGATCAGAATCTCTGGATGTGAGATTCAAAAATCTACACTTTAGACAAACATCTTAGTTGACTTTATGCACACTCAAGTTTGGAAATAATTGAGTAGTACCAGGCAAATAATAGCAACATGATAAAAATTTGGTGGCTGGCTGGCTGGATAAATGAATGAATGCAGACTCTGATTTCAAAAGAATTGTAGCAACTTTTAAGAGAGTAATTTTAGTGAAGTTATGTAAATTAAAGCAAAACCATATCCAGTTAAGAGAGAAATAAAATAATTATGAATATTGGACAACTACATATTTAATAATTATTATTTATTAACAAGCCAAGGAAATACTGACTTAATGTCTTTAATTATCAGCATATGTTCTAGGTTAGGTGATGTTAAAGAAGCATACAATATTCAGATGTAATTATTCTGCTAAGAAAGAATACCAGGTGTACTTTAAAAATCAGATTATAAATAGGTACAAACTATTCATTTGATCTTTAACACATCTGTTATTTTTAAAGCATAGTTCATTAAAATAATTATTTTATAACAATGTTGTGACCTCCAGTTGTTTATATAATGACTTCTGATCTTCAGATCTGGAAAATTCTCTCTAGAATTGATCATAAGCACATGTGAGGGAAAAGAAGTGTTTTTCATTTGCAGCCTAAAAATGAATAAGACTAAAATTATTCTTTATCCAGGTGTCTAGTTGAGCTTCTAATTGAGGCAGGTAATAAAATAGCACTTCTGATTCTTTCAATAGAGAATGAGCAGACCAGCATAAGCACTGGCATTTGTAATGTTAGTACCAAAAGAGACATATCAAAGCACTTTGCAAATATTTGGCATGGAGTAAATGCTCAATTAATATTAGTTAAAGTTGATTGTTATGATGATACTATCAGCACAGAATTTATAGTTGAGCATTTAATGTTGATATTTGTTGATACTTGTCATAATTATTTTAAATGGTTTTATAACTGCTTCTGGTTGAAATGAGTAAAGGCTCTCGAAAAGAAAGAAATCATCTAGACAGAAAAAGCACTGTATTAGTTACAGGGTAGTCAATATTTTATATTGTCATTTTCATCATTTAAAAATTTTTTACTCAAAAAATATAATTAACTAAATTTCATAGTTTCGATAAGCTCTCAGTTATTTACCTGTGAGTTCTAAAAAAAATCAAAGTTTACTGTCACCAAGTGGCAGCTATCAAAATTGTAGGCAGAGTACCTAGTCCTTGTAACCCACAAACTACTTACTGGTGACAGCAACACAGCATCCTTTTCCATGATTAATTGGCCTAGGGAATAAGGTATGCTGTGTGTTTATTTTATTTCATTTGCTTGGCATGATGCAATACAGAAATTCTTGCCTAACTTTTACAGGTAAAAAATAAATAAATAAACAGAAGAGCCTGCAGTTGAGTAGATCAGGGAAATGAATCTCATCCAAGCAACAATCCAAGAAACTAAAGGACATAGCACTTTATTAAAAATCTTACATGGAAACTGTCATATGCTTCCATTCTATACCATAAACCTCTGAGGGCAGGAATTTGACTTGATCTCTGAATTTCTACCATCTATATCAATAATTGCCATATAGTAATCAGTTGTGTTTGTTGAATGCACAAAAGATATCTTTGTTGATGTGTCTTTCATATATTTATTAGAAAGTGCTTCCTTTCCAGACATATGCCAAGCATTGTGGAGAGGTCCGTGCCCTCCTAGACGTGGCAGTTTAATAAGAAAGAATAGCCCATTACAACCCCGTGTGATAAGGACTTTGATAAAGGTAGGCACAGAGCACAGGGAGAGCACATAGAAGGGGCTCCTTACCCAATCTAAAAAGCAGAGCTCTACAGTCTGAGCTAAGACTTAAAGGATAAAGAAAATCAAGTCAGGAAAGAGGTTAAGCTCTTAAAGGATAAGGGTTGAGTTTTGTGGATTTGTCTCACTCACATGTCTTGCACATTGTTGCTGCTCATATTTATTGAACAGAGTAATAAAAACATTGAGTGAAAAAAAATTGATTGGGATGTGAGAAAAGACTATGCAGATGGCCTGCCCTTGGAGGCTAAGTCCTAAGTCTTTCACATATTACTAGTTGTCTGGCTCTCCTCGTTGCTCTTAGCATCATACTTCATCATTATCCCTTTACACTCTATGCTTAAACAAAACCTTACTACTTGCAGTTTGCCTAACAAGACATGCTGGGTCTCACTTACAAGCTTTCATATATGCTATTCACTCTTCTATCTCCAACTTGAACTATTTCTTCAGCTAATTCCAATTTGCCATTTTTATGTCAACTTAGGTTACCCCTTGGAGGCCTTCCCAAGCCCCTAAAATTGGTTAGGTTCCCCCTATTCATGCCACACTTGTCTTTATCCCCAAACTCACTATGTTCATGGCATTGTAATTGCCTGTTTGTCTGTCTACTGTCTATCCTTTCCCCTAGCCCCAACACACACGAGTATAGACATGTGTGAACACACACGTACATGACTGTACTGAATTATCTCTGGATATTTTACCCTAGGATAGCACATAATAGAAAACAACAAATATTTTCTTCATTGAAGATAGAGCCTTCATCTTTTCAGTGGTGGCCAACATTTAGGAGGACCCCCAGCAGTGAGATCACAGGACATCTCCCTAGATTATTTCTTGGAGGCAGCATTAGCTGATTCTAGCGATTTCTGCCAATTTATAAGTTTCTAGGACAGCAGCTGTCTGAGTCCCAGAATTACTCATTCTGGAGCTGGAATCCTGGGAATCCTTAGACCTAGCAGCACCAAGGCATTTGTTTTTGTTGTCTTAGAAAAATTTAAGACTCTAGAGACTGACATTAATCTGCATTAAAGTCAAGAGATTTCCTGATCTTTATAAGGCCTGAAGAAGGTACAGAGTGACTTTATAAGACCATGCCTTCTTCCTCTTGAATATTTCATCTCAGTCAAGGAGTATAAAATACAAATTTTGTTGAATAAAACAATTCCTTCTCTGTTTTAGGAAGTATAACCACAACAAAAATCGTAGTCTAAATAAAAGTAATACACCTCCCAAGTTGGAGAAATTATTTGAAAATACAAATAAAACTACTTAAAGCCTTAGGTTTGATATCTAGGCTAAAAATTCAAGAGGGTAGAAACTGCCAGGAGATTCCCTATATATTTTTTTTCCTACCTTGATCAATCCAAAACTGCTGTAAGAAATAAATTTCCTCTTAGTATTTCAACACATCTGCTACTGGTTCCAGCCAGGACAATGCAGCCCAGAGGATCAGAGAAATGAAAAACATTTCACTAAAAGTGAAACAAGTTTTGCAATACCTACAAAAATGCAGGGCTTAAATTTACGTGGGAGGCTCAAGAGAATTCTTTTCAATCCACACTGATTTGTTTTGTCCTTGAAATATACACATGGCATGGGAATACTTTAATGATTGAAAAAAAGGATTTTGGAATTAAAAAGACTTCATCCTTACCTCCTCATTTTACTTCTGAGGACCTGAAACTTGGAAAAGTGAAGTAACTTGTCCAAGGTCATTCGGAAAAGTAACTACAGATCCAAGTCTAGAGTTCATGTCTCTTGATTCCCAATACAATATTTTACCCATTACATAAAACTGCTTCCCAATAAAGACCTTGGCCAAAAATAAACTTTGTGCAAAAAGATGTTTAATGGCCAAATTATTTTCAAGTTTTTTTTTTTTTTGTAATTTTGTTTAAACATCTTTTTCATCTCTTCATGTGGACTCTCTTCCAGAACAAGGCTTTAGCATAGCCATAGTTCTACCCTGAAAGTATCATTCATCCCTAACAAATAATAAGGAGATAATAAAACGAGAAGAAAATCACCAAACTGTGCATTATAAATATTATGGTAAGATTATAATTATAATCTAAAATGTGCATTAAATAGTGAAACATTATCATTCAGACTTCGCGAATACAAATTTTCTATTGGTTTAAAGAAGGGCTATCTTTAAGCTTGTCATTATATTATCTGTGATAGAGGATTTATTAATCGAGTTAATATAAAAAGACAAAGAAATTAACTTTAGGGAACGAACTGTAACCAAGAATGGAAAAAATTAACATGTAAAGTCACTTGATAAAATCACATGCAAAATTTATCTCCAATTGGTAAATCGTTACTTTTTCAGATATGATAATATAATACAATGTACTCTACAAATGTCTGAGGCACTAGCAAGGGGGAGGCCAAAGGGATATTGTAGTAAGTCCCCACAACCACTTCAATCAACATAGATCAGCTTTATGTGTTTTATAACTTATGACATTTTGTAAGAATCTTCTTTGAGACTACATATTCCATTGTAAAAAACCCCACAAAACTTTAAGTGATTAAACTTAACCCAACCAATAATGGGACAAAATGACCTTTTGCGCCTTCACATGTGATAAAATGGGAAGTAAACAGTATCGTTTATTTAGCATTCTTGTCAGAAAGATTTAATTTGAATCTCATTAGGAAGAAATAATCAGATAAATTAATAAAGAGACATTTCTGAGGAAAACTGATCTGCATTAAAAAAAAATACTAATGGCGAGTGTGTGGTAGGTAACTGCTCTAGGTAAAAGGTGACTAAAGAGATCGCAGATGCAATGAGTGAGCCTGAGCTGGGTCCTGAATCCAAATAAGTAAATAGATAAGTACCAATCAGTAAAAGACATTTTTGGGACAGTGGTTGGGGGGTTGGATTTCAATATAGAAACATACTAAATTTTTATTGAATAAATAATAAACTTCCTGGGTGTGATAAAAATTGAATAAAATAATAAAACATATCTTTCATAGTCATATGGCACTTAAGTTTGTCCACTACAAAGTATGTTTGCATATTCTTTCTGATTGGATCCACATAACAAAATGGTGAGAACTACAGGACAGTGGACATTATTCCCACTTAAAGATGAGAAAATTGAGGTATAAAAGTATTAGGTGATTTGCCCAAGGTATTGCTAGATTGTGCTACTGTCAAGTTGGTTAATCTGAGAACTGTGCTTCTGACTCTCCTTCTTTGTACAGTTCCAAGTTAGAGCTGGCCCCAAGAGGACTCTGTATGAGATTTGGAAGGTGGAAGTAAAACAGTGGTCCAACTCAGATTATCATTAGATATGGTGATGTTCAGGGTCAGAGGTGCCCAGCAGTTCTCAGCTTGTGCTCTCTTCCACTCTGCATCCAGCTTGCCTCCCCCATGCTGGCAATCTGTCCAGACTCAACACCAGATGCCTGATTGCACAACCCTAGGTAACGTAGCTACGGCTTTTCTTAGATCTCCCCTGCTGTGAGATCTAAGCTGGTAGCTGGATTTGGTAGCTGGACGTGCCTGGTTTCTCGAATTTTCCTGCTGGCTCCAGCCTGTCCACTACCACACTGGGGTTCATGTATATGTGTTAGTGACCCTTCCTCTGATTATCCACCTTCATCTTCCAGACCTTCACTTTCCCAGCTCATCTCACATTTGTGTAAGGTGGAATTTGTATAATAAATCCCTTATTTTCATAATACTCATCATGGCTTTGTTTCCGTAACTGAACATTGACTGATACAACCAAATTGGCTTTATGGATAGTGAAGCCAGACTTCACTATTTAATAGCTTCCACATCTTCTGATTCCTATTCCAGAGCTCTTTCCAGTATATCACAGCATCTCCCTAAACCCACAATTAAACATTTATTTCTTTTAAGCATTGGATGTGGTGGCAGTTACGTATTTGTTTTTTAACTCTAAGTATTAGGACCAGCAAAGACCAGCAAAGTTTTTATGAGAAGAAAAGGGTCACTGTAAGCCCTAAACTGATGGAAAATCTTACTGAAGTATTTTTAGGGAGATCAAAATTTAATCATTTATCAAAGAATTGAAGGGGAAAAAAATAAAAAAAGAAATGTATACATAAAAGTAATTTTATCCTAGTGAATAAGTTTTGAGCTGCAAGGCGCTTTATAAATACTTTAATTTATAGGACGGAAAATTAAGAGATGAGATAATGTGTCCGCAGACATTCAGATTATTAAAGACAGAAGTGGGGTTAGAAGAAACATACTTATCTCTTAGAATATGTGCTTTGAGTGTATTTAATTCCAGCAATTAACTGATGGATTTCCTTTTACTGAGGGATGGCCAAAAGGTGGGCAGTTAGAGATCAAAGCTCAAATTGTGACTTCTACTCATATTAGTACTTGTGACCTTATGCGAAATACCACATCTCAATTTTCTTATGTAAAACAAGGTGTCTGGTGCATAGCATGTATTCAACAAATATTAACTATTAACTATTAGCAATAATTTGGCTGGCTTAGGTATATATCTTGAATTTTGATAAAAGTGGTTTCCATAGTCTAAAAACTTAGAAATTAGTGGGAAAGATCATACACACAGTTATTTAATAAATACTTGTTAATGACATAATAGAATGTGGATACTGGATAGTTATTCACAGACTGTTATGCATCTATGGGACCACAAAGCATCCAAATTGACCTGAGAATGAGGGTGATGCATTTCTCTGGGAAATCAGTGTAGGGATATTTATAGGTGAGTGGTCTTAGGATCGATTCCTGTGGCAGAGTGAAGAAAGCAGTACTGAGCAGAGGGAGAAGCTGCATGGGCTCACATGCAATCACAGCGAACATCTCAGCTAATCTCGAGTGAAATTCTGGACCTTGGATAGCCCTTCAGAATTGTCCTGAATTAGGGCAAGTGGTCCTTAATAGACTCCTATACTGAACAGTCATTGGATGCAATCTGTCTGTAGGAAGGAGCAGTGACCTTGAATGAGATGACTTTCTTCAGTCATAGGCATACCCAGGCAGGGGACCTTGGCTACAAGCTGTTAGCCAGCCATGTTCCCAGGAAGTGGGAGAAGGAGTGCTTCAGGTCTGAAGGGAGGATATAGAGGAGCACATCGGAGCATATACCATAGTAGGTATCAGGGAAGACTTCCTGAAATAAAGGAAAATCTTAAAGATTTAGAAGATGTATCCAAAGTTGGGTTTATATGTATAGGGTAAGGATACAGCATAAACAAAGGCGTGGGTGGTTAAGGGAAATTGCAAGTAGTTTCTGGATCATAATCACAGTAAGGGGGTATCTGATTGGGTGAGGTTGGGGGAACAATATGATAGTAATAGCTGAATAAGTAGGTAGGACCAGGTCAGGAAGAGTTTTAGGTGGCAGACTTTAAGCTGTAGATATTTGAACACTGTTGAAATATGTGAAGGATGGCAGAGCCCAAGTCAGATTGTGTTTCAGAAAAAACATCTCAATAATAGCGTGGAAGATATATTTGAGAGCATCAGGACTGGAGGCAGGAAGGCTTTATAACCGTCTGGGTGTTAGATGACGAGGATCTGGATAATACTGCCTCTCTAGAGGAAGTACTTAGTAATTTCATGTTGATTGTGCGTTATTGCACATGATGTGTTTATCATAACACTCTCACATTATTGTTTTTTTCTTATTTATATTCTCTTGGGTTCTACAGATTTTATTTTATATCTGAGAAAATCATTTGGACTTTCCTTGGAGGATAAAAGGAAAATATGTGTATTACATGTACATTTGTAAGCTCATCAATCTATTCACATTTACTTTTAATCAATATGTGTCTAGAGCATGAGAAAGATCTATTTAAAAAATTTTTTGGTTTATACATTATGGCCACAACTATTACAAGAGTTTTCAAAATATAATTTCTATTAAGATAAAATATTTTAAAAAAGAAAACTCAAAAATTTCTGAATTTAATTTGAAAGAGGAAAAATATAGAAAATGTAAAAATAGAAGGAAAAAACCCACCATGAATTCCATAGTTTTGATTTTAGTTGGAATTTAGTTGAATTTGAGAAGGTCAATTGACCAAAGCCTCATCAAAGTTTCTTCATCTTTAAAATGTGTCTAATAATACTTAGCTCAAAATTCATTGTAAGGATTAAATGATTATAATATTAAAAATCATTTCATAGATTATAAAATACTATACAAGTGTTAGCATTAATTCCTTTAATAATTTATCACAACGAGGCATCCTAATTCAGAGGGAAGAGAAATGAGAACAAGCACAGAAAAGCAAAGCTAGATATCTGGAGTCCTGACTTGAGGCCACCTGTGGTGCTACTGGGCCTGGAGAATCAGTGCTGGGTATGAGTGAAGATAGAGATGGAGAGGGAAGTCACAAGGGTGTAGCTTCCCTTTTCAAGCTTCTGTTTGATTTTCTTTGAAAGAGTGAATAATGCCAGTTTATAGTGTGCTTATTTTAATTAAGCTTTCACCAGAACAGGCATTATGTTTTAATGAGTTTTAATTTCTCATTTGATGCCAATGTGAATCTTAATATTTAACTGCATGAGAAGGTGATGATTACAGATCTATTTTCTGCTGGGTCTTGGCAGGAAAGAGGGCCAGAGCCACCAGCTTTATTACAGTAGCATTACAGAGTGGAAACCACACCTAACTAGGAAGGAGCCAAACATCCCATATTTAAGTCTTTTTCCCTCCTTGGACAAAAATATTACATATTTCTGAACCTCAGCCTTCTTTTCTTTAAAACCAGAGGTTTGGAATTAAATGATTAAGTTCCTTCTGGATCTATAATTCTGATTCTCAAGGTTCACAATTCTCTCAAGAGAGAAAAATGGAGATCTCAGAGCGTACACCTCACTTTAGCTTTTTAATCACAGATCTGCATTATTTGGGTGAAGGTCAGAATTACAAAGATGCTCAAGGACCAGGAAATGCTCAGTGAGGGCAGTGGGCATCTTAAGAGGAGATAAGTGTGCCTTCCTCATGCAGATGCCAGAATGACATTCATACCATGTACCCTGAAGCCTACTTCAGATGCCTCTGACCCTCCTAAACCTACCCACTCTTTGCACCCTTAATACCACCCCAGCCTCATAAGCGCGCACACACACACACACACACAAGAACTGAGAGACATTTTGGAAAAGAACCAAAGCAAATTCTTCAGGAGCCTAGAAAAAAGACTAGACTAATTATTTGCTAGTCCTATTGTCAGGCTGTCTGACATTAGCCAAGTTTCATATAGTTTCAAGTTTCAGCTCAAAACATTTACATAAGAGTACCCCTGATGTTTTACAGTGGTTTTTCTTGTTATAAAACTCTCAAAATATTGACCTCCTTGGAAACATTTCTTCTTACAGTCCATTGCATTTTATAAATGTCTCTTCTTTGGTTTCTTGAGTTGCCATATGCACACCCTCTCTCCCCACCATGAGACTATCAACTCTTTAGATCTATTTCTCATCTTCTGTTGTGGTGACATCATCACTGTTTGTTAAGAAAATGATTATTATGTCTCCAAGGATCCAATCCCACACATAATCCATTAAAATAAAATGAGATGTGTTCATAAAAGAATTGTAGATTTAAACTCCTAAAGGATGGCGTGTTTCAAAAAGACAAATAGCAGCAGAAACAGCTGAACTATGAGGAGACGGCCACACAGGTTGGAAAAAAAGCATAAGGCCTTGGTCGCTGTCATTGCATTTGTTTGAAGCAGTGTGCCAACGCTTTAATGCACACAATCGTGTTTCCAAGACCAATGTAGAGTAGCCACGATATCGAGAGTTTAAAATCATTGCAACCCTAATTTACTGTTTATCTAATTTACAAAACTGAGTCACACACCATTATTAAGGACCTGCTATGTGCCAAGTATTGCATTTATGGGTACTGATATAAAAGTAACTGAAATATACTTCCTGTTCTCAAGGAAGGCCAACCAGTTATTTAGTGACCTAGTTTGTAACAAAGCTAAACTGTGAGGTCTGGGAGACTAGTGACCTCATCACTGACTGCAAGTTTGCCAGTGCCTAGTAGAGTTCCGGGAACATAGAAGTAATACAATAAGTGTTTGTGAAATGAATTTACCACCCTGCATTACTTGATTAACCATTTTTTTCTAGTGTACAAGCTGCTCATTGAAAAAAAATCAGAGATGTTAACAATTAAGTATATAGTCTATTTTTAATCCGCAATGATGTGTTGTGTATGTTGATGCCATTACTTGGATTTATTTTTGTCTCTCACATTACTGACCAAAAAATTCTAAATTATGCCTCACCTTATTTTTTAGTAAATCATTCAAACATAAAATTTTACTCCTCTTTTGTCACCTTCAAGATAATGTAAAAAATAATTTAAGAAAAGTAAATAAGGGAAGTACAAGTAAAAAAAATCTTTTGATAGAACAAAGAATTTATTTCAAGCCCCTGAGTTTGAGTCAATTCTCTGTCATTAGTTTTGTATGTATAAATTCACTGCACCTCCATAACAATAACAGCAACAATAAAAATAACAACAATAATATCATGTTTGAATTAATTCCCTATCCTCTAGAATTTGAGCCAACATCAAAATAATCAGTCTGGGAATAAATACACTACCATGTGTAAAACAGCTAGCACAGGGAGCTCACCTCAGTGCTCTGTGACGACCTAGATGGGTGGGATGGGGGGTGGGTGGGAGGCAGGTCCAAGGGGGAGGGGATATAGGTACACATATAGCTGATTCCCCTCATTGTACAGCAGAAACTAATAAGACATTGTAAAGCAATTTTACTCCAATTAAAAAAAAATTCTAAAAAAAAAAAAAAACAATCAGTCTGTGAAAACTGAAATTTAAAGCTTTGAAGAAGTTTTTACAGGGTTTTTTGCATCCCTTTGTCATAGGTCTAGACAGCCTGATTTTCATTTTGAAGGATAACTTTGATCATTTCTTTTTTTCACACTTTTCCATTAAAACTCTTAAATGACTAGGCCTGAGGCAGTTGAACACCACACCCAAGAAGGACCTACCTGTAATTTTGCTTTTCATTTCCTATGTGGAATCTGTCGTATTGTGAATAGGCTAGGTTTCCTTCCCAGTCCATTAACTCGATTCTTAGTGTGTACTGCCTCTGACTGGTTATGGCAAAAATAAACTCATTCCCCAACCAATATTCACCAGAGGGATTTCCAAAACCCTGTGAAAGAAGACAGAGATGCGGTTGTTAATTCAGAGAGAAGCTCTTTCCATGTTTAGTATTAAGCTGTGTTCTAAACAATAAAAAACATTCTTTAAAAGTAAAGATGGTTCGGGCTTCCCTGGTGGCGCAGTGGTTGAGAGTCTGCCTGCTAATGCAGGGGACACGGGTTCGAGCCCTGGTCTGGGAAGATCCCACATGCCGCGGAGCAACTAGGCCCGTGAGCCACAACTACTGAGCCTGCGCGTCTGGAGTGCTCCGCAACGAGAGGCCGCGATAGTGAGAGGCCCGCGATGAAGAGTGGCCCCCGCTTGCCACAACTAGAGAGGGCCCTCGCACAGAAACGAAGACCCAACACAGCCATAAATAAATAAATAAATAAAAATTAAAAAAAAAAAAAAGTAAAGATGGTTCTTTCATATTTTTATACACTTTCTTCGATTACTCACTCAGTATTTTTCTATGTTTCCCTCCATCGAGGCTCATGTCTAATTCTTATTACAGTAAATTCTGATATACAAATCTGTGTAGATGAGATGTTTTTGAATTAAATGAATCTGGTTAATACGTGTAACCAGTAAATGCTTCTCAATCACAGCTTGCTTTTGAAAACGTTTCTAAAATACTAGTTAACGGAATATTTTCAACATAGTTTAAATATTTTTCAATGAATATCATCAGCATAGTATCAGACAAGTTATTTAACAATATTACTATTATTTTTGTTATTATTATTCACAAGTCAAATTATGGTTAGATAATAACAGATTACTAGACCCTTAACTTCTCTAGCTTTAACAGTTTCATTTTTAAGTAATAATAAGCAAATCTGTAAATCCAGAACTGTAATCATTTAAATACTTCGCCTCCACAGATTAGGATTTTGAGGCCGAAGGCTCACTTACTTAAGAGCTAGTAAGTGAACCCGGCTGGCTGCCCCGCCCCAGGATCTCAATATGGTTCCAATGTTCTCTTTAGGGCAATCCCAGTCACTGTTACTGTGCTCAAAACAGTTTTCTTTGTGGAGTAAAAGAAAGTACACAAAAGAAAGCTAACTCTTAATGTTGGCTATGTTAGTGATAGGAAAATTTAAAACCCTAGGAAACTACTGGCATCCTAGACTTTGGGTATTCACAATTGCCTCAGAAATTGTTCCTTGGTAAAACTTGAAGTTCAGTGTAATTCTTGATATATCGGTTTGTTTTACTGACCAGACTATGAACTCCTTGACGACAGAAGCTGTGTTGTATTTGTGAATCCTCAAAGACTAGTAGAATGCTGGCATACACTGGGCACTCCATATGTTTTATTGAAGTTCAAAGAAAATGGAAGAAAGGGAGGAAGGAAGAAAGCAAAGGCTATGGCACCCTGCAATTGCATTCAGAGAAGTAACCTTAAAACATAATTCTTGTTGTAGGTAATTTGGTTGTGTCTCAGGGGTGTTTCTTAAAGTGCCCAACTGAATCATAATCACTGGAGCACTAGTTGAAAAAAAATATTCCTGGCTCCAATCTGAATCAAACTATCTGAGAGCCAGTCCATAAATCTGAATCTGAACTAACTCCCCGTTTATCCTGTGCACATTCATGCTTGGAAGACTTGGAGGTGTCCAGTAATCACATAATATACTTTGATGTTGCAGAAAGAAACATATTCTGGTTCATTGAGGTATTCATTAATAAAAGTTTTATTTTATCTGTATTAAGAAGAAGTATGAGGGAAGTACTAAAATAATCACAGCAATCCTTATTTTCTCAACACAGAAGATAGAATTTGGAAAATATTTGTTTCTCTTCATATTTAATGTATATCAACTTTACAGAATTACAACTACAGTAGAAGTGTTCTTAACTGATTTCTCCTTTAACCAACTTAAAATATGAATCACTATTCTCCATTCCTTATTTAAAATATATTGATGCCCAGAGTACACTGAAAGTATTAAATACATTAGTGCACTACTGTCTGCCAATTGAGTGACTTACCAAAGGCCAACTGCATTTGGTCTCAAACTCATTTATGCCAGTTCTGTTATTGTAATGATAAGATTTATAATGTTATGTAAGTAAGTTAAATATTAGTGGGGAAAGAGGAGTTTTTGTTCTGTTTTGTTTTTTATAAAAACTAATTTAAATATTTAGATTTGCTCAATGAAAGCAAATCACTAAAAAACGCTTTTGAGCTATATGTTGTTGCAACAACTCTAAAAGACTGAGGAAAATAATAAAACTTTAGAGGATTTCTAATGTACATTACTTTGTATATGCCTTACTTGCTCTAGTTTAAAAAAAACAGAAGCTAGAAATTTGATGCATTTGATTATGGGAAAGTTTTATGAAAGAGCCACTGACTCAGAATTCCAAGCTTTGAGCCTACATTATAAACACATGGGTAAATGAATGTGTATTTTTTATATTTCAATGAAATGTATTAGCATATAGAGGTACACTTTTAAGGTTATTCCCCAATTTAGCTTAGTTTTTGATTAACTGAACACCCTTTGTCCAAATTGCAGTGGGTATATGCATCCCCAAAGACCATCTACCTGTAGCTCTGAATACAGTTAGATGATGAAGTCCATACTCCGGTGCCTCCTTTCTTCTCTGTTCCTAAGATGCTCAAGTCACACTTTGCAAGAGTTCCACAGTGGCAGGAAATCTTAGAGCAATTTAAGATGTGCTAAGAATTTTACACATTTTTAGGGCAGCTGGTGCTTCATACCAGGGAGAAGAGTAAAGCTTACCTTCTCCAATTAATAAGCAAAGCAGAAAGTTACAGGGGACTGAAAGTCAAAGAATTAGCACATTCTCAGTTGCAGCAGCCACTGGGAAGAAAAAGAAGACTGCTTGGATTCTCTTTGCATTTCTTCTCAGCTCAGACATGTCAAAACTCTCTCTATAGCCACTTGATTCCCTCTTTTGTGTAGCCAGTTAGAAGAGATTCAGTAATTGTACTAACTGTGAATAAGGAGGGTGGGAATGATGAAGTGTTAAGTTTTAGATCAAATATTTCCATGCTGTTGAAAGTGTTGCAAGGATAAAAGCTCTCCAGCTTAGTGAAAAGTACAGTGATCTCCAGCGAGCCTCAGAAAAGGAGGAACATTTGTATCATTCCTCCAAGAGCCTCCATTCCCCTCTTGGCATGCAGGTTTGTATCCCCCTCTAAGCGGAGATTAACAACTCTTCCTAAACAGTTTGCTTTTTCTGACTGAAAATAGAGGAAGAAGCAACTGAAAGCAATGAAATTTGCTTTCATAAACCAAAATTTTATTTCATGCACCTTCCCAAAAAACTTTCTAAATATGCTGTATTGGCTACAAGGAATCAACATGACTGTTAGAGAGATAGTGTAGGGAAGAAACCTTCTAATGGCTGAGTGCAGTGATGCAGAAACAACCATTTCATCATAAAGATGAAAAATTCAAGAAAGAATGGGAAATGGGTTCCTACATTAGTAAACTGTCTGCTGCCTAGTTTATCAGGCCAGCCACGAATCTGACACCTAGGAACAAAGACTTGGCTTTGATTAAACAACTTCTACTCCCTCTCTCTGCTCCAGTTTGAAGGCTTGCTCTGCCACACATTTGCTGTTACTTTTAAGCCTCAGTTTCCTTATATGCAAAACAAGGATTTAAAATGTCATTTCCATATAGAGTGTTGCGAGAAAAAAGTGAGATAACATACCTAAAGCATCTATCTCAGTGCTGATGCATGAGAAGCACTTAACAAAAATCTAGTTGTTTTTATTATAATTAGAGGATATATCACAATATATAGTAATTTTCTGTTTACTCGCCTGTCTCCCAAGAGACTATAAGCTGTATGATGTTAAGCGGTTCTTTTCTACTCTGTACGAGAAAGGGAACAAAAATAATCCAGGTCTTGTCTTAGCCTGAGAATTAATAAGGGGATATGAACCAATTCTTTAAATGGCTTTCAGATGCTAGAAACTAACGTATTCTTATGACAAGTTGAATATTGGTTTATTCAAATGAGTACTGTCATTTTAATCCGAGAAGTTAATTATTAAACAAGAAATTTAAACCAACTGGTTGCAACTGGGGCTAAACTATGACACAAACCATAGTTTGTGTCTAGAGATTATCTTTTTACTCTTGTTTCTGCTTTCTTAATGCTAAAGAGAAGCTGTCTTCTTCAACTCTACTGTGGTCCTATTTTTTTTTAATCCCTTTCTCACTACATTTCAAAAGTTTTAGGATCTACAAAAGAAGCAATTTTTGAGATCTTAAGCCCATGCTAATAAACTGATAGTTTTGGCACTTACTTTCAATTGGCAGTGCATATCAGAAAGAGCTGTGGAGCTTTTTCAAAATATAGATGACTTGGTTCCTGTATGGTGGTTCTGACTCAGTATGTCTGGGGTGGTCTTAGAGATCTGTACTTTTAAAAGGTTCCCCAGGTGAGTCTGCTGTGTACTAAAGGTGGGGAACCATAGGATTATGATGTAGAATAACTATTCCGAGTGCAAATGAGAAAAAATAAATTAACAAGATCAAATTACCTAAGTGGTACAAGGGAAGAGATAGGCATAAAACTTCATCTTCATATTGAAGATACTAGGAGTTAAGTGTTGATTATGTACTATGGGGCTGTCCTTGAAAAAATTCGTATTTATGCCTGAAATACAGAGATTACCAATGCACAAACAAGCAAAAAAAGGTTTACACATTATTGTACACATAACAGCTTACCACAGGTTTATATTTTACTCCAAATAAATAGCTTGCAACATTCATAAGAATAAAAGTAAAATATTATACAAAATTCAGTGCTGACACTGAAAAAGCAGCAAGTCCTTATTGAATAAACAAACAATAGTAATAAAAATAGAATTTCTTCCTTTTTATAAATAAAATCCAAGGATGCTATGCCATATCCTTTCATGAAAACTGTTTAGTTACGTCAATCATAACCGTATGAAAGATTTTGATATCATAATTCAGATAGATTGTTAATCAATTTTAATCCTCCTTTAGCTCTTTAATAAAAGGCAAAAGACCCTGGAATTTAGCTTAAACTAATACTGACTTAAAATTGGCCTTAAAAACCACATTTTGCTAAAAAAAAAAAAAAAAAAAAAGCACACAGGGGAAAGACCAATATTCATTAGTTTTTGCCAAAATCTGCAGAAATGTTCAGTTTTGGTTTGTATTTTTCCAAGTTAATAAAATAATTGTCTCTGATACTTTATTTGTTTTGTCTGATAATGCTCATAGGAAGTGTTGACTTTTTATAGCTGAAACAACTGAAAACAGACACAGTCCATGTATCCTATGGATTTCATCTCTTTTCATAAAATGATTAAAGAAAACAGATAAGAAGTCAGGGTTACTGAGCTGTGGCTTTCCAAAGGTGTTTAATATACAGTTCAATTGTGCATCTCCTCTAACTGCTGAGACAGCCCAAGAAAGATCAGAGGATGATTTATTTCAGCATTTTAAATTTCTTATATATTTTTCTCCTTTTAATGTGAAGATGTTAAAATGCAGTTGAAAATGTGCTCTTAATTTCTTTCCAGAAACAAAGAACTCCCAGAAGGTACTGTGCTCAGCCTGAAATACTTGTGTCAGTAGGAAGCTCTGTTTATATGGGTAATTGTTTTCAATACAAAGACAGGTTGTCTCCAGGGCATTAGTCACTACCTTCTATAAAGTTAGGCCACTGGGGTACTATTTGGAACTCCTAGCTTGATTGGGGTTTATATGCAAAAGTACTGCTGGTAAGTGTTATTGCTGGAGGCCACTAAATGGTATCCTCATGGCTTGAAGGAGTTAATATAGTTCCTTAAGTGCCTCATTAAAAAAGCCCACTCCAGACTTCCCTCTTGGCAAACATCTTTACAAATCCATAAACCAGGTTTTGCTTAATCTCCTCATAAGGAAGTTTAAGTGAAAACAAAGCTTAGGTGAAAGATTTTGTAGGCTTAAAGCCAATGTTAAGAATCAAATAAATTGCAAATCTTCCATGTTGAGAGAGGTTTAAAAATTATAATTATGTATTTGTAATTTCATGCGTTGGTAATTTTAACATATTGTTCTGGAGACCTTATGAAGCAAGAGGCAGCCCATAGATGTCAACCCGAATGAAGGGAAGGAGGGAGGAAAGGCAGAAAAGAAGGAGGGATGAAACTTTATTTCTACACTCAGTGCCTGAGAAAGAAGTGAAGCGTCTTACTGCATATAACAGATCAGTGAAGACTGAGGAGGAAGTGGTACACGCCAAGAAGTTCTTTCTCCCAAAGGATGTGTGCATCCTTGCCCCTAGCAGCAAGTTCTGATTCAGGGAGCAGAAGTGGGTGTGACTGATAAGCATTGGCATAAGGGGTCTATATCCATTCTTTGTGGAGTCGTTATTTTGTCTTTAGGTGAAAGAAAATCTCTGGAGGAAACAACCGAAACACTTTATACCATGTGTTTTGGTGAAAATTAACCAAGTTATAACATATAATAAATTCTTCTAGTTAAAACAAAAAGACGTCATCAGACTCATTTTGCCAAAACGTTTCAGAAGTTTGGAGTTTATCTCATTTCTGACCATGT
This sequence comes from Eubalaena glacialis, assembly GCF_028564815.1. Lineage (NCBI taxonomy): Eukaryota > Metazoa > Chordata > Mammalia > Artiodactyla > Balaenidae > Eubalaena > Eubalaena glacialis. The sequence goes on from NC_083732.1 coordinate 58,805,068, forward strand.
AGAATTGACACTTGGATGATAAATTGTTCTAGTTTGAATAAATCATGATAGTCTTTCTACTTTAAAAAAGGGGAAAAAAATAAATAAATCAATAAAAAAGGGAGAGGAGTAAACTTCACAAAAGCTGTGAATAAACAATAATTCAGTCCCATTCCAATAATTTAAAAAATTGCTTAAAATATATACATTTGGTAAATGCTTATGAGACATGAATCAATGCCATCCTTCATACGTCAGTCTCTCTTACTTAACGTGCCTAGTTTGCCAAGGCAGCAGATGCTTACAGCTAGTAAGTCACCAGTTTGGAAAGTCACGGTGATGACAACTTTATATCAAATTTTCTTTTACCATTAGTATTAATAATAATGTATTTCAGACTTGCCAGAATCTATATTTATAGTCTAATTCTCAGATAACTTCTTCACGTCTCATTTTAGTAGTGAAAATAATCATGATTTAAGGTGATTTGCAAAATAATATTTTTGCCAGAGTTAAGAAAAAAATTTGCAGTCTTTGATGTTTTAATCTTGGATCATGATAATACTTACTATTTGCTGACAATTCAATGTGCCAAGAGCTTTACTTATAGCTAATTCTCACAATATCCCTGCAAGGCAGATGAGGTACTATTATTAATGTACTCTTTTAACAAGTGAGAAAGTTAAGGTATGGGTTAAGTGATTTGCCAAAAATCACTCCATTTGTAAGTGGCAGGGTAAAGACTAGAACTGTGCATGTGCAAGACAGGAAGCCATGTCTCCAGGGCGACCCCAGAACCAAGAATCTTCAGTCTACAGAACTCAAAGAATAGAAATGTTGCTCCTGGAGCTCTTTACAAAGCAAGAAATCTTTTAATATGAAAACTCTGGGTTCCAGCAGCTTATATAGACTGATTCAAGCCTAGCCAATCAGCTTCTACGTTTGAAATTCCCCTGATCCTTTAAATTTCACCCTGATCCCTGGATTGTGGAGACAGATTTGAAGAGCCTTGCCTCTTGTCTCCTTACTGGTCGACCTCGAAATAAAAGCTCTTTCTTTTCTCAAAAGCCTGTGCCATAGTATTGGCTTCTACAAACCTTAGGCAACGAGCCCTTGCTCGGTAACATCACCTTTATCCTATGTTCTCACAGGTAATTTTGTATAATAGGTTTGATATAAAAATTAGGTAAGAATTTATGTATGAGGCTGACACATATTAAACATTGAAAGGGTTAGATATGATGATGGTGATGATGGTGGTGGTGATGATGTCTGCTGTTATTTTGGAGACCTCAGTGAATCATGCCTCACAGTTCACACCCTTGTGTACTTGTCTCACTTTGAATCTGGACTGGCCCTGTCATCAACTTTAACTAAAAGAATGTAGTAGAAGTGAAACCATGCCATTTCTGGGTCTAATAAATCTTAAAAAGGACTAGAAGGTTCTATTTTTGTGCTTGAGGGATGCCAACTGCCACTTAATAAGTCTGATGACCCTGGATCACTGAACTGGGAGAAGCCCAACTTAGCCACATCGAGGAGTTCTCAGTCCATAGCCAGCAACAACTTGCCAGCCATGTGAGTGAAGCCATTGGTAGTACCTCCCAGTCCTGCACCACAGCCCACAGCCCTGCACACTTCCCTTGTCCTGGCTCATGTACCCAGCCTGGGTCTAAATTCTAGCTTCCTCCGCCCTCATTCAACCAGGAACAAATTCAGACAATATGTAACAGTTCACTAAATAATTTCAGTAATATATTTTTCCTTCTGATGCACACATGGAAATCATTTACTGAAAAAGATTTATGAGTGTTTTGTGTTTAATGAGAATAATGTCACAAATGTATCATTTTATTTTTAAAATAACTGAAAGACATCTAAAAATACAAAGGTTTATCACATAGTGTAGTGAAGAAAATCTCATGATAAAATATCAGAAACTATGTAAATTCTTCCATCTTACCATTTTATATTCTTTCCAACCTCTTTGGAAATCTAGACTTCCATCTTCACGATGCTGTATTACAGTCCAACCTCCCCCATTGAGATCCATATTGCAAAATACCTGACAAAGGCAAAATAAAGTCAAGTGAAAATTATGTCTATTTTAAACAAACAGGTATCAGATATGTTTCAAGACAGAAATAGGATGGATAGGTCTATAGACAAAAATAATAACAATTGCCATACTGAAAATATTAATTTAGACATTTTATTGGCTATTTCTTCCTATATTCGAGTTGTTTCTGATTAAATCCCATCAAATGTGCATAGATTACTTGTAAAGGTTTAAATCAGTCAGCTGAAAATTGTCTCAGTCACAGACTATAAAAATTATTTTTTAAAAGTTTGTCTTAAATGGTAATAGGCACTATGCATATTCAATTTTTTAAAATGCTACTAGAAGTTTCCAAAGTTACAGACCATTTTATTGCTAAAACATAAGATTTGGAATTTTCTATCTTTATTAAATCACAATATACTAATAATAAAGGTTTTGGAAAAATAGTATTTTTTTTTAAACACCTTTATTGAAGTATAATTGCTTTACAATGGTGTGTTAGTTTCTGCTTTATAACAAAGTGAATCAGTTATACATATACATATGTTCCCATATCTCTTCCCTCTTGCAGAAAAATAGTATTTAAAAAATCATTTATATTTAGCTATTGCACATTTCATTGTATATTAACTCCTACATGCTCATATACTACAATAATTATTCTTGATGGTTCAGTATTACATTAGAGGCAAAATTTGGTCCCCAGCATATGGAGAACACATTATTTGCTTGAATTTTTGTCATGAACAATAAGAAGAGAACATGACATACTGTATTCCTTCTGACTGTGAGAAGCATTTCTTTCCCATGTGGATAAGTTATCCAAATCTTTCAAAGACTTATGCTTATTTCAATTATTCTAAATACAATATTATTTATTTAGAAATTGATTCATTTCTCCCAGAGTCCACCCAAGGAGAGAAACATATCTGTAATGGCATTATTTTTGGAGAGCAATCACTGTAATTGATGTAGCATAAATGTGGCAGCTTGATTATTCAAGGGCTCAGCTTTGGGGAACATCATTCCCCCGGCAATTGACTACTAAAGCAATTTGGAGGCTGGCTAAAGGTGTAGATATGAGGCAACAGCAGCAGGCAGGCTGTGTGGGCAAAGAGCCTGATTAAAGGAAAAACCTCAAGTGTTTTCCCTGAGGCATTAAATTTGGAGCACAAATGGCTAAAGGGTATGAAAACAATGGCAAGAACTGTTATTCAAAGGACAAACTGTCCATGTACTTCCTCGGAGTAAAAGGAACTAAGAGGTACATACTTAACTGTGAGCATATAAAAATAGGCAAAATGCTCTCCTGAGGGCTCTTCCTCTAATTTGAACATCCACCCATCAGTATGTATTCATTATCACTAGGAACTGACTCACCTCCAAGATCGCAGATTTGAAATTCCTCTCCCTGTCCTAAAGTTCTCCCTCTACTAATCCCTTAGCCTCTATGCACCTGCTCTTTGTCCTCAACATAACCTCCATCTGGTCTTTTGTCTTCCTTAATTCTAATTCTAATTCAATTTTTTTCACCCAACAAGCATTTTTGGGCATTGATTCTGTGTTACAACTGGCGAAATACGGATCATTTCCTCAAAACACCTAAAAGTTAAAACATTGAGTGCCCCTGTAGAGTTAAGGAGATGTGGGAATCCACAATTTTCAACTCTAGTGACCTGAGAATAATGGAGTCAGTAATCTAAATGAGAAGTTTAAGGAAGAGAGCTAACATGTGAGAAAAGAAAATGATCATGGTTTTGAAAACCTAGAGTTTCAGATAGCATAGTCATCCAAAAGGGGGAGTTTATTGATCAGTTAGAGATGATCTAACTGTAGGTAGATCAAGGGTAAGAATACGGATAAGAGCATGAGGGACTAAGAAAGAAATAGTCATAACAATACTATGCCTTTTAAGTGCTAGATAATTTAAACACTCTACACGCATTTTCTAATTTATCTCACAACAACCCTGTGATGTAGGTCTGATTATTATCTCCATTTTGCAGATGAAAAACCTAAGGCTTTGAGTATTTCAGCAACTTACCAATGGTTATTATTAATATAAGATACTGGATCTAGGATTTGAACTCCCTGTTTACCTAATTCAAAATTATATTAGGGGTAATCTTCTTGAAAGCAGTAGTTGATAGCACAAAGATGGAATTTAAAGAAGTAAAAAAAAAAAAAAAAAAGTGGAAACAGATGTTGGGGGAGGGTCGGGTCCAAGAATGGGCTTTGGTGAACAACTGATGGAGATAAAAGACACCAATAACCTTTAGGCAGGCAGGAACTTCATTTTATTTGCTACCGTCCCTGGTGCCTAGAGCAGTAGGGACAGTAGCCTAGCAGGTACTAAATGAATATTTGTTGAAAAACTAGAGATGCAATAAGGAAAGACATAAAATAGGAAAACTTGATTAATGGAATGCAGTGAAAGCTGGGGATGGATTTTGAGTTGGGGGAATAATCTACTTAATCAAATATTCCAGACAAGTCAAGATAAATAAAGATTAAGAAAATACACACTTAAATTTAAAATGAAGGAGCCATTAGCGACCTTGAAGAGAGAGACTGCAGGATTCCTATAAGAATAAAATCCAGATGGCACAGTTTACAGAGGGCATAGCTGGTGATTCAACACAAGTGGCCAAAGTGGAACTTTACTGGTAAAACAGATAAGAGTGAGTGAAAATGTCATGGAAATATTTTGTTAGAGGAAACTAATTTCACTTGTTTTTTAATTATATTTTACCCTGCCTTGACTGGTGAACCTAGAATTTTTTTTCCAGATTTTGATTTCCTAATGGACACTGATTGCCTGAAAGTTTGCCAAACTGTGTTTGCAAACCTATAAAGTCCACTTAACACAGTCAGGGAAAGGAATAACTACATCTATAAATATAGAGTGTGTAGAGAAAACTGTTCTTTACAGTTTTTTTATTACTATTATCTATGTTATTAAAATTCTATGCACTTAAAAAGTTTTAAAATCACTCACTAATTTTAGAAAAAGACAACTTTCCTTTTAAACAAAGGTATCTAGTGACTTGAAAATGTTAAGATGTGTTGGGACTACTTCTTAGGTAAAGACCCAGAGAAAGTTGCCCAGAGGAGAGAGGAGTTACCCAGGCAGATTACTGCCTTGGAAGCTAAAGTGCAGAGAACTTAAGAGGTTAGACTTACGCTCTACAATTCTTATTAGGACTCAGTAATAACAGCAAGGATAACAGCTGCCATTTGTGGAATGTAGACACAATAGAACTGAATGACACATTGGTTAGGGGCATGGACTCAGGTGCAACATTGCCTGTGTTCAAGTCCCACCTCTGCTCTCTCAAGCTATGTCATGGATCTTTTGCAAGGATTAAATGAGTCAATGCATATGGAGTTTTTAGAACAGTGTTTGGCATATACTAAGCTTTGTCATTAATCTCTTAGATGTATTTTACAGATGAGATAATATGTATTTATACTGTGCACTTATACTCTATGTATATAATATCTCATATAACAGCTATTATATATATTTCACATAATTTATTATTTATAATTTATTATGAATAATATAGAACATATAAAGCCCAAATATATAGAAGTTCAATAAACTGTCCTTATGATTAGAATTACCAGCTTCTTGTTAGTAATACTGGCATCATCAATCTTTGAGCATGCTTTTTAGTGTACGTGTATATGTATATATATACATATATGTATATGTACATATATATATGAAGTTGGATTCATGCTAGCACACACACACAAAAGACCATGTTATTTCTAGTCAGAAGAAAAATAAAAAGCCTATGCTTAACAGATGAAGGAAGTTAAAAAAATTAGGTGGTTGGTTTCAAAAGATTTGAGATATGAAGGGACTTGAAAAGTTCCTTCGCCAATATGGTATGGCCTATGCTATCTGGCAGTGTCCTTCCTGTAGACACAGGCCCCACTACATTTACTATGCCTGTTGCATTTATTGATCATATGACTTGGGCTTAACTCTATCCGAGAAAAGATTGAACTGGCTCCTATCCCAGGCAAGGTCAAAGCTTTCAAGCATTAAGTATCCTTTAACATAATATAGCGATTTAAACCCAAACAAAAAGGGGAAATTTGATTCACATAGGTCTTATGCTTTTATGCCGTGTGCAAGTTGGAATGATTAACCTTGTGAGTGTTAATTATTTTTCCATAGCCTTAAATAAAATAGGCTCAATACATTTGTTATAGTCCTTTTCCAAGAATTAGGGAAATTATAAATTCAGAAACAAATTTTTAAATATTTTACAATAATCAGAGTTATGATTTAATGGTTTGTTTTAGTGAATGAAACTAAGCTGGTAATAGTGCATTTGGTTTTAGAAACATGAAATAAAAGGAAAAATCCTATTCCCTACTACCATGCATTGAAGGGAATTCAGAGAGGAAGATAACCACAAGCCATTAATAATGAAAAAAAGTAAAAAATAAACATATAAATGATCTAATTCTCATTTTCTATCTGCTTGAAAATTTTAATAGTCCTAGAAAACTGCCTTTGGCTTCCACGTCACATTTGAAAAGATAATACTCTTCTAACTTTTGCAGACATTCTTTCTTGGCAGGGAATGATGTCAGTCAAAACAACTGTGTAACAATTGTGTATACTTGCAACTCTCACTCTGCCTAAAATTAATAATTCCTATTAATAGTTTTTGTTAATTGCCTAAATAGGCCAATTTAATTGATTGATCCATATCTCATATCATACATAATTGAACTTTTTGTTTTGTTTTTATATAGGCTTGCCTTGAGTTTCTCATCCTTGCTAGAACTTCTGCAAGCACTAAAATGAGCAAAGTTTTTGTTAGGCATATCCACGATTAGCACTAAACTTTATAGCTCCAAAGTATAATCTACATGGAAGGGTGAAGGTCCGAAAGATGCATTTTCCAAGCACTTTTTATAGAACTGAGAGGATACCAATTATTTATATCAAAATAAGAAAAGAAAATGAGATTACTGGGTAGGAGGAAGTGGGATGGCTTACAATCAGAACATAATTTTCTGATAATAAACTCTTACCCGTGTCATTCACATAGGTTCCTATAAAAAATTATGAATGGTGCGGCTTCGGTCAATACTAATATAAGTAATTATCCTACTTAGTCCCCTCTTAAGATGGTACAGTCTAGAGTTAATTCCTTTGTTACAAAGTCTGTGTTCAATATTTACTATGTGATTTGGGCAAGTTATTTTTCTAAAATAGGGATAATGGGAGCACCTATATCATAGAGTTATTGAAAGGAGTAAACAAGTGAGTATATATATCTAAAGTGCTTAGAATAGAACCTGGCAAACTGTAAATGCACAGTACTTTTGAACTATTATATTAATCAGTTTCTAAATTACACTGGGGAAATTCACACAATATTTGTTCTTACTAATGTTAAGCTATGTGAATATAATAAGGGATTTAAAACAAAACTTGCTACCTACCAGGAAGTGCAGGTGCATCAGCCTAAAGTATCCATCTCCATAACAGAACAATATTACTACTTGTGAGAGGATCGGGATCATAAAAGGGAAAGAATAAAACAAGGGAATGAACACTTAAGTCAAGAAGGAGGCCACAAGTCTTTCTTCCTTATGGTCAGTTATCTCTCCCTCTCACCATGCTCTGCTATTATTTCCAATTAAACTAAATCTAATGACAGTACAAATGACATGTGAATTTCTCCTTCTTCCATCTGAAGCTCCATGGGGCTGTTTCTACAGTGATAAAATTTGCCTCTTACAGGCCTGTATTGATATGATTGCTAATCTGTTTGGGGTAATATTTTTCCCTGGGACTAAATCTAGTAAGTTTAATTTAGCAGGTATTTGGCATTTGTGGATTTAATATTTTAGATTTTTTTTTAAGAACAACACAGAAGCTCTATAATATGTAAAATTCATTATTTTGCAGAGGCATAAATTTAAATCATGTTATCCTTGTGAAACCAACACAGAAGTCAGCCACTGAACTAGTGAACTGGATGGATCCTCGAACCCACTCTTTCATGTAAATCTTTTAAAAAAGCAACTTAAATATATTTAAGTTTATAAGTTATTGTTCAAGTTTATGAGTTACTATTCAAGTTTATGAGTTATTCAAGATTATGAGTTAGGATACTTTTTTTCCACCCTAACAGAAGCAGTGCTTCTGCAAATAGCCTGTGCATTATTTGCATCTCAAAACATTTTGAACTAGAATAGAGTTATGAATTTACATGACTTAAATTTAATGGAATGATAAAACTTCACTTGTAATGCTCTCACTAAGGGTCACGTGGTAGTATTGGTGATGGACTGAAAAAGATTCTAAAAGTGTAAAAGTTAATCTAAAAACTTTAAAAATTATTTTATTTATATATTCATACATATAGAAATATTAAGAGTCTAAAAGGAGGGTCACAATACTTTTAGTTAACTTTATTTTTATAGTCATTATGTTAGAGGGGAAGTGACAATCATTTAGGGGTTCTTTCAGGTCTTGGGCAGCACAATAGGTAAATTGCAGAAAGTATTTATGTTAGCTCCACTCCTCTCCCCCAGGACAGTTTCTAACACACTTCACATGCCATCTGTATGGTGTGTCAGTGTGTGGGCGTGCATACATGCCTGTGCACATGAATTGAATTTAAACTTAAGTATGATTTTAAGATATCAGTAAGCAGAGTAGGAAGGCTTCATGTCATATGATCCAAAGGATTCAAAAAGCTCATTTTTACAATAAATTACCCTCTCCTCTTTACTCTTAAACTTGCTATTGTACCTTCACAATTTTTTTTTTTTTTTTTTGAGACATGGAACACCTGATTCAGTGAAATTTTGCACAGAAGCCCAAAATGAAATACAGTGAAACCAAACTTCTCTGGTAGGTGACCCAGGTAGCAATGTCCATAACTGCCTGCCACCTCTTTTACCCCCTGCACTTTCTCTATCTCTTCCCCCTGTTATAGGTCAGTATGGAAGATATCAGCAGAGAGGATAGTAGAGTCCAGACTCTCCCTCTTGACATATGTGTGACATCTGTGACATCTGTGGCATCTGGCAAACTGGTCTCCATGATCCATTTCCCTCACCCATCAAAGGAAACGAACAATCAGAATGACTAAGTAAGTTAGGCTTACTTACTATACACTACACAGAAGTGTTGATATTATCATCAGCAGGTCATTTATTTATTCATTCATTTCAGCACATATTTACTGAGGACCTATTATGTGCCAGAAACTATTCTGGGTCCTGGGAAATCAAAGATAAAAGTAAAATCCTTGCCTCATAGAATTCTGGTAGTGAGAGAGTCATGCAAAGTTGCTTGAGGGAATCAGGGAAAGCCTTCCAAGAGCATTTGCACAGTACCCAGAGGAAATGGGGACAACGGACTGGTAATTTAGGTGGGGCAATGAAAGGAGAAAAACTGTTCCATCTTTTGAGGATAAAGCACTGCAAGGGCAGGTGGTCCTCTTGGGGTCTTGAGCATCTGGCTGAAGTTTTTTATATGTTGAAAAACAGGGCTTTCCTCAAGGCTCTCCATAAACCCTACTTCAAACAGCCTCTATCGCTACACTGCTACAGTATGTTATAATTTCTGTGTAATTGTCTGTCTTCACCACTACACTGGGAACTGTTTTATATTATGTCCCTAGTCATTTACTGACAAATACATGACATACACTTAATATGTATTGAATGAAGGAATGGATGGATGATTTGACGAATAAATAGGGAGAAAGAGTATATAGAGGAGGTGTGACAGCAAGACAGTGTTTTCTTACTTCAGAGTTTACTTTGGATCCTGTTCAATATACTGATGAAAACTATCCTCCAACACACTCTTTTAGGTAAATATGAAAAGCAAATCCTTTCAAGATTATGAGTTAAGATCGAATATGTTTCTCTACCCTAATAGGAGCAGTGGTTCTAGAAACATGTCCCTAGCTCTCTCTCCACAGTATTTGAACTGTAGATGATGTGTACCATCTGGGTCCTTGGGACTTTGGAAGATGGTTCCTAACTCATCTCCATGCACTTGAAGTATATGTGACTTCAACATGTAATCTGTACAAGGCAAGCATTTATGAACAATGGGACATTCCAGGAATGAGCAGAGGGTAAATGGAAAACTTTGTGTGAAATAGGGATGGGATATGTGAGGGTTGGAAGAGGTCTGTACAATAGGGTTTTCATCTTTTATGGACCTGGGAAACAGAGTATCTTTGGGAGAAAAGAGCTCAGGCACATATATTTTCAGTTTAACAAGCCCACAAATCAATCTGATTATTCAGCAATTCAACTAGGATCTGCTTTACATCTCATAAACAAACACTTCTGGTTTTACCTTTTTGGGTTCTGGCATATTATTAATATAAATAGTGTAGATTCCACTTTTATTAAAACCAGCTTGATATACATCTGCACAGTCTCTAAATGGCTTTTCTTCCTCTTTTTTTCCTCCCTTTAGTAAAACTGCAAAAAAAAAAAAAAAAAAAAAAGATTGCAATATGTGAATATCAGTACCATTAGTGCCCAAATGGACTCCAAGTATAGGTAAGCAAGTCTTCATTTCCTCCAAACAAATGTCAATGTTGCATTTATTGAAAAATCAATCATAAGAACAATACTAGATTTTGAGGTGACTCTCAGAATTACAAAACTATAGGAAAAATATGTGATCAGTTTATAACTGAATACTTTTTATATTTTGCTTAATTTCTTGTTTTTTTCTCTATCACTTCCAGAACATCAACTCAAGGGACAAGTAACCTGATCATGTAATACCTGCAATTGGTAACAATTTTGTCAATGTTTCTCTAAAATTTCTAAAACGTTCTTACCTACATTTCATAGGAAAGTTTGAAAAATGCTAAAGCATTTTTGGAGGAGGGAGAGGTGAAGATAAATTCAAACATAAAAATAAAATATGGAGGTTTAAGATGCTAAAAGAAGGTTGTACTGTTTTTCTGTGGCTTTATATTGAAGAGCTCCTAGAAATTTTTATTTTTTAAAAACTCTCAAAATAATTAAAAGGTAGAAAGAAGTCTCTGATCCAATTTAACTATCTAGAATGAAAAGGGAAGTAAACTTTGGTTTTTATTTAATGGTCTGAAGTTAAACTATCAGGTGAATGACATACAAATAGAAGAACAAAAATTAATAAGATTTGAAATTAAGTTATATAGGTGGAAGAGCTCAGTAAAAGCTGGAAGTCAAGTGGAAAAAGAAATTTAATTAGAGATAATCTCTACTGAGAGGAACTTTATATCATTCACTGAGCTTCATCCACTATTAAGTTCTTATTAACGAGATCAAAATACAAAAATGACTCATTTAATAGTCCTCAGCTAAAGATATAGGTGGTATCTTTATAAAGTATTTATGATTTAGTATTTTCTAATAAATACATGTTATTTTAGCAATTTGCTTCATTAGCCTTTTTTTGAAGTTAAGACTAAGAATATTTTATAATCTGGCCCTTAAAGTCTCTGGTTACTTAATAATTATCTGCTTTCAATCACTCTGAGTCACTATGGTATTTAAAAATAATAATATCAAAGGTAAGCTATAAATCAGTGCTTTTAAAATGATTTTAAATGTTCTAACAATCTAAAATACTAACCTGATTTATATTTGACACATGGTGTTACTAATTTATAGGTAATTAAAAATTAACAGTCTAATCTTTGTAGAAAGAATGACTATCTCAATATAAATATTTCAAATTTTCAAAAATTACTATGGTTCAAGGAAATGAAATATCCATGTCATATATGTTGCTATAACAAAAATATAGAATTATAACATTTAATAGCATATGGTTCTCTACATAGCTCCTGTTTGCACTAGTGCTTTTGCTTACTTATATTAAAAGCTACTTCTAAACACCACCCATCACAATTGCAATATCAGGGACTTCCCTGGTGGCACAGTGGTTAAGACTGCATGCTCCCAATGCAGGGGGCCCAGGTTCGATCCCTGGTCCGGGAACTAGATCCCACTTGCATGCCACAACTAAGGAGCCTGCCTGCCAGAACTGAGGAGCCTATGTGCCACAACTAAGAAGCTGGTGAGCTGCAACTAAGCAGGCCACCTGCCATAACTAAGACCTGATGCAACCAAATAAATAAATATTTAAATAAAAACACACACAAAACAATTGCAATATCAACACAAAATAAGTAATCAGAAGACTAACATCATATGATGGTGAAGAAGCATTGCACAGAATGTATGCAAATAGCAATTAAAAATGAATATTTATATACTCAAAAGCTACTTTTAATGGCATTGGGCATGTCAATGGATTATATAAAGGTCTTGTTTTCAAAAACGTCAGTGCATTTCACTTGTGCTTACTTATTTTAAGCTAAATGGACTATTATTTTTCTAAAACAAAACCTTCCTAAATTCTAAATGCTTGCTCTTCTGTTGAAAATAACCAAATCAGATGCAAAAAAAAAAAAGGATGTAAAGAAAAACTAACTAAAATTTATAATCCCTTGAGAGGATGAACAAACAGGAAGATGTGGTCAAGAGGAATTCAACGGTAAACCCATTTTTCTTTTTTGGGTGAGAGGTGGGGAAAATCATTTATCTAAAGAAAGAGAAAATGCTTTCTTGTTCAATGTACCACTTCCTGCCCTCCCTTATTTAGTTATGTAAGGAGAATGCATTCCCTTCCCACTTCTCTGCCACCTCCCTTCCCCTTTTCTTTCCCTCTTCAGGATGATGTGGGTGAAAAGACTGTTGTGTGGGAAGAGGGAAGCTATTTCACACACTTTTTCAATAACACAGAAAAAAGGAAAAAGTTGGATACTATCTTATTTTTCTGGAAACTAATTTATAAAAATGTTCAAACTATGAATGTAAGTCTTATAACTGGCAAAATGGTTTGAGGAGTCTACCATAAAAGGTACTATTAGTGCTATGGTTATACTATGGATTCGTTGTCATTGTGGCAACATATCTGATATAGATGTTTCATTTTCTTGAAATATAGTTTCATATTTTTGAAAAATTGAAATATATTCTTTCCAGATGATTAGACTGCTTGTTTTTAATTACTTACTAATTAGTAATATTATGCTTGAAAGTTTGATCCAGGCTACATTTTAGAGTCATACAGCATTTAAAAGCAATTTTTAAAAGTTTCATTCAGAGCTTACCTTTAATATTTGTATTATATTCTATGGTCTGAAGACCCCTTCTATAAGGGTAGATTGACTTTCAGAGTTCTTCTTTCTTTTTTTAATCTATAAAGTGGGGAACTTATACATATCTCTGAGGCAAGTATGTGAATTACATAACGCGGAGTGACTGAATTATAGTAAGTGCCAAGAAATGGTAGTTATTGCTGTTATGGTAATAATGATATCATCAATGGCAACATTATATTATTATTCTTTCTTATGGAAAGGACACTCAGGCTGTGGAAGGCTAGCCAACCCACTCAGTGGAGTGGTGGATGCTGCTGTCTTCTACCCTCAAATATAAATACTGTAGCTGACTAAATGCAGGGAAGTTACAATTGACTGGTTACATTTAGGATTATATTGAGCTGGCCTCTCCTTGTCAGAGTTGGCTAATAATTGGCTTATTTCATTCATTGACTACATGAAGTCACACCATTGTTAAGTTTAAGTCTAAAAAACCCAGGTAATCTAATCTTGCTGTATACTGTAAGCTTTATTTATTAAGAATTAAAGATTATTTGAGATGAAATGATATATGATGTATATACCAATATGTTGATTGTAGAGATTTAATCTCCTAGCTTCAATTTTCATGCCTATTTTCTTTGTTAAATATTGGAGAATTCTGAAATTCAGTGTTATGATTTGATATTGTAAAACTGGACACACAGTAAACATTTTAAAACACAGAAAGGCAATAACAAAGATGAATTAACCGAACATTGCAAGTGTCAGAACTAAGGATAAATTTTTGTAGGAGGTCTTGAGATTCAGCAAGATGGAAGATAATGCCTGGAGGAATATAAGATAAATGACAAGAGACAAACATGGAAAACCTGATGGAAGAAGATAAAAGAAGCATCAACTGGACAGAGCAGGGAAGAGCAACCCTGATACTTGATATAGGTGTTTTAGCTATCTGTAAAAGTGGTTTAACTTATAATAATACACTGGTTTAAAAGCATGAATTCTTAAAAAATGATCTTTACATCTAAAAGTTCCGTCTTTGACCACATACTCTTATTTTTTCCTCTCCCATTCTTTAATTCTTAATGAGATTGTCTTTCTTCTAATTGAGAGTCTAGATCCTCACCATTACTATCCGCCTCTTCCTAGCCTCCTTTTTCTTTCTTCCTACCTTCAGTCTGAGAGTGAGGCATTTAAGCACAGTTCAGGTGGAATTGCTAGTGCCCTCCTTCCACTGTCCTTTCATCCACTAACCCCTTGTATGAGTAAATCCTGACCCAAGGAAGGACGTTTATTCACATTCTCACCCCCATTTCTAGACTGAAAACACTAAAGTGAGGCTGTTTAATGCCATTCAAATGTGTACTTTCTAAACTCAGCTGTGTTCTCTATGCTTCTCAGTCAAACCCTTGGTCATTTCTAACAGACTTTTTATTACATTTCCTGAAAAGCGTATTTCAAATCTTTCTACTTTTTTCAAGATTAAATCTCACTCCTGTCTTCTCTATTCATATATGACCTTGTTTTATGGTTTACTATGATGATCAAAACCATTTAAAATAAGTCTCCTCTACCTTTTTCCTCTACAGAAGTTGTCTTTGCCTATCTTTCCCCTTGCCTTTTGTGTTGACCTCTCTTAGTCCCTTTTCTACTTCACTAATTGTCCTTTCTCTTTCCTCTTCATTGGGTTCTATTCCTCTCCTCACCTACCAATAGATGTTCACCAAGATTCTATTCTTGGATCTCTACTCCTTTTTCATCTGCTCTTTTTGCAAACTATCTTCTATGGCTTCAAACTTTTACACAGATTCCTAAGATACAAGCATTTCTGACACCATGTATTTGCTTCTCTCATGACCTCCGGATCCTCATTTCTACTTGCCTGTTGAGCAGTTCCTGATGCAACCCCAACTTTCATTTGTTTAATGTTACCTAATATTTTCTTCCGAAACCGATGTTCTCTTTTTCTCTTACTGATCCCACTATCCTTCCTCAGTTGTCATTGTTAAAAATTAATGAAAGCCTAAATATAAGACAAATAGACTGAGGTTTTTAATTTGTCTCTCAATTTAAAAGACTGCCTCCTGTTCCTTCTTAGTTTAACCCATCCTATATTAACAATTTCAGTAAATATTGATTAAACATCTGCTATTTGCATGACTTTTTCAAGACAATGGAGATATAGACATAAGAAAACCACAACCTGTCCTTAGTGTGATCACAGTCGGATGAGAGAAAGACCCATTAGTAGGTCTTCCATAATATCTCATGATAGCTATACCTATGATTAGTATCTTCCATGATAGGGAAAAACCCAACTCAAGCTGGCTGGAGCAAAAAGATAATTTATTGAATCAGGTAATTCAACAATCTAGGATAGAGCTTTAGGGAAAGCATGATCAGGTTTCAAACAGTGTGATCAGGAATTGGTTTACTTATCTTTTTCTTGACTCACTTGTTGCTGACTCTCTACCTGGTCACAAGATGGCTAGCAACAGCTTCTCAGTCTAATGTTACCAGTTTAAATATAATACCAAACAGAGGTAATGCACACAATTGCTGTTTTGGAGATATGTATCAAGTGCATTGAGAGTAGGTGCAGAGACTACACTCTATTTCTGACCAGGTAGACTTGGGGAAGGCTGTTCAGAAGAGATAACACCTGAATGAATACAACATGTAAAAAAGCTATCTGAACTAAATTTTAAGAGCTTGGTATGCCAGTTCAAAGACTTTACCCACATCAATATCAGCAAATAAATCTTAGGAAAGTCTTAGGAAGGAATCATTATTCATCCCTTATCTATACAACCAAATCTCTGTGATCTAAAGGGAAAGAACAGGGACATAAGCAGGTGCATGTCTGTCTTTCACCAGCCGACATTCAGTCAATGAGCAACCTGAGACGCTGACTCCAGCAGCTGTTAACTTTATCTGGTCCTTGCCTTCACTTGCCTACTCAATTCCAACCCAGATGGCATATCTACCACTGGGCTGACTTGAGGGAAGAACCATGAAAGCTAAGGCAGAGGGTCACTTCAATTCAGATGAACCCTCAAGAGAAAACTTCCTGGAATGTGGAATTCGTAATTCTGAGTCTCAGAAAACCTAGTAGAGAATGCAGAAGACAATTAGCCTTGCTACCAGAGACAATATAAAAAGCAGGAGCCCTTGATCCTACTTAATTCCTAATAAGTTGCTATAAAGGGATCAATTCTTCAATTATTCTTTTTAAATCTTAGATGTGGCTAATCATTCATATCTCTCCAGTATTTAGCAAACATCAGAATGTATGTGGATCATGTTATTGGTTTAAGGATATTTCTTGTGGTACTTTTTGGGCCATTAGACTGTGATCACATTAAGGAGATCATAGTACAAGGAACTGACCCTAGCCCGTGATTTTCAACACAACAGGTCACTGAAGGTAACTGAACATACAGATGAGTAAAATGGCATATCTGACAAGGTGCAAACAAGCAAAAAAACTGATTGATTAGATTCTCTAGTCTTCAGCCAGGTGTGTGGGTATTTCATGGAAAGGCCATTTAAGAAATTCCCTGGTATCCTAATTTACTTGACAGGACTTTTAGAAGTAGAAGAAGGTAATATTTTGCATTTCAAGGGTGTAGAAAATATGTTTAAAGGTTTGTAGACAATATTCAATATTTCAATATTTTGTGGGTGGGTGAGGAAGACTTACCAATGATTTCATAAATACGTATCACATATGTATAGCTATATAAACACATACGAGTTTTAAGCTTATAAATTAAAACTTTCAGAATTGGTATTTTATTTCATATAAAATATATGCATATGAACCTAAATATCTGTGGGTTGATATCTCAGCATGATTGTTTTTAACCTACAAAAATGGCAATTACCTATTTTTTTAATCTAATATATATATATAACATAAATTGCTATGTCACAATATAACAAACATATTTATAAATACTTTCAATCTGAAGTCTTTGGTTAAGTAGCTAAAGGCTTCCTTTTTAAAAATCTACTATTCCTTTTCCTTTTAACTGTGGTGTAAGGGAACACTTGAACATTGTTTACTTGCTGCACTATTATTTTAATTAAATTTTTTGTAAAAAGAACTGTTTTTATTCTAATTTAAATTCTTTATGTATATATATTTTGTAGATAATGTGTAAAATCTTAACTATCATCTTGGTAGAAATATAATAATCATGATCATAATAAAATCAACTAGCATTCATTGGATACTAATTATGTGCTCAACTCTGAATTTCTCATGCTAAGTATGTTTTATATGCTTCATTTCATTTCACACTCATAAACATCTTATGAGATGGATTTGTCAATATGTCATTTTATATATGAGAAAAGTGAAACTCTGAGATGCTATCTAACTTCACCAAAACTTATAAGTAGTGGAAGTCTTTAACTGTAAAGCCAAAACTACTTCTTACTGGCTTCTAAAGTAATGTCAAACCCAAATAGAACTCTAATACGTTATTTGTCACAGAGTGAATCCCCAGCAATACTTAGCTGAAAAGGTCCCACCCTAGGGTCTTAGGTGAATCAGGACAGGCCTTAATTATGAATGGGTATAGGCTCTTCTCATGGAAGCAGGAAGTATGGGAAGAATGACAGGAGGCAGAAATGACAAGAAAGAAGAAAAATGTTGAGATGAAGATAGAAGAGAGGAACAGGTAGCAGAATTTCTGTGAGACGGGAGCTCTCAGCAGAAATATGAAGCAGTGATGGCCCACAACTTCAAAAGCAAACAGAGGATTAGGAAGTAAGAGGTCCCTGAGCAGCCACATTGGATTTAATAATGTCCATACCCTAAAAGTCATGCTGATCAGGATTTACCCCCATTAGTTTTAGATATTATTCTCAGAAGCCTAATTATTGATCCCCCAGCCTATGGACCATTTGCTAGAAGCTACAAGTTTAGAGGAGGGCTGGTTGGGAAGGTGAGAGTGGGCATATGTCTGTGTTTGTGCTCATCTTCTAGAATCAGGCCTGAAAACAATGAGAAAATTGATAACTAAAAGATTTTTTGTGGGTATGAGGAAAAAATAGTAATTTTTTTAAAGTAGGCAAAAATAAGAAATGATAATAGTTTGGGCAATATATAACATAAGGGATAAATTATATACTTTTAGAAAGGCATCATGGTATTATGGTGTAAATTAATTCATGCTGATGACAATGAATTAAATTATTAGAAAAAGCTTTTATGAAAACACTGCAGAAAATTTGCCATTATGATATTTTAAAATTTTCTTAAAATTTTACTACTTAAAGAGATACATTATGTGGAAAATATATTACTCATTACATATAATTGTAGGTAAATACATACATTTAAAAAATTTTATCTCTCTTTAATTTTTTTTTTTAATTTTTTGATTCTTACAAAGGAGTCATATTTAAAATAAGCCCTACACCCCTGCAATCAACTGTTCAGAGAATTATTATTTTTTTTTTAACATCTTTATTGGAGTATAATTGCTTTACAACGGTGTGTTAGTTTCTGCTGTATCACAAAGTGAATCAGCTATACGTATACATACATCCCTATATCCCCTCGCTCTTGCATCTCCCTCCCACCCTCCCTATCCCACCCCTCTAGGTGGTTACAAAGCACCGAGCTGATCTCCCTGTGCTACTGAGACGTATAAGGTACATAAACGATTAAATCCATGTGGACATGCATAGTACCCTATGTCATACGTGGATTGCTAATTTTATGGTACTCGTTTCAGTGTGGAATAATGAAATGTGAAGTAATTCTACATATTTCTATTTTTGTTTGATTAGTGTATTTAAATAAATTTTCTAACACTCCGCTAATGTGAAGTGACTCACATATGTAACTGAATGTATACAATGCATATTACACTTAGAGCAACTAAGAATGAGAAAAAATTACTAAAAGTTGAAAATGGATTTACACACAATCTTTGTTTAATCAAGTGATCATTCGCTTTTTATAAAATTCATTTCTGTGTTTTCCCTTCGGGCACCCTGATGGGCAGTTATGAGTGCTACATGATCCTTGCCATTTGTTCAGAAGGTCATTTCATTAACAAAGATATTTCAGGTGTTTCATGTGTGTTAATTTCCCATGTAATGTCTTCAGCCTGACTGGAATATACTGATTTTGAATAAATGATTTCTCACACATGTGGAAAGACTTAAACGGCATCTTTTGTGCTCTGAGTGGACAAATAATTGATTTCAGCAAAAGCCATTAAAAATGGAATGAAAGTCCTTGGGCAATAGTGTAAAAGATGGAGAGTAGTTGCCAGATGCTTTTGAAAACTGACAAAAAAAATGCCACTTTGAAGTTTTAAATAAATAAAGGCTGACTGTCACCATAGGTATGTCACTTTGGTTCTTACTCTTGTGGTGAGATATACTTGACGAATACTACTTTCCTACCTGGGGGTATACATGGGATTCTACTCTAACTTTGGGTTTCCTCAGTCATTATGAGTGACACAAAATCAAGAGAAGATATGGAATGATTGATAGGAGTCATAAAATGCATGAGTTTGTCTAGGACACCAGGCAAACTCTAAGGCGTGTAGTACTTTTATGTTAAGCAACGTGGCAGCAGCACTGGGGCTAGAAGTCAGTTGTCCTTCTTCCTGTTCTATCTAGGCTACCATGCCCGCCCTCTTGATGGCATACATCATAGCTGCTTCAAGACACTGGTGAGGAAACCATCTCAATCTAAGTCTTAGTTCTAGGGACATGGGCTGGATTAATTTTGGTTGAGATTTGGTTTATTTGTGCACTTGCGAGTGTGTACATGGGGCCAAAGCAACCGGCAAAACCTTCCTTTAGAACAAAATTGTCACTTAAAATTAAACCCACAGTTCAGATTCACTGTTCTAAAGGAACTCACACTGATTGTGAAAACAGAATGTTCACACCTAAAATTAATTATGAGTACACTTAAAGACATGATAAAATTAAAAGAGGTTTGACTTAATTGGTATTAAATTTAATAATTTAACTTTATCGTAAATTCATCAAAAATTTTATGACTTATTTATCTATTCTTGGTAGGTCACATATTAGTGTGATTCCTTACCAGAGATGGTCCCACTCAGAATGTGAACATCCAAGCCAGTAGTAGGATGAGATTCCAATGTACTTAGAAGCAGTCATATTGTTGGTATTCTTTAGTTGAAAATAGATGATGAGCTCCCATAGAAAGCTAAAAAAATTTTTAATTAATTAATTAATTAATTTTTGGCTGCGTTGGGTCTTCGCTGCTGCACGTGGGCTTTCTCTACTTGCAGCCAGCGGGGGCTACTCTTTGTTGCGGTTCGCGGGCTTCTCATTGTGGTGGCTTCTCTTGTTGCGGAGCACGGGCTGCAGACGTGCGGGCTGCAGACGTGCGGGCTTCAGTAGTTGTGCCGCACAGGCTTAGTTGCTCTGCAGCACATGGGATCTTCCTGGAACAGGGCTTGAACCCGTGTCCCCTGCATTGGCAGGCAGATTCTTAACCACTGCGCCACCAGGGAAGCCCTCTAAAAATGTTTTTAATCATCAGTTTTAAAGCTTCTTAGCATTGGACTTTTAGAAAAATCTTAAGCTAAAAGTCAATATTTTGTTTATATATATTTAAGCCCAACCATACAGTTGCAACATTTTTCAGGGTTTATTTTTCCTCTGTTCTTAAAGCATAAGAGATTTCACAAGGGTTTCACTCTATGGTTCCTGTGATATACACATACTGAATGATGTTAATAGAATGTTTTTTCCTTACTTTCTCTCTGAGTAATTACAGGTGCTATTTGGCTTAGTACAAAGTACCATAGCTTATCTGTAACTAGTATCCACTGTCCCATTTTGTCTCTGGACTTAGAAAAAAAAAACTGTTGAATTGGACCTGAGTATCGATGAGTCCAGGAAATGATTTAGTTAAAATTCTATTCAAAATATTTTGTGCTTCTTCGCTTTAGCCAACCAGGCCATGAAAGCACAAGAGAAGAAGGAACAGGGTTTGTTCATAGTAATGTTAGAACATCAAGGCAACACTCTTTTTTTCATGGCCTTTCACCCTGGTAACTTCCAGGCCCAGCTGGAATCAGGGGATATCCCTTTCCATTTCAGACAGTTTTGTTTCTGAAACTGAAACTCTAATTCCAAAAGAGAATTAACCACAAAATTTCAAATCTCCCCCAAAAGATGTGGTTTAGAAATAGTTCATGGGAGAGGTCAAGGACTGTATTATTTTTTATTTTGTTATCATTAGTTTGGCTATCTGCTATTCACACAATTTTTTTTTTTTTTACGGAAATTACGACTTTTCAAAAGGCAGATAACACGCTCCATCAAAAAAGAGAAACATACCATTTCCAAAAATAAATAGTCACTTTCCCCTTAAGCCATTAGGTTTTGTGAAAGGAAGTGCTAGAAGTGTGGTTCATTTTAAGGAAATTGTAAATGTTTGACATATAATTTTCTGTCAAGATAAAGCACTTCCCTCATTAAATGGAAACAAGTGCTCACTGTAGTGTTCAGCAGATGACTTCCTGTATTTTTCTTTCTCTTTCTACCTAATGTTAAAACGTGCATTACAAGTAGTCAACGATAACCAAGTAGTTTACTAAGTCAATAAAAATGATATTTTCTATTTTTATCAATGTTTATATGAGTAACATTCAAAAAGTTTTAATTTCCTCCCATCATTTGTGATGTTTTTAATAAGAGTTGTTCTTAACTCAAGGGACTTGCAGGAGTTCAAACTATCTCATCCCTTGACTGAATGATTTACTTCACAAACTCAGTAGACACTGCATAGGAGGTAAATTCCTTTCAGATGGTAGAATTATTATGAGAACAGAGCCAAATGTCCCCTCAGCACTGGAAAGGAAGCAAATGCCTCATTTCCCCTTTTCAGAAGGCCAGAAGACCGAAAATAATGATCAAACGTTCTGTACCACTGCAATCAGCCTCTGGGAAAGATACTTCAAACCAAATAATTGAGATCACTTAAAAATTTGTAGTATTAATCATTATCTCTTTCACATGATCTGAAAGAAACTTTTAAAATAAACTTCAAGAGAAGCTCCTTATGATTTGAAATTTTTATACTTCATATTAAGGAACTAAGTATATAAACATGCTCATGTCTCTTCGTATTTAAGTTTCTTTTATTCCTCTCTACTCTCTGTGCTTCTCTACCCAAAACTGATATCTACCCTTTCACAGTCAACATTTGGATGTGGGTAGACAACATTTTCTGCTTTTACTTCATCTTATTCATTTTAGTCTTCAATCTATGCAACTGAGCTCTACAGTTCACTCAAACTCTCCCTATAGAAGGTAACATCCCAGTTCCAAAGTTCACTTCAGTCTGTTTTTTCATTTGACCTTTCTGCTTATTTGACACTAAAATAATACCCTTCATAACACTCTTTTCTCTCTACTATAACCCCTATTTTGGTCTCCTTTTTTCTGTCCCTTAAAGAACTCCCAATTTTCTGTCTTTGATTTTACATTCTTATTATTTTAAAGTGAGTTCATAATATATTATGCAATTCCTGTATGCTAAATATTTCTGTAATTCATTCTGTAAATTCTCTGAAATTGTACATAGATTTGTGCCTGGGTATTTGCACTAAGTAGGAAAGAAAGGTAGATTAGTTTTCATCAGATTCTTGAATGGATTTATAACCCCTAAATGGCTGAGTCATTGCTTTATACACACTTTCAATGATTTCATTTGCTGCATGGCCTTACCAATTATCTCCTCTGAGGACACACCAATCTACATGCTCATCAGGATTTTACTACTGAACTCCTGACTCTCATTCCCCTACCTTCCAGAGTCTAACTGTCCCATAGTCACCTCAGTCCAATGCCTCAAACTAGATCTTCCCCCCAGAGCCTGTTTCTCTTCACATGTTGCTGATTTTAAGAAATATCATCAAAATTAGTCAACCCAGAAACTTGGAATTTATAATATATTTGAGTCTACTTCTAAATAAGTGGTTATTTCTTGTTGATTCTAGTTCTTCTTTATTCACAAATTTCCCCTTCACTTGCCTTTCCATTTTGCCCTTGTTTGATCCTGACCCCATTATTTCTCTCCCAGAAGATCCTTTTGAGAATCTGATGAAAACCACCTTCAATCTACCTTTTCTCCCCATCATAGTATGGTGGATAATGTACAGACTCAAGAACCAGACTCTATGGGTTCAAATCTCAGCTTGTTCACTTGCTAGTACTGTAATATTTGTGAGCTATCTACCTTCCCGTGCTTAATTTCATTATCTGTCATATAAGGTTAATAATAGCACTTAGCTTATAGAGTTGTTATCATAATTAAATGATATGCAAGGGGCTAAGAAGATTGGCTCATACTCTCTAAGTATTTGTTAATATTTTAATAATGGCAAAATAGCCACCTGGTCCCTCTGTTTCCAGGCTTGTCAACTTTCTGATGCATTGTTCCTACGTTGTGACTGGGGTGATTTTTCTAAAATGATAAGGTCACCATTGTCCTTATATACTGACAATGACTCCTCACTGCTTTCAAGGAAAAAATTCAGCTTCTTTGATCTCCCTCTGTGGATCTTTCTAACCTCGTCTGTCACTGCTCTCCTGCCTTTGATTATGAGAATTAGGTTATGCATTTAGGTGTACACCCCTCACACCCATTCTCATGACTCCTGGCAAATATACATGTTTATGCTCTCTAGAGTATCCTCTGTTTTCTTCATTTTGAATACTTAGCCACTGTCTCCCCACTAGAGCCATGCTGCCTATGTTCTAATCCTGGATCAACCTTTCCAGCTATGTAACCTTAGGAAAATACTCAAGCTGCCTGTGGAATTTATAAAATGGGGCTAACCACAGTAGTTCCCTCAAACTGTTATTGTGAGGACTAACTAAGTTAATACACATAAAGCTTAAGCAATGCCTGCATCATAATAAGCATTCAACAAAAGCCTTGAGAAGACTCTGCAGATGCGGGATTCTGCCCTCATCCTTCTGTCTCTATCATGATTTTAACATTCCTCCTGTGTGCTTCACTAGTCCCCTGGCACCCTGGCCTCACCACTAGCAAACAATTACAGAATATAATTGTTTGTTTACCTATCTCTTTCCCCACCAAATTCTAGTTTTCTTGAAGCCACGGACAGTACATCTTTTCTCTCTTCTCAGTTGTCTGAACAGTATCTGGCATATTATAGGAACTCAGCAAATCTTTGTTAAATAAAAATGGATGGATATCCTTACCCCCAGAAGAGAATCTGAAACAAAATAGTTGCTGTATAACTATTTTTTAAATGAATGATAAATTTATGAATCATATCTTGGTATAGCAGGAGTATGTTCCAAGTTGATTTGGACAGTAAGACAATCAGCCAATGTAATTTTATGATGGAGTCTAAATACTATTTTCTTTTTATTTATCTTTTCTTTCTTTTTTTATGGTTTGTTAGTAATTAAATTCTTGATCACATAATGCAAAGTTTGTCTGGTGTATGCTCAAGGTACGTGATGATGCTTTAATTATCTCTGAACAGAGATGACTGCTGAATGTCGACAGTCACAATACCTGATTATCCTCCCCCAAAGAATTCCAAACCTTGTTTCCATGCCATTATCAATGTAAACTATTTAATTCCCACAATAACTGTGAATTGCCAAAAACATGAAGCAATCAGCTAAGCTTTGACACAATGATAACATTGAGAGCAATATTTCTTTAGTGTTAATGTTTCTAAGAATAACTGCAACCAAGTTTTTGCAGACAAAGGTTAGAAAAAAATAAATGTGCTACCCAGAAGTATTACAAAATAGACGCAATTCAGTTTGTAATGACTATTTGCCTAAGGTACCACTATTGCCTGTTCAGAACAAGAGGAAGGTTTGTTGAACTATTTCAGAAAATGTGTTTATTAATTGTATTTAGATTAAATACATCTCATGACATTAGATGTTTTAGTAGGAAAAGTTCTGTGAAACTAAACAAAAATACTATGTGTTTTATACAAACCTCTTTTAATTCTTACTGCAAACTCATCAGGTATGTATTATGATTCCATTTTAGAGATTAGAAAACTGAAGCTAAAAAGAAGGGGCTTAGATGACTGTCAACAGTCAGAAACTCTACAGCCTTGTATTCAGACATTTTCTATGAAAGAAATTTTACTTATAGATAGCACATCATAAGTTTGCTTGTGTTTAGTTTAATCTTGTCACTTGGAGGAAAAGGAAGGAATTAATGTTTAATGAATCAACTGTGTCACATTCTTTTGTTTTTATATGCAGTATCTAATTTAATCCTCTCACTATCATTGTGAAGCAGATATAATTATCCTGACTTTTTATAAATGATGAGACAGCTTCATAAAGATTACATTAGTTGCCAATGACAGAAAAACCTCAATAGAAATTTTTCTCTTGCTTTGTAGTATTACATTCAGGCTGTCTCCATAAATGACTGACTGAGTCAAGTTAGAAAGAGAGGACCCTTAAGGTCAATTAAAATTTTTAGTCTTTTGGATTATGACACAGTTCATAATGTTTTCGGAAAATCTTTCAGAAGACTACTCTTCGCATTTTTGAAATATACATTTTAGAAAAGTGATGCATTTATTGTGATGTATTGATTTAGGTTTATTTGCATATATTTATATTTAAAAGTAGAACATTTATATATAATCTTTGATAAATAATAAATCTACTTGATAAACTTTTGGTCTTAAGTAGGGCGAGATTTTACTTATGTGTTTTAGAATTAGAATGAAATAAAAGTTCATTTTAGAAACTGATATTTAATCTAGTATTATGCAATTAGTCATTTAAGTTTTAAATTCACCGTAACTGAAGACTATGGTGCCAGTGAAAATGAAGACATGCAAAGAAGTAAAATCTTTATGGAAAACTTTGTGAGAGACATTTACCATTTTTGTGTCTCTTATGAGTTCTTAAATGACCAAATACTTAGTAGAATACTTAACTGTGGGATTAAAGAAAAAAAGATTAATAAGAAGCAAATAAAATCTATGGTTATAAGAGCATAGAATCCATTGGATAATAGGGCAATCGGCTTACATTCAGATTACAAATCCTATAGTTAAAGCAGGATTTATTTTAGAATTTTATCATTAAAAAGAAAATAAATGTCTAGAGGTCTGAAGTATTAGACAATTTCTGTCTCACTCTGTAGTAGTATTATTATTTTTTGGATATGCTATATCATAGAATAGACATAGTTACTTTTCTCATACCCTGAGTGGATGCTATGGGTAGCATCTATCAGGAGTGCCATAATAATTGTTCAATAGATTATGTTTTTTGAATCGAACAGATGTTTGGTTGCCTGACACTGCACCCAAAGACCAAAACTAGCCAGGAATTTTAATTTTGAAGTCACCCTCCTGCCTCCAAAAGTTTAAAGACATATTTATTGGACAATACTTAGAAAAGAAGTGAAATTATGATAAGCAGGCAGACATATGAGCTCTGTGAGAATCAACAGGGCTTGATATTTCTAACATCATAAAAAAAAGAATTACTCAACTCCATGTGCATTACGTCTCAGGAGTCTCAGGATGATAAGAAAAATATGTTTTCAATCTTTCCCCAAATGTATTCAGTTCAATATGAGAATAGATATGTCTCATATTAATACTTAATTTCTAAATACTCATGAGCTCTATTAAAATTCTCTGGCAAAATTCTACCATGCTTTCCTTTCAGTAGACTCTAACTCAAAGTTTTGTCAGGCTCTGACTGATTAGCAGCTTTTTTCTTTCCCAATCACATTTCTGAGCACACCCAAATGGAGCTCTGGGAACTCACTGTTTAAAAAATATTCTTTACAAAGTATATTAAGGGCTTGTTTAGACTATCTAAAGGAGATATAACTCAAGGTAATGGAGTGTAATAGAGAAATGTGAAATGTCTTTAAAGCAAGATCACTTAATATGGAGTTATCCTCTATATTCATATCTATTCACGAGAGTATGGAACTAAGTATTTTTTCAGATAGCTCAAGTCCACTATTAAATTAAAGAAGCCACCAATTATGTATATTGCATATGCACACTGAACAATTACATGAATGATCACATAAGCCACAACTTAACGACAACCATAATTTTCAGATGTAAGTGGTGTTCTCTTTCACTGACCACCATTTACCATTCTGTGTTCACTCACAGAAAGGCTGATTAGCGAGCAGAACTACAGAAGATGACCTTAAGCTCCAAACTCTGAAGAGCTCTCCTGAGGCTCAGGTGAGGTTCTGCTTGAAGTGGACAAGTGCACACAGAGGCATTTATTCAATAATTGGTGGGTGGATGGATGGACAGATGAATGGATGTCTTCTAAAGAGACACAGGCCTGCAATATTTCCAATGATTAAATGGCTCCAGATATTCTAGTGATATTACGAATTTGTATTTCCACTGTCATGAAGACACCCCAGAATAAATTTGCCCATACGCCCGGTTAGGTCTTCTCCACATAGGACTGTGTAAATAATCTTAATACAGACTTTTAGTGACAAATATTCTTTCTTCCTCATAATAGTTATTAAGAACTTCTATATCTCCTTTTCTCTGCAGGCAACTCTTCCCTCTCCTCCTTTGCAAAAAAAATAGTTTTAAAATGGGAACTCTCCTGAAACTCTCCTAAGCACTCTGAACTAATCTTTAATATTGGCCAACTTCTGTCCTGTATAGCTAAGTGTCTAACACCATGATACCAAATATTTATCCATGAAAATATAGTAGATTTTATCTAAGGCTAAAAGACCAGTAAAAAAAAGAAGAAATTAGAAAGTTCTTTTAGAAAGATGTTGTAAAGTCAATATTCAAGCTTATGAATACTCTCTCTGAAGTTAAAAACATGAGAAAATTGTCAGTGTAAACTTGTGAAATGCTTCTAAGAATAAAGTTCTTTTGCTGCTTCTACACAGCAATTGATGCAACTTAGAAAGTTATATTGAATAGTTACTTGCTCCATATTAAATAAAACATTTCCTCTACCAAAGTAAGGAAGAAATTCTTACCACCTTCCTTAGTGCAGAGGTTGACAAGGTTATGCACTGTGTCCATCAGCTCCAGCTGCTGCTTCTGAAGGACACTGTTATTGGTGGTGGCTCTGTTCAGTTGTTTCTCCAGTTCCTGGATTATATATGTTTGACGAGTAACCAAGCCTTGAAGATTCTCTTTTTCTTCCTTTAAGGTGTCCAATTCTTCCTTGTGCTTTCCCTCCATTTCAAAGATTTTATGTTCTAATAAACTACAAGGAAGTGAAGATAAAATTTAGTTTTAAAAACGCTATAAAAAAAACTGTGATTCAATTAGTTCTTGAGTTTATTTAAAGTGAGAAACTTTAGTTAGGTATTTCACCATGGAAATATTTTTTAAGTGAGAGGCTCAAAAAATATATATATGTGTAAATATAAATATTATATAAATATATAAATAAATAAATATATAGATATAAATATAAATATAAATATATATATATATATATATATATATATATATAAAACAGGAGAGACATATACAGCATGTGAAATGAAGAATTATTAGATCACTTATTGTTAGAGTAATGTTTATTTCCTGGAGTGTGTCCTATATCCAGGGTAGTTGACTTGGACCCTGTCTGCAGAAATTATAGTATAATTTTCATTAAAGAAATGGGTACACAGAGACTGCTCAGGATAAGCCTAGTGTTACTTATAGAGAAGGATTTTTCTGATACATATCCAATCTAACGTCTTAAAGCAGAATAGACCAGAAAATGTCAAGTCAGAAAAGAACAAGAAGAGTTATGTTCAGTTTTAAGTTTTTATGGAAATTGAATTGAAGTACATAGAACAATCTAGGTGAAAGTAACCTAGTTACTTGAAATAATGAACTCAATAAATATTGGGAGGCTGGCACCAAAAAAAAAAAAAAAAGAAATGGGTACGATAAGAAATAGAAACAATAGTTCAGAAGAAAGTATGAACAAAACATAGATATTTACTTTGCTTCATTCATTTGGGATTCTCAAAACGTTCACAGTGATTAAATTTCACAATAGTTTCGTGATGTCAAGGAAGAGCAAATTGATGCAGAAATCACAGGACCAGAAAGTAAGCTATCTAAAGTCACAATGAATTATATTTCTTGGGATTTTTGATAACTGGTCCTGTATCATAACCACTAGCTTACTTTATCTCTCAATCTAAGCTTTAGGATAAGGCCTAAAGGCACTGCAAGTTCCAAATCACGAATACTTGGTTCCGAAAAGGAAGACGGTGTTAGGCTGGTGGCATGGTCTTACAAAAGGACTTGGGAAGCTTTGCTCAGAGTGATGCAGTCTTCAACTGAGAGCCGTCCTTCTCTCAGAACTCTTCACAGGATACTCCCTTTGCTTATTACACATTAAAAATGATAGAGAATGCAGAAGCACTCTTGGATCCTAACAACTGACTGGAAATAAAAAGCATTTACATTTTATAGAGTGTATAATATACTAGTATCCCTCAGAGAAAAGCCTTATTCAGTTTTCTCAGTTCCATTTTCAGAAGGTTCAACCAGTCCTTAGTTTACAAGGTGTTATTCAAATGTAACATACCAGGCTGGGCACTTAATTTACCTTGGAGAAATATAGCACTGAATCATTCCTATAAGTTTTCAAAAAGGGGACACTAGGGAATGTTTTAAACTTAATACTTAAGTCATAAAATGTATAGTGATTTGGGGAAAATGTGACGGTTATTTATATTTTTTAAAGAGTTTTTTGGAAATGAAAAATTCAGGCAAGGAAGTCAGAGTAAGATGAGAGTACCTCTAAAGGAGTAGGTATGATTCATTGTCTTATAGTGTTTTCTTCGGTGTCAATAACTTGCTGCTGGAAAAGTTAGTAGTTAAAAAACAAACAAAACTAAACAAAATAAAACCAAAAGCCTTTTTATTGGTTAAAAAGTCTACCCATCCACTGGTTTAAGTGATTAGTGTACTTGCTATGGATGTCAGAGGACGTTGTCTCTGTGCCTATTAATTTTTGGCCTCCATATCTGAGAATTAACCACAACGGATGCCTTAGCTCTTTCTCAGTTTACTTTTTAATTATTTTTGTTTCTCTTCCTAGGGTAATGATCAGATGTTAAATGCCCATAAAATAGAGTCAGTTAACTTATGAGAATTTTTTCTTTTAAATTCACAAGAGTTATAGTATACTACCAAGAAACCTTAGAGTTTAACGTAAAGAGCAACATTTGGATGTATAGTCATAAAATACTGGATAAAAATTCTGAATTACCATTTTGTTCCTGAAATAAGATGAGCACTGGCCTTTCAGTCTTCCTAATTAGTAGGTAACATTCTGGCTTGGAAAATATCATGCTATAGTTATAATTCGCATTTATTAGTTGCTATGTGCCAACAGTGCTCTCAGCACTATGTAAAATACAAAATGACACTATTCCTACTCTAAGGATTCATTTTCAGAGAGAAATGAAATGAAAAAAATGAAAGAAGAAAAAAACCTCAAATGAAAAAAAGCAGCTATAAGAAACTTCTATTTCAGACATAACACTTTTTTTTGCACACGTGTTTTGCCACTTTCTACTTTTGATGCATTCTTTGTTCAAGAAGACATGTACTAAAAGATGGCTACTATCTGAGATGTCAATAAAGGAGCTTTTTGTTTGTTTTGTTTTGATTTTCAGGATATTTTGGAAAGAGATGAGAATGGAAAGTTGATCAAAGAAGTCCTGCTGCCAAAGGAAAAAATTCTCAACACTGGCTTGTGGAAGAAAAGGTCTGCATTTCCCAAGTAAAAGGAGTATACACTTAGCATGTTGGAAAGAATGTTAATTTTCATAATTCACCAAACAACCTTAATGCACCATGACTACCAATTATCAAACGATATCAACATAGCCTGTCATCTTAAAATAGATATTCATGTAAAATAAAGAAGGGACTGCTCAGGGAAGTAAGAAGCCTGCTGTGCATCAGACATCTCACTGGATTGGGAATGAAATATATTCATTAAAAATAATATGCATTAAAAACTATAAGCAAATTGGAAACATGTCACACTGTTTCCCAAATGGCAGGTCTTACCAGTTAATTATCTCTTCCAGTCATTTTCTCATTTATTTCTTCACTTGGATTCTCTTTAATTACTTTTGTACTCTAGCAATTCTCTATTAACTTTATTTACTAGAGATACCCTTTATATTAATGACAACTTTTTAGACTTCTTCAGGCAAAACTGATACCTTTTTGATACCACTCATCACTCCCTTCCATCTTCTCTTCATATCTGGCTTCCAAAAATACTATCCTCTTTTCTTTGATACTTCTAATCCATTAGTTATTATCTACTTGGGAAGTCAGCCCTTCCTCACTATTTCCAAACTGGCTTGAATCCAAAACTCTTCTGCCAGAAAATATTCATATACCATCTCCACTTACTAATCACATTATTGTAATACACCATTTTAGTTGTGTAGCATTTTAAAACCCTTATCTCCTTTGATTCTTAAAGTAATATAGTGATACAGAGTGAGTAGATGTTATAAGCCCCAGTTTATAGGTAAGAATCTAAATGCCTTGTATAAAATTCTGTACATACTGTGTCATAACCAAAATAAAAAGCCATGTCTTCTAACTTAGACTAGAAATCTGCCCATGACAACCCAGTGCTATGAAAACTAGCTTTAGTGTCTCATCTCTTTGATTTAGTATAACATAATCTCTATCTACTTCCACCCGCTTATATTTGGCCAAGAATCAAGGCATCAACTTAACATCTCTTTAGTATTTGCTGCTCTCCATCTGGTTATTTTTGGGAGCTTGTCTTTCACAATATTTCAACCTATCCATCTTTTCCACATATAAAAACAAAATTTCTTTGCCAAGCCATTTTTTAAAAAAATCTGAACTGAGATTTTCTTAAATATCACTCTGCCTGAACTCCTCTGCCATTAAATTTAATTTTCTTACTCAATATATTGATCATATCCCATTTTGTCCTGAGGCCTTTTATTGTCTCTCTTACATTTTCCCTATCCAGGTCAGCTGGGAGAGACCAGCTCACCTAGGCATGGAGACTCCTATATACAAAGGTTGATCTGAAGGACAACATGACAACTCCACTGTCCTAAATTCAACTGGCAAAGTAGTCATATTTTCTCTATGATGGCCTTCAGCAGCAAGTTTAGTTTAGGTTTAAATGCATAATCCAAAACCTGGATGTTGATTCCAAACTCCAGTGTACTGTTTTCTAGAGTGCATTCAATGTGTTTTTATTAGGCATTCCATTGTTGAGTTCTATTGTCAAGTTTTGGGGAACCCTAAATTAAATAAATAATTTTATTATGATGCATCCTTTAGGATTACTGTTCCATGGAACAACAATTTATGAAACTCTGCACCTAAATCAATTCAAACTGAACTTAAAATCCGAAGACAGAGTTTCTCACAGGATTCTCAATACTTCACATTTCTCATCTTTCTAGAAACACTTTGAGAAGAGACATGCATAGAATTTTGGCACTTAACTTCTAGTTTGAGGCAGAGGTGCACTTTAATGAAGAATAAAATAAACAAAATAATCTAGGCCTTTAACTTCAGTAAAAGGTTCTAATTGAGTATATATAAAGCCCTATTTGAAGTTTTTGGTTGACTTTTTCCCCTAATTTTCACAGTCTGCCTCCTCCAACATATCTTACTGGAAATATTTCAAATCATTGAACACATCCTGAAGCTTTCACAGAAAAAGCTCTCCCTTTCAAACTGTTTCCCACAATAGGGTTCTTAACATAGCAGCAACTGAATTCACAGGAGTGACAGTTGCCTAAGCTCTATGTGTATAAGTATAGCCCTCAAACAAGGAGGAAGGTGTTAAAAATACAGAAACCTTCTCATTTTCATCTGTCTGAATCTCCTTACAGATGTTTCAATTTTTAAATTATTTTTAATTTGTATGGTGTCAACATGTGTTGCAAATATGGGTTTTAAAGAATAATCTTTTTCCCCCATTCAAACAAGGGCATAGTAAGTTCAGGTTAAATTTATACTTGAAGTTTCTAACTTGAACACAGTAAATTTTCTCTCAAACTTCATATTTAATATGAAGTTAAATATTTCTGTAATTCAAATGTGGAACAGAAGCATAGATCACTACAAATAAACATTGTCAAATAAATTTTTTAAAGTTTGAGGTAAATAAGAATAAGCTAAATATACTGTGGAAGCCAGAAACCAAGAAGAAAAAATATATATACACTTCATAACATAAAAACATAGTTCTGTAAAAAATAGGTTGAACAATAAATGACAAACTAGAGAAAATATTTATAACATATACGACAAAATTTTAACATCCATTAAAGAGCTTATATGAGGAAATTAAGATATTAGATAAACAATCTAATAGAAAAATGAGAAACATACATGAATAGGATAGTCACAGAAGAAGAATGCAAATGGTCAATAACCAGGAAAAGATGCACAATATAATGTCTCGGGTAGACAAGATTAATCAAATGGCTAGCAAGGTTTGGGGAAACTAGAAAGCCCATGCATACTTGGGAAGAATGTAAAATTTGCAGATAATTTGTTAATATCTTTGAAAATTTAAAATAATCACATAAAAGTTCCACTAAATTGTAAATTTTAGTGCATCTCTAGCAATGAATGAGGTATATGTGTATATAGTTACATGTGTAATATATCTATGATAAATTGTTATAAAGTACAAAACCCCAGCATCTTAAAAATAGTTACAATCTATACACATACACATATATGATTTAAATATGTACTTGTGCATATGTGTAATTGTATATGGGTGTGTATCTCTGTAAGCACACAGATAAACATGCACACTCCATATACACAAGTATAATTAGTATATTCATTAAAAAGTCTGGAAGAATAGGCCCCAAACTGCCAATCTGTTAATGATAATTCTCTGCAGGGGGTGGAGGAATATGGAATTTGGGACTTTGAATTTCACTTTATACACTTCTATAAAATTTAAAATTTAAATCAGTTAAGTTTGTGTTGATTTTTTTTATCAATCAGAGAGATGTGGTAAACAGTCATGAGTCTAGAATGGTCTGAGAAGATGTTGTCTAGAGATGAAAAAACTGGGCTGAATTAGTGAACCTCAAAATGTTCACTAACCTTGGCTGCCATGCAATGGGCTTTTGGGGATGCAGAATAGTGGTATAAAAGCCATCTGTATTTTATTTATGTTAAGAACAATGAATATGTTTACAATATTTAATGTAAACTATGTGATCTGTTTTCCATTAAAATATTTTTTAAATTGTGTGTGTTTCTGTGTACACAGATAAATGACATTTATTGGGATATTTGCCAGCTCATCAGTCAACATTCAAAAAGCATTTAATACTCTATATACTATGTGTAGAGAACTGTGCCTGGGAGCATGAAGACAGAAATAAATAAAACACAGTCTCTGTGTTCCAGAAGGTCACAGCCCAGTAGTAGAGATACACACACACACACACACATTACAATGTGATGGGATAAGTGAAGTAATGGGAGGAAAAAACAAGGTAGAGTGTTATCACATAAGTTGTAACGAGCAAATCTATTTGGCAGAGTCAGAAAGTTTCTTGGAGGAGTAATATCTGCACTGAGTTTTGAAGGGACAGAAATTTGTGAGTTCAATAAAGGACTACAAGGCATTCCAGACAAGGCAAACATCAAACATGTCTGAAAAAACATCGCCTTCAGTGATACTAACAACTAGTATGATTAAACATTTATTATGTGTTTCAAGCAATGCCCTCAGTGTTTTGTATGCAATAACTCAGTTAATCCTCACATCAACTCCATGTACAACTATTATCATCATCCCTGTGTTACAAATGAGAACACCAAAGCACAGAGAGTTTACACAACTTGCTCGATGTCACACAAATAATATGTGGCAGAGTTGTTTACAGCAGAATCAAGGCAAACCCAGGCAGTCTGACCTTAGAGCTCCTGCTCTTAGCTATTAAACCATACTTCTAAAATATAAGAAGACTTCTGAAAGTAAGGCTATAAAATTAGGATTATAATGATCACAGACCGTGTTCCATGCTAAAGAACTTGAACTTTCCTCAGTCCCTTACAGAGAATCAGAAGAGGGTTGGGCAGATGCTATCTAGAGATTTACAAGTTGTGCTGAACTAGTGCGTGTGGAGCCCTAAAAAAATGGGAAAAATAATCTGACTTGAATTTTAGAAAGAATTTTAGCAGACTTTTGGATGATAGATTTGAGAGACATGAGATGTAAGCCATGCAAAGAGGTCACTGCAATGGCTAAGACAAAAATTAATGGGATTTTGACCTAAGACAGAGTCAGAGTAAATAGAAAGAAAAAGATAGATTGGAAAAACATTCAGAAGATGGAATTGACAACATAAACAGTGACTGATATGTTGTGATTTTACTTTAGTATTTTAAGAACTTATCAAATGGAGGATAACTTTAATTAGAAAGACTGTGATTTAACTTTTCATTTATTTAGGCATATTAAGTATTAAAAATCAATACTTCACTATTCCATTACAAAAATTTGTTAGCAAGGTATAATTTAGTATCTTGAAATTATACACACTTCAATCACTTAAAATTAACTTAATAGCTTCCCATAACCTCTAGCTAGAAGATAGATGGAGCTTGTCAAATAAGTTCAGTGAATTCCCAAGGTAAAATAGTTTATATTTCCTACTCTAGTATTAGGAGGAATAAATAATGATCTGTATAGGTGTAGGCCAAAAACAACTAGCTTATCCCTTTCTTCAAATTTGTATTTGATTATGCCAAGAGGATAACTTGACAACCACATCAATTAATCCTGAGGCTGCATCATATTGGAGAAACATTTTTATAATAATTAAGACAGAGAATCATATGGACTTGAATGCTAATTTTGCCATACATCAGCTGTTTGGTCATGGGCAAGTTACCTGACCTCTTTGAACTTGAGTTTCTTTATATAAAATGAAAATAACAATAGATAGTTTGCAGGATTAGTTGGAGGATTAGCAGTAGTGTATGTAAAGCACCTGGCTCAGATGTTCACCTGCCTGATATTAGAAAACTAGGCAGATAATTTTGCTGAAACTATGTCAGAATGACCACCATTTGTGTAGTTTCACTTCACTCTAAACGGTCTAACTGAAGATTTCCCTAATCTTCATTCTGCACATTCAACACAAATTTGATCAAGAAAGCCCAAGGGCTCCATCTTTGTACACATGGAGTGTTGATTTCTCTTCCTGTGTACCCTGGTGAGGCAGAAGAATTTCTTCTAGAATATTTTTTTCACCTGGCTATGCTCCAACCTTGGAAAAAGTTGGGGTTAAGTCACAGATGGACAGGTGCCTTGAAACCTAGTCAGCTGACCAAATCTTTACACCAGAAGATCGAGTTACATATTTAGTTCAGCTGAAGGAATTTGCATTATGACATCCTTCCCTGTCTACCTCTCTTTTCTATTTTTTTGAGCAGAAATATACTGGAGGAATCCAATAAAAGTTGATAATTACATGTCTCACTTTGTCATACCAACCCTCTGTGTGAGGTAAATATTAATGCTTCCCCTTTTTTGAGTTCTGGGTTGTATAATTTCAATTATATGGGCCAGTTACTGATCTCTTACTTCTAAGTGCTATTTCCTTGAGGTAAGGAATGAAACCAAGTTTTGAGAGTAGGATAGCATCCAATAAAAAGAAATCCTAAAAAAAGCAAACTGGAAGCTTCTTGGAGTCACCCACAACTAGATTGTTAGGAAAACAAACAGCAGAGCAAGTGTTGTTAATCCTACTCCTGCTTTGTGCCTTTGGCCCTTTAGGGGATAAAGAAGTGAACCTAATGAGGCCAAAATTCTGTTTTCAACCCTACAAGTGATGCATTTAATTTGTCAGGATGTAAATCAGCAGGACTTCTCAGCGTGATTGTGTAGTATAATCCTGTCCATAAAATATTCCTCTGTGTTCTGCCAAAGAAGTGGTGCCAAAGAAGTGGTGGACCATCTGAAGGGCCAGTTCACTGACTTGGCAGCTAAGGCCCCATCATACTCAAAACTGGTAAGTCACACACCCAGACACAACCCCTAACATTCCCGGGGGAGGAAGCAAAGCGTAATTTAGATAATCCCCTTTGCAAAGTGTATTAGCTGATCCAAACCAGACCTGGCCGACAAATGGCATGTTGTTCTTACATTTCAGAGATGCCTCAATGTAGAAATAGCTTCTTGTTGCATTTGGAGGATTAAGATTCATTTAAGGAATAGGTATGGATGATCAATAAACTATTTTAAAATATATAAACAGCTTCATGCTTGACCTTCACCTTCTATCCACTTAAATGGTATGGGGGGCGGGCACGTTTCTTTGTTGATCTAGAAAGAGCTTGGCAGAGTTCCTCCAATTCCATTTCACATATGAAAATAAACAATAATAATAAACATAATAGGGAAAGTATGCTGTGTATCACAAATGGGTACTTCTGTCTTGAATAAAGAAAAACACTTTTTTTCTAAGTGGTTCGTGGAAGAATATGCCTGGTTTAAGAAGAGATGTCCCACCAACACTCCATTATACACATGGACCGTCAACAGGATGACACAGATAACTACAGAGATATGGAAATGCCAGGAGATTCAGCACTTTGATAGAAAAATACCCCCTGGAACCACATGTGAGGTAATGTCATACTTGAGGGTCAAAAACTAAGGGGTGCAGAGTAGGAGTAAAAGATGCATCTAAGTGTTTTTCAGCATGAGCACAGAAATGAATTTCAAGTTAAAACCTAAATCCCTGAATTCATTGTGAAATACCTATACTGCTAGGAAATGAAATTGTTATAATCTTGAAAAAAGTTATCATTATCAATAAATGGTGTGATTTGTACATATAAGAAAACCTGAATTTTCCTTAGAAATTAGAATTCAGTGAGGGAAA
This sequence comes from Eubalaena glacialis, assembly GCF_028564815.1. Taxonomy (NCBI): domain Eukaryota; kingdom Metazoa; phylum Chordata; class Mammalia; order Artiodactyla; family Balaenidae; genus Eubalaena; species Eubalaena glacialis. The sequence continues at coordinate 58,843,256 of NC_083732.1, forward strand.
AACTCATTAGCACAAGGCATGTATGTGCTTGGGATCAGGAGTCAGATTCCTCTGAGAGGCTTTGGCACATGGAGAAACCCTGCACACTTGACCTGCAGTGCAGCTCTTCTGAGAGCTCAAACTTTGACTCAGCTTTACGGATGGAACAGAGAGAACATTTTTTAAGCAGTTGCTGTTGAAAAAAAATTATTCTATGGTGAGAATTCCATAGAAGGAAATGATACCAGGTGCCATATCAAGAATCATAATGGAAAGACAAAAGAATCCAACATGATCTGGAATTAGGGTAGGTAGGGTATATTTAGAAGAAGAGGAGGGGAAGAAGAAGAAAGAGGAGGAGGGAGAGTGGGGAAGGAGAAGAAGAAGAAAGAAAAGAGAGAAAGAATGAATATGAGCAGGAGGGAGGGAAAGAGAGAGACAGAGACAAGAAGAGATGGAGAGAGCAGAGTACAAGTGACACTTAAGAAAAGCATTTGTTTTTGTAGTTAAGGGTGAGCACTTTTAGGCCTCCCAGCTAAAGTGTCAGACATACACCAAAAGATAATACACATAGCAGCAGCAGGAGAATTGAAGAGTGTAAATTCATGCTGATGACTTTTTTAATAGAGAAATCATATGTGGCCACACACCTAGTGAGAGATGAATCACAACGACCCTAGGTTACACTTATAAAATGAAATATCATGTAGTTATTAAGAATTATACTAGAGCGATCTTTACTGATTAAAAAAGGTATCTATCTCCACAGAAAGCAGGCTGCAAAACAGTATGTATAGCATGACACAACTTTTTGAGAAAACATATTTATATTTTTTATACAGCAACATATGAAGCTCTCTCAGTGTGATGGGATTATGGTTTTTAATTTTCTTGTGTACCTTCTCACTTTTCTACAATAAATGTGTGTTATTTATAGAATTATAAAAACAACCTAAGAATACGTTAAAATTGTCATTATTTTACTTCTTCATTCCTAGACAAAGCTTTCACAATAGCATCTTGAAACGTGATTATAAATGGGGTTTGCTTTTAGCGACAAAGTTAAAGCATGGTAGGACCCTAAATCAAGGGATAGTTGCCGTAAAGTGTACCTGTTACATGTATGTGTCTGGTCACTGTGAAAATGCAGTGGGATAAATGGTACTTTTAAACAGGATTTTCAATTCCAGAACATTTCATCATGCAACCAGTTCAGAGTCAAGTCCTGTCAAGTTTATTTATAGTTATTTAGTTATACAGTTTACCCCATGACATAGTACAAAGATAAACAAATGTAGGACTTAGAAATACAAGTCACAAAACATGGATTGACCCCTTTCAGACTCTAAACCAAAAGTCAGGTTTATCTTCTTCATGTAAAAGTTTAATTATAATCATTGTCATTAAGGCCTACACTTAGCATAAAGTTGGGAAATCCTTCTAGGTTGCAGACAGTACTGAGAGATCATGTGCTACAGTGGAAAGAGAAGGACTAGCAATAAAGAAGCCTGGATTACATTCCCAGTTGTGCCACCAGCAAGCTGTGTGACCTTGGATAGATCACTCACTTCCACTGAGCCTGTTCCCTCATCTGTAAAGTAAAAGGAGAACTAGCAGTTCATCTTAGGTGCCTTTCTGGTTTGGAATATGGTGGAAACTCTGGTTCCACTGAGACAATGGTATTTAATTAGTTTGTAGCAACACAAAGATCTTTAAATCAATATAATGCATAAGAACCGAAACTTCTTCAAGCTGTCCAAATATCCAGAAGAAAATGCAGTTAATATACAATATATTTGCTCTACAGAGGTCAGTGCTTTGATTGAATTGTCCATTATGAATGCCAGTGACTTGAAAATAATGTAGTCTATATATCATCCTGGCTGTCAGGATCTGTAAGTCCCTTTCACTTACCTGAGATGATTCATAGTTTATAAAACACACCTATAAAGCTAACCAAATAAATTTATTATGTTCAGAGCTAATGGCTTTAAATGGAAGGGGGAAACAACATTTGAATCGGCTTTACAGGGAAATAATTTTCTGAAAAGAAAATTTGCTTCTCTCCAGTGAGAGATCTCTGAATTCAAACCTTGTAGCTCTGTACAAAGTTTAGGGCTGGTAGAGTGATAATTCAAGTTACAGAGTTGCAGAAGCTCTACCTTTTCCCTACTTTTTGGTTCTGCTGGAAATTGTCAATATTTTGTGTCACCAAATTTAGTCATAGAATCAATTAATTTTTGTGGATACGGTAAGATTTGAACAACTGAACATTAGATAAATTAGTGTTAAAAGTTATAAAAAGCAAATATTTCAAGAGTGTAAGCAACAGTATTAATCTTATTGTTGACATACTTGCTGTAGTCACCTTAAGCTCTCATTCCTTTTTATATTAAAAATTAATTTGGCTCTGTATTTTTCTTTTTGCAAATTACATCAATCTTTTTTTAAGAGTTGGCAGAGTGGTGGAGGATATAAATAACTACAAATGTACATATTTTTGGAATACAACAATCTTCACCTGTTTTTCTCATGAATCTTTAGGATTTCATTTGTCTGTTGAAGAAGTTGTTTCTCTAGCTTGTATGTTGACAATGAATTCTCCAGCAGTTGTATTTCAAGTCGAGAAGTTTGATTTAGTACCTTAAGATAAAAGATAAAAACATTTCAATCTTTACAAAGAGTCAAAACAATTATTTTGGGGTTTTTATTTAGCTGTGTTTTCTTTTTAAATAATATTTCTTCTAGAATAATTAAATGGTCTACATTCTACTAATTAATGCCTTACATGTCTCAAACATTATATTTGTTCAAGATTGAAGTTGCAGTTGAATGAGAAAACTGAGTTGTTAAATCCATTTTCATATTTCAATTTTCATTTCCTCAAACCCTAGGATATTCCCCTGTGCTAATTGTCTTATATATATTATCTCCAATATTTACAAGTACAAGATAAGTGTTAGTACAAGGTCTTAGATATTGTGTGTAACAAAGAATAACTACTAGGCATGTAAAACATGTCTGCCTTGATCCATCACCTCGCAAAAACTAATTAGAAATGTGCAGCAGAAGCTAACACACCATTGTAAAGCAATTATACTTCAATAAAGATGTTTAAAAAAAAAAAAAGAAATGTGCAAAAAACTCGTGATATAGTTTAGACAGATTCATGATCACAATTATTGAACACCTATCATGTTAGTTCATGTCAGCCCTTCCAGATGTCATCATATCACGGACATGGGTACACAATGAAAAGAGGAATTGTTATCATCAGTTTACAAATGAGGCAACTGAAGTTCAGAGAGAAGCCAGAAACCACACAGGAACCAAGGGAAGAGTTGGGTTTCAAACCCAGATACTGTGATTCTAATTCTAATGCTTTACACAGAAAACCAAGAAGAGGGAGAAACAAACCATCCTGGGTCTTCATCTGAGGAGATGAAGTGACCAGGAACCCAGACTGCACTGAAGACAGACTGTTAGTTATCCTTTCAACTGCACTACACTGGGTCCTCAAGAAACAGTAAATGTTCACCTCATCTTGAATCACAAAGACTCATGCTGCTAGTCAAGCTTTAATATAACATGAGTCTGAGCCATGAACCCAAACCTACCCATCCTCCAAGCAAACATCACACACTCCAGTCTTAGAAGATGCCTTCAAACTGTGACACTGCCTTTGTCCTGCCCCCTTCTCCTTCTTCTTTAAGGGAGGTAAAAAGGGCAAGGAAGAAGGTAAAATTATAGTTTTAAAAGCTCCCTATGTCATTTGAGAATTTTTAAAACCACCATACCTTTTTTAGAACTATGTATTGAAAGGAACCTGGGAAACCTTCTGGAGGGTCAATATCAATCTAAAGGGTCCTCCTCTAAAAATGACACCAGTAGAACTTTCCTCCTTCTTTGTAGCAGGTCTAAACCTGGGATTATATCAGATGCACACAGAAAAAGCCTTTTCAAAATATACTGACACAATCAGGGCTGGGCTTGGGCTAATGGAGATTGTGGGGAAAGGGGATGTATTTGCAGGGGGAGCAGGACAGGGACTAGGGTGAGATGAGAGAGGCGACTGCCTGAGTTGTAAAATTTAAGGATGTGTCAAAAAACTCAATAATCAAGATAAGTAATATTTGAATGCAACATTTTTAAAGATCAAAATTAAGGTAAAAAAATCCAAGTTGAACAGAATATCATTTTAAAATAAAGACAGGATATGCTACTACAAATATATGATTCAGTCTTGCATAACTTGATCTCATTCCTTTCACCCTAGTCCCAGTCCTGCTGAAGGGGCTGGGCCAGGGGGTTGGGGAAAAGGATACTGAGATGGGGCATTTAGCTCTAAAAAAGTTTTAAGCTACTATGATTCATTTATACAACTGTCATGAATATGGATCTGAAAACCAGTCTAAAAGTTACTACTACTAATTAAAACTCGTATTTGTGGAGTGTTCTAGAGTTTTAAAAAAGTATTTCCCATCCTGAATTGTTTCATTTGAGGAAAAACAGGAGCAAGAGGACCTGAGATTTGAAGATAGAGTTAAAAGCAGCCCAGAGGAAAAAATGGCAGAGAATGTAAAGATGAGGGATGCACAAGATATAACTTTCAACTATTAAACATATTTTTGTCCGGGCAAGTTTTCTGTTTGTTTGTTCATGAACTAGAATGACAATTTATAAAATAATTAAATAGGGGATGGCACATCCATATTTTTTAGTGAGATTTAGAACAGTGCTTGGCACAGAGAAGACCCTCAATGTACCATACATTGTCTCACTGAATCAAGCATATCATATGCTGTTAAATGAAATCTGTTTTCTCCTTTATTCACTGTATTCTCTGATCACACTTCCTGATATTCTCAAATACCAAAACTTTTATTTTACAAAGGACAAAAATTGTTCTTTTCCATGTCTGAGAAGAACACGAGAGAACACTGAGAACAAAATGGAACCATCCAAAATTGAAAATGAAGTTGCCTGTATCTAAGTGTGGAGACACTATAGCTCCTAATTTTTCTCTACTTTGTCCTGCAAAGTCCATTTGCTACACAGCAACCAGAGTGATCTTTTTAAAAACACAAATCAGATGTCATTTCCTATATTAAATATGCTAATGACTTCCCTTTGCAATTAGAACAAATTCCAAAGTTCTTGGCCTAGCCCTACAAGGTCCTATGTGATCAGGACCCTGATTACTTCTCAGATCTCACTTCCTTTCAACTCTCCCCCTTGTTTATTATGCTCCAATAATATTGGCCTTCTTTCTGCTACCCCAACATGCCAAATTCATCTCCATCTCAGGGTCTTTGCAGTTTCCCCTGCCTGGAATGCCCACCCCTTCCCAGATGCATGGCTGATTTCTTTTCATCATTCATGTCTTACCTAAGGAGGTCCTTCCTGGCTATCCTCTGTAGAGGAGCTCCCCCATCATCCTCCATCAGGTGGCCCTGTTTTACTTTCTTTATGAAATCATCACTCTTGGAAATCATCCTGTCAGTTCACTCATATGCTGCCTTTCTGCCCCGTGAGGATGTCAGCTGCACAGAGGCAGGACTACTCCATCTGGAGCCCTCCAAACCTCCAGAGCCCAGCATGGGGCCTGGAATCCTGGGGCACTCAGAGCTATTAGATGATCCGCTAGGCAGTGGATAGTGAGTTGGTTTTCAAGTTGGGTAATGCTCAGAGGGTAACAAGAGAGGGTAACAGGCCAGGTGAATATCAAGCTGGACTTCAATTATAACAGCCCAAATCTAAAGCAGCATCTGAATGTGGGAGAAAGAGGGGGACAAATCTCAGAAGTCCAGGCTGTGTCAGGTCATCTCAGGCCAATTTTGAGCACAAAAGCCAACCCTTTCTCTTCTTTCCCCATCACCTTAACCCAATAGCTGCTTTATTTCAACTCTCTCCCTTGATGTATTAAAATAGGCCTGAAGTTCAAAAGCAGGCATCTGAAGAGAACTGTACAGGAAACTATGATAAATTGACCACTTTCTTTCCATGTGTCTATGGAAATTGCTGCTTAGCAATAATCTAAGTGTTCCATTAAAATGACAAAAGACATTTCCTTCTTTAGCCTAAACACATTCCAAAAGCATATATCAGAAAGAAAGAAAAGAAAGAAAGAGATAGAGAGAGAAGGAGAAAAAAGGAAAGGAAAGGAGAAGGAAAGCAAAGCAAAGGAAAGCAAAGCAAAGGGGAAAGTGAAGAGTATATGACACAAGCCCCCAAGAAACAATTTCAAAGCTTAAATTTTTCAGAATATACCACAGAGTAAGGAACATATAAGACTTGGAACTGCGGATTTATGGACTATAAAATTTCAGTTCTTTCTTTAAAAAATAAGCAAAATTCTAAAAATAAAAATTACTATTTTTTTAAAGAAAGTGAGCTAGATAATTTCATCCAGCTTCCCTTTAATACTTGAGTGCCTCTAATCTTCCTTGAAAGGAAAATCTCCCACAAAAGAAAATTTCTTTCACTGCCATATTAACTTTGCAATCAGCCTTGCTGTAGGTTTGTGTTTTCTTTTACTTTAACTGTCTTTCAAATAAAAAATATAACACAAGGTATGATGTCTTGGCAATTAGACTTTTACAGAAGAATGAAGGCTGGTACACGTACATGGAATGAGAGTTAGATCACCATTTTACAAAATCAATGAAATAATTTATTTGGTCAGTGATGGGCAATGTGACAAAATATCACCCTACAGTTTTCCTGTTAATTTCCAAGGGGAAAATGGACAATTGGAATGGAGAGCTGTGGAGCCTTTTACCCTAACCAAGTTAAAATAGCGTCACTGAGAGGGTGGCAAGCTGGCATTTGTGCCTCCTGATGAGATGCAATAGGAGGTGACCAGTAATTCTACAAAGTACTCCCACCACCTTGTTCAACTCAACCTCATTAAGCCTATAGACTTAATTTCCAGTTTAAAAAAAAAAATACAGGGGATGGAAGAGTAAAAGAAATATTCAGACAATTTAAGAATATGGGACAGTATACAGAACAAAACCTCAAGAAAAACAAGAAAGTCAAACAGAGAAAGACAAATATTGTATGTTATCACTTATATGTGGAATCTAAAAAATAAAACAAACTAGTGAATATAACAAAAAAGAAACAGACTCACAGTTACAGAAAACAATTTAGTGGTTACCAGTGGGGAGAGGGAAGGTGAGGAGAGGCAAGATAGGGGTAGGGGATTAAGAGGTACAAACGACTATGTATAAAATAAACAAGCCACAAGGATATATTGTACAGCACAGGGAATATAGTCAATATTTTATAATAACTATAAATGGAGTATAATCTTTAAAAATTGTGAATCACTATGTTGTACACTTGGAACATATAATATTGTAAATCAACTATACCTCAATTTTAAAAAATGTAAGGTTACTCCAAATTAAAAGGGACTATTAAGTCTTGAAAAGTAAAATGTCTATAAAATTTTTGGCAGAAAAATTGAGGAAATTTGAACGTGAAAATTAATCTTAGAGAATTATTAATTTTAGTCATAATAATATATAGATAATACTATACATAATTATTATAATTATATTGTATATTTTAATTTATATTATATATAAACATATAATGTATTTATAATATAATGATAACCTCACTGGGATATGGAGTTTAGTAGAGATAGTACTTGTATTACAGATGCAGAAATTTTGGGTAGAAGTAACTTGCCCAACAGAGCTAATTCACAGTAGAGTCATAATGGAAGCCAGGTAATCTGCCTCTAGTCTGAGTTCTTTCCCATAGGCTCATGCAGCTATACACAAGTAGCTTCCCTCTGGAAAAGAAAGGTATCTCCCCTCAGTCAATAACAACTGCTATCAAAATGATTTCTTTCAATCACCAGGAGATCTTCTGCTTGTTGCAGCGGATGGCATCTGACTTCTCTCCAGTACTCACCCTAACACTACACTAGCATTACGAGGCAGGAAGATGGCCAAATTTCTCATGCTCCTCAGAGTACAGAGAAAATACATTCATCCAATGTTCTTAGTCAGTCAGAACATCTTTGCAGTAGGCTGCTTCTGTTCAAAGTCCTATTCTGACCCATCCACTATTCGTGGGTATATATTACCACCAACACACAACCCTTAGGACATTGCCCTTGGCTTGGGAGCATTGGGCTGAAATATACAGAAATTAAGAGACTAATATTAGTGAATTTAATCATTCAGTAAGTATTTATTGAGAGCCTACTGTGTACCAAGTACTGTTTTAAATCCTAAGGATAGAACAGTAAGCAAGACAGACAAAATCCTTGCTCTCTAGAAGTTTGTTTCTTGGTGCAGGGGTTAGCCAGCTTTTTCTGTTAAGGGCCATACAGAAAATATCTTAGTCTTGGCAGGCTCTGATGCAACTACTCAATTCTGCTGTTTTATTGAGAAAGCACCCATATACAACATATAAAACTTTATTTACAAAAAAAGATGGCATTTCGAATTTGACCTATGGATCATGGTTCACTGAGCTCTCTCCTAATGGGTTATCAAACACTTTTTCCAGACCTTTTGAGAAAACTGATTACCAGGGTATTTTCCTTGGATGACCTTTAGCAAATTTATTTTACTGCCATTTCAATTAGGTCAAAGTTAAATATTTATTCAACTATCCTCTCATCAAGTTAAAGAGATAGTGGCTCAACTTTGAGAGGTGCCCTTTCTGTCCTTTCAAACCTGTTTCCACCTAGAGATTCAATCTCATTTATTAAATTGTTCCTGGACTGCCTTAAATTTATAATTGTATGATTCAAGTCCAAACAACAGGTGTGATAGTTTGTGACCTCTAAGAAGCAGATGATGAATTAGACTTGCAGGAAATTTATTAGGGGACATGCCTGCGAGAGAAAATTGGGAAGAAGCCAGAGTTGGCCAGGGTCACCTTCTGACTGGGATGTAGATCGAACCACAGTGAAGAAGAGAGGGAAGGGAGTAAGGCTAACTGGAAGTTTTAGCCTGCAGGGAAGTTGTGCGAAAGTGTGGCAAGGCTGATGGAGAGCCCTTAGCCAAGCCATGTGTCAGTGCAGTCCTGCAGCTCCCAGGAATGGGTCTAAGTATCACTGCCACAATGTGTCATTGGCTGGAAGTGGCCCCTGAGAATTGTGGTCTCTGCACCAACACAGTGATGGATTTCAGAGCACAGCAGCTGGGGCCATTGGTCTATTACACCCCCCCCCCCCACAGTAGGAGACTGGAAAGATGCATTGTTATAACTGTGGGGAAAGGTTCCATAGCTAATTAACTTGATGGAAAGTCAAGAAAGAAATGGTTTAGAAAAGTTTTGCCACATTAACTCAATTAAGCTCACTGAAGATAAAGACTTTTACTTATTGTTGTATTCTATTTAGTACCTATTAAAATACCTTGCGTCAAGGAGGTACTCAAAATATATCTTTAAAATTTTTATTAAATTCTATTTCTAACACTATGGCTCCATATAAATGATTGGAAGTTGAAGGAAACTTAAGCCCAGTGTCTATAGAACTTCCCTATAGTTACACAGCCAGCAAGCAGCAAGGACAACAATGGATGCTAGGATTACATGAAATGATGTGCAGACATGTGGTAAAACGCCAATAGCTAGTGGTACCTTCAGCAGCAGCTGCATCTTCATCATTTACAGAAAACATTCAGTTGCTACTATTAGGTCCACATTAATTTGCTTTATCTTATTTCCCTTTTATCCTGTGCTTGGACCCAAGTTGTGTCTGCAGCCTTTGAGAGAGAAAGGAATCACAAGAGGGAGGCAGTACAGATAGAGAGCTGGTAAAGCATGTAGACTCATGCCAGACTGCCTGGGTTCAAATCTTCCCTCTAACATTTACTAGTATTTTCCCCTGGGGAAAGTTGCTTTACCTCTCTGAGTTTCAGTTTCCACATTTTTAAACAAGGGATGATAATAGTACCTACCCCATCAAGTTTTTAAAAAATTATTCAAAAGCTAATAAATGTAAAATTGCTTAAAAAAGAGTCAAGCACAGGTTATTAGAGGTAAATTTTAATGTCATTTTTTGTCTACTAGTGTACCTCTAATCAAAATTGGCCTGAGGAAGAAGTCAGAAATACATTCACACTACAGGAAGGGACATGAATAATGTCTGAAACTAAGCCCTTCATACTGCACACTTGGAAAGAGGAACTGGAAGGAGAGGAGATATTGGTATGAAACGATAAGAGAGTAAGAAAAACACTGCAAGCTGAACTAAGGAGGAAGGAACAGGCCCAGTGCTGGTTCCTGATCTCACCACCATGACCAGCAGGGTTACTTAGATATACTCATTCTCTGTCTCTTTTCTGATCATGATGCTTATTGGGCACAAGAATATTTTTAAGTGCCACTGCAATAAAACTAAGGCTCTACCACCTTTTGTTAAATTCAAGTCTAGAAGGTCAGCAGAGGACTAGAAAGCAATAAGTTACTTATCTTTATAACAACATCATGTGAAAGCTAGGGCACTAAAATATACTGCAAAACCATTGGCATGAGTTCCTAAAATAACTGAGGACCTGAAATCAGTTTAGGAAAAGCAGCACTTACCAACGAGAAACAAAGTAGAATGAATATGGGAGGAAAAACGTGGGAGCATGCCCGGATAGCACTAAAGGATCTATTGGTTTATAAACGCTTATTATTAAAGACTAGAGCATTTTGAGATTAAGGAATAATCCAGGATTCACTTTGTGAACTTGGCCTTGCATCAGAACTTGAGTGCACTTGAATGATTAGGTCTAAGTAGACTATGTACTGTTGTAAAGGTTCAAATAAGCACCTCATGGATATACATTCACATGATAAAGGGTTGGAGCATCACAGCTACGAATAGCAGAGACGATTAGAAGATATTAAAATGAAGATGAAAAGAACACCCAGGATTCACTCTTAAGGTAGGACCTAGTTTGTCCGAGCCATTGTCAGACAATCTATCTCCACCTTCCTCTCATTGCAAGTTCTGATGGATTTGTGATTTTTGAGATGTTTTCCAGGCTTCAGCTATATTAAAATTCTTCTTGGAGCATCTAATAAATTTTCATTGGCCTTTAATGACTATTCAACTTTAGCTGCTCTATATAGGGAATAGGTTTATTTCCTATGAATTTTCTGTGCTATTGTCCATAAAGTACACATCTCTTAGCCTTAAGGACGCAGAACAAGTTGTTATCTCTTAAAATTTTACATAGCATGCATCTTAACAGTTTGGAGATTGGTATGCTGACAATGGGAATTTTTTCCCCAACAACTTCAATTCCCAGTTGGAAATAGAACAAAAACAACTCAATTTGGGGGATGGAAAAAAATGAAACAAAATGCTGTCATGTATGTCATAAAACTTTTAAAAGAAATGCATAAAAATTCAAATGTTCAACCAAGTAGGGTAATATTAATTGTGTATTTCAGTCTTTGAATATATAGAATGCTTTGTAGGAGATGGTAAGCATTCAGTTCTAGTAAAAATAAGAGAGAACACACTCACATTATTCATACCACAAGAAACTTCATACCACTGAGCAAGCTTGGTTCATAGATCAACAAGCTTGCTCAGTGTGATGATAACAGATTACAGAGTCTCATAATTTTTAGTTATAATATGTAATTTTCCCTTCCTCATCCCCCATAATTATCTGATGATAGTGTGCAACAAAAATTATCTTCCAAAGCCTATGTGATTTATTGTTCCAATGTGATCCACATTTAAGCTCTTACTCAATTAGATAATTATTAGTATTACTAAACAAGGAGGACAGAGAAAGAAATGAGTATGAATCACAGTTTGAGTACCAAATTCAATTCACTAGCTCTATCAATGTGAGAAAATCATTCAAACTTTCTGTTCTAAATAGTCTTCATAAACATCATTTGTCCATTGGAAAGTGGTTTGCATAATATAAAATGCTCTATCCATGTAAATTATTGTTGTTATATCTCTTTAAATATCAACATTTGATCTGTGTGATGCCATTAACACAAATGACACAAAATAGAAATAAGGTTGCATATTATTTTTGAATTTATACTGTTAAAAGAGTTAAACATTAAAGGCCATTAGAGGTGGCTTTAATGTCTTGGTAACCTACATAAGCAAACCAAAATCTAAGCCAGAGTCAATGCACTTGAATCTAAGAAAGTAAACTTAAGAACAACCAATCACAAACAGCCAACTAGGCTTTCCCAAATAAGGCAACTGCTTAAGCTATAGCCAATCAAATAATTTCCTTGCTTTGCTTCTGCATCTTCTCTATTAAAACTTTTCCCTTAGCTCCTGCAGTAGAGCTAGATACTTTCAGTTAGGTGCTGTCCAATTTGAATCAATGTTCACTCAAACTCTTGAAAATTTTAATGTGCCTCAGTTTACCTTTTAACAATATACTTCACCTTTGATTCCAGAAATCAACTATTACATTGAGACAGAATCATCCTCTGGGTTTCAGAATGGTAACAGGAATAACCATTTCCATGGTTAAAAGGGGACCAAGAGATCATCTTCCAGTCATCAAAAATAATATTTTCATTAAACTGTAATGGTAGGCTTGTGACAGTGATAATTAAAAGGCATTTTACTGATTTGTACATAAAAAATGTCATTGTCCATAGTAGGGTAATATATATATATATGCATGGACACGAAGAGTTTTAATTGACTTCTCATTATAAAATCATGCTGAATAAGAACAAAATCTGCACATCCCAGATCAGTTTATTTGGGGTTTTCCTTCCTATCCACTGACTGCACAAAACCTCTGCAGGTACCATTATTGTTAGAGTACTACTGGAGATAAAACAGGACAGGTCAAAAATGTACATCAAAGGCACCAATTTGACACAAATGGTTATTCTGTTTGACATATATCATATCACAGTTGGTAGCTAAAGTGTTTATTTGAAATTTAAATGCTGATTAAGTCCTTTGCCTGTTTTTGGAAGCACATACAAACAGTCCTAGTCCTGTTTTAGCAAGCACATACAAAGCTAAATATACCAACTCTCATGAAATCAAAAGAAACATGCATAGCATGTCAGGCAGTCATTGTTGTTATTACCAATAAACAAAAATGTATATGTTTCCCCAGTCCCAGTGCTGAAATGTGCTCTGTGTTTATGGAGTAAGTTAAAGGAAAAAAAAATCATCTGGGTTAAGAGTTTGACGACTCTGGCTCAGGGGTGTACCTGGGTCTCAACATCTGTCAGCTTTCTGGTCTGCTCTGCGGTCTGAGAGAGGAGGCTGGTCCCTATCTCGAGCATGGTGGCGGTGTGGTTCTGAACTGCATTCTGCTGTATCTGAGCCATCTCCGACTTCATATTTTCCACAATGTAGTTCTCAATCTGCAAGAGATAAAGGACAAAACATACTACATTATAAGCAAAGTCTTTCAGTTGAAGCATGTAATATTTACAATGATAAAACAAGACACAGCTGGCAAATCAGCCATCTGGCAGGAATCCTCAGCATCTCTGGGAGCCGGGGAAATGGGAGCAGAGCACATAGGAACACAGTTGCTAACAAACCCGTAATATACTGATGCACATATATAATCAACACAATCATAATGAAAATTCACACTTGGATAGTGCTTTCTCATTTAACCCTTACAGCAAAGATAGAGAGTTAAGCACAGATGACCTCACTGTTCTTTTTATTTTATAGCTGCGGAAACAGAATTAGAGAAGGTCAACGATGAGCCTAAGGTCACCAGCAAAAATTCAACAGAGCACAACAATTTAAATCTAAATCTTGGTTCTCTGGTCTTTTCATTATACCATATTGACCACTTATCTCTGAGAAATATTCAGCCTCCTCTGTAATGAAAAATAAAAGACCATGCTGGGTTAGGGAAATGGGGCAAGTAGTGGGAGGGGGGCAGATACCCAAAACACAAGCCTTTAAGGGAATCTTAACGTATAGGCAACAGCATATGAAATGAGCTGCAGAGCCTCAGAGCTAGCTAAAACTATTCTCAGTGCTCCTTTGCAAGCTCAAAAAGAGGCACTGAAAATATGGTCCATAAAGCAGCATTTGCCCTTCTTGCCTTGGAGAACATCTAGTCCTTTATGGTGCCATCTTAGAGAATACTACGGTTGTAAAATAAATGGTACCATAGGGGGCAAGAAGAATTATTAAGTGACTTACTATGAGGGAGCCCGTTAGGCACTTGGGAGAATAAAACTGAGCGTATTTTTCATATGCTTGAAAAATACAGAAAGAAGCCTGCACTTCCCTGTCAGTGCACTTAATTCTCCCCCACAACTGTGTGGTGACTACATTTTATTACCCAATTACACATAAGGGGAAACTGCATCCCAGAGAAGTCCGGTCCAAGGCCACACACCACAAAAACAGCCAGACTTGGATTTGAGTGCTGAAGTCCTTAACTTTCATACCAACACTGCTAACCACTTGATAGTTCTGCCAAGTCGTGCTTCATAAGCTAGGTTCCAAATCATTAACAGCTACGTGATTTTTACTGATTTAGTGAACCAAAATACATCCACTATTTTATAATCTATAGTAACACTATTGTCATGTAATAAATATAGCTTAAAACTAAATTCTTCTTTGTAACTTTGGCAGTTCACTTTCTAACAACATTTCTTGCTTATTTCTATTTATCAAACATGAGTCTGTCCCAAGCTAAAGAAAATGAAAGGTCAGAATCAAACTCATATTGTTATTAATAAGTTCTGACTTTGTTCTTGGTCAATATAAGGTAACTCCCCTTCAACCTTTCAACTCCCCTTCCCAAATTAGAAGTAGGGGGAAAGTTTCAACTCACAAAAATTTATTATAAAACAAATACAAAATAGATTAGAACACTTATCTGGAAATTATCTTAACAAAACTTAAGGTCTCTAGGGTAAATTTAATCTTGGCTTTATTCCAATTGAACTAACATATTTTAACAACAGTGGAAGGGTAGAGGAAAGGAGGGTGGGTTGGAGTAACAGACATCTATTGTCTTAGACTCTGCATCATATGTTCCCTCTTTTCTAAATAACTTCCCTTAACTTTCTTTTGGGAAATTGTCTTTTCCTCCTTCAGAACAAATGCTTTGGGTGGAGTTGTCCCACCCTAGCTTCAGGGTTAGGTACATGTTTGAGCCTGACAATCCAGAATGTTCTGCCCCTGCTTAGCGAGAATAAATTGTTCAAGAATGGAAAGGTACTGTAAGCAAGGCCAGTAAGTCTCAGTTATGTAATTTTGTCTAACTAGCCTACAAAAGAACTTCTTTTTCCTCTGTGGTAAGCTGGTAACATATATGCCTGACACTGCTGATGCCCCATTTTGCCATCACAAAACTAGAGCCAGTCTAAGAATGAGGCTAAGTCAGAAAGATAGGTACGTAGGTAGATAGCCAGATAGCCAGGTGATACAGATAGAAGGATACTTTTAGAGCACCTCCGTCCTGTCATGTTTTTAGCCAGATCCACCCTTGGACATTCAGTTATAAATTCTGTGATGTCCCCTTGAGCAGCCCACTTTATTTTTTTGTTTTGCGTCAATCACATTGATTTAGTTTCTAACAAAACAAAAAAAGTCTTGACTGATAAATCTGATGGATGCTTAGCGAAGGAAGCCTCAGACAGGCACATATTAGCAGTATGTTCCTTGCTTATCCAGGGAATTTGGGGCTGTATATAAATGTGTATATTCTCAAAAATGGCAGATAAGTCTCCATCATGGAGATGATACCTACCATTTATAGCTGACATTTATCCACTGTCTACCACGTGGCAGGCACTGAGCTAAGTGCTTTCCTTTCACAAAAGCGCTTAAATCTCACAACAACTTTATATGGTAGGTATTGTTATAGCCGCTTTATAGGTAAGACTACCAAGCCTTAGAAAATCCACAACTTGCTCAAGAACAAACAAGAATTTGGCACCCCCAGTGTCAAAACCCAGGTTTTTAACCTCTAACCTATTCATCTTAAGCACTACTAAATTACCCTATGCATTTTATTACATAGGTCCTAAACCTTGTGTGTTTATCCAAACTGCATGGGGAGCATTTTAAAAATGCAGATGGAGGTACAACACACCAGAACTTTGAATCAGAATTTTCAAGGGTATGTACTAGGAAACTATATATTTTTAAAACTTCCTAGCGTAATTCTGATTCAGGCAAAGAGCAATGCTTCTCAAAGTGTGGTCCATAGAATAACTGCCTATATCAGAACTATTTATGAACAGTCTTCCATGAGATAAGAAAATTATATCAGAATGCAAATTATCTATGTTGCTAAGCACACTGGTGTGTGTGTGTGTGTGTGTGTGTGTGTTTATATATGCATATGTGTATATATATATAAAGAAAGTAATGCTCCAATGCTTTAATTTACATTCTGGTGCTAGCTTCTTACCTTGTTGACAAAATGGCAATTTCCTTGAGTAAAAGTGATTTAGACCATTAAATTATTCTATGCCAGATTCCCTGCTTACCAAGAAATTTCAAATAACAACTTGGTTTCCTATGCAGATTTCTCTCCTGAGAGAAAGTTCACTAATCAGTGAGCTCCAATACAGATGTGCTTGATAATTACATATCAATTTCTTATGCAGTTGGTTAGTGGAGTCAGTTCCCAGACTTTGATTTGTTCTGGGTGTAATAATAATCATGTGCCCCAGTCTCCATAGAGGAGGACACCCTCTGGCATAGAGCGACTATTATATCAACGTTCAGCTGCTTTGTGGTCCTATCTCTGTTAAGATACTATCTATTCATCTATTCTGTATTATTGTGCTTTTTTTTTTAAACTGTAAAAATTAACACCAACAAAGCAAAATATCTGCTTTATGCCAGTATTTATCACAAAGAGCTTCCCAATTCTGCTGACCCTGTTGTAGAAATAAAGTAGGTCTCCAACCTATCCTAAAATTCTTATTTGGGCTGCCATGATGAGTAACATGAATCTAACTCTAGCTAATTATTTTTTAATCAAATGGGGCTGCTCTAAGAGTAACTGCTTTTTAATGCAAAAGGTAATGGCACACTGAAGTAGCAAAAACCAGATGTAGTTGATTTAAAGGCTGAGGAGAGAGGCAGAAGTCAAATATACAATGTGTGATTAATAAGGAGGACTACTTTCATCTTAATCTCTAAACATTCCTCTGTAGATGTATAACTGTGAAATCCATCTTCATGTGCTATACTAGCCTGGTTCAGAAAAGATTTGTAACAAATTTGATTGTCTTCATATATTCTGTACTGGTTTCAAAATATGTTTACAGAATATAATGGCTACTTCAAGGTTCAACATTTTATAAACATCTAAGATGTGAATCTTAAGCTTAGAATTTGCTGACCACAAGAGCTAATGGGTTATAAAGTAGGAGATTCCCAATCTGAATCATAAAATTATTTGACTATACTGTCACTCTCAGTGTCTGACTCCAGAGTTTTATAAAGTATTGGCCAAAAAACTAGTAAGAGGATGTAGGATGTGATTTGAAAGGACATAATAAATGGTAAACAATGATTTTTACGTAAGGAAATAATGTTACATTTGTAAAGTGATTTAGTGTTTACAAAGAGCTTTCATACACTGTCTGACTTGATTCTTATACCAACGTTACAAGGGAAGTATTGATTCCATTTATGGTTTAAGAAATTGAGGCTCAGAGGCCTTAGGTGTCTTGTTAGAAATGAAAGAGAGGACTCAAATCTATCTTCTGACGTTCCACTAACCTCAGAGTTGTGGGAACTGTTTCGTTGTTGGATTGGTTGGCTGGTTGATTGACTGATTAATTGATTTACTGATTTCATTTTTAGCCAGCTCATTGAGAATTAATTTACTTTTTCCTTTTAGAAAAACATGCAACATTAGAGGGTGATTACTTCACTCTGCTTCACCATATTAGAGGCCAAATTAATTTGAGATGAGGTGAGAGGTCTAGGGCCAGGTATTTGGATAGTTCACTTTGCTAGCACTTTTAATACAATGGGTCATTAAAAATCCTCTCATCAGCGCCTACCTTTTTTTCTTAGTATGCAGTTTATAGTAATATGTTTGTCTTCTTCCTCCCATTTTATTTCTTACAAACTACTGTTAAATATAACAAAGGTAATAACAACAATGACAATATGCTAAACCTCTACCAAAGCTAGGTTATGTACCAGGTTTTACAAATATATATCTCATTGACTACTTGTAACAATCCAGCCACTCTATTATTTTTTCTCATTTCACTGATAAGGAAACAGGCTCCGGAAGTTAAGCAAATCATCCATGATCACACAATAAGTTGCGGTAGAGCTGTTATGTTACTTTGAAAGAAGCTAGATGGCCCCTCAGGATATGCTCCTTCTATAGGATGGGCACCCATCAAGCACAAGCACACTATCACAAATGTCATAGACAAATTCTGGTAACACACAATATTCATGCAGGGAATACATAAATTGAAGGCTACAGAATGGATGACGTGAAACTGTCCAAAGACAGATAATTTTTCATTTTTTTATTTAATTATTTTCACAGTGATTGATGGCTGTAATATCCTGGGAAATGTTATAGGTGGTGAGAAAGCAAATGTACAGTACACTGTATGACAAGTAGCAGTATTAAATAGAGAAAAAAATATTTTTAAGAAGTGAAGATTATCAGCCATTTGTAGTTCACTCATAAATTGCACACCCATGTCTTTTGCCCAATGACGAGTAGAGAATTAATGTTATCATTTTCCACTACAAAAGAGAGTTTTGGGAGACATCTCTTACTGGGCCCTCAAAATTCTTGCCACTTCATGTTCATGAGAACCAAAATCTGTGTGAGATTATGATATGTCTTGCATGTGAAATGCATTCTCTATCATTTCACTTCAAGAGGTCACTTCAAGGAATCTCTTAAATCTCTTCAACGACAGCTTATCTTAAAGCACAAAGAACAGAATTTCCCCATGTAATTCTTAAGAAAATAACATTGTAAGCCCTATAAAAATTGACAAAGGCATTGTTCACTTAAAATATGTTGCAGATTAAGTGGATTCTCATTGAATGTTGCTGCATATGGTATTACTCAGTTATGGCAAAACAACCATGAAATAAAGTAAAAGGGTAAATATGGGAAAGCAATAAAAAGGTAAAGCAATGCAAAAAAAATGCCTTAAATGTTGATGCTTTTATCAAATATCACTGTTTCATAAATCCGTGGCAATCCTGAAAATGCAACCAAATCTAGGTTTATGGCTTTATAAAAAAGAAGGCTGAGGCCAAATATATTATTTGCTAGAATTTCTATTATTAGAATTTCCAGTATACTCTTTCTTTTATGAAATGGAGAAGTATAATTAATTGTCTTTATAGACAATAAATCTATTTAGCTGACATTTAAAACAACTTTGGACTGATATGTGTGACATGCATCCCGTTTTTCATTTCGGTATCTGAAAAAATACTACTTACAGAAGAAAGAAAACCATTAGAATAAGTGAGCTGGAAGAGACATTAAATATTATGAGCTCCAAGAATCTCATTTTATAGTCGTGGTGACTGAGGTTCAGAGAGGTTATAGAAAGCAAGGTGAAACAACTAATTAATGTCAGATGCCGGGCTGTGGTCACTCAGTGTGTGGGAAACTCAGACTTAACATCAGCAGGCTGAGTCAACAACAATGGCTGCTGGTATTGTTGGCCCACCCCACATTTCTTTTCCAATCCCTTGTTTCCTGCTACTTGCTTTACTTCTGATGGTCCCTGATTTGAGGTTACCCGTTCACAATATTAATTCATGCTTAGCAGTTTTTGGGGTTTTAACTTTGCTTTCTGGACTCTACCCTTGCTTTCCAGCACTAATGCCCACTAGCTGCTCCTTAGTCAATGAGCCTCAGTATCTCCCTGATTTTATTCTCCCTATGCATCACCCCACAAATGGAAAAAAACTGAGACCAGACTCTATATTAGTTCAGGCTTATTAACCCTGCATCAGTTCACTTCAGTCCTTGCAAATATGTGATGAATGCATCCTATGCACTAAGTCTGGTACCAGATATTACCAGTACAAAGAGTTGAGTTTTGTCGGAAATAGACGCTTATAGATGGGTCATTTCAATAGACTTGGTGAATACTCTGGAGTTTACCTCTGACTATATTTCTTCCTGTAAATATTCTTATCTCTTTTTGATAAGAAGAAGCTCTCAGCTACTGAAATTAATAATGTTGAGGGGACGTTTGTTATATCCCCTCCAAAAGAGTAACAGCAACACCCTTGCTGAGGCACATGGAGAAGCTAAGCTTCAACGGTACCCCAGAAAAATCCCGTATGAATAAACTCTTCTTCAATCATTTTTCTTGGTTATGACTCTTTTAAGACCACATTTTTGTGGCTGCTGAAAGTTGCCATTTCACTTATAGTGCCCCATAGTTGCGTCAGGACCCAGGAAAATCATTCTCTCTTCACATAAACAGATGAGATGTTTCCTGCACCAAAACACACTTCACTAGCCTGGAACCTCTCTTTTACATCCCACCTTCTCACACACAGGAAAAGTCAGAGTCATGAAACTTTAAAAATACTTATAAATGTCTGCTTAATTTTTCTCTTTACATTTTTTAAAGGGAGATGAAATGTAAAAAACACACTCAGCCAGGAGTCAGGTTATCTGGGTTTTAATCTAGGTACTATTGTTGATTTACTCTGTGAACTTGGACAAGTCACTTAAGCAAATTGGGTTTTAGATCTTCATCTAGAAATGAAGGGCTGGTTTAGATTCTTTTTAATATCTTTTGAAGCTCTCAAATTACTTCATTTAAAACATCCTTTACAAAGTACAGGAGTCTGCAATATTTTAATTTTTATTTATTATAGAAAATCAAAATATGGATGGATATATCTATGTCTATAAAATATATAGTACACATCCTTGTGGCAGTTAGGAAACAATGATAAAGGAACACAACAGAAAAGTCATGGATCAAATCTCCATAGCAGGCACATCTGTTTTAAGATAAAGAGCTAGAACCTCTGATTCCCTTAATCTCCAGGCACCATTCTGCCCAAAATATATTCCTTGCCTTCCTCCAACACAACCTGGCTATCTTCCTATGTTTCTTATGTCAATGAATGGCACTACCACCACCTTCCCATTCATCCAAGTCACAGGAAGCATCTTTTGTTTTTGTTTTTTTTTTTTAAACTAGGGTTTTTTTGGGTTTGTTTTGTTTATTTATTTATTTATTTATTTATTTATTTATGGCTGTGTTGGGTCTTCGTTTCCGTGCGAGGGCTTTCTCTAGTTGCGGCAAGCGGGGGCCACACTTCATCACGGTGCGCGGGCCTCTCACTATCGCGGCCTCTCTTGTTGCGGAGCACAGGCTCCAGATGCGCAGGCTCAGCAATTGTGGCTCACGGGCCCAGTTGCTCCGCGGCATGTGGGATCTTCCCAGACCAGGGCTCAAACCCGTGTCCCCTGCATTGGCAGGCAGATTCTCAACCACTGCGCCACCAGGGAAGCCCAGGAAGCATCTTTGACTATTCCTTATCTTCATTTTTCTGTATTCAACCAGCACCAGATTGTGTTGCTTCTGTTTCCTGAAGGGTGTCTAGGTCCATCCCTCTACCCTCTTCCCCTTCTCTCTACCATATCTTTTTATCCTCACTGGCACTGACTTAGGGCAGACTCTTTTGTCATTTTTCTTCTGGATTTGTTAATGGCCTAATAATTGGTCTCCTGAATCCAGACTTGCTTCCTCCAATCTATCATCCGTGGCGTAACCAAAGGATTCGATCGATCTAAAACACAAATTTGGCCTTGCCACGCCACTTCTTAAACTCTTTCAGTAGCTTCCACTACCTGCAGCTAAAGTCACAACTCCTTAATCAGCATTGAAGAATCCTTATGATCCAGACTTGGTTTCCCTCTCCCTACATGTACCTTATGCTCCAGACCTACCAAATTATTTGCCTTTTTCCAAACATACATTATTTTCTTTTGCTTCCAAGCCTTTGCATATAATTTGCTATGATTGGAAGGTTCCTTCTCTATCTCATCTTCCCTTTTCCTGGGCTAGGTCCTGATTTTCAATATCAGTTCAAATTATTTCTCCTCAAGGAAACTTTTCATGACTCTCCTCTCTATAATACCCTTCCTTTGTACTTCTAGAGCATCCTGTGACTCTTTTTCTTTCATAAAAGCATTGCCCACACCCCAGTACACCATTAGCTCCTTGAGGGCAAGCACTATCTTGTTGAGCTTCGTACCTCTTAGTGCCTGGTGCACAGTGAGTCCTCAATAATATTTAGATAAATACGTGAATGTATGAATGAATGAACTTCTATATGAAAATGACAGCCTCCAATTGTGAGCTTAGCTTAGTTATATTTGTTCCTGAAAGTATGAAATATCACATTACCAATTTTTAGTGAGGTCTTTTTGAATGTCAATGGGACCAATGTAAATGAGGCAAAAGTAGATAGGTCTGAAGACAAATATCCTCACTCACGGGACCACATAATCCTATCTTGTCCTCCTGTATCTTCCCTACTTTTCTTTTCTCAATCATCTCTGTTATGGGTAATTATTTAAATTAAGTAAAATCCAGCAAACACATTGAAAATGAGCCATGTGTTAATCACTGGACTATACAATGAAAGCAAAAGAGTGAGTAAAACTTGACTCTGATGATCAAGACTGTTTATAATGCAAGTGTGTTACAAGTGCTGGAATGAAGGTACAAATGTCCTTCCTGCCTGCTGGGGTAGGATGAAGGAAGGAATGACTCTTCTAAATGAGGGAATCAAGGACATCTTCCCAGAAGCAATCCCAGATGAATATGGCAGGGAGGGCACAAATTTCTTATGTCTGCCTTAATACCCAAAAATGTGGCCTGGAAAACCTGGAGGATGCGGGGATAAAGAAGGAAGCCAGAAAGACTATGACAGCATGCAAGGAACTGTGCTTGTTTAGGTAAGGTGACTTTCCTGACCACCTCTTGAAATGTACTGTTCAGGAAATCAAGAGATAAATCAGTCAGAAGCATGGGCATGCCACTGAGGCCACACACACAGGGCAAGGACATGCTATCAGATTTTTAATTGAGATTCATTAGAAAGCTCAGGCAGATAATTTCCTAGCACTTAACTAAATTTTCAAACACACTAAGCATAAAATTTACCCCTTTAATAAAACATATAAGTGCATTTCTGTGTGTATATATATATATGTTGTGTGTGTGTATTTACTTGCACACATATGCTCTCACACATATTCTTATACTCTCAACCTACATGTTTCAGGTTTTACATTCACACTTTGTGGTTCTGTTCATTTCATTGTAGTCTACTTCATTAAAGGTCCAAGTAGAATAACTAATGCATCACTTTCCTCTGGATGAAGTATGTTTTATGTCAGATTTAATCAGTATAGATAATGCCTGTTAAACAGTCATGGACAGCTTCAGTATCTGCCCAGCAACTGAGAAACCTTTCTCCCAAATTCTGAATTTACACTTAGACAACAGAAAAAAGGGAAGAACCACAAAGCAACTTTGTATACATGGTTTTTGTATCTGTGAAAGTGATAGTTTTTAAACTAAAGAACATACTGTTTCAAACAGAAAACTGCAAACATAAATTCCTGTAATTTAATGCTTTTTAGTTTCTTATCTGGAATGAAATTTAACCCCCCACACATTACATAAAATGCATTCTGGTTCTCTTAAAAAGAAAGAACTTTGACATCTGAACTAGAGACCACCCCAACAGACAGTAGGTTGTGGGCAACTGATAGGGTAAAAGAGACTCTCCGCAGAATAATTCTAAGAAACATCTTCTGTAAACTACATTTTTTTCCTCCTATGACAAATGGCAGTGATGCAAACAAGTAACTTATGATGTTCATTTTTTTAAGGGAAACCTCCTGCGTTAAATGAAAACACTGCACGACAGATCATGAAATCTAAGTACTCAGCAGATGATATAAGATACACACTAACAAAAATTCAAAAGCCTTAATAATGAAGGAATTTACAGATTTTCAGGAATACCACTAGTAGGTAGAAAAATGCCATCATTTTACTCTGGTATTTCATATAAAATTGCAAGGTATTAGCACTTAAAATCTAACCTTATTCCAATAAAACCCCGCTGTTCAACATTCTGACTTTTTAGGCTATTACTTTCCCACATATGCTGTTTCTTTTTTTGAAATACAGTTGCTCTATTTGTCTTCCTTATCTTCTATAATACCTCTTAAGTTTATGATTGCTTTTTTAAATTAACTTTTATCTGCTTAAATGTGGCAAAATTAATGGTAAGAGCATGTGTGCATGTATGTATTTCTCCTACAATAGGGGATTCCTCAATGGAATGTACAATAAATTTGTACAGGCATAAAACTGTCAAAGTCATTGTATAATACACATTCCAAAGCATTCTGTGTGAGGTCTAATTTTTCCTGAATAATATTTGTTGAGTAGTTTTTATTTAAATTACCTTTGGTCTAAGTACTAGAAAGATTAGTAGGCTGGAAATAGTCATTCAAAGCATAAGAAAGGGACAGTGATTGCTGACATCTTATAAATGAAATAAAATCCCCATTTTTCCTTGCTTTGATCAAAGGATGACAGACACTGGACATTGTTTCTTCTTTCACAAAGACCATTTTGGTGCCCTAGTGATGCTTGTTACATCTCAAGTGTTATTGGAAGGGAGCCCTAATTACCATTACAATGAATTAGTCTCTCTTAGAATTAACCTCATACCACAAGAGAGAATGAAACTGAGCATGAGTAACTGTCTAAAATACCTGCTCCCATTACCACATGCATTGCCAGAGGAATTCTGTAAAAGTTTGTTTTAAAGACTCACTCATCTAGTTTTGGGAGCTGTAGACCACCTCACAGTGTTCCTTTTGATTTCATCCCATCCCCAACAAGCAATGACCACTCAAAACCATTTGTTTTTCACTAACTGAAAGAAGGCTGGTCTAATTTTTGAAAAGTCTAAAGCTTGGAAACTTAGAAATATTTTTTAAATCATGAAATATTGTTAATAGACACCATAAAGCTAGCATTAAAAATTTAGCAGATGTCATATTTTGACATATTTGGTTTGAATTTTCTTTCTTTTTTTTTTTAGTAAGAAATAAAATGTTATCTGGACAATAACAAAAGCACCCCCTCCAAACACACACACATCCTGAAGTTGATGTGAACTCATACAACATAGGTATATACCTAAAATAATAAGCTATATACTGTCTAGTATATTTTCTAGATTTACAAAAACATTACCTTATCATTAGGCTCCTTAAACTCTCCTATTTTTTAATCAACATTATGTTTTTGAGACTTAGACATATTAGTAGTATAGTTTTATTATGCATTACAGGAAGGAGTCAGGTTTAGTAATTTTAACAGCTAATAAAACAGTCATATCCCAAGGCTTGACTACTAACTCAGAAGAGAGGAGTACAAACTCTAATTAGACACATTACCCTGAGTTCTAGCTCTGTCACAAGAAAGAACAAAGTGTTTCTCAGCATCCCACAAAGCCCCTAGGATTTCTTCTCTAAGGAGTGGAAAGAAAGCTGTATGATGAATCTTCCCCCATTTATAGACTGTATCTCAAGAATCCGTACCAATAATTTTTATCTTTGGCAAATAGTTATTTCCCAGAGAGAGCAGTTAGGGGATTGAGAAAGAGAGGGGAAAAAGGAAACAAGTTACCAGAACTAAAACTTGATTCTATAGTCCTTCTCAAACATACATTACTACATTAAGATTTTTAAATAACCATGACATAAATTATAATGACAGCCCTTACAACTTCTTAGGGAGCCTTTCATTGAATCAACTGTTTAGCCTATATTTTAAGGTATAAAGTGATGAAAAAGTACCAGCTCTCCATGGCTTAAAAAAGCAAACCGTTCTGCTTAACATAAGTAGTATACAAAATGATATATGTAGTATGTTCTCAATTATGGTAAGTGTATTCAGATACACATTTGTATGCATCGGAAAAAGAAAAGAAGCACTGAATTATGAACAATATCTGAACAGTATCTCTGGCTGATGGGAATACAGGTGAATTTTATTTTCTTCTTGAAATGGTTTGATATTTTCCACTTTCTTTAAGAAAACAACAATTTAATTTTATATTCAGAAAAAACATAAAGAATGAGAGTAAGACATTTGTAAAGACATAAAGATATTAGAATGCATTCACTCAGTGGGAAACTTATAAACATGTGGCAATTTAGTGGTGGCTTAGATCAAATCTGTATCCACAGATGTGCCCCACTGGTTCCATTAGTTTTTTTCCTTTAGTGCTGTCCCCTATCCACCCATTCCCAATTCCCTGGCTTCAGAAGAACTAAAGAAAACAAATAAACAAAAGAGCAGAAACAACCACAGGTAGTTTCTTTGAAGGGGAAGGGTTTTGTGGAAATCTTCGAACAGCAGCCATTATTTATTGAGCACTTCCTATGTGTCAGTCAATGAGCTTTAATTATTCCTCACAGCAGCCCTTTGGAATAGATATTGTTACCATCTCACCAATATGAGATGGTAAAACTTCTGAGAAATGAAGTGATGTGATCAGGGTCACAGAGCCCAAATGCTAGAGGTGGTAGTCTGTTGATACCCCAAGTCCATTCTCTTTCCGCTTCAGTTGGCCTCAGGTCCTTGGTTAGTGCAAGGATCACGATCAGGTCATTTCCTGCCCAAATCTGTCCAGCTGAAGTGTTTTTGTTGGCTAGCACTTTATTTTTTAAGTATAGTTTCAAGTCTTTATCCAGAACTCATAGTCTCCAATTAGCCTACCTCTCTTTCCTTTTAAGCTATTAAGGGAAGCTGCCCTGATCCTGAAGGCATTAGAGTTGCTACCAGTGTCAGGTAAGGGGGAAAATAAAAGTACTTAACATTTGACTATCATTTTCCAATGGTAAAAAACAACAACTCTTTATTCACTTGTTCTCTCTTTTTAAATACAATGAAAAATCCCCTTAACCACTATCACGCTTAGGAATACTAAAAGAATGATTGGATCAATACGTAGTAGGCCTTCCTAAACCTATCTAAACTGTGAAGCCTTCCTAAACCGAGCACAAAGTAATTATTTTATATGACAAGGTGACTCATTCTTTCCTTAGCTCCATGATGATATGCTTTTTATGGCCTCATTAATTATCCTTGCTGAAAAGTATTAGTATTTTCTTTCATTTACTCAACCAAAAGAGAGATACCATCTTCACATAGCATACGGATTAGTACCATGCTTATTCTCTTGTTCATTACACCATCACTCCTTCAAATAAACACAAATGTCAAGTGAATAATCTAATGTTCATATACTCATTGACAGCTTATTATCATAGAGTGTACTCTAATATTATTTAAAATAAGCTTTCCAACCAATTTTCATCAAAAATCTTCAAGCAAGCCTCTTTTTTGGAAATAAATGTTTTCTAGGTTACTAAATTAAAACTTGCTGCACTATATCTAAATTAAAATTGCTGAACTAATTTTTGGTCAAAAAAATTTTACTTCTTAAAAGTAAAGGTGTATTTACAACTAAATACACTTACTGTATTTTGCAGATACATATATCTGTATAGAATAATGAATTAGAACATATACGCTAAAGTAGAAGACTGTTTCCCCTTAAAAATGCCATGTCTAATCAAGTAGGTGTAAGATTACAGATAGTAGATTAGATATCGACAAAGACAAACAGGAACATGCACAGATGTGGATGTGTAATGTATGTTTATATTACATATAGATACATAAATATATACATGTTACATACTTTCTCATGTGAGATAAACTCAGTTTGGTAAATATCTATTGAGTCACTTTTATATGTTTTCTGTGTTAACAAGGCCTTGTACCATGAATATATAAAGATGCAAAATATACAGTTATTGCCTAGTCCCTGTCTAGTGAGAACGACAAGTATATAAGCAGACAACATCATTATAATGTGGTAGCGGTTAGAATAGAAATAGCCTATACAGGACTGTGAAATATATATCTCAAGTTTATGAAATCCATGACAGTTTTATTTCATATACTCATAGAGAAGAAATAAAGAGTTCGATAGGTCTTAGTTAACTCAACGTGACTGAGCACAAATATAATTTGGAAAAAGCATATGTTTAATCAGTCTCTCTTCTGTTCTGATGTGATATCCCACCCAGGACTGATTGCTCTCAGCATTCACAGTTTTAGAATGATCTTTTTATATTAAAATTATATCAGCATCATTATCTCCGGGAAACCATGAAACCCAAAAATTACATATCCTAGGATGTCGCTGAGGTCTTTTACATTCTTGACTTCTTAAAGTCAAGGGTTTTCATGCCACAGCATGAGATATGTTATATTAAAAAGTCAGGTGAGTTTGCTACAAAACCACAGTCATATCAGGAAATCACACATTTGTTTTCTCACAACTCTTTCATCTGTAAAATGGAGAGTCAAAGAAGACAGGTAATTTCCACCAAAGAAACAGTGAAATAGAGGTCACAGCAGAACCAGAATGCTCACCCCACCTTGTCCAAATCCAGAGTCTATAGTCTGTGCTAATACACACCATGCCTATCTTCCCAGTTTTAAGGATCTCTCCTATCAGAAGTTAAGATTCACTGTGGTCTATCTGATTTCTTCCAAAGGGGAAGAAAGGTCTTGGTGAACTTGAATAAGCAGGTGGAATCTTGTGGGGTGTTGTGCTATCTTTAGCATAGTGTTATGGAGAGCTCCCAGAATGTGTCATCAGGAGACCTGGGTGATTTGATTTTTTTTTCACTTATCAGCCATATGAACTTTATAGTCTTTTACTTCTCTGAGATAAATATTTCTCATTAGGAAAATCATCCTGCTAATTATACCCACCCTAAGTATCTCATAAGTTTGTTGTCATGATCAGTGAAATAGTGTGTGAAAATACTTGGTCAGCTCTAAGATGCTATGCAAATGACAGATACTTATACTTTGGTCTAGAGCCAAGTTGGGAAAAGCAGTTTGAAAATCTATTAGAAGTGTGAATTCTCTAGTGTAATTTTATTTATATATATATTTTTTCAATGAGAAGATAACAGTTAAAATTAGCCATCTCATTATTTCTCTTACCAAATTCAGATTTATAGCCAGCAGCATATGAGAAGCAGTGTATGAGAAAAAAGAGGAAGTTTCAGATTCTGACAGCTTTATACTGGCAACTGATTAACTGTGTGACTTTGAGCACATTGCTTTCCCTCTCTGTGCCTCAGCTTCTGCATCTAGAAAATGGGAATAATAATGTACCTACATCATAGTATTGTTCAAGGATTAAAAAGGAAATATGAACAGACCTACACTGAAAAATAAAATAATAAGCTTCTAATGAAAAGAAATGGGTTTGAACTTTCTCAGCAGGTATGGATGTAAGAGATGGTTGGTAGAGTTAAAAAAAAACATTAATGAGGAATTCTTTCTTAGAGATATAGCTTCCTAACACTTAGCACTTAGCATGACTATGAAGAAGTTGCTTCACTATTCTGAGCCTTGGTTTCCTCATCTGTAAAGTAAATGTAATAATACTTATGTCAAAGCAGTTTTGTAAAGTTAAAATATTTTGTAAACCATAGCCATACAAAGATAAAAGATTCATTACAGCATATTGTCAATCCCTGATACTACTGCCTGCCTAATGCTAAAGGGTTTTGCAAATCTTCATTCTTAAAGAATTGTAAGTATCTTTCCTGTTTACATTATCTCAGGAATCTATGTACCATAGGGTGGCCAAAATGTCTGGGAATAGTTAATAATATTTTATTGTATTTTAATGTAATGTCAGAAAGCCATTTATTATATATATTCACTAATTCTTCCAGACGTTATGGCCACAGGGTGTAAAGAAACCTCTCGTACAACATGTGCTAGTTGTTTCAAACCTTCAGAGGAAACTCTCTCCTTGAGCAAGTTTCACCCAGAAATATCTACAATTATGATTTTGAGGATGATTAGATTCTGAATTGTTAGGCCAGCAATGAATAAAGTGAAAGACTGCAGTGAATAAAGTTCCCAGATGTCTTTCATAAAAATACTGGAACCAGGGAGGAGAGGGCGGAATTGGGGGAAGATTGTAAAAGAGAAAAAAAAAAAGAGTCTTTCTCTTTAACCTTTTAAACATTACAGTTAATTCAACTAGCTGAACATCTAACTTAAAAGCAGATAAAGTATCAAATTATTCACAATATGAAACTATTCATCACTTTCCTTATGATGACAGGAATCTGAAAGTAACAGTATTGCAAGTGTTTACGTTTTGTTTTGTTTTCTGATAAATTGATAAATTAAAGAAGAAGCACTACAAGCCACTGATGATAACAATCAATAAAAATTTAAGACAAAGAAAATATATTAAAACAATAAAAACAGCATTTACTTGTATGGTTCACTACTGGACATTTGGCAAACTTGACAGTGTAACGCCTGAAATGTAGTTTCTTCCATGAAAATCATGTTTCCTTGAGACAGATGGATGTTTAGAATTTCATAAACCTCAGGGGCTTAGCATTTCTTTATTTAATCATACAACTAAAAAGTCCCTGTGGACACTTGCTACGTAAAAAATTCTAAATGAGTAAGTCTGTTGATACTTCTGAGCTTCCTGTGATGCATACCGTTAATGCACCTACAACTACTGTGCCATTGGGCACAAAGAAATGAGCCGCATAGTGGTCTGGGGCACATCTAATGGTATCATACAGAAAGGTCATGGCACTATGCACACTAGGATTTCATCTTTAAGTGTAGTTCTAAACAGGAAGAGACTCTCTAGCAAAGAGGCATTAAAGTAGTCCAATTTCCAAAATGTTCAGAGAGACGCAATCACTAGAACAGAGTAAGGTTGGTTCTCCTCAGGAGAAAACACACATGTAATAAAGTGAGGCTAGAGTAGTGGCTCTCTCATTTTTTTGACTGTGACCCATAGTAAAATGTATAGTTTTAATCAGGTCAAGGAACAAATACCACACGTATACGCACACAAGGAAGAAACAGGTTTTATAAACAATATTTACTCCAGTGACACAGTAAGAACTAGAACCCATGTCTCTGACCCTCGGAGATTTTGGTATTTTCTATACTGTTCAATTTTATTTCATTTTTACAAAAAGAATTGACTCAACCAATTTTTTAGTTTTACAACGTATTAATGGTCATGATGTTCAAAGAAGCACTGAATTGGAAGCTGATGTTCATAACCACTATTTATTATGTCCTCGCTATGTGTGAGGCAATGTGCTGAATAGTTTGTTCACATCATAGCATTTAGTCCTGAAAACATCCATTAGAGATGAGCGCTATTATGTCTATTTCATAGATGAGGCATCTGAGATTAGAACTTGGCTCTGATTGTGCAGCCAGGAAATGGAAAAATCAGGGTTTAGAAGTCAATCCTTTCTAACTCTCACTCAGAATCATACTCATTGTACCACCAAAAAGCCAAAAGTTGATATTTCAGGGCAGACTAGACATATTTCTGACTTGATTAGCACAAAAACTGTTTCTGAACAATAAAGAAACTAGCAGAACCTAACATATGTTCTTTTATGACCATTGTCCATATGTTCTACAAACTCAGTGTAGTTACTTCTTAGAACACTTTTTTCCCCCAACAAAGCTTGCTGTCATTATTTTAAGTGACCAATTATAGAGCTTATTTGTGTGTTGTTATATATCGACATTTCAATAGGATGGATTCTCGCTGGTTATTAAATTTAAAGATAACGTCGGTATGGTAATCAGCTTTTCCTGGAATTCGTATTCTTGTTTAGTCCCCTTCTGCATTCTACCAGAGTTGTCTGTGTGACCAAGACAATAGGGCAGAAGAGATGATGGGTCACTCCAGTTAAAAGACACTATGGCTTCTCTTTCTCTCTGTCTCCCTCTCACCACTCACTCTGGGGTAAGCCATGGCATAAGCAGCCTCATGGAGAGGTCCACATGGTGAGGAACTGAAGCCTCTGGCCAGCAGCCAGGTGAATGAGCTCAGAATGGGTCCTCCAGTCTCAGTCAGGTCTTCAGAGACTGTAGCCCCAGCCAACAGCTTGACTGTAACCTCACAAAGGACCTAGAGCCAGGAACACCCACCTAAATTGTCCCCGGATCCCTGACTCTCAGAAGCTATGCGAGATGATAAATGTTTGCTGTTTTAAGCTACTAGATTTTGGCACAATTTGTTAGGCAACAAGAGACAATATAAACAGAGCATAAACTTTGCAGTTTGCTATCTCAATAGCGTTTTTGTCTGTATGTGTTACATAGCACCTTTAATAGCAAAAATGGAAAGGTAACAGAATACTCAGATTGGAAAAACTAAAGGAAAAACAGAAGCAAACTAAACCATGAATGGTGTAGGAAATCTAATAGTTTTAAATTAGGCTTTGAAGTCAAACTACACAGACTAGACAAGAAGCTAGTATGCAATTTATGAATCATTGAGACTCCTAAACCAAAGCAGTTAGTATAATAACTTGTCAACCAATCTATTAATTCATCAACATCTCCTTTACTCTTATTCTCCTCAATTAATTATTGGCTATTTTAAAAATCACTGACATATCCCACTTGAAGCTGAATTAGAAAAGAGAAGAGAATTGAAACTCACATATGTGAGTTCTGCAACTCTTTGTAGCTTATAGTGGAGCTAGTCATTGAAATTTGAAAAGTAGTCAAACCGATCACCATCATCCTTCCTGAATCTCCCTTCTCCTAAGGAGTGCCTAAGATTCTCATACTGTCTTCCAGCTCCCTAAACCCTTCTACCATGGCATTCACCCAGGTCTGCTTTTCCCTATAATTACTTCTCATTGCATTAATTCACACAAAGGCATGAATGAGTGATTCCCAACTTACTGCTCTTCTGGCTATTTCAATTCAAGACACCTGTTTACTAAATTAAATACTGACTTTTGAGATTTGCAGAGCATTAGAAGCTGAAGTGAAGGTTTCATATTTCAAAGTACATGTATCTTACTTGTGCCATATGGACCAAAACTGAAATTTCTATTAAAAAAAGTAAGTCGTTTTATGATGTTAGGATTGTTGTTCAATTATTTATAAATTTAAATAGGGTTTCTCAACTTCAGCATACTGACATTTAGGACAGTATTTTGTTGTGTGTGAGTGTGTGGCAGGGTGTCTTATGCATTATAGAATGTTTAGCAGCATTACTGGCCTCCACCCACTAGATGCCAAGAGCAACCCCTCTGTGACAACCAAAAATGTTTCCAGATGTTGCCAAATGTTTACTGGAAGTCAAGATCATGCCTAGTTGAGAACCACTGATATAAATAATTGCTACAATTTTTGAGCAAGTATGTGTGTGTATGTTTAGTTAGAGGATGTAATAAAATGATTTTAGGAAAGGTTGTGGGGTTATTTAGGATGTGACCACTCTCCTGGTTCTCCTAAAATTACAATCTTATTATAGAACCAAATGGATTTACCTGATTTTTATCCAGCATTCTAATAAAAGGCAGAGACTGAAACTGCTAATTTTAACTCTACTATTTAATTTATCAGATAACTTAAATTTGGCTATATTTACAAAACACAAACAGACATTCACATAAAGTGCAGGCTGGAAAGGATCATGGCTGCCATTTCCTGAAATTCCCTGTCTTTAAAGACCATGTCCCAGGGGCTTCCCTGGTGGCGCAGTGGTTGAGAATCTGCCTGCTAATGCAGGGGACAAGGGTTTGAGCCCTGGTCTGGGAAGATCCCACATGCCGCGGAGCAACTAGGCCCGTGAGCCACAACTACTGAGCCTGCGCGTCTGGAGCCTGTGCTCTGCAACAAGAGAGGCCACGATAGTGAGAGGCCCGCGCACCGCGATGAAGAGTGGCCCCCGCTTGCCGCAACTAGAGAAAGCCCTCGCTCAGAAACGAAGACCCAACACAGCCAAAAATAAATAAATTAAAAAAAAAAAAAAAAGACCATGTCCCAGAGGAAGGAAGGTCTCATAGAGATTCAATCACATATTAAAGACTAGAACCCAAGTCTCTGACCCTCATTTGCTCCTCAGTAAGGCAGAAACAACAAAAAATACTTTCCTCTTGGTTAGCAGCTCACCAGCACTGCATGTGATAGGTATTTTCCCTGGGTTTGTGTGTTATATATGTTATATATGCACCTAGAAGCACCAAGTAGAAGACATGAGCTTGACTACCGAACTCAGCCATGTATTTGCATGACCCAAGGGTAAAGCTACATTTCTCTGCCTCAGTATCCTCATCTTTAACATAGGGATAACACCAAATTAACGGAAGGCTTTGTAAACTATCAAATGTGATTAAAATGTGAATTCGCTTATTGTCATGCTAAAATGTTTGAGATAGTTATACAGATGATGAATACAGACTAAAGTTTATCTCAGATAGAAAAAAGTGATAATCCCAATGCTGTCAAAACTAAATTTACAAAGAGTTTATGTTATTACTGTGATAAGGTGCTAAAAACGGCCTCTTTGACAAAGTGTAAATCCTTTTCCATTTCCTAACTGTTCTTTTCAGTATCTCAATTCCCTACCCTCTTAAGTGGGAATTAACTTCAACACTATTTTTAGTCAAGTACGAAACAGATTTAGCTTTGTGCAAAGGAGAATGCATTTGGAGAAATCTGAAGAAAATATACAAAATTTTAAAGGAACACTATCTTTTTGCCAATGTACTTGTAAGTCAAAACATCATATTTAAGATAGAGAAGTTGAGTTTTGAAATATGCTGGAACATGAAAAATAGACAATTGACCACTCTGGGAATTGGATAGCAGATGCAGTGATGGTGTGTCTGAGTACGATTATATGTTTGTCATGTTGGAAGATGAAATGAGATGTAGATTTAACGAGTGAAATGATGTCCATGAAAGATCATTCCTAGAAGCAATGCTTCTCTAAAAAGATACCATTTGCAATTTGAGTCTGGGAAAAAAAAAAAGTTTGATATGTTCTACCCTTATAGAAGGTTTTCTTTCCAGAGGCTCTCTCTTTTTTTTGGCCTTTGCTGATGTTATTCATTTAAAAAAATTTTTTTTTGAATTTTATTTTTTTATATAGCAGGTTCTTATTAGTTATCTATTTCATACATATTAGTGTATATATGTCATCCCAATCTCCCAATTCATCACACCATCACCACCACCATCGCCACCACCCTCCCCTCCCCGCTTTCCTCCCTTGATGTCCATGCCTTTGTTCTCCACATCTGTGTCTCTATTTCTGCCTTGCAAACCGGTTCATATGTACATTTTTCTAGATTCCACATATATGTGTTAATATACGATATTTGTTTTTCTCTTTCTGACTTACTTCACTCTGTATGACAGCCTCCAGAGGCTCTCTTGAATGTCTTTTTTAGTGCATAATTAATTTCTGATGGACTGAAGACTTACTAGATTTTTCTAAAGTAAGTATGCCTTACTTTCCCCTAGGGGACAATTTAGGCTTTCAGGAAAAATTTGACTTACTTTATCTTACAATGGAGTATAAATAAAGAATTAAATAGATGAGGGTAGTGATGATTCTTTTTTTATGGTCTCTCATTATTCTCTTAAAAGACAGGTGACCCAGTTAAAGAGAAGTGACTTGGAAAGATGTCACCAGTGTTTAGCGTCCAACTCTTGAAATGGCTTCTTCTCTAGTGAAAGTCAGCTGTTCGGTTCCATTTCCAAAGAATTTCTGAACTTAGCACCACTTCAGTTGGCTGTTCTAAGAATGCTGACCTTAATTCCCATTTAAGAGAGTGACGGGTTAGGATTAATGTTTCTTCTTTACATATGCTACCTTGCAAAACCCTTTTCATTTACTCATAAAAGAAGTTTGCCAAACTCTTTTTATTCAAAGGATTAAGATCAGGTTATTTCCATCCTAAGAGTGATCAAATATAGTTGCGGTAAATAAATAGGAGACCAAAAGAGCCAACTGCAATAGACTGTAATATAATCTACAGACTATTTTATCAGGTATATTTATCAGGAAATTATTATAAGATTAGAAAGTATAATATTTATATTTAATTATACTTTACACAATGGCAGTTCTCATGAGGAAATATACTTTAAAAAAAGACAAACAAATTAAACCAATATATTTACATGCTCTGTATATTCTGGCCCAAGGTCACCACAGTTGTTATGCAGGCTCTGTCCTGCCCAAGGGCATCTAGCCACAGGTGTGAGTGGATGCTGAAATCAGTCCACTTTTAGCTCCCTAAATCTCAGTGCTTAGCGCAGGACCAGGGCATTTTCTAATTCTCTCAAAACTCTTATATGGGTTAGTGGTGGTCACTTCTGGACTATCTGAGGTCCCAAATTGCCTTTCATCTAATAGTCCCGATGCAATCTTTCTCTTTTAATAAGACTATCAGAGAAAAGGGGAGCACGTGGCTATAGGCCAAATAGTTGCCTTGCATTTCCCAGCCTGACATGATCCTACACTCACTCCCCAAAAGTGTCTAGGAATAACTATTCTTCCCTGTGAGAAGTTCTGGTGGAAACTGGGGGCAGTATCAGATGTATTTAGCTAGGGGAATAAGAAATGCTTAAATCCTTCTTTTGTCCAGTCATAACCCTGTCCCCTTGATGTACCCTAGGAAAATATAACCCAAGAGACTGTGGAAAAAAGAAACCTAAGTTTCACATTATAATTAGATGGGGCTTTGTGACAAATTCCAATACAGAGCTCTTGATAAACTGTACTGAAGTGTAGTAAGGCTCCACCGAAACTAAAACTCAAATCTTACACGCCATATAGCCTGAAGAGGTCGAGCACTGTAATGCCCCCCTCCCTCCACACCTACCATTCTGCTCCTACGTTTCTCATACCACCATGCCGAGCATACTGAAAAAAGTCAGATTCGTATTTCTTGTCCCAAGCTGCATGCCATGTGGTTGGAATGATAGGATTTATGTATGTGGTAAAGTTTAGCAAAGTTTTAAGAAATAATTTCAATACACATTATGTGAATTCTATGGGTTTATTTTGCAGGAAAGAAAGCTGCAATTTAGAGGGGAGATGAAAATTTCCATGGGAAAGGTAGAAGTTAAACTTAATGAAAGTCTAGGGAGGAATAGAGAGGGATTGCTAGTAGAAAGGACAGCCCTTACAAAGGCATAGAAGCCATAAAGATACATACTTCATTTCGGGCCAGGTGGGAGGGAGCAGTGTATATTCTGCTCCAGCCAGAGCAGGGGTTTTAGAAGGGAAAGTAGTAAGAAGCAAGGGTAGGCCCAGACAAACTGTGGTGGGTATTTTGTGCTAAGCCAAAGGGAATTTGAATTTTATCCCACTGAAAGAGGAGAAAATCCAAGGACAAAGGCCTTCAAATCTGACTTTGGGTTCTTCCTAAATTCCAAAATTAAAAAAAAATCTGTTGTAACAACTGGAAACGTTATTTCCAAGCTATCAACATGTGATCTGTGGGTCAGTACACTGGGGAAATACAGTATTTCTAAGATTTTTGAACTTGGAGTTTAGGAAATTCCCTATTTCGAAGCAATTATTCTCTGATGTTCCAAAAGATCAAGTACAATTTTCCTTTTTTTTTTTTTCTCCCAGTGCTTAATCTGCAGCACTCCATTTCAAAGCACAGCTCAGCACTGATTATACAAATACTTACAAGCAGGGCTCATTTTTAGTAGGTAATGAAGTGTAAGGACGAAGCTTAAATGATGCAATATACCCAATGTCTAGTCTTACATAAATAAATAAAGAACCATTTGTTTTATTTCATTTCAATACACACTTTTGCAAGGGAATGTTCTATTTCTCTTGGCATACACAAAAAATTCTGAGTATACATCAACATCTTTTTAATGTTGAAATGTAGCTTTTGTTTGTCTTTTATTCCAAAATAACTATATAATAAAAACATACTGGAAAATTTTTGGTGCCTTGTTCAAAAATGAACAGGCTGAATTTGCTTCCCAGATGCCTCATGACACTGGCATAAGCATAGCGGGAAATTTACAGACTCCTAGTCATAATCTCATCTGGACGAATCTGTTATGTGTGCGAGCCAGGCCACACTTCACCTGCAGATACTGAAATTGAATCCATCTCTAAATCTTATTTAGGGACTTTCTAAAGACAGTAACCCACTGGAGAAGAAATTTAAAGATTGCTACTCTATGGGACTATTTTAAGGTATTTTGGTCTTTGGAGAAGTGGAAGAAAGTGGGAAGATGTGAGGGAAGAAAGGAACATTTTTGAGCACTGATCATATAAGCAAGGACACACCTTGCAATGTAAGTGTTGTTCCATCTGTTTCCACAGTAAAAAAACTGAAGCTCATATGTGTGAAAGCAAATATTAGATAAAAAGTAATGGTGGAGGTAAGATACGAACCTGAAAATCCTGATTCGAAGTCCAAAGCTTTCAATTACACAATCTTGTCAAGAATATAAAAACAGATGAGTGAAGTTCATAGAAGAAAAGATGACCCAAGGATTAATATTTGTAAATCTGAACTAATATGTTTGTTAAATTAACCCTTAGAGGGTACGTACACCCATCCAAAGTAAGCTTTGATATTGTCATTTAAAAAAATCACATCAGTTGCCAAAATTGACTCCATTACATTGGTATACTCCGTTGCTTAAGATGTCTCAACTGATCCAGCAGCTTGACCAAGTGGATAATTGAAAAATTATCTATTGGACTTCTAACTGTAACTACTCAATCTCAATCATTTGCACCATAAAATATGACTTTTCCATGTGAAGTTTGAAGCTGAATTGAGATAGAACCACTACTAAATTACAGCCTTTATAGGGCTTAAACACACTCGAATTTTTTTAGTTTAAAAAATGACGGAAAGAAGTGCTCCTTAATTCTGTTTTTGTTGTTGTTTTTATTATTATTAGTAGTAGTAGTAGTAGTATTTTAGGAACCATGTATTTTAACCTGTAACTTCCTCTGAAAATTTCTATTCACATGTTTTGAAAAGGAAGTATGTGGTGAGGAAAGTACAGATGAAAATTTTACTAAATGGCCTAATCTCCAGTGGACATCATGTGTACAACATAAAGGCAAAATGCAGATGTCACTAATACGTTAATTATCATGAGAGAAAGGTGTGTATGTACGTGTATGTATATACGCATGTATATACATATGTATGTGTATATTTGTGTATGTGTGTATATATACTATATATATTAACTCTACTGTATATTACTACATATTTAGGTTATATGTACTAACTCATTCAAGACTGTCTGTAGTCCTAGAATCTATTCATATTTTTGTTACATTTTTAAAAGTTTTACAAGCTCTTGTAATTTTATTTTTCTTAATTATAAAAGTAATGTTACAAATATTGAGGACAATGGGTATTTAGGAATGGAGGATGAAAGTGATCCATCCTGAGGGGAGTAATATTTCACCTCATTGTTTAGAATTGCTATTGCCTGATGATGATAAAATACAGACCAACTTTTAGTTGGTTTTATTATTAATTTTAAATTACTACTAATAGGCACCTGGCATGGACTACCTCAATTGACCTGCCTTGGTATGCCACTGATTGAGGGCTTCTAGGTGAAAATCACCATGCTTAAATGTCTTTGTCTCCTTATTTTTAAAGAGGAAGTAGAAGTGCTTATTCCATAAGGCTGCCATGAAAATTAAATAAATCACAATTTGGAAAGTTCTTAGAAGAGTGCCAGGCATCGAGTAAGCCTTAAAACACTGTTTGTTAAAAACAAAATAATAATATTTATGAAAAGTCCAAGGTATGAACCCGCCAATTTTATAGATTAGAAAATTGAGTCTCAGAGGAAGTTAAAAAAATGTATCCAATGTCAAAGTGATAAAACCAAGGCTTAAATTCAAGTTTATCAACATTAAACCTGTACCTATTCTACCTCTTCCATACACAAGCGCTTTATGTTACCCATGCTCCTACCTCCAAATCATTTCTTTAGCTTTTATTGAGTATTCCAACATTTTCATATTTTGCTATTAACTTTCCAAATGTTTTATTTGCTATATATTTTTAAACTAAAGTTTCATGTTATTTCAGAACAGGTGCACTCAGGTATGATACGATAAAAGCTGTTATTTATTAAGGAAAAATGAATTTTATTCAATCTTTTAAGCTACTAAAACATGAAAATTAGGTTATTATTGTTATTTTAAGAAAAAGAACATTTTGTACTGAAAAAGTGTGTCTTTTCAAGAAACCACTAACCAGACGCTGGGGTCTTGAGATATCCCAAAGGGATGCAAATGATGAAAGAACTTCTTTCACACAAAAAATCTAAGAAAGCACGCACACATTATATAACTATGAGTACTGTTTGCAAAAAATTTAGTGAATGTGCTTTATCATCAGATACCAGAGCCCTGGGATATCCTAGTTTTGAAAATGTGGTTCAAGAGAGAAGGAAAACACAAATAGCTAAGAAAAACTATTAGGAAAATGTTAATGCAATAATTAAGTGGAATATAGAGAGGGAATGCCATATATCTAGAGTTTATTGCACACATGTACCAGAGACTAAAATTCGACACGTGGAAATGAACTGTTCAGTCTTTGATTATATTTACAAAGGCAGAATTTAAGGGCTACATGATATATTTATCAGCAAGTTATTTGTCATCAAATGTTTACTGAGTGTTTACTATGTGCAGAGCACTTTACTTATACATACAAACATATATATATATACATACATATGTATGTATAACGAGAGAGAATACACATACACACACATACACTAACAACTAGATGTGATTTTAACTGTTTTGATTACATTTTCACTGGAGTTACCTTTTTGTTTTTTATTTTATTCCTTAAGGTGATTATTTTTGTTTTGTTTTGTTTTGTTTGCTGCACATTAGCTCTCCAGAACTTATTCAGTGTATGGGTTTTTTAAATAGGTGATAGAGATACAGCCAGTGTGAGTTCACCCTCTAATACTATAACTCCCTTTATTAAGATTACTTTTTTTAACCAACTCATCTGGTGCCATGCCAATCCTTTCTCATTTTATGAAAAAGGAAATGTACTTCAAAAATGGATATACCATTATTCTGACAGAAAAATCTTGCGCCGCATACTACACCCATCTTATCTATGTATTATCTCCTCTACTAATGTGGAGCAGAGCCACAGAGTGCCAAAACTGAATTTTACTCACTTTGGCGATCACTGTGTGAGACAGAGTGGCTTACAAGACCCAACTCTTCACTCATCTGTGTTTATGGGGTTTGGTTTGATTGTAGTATGGGTATTTGTTTAATACTGTTATTGGCAAAATAAAAGCAAGTTCCTCTCTGTTGGGAAGTGTACTGAGGACTCTTCCAGATGGATTTTGCTAACTCCTGGGAAGGCCTGAATTTTAGATAAGTGGAAACTGTAGAAAGTTGGAATCTTCCTGTCCCTGGTTTCCTTAGTGTTTTAATTTCATCTCCTAGCGGGCAGCTTTTTGTTTTATGTCACTGGGCAGATGGCCATTGGCTCTCTTTCTGGTTTTATTGGAAGTTTCTTCAAATGGCTGTGGTAAATTTCAATGAACTTTTTTTATCATGCTCATTTCATTTAATTTGGTGGTTGGGGAGTTCCAAGTCAAACAGAAATTTCAGGCAAAATGCTAAAAGGGAAAAACTGAATCCAAATCAGCAGGACTTAAAAGCAACACTGTGCATGCCCAGAGATCAACCCTGTTGGATAGTGATAGGCAGCTGTGACATTACCTGTCAATGTTTGCTTCTCTAGAGGTTCCCAAGAACCACTTCATGCTTACTGAAGCCCTACTTCATAGCTTGGAGCCTGAGTAACTGGATATGTTTGAAAGAGAAGACTAGGTACCCTCATGAAGGCACCTTGCTGGGTCTTGGCAGAAGTGTGAGGACAGCCCTGAAGAGGAATTACACTCACGAAGCCCCCTGAATCCTCTCTTTGTGAAACCCCATCCCTTCTGTTGCTTGCTTCTGGCAAACTGAGAGCATCCTGAGAATGGGTCAAGGATCTTTCAAAGGAATCCCTGCCAGCAAGATTGAATCACATTTCCAAAGGCAAACTGGAACATTTTTTCCATGTCACACTGAGACGTTATGACAACTGGGTACCGAGATGGTGAGCATGACAGGAATGGGATATGAGAAGGTATTTTTCCAAAAGACAAAATATGTTCTACAGGGCACTGATTTTTAAAACTAGCTAAACTTTCTTATTTTATTAGACTAACGCTGCTTCTCTGCCTGTTTCACCACTTTCTCCTGCTCTTTCTCTATTCTTCCTGTACATCTGGGTGGTCAAAAAAAAGTTTTTTAAGACATAGAGGATAGACATTTAGGAGTCTTGGTAAGAGGCACAGACCTGATTTATGTCAGGGACTGTTACTCTAAGTTATTGACTCCATTATTTATTTCTGCATCTAGATTCTGAATTGAAACAGTAGGTTAGTTATTATTTCAGACAGAACAAAGGAACTTAATTTTTAAATTTTATTAAATGGAAGAAATATATCAATAGGTCATAAATCTGAAGAAATAAAAAGGAAAATTTAAAAGGAGTTTTGACATATGTTTATAGAACTTTCACTTCCCTATTACTTTTTATTCTTTTCTTTCAACAATGTATACTACAAGAACACAGACTAGTTTAGCTAAACCACATATGATAATTAAGAAAGAACATCTGAGTCAAGCTGAAGCATGTGTGAATCCCATACCCATCACAAGATCTGTTGTGATGGTCCATGAGTTGAGCACCATAGCAAGTTCCCAGTTATTATGTATGTGCTCCACAGCACAGGGTATTAAATAGATAGACTATGCTGTACTGGTAAATTGGGTTTAAAAAAAAATATGGCCCTATTTATAGCATTTGCCATTTACTATAGTACAAATGTTCCCACCATAGCAGATTTCAAGCTACCAATTGATGTCACTAAACACAGAGTTGGGAGAAGATATGCATAACTGACTCTCATGAGCCTGTTCAAGTCAGCTTCAGCACATTATATATAGATATACTTGGAGCTGGGAGGCAACTAAGAAATCCTCTATCTCAAACTCTTAATAT
Organism: Eubalaena glacialis; assembly: GCF_028564815.1. Taxonomy (NCBI): domain Eukaryota; kingdom Metazoa; phylum Chordata; class Mammalia; order Artiodactyla; family Balaenidae; genus Eubalaena; species Eubalaena glacialis. Next base: position 58,886,266 of record NC_083732.1, read on the forward strand.
TTTAAAGTAGGAAATGAGGTTTGGAAATGGTGTGATTTATGGCAAGCCAAGCAAGAGTGGCTAAGTTGGAAATACATACTCTACATTATTCCTAGTTCAGAGCCCTTTCTATCAATACTACACTAAAATACAACGAATGAATCTACCTGTGCATCTTTCTATCTCAATCTGAACAATGACAAAAGAAAAACAATGACTGTTTTTTTCTCATTTCTCAAAAGAGAGATAAATAATAGAAGCAAATATATTGAGGCAGGCACTGGTGCCTACTGAAAGGCTATTCTTACTTCTTCCCATTGTATGTCCCACCCCACATATTCTCTCCATGTCATTTGGAAATTCTTGGCTTCAATTCCATACCATGCAGGAACTGTCTAACCCTCTCTGTTTAACCACAGAGCTCTGCTAAGACTTTTGATGTAGCTTCCCTCATATCAGTATAGGGCAGCTCTATTTTAGTGACAATAGAGATACGGCTCCTTCAGATTTGAACTAAATCAGTGGTTCTCAAAACATTGTCTGTTGGTTTCTGAGGATTCCCTGAGACACTTTCAGGGGTATACAAGGTCAAAATTATTTTTATAATAATCTTAAGATGTTACTGGTCTTTTCATTGTGTTGATTTGCCTTGGTGCAAAAGCCATTTGAATAAAACAGCAGTTTGCGGCCTCACAGCAAATCAAGGCAATGGTACCCATCAAAATCAGTCATCATGGCATTCTTGCATTTAGAAAAGCCAGTTTCCCTTAACAGTGCATTGAGTGAAGCAGTAAAGATTATTAATTTTATTAAGTCTTACCTCTTGAGTACACATTTTTAAATATTCTGTGTGAATACAGGGAATTGTGTATAAAGTACTTATGCTGCATACTTGAGTTCATTGGTTATCTCCAGGAGAAGTACTCATAAATTGTGTGATTTTCAGGCTGAATCGGCCTTTCTAATCATCAAGCACTGAGTGAATGACTCACAGGACAAGCTATAGTTATTCAGACTTGGATATTTGGCAGCCATTTTCTCAAAATGAATGAAGTCTGTCAGTGAAAGGAAAGAAACTTGACAATATTTGTTGTGAAAGATGAAATTCAAGATTTCAAGAGAAAATTAGAACACTGAAAACCTTGTGTCCACAACTTTAATCCAGATACCTTTCCAATATTTATCTTCTGATTCAATAGGTGTTGATATTTACAAAGCTGATTTTTAAATATTGTATAATAAAATATATTTGAATGATCTGTTTAAATCAGTGAACCAATAGCTTTAAAACGACCAATGCTCAACGTTACAAAATCACACAATGACAAAAGATCTATTCAAAGTGCAAGAGAGACCAATGAATTTTAATATAATAGTATAAAAATGTGTTGACATGGATTCAGTTTCCACATTTGAATGAACACTAAAGAAATTTCCACAAGTCTTGCGTATAAAAAAGGATTAAAGAAGAATATTCATAATTATCTAAAGAGGTTATTTAAAATACTCCTCTCTTTTCCAACATACCTCTATAAGGTCATATTTTTTTCATATACTTAAACCAAAACAACATACTGTAGAATGAGCTACAGGAAGCCAGTTGTCTTTAATTAAAAAGACTTGCAAAAATGTAAAACAATGCCACTCCTCTCTCACTAGAAGTTTTTGTTTTACAAAACATATTTTTCATTAAAATGTTATTTATGTTAGCAAGTAGTAGGTTTATCATTGTTATTTTTTTTTTTTTTTTTAAAGATTTTATTTTTATTTATTTATTTATTCATGGCTGTGTTGGGTCTTCGTTTCTGTGTGAGGGCTTCCTCTAGTTGCGGCAAGTGGGGGCCACTCTTCATCGCGCTGCGCGGGCCTCTCACTATCGCGGCCTCTCTTGTTGCGGAGCACAGGCTCCAGAAGCGCAGGCTCAGTAATTGTGGCTCACGGGCCTAGTTGCTCCACGGCATGTGGGATCTTCCCAGACCAGGGCTCGAACCCGTATCCCCTGCATTGGCAGGCAGATTCTCAACCACTGCGCCACCAGGGAAGCCCCCATTGTTATTTTTAAATAAATTAATAAATACTTAAAATGTCTCCATTTAAATTTCTAACATAATAAATAACAATAGATAGAATTCATACAGATAGAAGGGCCTCAATAATTTTAAGACTGTGAAGGGGCTCTGATATTAAAAAGTTCCAGAATCACTGGCCTATACCACCATTCTAAAGAGAGATGATTTAGGGATTAAAAAAGGGATATGGTGAGTGGGTGACAGACATTCATTGATGGTTTCCATTAATCCCTTCTCTCCCTTTAAGTGCATGCCACTCCTAACATCAAGAGGTGAAGTCTGTTCCCTTTCTCCTTTAATCTGGGATGGCCTTTTGACCTGGCTTTACCAATAGAGTGTGGCAGAAATGACATTCTGGGATTTCCAAACCAGACTTTAAGAAGCCTTGCAGCTTCTACCTGGGTATCTTGGAACTTTCACTCTTGGGACATGGGGAAACCAGCCACATGGAGAGGTCACATGTAGTTTCTCTGGTCATTAGACCCAGGTGAGTGCCAGGTCAATAACCAGCATCAACTGCCAATCATTTGAGAAGACCCTCTTGGATGTCTGGCCCATTTGATGACTCCAGCCCCATGTGCCATCTTATTGTATTATGCATATGAGAAGCCCAAGCAAGAACCTCTAAGCTGAACCCAGTTAACCTCCAAGAACAATAAGATATAATTACAATTTATTTTAAGCCACAGAATTTAAGGGCAGTTTATTATGCACCAGTAGACAACCAGAACAGGGAGGGAAAACTACAAGACTATTAGCTATAGAGTTTAACTACAGAAGTGGCTATATTTCAGGTAATCATGTGGTGATCTAGTTTATGTTAAGATACTCACCAGAACCTGAGGAGACCTACTTAGGGAGTAAGTAAGCCACCTTGAGAGTTACACAGTGAGCATTAGGCTGGTTATGAAAGTTCAGCAAAGAAGAGAGTGATCCTAGGCAGAGCTCCAAGAAAGGGGTGGGTATACAGCTGAGACTGCAAGATATGGGGAAAACCGGCATGCTAGTCATAGCCAGAGCTGAAGTCCAGCCTTAGGAACTGAGCAAACAGTTGTGTCAGAGGACAGCTTCAACTGAGCTTATCCATATCCAGGACTCACTCTTGTCAGACCCAATTCCAGATTTACCACAGCCTAACATTAACAGCAGCAAGTCATACTTCAAGTCTCATTGGTTACTGAGTGTGAAGGTGCTATTATGACACCTGCCACAATTAGAATTGTTCAGAATTACTTAGACACTTAGTAACTCACAAGACCTTTAAAACCCACACACATCCTGAAAATTTTTCAGCCTGGGGAGATGCCTAAGAGAGACATTCCAACATCAAAACCTTGAGAGAAAGTGTTAGACTATGAGACGAAACTTCAGAATTTTATATATTTGGGGTTAGAGGTCTACAAACTTTTGGAAAGAAGGGCTAGAACTCTCTTTAAGGGGCATTTACCCAGTAAGCGTACTGTTTTACATTAGACTATTTAGTTGGGAAGTTCTAGGGGTTGATTAAGATTTTGGGGTGTGTGTGTGTGTGTGTGTGTGTGTGTGTGTGTGTGTGTTAAATTTCCCACAAACCTCCCCTTGGCACCTCATCTTTCTGTAATTTAAATGAGATTTTCAGAAGAAGTTTAGGCCATCAATAGTTGATATTATTCATCCAAACTTACTCTTAAGAATGAGCAAAGAATCTTCCACTGCACATGTGGCAATGTAATTAAAGGTGTCAGTAATCCTTAAAAAAAGAAACCCAAAGCTGTTTGTGTTTGAGGAAGTGAACATGGCCTACCACAGCCTGCACAGTCAGAAGCCCAGGATTTAAGGTTCAGCTGTGAGTCTTGGGTGATTCATTTAACCCACTGGTTCTCAGCCTGACTGCACATTAGAATCACTTGGGGAGTGCTTACACAATGCTGCTGTCATGGTCCAGTCCAGAGATTCCGATTAATTTGCCATGAGTGGAGTTGCAGGTGTCAGCATGGTTTTTTTGTTTGTTTAAGATAGACAGGTGATTCTAATATGCATCTGTCATTGAAAATCTCTAAATAACTTCTCTGAATCTCTATAACCTTCTGCCTTAAATAGGAAGAGTAACATCTAACTCCCAGGAATGTAGGGCAGAGCTTCACAGACATTGCATATGGAAGCTCTTCACAATCAGAAATGATATTACGTATATATTTCTTATTATCTGTGTTAATTGTAAAGAATAGAAAAATAAATTATGTAATGTTTTTACTTAGGTTATAATAGTGAGATTTCTTGAATGATAAATGCATAGTTCCATTCTATAGATTTTTTTTTCTTAAATAGTGGCAAGTCTCAATGTTTTGTTTTTTTACTGCGAATTTATGACAGGAAAAGGGGTAGCAAGAAGAAATACTACCTTGAAATTTAAAGTCATTCACAAGCTGCTGTTATCCATTAGGTGGAGCATCCAATAGGCAGCATTTCAGTAGCATTTTTGTTAGAAATCAGTTTAACTAATGGTTAAGAAGAATGACTCTGGAGACAGCTTGCCTGGTGTTAAATCTCACTCAAACACATAACTTCGGGTGAGGTAATAATGGGGTAATTAAGAAATTATATCTTAAAATTTGGGAGAGGATCAATACATGTACAGTGTTCTTAAGAGTATCTGGAATATAGTAAGTTCTCAGTAAATATTGCTATCATTATACACTAACACAGTTTTAGAAGTCAAAAACTGGTTAATATGCATGTGCAGAATGCCTTTTTCTGGTAGACTATGAAGTAGTTTGTTATAGAATTAATATGTAGTAGAAATGGAGTAATCTAAGATCTACACGACATTATTATATTGTTTTTGAATGGGAATTATTTCATTTTAGAACCACTTACCAAACACCAATTGTGTGCCAGGTACAGGGCTAAATGCTAGGTTAAAAAAATGAATGAGGTTCCTTTAAGAATTCAATGAGGTTCCTAGCGGACTAGGTAGACATGTGAAATAAAAGGACTCGTAACTGAAATGTGTGCACAGTTCAAAGGAACAGAAGAGGTAAGACACCATGAGTTATTGGGAAAGGCTCCACAAAGAGGGTGACTTTTGAGTTAAGCCTCGAACAATGTTAAAGACAGAGAAAGGAGCATGTTACGGACTGAAGGTGCCGAGTATCAGTGACATTGATGGAATGACCTAAAGATACTCTCTAAGTTAAGATTCCTTTGTTTGTACCCATCTCTGCATTATTGAAATGACTTGGGAGTTGCTAACTTCTTACCATGAATTCCTTCTCTGTTGACCCCATTATTAAGACATTATTGACATATAATACTGCTCCAAAATGCTAGCAAGCACTTCGCTCTGTGCACTGCAAAATCATAGGGGCAAAAGAACTTTCAAACAGATAGTTCTTACACTAAAATGACCTTGTATACTTGATGATCATTTGGGGGAATTGTAATATTATCAGTAATCAATTATACACAATCTTGGGCAAGATTAAATTTTGAAAAAACCACTGACATAGAAAAAGAAAAAGTTGAAGTATTTCAGATCCTGGTGGTGGGTGTTATTTAAAGACTTGCTTCCAAGAAACACTGTAATCTCTATATAGGTTAATTTTTAAGATTAAACTTTGTACTGTATGAGGAACTACTGAAACTCTACTTTTTCCCATAACTCAAAAAAGAAATTTCTACCTTTCAAATAAATTATTAAAATGCCTGGATCCCAACTCCTTTCTAAATTTTGGGAATCTGTTATGTATTTCTTGGTTGTGATCTACTATTTAAGAGAATAAATAACTTGAACAACAATTTACTAGTGGTATATACTGATTATTTCTCAAAAGCCTTGTTCAACTTGTAATGACAAATTGAAGGTTTTCTATGAAATAATCAATTTGTATTTTTATAACTTGGTTTCTGACAACATTGACTGCATGAAAATCATAATTGTGAAGAACGCATGATGATCGCAATAACTTGGGCAAAGGTTCTTAAAAGAAAATATTATACAAAATATCATAATCAATGACCAGTATAACCAAAAGGAATCAGGTTCCATTTTGTAAATAGAAATTTATTCTGAGTCTTCCTTCCCAAAGCATCGTAGTCCACTGTCATTTGAATAAACAAAACTGCCTGACTGCACCATCTTGTATACCACCCGGATGGATTTTATAAGGCATATTTTTAGAGTGGGCCTCCTTTATTGCAGAATCTTCAATGGACATCCTTGAATCTACAAAGAAACCGAAGCAGTAACCTTCTAGGTCTTGGCAAAAGTTGGTGGTACACCTGAGTTGACTGGCTGAGAGTGTGAAGCATTTCCTGCTGCCAAGAACCCTTTCTGCATTGTATGGATTATATTAATACTACAAATACTACTTTAGAGTACTAGAAAGGAACTAGAAAGTTCCTACACAACTTAATAAAGAAATAATATTAAAAGTGATAAACAGTTCCTCTTTGAGTCACTGGAGCCCAGTAAATCCTTTAAGTGATGCATAAAATGAGTACATTTTTATGAGAAAGAGGAGGAGAGAAAAACGAAAAGGTAAAGATTTCAACATGTTACCCTAAGAGGCAGGAAACATAAGAACAAAGAGGAAGGGGGCAAAAGAGTGAGAAGAGGAGGAGGATATTCACTGAGTTCTTATAATGTCTAGACACTGTTTTTAGCACTTACAGTTATTCTGTTTATAATCACAGCTTTATGAGGTAGGTACTATTATTTCCATTTTACAGAGAGAGAAACTAAAATAATGAACTAAATTGTGGTAGACGTGGTATAAATTCCAGGACAAAGAAAAAAAAAAAAACAGTCCTTTATTTTCTGTGATGTGAAATAGTGAAGCATTACCAGGTAGAACATTTTCAAAGATCAGTATAGACTTTGGTTCAGAAGAGGCTGTAAAATTCTGTTGTTTAATTTGCAGATAAATGACTAAACGACTGCACACACAGTGGGAATATATTCATTCACACGATTAAAACAGCCTTTGGGATTCAGATAGGCCAAATGGACCTAATATTTAAATGTCATATAGTTTATAGTCATGATGACCCAGTATTAATATGACTTTCTAAAACAAAACTGTGGTGATAAGAAAATGGAGAATTATTGAGCCTGGAAAGCTGGATTCAAATCATGACTTTGCCACTATCTAGTACTGTGACTTTGGGACCTTTAGTTTTCTCATGTATAAAATGGGGAAAACATGTCTTCTATCTATCTCACAGGTTTGTCTGAACATGGCAAGGGCTATATATGCTGTGTCGGAATGCCCAGCATCCAGTCCTTGGTTTCCTTTGGGAATATCTAAATCAACATTTCATAACATGTTGGAGTTCAGTTATCCAAAGTCAGGTTAGCCTGGGAATTGAAGAAAAGGATAATTCTGCAGGGGTCTGAGAGAGGTAAATTTGATATGTAAAACATTTACACTTCATAATAATGGATGTGGCAGAACCTTGACAGGACAGCAAATTAAAGAGGATCCTTAGTCTCTGTTAGTTCCATTGCAAATCCTCTCCTGGGGACTCTTCCATGTCCAGATTTGAAAACTGGCTTAATTTTTCCTGGACATCTTTTGTCTGTTTTAGCTTACAGTAAGGCCAAACAGAGGATAACATATAATAAAAACAATTACATATTGCCAAAGTAAACCTCTGTGCAGAAGAGGGATTTTGTAGCTCTTTAGAAACATTTAAAATATAATTAGGACTATATATAATACACAGAGTAAATCCAAACAACAGAGCTGTAGAAAATGGTTGTGGCTACTCCCTCTATCTAAAAATAATTTCAACCCAGACAATGTGGTAAGGGTGCTGTAATACCCTTCTGCACATTATTACATGCCAGAAATATTGAAACAGGTTTTTCCCGTAAAAAATCATGTTGCAGCAAGCACTCTGAGAGTACAAAATCAGCATCTCATGGTTCCTACTTCCTTTCCAAAATGTGTTGTAAATTACAAATTTCAAAGGCTTTAAACTCAATAACTGCATTCTCAATAAGTGCATTCTCTTTAAGGCCAACAGGCCAAACACACCATAAGGTGAACTACCCATAATAATTTTTACCACATCATCTACTCTTCAGTGATTTCAAGAGTTCCCTATTTTAAATCTCATGCTCAGAAAACATTTTCATTATCAACTTACCCATATAATATGCATATGGCTATTGGAGAGAGGCCTGCAAGTACAGACGTTAATTTTATGAAACTGAGTGCATTGGAACCCAACACTGACCCTAGAGTAAACAAGAACAAGCACTTGCTTATGGTTAGAAAGCAGGACTTAATTTACTGTGACCCGGACGGTTTGACTATGCAGTTCAGTTTGGTTCGTAACAGTGAACTGAATGCTCTGCAGCTTGTCCTATCCTTAGTACAGATATACTTAGATTAGTGATAACAGGTTCCTTATCCCTAGGAAGCTCACAAAATGGTTGATATTGTTCATTGTCTGAAGGGTCTAACCAGAATCATGACGTGGAATTATATCATCAGAGAATCTGTAGTTTGAAGATCCTGAAGAGAATCCAGAATAAATTCCCAAAAGATTGTTTAGAAAATGGTACAGAATGGTCAGAAAAATAAAATAAGATCTTTACTATTCATTTATTTAAACACATGCACAGCATCTTCTGTTTGTCATTAAGTGTTTTACAGATAATAACTCATATAATTCTTAAAACAACCCACTGAGGTAGGCACAACTATTATGCCCATTTTCCAAATAGAGGAACTGAAGCACAGAGAGGTTCAGTAATTTGCCCAAGATCACAGATCTAGAAGAGACCAAGCTCGGTTCTGAATCCAGGAAGTCTGCCTTCTAAAGGCGTGCTCTGATGCCTCTGCTATTTATTTCCTCTACTATTAAAACAGATGGGCACAACAAAAAGCCCTTTTGACTCAGAATCCCAATGCTTAATATTTGCTATATTTAAGATTTTCTTTAAAAAGGATGCATTTTAAAATTTGCAGATCAGTTACCAGGTACCATGGCAATGGATTTTTTTAATTAGAAAAATAACTACTAATCATGAATAAATTTAACTTACAAATATTGATGCCCAAGCCCCAGCCCAGATTTCTGTCTGTAATTGTGGCTTCAGATTATATGTGTCTTCACATCTCTGGCTCCCATCATAAGGTGGTCTTGGTCTCTTGAGCACAGAGTAGCAAGTTTCTCGGTATACATGACAGTCTATTTATTGCATCTGGCCCCTGTTCACCTGGAAGCCTTGCTCAATCTTTTTATTTTCCCATTTATTTTTTTATTAATTGCAAAATTTATATATGTTCATTATAATGATGCAATAATCTAAAAATACATTTTCTAAAAATAATAATCTCTTCCACTCTGACACTCTTGGGTTAATAGCCTGACATTCTGGTGTGCATAACTTCACAATTTTCTCTATGTTCATACATATAAATATATGACTATGTATTTGTTCTAAAACATATGATACTGTTTTACAAAAGTGGGATCACACTATACACATTATTGTGCGATGTGCTTTCTCAAAAAAAAAAACAGATACCCATCTGAGTCAACCAATAAATATAATTAAATTCTTTTAAGAACTACATGATATTTCAAAATGCAGATATGTCATGATTTATTCAACTATTTTACTCTTTTAAGAACTTCAGCTTTTCTCTCCTTAATCAATAATTCAGTAAATATCTTTGAATATAGTCTTGTGGGGGTGGTGGCCAAGATGGCAAAGTACAAAGACCCTGAACTCACCTCTTCCCAGGGACACACAAAAATTACAACTCTTACAGAGCAACTATCTAAGAGAACAACCTGAAGACTAGCAGGAAACATTTTCCACAACTAGATGTAAAGAGGAACGACAATGAAATGGGTAGGAGAGTAGGAGAAACAGTATAGTTAAGACTCACACGCCCCCAGGTTGGCAAGCCACAGAAGGGAGTAATATCGTAACTGTAGAGGTCCTTCCCATGAAGTCAGGGATCCAAGTTCCACACTGGGTTCTCCAGCTCAGGGGTCCTGCATCAGGAAGATGAGCCCTCAGAATGTTTGTCTTGAAAACAAAGAGGGGCTTGAGAGAACCAGAAAGCTATAGGAAACACATTCTGCTCTTAAAGGGCACATGCAAAATCTCACATGTTCCAAGTTCCAGTGCAAAGACAATAGTTTGAAAGGAGCCTTGGTCAGGCCAACCTGCTGATCTTGGAGAGCTTCCCAGAGAGGCAGAAAGCAACTGGGACTCCCCCTGAGGACAGAGATGCTTGCAGCAGCCATTTGTAGGAGCTCGTTCTACTGTGATCACACTAGTGCTAGCAAATGCTGTTTTGGAATCCTCCCTCTAGACTATTAGCTCCTGGGACGCAGGCCTGCCCACCACTGGGCCAGTACCAGCCCTGATCTTCTTCCCCAGGCTGCACAGACAACTGAGTGGGGACCTAGCCCCACCCTCCATCAGGCCAACAGCAAATCCGTGCCCCCACCCTGGCTCTCTAGGCCATGCAGCCAACAACATGAGAAGTCTATCCTGCCCTCCGATGGGCTCACAGTCACTGCACAAGGTGCAGCTTCACAGCCAACCAGGCCGGGGCCAGCCCACCTACCAGCATGCCCACAGTAGTCAGCCCTACCACAAGAGAAGGGCACATGCAGCCCACATAGGGGGTACCCCTAGAATATATAACTCTGGTGACCAGAGGGGAGTGTGCTGCTGGGCCCCACAGTTCATCTCATACATAAGGCTGCTTCTCCAAGGTTGAGAAACATAACTGACCTACCTAACACATAGAAATAAACACAGAAAATTGGGCAAAATAAGGACACAGAAGAATATGTTCTCAGTGATAGAACAAAACAAAACTTCAGAAAAAGAACTAAATGAAGTGGAAATGAGCAATCTGCCCAATAAAGAATTCAAGGTACAATCATAGACATTCTCAACAAACTTGGGAGAAGAATGAATGAACACAGAATTTCAACAAAGAGTTAAAAAATATAAAGAAAAACCAAACAGAACTGAAGAATACAATAACTGAAATAAAAAGTACACTCACAACAATCAACAGTAGATTAGGTAATTCAGAGGAATGGATCAGTAAACTGGAAGATATAGTAGTGGAAATCATCCTAGCTGAACAGAATAAAGAAAAGTAGAATTTTAAGAAATGAGGATAGTTTAAGAGTTCTCTGGGACAACATCAAGCATGCTAACATTCACATTTTAGGGATCCCAGAAGGACAAAAGAGAGAGAAAAGGGCAGAGAACTTATTTGAAGTAATAATAGCTGAAAACTTCCCTAACCTGGGGAAGGAAACAGACATCCAAGTCCAGGAAGCAGAGTCCCAAACAAGATGAACTCAAAGAGGTCCACAACAAGACTCACTACAATTAAAATGGCAAAAATTAAAGATAAAGGAAGAATCTTAAAAGCGCAAGAGAAAAGCAACTAGTTATGTACAAGGGAAGGAAACTCCTGCAAAACAAAGAGCTGACTTTTCAGCAGAAACTCCGCAAGCCAGAAGGGAGTGGCACGGTATAATAAAACTGATGAAAGGGAAAAACCTCCAACCAAAAATACTTTACTGAGCAAGGTTATCATTCAGATTTAAAGGGGAGGTAAACAGTTTTACAGACAAGCAAAAAATAAAAGAGTTCAGAGCCCTAAACCAGCTTACAAGAAATGTTAAACGAACTTCTCTAAGCAGAAAAGAAAAGCACACAACTAGAAATATGAAAATTATGAAAGGAAAAATCTCACTGGTAAAAGAAAACATACAGTAAACGTAGCAGATCACCCATTTACAAAGCTAGTATAAAAGACAAAAATAGTAAAATTTATATCCACAGTAAGAGTTAATGGATAAGCAAATCAAAGATATGTATAAAATATGATGTCAAAAACACTAACCTTGCCAGGGTGGAGGAGTAAAAATATAGAGTGGTTAGAATGTGTTCATTAAGAGATAATCAACTTAAAATAAACATGTATATGATTATTTTAATACATATATGTTATATATATGTTAATATATATATAGTTATATATGAACTTCATAGTAACCAAAACCTAATAGATATACACACACAAAAGAGAACTGAATCCAAACATAACATTAAAAATAGCCATCAAATCACAAGGAAAGAGAGAACAGAACCAAAAATAACTATAAAAATAACCTGAAAACAATTAACAAAATGGCAATAAGTACATAAATATTAATAATTATATTAAATATAAATGGACTAACTACTCCAATCAAAAAACCTAAAGTAGCAGAATGGATACCAAAAAAGACCCAAATATATGCTGCCTACAAGAGACTCACTTCAGATCTACAGATACACACAGACTGAAAATGAGGGGATGGGAAAAGGTATTCCATGCAAAGAGAAATCAAAAGAAAGCTGGGGTAGCAAAATTTATGTTAGACAGAATAGACTTTAAAACAAAGACTATAGAAAGAGACAAAGAAGGACATTACATAACGGTGAGGGATCAATCCAACAAGAAGTGATAACAATTGTAAATATATATGTATCCAAATAGGAGCATCTAAATACCTAAATCAAATATTAACAAATATAAAGGGAAAAACTGACAGTAATACAGTAAGAGTAGGGGACTTTAACACCTCACTTACATCAATGGACCAATCATTCAGATAGACAATCAACAAGAAAACAGTGGCCTTAAATGACACATTAGCCAGACAGAATTAATAGATACGTATACAGAACATTTCATCCAAAATTGGCAGAATACATATTCTTTTCAAGTGCACATGGAATATTCTCTAGGATCATCACATGCTAGGCCACAAAACAACTTTCAATAAATTTAAGAAGACTGAAATCATATCAAGCATTTTTTCCAACCCCAACACTGAGACTGGAAATCAACAATAAGAAAAAAATTGCAAAAACCACAAACACATGGAATCTAAACACCATGCTACTAAACAACCAATGGGTCAACAAAGACATCAAAGAAAAATTTTTTAAAAACCTGGAGACAAATCAAAATGGAAACACAGTGTTCCAAAATCTATGGGACACAGCAAAAGCAGTTCTAAGAGGGAAGTTTATAGCAACTGACCAGCCTACTTCAGGAAACAAGAAAAATCTCAAAGAAAGGATCTAATCATGTATCTAAAGGAACTAGAAAAAGAAGAACAAATAAAAACCAAAGTTAGTAGAAGGAAAGAAATCATAAAGATCAGAGCAGAAATAAATGAAATAGAGACTAAAAAAGCAATAGAAGGGCTTCCCTGGTGGCACAGTGGTTGAGAATCGGCCTGCCAATGCAGGGGACACGGGTTCGAGCCCTGGTCTGGGAAGATCCCACATGCCGTGGAGCAACTAGGCCCGTGTGCCACAACTACTGAGCCTGCACTCTAGAGCCCATGAGCCACAACTACTGAGCCCGCATGTCACAACTACTGAAGCCTGCGCACCTAGAGCCCGTGCACTGCAACAAGAGAAGCCATTGCAATGAGAAGCCCACGCACCACAACGAAGAGTAGCCTCCTCTCACCGCAACTAGAGAAAGCCCACGCACAACAACAAAGATCTAACGCAGCCAAAAATAAATAAATAAATAAATAAATAAATTTATTAAAAAAATAAAGCGATAGAAAAAAAATCTAGGCCCGTGAGCCACAACTGCTGAGCCTGCGTGTCTGGAGCCTGTGCTCCACAACAAGAGAGGCCGCGATAGTGAGAGGCCCGCACACCACGATGAAGAGTGGCCCCTGCTTGCCACAGCTAGAGGAAGCCCTCGCACAGAAACGAAGACCCAACACAGCCCAAAAAATAAATAATTAAATAAATAAAATTTAAAAAAAAAAATATATATATATAATGCTATTCTTATCTGTTATTTTTTCTTGTCAGTTTGCAGACAATTTTTATATATGAAAGATATTAACTCATTGTCATAAATCAATCTTTATTTTTTTACCTAGTTTAAATCATCTTTGGCCACGCAAGTATGTCTGTTTGATGTGAGTGTTTTTCAGGTTTTCTATTTTTCCTAGGAATATCTCCTCTACTGCAATTCTTCTCTTAAATTAATTTCTAATGTTTTAATAGCATTATTTACATATAAGTTTTTCAATCTATTTGGAATTATTTTCATGTGTGATATGAGGTAATTTTATTCCCTTCCAGAAGAAGAGCTGGTTTTGCCAAACTGACCACTTAAATAACTGATCTTTTTCTCATGGAAACAAAATGCTACCTTTGCCTTATATTGAGTTGCCACATATGCGTGGATCTATATCTGGTCTCTTTATTCCATTCCATTGATATCTTTGTCTATTCCTAAGCCAAACTGTATTGTTTTAATTATGATGGCAGCTTCCATCTTATTGTTCATCACATAGGACCTAATACTGAGAAACAGTGAATGTTTGAACAAGATACGCCTGGTGTAGAAGAAAAAATGTTAGTGTTCAAATCAGAAACTATGAACTGAAACTTTCACACCAGTCAAGTAACTTTGAAATTACTTCTTCCATCAGTGCTTGTTGATGTCTTAACTTTTTACCCCTAAGTATTTACTATAAGTATTATTTTTTAATCTGAGTGTGAGCATTCTGTAAAAGGCAAAACTATAGGGGCTAAGTAAGAATAGGTCAGAAGTTACCCAGGGTTTGGGGTGGGGAGAGGGAACTGACTGCAAAGGGTGACCAGGGTAGTTCTTCAGACCTGGAAATGTTCCATATCTTGACTGTGGTGGCGGTTAAATGACCATATACATTTGTTAGAGCTCATCAAACAGTACACTTAAAAAGTGTGAATTTAACTATATACCAAGTATATCTTAATAAATTTGACTTAAAATATATGAGTGTTAAACATGTCATTTTTTCTATATTTTGGGGATAAAACCTGACCTACTTCCTGCAATACACAGAGCTGGAATCCAAGCTTGACTTTGTTTTAACCCCCTGTAACAAAACAAGAGCAGAATTTTAGGGGGAAATGTGGGCACTCCTGTCACTGTTGCATTTTGACTTTCTGTCTTATGAAGAAATCATCCTAGGGAAGCAATTCACTCTCTTACATAGGGTCACAGATTTTATTACAATTCCCAACAAGCACTCTATGAACTGTGAAAGATACTGACATTTTCCTAAAGCTAGGGGTTAGAGCTGGAGGTCTGGTCCTCAGTAGCATCTAAGCACTAATTTTCCACTTAAGGAAACTGAGGCTGAATGAGGTTAAAATTGGCAGAGCTACGGAGCTACAGTGTTTTTGTTCCCACTTTCTCTACTTTTGTCAGTGCATTTTAGGACAAAACTGTTCTAGTTGACTCTTACTAGAATATACAAGCAAACAACTAGACCATGTCTCAAAAACCAGATCCCAAAAGCAAGGGAAGATTGATGAGCACTTCTGCAGAGAGCCAGCACCAGTCTCAGTCCCAGACATAGGGACAGGAGGCTCATCCTGGTAATCTGCTGAAACAGCCCCGATGGCAGCTCCAGATTTAATGTTATCAGGGTTTATCCTAGAGGAGTTAGTTTTCAGAGTCAGAACAAGGAGGAGGGAAGGGGAAGAGACTAGGCTTAAGAGATATCATGACAACGTGCCTGCTTTTTCTCACTTGTGAAAATGTAGGCTATCTGGAAGTAAACTGATAGGAGCCATCTTGAATTAACAGATTATCACTAATACCTTTTAGCCACTTATATTAAACTGCAGAATAAATTTACAGATTTTTATTCCTAGTACCATTCTAGTCTTCAGATGACTTTGTTAAGCTTTCCCTATACTTGTATTTACATTATACATTAATTTTTATATTCATTATTGGGACAAGATAACTCAGCATATTAAAACAATATGGCATATTAATAACCCATTGCCAGTAAGATGGCTTTTCCTAGATCTTCCTTATGGATAACTTTTCCCCTTAAAAAATCCCAAGGGTGATAAAGTTTCTCATAGTGGCCCTGATATTTCTTTCAAGTGGGGTATCCTTTTCTATAGATTGAAGAATATCAAGGTGATATTAATAATAAATAAAGTAATAAATGCCATCAAGTAGTTTAGAAAAGAACACTCTAAGTGTTGGAACTATTCAAAATAGAGTGGGCTGCCTTCAGAAAGGAATTCCTAGAAATGTTCAAGATGAACCTAGATGCTTTCTTTCTTTTGTTCATTCACCATTCCTTTATAGAGCACCTGAAGATTCTTGCCAGGCATGTGGTTAAAGGAGTTCATGCTGGGGGATGAGTCTGGACTCAATGGCCTTTAAAGTTTCTTACATTTCTATGCTTCTTGATTCCATGTTTCCACATTTTTATTCAGAATTTTCAATGGAAGACAATAGGCCATGTGTAATTCACTGGTTTCATAATTTTATCTTCTATGGCTGAATAATTTCCCACCATACCTTTGCCATGTAAAGATGACAATAAATACCTTTACAAGGTTTCACTGATTTATGAAAATCATAACAAAAATGGCAAATGTAAATACCTCTCATAACATTTCACTTTGGCCTGAACTATAAATCAGGATATTTCATAATATCTACAACAAAAATATATTGTCACTACTATACATGAGGAAATAAGTAAAAATTATATGGATAATTATGTATGTGTTAACTTTGCATCAGTGTACACCATTAAAAGGCATACAGAGTCAACACTTCTCAGTAGCAGGAAAACTGTTAAGAGTTGCCAAGAAAAAAAAAAAAAACAGGATATGCTTCTTAATCATTGTATGTATAGAGCTAGAAACTGGGGATGAAATAATTGATCTCAAGGAGGATAGCAAAGTATTTTTCCTCCTCATTCTTTAGTGAGCAACCTCATTCTCCAGTAACACAACGGAAGCTTATGTGCTGTAGCTGTTATGCTGTTACGAAAAGTATTTGGTTATTTGGGATAGAAAGCACTTCAGAATCTGAATAGAACAGAGAAAAGCTTGTCACTGTAGTTACTGTTGGAAAGAAAGACAGCGATCTATTTATACCTGAGGTAGTGATAGAATGAACACATAATGGTAACTAGGTGACAACATCAGTTAATAACTAAGGCTCTTGTCTACTTTGGCAAATTGCAAGAGGATCAGAGATTGGCTAAATATCATGCTGGGAAATTCAGGACAGGCATCTGTTTATCTTCTGTATGCCTGTTTATCCCATCCAATTAGCTGAATTATTTTCATTCATCTCTGCATTTTGCCCTTTATATTAAACCCTAATAATAGACACTGAAGTCTAGATTTTCAACCACAGAGTAATAATGCAATTATAATATGGAAACCACTAGTATCTTTAGAAATGGGAGACAATGGAGATATGTAAGAAAATTAAATTCAAATATAACTAAAAATAGCCCTTCTTAGATTTTTTCAAACACTGACTAAAAATAGCACTCACAGTTTTAATTCCTTCTAAAAATTTGAGATGAACTCAAAGGAGGCAGAAGTGGTTGACTGGCAGTTCAACAACTGTCCTTTTTACTCTGTAGTGAGGACTGTCATTATGGGAAGTGGGCAAATGCTAGTAACAGAAAGAAGTAAGGGACACTGGGCAGGGAGCTACAGACCTGTCCTTGGGAACTACAATGTTGCTCTACCTTAAAAGGTATACTTAAAAGCTCAATTAGGTAATTTTCATCACTTGCTTTCATCTTCTTCAAAAAAGACATTACTTACTTGTAGGAGCAATATCCGGGTTTTGTTTTGTTTTGTTTTGTTTTATTTAGCAGGAGAGTACTACAAATGTATCTTTCCTAGATACTAGATACAAATGCATGTATATTTATTTGTTTCTCTTCCTGAAATTGCCCATAAGGGAATGGGCCAGGGACGTCTGAAAGGCCTATGGCAAGCAATATGAAAATAATGCCAACTGGAAAATTTTAGGCTCAAATAAAATAAAGCCAGATGCTTCTGACACATACAAATATTTCCTTTTTCTTATGGTGACATGAAGGTTACCCTCTCCTTAAAAAAATATTTCCCTCTTTATTTCCTTTTATACAAGTCACAAATCTGTGGTAACTCACAAAAATACCAGGTGTTTCATGAACTTAACTTTGTCATTAAAATGGTTCCCAAAGACCATTTCTTTTACAACTTCCAGATCATGGAAGCTATGCTACAGAATCAGGCAGCACTGCCTTCTTCCAACCTAAAGTCGGGTCTGGAAATACTGAGAAAGGTGATCAAAAGAACTAGTCAGGTCTCAGAACCAACCACTCACACTGGAAGCATTTTCTCACCTGCCTCCATTTTCCCTACCCCCTTCTAGTCCCATTATCTTGCTTTGGCTTCTTTTCAGGTCAATCCTCAAGGGCCACATGGAAACCCAGTTAGCAGAGTTATATTTCCACAGTCAAAACAATTTCATTCTGTCCAACAAACCCACCAAATGCCCTAAAAGACCAACTTGGCCATGCACAGAAGGGCTTTGGTTTCCTACGATTCAAATACCAAAGTTGGAATGAAACTAAATCAAATTATTACCAGATTATCAGTGTTTGGCTGACTATCTGCCCTTCATCATATGGCAGATGAATTCTCCTGAACTGGCTTGCTCCCAAGTGCTGACAGTGCCTTTGAGGGTATTATGGGAGGGATCGAAGCACTAAGAATCCCTGAAGGATTTGTATGTTTTTTTAAGCATGCAGCTACCTGAATACCCATAGTCTATTAATTTGCCCAAAAGAACAGAAATAGTTTTCACAAATTTAGTTCTTATTTTATGTCAGGACTTTGGTTCCACTGAAGATCTTAAGTTTTACAATTGTTAATTGATCATAAGATATGTAGAACATAAAAACACCACCTAACATACTAATAAGTGTGACAATTTTAACAATCCATTTTATTTTCTCATGAACTGCCTGAATTTGAGACAGTAACGGAATATTCTTATTTTATCCAAGTAAGTAATTTTATTGCCTACTCATAGTGCTACAAAGCATCCCTGTTTAGTTGTAATTTAATTTATGAACTAAATTTAACTCATTTTAATAGTTGTTGAAATTGGGCAATTGATACATGAAGATTCATTAAGCCATGTGTTATAATTTTGCATGTGTTTAAGAATTTCCATCGAGTAAACCTTAAAAATATTATTTAAATTGTTCAAAATTGCTTTCAAGCCCAATTATTTCAAGGGAAACATCAGGACTTTACTCAAAGATTTGCTTGATTGCAAAGGCAAATCGTCTACACGCTTTAAAATTCTTTACAAGTTTTAAATTTCCTACCAGGTGTGAAAATGCCCTGTGAATCAAAGAGTCAAAGAATTTGTATTTTTTGCAGTACTCACAGCATGAAAGGTCTACTGATGGTCCATATAATTCATTTTCTGGGCTCACAACAGTCTTCAATCGAAACTGTTCTGGACAGAATGGTACCTAGCTTTTATTTTATTTTACTTTCCAGAGAAAACTAAATATAACTTATGTATTACTATAAAAACCAATGTTTCTTGTTCTGTTTTTTCGAATCTGCAACTATAGGGGTGGGGTGGGAAAAAGAAGAGAGGAGAGGAGATTACCATTAGGAGGATGAGTAATCTTTACTTCACTAGGAAATGACCTTAGAAGACACTGACTGGGACATTTTCAGTATTCCATAATTCTAGCTGTTCTGGGGAAATCATGAGAAAGATTCTTTCAGAGTTATTTCTGTAGCTGTAGTATTTAACCAAATTAGAAAGTAACAAGATCAGATAAAATGTTAAGGAAATTAGAATATGTATTGAAAACACACAAACAAATTAAAAACACACACTTTTCAAAGCCTCCATTGTTGTTCCAAAATATCCAGGTCAATTTCAGTTTGGATTAAATTAATTTAAATATTTTAACAAATATATATCAATATGTAAATGTTACATTTAGTGGCTGTAAGTAGGGACCAACATTTGCACAGAACAATAATTACAGGAGAGAGAGGAAGTACAAAAACTTCATGGCTGAAGCTTTCATTCCATCTCCTATTCCAGAAGCTTTTCTTCATGTCTCTGACTTTCTTTCTGACCTATACATCCTCCATCACCAATATCAGCCTTTTAGAAGGTCAGTGAGGATAAGTCAAGGACTATGATAGGCTTGAGGGAAAGAGTTAAAAAGAGGACAATAGCTGGCATTTAAAAAATTTTTCCTGAAAACAGGATTGATTCCAGTGGTTTTATAACATATTAAGCAAAGAAGTTATCAAAACAAGTGATCGTAATTTTTATTGTACTATCAAAAATTATGTGCTGCTTTGGATATCAATTCAAATGGAGAAATATGTACTTCCAACCGAAAATTGTTTGTGTTTCTCAGGCTGTTAATTTTGTCCCATTAAAATGTGCACCATTTCAAATACAGATGATTCATTAATTCATAGGGATGGAACAGTAAAGGCCTTTCAAGATCCTTTGTAGATAAGGAGGGTATGGCTGGCCCAAAAGTCTGTTTCAGGTTAATGGTTGAGCCCGCCTCCAGCTTCACAGGGTTTCCCTCCTCAGGGTTCCAGTACCAGACCCTTTCCATTGCACCATCGTAAGAATGTGAATCCTGACAGCCCACGTGGCAAAGTGACATGACTTGAAAGAGGTGACACAGTGGTTAGACATACCAGCAAACACCACCATTGCTCTGAGAGGCGGTCTCACTGATAACCTGAGAAGCCAGGTCCACACCTGTGGGGTAGAAAGGCTTAGAAAATGTTAGGGTAGCTGAAATCTTGCCACAATACTGGCCCTCATCAGAGGAGAGTCCAGCATAAGAAGCAGGAATTCAAGAAGAAGGTCTTCCTTCTCCTTCCAGAGTCCCACCTCTGCCAGAAACACAGTAGAGCCACCTGCACACCATTAGAAGGATGGGAACTTTTTCTAAAACATATAAATATTTATTAAACACATACCTGTACTGTTCATCTACTAGTCACAGTTTATCTACTTTATTCCAAGTCCTTTTCTGAGGTAGCATGTTGATTTTCTAACCTCCTTTTGTGGGATATCAGATCGGGAAAGAAGGGAGTTTGCTCCTTTCAAATTATTTACACAAATACATTTCAAATATATTTCATAATTTAAGTCCTCATCCCAAAGGGATGCTGCATGACTATTACTGAACACATCTTGTTCCCTCAGCCAAATGGATGAATTCAACAGTACTTTTTTTGGTAATGCTCCATGAGAGCAAGATGTTTTGTCTAATTTGTTCCCTGCTATATTCTAAATGCCTACAACAGTGTCTAGTATGTAGTAGGTCCTCAATAAACAGCTGATGAATAAATGAATACAAGTTTTGTTTTTTTTTCTTACAGCAGTAGACATCAGGCATCACAGCTACCTAGAAAACACTAATTGTCAACTAGAAAACACAGGAAGACAAAGGGTCAAATCAGAGCTTTCTAAGCTGGGAACAGTACTAATATGCTCTTCTCACTCAAAAACTCTTTTAAAAGTAACTTGAAAGTGTACAGATTTACACTAGATCCTGCTAGGAAACGGCTGATCTTTTTCAGAAACATGAAGACACGCTCCCTATCCCCACACCAATGATTGATTTTAACATAAAATGCCAGTTTCTAACCTGTAATTCTGCTGCAAAAAGTTACTTTTTGAAATGTGTTTTCAGTAATCCTGAGAACTGCTTTGTAGCTTGCTGACTGGCACAGTCTCTTCAGTCTATAAACTTTGTTTTGGGGGGACCAAGATCTAGGTAATATATCCAAAACAGTCTTTATTTTAAGCCCTTGTGGTTTGTGTGCAATTTTTCTACTGTTCAGCAGTTCATTCTGGGTTATTCATTAATATTAACTGATCATCTGTCATTAGAGTAAATGTGCAATATGCATTTCTTTTCCTTTTCTTGTCATCATTTATATTTTTTAAAGTTTAATATTCAGATAAAACTTTTCTCTTCCTTTTTTTTTTTCTTTTTCCAAATAAAACTACTCTCACAGAACCGCTAAAGTACAAGAGTTATCAAAGAACCACTATAACAATCTTGACTTTTTCTACAGGTTGGAACAGTCATTTCATTTTGGTAGCCTTATACACTGTTGAGTAGATTAGAGACATGAGACAATACACTAAAGATCTGAAATGACCTGCTTTTAAATCCTCAAAGGGATAATACATAACTGAGGGTGAGTGGGTTGGTTGATAGTCATTAGCCAAAGGGTAAGATAGTTGAACTTCACATAAAACTTCCATTAAGTTCTACACTCCTTTGATGCACGATTATTCTATTTGCACTTAATACTATGGTGAAATTCATTGTAGAATTCAGATTTGTATGTACACATACACTGTAACTAACACATATGTTTGTATATAAAATATGTCATGTTTTTGCATGCTCTCATTGTTCATTTTACAGATTCTATTTCTCTGGAAGATCAGTGTGGAAAGATCTGAACAAAAAAGGAATCTATAATTAACACTTAAAACTATAATATCCAGAAATGTGATGTCCTTGTTTTGCTTTCATGCTTATGTTGGGTAAAACAACATTCTATCAGTGATATCCTAATTTTGCTTCTCCTCCAGGATTTTAAAATAATAATGGAAAGATTCAGTCAGACATTGGATGGTTATCTATCTGGGATGCTAAGGAGCAAACTGCTTCATTGCCAATAGATGGGACTACACAGACTATAAAAACCCTTCTCTTTTGAAGATGCAATGCTTCCTCAAAATGTTGATTTTCAAAGAGCAACTTGGTATTTGGGTGGAATAAACTCATTTTTTGTAATCCAGTATGCCAATCCTAAGGATGTTTCATCTAACTGCACTACTATCATCTAGCTCAATTTATCATCCAGCAAAAAAGACAAACAACAGAGGCAAAAGCAAACAGAGTGGACTCTAGAGACCCTTAGATATGAGAAAACAGTAGTCCAGGTAATAACCACAGACTTATTATTCTTACCTTCACTAATTTGATAAATATTTATTAAACAACTAATATATATCGATTACTGGGTTAAGATGTGAGGCTACACAGAGGAACAAAGAACACTTACACTGAGCTAGACAGTTCTAATAGTTTAACAGGTATTAACTATCTAATCTTCATAAAAAAAAAAATAAAGTAGGTACTTTTTATCCTCAGATTACAGATGAGCAAACTAAGGAAGAAACAAGGTAAGCAAATGCCTAAAATCGACCGTGTAGTAAGCAACGCAGGCAGGAACCCAATCAGTGCCATGTATCTCCTTAGTCCATGATCTTACTCTCTAAATTAAACCACTGCCACAATTAGGAAATAAAGGGATAAAGGATAGAGTAATAAATTATGGCTTAAATGACCTTAAAATTATTTTATTTTTACATTTAAAGTGAGCCTAGCCTTCGAGCCAGGAATTCCACTATGACGAATTTATCTCAGGAATACACTTGGACAGATTTACAAAACTATATATTTAACAATGAACATTTCAGCTTTGTCTGAGATAATGAAGAACTGGAAACAATCCTCTATCAGTTGGCTTGCTTTTAGCTGCAAGTAACAGCATACTTGACTAAGGTGGCTTAAACAATAGGAGTTTATTAGCCTATAAGAATTCCTGAAAAGAAGGTTCCAGAGTTAGTTCAGCAGCTCAAGAATGTCAAAGATTCAGAATCTTAATCTTCATACCCTATTATCCTTGGCATAATTTTGTTCTTAGGCTTCATTCCTCGTGGTTACAAGAAAGCTCCTGCAACTCCAGGCATCACACCTCACACAATCACATCCAAAGTCAAGAAGAGGACAGTTTCTCCAAGCATGTCAATTTTTTATCTAGTAGGAAAACCTATTCCAGAAACTTTATTTGGACTCTTTGACCAGGTTTAGGCCTCATGCTCTATGCCTTAGCTGTAAGGAAGATCGAGAAAGTGAATAACTGGCATTTCAGCCGTTATTATGGGAAGGAGGATTTGCCAAAAAGGAAGAGGGGAAGCTCTTGCATGGGCAGCCAGTTGGGACTACCAGAAACCTCAAAGTCTAAGAATAGAATATCCATATAGTATAATATTGCACTGCTATCATAAATGATAATATGGGTAAGGGGTATCTTACATGAGGAAAAAAATCAAGGTATAAGACATCTGATGTACACAAAAGATATACACCAAAAAGCTAACAATGGTTATCTCTTTGTGATAGGATTAGAGAGGTATTTTTACTTTCTTTGTATTTTTATAAATTATTAACATAAATTGCTTTTATAATAATAGGCTATTTTCAGTTTTGAAAAGCAATATAATTCAAAGAGAAAAATTATTTCCTATCAAAATATTAATGTTCTTTGGCCCAGCTTGGAAGCACAGAGTTGAACAGTCAAAAAATGAACAAGACATTTTAATCAAGATTTGTTTTGCATTACTGTCATGAAGAAATGAAAGAAAGACAAAAGAGAAATCAAGCAAATGGTCACTGGAGAATTTTAAACGTAGAAAAATAAAAATGTTTTGTTAAGAGATGATGCTACAACTAAAATCTTTAAAGAAAGGGCTGTTGCAACTTAATATGTTAGAGGCATTGCTGTATGGATTTCTTCTCTTATGAGAATGCCTTTCACTCTTGCCAAGATCAGCTTTATGCTGGCCACAGAAATTAAAATAGTTTAAGAGAAGAAGGAAAATACTCTTATTTGGGGGAAAGTAATTCACAGTTTCAACAGCATGATGATATTGGCCAGTATTTTAGTGTTTGGTTAAAACAAATGGCTAAAACTTTTCTTGGTTAATTGAACATTTTAAATCATTTTAATTATATATAAACACTTCCCATTACATGAACTTCAAACACCATCAAAGAATAAAAGTAAAAAATGAAATTCCTATTTCATTGCCCCCAGTAATCTTTGGCTTGTCTCCCTCCAAAGAAATAACCACTATTAAATTTAGGAGTTATCTCTTCAGATATTTTCTATATATTCAGATTTTTTTAACCTTAATTAAATCATACTGTACACATTGTTGTACCATGTGCTTTTTATAACATAATAGTATGTCTTGTATATCTCTCTATGTCATTACATACAGATCTCTCTCAAATTTTTTCAGGAGCTACCAAATCTATTTAAACACTCTTCTTTTGATGGACATTTAGACTATCCCCAATACTTTGCTTTTATAAAAAATGCTGCAGTGAACATTTTACACATCAAGTTTTGTGCAGGTCCATGGATAGTTTAGTAGTATACGTTTTTAGAAGTGAAACTGCTAACTTTAAATGTATATACATTTAAGATTTTGATAGACAGTGACACAACACCCTCCAAAGCTGTTGTACCAATTTCACACTCCATCCAGCAGGATTTGAAAATGCTTGTTCTTTCCATCTTCAGCAGCACTGAACATCAACAGATGTGGGGAATATCGTTGTATTTGTTTTAATTCATACTGTGAGTACTAATAGTGAGGCTGAACTTCTTTCATGTGTTTATACAAATAAACATTTATACTAATAGCTGTGGCTTGGATTTAAATTGGGCTATTATTACATGAGAACATGATGGGTTGATCACTTATTACATTAGCCATATTCATCTTTACTTTATAGAAATATGCTCTCTCAGGTACTTTATATTTTTATAATTATAAAAGATATATATATATATATATATATACACACACACTTTAATTGTAGTATATTTTTAATACAGAAACATATAAAGAATAAACATCACCTATAATTCTACCACCTTTAGATACTCAATAATAACTTTTTCATATTCTACTATATACAATTATAAATGTATATAATATGTATATATAATATAGCCACATTATACATATATCTATTAGAAGACATTTGTTTTCAAAATTGAGGTCATATTGTACATATTATTTCATATCTTTTGTCTCATAACAGTATTTTATAAATACTATTTGTTTTTACATTAATTGGCCTTCAAATGGCTGCCATATGGCTATATCCCAAATTTATTAGCCAGGCCTTTATTTTTCATTGAACGTATAAACTATTCAATTTTTTAACATTTAAAATAAGATCTGCTAAAAATCCTTACACATCCTTAAATTTTATATTTTATAAAATTTAAAATCCTTAAATTTTATATTCCTCTCTATTTCCTTCATATAAATTACTATAATTAAAATGATTGGCTCAAAGTATATAAACATCTTTAAATCTTGGGATTTCTACTTATATTTTAAACTCTGCACATGTGTGTGCAACTTTTAATAATTTATACTTCCACTAGTGATGTTTGAGAGTGCTCATATTTCTATAAGCTTCAAACAATAGGTATGAAACATAGTTTTTAATCTTTTATAATTTAATAGATTAAAATATTATCATATTGTTTAATTAGAATTCCTATAATCACAATTTATATTGAACACTTTATGTGTTTAACTATTAAATAAAAATGTATTTATATATTTATTCTTCACTGAATTTCCTAGACATATTCTCTGTCTACTTTTCAATTCAGTTGTCTACTTTTTCATATTGATTCATAAAATCTCTTTATATAGTAAAGACATTAACATTTGTTTCCGGTTTCTTTTATTTTTTATCATTTACTTCTTTAATAAATCTGCCATATAAATAAGGTACAGATTCAACTTAAGGAAAACTATGTGACAATGTAAATGGAAAACAAATACTGCAAACAATTGGCCTAAGTTTAGAAATCTTGAAATATACATGGGTAATGTTCATGCTTCTAAAATGCATTCTACTGTGATATTTTCAAATAACCATCAATAGCCAAAATTATATGAAATTCCTTTTTGAGTGTCCTAGAATCAAACTACATCAGCATTAGTAGGCTCTTCAAGAAAGTTTTCAGTATCTTAATGAAATATACAAGTATATATTTTTTCAAGCCTAATGTTTAAGTTTTGAAGTAAGATAAAGGAAATTCAAATGATGCTTTCTTAACTTCAGTAAGATATTTAACTTCTCTGTGCTTCCTTTTCCTCATTTATAATAATATGGATGAATAATAAGACTAGGTATCTTACAGGGTTGTTTTTTAAAAATAATTAAATTGTGTAATTTATGTAAAGCACTTAAAATTATGCTAAGCTGGAACAAAACTGTTACTCCATAGATCATGATAATAACTATTTTAGAATTATTTATATTACTTACAAAGAAATTCCTGTACCATTAAATTGTACAGCAAACAAAAAGCAATTTTACATAAAGTCTATTATTCCCTTTGGGAAACTCTTTTAAGTCAGTTTATGTCGATGAAAGCCTGCAGTGTATTGGTCTTTTGAGAAAGCATGAGCATTTTTGAAGCACTGGTGACTCAGATTGATGTGTTCCTTCCTCTTTGGTGTTCATTCTTACCTCTTGGACAATTGAAACAGAAAAGACATGGCCTGAGGGCATTCTTTTCCACAATGTCTCTTCCATAGATTTGACCCAGACCATGCATATGGCTCCCCGTAGGTGGATTTTATTTAAACAAATGAGATTGTCCAATGTTTAATTCATGACACAAGAATTTAAAAGCACACTGATAGAGAGGGTAGATCAAAATACAACTCAATGGGGATCATATTTTTATAAACTGCAGGCTGCTCCTTATAAAGTAGATATATAAAATACGAAAATACGTAATTCAAAAAACATCCTCATATTTAGAACTGTATGCAAATACCAAAGACTGATGAACTGCCTGTAAATTTCTACCACTACTTTGTGACTTTCATTTCTGCTCTTCACTGACAAGGCTTCATGCACAATTTAAAAGCCTGTTTTTAGAAAAAAGAGGATGGAAACATTGTGTTTGAGCATCCAGAGAATCTGGCAGCCTACCTGGACCTCATTCAAGTGCTCTGCTCCCCCAGCCCCTTGCATGGAAAAAGGTGGTTAGCTCTAAGAGAGGAAAGAAAACATAACATGAAAGTCTTCTCAAAAAACACATCTGAGAAAGCTCAAAAGAGTGAATAATAGAAAACAGCCAACACTCAGCCGCTGGGCGTTGATAACTTGGTTTGTTTTTCTTTCCACTCCCTCCTACTGCCTGCCTGCCTGCCTTTTGGTCACTTCACTACTCCTTGGCACATATAGGAGGGGGAATGTGTGTAGGGTCAGACAGGGGAAGGCAGAAGATCATCAGTCAATTTTGCATCTTGCTAGTAGTTCTAGAGAAAGGTTGGGTTGAAACAGAAGAAGGCAATGAGGATTAAGGATTATCTGTGACTTTCAAAGACCATTGTTCCTTCATTATTATGAAAACTCAGCAGTGGGCTGCAGGCTCACTCTTATTTATTCATGCACATGCAGAAAGTGAATACAATAAGCATTTCCATATAGTCCAGAACTCACAGCTCTGAAAGTAAGAGTAATGTTTAGAAATGCTATTGTCTTTTTTAAAAAAAAAAAGAAAGAAAGAAAGAAAAAAAAGAAAAGAAAAACAGCAATTTAGGTCAGATAAAATTAGAGAAAGCAAAAGTCCAGCTGTTTTTAGGCTTTATCCAATATTAGTAACATTGTGGTTTTGCAACAACATATAAAATGTGCTTTCAGAGGTGTTTTTCCATTTAATTCCCTAACTTCTAAATGTTTGCTATTTTATCCATATGTTTCTAGTTTGTGTACATTGAATATTCTTAAGACGTCATTTTGCAAGGCGTATTTGATGTTCAATAAGACTTTTTTGTTATCGTTAGAAAGCAGAAATCATGATTTGTAGAGGGAAATTTTACAAGTTTGAAGATTGCTTTTGAGGTTTTGCTTCATTTCCCTTGATGTCTTTTGGAAAGAAAAATGTATTCCTCCATCTGATACTAAAAAGAGCCTTCATGCTGAAAATAGAAAAACAGAGCAGGAGACAAGGTTGGGAGGTGAGGGCTCTGCTGTCTTTATGAACTGCTACTGTTCAAAATCAACCCACCCAACTCTGTGAAAGTACAGCTTCAGCAATGAAAGATGTTTAAATAGTGATAATGGACTGCAAATAAAGGGACTCTTATCTTTGGAATTTTGAAGTAGACACCAGGAAGCGGTGCAAATTTAGTTTAAGGCTTACCCCCAAAGCTGAACTTTCATCTTTTATATGTCAGCCTGTGCTTATGTGCTTCGGGAATACATAACGGAGCTTTAGAAGCCTGGCTAGTCACATAAAAAAATAAAACTTACAGTGCTTTATATAAAAATCAGAAATTTGAGGTAAGATTATTTTTTGTATTTTCCCAGGAGCACAGTGTCAGATGAATGTGGGAAAGATGTGACAATAGCACACACTGTGCTATTGTCACGGACAGCAGAATAATAAATCTTACTCCATCATTCATTCCTTCATCCATTCAACATTCATTTATTCATTCATTCACTTATTATTCTACTATCAGTAGCTGCTCCTCAAATTGGGAAAGATAAAGTAATTATGATCACAGATAAAGCTCATTTTAAAATAATTCATGCAGCTCCTCTCTCTAATTAATCCAAAGGCAGCTGATAAAAAGAAGATTAAATGGCTTTAGAAGTGGTAAGAAAGATTCTAACCTGGAGCAAAAGAATAGTTTCTTTCAATAGCCTCAGGTTTTTCTCTTAACTGTTAAGAGAAAACCAGTGGCCCCCAAAAGAATTCTTTTATCTCTCATTGATAAACTGTCTCACCTTTCCATCAAAAAAGCACTCTCTCATGGAGTTCTCACTATTTTTCGAATTCAGATTTTGTTACTGCAGCTCATCTGTTCAGCTTGGATTCCCAGGATGCAGCATCCCAGTGGGACTCTGGCCAATTGGTTCTGGACACCCTCCTCCAGGTTTCTCAGTCCCCTGACCCGAGCACTGGCTCAAAGGCTCTGTCCTGGTGTGCTAAAGCCCTCCCTGTTCCGGTCTCCACTCAGCTCAGTGCTGCATGGACAGCAATCTGGGCACTCAGTTTTTCCTTCCTTGAAATGGTCTCCCTCCATCAAGAGTTCCTGATGCTCTTAGTGCTCTACTTTTACTCTTTCGTGGGCAAACTCTCTAAGCACATAACCAGGGGCAATGAGTTACAATATTCCTTCCTGCCGATATATTTGCATTTCAAACAGGGTTATTTTTCACATCAGAAATGCCTTCTAATGTCCATTTCCCTTAGCACCCTGTTTATTTCCTTCTAAACTTTCAGAACCCTCACTTATAATTGTTGTATTTATTTTACCTTCTTTCTGTCTAACTAGACTTTTGGCCTTATGAAAAGTGGAAACATATTGATCATATTTACTGTTAGATCTTCTGGGTTTCGCATAGTACCTGGCATGCAGTAACTACTAAACATATATGTGCTGAATAAATTCATTCATTTATCCATTCATCTATCCATCCATCTGTCCATCCATCCACCCATCCATCTATCCATCCAAGATTTATTGAGCCAGATGCTATGCTAGGTAATGGGGAAGTTATGACAGACCCAGGGGAAAATAATTAGGGCCAAGAGGGCCTCCTGATGCCCTTCAAATCACAATTCACTGGCAGCTGCTTACACCACTTGTGCAGGCCAGCCCTGGACAAAGGTTAGAGGGGTGAAGCATAAGCAAGGACAGAGCTCACAAATCATTGGCTCCTGACATTTGCAACAACTTTGAAAGTATTTAGAACTGTTACCTTCAACTTCAAGGCTCCAGTACTTACCCTGCCAAGAAGCCTTTTGACACTCTAACCCCATCACTTCCTCCCCCACCACTGACTCACCACAATTGGCAGATCTCAGGATTGATGGTCTAAGAATTGAAGAGAAAGTCCCTAGGTCAGGGTCCTAAGGCTCTGGAATTCTCTCCCTCCCATGCTCTGCTTTCTTCTACACAGGGCAACGTGCCAAAAGAACCCATTTTATCCCTGCAGTGCACAAGTGACATATGAATACCCAAAACTTCTGAACCTCTCTTTCCCCCATTCTGCAACTGGGCCCTAACTGTTTTGATAGCTGAATCTGTCCTATCTAAAAAGGTTAGGTACTTATTTGAACCTGAGAATTAGCTAGAAAAAGGAAACTGTGAAAAAGAGATTAACTAAAACCTTCTAATGCTATGTTAATTATACACAACAGTAACTTTCAGATTATGTACGAGAATAACAAGTGATTTGACACAATGAACAAAGAAGAAATGTGGTAGTTTCTCCTGCTAGTACAAATTTATAGGCAGCACAAAATAAATTTAACTATAAGTTAACTACATATTATTCAAGGTGATACCTTAGATTTTTTTTTAATGAGACTTTAGTAAATTGTGGTTATGTTTCTCAAAAACTTTGCCCAGTTATCATTTATCTCTTATAAAGTATTATTAAGCTTTTCAGCTTCATAAAATGTTATATAGTTGTTTGTGCCTATTAATTCTCATATTTTTGTAGATCTCTATAATTATTCTTATTTTAGAGATATAGTGGGAGAAACAAAACTGTTTCAATGAATCTGAAGATAATTAGAGAAAATAAAATTGCTAAACGAGGGTTAAGAACTCAAATTCCTGAAATGTTGATTCAACTATTCAACAAATATTTAAAGATCTATTTTACATTTATGATATAAGAAAACTGACATAATTCTACATATCTGTTTTTGCCCAAGAAGAGAATGGCTAGACATGTCATTTGTGAGAAAAGAAAAAAAAAGAAAAAGAAAGGAGGCTAATCTATAGGTTTCAATCTCTTAAAACAGTGCTTACAGATGGAGTTTTGACTCCCATGTTGTCTCTAAGTTATTTCAAGTACTGCTAAACAATTTTCAAAGACCATAAAAACCAACTAAATATGTCATATTAAAATTGAAAAAAAAGATTGTTTGGTATACATCTATTCTTAATTCAACAAATATCTCTTTAGTACCTTATTATGTATTATCTCACCTATATAATTCAATAAAATTGATAGAGACTTTTAAAAAATATGTACTACACATTTTCAGGACAAAAATATATAAATCAAACTAAAATAAAAGACCATACAGAAAATGCAGGTGAAAGAAAATCCTATGGTTATTAAGCTTGGAACAATCTTCTGGTTGAAAACCAAAGCAAAATGGAATCAGCAACTGAATTACCATTGTCTAATAAAGAAGTATGTACCAGTTTATATACGTTAGGATGATTTTAATGGCTATGAAAAAATAATCCAGCTCAAATTGGCATAAACAATTAGGAAATACATTGGCTCAGATGGCTGCAAGTCCAAAGCCAAGATCAGCTTTAAGAGTAGTTGATTCAGCTACTTGGAGATGTAATCAAGAACCCATGTCCTTCTCTCCTTTCTAACATCTATGGTATTGGGCTTCATCCTAAAGCTAGTCTTCCCATGGCTGTCTGGTGGTAGGAAACCATCAAGCTACATGCTTCCTTGTATATGTTGGATCAGGGTTTCTCCACCTCGACACTACTGACACTAATGACATTTGGGCCAAATAATTCTTTATTGTGCTGTCCTGAGCCTTGTAGGATGCTTAGTATCATCCTTGGCCTCTACCCACTAGATGCCAGTAGCATCTCCCAAGTTATGACAATCAAAAATGTCTCCAGACACTGCCAAATGTCCCCTGGGAGGCAAAACTGCCAACAGCTGAGAACCAATGATAAGGTTCTCATATAGGAAAATTCCCCCAGAAGCCCTTGGAAAACATCTCAGATAAAATTGACCTAAATTGCATGGCCATACCTAAACCAATCATAGCCAAGAAGATTAGAAATACTTTCATTAGTATTATACCTCAATAAAACTGGGGCGGGGGGGGAGGGAGTTAATACTTTCATTAGAACTAATTAGGTCAAATTCCTGGTAACAGGAGCTTCCCTTCAATCTAAGGAGCTACATAAGGGAAGGTGGATTCCTGAACAAAATCAGGGTTTTATTAAAAGGAAACAAAGGTATAATGGATTCAGAGTAGGCAACCAACAAAATTCACAAAACAGTTCCTCAGAACAAACAAGATGGACTCTGATATGCATATATAAAAGAAATTACTCGGGTAAATCTTCATAGAGAAAACACTGAGAATTGTGGTTGACTCATATATTTAAATCTTCGCTGCGCACATTCAATGTGCCAGGCTACTAGGTACTAGAGATAGGGTAGTGACCAAGACAGATCCATTTCCTGCCTTCATGGAACTTATGGAAGACACAATTGAAAGAGGTCGTTACAAAAAGTATGGTGACTGTTATGTCATCAGGTGCCATAGGATTATAACCTCGCCCTTCCTAAGAATACAGGAATGCCTCTCTGGGGTTTGCCTGCTTTGCTCACTCTCTATTCCTAGCAGATGGAAAAATGGATGGCTCATAGTTGATTCTTATAAATATTTATTGAATAAATGAATAAACGAATGCCAAATATTAAGCTTCTACCATGCGTCAGGCACCATTCTAGATTTTAAAAGTAAATCTTCTTAGTGAGGAGAAAGAGACGGCAATCGAATAAATGACGTGGCCAATATGTAAAACAAGCCTGGCTTGTAATGTAACTAAGAACATAGATATTTTTCTGTTTCAATCTTTCCCTTTACTTAGCTGAAGGAGGAGCGTTTACTTGGCTTTAGATGAAACAATAGTGGGCATTAACTCTTAGGTAATTCAGCCTATGGTTACTTTAAACTGCAAATGTAATCTTAATCCAGAAATTGAATGACCAGTCCGAGGTAATTATTAAAATTTTCAATTTGATTTGGTATTAAGTCTTCTTGCCTGCCTCCCTTGTAACAGCTTTAGGCTGGAAGGCGAAGTCCTCATCCCTCTGCCCTCCCTGCCTCCCAGCCTCTAATCCTTTGTAGATATTTTGTTCCTGACTCAGGTAAAAATGAAAACTAACAAAGCCAAGAAATGGGGGTCTGGGGAACATTGCTGGGACTAAAGTGAGCGAGGTACTTGCCTCAGGCGCAAAATTTAACCCAAACTCCAGAACCAAGATAAATAACATATAATGAAATATTAAATATTATTTATAAAATTGATATTAAAATATTAGTGTTGATATTAATATGAAAATATATTTTTTAATATTTTTAAACCAAAAATAATTTTTAAAAATCCACGATGAACAAAATATCAAAATGTTAAATAAAGACAGCATCAGTAACGATGCCTTGGTGAGCCATACTGGAGCCTGGGGCAAAAGGAAGATTATTAGTAATACTAAGTCATGGCAGTGAGGCTTGTGAAAGTTGGATGGATTTTAGAGATACCTTGTAGGTAGAATGGTAAAGATTAATGACTGACTGATGTGGCAAGTTGTACAGTCACTCTAATTATTGGGAAAGGGAACATAGGAAGATAAGCAGGTTTGGTAGTTAAAGTAAATTCAGGAAAAATAGTGGTCAAGATGAAACGCTTTCATCTGATCATGATGTCCAAAGGGCCCTTGATACATGGGTGTAAAGTTTATGATAATATCTTTAACAGAATTAATTGCAACATCAGGAACCCTGAACAGACCTTGAAGGGAGAATACTCAATGGAGACAGTTCTTTAGGGTCTGGTGAGAAGAAGTAAGTGGGGCCCCCAAAACAATGGAATCCAAGTAAACAGCTTCTGGAAGTCCATTTTGATTCAGACTAAAAAGCAGATTAAAATTCAGGTTAAAAAGCAGACTGGCTAAAGGAATGAATGGACTATGTGTCCTAACAATTATTTCCCATTCACACTGTTTCATTCAATCCACTTTTTGATAAGAATCAAACAGCAGACAGGCTGTAGTTACCACCTTTGGAATGGGCTGAGAATTCAGGCATCTGTGTTGCAGATTAACAGCAGATAAAAACCAACTGACTAGACAACACTTCTTTAATATTACAGAAGTCTAACTAAACTTTTTGCCAAGGCTCTCCTATGATTAGATAGTGAGAAGGCCAGGGCTGTGATATATTTTGGTGTAAATTTTTTAAACACGATTTCTCTCTCACGGCTATAGAAGCATCTCAATACTATAGCAACAAAATACCTGATTATAAACAATACTGGTGGGAGCACACCTTTCAGGAGAGTTAGCTACAATATGTAGTAAGGTACTAAATGAACCTACATAATATATGGACAAGATAGATGATAATACATGAAATTTATGGAAATAGTGTAAAGAATCCTGTTTTAGAGAAATCAATCTTAAACCATTCTCTCTGATAACTATTAGGCAACAGAAGGTCTCACTCTCTGATGCCACTCCTAATAAATTAATAATAAAAATTCATGAATAAATCATGTATTAGGGTATATAAGGGAAGGGATACAAATTCTAAAATGTGATAAAATCAACATTTTAAAACATTATGAGTTTCAGAAATTATTGTAATTTGGTTTTCCACTTTGCAATTTTTATACATTATATAAATTAATCTATAAAGGAGCACAAAATTAATTTGAGATATAATGCACCAAATATATGTACATAATTAATAATTATATTAAGAGATAATCTTGATCATGGCTTCTTTAAATTCTCATAATTGGGAAGCTGTGACTAACTCTGCTCTATATCTCTAGGGATATTAAGTCTCAATATAATTAAAACAAGCAAATAAAACCTCTTTAAATATTTCAATTGGTCTTATTACCATCTTGTAACAAATCATTACATTAATTATATTAAATGATCTTAATTAATATTAATTAACCATAATATGAATTAATGAACCATAGAGATGATTTCACTGATGAATTATTTCTTTGGAAAGTCACTGTTTTGCTTGGATTTCTTGTATCTGCATTAAAGGCAATTTTCCAAGAGAACCATCAGCCTCTCTGAATAATTTTCTTTGTTAATCTCTGTGTCAAAATGTTTTTCAATTGCCTTTTCTATTTAAAGATTTTTCAGGCTATGAATAATAAATAATATGTGAGTCGATCAGAACTGATTCTTATTGATTCAAGAACAATTTGCTTCCCTAAATGTATAAAGTATATATGGGGCCGGGGTCTGTAAGAATGGAAAATTTTCAACTTAGAAATGGATACAACTAAGATGAAGTATTGATCATCCCACGGTTTTAGTAAACTTTTGAACTTAAAAAATCTAAAACAATCTTGTAAAGATTACAGAAAAACAGCATTTAGGAAACATTCAGCTCAAGTATCAACACTCTCCTCAAAACGTGAATATGCTAAAAATCCCATTTTGTAAACAGGAAAGTGAAAACCAAAATCCACACCATCTTAGATATTTGGCCAGTGAAGTAAGATGTGAAACAGAAATAAGAAGTAGAACTCTTGAATGAGGGGGAGAAAAATATTGTTGTTTGCAGACTGTTCAGAAATTCATTCATTCAATATCTTTATACTGATTGCTCCAGGCACTGTTCTAGGCGCTGGGAATACAACAATAAACCAGATAGACAAAGTCTAACATCCTTTCCATCTTTAAGTTTCTCTATTCTGTGATTCATTATTAGTTCTCTACTAAGTGCCATACTGTTCTATGGGACCTCAGTATGACTAAGATAACAGAGACCAAAAATAACAGCGGCATAAACAACACAGGTTATTTCTCTTGCACATAAAAGTCCGAATAGAGCTGCTTAGATCTGTAAAGAAAGTTCTGCTCAAAAAGTCCTAAGAACCCAGATTGTTTCCAGTTTTCTTCCTGGTCATCCCTGGAAATAAACTCTTTTTCCATGGTCCTAACTAGAATTCTGGCTACCACATAAAATTCCAAGAATAAGATGAAGGAAGAAGAGAAGAAGAAACAGAAAGCACACATCTACAGTCTTTAAAGGAAATTCCTAGAAGCTGCTACATTATGTTTCTGCCAGCATCCCATTCAACAGAATTCTGTTGGCTTCACTTGTCTGAAAAAGAGACTGGAAAATGTAATTTTTTGTTTTGCTTTTATTTTCTAAAGAGGCAGCTACAGACCCAGCAAAAAAAAAAAAAAAAAAAAAAAAAATGAAGGTTGTAATTCAGATAAAGCAGGTATTGGGGTAGAAAACTAGCAGCCTCATCCAAACCGGGCAACCACAAGATCATCTTAACATCAACCTCTGAGATCTAG
The DNA here is from genome assembly GCF_028564815.1 of Eubalaena glacialis. Taxonomy (NCBI): domain Eukaryota; kingdom Metazoa; phylum Chordata; class Mammalia; order Artiodactyla; family Balaenidae; genus Eubalaena; species Eubalaena glacialis. Next base: position 58,923,201 of record NC_083732.1, read on the forward strand.
TACAGTGCTTCTCACCTCCAAGTGTCTGTCTGAGCACTAAGTTCCAAATGAAGCATAATACAACTACAAACATGAACTTAAATCTTTAAATTTTTTGGATATCCCATTCATCTGCTAAAGGAAGAGAAATCTATAAATAGCCACTGGATATGAGAGGAGGTTTAAAGAAAGAAGAGTATGATGCTCATCTTCTACAGAGCTGCCTCTCTCTACATTTTGCCAAACTGGTTACAATGTTAGTATTACAAACTGCTTTGAACATACTAAGCAGATAATCATAGGATGCAGGCCTAAAATACGCTGCTTGCTGTAACTTTGAGTGGTTGCTGAACTAGGTGGCTGTCAAATCCAATTTTCACTGCCCTGATAAGGAACATGGGTTGCATCATCCTAGATCAGCATGTTTTAAAGAAATCTTGTATAGAAGCAGTAGTGCTAAAATTACTTGCTTGTCTGTGATTCTGTTCACCATGATTATACGGTAAAGTATGTGTGGACATGTACTACAGAAGGGGTCATGTCTAAGTGGAAGAGTTTTCTCAGAGAGTAAAACTTTAGCACAAGACTATACACTTTGAGTGGTCTGGAATGAAAGAACTCAATAACCTCTAACATTATCTAGGCTTGTGTTTAGAGTTAACTAAGATTTCTTTTAGTGACATTCCAGCCTAAGTGAAAACCATTGATAATTTTATAAAATGAACCTGAAACCTTTCAAAGACCGTACTCAAGTTTCCCATCATGGAGCTCTGTATGTTGAACCAAGTGTGTGAGTTTATTAAGGTATTCCCCATTGCAAAAAAAGGTTTACTTTACCCATTAAAACCTCACTCAAATGGGTATCAAGTATCTCCTGTGTCCTGTTACATGATGTAATTTAAATCTGAAAATGGCCATGCTTTGCTTTAAAGAAAGTTAAAATCTTGCTCAATGGAAGCAATAGAGTATATCACTGATAAGGTGAAGGAGATCCAGTAAAGGGTCATGACTTAGCGCTTTCTGGACAAACAATGAAAAGAAAGTTGTCTGCTCCCATGTTATGTGGCATCAATAATTCAGCCTATTTTAACCCATCAAAAATCCTTTGCATGCTTTGAAGCCAACCGTTCCATAAACACAGTACTAGATGGCCATGGCAGCCTCCCCCTTACAATGTAATCATGGTAGAGCTATTGAACAATTATGTGTAACTGTGTACTAACCACTGAGATAAATAAGTAAATATATATATACATATATATATACACATATATATATGTGTGTGTGTATGTATATATATATATATATATATATATATATATATATATATATATATATGAAAGAAAGAAGGAATCCCAATTTTAAAAGAGTTAAATAAACAGTTCAGGAGGAGAAGGAATCTGACTAGAAAATACAAAATTCTGACTCAAGATTCCTATGACCAATGTCATGAGAGAAAAAGCTAATGAGGGAAAGATCACATTGGTCTGAAGGAATCAGAAAACATGTAAGGTGAAGATGGCATCTGAAAAACATCTTGAACAGTAGGTAGATACAGAAAAGAGGGCTTTGGAGGTATTGTGAGATGGGGGAAATGAGGGCTATGTTTAAGATATAGTAATTAGTCAATTTCTATGTGCACACAGTAATAGTAGAAGCAAAGTGAAGAAAGAATGGAGAGGTGAGTGGTTACCATATTATGAAGAACACTGATGAGGAAGTGAGGAATATTATAATACTTTAGAATCATGCCATAACCATTATAGATTTTTGCAAAGAGGAAGTCATGATAGAGCTGTACTTTTAGGAGAAAAATACACATCATCAGGATGTCAGGCAGAATGGATGGAAAGGCTAGTTAGAGGCCAATATCATTGTTATCACATGCTACAACACCAGGAACATCCTGGTTATTTATGTAGAACTCTAAAAACGGCAGTATTAGCATTTACCAAATCTCTTCTTTTTGGAAGGATGGCTTCCAAGCATAGCATTCTAATTCAAATTTTCTTCAATCAAGAAACCTCTCCAGATCAATCTTTTCCATCCCATTATTTTCACTCCTGGTAAAAGAATTTAGCAACTGTCCACATTTAAATGTTGCATTTCCCTCAGCTAGATCATGAACATCCTAGGAGCAGCTAAGATAAAGGAGGCTGCTGGCAGCAAAAGTGAATCTTATCTCATAATAAAGCTGCAAATTCATCTGGGGGAATCAAGTCTGACCAGGACATATCTGAAAGGCAGGCTATTTTCTCTGTTCAACAAAAAGAGGAAAGTTAGGAGATGGGGCAGAAATGTTGCGTGACTGTGAATTTGATCAGTTGGTTTCAATCCCAAACTACTTAAACACAAGCTATTTAAACAACAGCAGCATTTTTAAATTATGTAATTCTACAGTGGGAAAGGAGTGCCTCAGGGGACAGGATATTCCCTAGAGTCCTGTAAAAAATAATGAATACATCAAACAAGGCAAATAGATTTGTTCTGTCTCTACAAATTGGCATGTAGATGTTTACCTTCTGTAACATGTTATGGCCTCAGATCATTTACTAAAAATTACAACTTTGCAGTGTCTTCAAGGGACTGAAGCACTCTCATACATTTTTCCTTTTTATGTGAGATGTGTATGAGGCAGATATTTGCTTTTAAAATAAGAAAGAAGGTTTAGACTTTTTTATAAGTCAGGGAACATACGACAAAATATGCAGCAAAGATTATTAAATCAAATCTGATGTAAAACAGTGATTTCATCTTCTCTAGACAATCCCCCTCCCACAATTTTATCACTTCCATGACAATTTATTTAGCTGAACATAATATAAGCTTTTCAAGCCAAAAGCTTTACAACTGCATTTCTTTAGACAACATCAAAAAAATCTGATGAGAAAACTTTAGAAAAAGTGGGCATATGAGTGTCTGTGTTCTCGTTTGTGATGATACCAAGTTGCTTAGTAATTACATGACATTCAGCTGACACTGGTATTGGCCTAGGATGAACCAACAGATTTGATGAGACATTGAGCTAAGCTGGATTGGCAATTTTTATACTTCTCTATTTAGTTATTTGAAGAAAATTGTACGAATATAGTGCAATATTTGTTGATGTATGCCAAACTACTTAAAAAATCCAGTAAGGAAGACAGTGAAATTAAAAAGGCTAATGGCTTTTGAAGGTATAAGTAAAGTAGCAGTTCATACGTAAATGACAAGGGAGGAAAAGGCAAAACATCTGGTTCATGCAGAACAGGAACTTTGGATCCAATCTAAAAGCTTGCACTTTGTTCACATAATGAGAGCCAGCTGAAACCAGGCAGGGATAAAATATTGGACTCTGTCACCAGCCATAAAGCCCTTCCTTCAGAGTTCTAGCTCTTCCTTCAGAGTTCCTGAATTAATACTTTTTTTTTCTATTCAGACAAAGTTGTAAAACTGCCTGAAGATAACAGTCCTCTCAAAATGAAGGGAAAAAAAATCTTGCCTCTGTTATTACTTGATGGATTCAGTTATTTGTACAAATACATATCTTTTACTTCTCTTCTGACATAGAAAGTTAGATGTATCCTAAGCAAAGAATGAATTCATAAATTTATCAGTAATATATTTTCTAGGTCTAAAATCAATCACGACCCCTCCTCATCCTATCATGCACACAAGTAAAGAGAGAAAGAGGGAGGAAATAAAACATGCACATTGACCCAGGAGGATAAACTTCAATCCAGTCAAAGCTTTGGGTTATTTCAAAGCTTTTCTTGTGAGTGGAAAAGATCAGATATCTAGGTTTAACTAATTTCATAGGGTCTTACAGGATAATGCTTCTTAGTAGTCATTATAAATATGTCCTGTATTGCACCCCTATTCTATGTCAACCACTGCTAAACACTTTACATTCATGACTTCATTTACTCTCCACAATAACCCCATGAGTTAATATGTACCCATTTTACAGATAAAGAGGAATTTTAGGCTTAGAAAGGATAAGGGTAGGAGCCAAGACTTCAACTTGGGTTTATCTGACTCAGAATCCAAGGGCCCTTAACCATGACGCTTTAATAGAATGCATATCGTAATTGGATCAATTACACTGATCATTGTTCATCGCTCGTAGTAGTTTATTTGATAAGCAATTAACTAATTATTCATCTAACTTGCCGTATGAAATTGCTTGTGTCTATAATTATTTACAGGTGAAAACAGAAGGACTTGCTAGTGTGATTGCTAACATTAGACATGATGCCTCTGTTCAACAAAGAAAAACACTTGGGCTCAGCGGCAGTTCAAATGTAAAAAATATTTTTAATCCCTGACTGCATTAATCATGAACTATAAATGTCACAGCCCATAAGTTCTTTAAAAAAATAAATAAATAAAAGATACCATTGTTTTAGTCTGAGAAGGAATCAACAAGGTTTAAAACTATGATTGCTAGTATCCAAGCAAACATCACAGGTTCGCTGTTAGTCATTACTGTCTCCTTTATTTACTTGACTTTTCCATTCCTAAACTTGGTAGACTATGTTGTTAGAGATGTATACATCCCCAACCAGGTGGAGAAGAAAAGCCTCAGGGTTCACACCCTCTCAGTTATATAATACTCTTCTTGTCAACCCTGGAGAAATTAGGAATTGGCCCCAAAATTTGTTATCAATATGTCAATTAGATCATCATTTATATATGGTCCATGGAGAACGAATCACTAGATATTTGGTTTAGAAATTTCCTTTCACTACATAAGAACACACAAGTAGTTCAAAAAATAAAAGTTTTTATTGTCCAAACACTTTTTAGTTCTGAAAATATGTCCATCAGTGTAAAAACATATAGATATGTACCAAGACCCCACAGCACCAATCACTAAAAGAACTGATCTCATATGGAAATTATATTTATTCATTACTATTCCTTCTAACACTTGTATTTGTTGATTAACACATAAATTAGAACATGTGTGAAAAAATGATCCTTGAATGTTTAATTCTTTAAATTCCACCAGAATATTTCTTCCATTTGGAATTTTTCTAAAGATAGTCATAAATTCTGACACTTCAATCTTATTAGTTCTTGTAAAAATAGCAAGACAATATTTTACTTTATTTTGACAGGGACAATACAATATTACATATTACTGGATATATTTTTTAAAAATTTTCTATTACGTATCAAGAATCTTAGAAAGCATAGAAAGGGAAAGAGTATATCCTTTACTTACCTAGTAGCTGCCAGCATTTTTCATTGTGAGTGAAAAATTCTCTTTTATTCTTTTGTCAAATAACAATGGAGGCAATATTAGTCACAGTTTGCATGGAAACATGCCAATATAAGAAAGTTAAATAACATTTCTCTACAGGCCTATTGAAAATGGCCCATGGCCTTTGTGAAGATATAAAATATGACTAAGATACAAGTCAAAACAAAGTAAAACTGGAGAAAGAAAAGAAAAAGACAGTAAAGTCTACTTTTTTTTGTACCACTTACAAGTATCCTAAAGCCATGTTGAAGGACAAGAGAAATGAGACTTCGGTGTCTCCTGTCAATCCTCTCAGGAGCTACAAAAGGAAAGAAAACCTTCCCCATCACAAGTACACAAAAGAGGAGTCTTGCTGGTAAGGTTAGCATCTGTCAATATCAGGCCTGGTACAAAAGCAAAGCTGCTCTTTGAATTGTTTGCTTAATGAGTTCTTCCAGTGAATGGAGTCTATCTGCAGATTGGGGTTTCACATGAAACACAATATTGCCAGTGGATTACTTTAAATAGGAAGGAGGTTAGTTTCAGGAAAGCAAGTGAGAAATGGTAAGCTTGTCATTCTATTATAATTTGAGTGTTTGCTTTGAAACCAATTAAAATAGTTTTCCTATATGTTGTCCATAAGCAGTATAATTCAAATACTTTATCCCAGCCACCTGATTTTTTTCTGGGACATTTCTTATTTGTACTGGCTTCCATTCATTGTTTGTGTTCCATTTGTGGACCACTGCTTAGAATTTTAATGAGTTGCATGTTAAACACCTCAGAATTCATTCTTCCGTTCTATAGGGAGGAAGCCCATGCATACTCTGAGTCTACTAATACCTTCTACTTACAAAAGAAAATAATTTATTCCAATTTTAAGGGAAATTCTAAAAAACATAAAACAATTATTTTGGTCTACTGAAAACTCCATATTCAGTTCCAAATGCTCAGCTTCTGACATTAATTATATCTGCTATAATTTATTGTGCACTTGTATGGCAAGCAATTGGATGCCCCATTTAAACTTGTCAACAACCTGCAAGAGACGTATTACTTTCTCTTATACAGAAGAGAAAACTGGGGATCAGACAATTTGAGCATTTGCCCAAGGACTTAAAGTTATAATTCCAACCTGAATCTCTCTTTCTATAAAACGTAGGCTCTTTATACTACATTGTAGTTGTTCCACAATGTTCATAAAATAACCTTAGCTTTTATTTCTTTAAAGACTTTATTTTTTAGAATAGAACACTCTTACGTTCACAGCAAAATTGAGAGGAAGGTAAAAGACTTCCCACATATTCCCTACCCCCACACACGCATAGACTCTCCCATTATCAAAATCCATGACCAGAGCGGTACATTTATTATTAATAAAATTTATGAACCTGCATCAACACACCATTATCATCCAAAGACCATACTTTACGTTTGGGTTCACTCTTCCAGTTGTACATTTTGTGAACTTGGACACATGTATAATGACACGTATATACCAGTATAGTATCATAAGAGTATTTTTATTGCCCTAAAATCTCATTTTAGCTTTTTAAAAATAATCCTGTACAAAAGAATAAACATATTTCTAGGACCCATTAAACCTATTACGGCTAAAATCAGAACACAGCTGATACTGATATTGTTTTCTCAGTCAGGCCCTGGAAATCTTGATTCACCGATCCAGATTGTCTTCAGTAGCTTCTTATAAAAGTTTTTAATGTGATCACCTGCATTTGTTAATTTGCTTTTAGTCTCAAACATTCAGAAACCTCTAAATACCACACTTGGAATGCAAAAAGGCCTGGACTTCATGACATAAATTTTACATCTAGAGTTTCCTTAGCACTCAGTCTAATTTAAACTTTTTACTTAACCTAAAGAAATAACTACAGTAACTCACCAAATCAGTATTTAGATGTTACTTGGAAAATTTTAGAAGCACGGTTTTACTCAAATACATATACTTAAGAAACTGAATATGTGTAGGCAGGTCTAAATGCTACTGTGGAAAATTCTATAGTTAATACTTTTGCAGGGATGTCTGCAAGTTGTATACATAGAAGACTTGAGCAATGTGTTTCTTATACGCTCTCCCATTTCACAAATGGAATTAATATTATTTTTTATCAAAGGCTTGATGCGACTTCAGCGGTCGAGCTGGAGACGCGTCCCCCTGCCCGGAGCTGCGATGAGCACCCCAGCTGTGCCCCAGGACCTGCAGCTGCCCCCGAGTCAGAGGGCCCAGTCCGCGTTCAGAGAGCAAAGAAGACAAAAACTCAAGGAGCATCTGTTAAAAAGAAAAACCTTTTTTGCATACAAACAGGAAAATCAGATATTATCCAGTGGTAGAGACCAGAGAGTGAGGACATCTGAAGGCCAGATCCAAGAAGAGACAAAAATTCTGGAACTTAAGGCAAAAATGGCTGATAAAGAGAATGTCGGTAGACCTACTGGGATCAAGAATAATATAACAATGGAAAAAAAGTGTATTCCTTTAAAACCTTCTAATGAATTAACCAATTCAACTACAGCAGTTGATACACCTAATTTTGAGGATAATAATCAAACTCTGCCATTGTTACCAATTAAAGATGACCCCCAAAGTCAACATATGACGTTAAGCCAAGCATTTCACCTTAAAAACAACAGTAAAAAGAAACAAATGACTACAGAAAAACCAAAGCAAGATGCTAACATGCCCAAGAAACCTGTGCTTGGATCTTATCGTGGCCAAATTGTTCAGTCTAAGATTAATTCCTTTAGAAAACCTCTACAAGTCAAAGATGAGAGTTCTGCAACAACGAAGAAACTTTCAGCTACTGTCTCTAAAGCCACAAAGTCTCAGCCTGTACACGCCAGCAGTGTAACAGTGAAAAGTGATAGAGCCTCGCATATGACGACTGCCACTAAATTTGTGAGCAGTACATCTCAGAGCAGTCAACTTGTGCGACCTTCTATTAGAAGTCACCACAGTAATAACCAGGACACCATGAAACAAGGCATCAGTAGGACGTCTGCCAGTGTTACAGTTCGGAAGGGGCCTCGAGAGAAAGAATTATTACAGTTAAATACAGTTTCGTCTATTATCAAAACCAGTTCTTCTCAGGACATAAAAAGAAATAAGACACTATCAAGAAGCATGACATCTGAAATGGTAGCCAGGCCTGCTTCGTCTTCTAATACTAAACTGATAGAAAAGTCAGAAAGCATTGACCAGCGCAGACATACCATGGTGAAAGCAGCTATTGATAGTAGATGGACTCAGCCCAGAGAAACTGCGGAGGAGAGAAAGGCTCGTCTGAGTGAGTGGAAAGCTGGCAAAGGAAGAGTAATGAAAAGGCCTCCGAGCTCAGTGGTTACCCAGCCTGAGCCCGAAGCACAAAATGAAAAACCAGTTGGGTCCTTCTGGACTACCATGGCAGAAGAAGACGAACAACGATTGTTTACTGAAAAAGTAAACAAGACATTTTCTGAATGCCTAAACCTGATTAATGAGGGATGTCCAAAAGAAGAAGTATTGGTTACACTGAATGACCTGGTTAAAAATATTCCAGATGCCAAAAAACTTGTTAAATATTGGATATGCCTTGCACGTGTTGAACCACTTACGAGTCCTATTGAAAATATTATTGCAATCTATGAGAAGGCCATTCTGGCAGGAGCTCAGCCTATTGAAGAGATGCGACATGCAATTGTTGACATTCTGACAATGAAGAGTCAAGAAAAAGTTAAATTTGGAGAAAATATTGAGGAGGCTTGTGCAACCAAGGAACAAATCCAAGAAGCCACCATTGACGATATAAGTGTTAATCTGGGGTCAGAAAAACCGGAAATAGAAAATAAGCATCCTAGAAATGTGGTATTTCAAGGTTGTGAAAAAGAGCAAGATGACAAAACAAAAGATCCAACCAGTGATGTTAAAACCCCCAATACAGAAACTAGGGCGGGTTGCTTAATTAAATATAATGTGTCTACTACTCCATACTTGCAAAGTGTGAAAAAGAAGATGCAGTTTGACGAAACAAATTCTGCATTTAAAGAGCTGAAGTTTCTCACACCAGTTAGACGTTCTCGACGTCTTCAAGAGAAGACTTCAAAATTGCCAGATATGTTAAAAGACCATTATCCTTGTGTGTCTTCACTGGAGCAGTTAACAGAGTTAGGAAGTGAAACTGATGCTTTTGTGTGCCGCCCCAATGCAGCCCTGTGCCGCTTGTACTTGGAGACTGACACGACAGAAGAGAAGTGAAGCTCTGACAGGAGTGGGGTTGTATTATTCTGAGGGTGTTTGGTTGGTTGGTTTGTTGTGGCTTTGCATGTCCCTTAGGTCAAGAGTCGCCAAGTACCTAAGTATTCACGGCAGTCAGCGCTCCTAGTAATGTCCACTCTATAGCAGGTGTTGCCTTCTGTGCGTCGGAAAGCTAATCCTACCTTGTCGATCTCAATAGACTGACTCTTCCTCTAAGACAGGTAAATTTTGTGAAGACAGAGTTAGCTTGCTTTGTCACCCAATTCTAGTAGCCCAGACTGTTGTGGTCTCCTGTGTCCCTGGGATTCTGCCCCTGGTTCTTCACCGTCACTCTCCAGCAATGCCAGTGAGTCTGCATCTGTGGTCTCTTGGCCTCTTTTTTATTGTAGCCGAGGTCCCCGGGATGGATAGTTAACTAAATACTCCATTTCTAAGAGAAGATACTTTGTTGGAAGAAAGAAAATGTGCCAAACCTAGTGGGCATTCAGAACTTTGAGTTCCTTTCCTTAGTTCCTTTTCTAACTTGACTATCCAAAATGTTAAAAATTTGAACTAACATCACTTCTTTTGATATAGTTTATAGACTAATAGAAGGCAGTTAGAGAAGGAATATATAATATTTCATAAATGTCATCCTAGTTTAGGTAGTATTTCTAAAATAACTAATACTTAAAATTGATTTCTTCCTTGTAATATAAAAACTTCATCATGTCTCCTAAAACATGATAGTCATACACAGTAAGTAGGTCTCTGCTCCCCACACATAAATACCACCAGTAAAATTGTTTTGTAAGTCTCTGAACTAATACTTAAATGGCATACATCCTTCACCAACTCTACAGTTTCAAGTAAGGATTTAGTCATTGTAAAAGGTTAGATAGTTTTAAAACTGCGTAATATGAATGTGGTTGAAAATCACATACTTATTCTTATGTATGTTCATTAATTCCATTTGTATAATAGTGCCAGTCTTTGTTCTATTTATTGTCTTGTGTTCTAGAGAGTAGGGTTTTTATTCCTTTTAAGCTGTGTACCTAATATGTATACAATAAATGAAAACATCTATATAACGAAAAAAAAAAAAAAAAAAAAAGGCTTGATGATTAAGCAGATGTTCTGGAGCCTGCTCCTACTTCTGTGAGCTGACTGTGCCCACTTCTTCTCAACTCTCTTCCTTATCAAGTTGTTAACTTGAAATTGGCCATGGTGGGAGTATTTACACCATGGAAATTGACAAAGACTACAAATCAAGGCTGCCTCTGCCTGCCCCCTATTCTGAGCCAACTGGTAAACAGTTATCACCCTAACACTGCTGAAGTGAGATAATACATTATAGTGGATAAGAAGTGTGCCTTCATTCCTCCAGGTGCAGGGAGTGTTGAACCTCTCAGCTGCACCCTTCTGTGAATTGTCCTTAGCTGAAGGGAGCTGTCCTGCCCAAGATTATGCCCCTTCCTCTTTGGACAGCCTGGTTGATATATGATGACCTGGGCCCCCAAGAAAGCCATTCCAGCTCCAGAGCTTCTTGTGGGATCAGCTAAAGTCTCTGTTTCAATTGTATCCCAGTTTAACTTCTCCCTTTGCTCAGTCCAGCTTCTGCCTCTCCTTTACAGGTGTTGCTCCTGAGAGCACCCAGCCCCACCAAAAACTACACAGAAATCTGTTTCCCAAGGAGATTAACCTAAGGCATACATGTAACATTACCTGCCACATAGTAAATGCTTAATAAATGTTAGTTGTTGATAATATATTTGTAATCATTCTTTCACTGTATGTTACTTAGTTCCTAATCTAATTGTTAGAAATAGAGAAAAAAATGGTTTTAAGTACCTTTTCCTCTTCTCAAGTTAAAAAAAAAATAAGATTCTGCTATGGAAAGAACAACAAACAAAATAATGGTTGTCTGTAACCATGGTTAACCCTTCAAAATGTTAGAAGTGATATATATTTGGGCCAAGAGAACATCTGTAAATTGAATGGATATCTTGGGGATTTTATATGGTAAAAATCCCTTTTAGAGTCAGGAGACAATGGTAAAATTTGACTAAAGTAATAACATAATTTTCAGTTTGTCAAATTTTGATTACTGAACCTTAGGCATGTGTAATTTCTAAGACGCTGCACTCAGGAGTCATTAGTTATAATATTAATGAACATTTGATAACACCACAGTTCCAAGAAGGATAATTAAGAGGCTGTTTCCTCAGTAATCTGATTAGCTGATTAAAAACCGTCTTTGGTCAATTGCAAAAAAAAAAAAAAAAAAAATTTTTAAATTGAATGTAATGGCCACATTATTCCCCTCCTGAGACTGCACAGGACCTGAGCATAATGCATGCCTAGGGAGGATTCAATGCAAAGCACAGCTGGAAAACATTGGGCAGCCATCACAGCCATCTAGCAAAATAATATTCTGTGTACATTCTTGGTTATGCATTACTATAATGATGATTACTAGGGATTAAGTATTTTATTTGGAACCATAATGTTTCTTAGAACCCTGTGAGGAACTTAACAAAACTAAAACAATTCACATATTGGTCATATACTGAAATAAAGTATCTCTGACACATTAGAAAGACCATTTTAAAAATTTTCCATATATTGGAAAATCACATTAAGGGAATATGAATATTGTTTGGTATCTGATGTCTAGTATGGAATTCAGGCTCTGTTAACAACGTAATGGCTAAATTCTATTACAGGAGGATGCTACCTTGATTTTTTTCTCTTCATTTCCTGATTTATTAGTTTAGCCAGAGCACTTTAGACAAAACATTATAGAAGATATTGAGTATAATGAGAGAAATGAAAAAGGTTATCCCTTTTACAGAACCCATATTTTTATGGACGAGACACACATGTAAAGAAACTCAATTAAAGTAGAGATAATTTAGCAGACATCTTCCCAGCATGTTTTACTTGCTTTCATAGATGACATCACACCGCCCCTCTACATCCTTTATCTCCATTATCCTTTCCATTTGGCTCTGTTAGGGGCCACCTGTCACAGAAACTAAATCCCTGGATGCATCAGTCTCAAGCTGAGTCTATCAGAGGCCTATCCTGGGATTGTCCCAACCAAGGTTTCCTGCCTTTTGGATCTGGAAGTATGTGAATGGGAGGCTGCAGGCAGTTATTTTACCATTATGTGAATAATAAAGCCAAGACAAACAGAGAAGAAATGGGTCCCAAGCTCTCATCCATAAGGCACCAAGAGTTGGTTTCTATTACTGATCCTGGAAGCAATCTGGGTGTCCCTTCAGAACAAGCTTCAAGTTTCTCCAGTTCTCAACAGAACATCCTCACTATGCAGGTATCAGGAGTGGCTCCAGGTTTTGTGGGGCCTGAAGCTTATACTATTTGGGAGTCCTCTCAGAAAAAGAATAAAAAACTAAAAATGCACAACCAGGTACAAATGTGATTATTTTGAACAAAAGAGAAAAACACAAGTTACTAGACCATTGCAGGGTTATGTCCTTGGTAATTTACCACACTTTGCTTACATAGGGTTGCTTCCTAATTGCAACTAGCCTCCCTTCCCACACAGAACTCTCCACAAAAACCAGCAACTCCTAGGACACCGAAAGGCATGTGCAAATGAGAGGCCCTGAAGCTCAGGCTTCACTAGCTTCAAGGTAAATCTGCCTCCATCGACACATATGTCCAAAGTACAGTGGGCAGTGGGACAACAGAGAGAAAGGGCAACCCTGGGTACTGGAAAAGCTTTTCAGAGGGGTGAGCGCTCTCTAGATGATTAATCAGTGTTCTTAAGAAAAGGAAGTATGTGGGGCCCAAGACTGTGTGAGTTCTTTGCACTATGTTATGGTTTCAAGAAATAGCTTCATGTTACAGAAAGCTTATCTTATTTAAATGTGAAGAAAAGGTGGGTGACCTGGGGTAGCAGGTTAGAGAATCTCTCTCCATATAATCCTAGAACATGCCTGCTTAGTATGTGGTTTTCCTTCCCTTCTGTGCTATTCCTCCTTCTTTTCACTTTCTTGGATTTTGAGCTTCTAGGAGGAAGGATACTTCAAAGCCCTGCTTCTAGACATATGCTTTCCATTTTCAGGATTTTTGTCCTTGCCCTTAAAATAAACACAGCACTCAAAAAGGAGAGGGAAAAAGGAGTAGAAAATAACAAATGACAATGTTTTTCTCTTTTATACCAAGACCCTTAAGACATTAAGAAGCTTAACAAGAGTAACAAACACTACCCTTTTCCATATAGGAACTATGTCACCAAAAGTTCACCAAGGTGGTGCTGGATGGAGTGGGGTAGAAATCCAGAGGAGGTTTTTTAAGTAGAGAAAAATGACACCCCATATTTAAGAAAATTTAAAAAATTAAAATCAAGTAAGTTCAACTTCTCACAGAACTCACACAAGAATTCCAATATGGAAAAAGAATGTGGGTCTAAACTCTGCTACCCATACATTCCCTTTTCCTGATCTAGATAAAACTCTGAACATGGTGAGCTTGGTGAGTTCTGTTAACTGAGTCAGGACCAGCCTGCTTTACTCAATAATACAGTTAAAACTAAAGAGAAAAGATTGGCCTCTGGTCTCTAGAACTGTGAAGGGCACTTTTGTGTATGTTATGGAGGAATGGGGATTTGAGAGGCAGTTTGTTTAAGGTCAAGGGGTGAACTTTGTTTTGAAATTTCTGTATCAGGAGAATGTATGATCCTGAAAGGATTCCTGTACCATCCCATTGTTAGGCTGTAAGTACCCTACCACACATCCTGCCCAGTCAGACTGTAATCCAAACTCAGGCATCAGAGAGCCAGCTGTGAGCCATTTGTGAAGCAGATCCCAATGTCTGCAGAACCTCCTCATCTGTTTCATCCTGTACTGGCTATCTGTTGAGGCACTTCTTCCTCCCTTCACTTGTAGACATCATCCTGAAGATGCTCCTGTCTATGTGGGACATGTGGTCACACTGGACGTGTCCTTCAAGTCAATGTCCAGTGTTCTGTATCTTTCCTGATCCCCTCGTCCATAAAGTTTCACTCTTTGATTCTTCCTTTGCTCAGGTAAGAGTCTCTAAAACAATTGTAATCACTAAGAGAAGACCTCTCTGCTATTGTATGTTTGAAACTATATGAATGTTTACTTGTTTTAGACTTTCAGTATGGCATCCAGGTGTGGTCTATGGCAAGGGCAAATTCCTGTGGGTAGGTGTCAGCATATTCTCCCAACAGGAAGGGAAGAGGAAATGAGTTATTATCCGCAAAGTCATTTATGGGGACGATGCAGCTCCTAAGATAGGATACTGGAATTGGGAAAACAGAGACAAAGCAAGGCATAACATAACTTGGAGAAGGATAGGTTCCTTGAAGGGGTATATCCAGCAAATAGATCAAAGAAAAGGGATCCAAACATTGCAGATTGAAGAACCCATATTTTGAAAACCAACTTGTTTAGTAGGTGAATTTTCAGGGGCCAGGCAGGACTATACTTTGCATTTGCCCCTTCATGAGGTTTTTCTCCCTTACTACCAACAATGAAGCACCTAAAATTGCTGTTTAGGGAGTAGGAATGTTTTCTTGCAAGCTACAAATAATGAAATATGGTATATAGGTTTCCTTCCCAGATGACCATCATCTTTTATTTATTTGTTTGTTTGTTTGGGCTGCATTGGGTCTTCGTTGCTGCATGCGGGCTTTCTCTCGTTGCGACGAGTGGGGGTTACTCTTCATTGCAGT
The DNA here is from genome assembly GCF_028564815.1 of Eubalaena glacialis. Taxonomy (NCBI): domain Eukaryota; kingdom Metazoa; phylum Chordata; class Mammalia; order Artiodactyla; family Balaenidae; genus Eubalaena; species Eubalaena glacialis. Next base: position 58,938,366 of record NC_083732.1, read on the forward strand.
GCGCAGGCTTCTCATTGCGGTGGCTTCTCTTGTTGCAGAGCACGGGCTCTAGGCGTGCGGGCTTCAGCAGTTGTGGCTCGCGGGCTCTACAGCACAGGCTCAGTAGTTGTGGCACACAGGCTTAGCTGCTCCGCAGCATGTGGGATCTTCCCAGACCAGGGCTTGAACCCGTGTCCCCTGCATTAGCAGGCAGATTCTTAACCACTGTGCCACCAGGGAAGCCCAATCATCATCTTTTATGTGGCCATCTATTAACTGTATCTCAGTAAACATAAATTCAATTAGTGTGTGTCTAGCCCATGCTAGGGCACTTTGAGAGATTATAAAGGATATAGGAGGTCCACGGTCTGCCATGTGAGAAACAGGATTAAATCCCATGAGGCTTTTTAATGTGCAACGGTCTATGCAAAGTGTAATACACTATATTAAAAGACCAACCAAAACAAAAACAAACAGAATCTTATTATCCTGTGTGTCAGAGAAAATGCATATTTTCCCAAGGTTCCATCTTTACCTGCTCTTTTTTGGTCACCTCATACACTCTTTTTTTAATGTCCTAGTTTCTAGTTCAGATCTCTTGTGGTCTTTTTGTTGTGGTGATGTTGGCGGTAGTTCGTTTTGCTTTCCTTGTGCTGAGATTAAACAAGAACAATCATAGACACCTGCCAGGTGCTTTTTTAAGCAAGGGCACACATTTTGACAGTGACTGGTGATAGCCATGGGACCAGTAGTAACTAACCTTTATAAGAATTACACCTGTTATTTTGACCTCTTAGCTCATTCTCTAATCAAGTTGGTAAATCCCAGCCTAGAGAAAGATATTTTAAAAAGCACTCCTCATATTATTAAGTGTATTCCCCTAAACCCTCAGGTAAAGAAAAGGAAAAGCTCTTCATTCAATAACTGACTTTCATGCACTTTGAAAATTTGAATTAATTTCCAAATATGCTAGGAAAAAATTCTGATACAATAGAATTTTGTCATTTTAAATCATAAGCAGCATGTCTTATTACATAGTCTGAAGTCATTAAAAAACCCAAACAAAGTCAAAAAACCAGAGGTAGTATTAGAGCTGTTTAATTTGTTTAAGAGAATGGAGAATCTAAAAGGAAAAAAGAAGAGCAAAAGGAACATAACAAGGTGGGACAAATAGTAAACAAGGAGTAAACGGTCTATAAGAAAATACATTGGGGGAGCTCAGAAGATGGCGGAAGAGTAAGACGCGGAGATCACCTTCTTCCCCACAGACACATCAGAAATACGTCTACACGTGGAACTGATCCTATAGAACACCGACTGACCGCTGGCAGAAGACCTCAGACCTCCCAAAAGGCAAAAAACTCCCCACGTACCTGGATAGGGCAAAAGAAAAAAGAAAAAACAGAGACAAAAGAATAGGGATGGGACCTGCACCAGTGGGAGGGAGCTGTGAAGGAGGAAAGGTTTCCACACACTAGAAGCCCCTTCACGGGCGGACACTGCGGGTGGTGGAGGGGGGAAGCTTCGGAGCCACGGACGAGAGCGCAGCCACAGGGGTGCGGAGGGCAAAGCGGAGAGATTTCCACACAGAGGATCGGTGCCGACCAGCACTCACCAGCCCGAGAGGCTTGTCTGCTCACCCGCCGGGGCGGGCAGGGGCTGGGAGCTGAGGCTCGGGCTTCGGTTGGATCCCAGGGAGAGAACTGGGGTTGGCGGCGTGAACACAGCCTGAAGGGGGCTAGTGCACCACGGCTAGCCGGGAGGGAGTCCGGGAAAAGTCTGGAGCTGCCGAAGAGACAAGAGACTTTTTCTTGCCTCTTTGTTTCCTGGTGCACGAGGAGAGGGGATTAAGAGTGCTGCTTAAAGGAACTCCAGAGACGGGCGCGAGCCATGGCTATCAGTGCGGACCCCAGAGACGGGCATGAGGCGCTAAGGCTGCTGCTGCCGCCACCAAGAAGCCTGTGTGCAAGCACAGGTCACTATCCACACCGCCCCTCCCGGGAGCCTCGGCAGCCCGCCACGGCCAGGGTCCCGTGATCCAGGGACAACTTCCCCGGGAGAACGCACAGCACCTCAGGCTGGTGCAATCTCACGCCGGCCTCTGCCGACGCAGGCTGGCCCCGCATCCATACCCCGGCCTGAGTGAGCCAGAGCCCCCGAAGCAGCTGCTCCTTTAACCCTGTCCTGTCTGAGCGAAGAACAGACGCCCTCAGGCAACCTACACGCAGAGGCGGGGGCCAAATCGAAAGCTGAACCCCAGGAGCTGTGCAAACAAAGAAGAGAAAGGGAAATCTCTCCCAGCAGCCTCAGGAGCAGCAGATTAAAGCTCCACAATCAACTTGATGTACCTGCATCTGTGGAATACCTGAATAGACAACGAATCATCCCAAATTGAGGAGGTGAACTTTGGGAGCAAGATAGATTATTTTTTTCCCTTTTCCTCTTTTTGTGAGTGTGTATGTGTATGCTTCTGTGTGAGATTTTGTCTGTATAGCTTTGCTTTCACCATTTGTCCTAGGGTTCTGTCCGTCCGTTTGTTTTTTTGTTTTTTTTTTTACTTTTTAAAATTTTGTTCTTAATAATTATTTTCTATTTTTTATTTTAATAAATTTATTTTATTTTATTCTTTCTTTCTTTCTATTTTTTCTCCCTTTTATTCTGAGCCGTGTGGAGGACAGGCTCTTGGTGCTCCAGCCAGGCATCAGGGCTGTGCCTCTGAGGTGGGAGGACACTGGTCAGGACACTGGTCCGCAGGAGACCTCCCAGCTCCACGTAATACCAAATGGCAAAAATCTCTCAGAGATCTCCATCTCAACACCAAGACCCAGCTTCACTCAGTGACCAGCAAGCTACAGTGCTGGACACCCTATGCCAAACAACTAGCAAGACAGGAACACAGCCCCATCCATTAGCAGAGAGGCTGCCTAAAATCATAATATGGCCACAGACACCCCAAAACACACCACCAGACATGGACCTGCCCACCAGAAAGACAAGATCCAGCCTCATCCACCAGAACACAGGCACTAGTTCCCTCCACCAGGAAGCCTACACAACCCACTGAACCAACCTTAGCCACTGGGGACAGACACCAAAAACAACAGGAACTACAAACCTGCAGCCTGCGAAAAGGAGACCCCAAACACAGTAAGATAAGCAAAATGAAAGGGGAGAAAAAACACACAGCAGATGAAGGAGCACGGTAAAAACCCAACAGACCTAACAAATGAAGAGGAAATAGGCAGTCTACCTGAAAAAGAATTCAGAATATGATAGTAAAGATGATCCAAAATCTTGGAAATAGAATAGAGAAAATGCAAGAAACATTTAACAAGGACCTAGAAGAACTAAAGAGGAAACAAGCAATGATGAACAACACAATAAATGAAATTAAAAATACTCTAGAAGGGATCAAAGCAGAATAACTGAGGTAGAAGAACGGATAAGTGACCTGGAAGATAAAATAGTAGAAATAACTACTGCAGAGAAGAATAAAGAAAAAAGAATGAAAAGAACTGAGGACAGTCTCAGAGACCTCTGGGACAACATTAAACGCACCAACATTCGAATTATAGGGGTCCCAGAAAAAGAAGAGAAAAAGAAAGGGACTGAGAAAATATTTGAAGAGATTATAGTTGCAAACTTCCCTAATATGGGAAAGGAAATAGTTAATCAAGTCCAGGAAGCACAGAGAGTCCCATACAGGATAAATCCAAGGAGAAACACGCCAAGACACATATTAATCAAACTATCAAAATTAAATACAAAGAAAAAATATTAAAAGCAGCAAGGGAAAAACAACAAATAACACACAAGGGAATCCCCATAACATTAACAGCTGATCTTTCAGCAGAAACTCTGCAAGCCAGAAGGGAGTGGCAGGACATATTTAAAGTGATGAAGGGGGAAAAACTACAACCAAGATTACTCTACCCAGCTAGGATCTCATTCAAATTTGATGGAGAAATTAAAACCTTTACAGACAAGCAAAAGCTGAGAGAGTTCAGCACCACCAACAACAAATGCTAAAGGAACTTCTCTAGGCAAGAAACACAAGAGAAGGAAAACACCTACAATAACAAACCCAAAACATTTAAGAAAATGGGAAGAGGAACATACATATCGATAATTACCTTAAATGTAAATGGATTAAATGCTCCCACCAAAAGACACAGACTGGCTGAATGGATACAAAAACAAGACCCGTATATATGCTGTCTACGAGAGACCAACTTCAGACCTAGGGACACATACAGACTGAAAGTGAGGGGATGGAATAAGATATTCCATGCAAATGGAAATCAGAAGAAACCTGGAGTAGCAATTCTCATATCAGACAAAATAGACTTTAAAATAAAAACTATTACAAGAGACAAAGAAGGACACTACATAATGATCAAGGGAACGATCCAAGAAGAAGATGTAACAATTGTAAATATTTATGCACCCAACATAGGAGCACCTCAATACATAAGGCAAATGCTAACAGCCATAAAAGGGGAAATTGACAGTAACACAATCATAGTAGGGGACTTTAACACCCCACTTTCACCAATGGACAGATCATCCAAAATGAAAATAAATAAGGAAACACAAGCTTTAAATGATACATTAAACAAGATGGACTTAATTGATATTTATAGGACATTCCATCCAAAAACAACAGAATACACATTTTTCTCAAGTGCTCATGGAACATTCTCCAGGATAGATCATATCTTGGGTCACAAATCTAGCCTTGGTAAATTTAAGAAAATTGAAATCGTACCAAGTATCTTTTCCGACCACAACGTTATGAGACTAGATATCAATTACAGGAAAAGATCTGTAAAAAATACAAACACATGGAGGCTAAACAATACACTACTTAAAAATGAAGTGATCACTGAAGAAATCAAAGAGGAAATCAAAACATACCTAGAAACAAATGACAATGGAGACACGACGACCCAAAACCTATGGGATGCAGCAAAAGCAGTTCTAAGAGGGAAGTTTATAGCAATACAATCCTACCTTAAGAAACAGGAAACATCTCAAATAAACAACCTAACCTTGCACCTAAAGCAATTAGAGAAAGAAGAACAAAAAAACCCCAAAGTTAGCAGAAGGAAAGAAATCATAAAGATCAGATCAGAAATAAATGAAAAAGAAATGAAGGAAACGACAGCAAAGATCAATAAAACTAAAAGCTGGTTCTTTGAGAAGATAAACAAAATTGATAAACCATTAGCCAGACTCATCAAGAAAAAAAGGGAGAAGACTCAAATCAATAGAATTAGAAATGAAAAAGGAGAAGTAACAACTGACACTGCAGAAATACAAAGGATCATGAGAGATTACTAGAAGCAACTCTATGCCAATAAAATGGACAACCTGGAAGAAATGGACAAATTCTTAGAAATGCACAACCTGCCGAGGCTGAACCAAGAAGAAATAGAAAATATGAACACACCAATCACAAGCACTGAAATTGAAACTGTGATTAAAAATCTTCCAACAAACAAAAGCCCAGGACCAGATGGCTTCACAGGCGAATTCTATCAAACATTTAGAGAAGAGCTAACACCTATCCTTCTCAAACTCTTCCAAAATATAGCAGAGGGAGGAACACTCCCAAACTCATTCTACGAGGCCACCATCACCCTGACACCAAAGCCAGACAAAGATGTCACAAAGAAAGAAAACTACAGGCCAATATCACTGATGAACATAGATGAAAAAATCCTCAACAAAATACTAGCAAACAGAATCCAACAGCACATTAAAAGGATCATACACCATGATCAAGTGGGGTTTATTCCAGGAATGCAAGGATTCTTCAATATACGCAAATCAGTCAACGTGATACACCATATTAACAAATTGAAGGAGAAAAACCATATGATCATCTCAATAGATGCAGAGAAAGCTTTCGACAAAATTCAACTCCCATTTATGATAAAAACCCTGCAGAAAGTAGACATAGAGGGAACTTTCCTCAACATAATAAAGGCCATACATGACAAACCCACAGCCAACATCGTCCTCAATGTTGAAAAACTGAAACCATTTCCACTAAGATCAGGAACAAGACAAGGTTGACCACTCTCACCACTCTTATTCAACATAGTTTTGGAAGTTTTAGCCACAGCAATCAGAGAAGAAAAAGAAATAAAAGGAATCCAAATCGGAAAAGAAGTAAAACTGTCACTGTTTGCAGATGACATGATACTATACATAGAGAATCCTAAAGATGCTACCAGAAAACTACTAGAGCTAATCAATGAATTTGGTAAAGTAGCAGGATACAAAATTAATGCACAGAAATCTCTGGCATTCTTATACACTAATGATGAAGAATCTGAAAGTGAAATTAAGAAAACACTCCCACTTACCATTGCAACAAAAAGAATAAAATATCTAGGAATAAACCTACATAAGGAGACAAAAGACCTGTATGCAGAAAATTATAAGACACTGATGAAAGAAATTAAAGATGATACAAATAGATGGAGAGATATACCATGTTCTTGGATTGGAAGAATCAACATTGTGAAAATGACTCTACTACCCAAAGCAATCTACAGATTCAATGCAATCCCTATCAAACTACCACTGGCATTTTTCACAGAACTAGAACAAAAAATTTCACAATTTGTATGGAAACACAAAAGACCCCGAATAGCCAAAGCAATCTTGAGAACGAAAAATGGAGCTGGAGGAATCAGGCTCCCTGACTTCAGACTATACTACAAAGCTACAGTAATCAAGACAGTATGGTACTGGCACAAAAAGAGAAATATAGATCAATGGAACAGGATAGAAAGCCCAGAGACAAACCCATGCACATATGGTCACCTTATCTTTGATAAAGGAGGCAAGCATATACAGTGGAGAAAAGACAGTCTCTTCAATAAGTGGTGCTGGGAAAACTGGACAGGTACATGTAAAAGTATGAAATTAGAACACTCCCTAACACCATACACAAAAATAAACTCAAAATGGATTGAAGACCTAAATGTAAGGTCAGACACTATCAAACTCTTAGAGGAAAACATAGGCAGAACACTCTATGACATAAATCACAGCAAGATCCTTTTTGACCCAGCTCCTAGAGAAATGGAAATAAAACCAAAAATAAACAAATGGGACCTAATGAAACTTAAAAGCTTTTGCACAACAAAGGAAACCATAAACAAGACCAAAAGACAACCCTCAGAATGGGAGAAAATATTTGCAAATGAAGCAACTGACAAAGGATTAATCTCCAAAATTTACAAGCAGCTCATGCAGGTCAATATCAATAAAACAAACAACCCAATCCAAAAATGGGCAGAAGACCTAAACAGACATTTCTCCAAAGAAGATATACAGACTGCCAACAAACACATGAAAGAATGCTCAACATCATTAATCATTAGAGAAATGCAAATCAAAACTACAATGAGATATCATCTCACACCGGTCAGAATGGCCATCATCAAAAAATCTAGAAACAATAAATGCTGGAGAGGGTGTGGAGAAAAGGGAACACTCTTGCACTGTTGGTGGGAATGTAAATTGATACAGCCACTATGGAGAACAGTATGGAGGTTCCTTAAAAAACTAAAAATAGAACTACCATACGACCCAGCAATCCCACTACTGGGCATATACCCTGAGAAAACCATAATTCAAAAAGAGTCATGTACCAAAATGTTCATTGCAGCACTATTTACAATAGCCAGGACATGGAAGCAACCTAAGTGTCCATCAACAGATGAATGGATAAAGAAGATGTGGCACATATGGAATATTACTCAGCCATAAAAAGAAACGAAATTGAGTTATTTGTAGTGAGGTGGATGGAGTTAGAGTCTGTCATACAGAGTGAAGTAAGTCAGAAAGAGAAAAACAAATACTGTATGCTAACATATATATATGGAATCTGAGAAAAAAAAAAAATGGTCATGAAAACCCTAGGGGTAAGATGGGAATAAAGACACAGACCTACTGGAGCATGGACTTGAGGATATGGGGAGGGGGAAGGGTAAGCTGTGACAAAGTGAGACAGTGGCATGGATATATATACACTACCAAACGTAAAATAAATAGCTAGTGGGAAGTAGCCGCATAGCACAGGGAGATCAGCTAGGTGGTTTGTGACCACCTAGATGGGTAGGATAGGGAGGGTGGGAGGGAGGGATACGCAAGAGGGAAGAGATATGGGAACATATGTATATGTATAACTGATTCACTTTGTTATAAAGCAGAAACTAACACACCATTGTAAAGCAATTATACTCCAATAAAGATGTTAAAAAAAAAAAAAAGAGAATGGATAAGCAGGTTAGTCAAGTATAACTGGCTACACAGCCCTCTAATTAATAGATGCTTATATGCTACAACTTCAAGCTACAAGATGATATGGCACCCCTTGCAGGACCTTGAGAGAAGTGGGGGTAGAATCATTTAAATCAAAAAGGAGCACAGTGAGCCACACATAAGGCATGACTGGTAACTGTGGTGAGTGAAACCAGGACGTCCCAGGAAGGCTCTCTATTCAGCATCTCATCACTTAACAGTTCAGTTAACAAATCTGTACAAAAAAGCAAATGAAAACTTCATCTCTAATTATCAAACTCCCTTGAATCTTAAGTTCCTAAAAGCTTTGCTAAGAGAATGGGTATCACTAATCAATAATGACACTGAGTGAGGCACTCCCAAGAAGCTCTCTTTCTTAGTCACGTTTGTTAACCCAGCAGGAAGAGTCTACAGTGAAATGCTTCTTAAGTCAGGGTTAATTGTCTTTTTTCCTCAAAGCCAATGGGAGCTTCAAGAAAGTGTGAAAGCCTATTGCTGAATTCCAGGAGGGCAAAAAGAATCAACTCTGCTGGTTGGTTTTTGGATTGCTTTCATCTTGGTGAGGGAGAAATTCCTAGAGTTTGGTCAAAGAGTAGTCCTTGTTTCATGGTGTAAAGGAGTTTTCTGTAGACTATTATTTTTGAAATGCAGGCCTTCACAAATCTTATGTTTTGGGGCACTCTGACATTATGGTGGTTTGATATGATTTACATAAAAGTAAAAGCAATAAAGAGGTAACTTTAAAAAAAACATACCTGGGTCAATAACTGGGAAACATTTCTTTTCTGAGGAAAAAAAATCCATTTGTCATGTGGGTTATTTTTCATTTAAAGTAATAGGCTAGCTAGACACATACATATGAATCAACTTCTTGGTTAGAATCTTCTGGAATGTTTCTAGAATGTGCTGGAAGGATTTCTGTTCTTTTTTTCTTTTTTTAGAATTAAAATTTTTAAATTCAGGATATATAGAAAAAAATCCTTGAGAGCAATTTTAACTTCTAAGGTAATACTTAATGTTTTGGGAATTTCACAAAAGTCATAAATATAATAATAAGTTAAACTTGAGTTTATTATTTTCTCAATGGAAATTTAATTTGAGACAGCGGTCTTTATGGAGTCCTGATAATATTCCAAATACAGGAGAATGCTATGTGGCTTTCTCTGTACCATCATCAGGCTAACTGCTAAGTACTCACTCTGCATCCTGTAGTACTTTGCCCCATGTTATTCATTTTTGGTTAACATGTCTGAGTCCCTACTAGACTTTGAGCTCCTTGAGGTCAGAGTTCATGCCTATTCACCCTTCCTTACCTAGAACTTAAATAATTTTTCCTAGATTGCATCACTCTTTGTGATATGGCCTCCCCAAATATGCCTACATTCTAAACCTCAGGACCTATGAATATGTTAACTTACATGGTAAAACGTACTTTGCAAATGTGATTAAATTAAGGATCTTGGGATGGAGTCGTTATCCTGGATTATCAGGATTGGTCCAATGTAATCAAAGGAGACTTAGAAGGAGACAGGAGGTTCTACATCAGTAGGAAAAGATGTGACCATGAAAGCAAGAGGCTGGAGTGATGAAAGAAGTGATCAGCAAGCCGAGGATTGCAGGTGGCCTCTAGAAGCTGAAAAAGGCAAGAAAATGGATTCTCCCCTCAGGGCCTCCAGAAAGGAAGCAGACTGCCAAAATCCTATGTTTGATGTAATTTGTTAAAGCAGCAACATGAAACTGATACAGTCTGTTACTATATGGTGTACTAAGATCATTTATTCTTCTTGTGTTTCCCTCTGATAAACTTCATGGTGTCATGTGTTCTTAGAAGAGGCAGTATGTGAAAGATGAAAACTTGGGCTTTTAAGTCAAATTTCCTAGGTTCAAATCTCAGCTCCGTACTAAATAGCTGACCTCGGTGTTGTTTAACTTCTCAAAACCTCAGTTTCCATGTTGGTAAAATGGATATAGTAATAGTTCTTACATCACAGCCTTTTTTTTCCTCTGAGAAATAAGGTAAAGAGTGTGTGTGTGTGTGTGTGTTTAGCACATTATTAGTGTACAGTAATTAGTGATTTTGTTTTTTAATAGAAAATATAAGCATAAAACTACTGACTGTGTCTAAATAAATCACCTTAGAAAAGCATAGATTCTGGTTATAAGTCACTTGTTGCTTTGTCCATTTACATATGTCTCACACTCAGACTGTCACAAAGCATACATGAGAAGAAATTTTCCAGGTATTCAATTTTCTGACAGATTTGGTAACTGAGGACAGATTGAGGAAACACCAGGAGTTAGGCCAAGATGAATCCAGCTTTATTCTGGTTGTGTTAGAGTACCTGTAGCTTTCCTCTCACAGCATGTTCTCCCAAGCCTCCGAGCTTTGCACATGCCACATGCCCTCTGCCATGAATGTCCTCCTCCTTCTCACAACTACCAACCCCTTTCTCCCTTAGCAAGAATCTGCAATCTCTATGAAGTCCTCCCTGCCTTATCAAGCTCCCAGTTACTAACTCTTCAATTCTCCTAATATACTTTCATAAGAATCCCCTTAAAGTTTGCACCTACCTCCCTACCAGTTCTTTAGGGTAATGGTTGTGTCTTTTTTATCTCAGAGTATCATGCTAGGCACTGAGGAACAACTTTAAAAAATCAAAGAGTAGATCATCTGGTAAATCAGTCTTTGAAGATGATATAGTGATTGAAGTTACTTTAAACATATATACCCCTCCACAATTATACACAATTATAATAAATTTACATCTTAAAATAAGCTTCCTTGCACCCAATATTTTAATCTTAATTTAATCTAGAAAAGTAATTGTATTGGTACATATGTAAGCAAACTCTGACGAATCAATTGAGCATGTTGGCAAATCAGTGTTGGCATGAGAAAAGTCCTTGATACCTCTCAAACAACACAATGAATTACAGCAACATCCTAAAATTGAAAACTTTACCACTGTGTGATAACGGTAATGATGCTGAAGGGTTTTATTTTTAAAAAATGTTTACAACAAGGTTATGCAATTCAAACAATAACTGAACTATAAAATCCTTTAAAAATAGAAATCAATTTCACTTTCCCACAGGGACATTGTCGAAAGATATAAATAAACCTTATTTTAAATAAATTATTTTAAGAGTATGCCCATTCTAAAATGATGCTATAATGGAAGTCAGGTGAGATAAGTAGATTTACTTTCCTGCTAAATTTTCTGAAACATAGCTTTCTAAGGAAAGCAAGGGAAGTCTGCAGGAGTGTTTAACTCACCTGCCAGATTTTAAATAAAGTGTTTAATACATATTAGATATCTCATAATGCTGTTAATGACGTTTATTTCAAGGGAGATATATATAGTTTATACCTTGGTTTATTTGAACAAATAATACGTCATCATGACAACATGAGAATTGCTGTGTCTCACTGTCTATGTTCTTTATAGAAGCTCCAGCTTTAATTGTACTTTTTTACTTAGGCACTTATTTCTGTATGCATTCCTTCCAATTTGCAACTTATAATTCTTGCCTTACAAAGAAAGGTTTTATAAAAATAATAATGACTCTATTTGTTCAAAAAACCCTCAATTTAATAAACATTCATATTTCACATTCATGTAAAATAGTTTTTTTCCTCCATTTTTTCCTTAAAATACTTTTAAAGCATTGAACTTTCTTAAATAGTGGCTGAGATTACTGCCCAATTGGTGGGGGTGTAGGTGAAATTGAGGTGTTCTTTTTTATGATTCCCAAAATACAAAGTTGTTGCATAGAGGGAAAAAATAGACAGAAGTAAATTTCAGACCTTTCATTTGGAGCCACCTAATTCTTTTTCATTATACACAGAGCCTAATGGCTACCAAGTGGCAAATAAATGTTCAGGAAGGAACATTCTATTGCAAGTGGATTGGAGTGGTGAGTTCTTCCCCAGAAAACCAGATCTGCCTTATGAAATAGTTTTGTGGCTTTCAAAATCCTGTGCAAAGAAAGGACATTTCCAGGCACAACATTTAAGTAGGTTATTAGTGAAGAGATATTGGATGAAGGATTGAAAACATAATCTAAACCTCAACCATGCAAGATGAAAAAGAAAATTGTACAAATAAAGACACTGAGCAATACTGTCCTTATCTGGAAAATTAATGGGTTGAAAAAAATGAGCTTTCAATTCCTTTAGAGTCCGTGATTTTATATGGATGAAACAGGATATTAACTTCCATCATAAACCAGGCTTCTAGGACCAATTCTACAAAAATCCCATCTTGTTAATGCTTTCCCTTATCTCAAACAGGAAGTTTTAAAGTTTCAATAGATACGTTTGTACAAAAGGGACATACACAAAAAAGCACAAAGTACTCTCAGCTGGAGAGTTGTAAGTGTATGTTTCATCCAGATGTCAGGACTAGTTTAGGTCCAATAATCTTCAAAGGCAAGATTTCAAAGATTCCCTCAGCCATTCATAAATTTATATATTCTTTATTAAGCTCCTACTATATTCCAGATATTGTGAAAGGTGGTAGGAAAACATAATTAACTATGGCATAGTCGTCATCCTTCTATATAATAAATTTGAGTTAAAAATATAATATTAAGTGAGTACAAGTGGAAAGAGGCAATTCTGATTGAGGAAAGGAGTGAATATTAAAAAATGGGTCACAGAACTATTTGCTGTTGTCTAAATAATATGACTTCAATGCTGAAGAATGGAGAAAAAGGGATAACATTCAACAGGGAGGGAACAGCCTTAGCAAAAATACAGAGGATGTGTTATGTGCTTGGCAAGTTTTGAAGATAGTGAGAAGTGCAGCATGCCTAATAGGCCTGTGGGAACGTAAGAATGGCAAGCAATGAGACAGAAAAATAGGCTGGACTAATGTGTGACAGGGAGTTTGGACTTCATTTTGTGGGCAGTTTGAAATCATGGTAGGTTTGTAAGCAGAGGTTTTGAAATACCTCCTCTTGGAGTTGGGAAGACAGAATACAGGGGGTAAGTCCAGAGTGTTTGGGCCCAATGAGATCATTTACCGGCCTACTCAGAAAGTCCAGGGGAAAGAGCTTAAGGACCTGAATTCAGTAGAGGACATGAATGAGTAAAGAGACTTTTCCGAAGGTGGTCAGTCTCAGCTAACACAACTTTCTAAAGAACTACAAAACATCAAATAGCAACCTAAGTTAAAATTGTAAACTGTCCTAGGACTGGCCCTGATTAGATGGCAATGATTTGTAACTAGCGTATTAAAGAAAAAGACTAAACTCTTATAGCTTCTGTTTTTGTTAGACTAATAATGTTTGCTTATAAATGTGTGCTCAATAAGTTCTATTTGAAAATATTTTGTTCCCTGAAAGTGGTAAACATCCATTTTGAACCATATTTGAATTCTTAGTTGTTTATCAATTCCATTCAGATGTGGTGAATGCCAAGTTAAACCACAGTAAAACTCATTCAAGAATCACTTTTATTTACTGAAGTGTGAATGGAAGAGATATATTTGTTCTCCTATTAGTTATTCTCTATCTAAAACAGGGAATGGTGGGTGGATATTAAAATAACCTTATTATCGTGGTTGGGTTTGGGATTGGAGTTGGAAATGGGGAATGACTGCAGATGGGCACAAGGGACCTTTCGGCAATCATGGAAATTTTCTGAAATTAGATTGTAGTACTGGTTGTACCACTCTGTAAATTTAGTAAAAGTCATTGGATTTACACTTAAAATGGGTGAATTTTATGGTACGCAAATTATACTTCATTAAAACTATAAAGAACATTATGATGTGCATGTGTTAAGGATTTTAAATCTGCTGAATGCAGATTTTATATCTGCTGAATCTGCTAAATGTAATATGTAACTTGCAGTCATTTATCCAATAAAAGTTTATAGAGAAATTACTACAGACAGGTATGTTCTAGACCAGTGCTTCTCGGATTTAATATGTTTAAGAACTATCAGTGGTTCTGAAGAACCTAGGGGCGGGACAGGAATAAAGACACAGACGTAGAGAATGGACTTGAGGACACAGGGAGGGGGAAGGGTAAGCTGGGACGAAGTGAGAGAGTGGCATGGACATATATACACTACCAAATGTAAAACAAATAGCTAGTGGAAAGCAGCCGCGTAGTACAGGGAGATCAGCTCAGTGCTTTGTGACCACCTAGAGGGATGGGATAGGGAGGGTGGGGGGGAGATGCAAGAGGGAGGAGATATGGGGATATATGTATATGTATAGCTGATTCACTTTGTTATAAAGCAGAAACTAACACACCATTGTAAAGCAATTATACTCCAATAAAGATGTTAAAAAATTTTTTTTCTCCAAAGAAGACATACAGATGGCCAAGAGGCACATGAAAAGATGCTCAACATCACTAATTATTGGAGAAATGCAAATCAAAACTGCAATGAGGTATCACCTCACATCAGTCAGAATGGCCAAAAAATCTACAAACAATAAATGCTGGAGAGGGTGTGGAGAAAAGGGAGCCCTCTTGCACTGTTGGTGAGAATGTAAATTGATATACCCACTGTGGAGAATGGTATGGAGGTTCTTTAAAAAACTAAAAGTGGAACTACCATATAACCCAGCAATCCCACTACTGGGCATATACCCTGAGAAAACCATAATTCAAAAGGACACATGGACCCCAATGTTCATTGCAGCACTATTTACAATAGCCAGGACATGGAAACAACCTAAATGTCCAACAACAGATGAATGGATAAAGAAGATGTGGTACATATATACAATGGAATACTACTCAGCCATAAAAAGGAACAAAATTGGGTCATTTGTAGAGGTGTGGATGGGCCTACAGTCTGTCATACAGAGTGAAGTAAGCCAGAAAGAGAAAAACAAATATCGTATATTAACACATATATGTGGAATCTAGAAAAATGGTACAGATGAACATATTTGCAGGGCAGGAATAAGAAGACATAGACATATAGAATGGACATGTGGACACAGGGAGGGCAGAGGAGGGTGGGTTGAATTGGGAGATCAGGATTGACATATACACACTACCATGTGTAAAATAGCTAGCTAGTGGGAACATGCTATAAAGCACAGGAAGCTCAGCTCAGTGTTCTCTGATGACCTAGATGGGTGGGATGGGGCGTGGGGGGGAGGGAGGTCCAAGAGGGAGGGGATATAGGTATACATACAGCTGATTCACTTCATTGTACAGCAGAAACTAACACAACATTGTAAAGCAATTATACTCCAATAAAAAGAAATACACAAGAAAAAAAAAAGATTAAAGTATGTAGATGGCCTATAGTATTTAAACAGCTATGGTTTCAAGACAATTATATTAAGTACACAAATCTGGTTTTAATGACCATGCTTAGAAGATGGGCAGAGTGCTAAATATGTAAGTAATTATGGACTTGGCACAGTAGCTCTGTTTATTTTAAGATCTCTTTTACTGCTTTGGTTGAGGATGTTTACTTAACCAAACTCTATTAAACATGCTAAAAACATTATTGCAGATTTTGTCTTTGTAAGAACTTTTAATTGACAAGCTATGGAAGAGATAAATCATCAAGCATAGTAGATGATGGCAGATGGGCTAGAGCAAACACAAAGAGGACAGGCAGGTATCCTTTTATCTTGGACTAAAACAATTTCAGTTGAATTAAGTGTTTCTGAAAAGCAAAGGACTGAAAGTACTGGAGACTGAAGTCTATTTAGCAGACATGAGACTGTGTAGGGAACTGCTGGAGGGCATTCCCTCCAGCATGCTCTGACCTGCTCCAACTAGATGATTAGTCCTCTCTGGTGTCCGGAAAATGCTGTGCTGGTAACTATTGTACGGAATTTAGCCTTTAAACCATACTTAACTCAGTTATTCTACGAGCTTGATAGGTATATAAGACGTTAACCATCCATAATGGTTTTGTCTAAGCTTCCTATCTAATTCCTATTTGTCTAACGGTTTCCTATCTAAGCCTAGGAAAGAAGGAAACGCAGGTGTGTTTCTCAAGGCAGGGACAAGGAATCAGAGAAACCTCTGTGAATAACAATTTATGTGGAAACCCATATTTTACCTTTATTATTATTTCTTTTCCTTTCCCCTCCTTCTTCATTTTCTTCTTTGTCATCATCTTCATCTTCTTTATTGTCTCTATATTAATTCATCTTTGCTGGGATGGTTGTCTTAATTTCATTTTAAATATTTCCAGTGGTATTTCCGGATAAAGATTGTTCAGCCATGTACAAACATTTAAAATACTTATTGAAAATGATTTTATAATTTCTATGTAAAATTTTAAAATGTTATGTTCTCACAAAATATGGTCACAGTAGAGAGGCAGTGGTTTTACTCTAAACAAGGGAACTGAAGAATTTTTATCTTATACTGTAATTATTTATTTACTTATTTATTTTTAATTTAAAAATTTTTTTTATACAGCAGGTTCTTATTAGTCATCAATTTTATACACCTCAGTATACACAAGTCAATCCCAATTGCCCAATTCATCACACCACCATCCCCACCCCCCTGCGGCTTTCCCCCCTTGGTGTCCATACGTTTGTTCTCTACATCTGTGTCTCCATTTCTGCCCTGCAAACCGCTTCATCTGTACCATTTTTCTAGGTTCCACATATATGCGTTAATATACGATATTTGTTTTTCTCTTTCTGACTTACTTCACTGTGTATGACAGTCTCTAGATCCATCCACGTCTCAACAAATGACCCAATTTCGTTCCTTCTTATGGCTGAGAATTATTCCATTGTATATATGTACCACATCTTCTTTATCCATTCGCCTGTTGATGGGCATTTAGGTTGCTTCCATAACCTGGCTATTGTAAATGGTGCTGCAATGAACATCGGGGTGCATGTGTCTTTTTAAATTACGGATTTCTCTGGGTATATGCCCAGCAGTGGGATTGCTGGATCATATGGTAGTTCTATTTTTAGTTTTTTAAGGAAGCTCCATACTGTTCTCCATAGTGGTTGTATCAATTTATATTCCCACCAACAGTGCAAGAGTGTTCCCTTTTCTCCACACCCTCTCCAGCATTTGTTGTTTGTAGATTTTCTGATGATGCCCATTCTAACTGGTGTGAGGTGATACCTCATTGTAGTTTTGATTTCCATTTCTGTAATAATTAGTGATGTTGAGCAGCTTCTCATGTGCTTCTTGTCCATCTGTATGTCTTCTTTGGAGAAATGTCTATTTAGGTCTTCTGCCCATTTTTGGATTGGGTTGTTTGTTTTTTTAATATTGAGCTGCATGAGCTGTTTATATATTTTGGAGATTAATCCTTTGTCCGTTGATGTGTTTGCAAAATATTTTCTCCCATGCTGAGGGTTGTCTTTTAGTCTTGTTTATGGTTTCCTTTGCTGTGCAAAAAGCTTTTAAGTTTCATTAGGCCCCATTTGTTTATTTTTGTTTTTATTTCCATTACTCTAGCAGGTGGATCAAAAAAGATCTTGCTGTGATTTATGTCAAAGAGTGTTCTTCCTATGTTTTCCTCTAAGAGTTTTATAGTGTCTGGTCTTACATTTAGGTCTCTAATCCATTTTGAGTTTATTTTTGTGTATGGTGTTAGGGAGTGTTCTAATTTCATTCTTTTACATGTACTTGTCCAGTTTTCCCAGCGCCACTTATTGAAGAGACTGTCTTTTCTCCATTGTATATCTTTGCCTCCTTTGTCATAGATTAGTTGACCATAGGTGCGTGGGTTTATCTCTGGGCTTTCTATCTTGTTCCATTGATCTATGTTTCTGTTTTTGTGCCAGTACCATATTGTCTTGATTACTGTAGCTTTGTAGTATAGTCTGAAGTCAGGGAGTCTGATTTCCCTCAAGGCTGCTGTGGCTATTCGGGGTCTTTTGTGTCTCCATACAAATTTTAAGATTTTTTGTTCTAGTTCTGTAAAAAATGCCATTGGTAATTTGATAGGGATTGCACTGAATCTGTAGATTGCTTTGGGTAGTATAGTCATTTTCACAATATTGATTCTACCAATCCAAGAACATGGTATATCTCTCCATCTCTTGGTATCATCTTTAATTTCTTTCATCAGTGTCTTATAGTTTTCTGCATACAGGTCTTTTGTCTCCCTAGGTAGGTTTATTCCTAGGTATTTTATTCTTTTTGTTGCAGTGGTAAATGGGAGTGTTTCCTTAATTTCTCTTTCAGATTTTTCATCATTAGTGTATAGGAATGCAAGAGATTTCTGTGCATTAATTTTGTATCCTGCAACTTTATCAAATTCATTGAGTAGCTCTACTAGTTTTCTGGTGGCATCTTTAGGATTCTGTCTATATAGTCTGTCTATATACTATCATTTCATCTGCAAACAGTGACAGTTTTACTTCTTCTTTTCCAATTTGTATTCCTTTTATTTCTTTTTCTTCTCTAATTGCCATGGCTAGGACTTCCAAAATTATGTTGAATAATACTGCTGAAAGTGGACATCCTTGTCTTGTTCCTGATCTTAGAGGAAATGCTTTCAGCTTTTCACCATTGAGAATGATGTTTGCTGTGGGTTTGTCGTATATGGCCTTTATTATGTTGAGGTAGGTTCCCTCTATGCCCACTTTCTGGACAGTTTTTATCAGAAATGGGTGTTGAATTTTGTCAAAAGCTTTTTCTGCATCTACTGAGATCATATGGTTTTTCTTCTTCAATTTGTTAATATGGTGTATCACATTGATTGATTTGCGTATATTGAAGAATCCTTGCATCGCTGGGGTAAATCCCACTTAATCATGGTATATGATCCTTTTAAGGTGTTGTTGGATTCTGTTTGCTAGTATTTTATTGAGGATTTTTGCATCTATATTCATGAGTGATACCAGTCTGTAATTTTCTTTTTTTGTAGTATCTTTGTCTGGTTTTGGTATCAGGTTGATGGTGGCCTCATATAATGAGTTTGGAAGTGTTCCATCCTCTGCAATTTTTTGGAAGAGTTTGAGAAGGATGGGTGTTAACTCTTCTCTAAATGTTTGATAGAATTCACCTGTGAAGCCATCTGGTCCTGGACTTTTGTTTGCTGGAAGATTTTTAATCACAGTTTCAATTTCATTACCTGTGACTGGTCTGTTCATATTTTCTATTTCTTCCTGGTTCAGTCTTGGAAGGTTATACCTTTCTAAGAATTTGTCCATTTCTTCCAGGTTGTCCATTTTATTGGCATACAGCTGCTTGTAGTCGTCTCTTAGGATGCTTTGTACTTCTGCTGTGTCTGTTGTAACTTCTCCTTTTCATTTCTAATTTTATTGATGTGAGTCCTCTCCCTCTTTTTCTTGATGAGTCTGGCTAATGGTTTATAAATTTGTTTATCTTCTCAAAGAACCAGCTTTTAGTTTTATTGATCTTTGCTATTGTTTTCTTTGTTTCTATTTCATATATTTCTCCTCTGATCTTTATGATTTCTTTCCTTCTGCTAACTTTGGGTTTTGTTTGTTATTCCTTCTCTAGTTCCTTTAGGTGCAAGGTTAGATTGTTTACTTGAGATTTTTCTTGTTTCTTGAGGTAGGCTTGTATAGCTATAAACTTCCCTCTTAGAACTGCTTTTGCTGCATCCCATAGGTTTTGGGTTGTCGTGTTTTCATTGTCATTTGTCTCTAGGTATTTTTTGATTTCCTCTCTGATTTCTTCAGTGATCTCTTGGTTATTTAGTAACGTATTGTTTAGCCTCCATGTGTTTGTGTTTTTTACGTTTTTTCCCCTGTAATTCATTTCTAATCTCATAGCGTTGTGGTCAGAAAAGATGCTTGATATGATTTCAATTTTCTTAAATTTACTGAGGCTTGATTTGTGACCCAAGATGTGATCTATCCTGGAGAATGTTCCGTGCGCACTTGAGAAGAAAGTGTAATCTGCTGTTTTTGGATGGAATGTCCTATAAATATCAATTAAATCTATCTGGTCTATTGTGTCATTTAAAGCTTCTGTTTCCTTATTTATTTTCATTTTGGATGATCTGTCCATTGGTGTAAGTGAGGTGTTAAAGTCCCCCACTATTATTGTGTTACTGTCAATTTCCTCTTTTATAGCTGTTAGCAGTTGCCTTATGTATTGAGGTGCTCCTATGTTGGGTGCATATATATTTACAATAGTTATATCTTATTCTTGGATTGATCCCTTGATCATTATGTAGTGTCCTTCCTTGTCTCTTGTAACATTCTTTACTTTAAAGTCTATTTTATCTGATATGAGTATTGCTACTCCAGTTTTCTTTTGATTTCCATTTGCATGCAATATCTTTTTCCATCCCTTCACTTTCAGTCTGTATATGTCCCTAGGTCTGAAGTGGGTCTCTTGTAGACAGCATATATATGGGTCTTGTTTTTGTATCCATTCAGCAAGCCTGTGTCTTTTGGTTGGAGCATTTAATCCATTCACGTTTAAGGTAATTATCGATATGTATGTTCCTATGACCATTTTCTTAATTGTTTTGGGTTTGTTTTTGTAGGTCCTTTTCTTCTCTTGTGTTTCTCACTTAGAGAAGTTCCTTTAGCATTTGTTGTAGAGCTGGTTTGGTGGTGCTGAATTCTCTTAGCTTTTGCTTGTCTGTAAAGCTTTTGATTTCTCCATCGAATCTGAATGAGATCCTTGCCAGGTAGAGTAATCTTGGTTGTAGGCTCTTCCCTTTCATCACTTTAAGTATATCATGCCACTCCCTTCTTGCTTGTAGATTTTCTGCTGAGAAATCAGCTGTTAACCTTATGGGAGTTCCCTTGTATGTTATTTGTCATTTTTCCCTTGCTGCTTTCAATAATTTTTCTTTGTCTTTAATTTTTGCCAATTTGATTACTATGTGTCTTGGCATGTTTCTCCTTGGGTTTATCCTGTATGGGACTCTCTGTGCTTCCTGGACTTGGGTGGTTATTTCCTTTCCCATGTTAGGGAAGTTTTCGACTATAATCTCTTCAAATATTTTCTCTGGTCCTTTCTCTCTCTCTTCTCCTTCTGGGGCCCCTATAATGCGAATGTTGTTGCGTTTAATGTTGTCACAGAGGTCTCTTAGGCTGTCTTCATTTCATTCTTTTTTCTTTATTCTGTTTTGCAGCAGTGAATTCCACCATCCTGTCTTCCAGGTCACTTGTCCCTTCTTCTGCCTCAGTTATTCTGCTATTGATTCCTTCTAGTATAGTTTTCATTTCAATTATTGTATTGTTCATCTCTGTTTGTTTGTTCTTTAATTCTTGTAGGTCTTTGTTAAACTTTTCTTGCATCTTCTCGATCTTTGCCTCCATTCTTTTTCCAACGTCCTGGATCATCTTTGCTATCATTATTCTGAATTCTTTTTCTGGAAGGTTGCCTATCTCCACTTCACTTAGTTGTTTTCCTGGGGTTTTACCTCGTTCCTTCGTCTGGTACATAACCCTCTGCGTTTTCATCTTGTCTGTCTTTCTGTGAATGTGGTTGTTGTTCCACAGGCTGTAGGATTGTAGTTCTTCTTGGTTCTGCTGTCTGCCTTCTGGTGGATGAGGCTATCTAAGAGGCTTGTGCAAGTTTCCTGATGGGAGAGACTGGTGGTGGGTAGAGCTGACTGTTGCTCTGTTGGGCAGAGCTCAGTAAAACTTTAATCCGCTTGACTACTGATGGGTGGGGTTGGGTTCCCTCCCTGTTGGTTGTTTGTCCTGAGGCAACCCAACACTGGCGCCTACCTGGGCTCTTTGGTGGGGCTAATGACAGAGTCTGGGAGGGCTCACGCCAAGGAGTACTTCCCAGAACCTCCGCTGCCAGTGTCCTTGTCCCCACGGTGAGCCACAGCCACCCCTGCCTCTGCAGGAGACCCTCCAACACCAGCAGGTAAGTCTGGTTCAGTCTCCTATGGGGTCACTGTTCCTTCCCCTGGGTCCCGATGCGCACAGTACTTTGTGTGTGCCCTCCAAGAGTGGAGTCTCTGTTTCCACCAGTCCTGTCGAAGTCCTGCAATCAAATCCCACCGGCCTTCAAAGTCTGATTCTCTAGGAATTCCTCCTCCCGTTGCCAGACCCCCAGTTTGGGAAGCCTGACGTGGGGCTCAGAACTTTCACTCCAGTGGGTGGACTTCTGTGGTACAAGTGTTCTCCAGTCTGTGAGTCATCCACCCAGCAGTTATGGGATTTGATTTTACTGTGATTGCACCCCTCCTACCGTCTCATTTTGCCTTCTCCTTTGTCTTTGGATGCGGGGTATCTTTTTTGGTGAGTTCCAGTGTCCTCCTGTTGATGACTGTCCAGCAGCTAGTTGTGATTCTGGTGTTCTCACAAGAGGGAGCAAGAGCACGTCCTTCTACTCCGCCATCTTGGTTCAGGGCCAGGGACTTTGTTCTTTGTAATTATTTATTAAAGTAATCTTGAAAGGCAGTGAATTGGCAGGCAGGGAAAAAAAAAAAACACATGTTGTTTATCTTTACTATTTTACCTAAATCACAACCTGATAGAGATTTTGGGCCATGGCTATCACAGAAATTATCTGGTATGTTCTTTTGATATTTATTGACAAAAACCACTCTGGCCAGACACAAATCCATTTTATGTGGTATGTGGTCTTGGAGGGAAAAAAATGAGTCTTATTTGGCTTAAGAATGGGCATCCTAAAATAGCCCTACCAAGGTTTATAGAAGGACAAGATTAATAAATAAAATGACTCACCTGACAGAATGGTTTTACACTGCATCATTTTTAAAAAGTACCATGTGATATTTAATTAACTAACAAATGTGCATTTCTAAATGAATTCAAAAATGAAATGAAATTTTTTGAGATCTAAATATAATACATTATTATTCTACAGAGTTTCTCACATACATAGGGTCTTTTGTGTTCCATGGAATACTGCTTACAATAGTGTTTATGATCGAAATAATAAACTTTTTATGTCAGTAACCCCAGTGCCACTTATTTATGAGAAGAAAGAAAGTCTAGATGCATATTAATTACTTGAACTTATAAGAAACCATTTGGAAAACAGCTAGGCTCTTATAATACCAGAATTAATGCCATTAATTTAGAAACCTTTAAATATAGATTCCAGTACAGGCCAATGGAACTAAGAACTAGGGCTTCAGAGTCACCAAACCTTGGGGTAAGCCATTTAACCTCTTCTATACTTAAAGTGATGAAAGGGAAGAACCTACAACCAAGATTACTCTACCCGGCAAGGATCTCATTCAGATTTGATGGAGAAATCAAAAGCTTTACAGACAAGCAAAAGCTAAGAGAATTCAGCACCACCAAACCAGCTCTACAACAAATGGTAAAGGAACTTCTCTAAGTGGGAAACACAAGAGAAGAAAAGGACCTACAAAAACAAACCCAAAACAATTAAGAAAATGGTCATAGGAACATACATATCGATAATTACCTTAAACGTGAATGGATTAAATGCTCCAACCAAAAGACACAGGCTTGCTGAATGGATACAAAAACAAGACCCATATATATGCTGTCTACAAGAGACCCACTTTAGACCTAGGGACACATACAGACTGAAAGTGAGGGGATGGAAAAAGATATTCCATGCAAATGGAAATCAAAAGAAAGCTAGAGTAGCTATACTCATATCAGATAAAATAGACTTTAAAATGAAGAATGTTACAAGAGACAAGGAAGGACACTACATAATGATCAAGGGATCAATCCAAGAAGAAGATATAACAATTATAAATATATATGCACCCAACATAGGAGCACCTCAATACATGAGGCAACTGCTAACAGCTATAAAAGAGGAAATTGACAGTAACACAATAATAGTGGGGGACTTTAACACCTCACTTACACCAATGGACAGATCATCCAAAATGAAAATAAATAAGGAAACAGAAGCTTTAAATGACACAATAGACCAGATAGATTTAATTGATATTTATAGGACATTCCATCCAAAAACAGCAGATTACACGTTCTTCTCAAGTGCGCACGGAACATTCTCCAGGATAGATCACATCTTGGGTCACAAATCAAGCCTCAGTAAATTTAAGAAAATTGAAATCATATCAAGCATCTTTTCTGACCACAACGCTATGAGATTAGAAATGAATTACAGGGGAAAAAATGTAAAAAACACAAACACATGGAGGCTAAACAATACGTTACTAAATAACCAAGAGATCACTGAAGAAATCAGAGAGGAAATCAAAAAATACCTAGAGACAAATGACAATGAAAACACGACAACCCAAAACCTATGGGATGCAGCAAAAGCAGTTCTAAGAGGGAAGTTTATAGCTATACAAGCCTACCTCAAGAAACAAGAAAAATCTCAAGTAAACAATCTAACCTTACACCTAAAGAAACTAGAGAAAGAAGAACAAACAAAACCCAAAGTTAGCAGAAGGAAAGAAATCATAAAGATCAGAGCGGAAATAAATGAAATAGAAACAAAGAAAACAATAGCAAAGATCAATAAAACTAAAAGCTGGTTCTTTGAGAAGATAAACAAAATTGATAAGCCATTAGCCAGACTCATCAAGAAAAAGAGGGAGAGGACTCACATCAATAAAATTAGAAATGAAAAGGAGAAGTTACAACAGACACAGCAGAAGTACAAAGCATCCTAAGAGATGACTACAAGCAACTTTATGCCAATAAAATGGACAACCTGGAAGAAATGGACAAATTCTTAGAAAGGTATAACCTTCCAAGACTGAACCAGGAAGAAGCAGAAAATATGAACAGACCAATCACAATAATGAAATTGAAACTGTGATTAAAAATCTTCCAGCAAACAAAAGTCCAGGACCAGATGGCTTCACAGGTGAATTCTATCAAACATTTAGAGAAGAGCTAACACCTATCCTTCTCAAACTCTTCCAAAAAATTGCAGAGGAAGGAACACTCCCAAACTCATTCTATGAGGCCACCATCACCCTGATACCAAAACCAGACAAAGACACTACAAAAAAAGAAAATTACAGACCAATATCACTGATGAATATAGATGCAAAAATCCTCAACAAAATACTAGCAAACAGAATCCAACAACACATTAAAAGGATCATACACCACAATCAAGTGGGATTTATCCCAGGGATGCAAGGATTCTTCAATATATGCAAATCAATCAATGTGATACACCATATTAACAAATTGAAGAATAAAAACCATATGATCATCTCAATAAATGCAGAAAAAGCTTTTGACAAAATTCAACACCCATTTATGATAAAAACTCTCCAGAAAGTGGGCATAGAGGGAACCTACCTCAACATAATAAAGGCCATATAGGACAAACCCACAGCAAACATCATTCTCAACAGTGAAAAACCGAAAGCATTTCCTCTAAGATCAGGAACGAGACAAGGATGTCCACTGTCACCATTATTATTCAACACAGTTCTGGAAGTCCTAGCCACGGCAATCAGAGAAGAAAAAGAAATAAAAGGAATACAAATTGGAAAAGAAGAAGTAAAACTGTCACTGTTTGCAGATGACATGATACTATACATAGAGAATCCTAAAACTGCCACCAGAAAACTGCTAGAGCTAATTAATGAATATGGTAAAGTTGCAGGATACAAAATTAATGCACAGAAATCTCTTGCATTCCTATACACTAATGATGAAAAATCTGAAAGAGAAATTAAGGAAACACTCCCATTTACCATTGCAACAAAAAGAATAAAATACCTAGGAATAAAGCTACCTAGGGAGACAAAAGACCTGTATGCAGAAAACTATAAGACACTGATGAAAGAAATTAAAGACGATACCAACAGATGGAGAGATATACCATGTTCTTGGATTGGAAGAATCAACATTGTGAAAATGACTATACTACCCAAAGCAATCTACAGATTCAATGCAACCCCTATCAAATTACCAATGGCATTTTTTACAGAGCTAGAACAAATCATCTTAAAATTTGTATGGAGACACAAAAGACCCCGAATAGCCAAAGCAATCTTGAGGGAAAAAAACGGAGCTGGAGGAATCAGACTCCCTGACTTCAGACTATACTACAAAGCTACAGTAATCAAGACAATATGGTACTGGCACAAAAACAGAAACATAGATCAATGGAACAAGATAGAAAGCCCAGAGATAAACCCACGCACCTATGGTCAACTAATCTATGACAAAGGAGGCAAAGATATACAATGGAGAAAAGACAGTCTCTTCAATAAGTGGTGCTGGGAAAACTGGACAGCTACATGTAAAAGAATGAAATTAGAATACTCCCTAACACCATACACAAAAATAAACTCAAAATGGATTAGAGACCTAAATGTAAGACTGGACACTATAAAACTCTTAGAGGAAAACATAGGAAGAACACTCTTTGACATAAATCACAGCAAGATCTTTTTTGACCCACCTCCTAGAGTAATGGAAATAAAAACAAAAATAAACAAATGGGACCTAATGAAACTTCAAAGCTTTTGCACAGCAAAGGAAACCATAAACAAGACGAAAAGACAACCCTCAGAATGGGAGAAAATATTTGCAAACGAATCAACGGACAAAGGATTAATCTCCAAAATATATAAACAGCTCATTCAGCTCAATATTAAAGAAACAGACACCCCAATCCAAAAATGGGCAGAAGACCTAAATAGACATTTCTCCAAAGAAGACATACAGACGGCCACAAAGCACATGAAAAGATGCTCAACATCACTAATTATTAGAGAAATGCAAATCAAAACTACAATGAAGTATCACCTCACACCAGTTAGAATGGGCATCATCAGAAAATCTACAAACAACAAATGCTGGAGAGGGTGTGGAGAAAAGGGAACCCTCTTGCACTGTTGGTGGGAATGTAAATTGATACAGCCACTATGGAAAACAATATGGAGGTTCCTTAAGAAACTAAAAATAGAATTACCATATGACCCAGCAATCCCACTACTGGGCATATACCCAGAGAAAACCGTAATTCAAAAAGACACATGCACCCGAATGTTCATTGCAGCACTATTTACAATAGCCAGGTCATGGAAGCAACCTAAATGCCCATCAACAGACGAATGGATAAAGAAGATGTGGTACATATATACAATGGAATATTACTCAGCCATAAAAAGGAACGAAATTGAGTCATTTGTTGAGACGTGGATGGATCTAGAGACTGTCATACAGAGTGAAGTAAGTCAGAAAGAGAAAAACAAATATCGTATATTAACGCATGTATGTGGAACCTAGAAAAATGGTACAGATGAGCCGGTTTGCAGGGCAGAAGTTGAGACACAGATGTAGAGAACAGACATATGGACACCAAGGGGGGAAAACTGTGGTGGGGTGGGGATGGTGATGTGCTGAATTGGGCGATTGGTATTGACATGTATATACTGATGTGTATAAAATTGATGACTAATAAGAACCTGCAGTATAAACAAACAAACAAAACAACTAATACTAAACTTTCATTGGGTTATTTGTATGGAAATATGTTAATATAAATGTTTCAGACATTACATGAAATTTCTAAAAATCTTATATGTTCTGGTATAATGTTATAAGTCATAATTCTAGTTATTACTTTAAAATGTATATCTCAGAAATAACTAATTTTCTTGTCAACTGCATTATTATGAACTTTCATCAAATCTTTAACCGTGGTCATTTTTAAGTCTTTTGTCATTTACAGACAGTTCTGGGTGTACTCTGATGCTTTTGTAAATATGTTCCTATAAAAGGGTTTCATCTTCAGGAAATTCATGGAAAAGACTCTGACAAGTACAGGTTTCTGGTACCTGACTGTACTGCTGAACTGAATGAATAAGCATTTTCAGAACTCTAATGAAAAACTGATGAGCTCATAAAAGTGCTAACAAAAGATCAAGATGAAAAAAAAAATTAATTGCATGGGACTGAGTGAACTGATGAGGATGAGTATAATTTTTGTAACTTTCTGTTTGAATTTAAAAAAAGAAAAAATCCCACAAGGACTCAGAGGCAAAGAATATACAAATCAATTTTCACTGCAAAGTAAAGGAGCTGTTACAGTGGAGGATTACTGGACTGAATGTCAATATTATGACATAGTATGAGTGTGTTTCATGTTTGGTAATTGCAATCATTGTTGCTTTTGTTGTGGTCATCCATGTACAATGCTTGGTGTCAGTCTATTTATCTCTTGTAAAAATAAAATACAGTGTGTGTGAAAAAAAAAAAATTTCCTATTTTAATTACAATTGTTTTTTAAGTATTTCTGGATTCTATCTGGGGGTTGCTACATTACCAAATTTTACATACTTACCCATTTACACTAGAAAACACTTGAGACATTTCGGATCCAATTCCTTCCTTTTATAGACAGGCAGAAGCTCAGAGGTGTGAAGTGAAATGCTCAAGTTTATTGAGTAAATAAGTTTCCATTTGTTCATTCATTTAATAGGTACAAATATGCAGATATGGATGAGTGCAAATATGGGATGGTTTAAAATTCTATGTTGACCTGCATTACTATTTACAAATCGTCAATCCTTTTGTGACTGTAATTTAGTCATACTTGTGCTAAGTTAAAGTATATATACCCAAAGCCATATATGATACAATAACTGGGAAACCAAAGGTTTTCTACAAAAATTAATATGTCCTTTAAAAACAGTAGGCTGATGGTATCGAAACATTCACATTTAGAAACACATTCTCATTTTAGTTGGAGTCAGAATAACCTACATAACTATATAAGTTGGATGCTTTCTAAACCTCAAATTGAGGACATATGAGTTTACTATTTTTCTTAAGTTGCTTTCAGCCATGTTATATGCTTAACTTGAAATGTAAAATATGAATACTCAAAACTAGAAAAAAGAGGTACACTTTCTAAGTCACCTTTTATACACTTGGGTAAAAGCAAAGGAAAAAAAATAATAAATCTGGCACAAACCCCAGCATGGCTATAATCTAGACTGTCAACTTTCAGTTGTTTATTTGGAAAATCACTCAATCACTTTCTTGGTACTTATCCTAACTGCACAGTTTACTCAACTGACAGCAGCCAGAATTTTTTAAAAAGGTAACTTCTTCAAACTACAAATTTTACATTTGATTTTTTTTTTTTTTTTTGGTAATAGACTATGAAATGGTTACATACCCTATGACTGAATGTGTCCAATGACAGAAAACTGATTAGCTTCGAAGCAACTGCAGTCTGTCCTTATCTCTTTGGAAAATTTCTTTCATAAAATGTTTCCTTGCAACTTACACATGCATATTGGTTCATATTCTACCCTTAGGGATTATGCAAATCAATCATAATAGCTTCTTTGACATGATAATCCTTTCAACGTTTGAAGAAAGCTACCAGGTTCCCTCTGAGTTTCTTTGTACCCTGGTCATTCCTCCTATGAATTGTGCTAAGCAACTTGCTCTATTGGTTTGGTTTTTCTCCACAGAATTTTCTCCTGTTCACTTGAGACCTTCTGTAATGTGGTACAGCATAGTAGAATGGACATTCAACTCAGGAGTTGGACAGATCTTTATTTGAATCTCTGCTTCATCACTAATATAGTCTGTTTGTACACAATTTAACCTCCCTGAGCATCAGTTTTTTATCTGTCAAATTTGAAATAAGAACAATGACCTCAGAGTCCTGTTGTGATGACAAAATGAGATCATACATGGTCCAGTGCCTGGTCTAGCTCTCATCAAACTCACAACCCTAACAGGAGTCAGATCCTTGCAGTTAAAAAGAGGAGTCCCATCACTTTTTAGAACCAGGTATCATGTAGTATCTAGAAACCAAGAATTTAAAATGTACTTAAATATTTGCATGTTTCACATGTGCACACACACATACACATACACACATCTTCCATAAAAAGATCTTGACTGCAATTTCACAAAATGTATTCACATTGAATATCTTTGGCAATATAAATGAGCAAAAATGTAAAAGGAAAAAGAAAAATAATACATTTTGGCAAAGGTAGTATAGACCAATAAAAACAAACTGGTGTTAGTGCACTCAATTTTTTTTTATGTTACCATCTAACCTACTTTCAGGTTGTACTTTTCTTCCTATTCTAATTTATGTTTATTTTAAAGGTTTTACAAATGCCATATCTGACACTGCATGTCTCACTGCCAGGTAACATATTTGTCAAGAAGGTATAAGAATAAGCAAACCAAACCCCTTAAAATATTGTCAAATAATGTGAGCTGTTGCTCTTCTGAAAAGATATCCTTCTGTAAGATAATGGTAACTCTTGGGTAAACTTTACATATTTTAAATGATTACCATCACTCCTTATCTTCTAGTTTCCTTAGTTCTCCTATTCTCAAATATAGTCGTTTCAGCCTATTGCTTTGAAAGTTGGCAATAATTGCATTTCAACACACACACACAACACACACACACTCACACACACAATTGTGCAGTACAGAAGTATTGCTGAAGCTTTGCCTAATATCACTATGTCCCATGAGTCTTAGTAACCGAGCCTGTTAAGCATCTGTAAGAAGGTGCCACATTTTTTCTGCATAGGGCAAATAAGAAAACATTCTTTCAGCTACACTCATATTTCTGGTAACATCTGCACAACGTCTTCATGTCAGAAACCAGAATTAAATATTCTTCCCCTAATGTGGAATGCCTAGCCCAGTCTTTCTTTCAAAATTCTCAAGAGTCATTCTCTATTATTAAGCATGTTCCAATCACCTACCAGCATAATAGATAATTTTTTTTGTGCTCCCTTTTTCTACTTTATATACGTCTATCAGAATATCTAAACAATGTAAAAGCTTTAACTTATTTAGTTAGCTGTCTCCCTCTTTAGACCATAAGCTTTCTGAGGGCAGGGGAAATGTCCTAGTCATCCCAAAGGTCTGCAACAGTACCTAGCTCAACATCTTTTCCCCTTTCCAGTAAATCTTCTAGATTCAAATTTTTAAGATAAAATTATGTAGTGGAAAGATGGGGACTAGAATTTAGGAGATCTGGGTTGCAGTTCTGGTTCTAGCTCTCAGTTATTAATCAATGTCTGAGAAAGTTAATTAACTTCTAGGGGCACCTAAAATAATGTGGTTGAACTAAATCATCTTTAACATTTTCCTTGGATTGAAAATTATGATTCCCAGTACTCAAGTACCCATCATGTACTTTATAATGTAGTGGGAGTAATGAGAGATTTTTGAAAGTATATTAGCACACTATTCTAACCGAAAAGATAAAATGAGATAGAGTCATCAGTATTATTGCTAAAAATGCAAGTTACCATGCAGACGAACACAAAATGATCTTTGGTTAAAGTCTTCAAAATTTTAAATACAGATTCAGACTTTTTGGGCATGACTTACTACGCATGATGGCGATGGAATTAATAGTTCCCATGAAGAGTCAATGTGCTTCCAGAATTGTCTAAATTGCTCTCAGAATATCTCCATGAGGAGAGAAGCTGGCTCAACACGTCTGTAGGTTACGTGGGGGTGCGTGACACCTGAATCACTGGCTCCAGTGCCTAATGCCAAACATAAAACCCCCAAACCTCAAACTATTAAGTGTTGATCAAGATATTTAGCAACGTTGAAAGTAGTGAAAGTGCACCTTATTTTGGCTTAGGATACCTAGGAAAGAGGACAGGTTTTTAGGATTAAACTCAACCTTGAGCATCTTTATCTTTCACATGGAAGCCAGACACAGTAATGAGGAAAAAGCAAATCACTCACTTTTCAAGCACACATTTATATGTCAAGGTTAACAGACCAACCTTCTTCTGTTGCTGTCACTTGGTCCAAGTGTTTGTTGAACAATATTACTGAGCATCCAAATGAGGTCAACATTCTAGCATTAGGTCTCACCCCTTGCTCTCAGTGAAATGAAATAGCTCTGTATGCATATAAGATTTCGCATATGGAGGTAACATTTTATGAGACTATCACCAATAATGTTTAGAAGAATCCTTAAAATTTGGTTAAGTCAAGCTGATAGGGAATAGAAAGAGACATACAGACCGACGGACTATGCTCATATAGGGTTTCCTAAATATTTGAGTTCTAGCAGGGACTCTCTTTAGTCTCAGACGCAGGCATCAGTTTTATTACTTTACGACAATTATGAGAGTGAAAAATTATTTGGCCTGACCAAGCACATAGGATAATGATTTGTAGATCAGACGATGGCTATTAATTTATAATGGAAGATAAATAATGCCTCCACTCCTTTTCTGAAAGGCAGAGCACTCCTGAGACCAAATGACAAACCAAAACCCTGTTGAGTGAACCATAAAGGGGAAATTCAGCATGCCAAAGAGAGATTTACATCAAATTAACATGTTATTTGATGAGATGTTATTCTTCTTCTATGCAGGGGTATTTCTGTCTAGACACCTAGTACCGGTCATTCAAATCAATGCACTTCACCCTGAACAGGACTGACAATACACACTAATTTGCACCCTCTAACTCTGCTTTTTCTACAACAGTGTTCTCCCTATGTGAGTTACATCACATCCCCTACCATATCAGAGGCAGAGAACTTCAGGAAGCATTTTACTGTTTTCTTCACTGGATTATTCATTTTGGTGGATCCTGATCTCATCAGAATCTCACTGCTCAGTGGATATTTCATTTTAATTTTATTTCCAAAATCAGAACGGATATATTTGCATACAATGGGGGCAGAGAAAGAATGAAAGGGAAGAGAAGAAACTTATTTACCCTTATTTTTATCCCTTGGAAATGTTCCTAGGTCCTGAGGATTCACTCAAAATTTACAATTTTTAGTTTACACAAAGTTATATACTATAATATTTTATTTATTTTACAATAGAGTAAAAAGAATAATAGAGTATGATTCTCTTAATATGTAAATGTTTTAAAATAAAAGTCATTGTAATAAGAATTTACCTACAAATTTGAAGTCAGAAAAAAAAACCTGTCTTTGTAAAAATTAAATTGAAGAATTTAGCTATAAAAGTATGTGACACTATTAATCTTTACCACAAACAATACAATATTTTAATTTGTAGTTTGATCCTAAATGCACTACTTTTAGGAAACAGGTTGAAATAGTAATACAAATATGTGATTAGCTAACATTGTGACTGACTTTGCCAAAGTACTTGGGCTTCTTAAATATATACTATGGACCTCCTATGGCTGATTCTTTTTCAAATTCTATTTATGTTTATGCTATAGGCAATCTGTCTACAGATCAGTGTCTGAAGACAAGCATCAATCAGAAAGCAATCAACTTTCAACAAGCTTTTATTAAGCATCTAGTCATAATCCTACTGGGTCTTAGAAATAGAAATCAAACATAATCTCTCTCTTCAAAAACTCAGAATCTTTCAGAAGAACAAATATGATGTGACTAACAGAGATGTAATCACACAATGGTATACATGCTCTAAGGCAACACTGTCCAATAAAAATCAATTGCAAGCCACAAATGAGAACCCACATACGCAGTTTTAAAGTTTCTAGCAGGCCACATTTAAAAAGTAAAAATTAAACAAGTGAAATTAATTTTAATAATTTATTTAACCTAATATATCCAGAATATTACCATTTCACAAGTATGTAAATTATTGATAGTATATTTTATATATTTTTGTACTAAATCTTTAAATGAGATGTTGATTTCACATTTGCAGCACATCTCAATTTGTACTAGCCACATTTCAAGTGTACAATAGTTACATGTGGCTAGTGGCTACCATATTGAATAATGCAGGGAGAAGTATACAAATAGTTCTGGGGAAACATAAGGAAAAAAAAATTGATTCTCCCTGGGCCATCAGGAAAATTGAACAAAAGAGTTGACATTTGAGTCTGGCCTGTAAAGATAAATAGGATTTTATTAGGTAAAATGAGAATAGACTGTGGCCAGATTGTGAAGCTCTACATTAAGTTTGGATTTTCTTCTAAGCTATGGCTAGATTTTTAAGGCAGGGAGTAATAGGATCAGAGTTTTTCTTTCAAAACATAAATGCTAGCAGAATGGAAGATGAATTGGAAAATTGGAAGAGGAGAACCAAACAGACCAGTTATGTGGCTATTGCAAAGAATATGGGACATGGATTTAAATACCATCAATATGCTGAAGGCTCCCAAATTTAACTCTTCAACCAGATCTCTCTTCTAAACTCCAGACCTGACAATTTCATACTTGACCTGTCTGTGTGGATACATAGTAGGCAACTCTGACATAAAATAATGAAAACTCAGCTCCTATTCTTCCACTACACACAGTCTTCCCCATCTCAGTTGATGCCCCTTTATCCGTCTAGTCTAGCTGTTTAGCTTGAAAAATTTAAACTTATTGTTCATTCCTCTTTTTCATGTCCCATATCCAATACCTCAGGAAATCCTGTTGACTGTTTTGAAAGATATCCACAATCTGACCTCTTTACTTCTACAGCTACCACCCTGGTCTGAACCACCGGCATCCCTCACTGAATGCTGTGGTAATTCTCACATAGTCTCCTTGTTCTTCCCTTGTCCCCTAAGGTATATTTTCAGTACAGAAATCAGAATGGCACTTTTGAAATTTAAACCAGATTATTTCCTGAAATCCTGTAAGTGTTCCCCATTTTGTTCATAGGCAAAGTGACTATGTGGCAGATTAGACTATTCCCAACTCATTATTTCCTCTCTATAATAGAATTATGCACACTCATGTGCTTTGCCATGTGAATTTTTAGTATTTCTCACAAGAGTAGACAGAGTACACATCCCTGTCCCACTGACTTTGGGCCTGGGCAAATGTCTTTTTTGGCCAATGAAATAGGTAGAAAAGACAGTGCTTCAGTTCTGAGTCAAAGCTTCAAGAGACATCTTGTGTTTTCACTCATCCCTCGTGCATTATGCCATCCACTATGAGAAGGATATAGCCCAGACAGCTACTAGACCCAGAATGAGGAGACATATGGGACAGACTTTATCCCAAATTGCAACCTGGACCCAAGCCCAGCCAATCCAAGCCAAGCTTAGCAGAGTCACAGCTGACCTGCTGACTCCTGAGTGAGAAATAAATGCTTGTTGCTGGAGATACTGAGTTTTGAGGTTGTTTCTTATATACATATCACTATTACAGCAATAGCTGCCTAATATACCCTACAGTGGCCAATTAGATCCCTCATGATGTGTACACATTCCCTTCCTCCATCTCTCTTCCCCTTCTCCTACTATTCTGTTTCATTTA
Organism: Eubalaena glacialis; assembly: GCF_028564815.1. Classification (NCBI taxonomy): domain Eukaryota; kingdom Metazoa; phylum Chordata; class Mammalia; order Artiodactyla; family Balaenidae; genus Eubalaena; species Eubalaena glacialis. Next base: position 58,973,721 of record NC_083732.1, read on the forward strand.
CTCCACTTTCACTGCTACAGCCTCCTTGTTGTTCCTCAAATATACCAAGCATGTTCCTTCCTTAGGGCCTTTGCATAGGCTGATCCCTTTGCCAAGACCATTTCTCTTCTAGTTACCTATATGACTCACTCCCTATTTCCTCCAAGTTAAGTGTCACCTTCTCAATAAGGCTATCCCGACAGCCTATTTAAATTGCATATCCACACAGATGGCCAAAAGGCACATGAAAAAGTACTCAGCATCATTAATTATTAGAGAAATGCACATCAAAACTACAATGAGGTATGACCTCACACCGATCATAATGGCCATCATCAAAAAGTCTACAAATGATAAATGCTGCAGAGGGTGTGGAGAAAAAGGAACCCTCCTACACTGTTGACTGTTGGTGGGAATGTAAATGGGTGCAGTCACTATGGAGAACAGTATGGAGGTTCCTCAGAAAACGAAAAGTTACCATATGATCCAGTGATTCCACTCTTGTGCATATATCTGGAGAAAACTCTAATTTGAAAAAATACATGCACCCCAATGTTCATTGCAGCACTATTTACAATAGCCAAGACATGGAAGCAACCTAAATGTCCATTGACAGATGAATGGATAAAGAAGATGTGGTACATATACACAATGGAATATTACTCAGCCATAAGAAAGAATGAAATAATGCCATTTGCAGCCATTTGGACCTAGAGATTATCATATTAAGTGAAGTAAGCCAGGCAGAGAAAGACAAATACATGATATTGTTTACATGCAGAATCTAAAAAAAATGATACAAATGAACTTATTTACAAAACAGATATAGACTCGCAGACACAGAAAACAAACTTATGGTTACCAAAGGGGAAAGGGGGGAAGGGATAAATTAGGGGGGAGTTTGGGATTAAGATATACACACTACTATATATCAAATAGATAACCAACAAGGACCTACTGTATAGCACAGGGAACTCACTCAATACCTTGTAATAATCTATAAGGGAAAAGAATCTGAAAAAGAATATATATATGTATATGTATAACTGAATCACTTTGCTGTACACCTGAAACTAACACAACATTGTAAATCAACTATACGTCAATAAAAAAAGGAGAGGAAAAAACCCAAAAAAAATCATCACACTGCACAATAAAAAAAATGAGTTTTACTGTATGTAAATTATGCCTCAATAAACCTAAATTTTAAAAATCAAAATAAATAAATAAATAACATGTACATCCTCCATCCCAAGGATGATAAAGACGGGGCATGAGGAAACTTCTTGAGGTCATACAAATGTACCATACATGGTTAGGTGTTATGTGAGTGTGCACATGTGACAAAAATTCATCAATTTGTACATTTAAGATATGTATGTATCACTATATAAATTTACTGTAAAAAGGAAAACTGTAAACAAATATTGAAAATATTGAATTCTAGTTAGTGGGTTTGCTTTTTACAGTGGTATCAGTTATCAATTCTGAAACTTTTTTTATATATGAATCATAAGCAAATGAGTAAATATATTATGGATAATGAAAATCAAGCTTCTTCCTTTGGAGAAGACACTTACACGTATGGGAAGAAGGAAGATTATACAGAAAATACACCTAATGTTACAAAGGAATTTGAGACAGAAATGTGAATTAATGGTTTACACACACACACACACGTATGTGCATTCATGCATGCTTTCAGATAGATTCAGTGTAGATACAGAAATAAAGATATAAACATAAGATAGAGATAGATATCTTAACTGTTCACTGAGAGGGCCTAGAAGCAATGTTACATTAGTAACAATAAGTACAACTAGTGCCCACATCTTGATTTCCACAAACCATTCTCTCCTAAAGGAAAACACAGCTGTTTGGATAAATGGCTAACTCCCGGGCAGGGGCAGGGAAAATACAAGATAAACTGGAATATTTTGATACATCAGAAAGTAAGGAAGTGCTCAAGGCACCATGGGGATGTCCCAAAAGGTCACAGTAGCCAGCTTGAAGGAAATCCCACTGACCAAATCTGGGAGCACGTGTAAATAAAAATAATTATAAAAATGGATCATAATCTATTGAATACAGTAAGAAGTCATGAGACCATCTAGTTTAAATAAGCAAATGAAAAAATAAAGAAATGAAGAAGGGAAATGTCTTCCTTATAGAAGAATGTCAATCAATAAATGCAGAAGTAATAATAGATTTAGAAAATTATCAATAGATAGAAAAGCAGTGGTAGAAAGTGTGATGAGAAACAGATACTTAAATATTCTCAAAATGTCTCCCTACAAATTACTTACTTATTATAAAGTGAAAATTTTGACTTCACAGTGGAGAATCCTTGTCGATCACCACCAGGAGATCAAAGCTAACATCAGTGGAACAAGCAAACATCTTTTGACACCTGATATAAAGTACTGAGAAAAACTGAGGATCATTTTAGTAATTTGCCTCTAAAAAAATGTATAACCTTATTCAACTCAAGAAGAAACAAAACAAATCCAAATCAAATGTCATTGGCCTGAATTCTTAAAAAACGTCAAGATCAAGAAGCCAAGTAAAATAAGTAAAACTTGAAAATAAAGTTCAATACGTGATCCTGTATTGAATTCCGGACCAGGAAAAAAACTATAAAGGACATCATTGGGACAACTAATGAAATTTGGACAAGGACTCTGGATTATATAACAGTAGTGTGTAAGTATTTTATACCCTGATTTTGATAACTGTAATGCAATTATGTTTAAAAATATCTTTATTCTTAGGAAATACACATTGAAATATTTAGAAGTTAAGGGACACGATGTCTTCAACTTCCTTCCAAAACTTCAGGGACAACAATCTGTATATATGTATATGTTTATATACAGATAGATAGAATAACAAAGCAAATGAAGCAAAATGTAATCAATTGGTGTATCTTGGTAAAAGGACTATGGGGCCCAAAGATGACAGAACAGGTAAGCAGCAGTGTTTAGACACTGGTACCTGAACAATATTTACTCATAGGGGGATATACTTTACCTATCACGTAGTATAAATGAGTCCTATTTCTTTACCTCTGCATCAAATCACGTAACCAGATGTACCTTAGCTTGGAATCAACATGTTTTCAACTCTTGCGTGATTTCTTGCATTAGGCAAAAAGTGTTTTGAATTTAGGCCATGTTGTAATATTTGATATCTTAGTTTGTACAAAGCACTTTCCTTAGTTATCTACATGTACTAGCTCACATAAGTCTAGTGACATTAGGTGTACCTCTTTGTATATCCTGAATAATGAGTAGAGACTACATGAAATCTACCCATGAAGTAATTTTCCTTGTGTTGGGCTTCCCTTGTTTCAATTTGTTATAATGTGGATACACTTACAAATTTTAGAAGTAGCTAAGTATATCTGATTTTAAAATACAGGCTTTACGAGTGAATCCAATAATCAATCATTGTTAGAATTCAAAATATGAAAATGCATTAGTATTTTGATTAAAAGCACAAGATTAAACAACAGAGTTTGGCAAAAGTGCCCTATCTAAATCCAAGTAAAGTTACAGAAATAAAAATTACTTGAGTTCTTAGAGGAATCATATGGTATATTAGATACTGTTAAAAAGATTTGTTTTTTAAGTGATTTAAAATCCATTGCACTAAACTATCAGATAAACTATCTGTAACTACTTGTTAGTATCCACATTTCATGGTTTCTACAACTAGTTACACATTCTAAGCATCTGCTAAAGCTCAAATTCTGCTCTAGCTTCCTGTAGAGGAGTTAAGGATTATTTGCTTTTATATGGTTCATTTATGTCTGTGGTATGTGACAAAGGTGGTGATTTCTTGACACAGCAATATAGATGAGTTTTTCCCATTAAAAGCTCTATAGGGGGGAGGGAACCCTTATAAATCACTGTGTGGTCTTGTAAATTATGCAGTGTTGTGGGATATTTTCCTCCTAGGTTTGGATCAGAATAATAAGCACACATGAAATTGCCAAGAGCATCCAAAAAGAAAGTGAAACCACCCAAAACAAACAAAACAAAGTCTAATATTATTTTAAGAAAAAATCTTGAAAAATTGCTTGACCCAAATGAAATATTTCCAAAAGTGTTGCCAAGAATATGAAAATGGAATAGATATATACGTGCTCTTATTTTAAATCAGAAAATTATAGAAATATATTAAAGTGATAGTAATACCCATAACAGTAGAATAAATCATATTTATTAAGCACTAACTCTGCTAGACACTCTGCTAATTGCTTTCCCTTGATTTACTTTGTTTAATCACCATAATCACACCATGCAGTCAGTATCATATTACAGATGAGGAAATTTATGACTCCTTTTGCATATTTGCTAGAATATTCTGTAAATGCACCATAATACTTTTATTTCAAGTCATGCCTCATTTAGGTAAAAAATATCTGACAAGATGTAATCGCTGTCCTCACTTTTTATGGTCCTACCTCTAATTAGGGCAAATGAAACTGTCTTCATATGTGTATTTCTTAAATCAAAAAAAACAAAACACTTCCAGGATTTGCATTAACTCTTTCCTACCATCTGTTTCCAAACTAATAATTGCCAACAGTAGATATCAATTGAGCACTGACTGTACATAAAGTACAGGTGTATGAAAGAGATTAAAAATGAGAAAGTGTTCTCCCAAAACTTAACACTTGCAAGTACACACACACATTTTTTTAACCTTATGATATTAGACACAATACCTTTCAAAGTATACCCTGGCCTTAAAAGAGTTAAGCTTTAACAGATATTGAGCTTTATAATGAGGAGAGAGCTTTTATCAATAGAAGATTCTGGTTCATTGTTAACAACACTGTAAATACTTTAGTACTATAGAAGTAGATCTATATATGGTAACATTTATTCATTTCACATTTTCTCAAAGTGACTGAAATGGGTGACTCCTTTAAACATGGAACTTGTTATTTTATCAATCATTTGAACAATGATTTGTGAGAGGTTCTGACTGGGGCATTCTAATGAGGAAATAGACATGAAAATCTCATCATAACAGGGATACTATTGGGGAATTCACCCTATGCCTATGACCATCCGTTGTTAAGCAAGAAAGGAAGATCTTTGATTTTAGATCAATGACCTGAGAGTATCAGGGAAAATGTGTTTCTCCTGAATTCCTAAATTCTTATACCTGGTGTGCTTCCCTTTATCTTTGCCAGAAAATTTAGTCTAATTTTTGATTCATCACTAGCAATTTTAAAGGACTATATAGTGTGTATTTTACCATGCTGATTCTATCTTCCTACCTTTATTTTCTGTTTACCTAATTCCCAAATTTTTATTTTATACTTAATATGTATATATGTGCATATTTACATATATACATATATGTATGTGTGTGTGTCTGTATACCTTAGCTACATCAAGTTCTTTTTAGAATGAATAGAATAAAATAGGACATTAACATTAAGAAAAACAAAATCAACAAGTATTCCAACATAATGACTACCATAATACATCACATTTTATATAATATATATTCCACTATTTCCCATGGATAGAGATGTGTACCAAATTTTCTTGCCCTTAAGTAAAAAATGAAACTAAAGACAATGTAATAAGCAATGAAATGTGCTCCTATCCTTCACAATTAAGGTCTTATGGATAGACCATGGACCATCAAGCTAAACAGTTGTGGATTCCCATTCCATCTTAGCTTGGGCTAACTGTGTGAACCTGTATAAACTCCCCAAACTCCAAGAGCTTTAGCTTCCCATCTCAAAAATGGAGAGAATATTTTTTATTTGTGGGGTGTTTGTAAGGATTTAATGAGATTAAATAAATTTGACACATAGTACAGACCCAATAAATACTGGTCCTGTTCTTAGCCTTCCTTGTGGAAATCTCCACTCACCAAATCTTCACTAAACACACACTAGACATTTTGAAAATGTTTAATAAATAAATTATGATACAGAATTTATGAGCCTATTTTCTCTTACTGGAATTGGTTGCATTGGGAGAAATTTACTATAACTTTACTTTATATCCCAGAAGGACACAGGCTTAGTGCATTTTTAAATAATGGTGCCCAAAGCTTGAAAAACTGTATGGTGTGTGTTTCTACTTGTTGAGGAGTGGTCACTCTCACATAATGCTAACGTGAGTATACATTAATTTGCTACAGATTGTCTGAAGAGGTCTTTGGATCTCTGTATATAACCTTTGATCCAGAAATTCAACTTCCAAAAATGTTGACAAAAAATAATTAAGAATAGGTACAGAAATTAATTTACAAAGATGTTCATTGCAATACTATTATATTAAAAATGGTTAGAAATCTATATGTTCAACAGGAAATGATTAGGTAAAGTGGAGTACATTTAAATAACTGAATTCTAACTGGGTATTATAATGATGGCAAAGTACATTTCTTGACACGAAAAGATGTACACAATATACTGTTGTGACAAAAAAACAGATCTTGAAACACCATATATAGAATGACCCTATTTTTGGAATTCATACTTTTCTAAAGAAAAAGAATCTGAGGAAGTTTATTTACAAGATGTGAAAAATGGCTATGTTTATCTCTGCAACATAGCAGATGATATGTATTTCTTTTAGCCTATATGTGTACTTTCTAATTTTCCATTGATGAACTCTGAGGCATTAACTGAAATGAAAACCACTGCCTAAAGTCCAACTCCTCTTCATCTTCCTTCTGCTCTTTGCTTCATTGGTGGTATATTCCAAAGAACTGAGCATAACATGTTACTTATACAGTGTGGTCTACAATCCCATCCTTTATTATTATTTTTTTTTAATAGATGTACTTGAGTGACCTTAAATAGCCTAAATAATTAAATAGTTGAGAAGGAGTTTTGTGGGGAGAGTGACTAGGCTTATGAGATGTTATCAGCACCATTTACATCCTCTTTTCTAACTCAAGACATGTCTCTTTTCTACTGGACAAGACTGACTATTCTGTTTATTTGTTACAATAGAAATCAATTTCAAGACAAGTCACTTAGAGCAAGCTTTGAGCCAGCTTTCCCTCACTTCTGAGTATCTGTTAGTGTTATAGATGCCTTGATATAAATTTTCAACTATTTATTTTTTTAGTCATTAGAGCAAACTGATATCTATACATGTCTTTCTACATGTATAGGAATAGATTAGAGAAGTACACTCTAAGTTGGAAGTAGTGCATTTTCTACTCAAAATAAGTACTACATATTTTGTTAACCAGCCTAAACAATATACTAATGGACTGAGATATAGTGTACAATGCTGAGTATCTAATTTATTACTCTGGAGGGGCTCAAATTCAGGATGGAAATGTCAGGTTTCCCTGACAAATCTCACTTGCCTAATGTTTCTGGCTCTTTAATTCAACGCAATATTTATTTTTCTGTCTTTAAAGCAAACAAATACATCTACACTACTGTTAAAGTGGTCTGTAAAAATACATTTGTGTGTTTTTGTTGAGAAAGCAAAGAACATACAATGGGAGGACCATCTGAGAGGTGTAAATGTCTAGGTGTACTTTCCCAAAACATTGCCTGTGCTTGTAAAATGAAGTGGTTTGGAAATAGGTTTCACTCTTCCTGACCTTCCTTCCACTGACCTTTGGCTCCCATATGTCTTCCTCTCTACCCACCTTCTCAAAATACTCCCTCCGAAGCTTTTACTCAACCTAAAAATAGCTCCCAGATGTCTTGCTAGGGCACTGTGTAGCCTCTCTCCCTTTTACTAAGATTGTATGATTAGGAAAGATAGCAGAATGGCTTTAACAAAGGACTTTTTTTGGTTCAAAATAAGTTCATTGCAGAGCAGGTCCTTTCTTTGTCTCTATGTGAATAGTTCAGGAATGTAGAAAATTGTTTTCTGTACCTTTACTTATAAATAACATTTGGAAGTTGTAGCATACTTCTTTAGTTTATAGTTTAAATTTACATGTCAGTATTTTTCTAATTTTACATGAAGCTGTCTCATATATTCAACTAATAAGTGACAAACTCTAACATATCAAGTCACTTGCTAAATGTCTTAACTGAATTCTCTGCTTACATTTCCAGGAAGTATCTCCTGTTTTCCCACATCCTATGATTAATAACAATCACCTAATTCCCAAGCAATGTGATGGGTAAGTAGTTTTAACTCTGGCTTTCCATTCTATGGATGAAAGTCAAATTCATACAAAAGTGTTTGCATCATGCACCTTGGTGAACCAACTTATGTTTTGAATGGGGCACAGTGTTTCAAAAGGAGAGTTCATTAATAAGAAAACAGACATTTATGGTAATTCCTGCCCTGTCCTCATGAGTCACTGTGGGCGAAGTTTCCAATTTTGGTATGGATGTTGTTAAATATCCGTTACCCACCTTTGTGGCCAAACTTGCAATAAAATACCTCCAATAAGAGAGGCAGTGGGGCCTAACTAAACTCTCAATCAAGGCTTTTGTCTTCAAGAAAGAATCTGGTTGGAGAACCTCCCTCCTCATTAGTTTCTTTTGTCAACATTTTCAAGCATAGAAACAGCCTTAGAAAGACCCAAAGTTCATGACTTTGGAATTGGAATGAAGCCATAAAAAGCATGTTTTTATAAGAACAAGAAGTCAGAAAGTTGATCTTCACTGGTTTTCTGCCTACCATGTGGAAAGCACCCCTGAGACCTGGTGTGTGCATCAGCACATCAGCTGATGGGAGAGCAGCATCACTGTATTAAAAATGTGGTACACTATGCCTTTACTTCAAATGAACAAAAGTAAAAACAAAAATCTTAGGTTCAAAAATGTTATTCGTGCTGTTATAATTAGGTCAACCAAACATCATTTGATCAACATTAAAACAGAAAGCTGGGTAGCGGTTGAAGTCACAAATAGTTTTCTGTGAACTTGGATGTCTTGAGCAAAGTTGAGATGTTTGCATAATCTTCTCTGTAGCAACAACATTCCACATGCATATTTCTCTTTAAAAAGAAACTCTATGCTCCGTGGTATTCTGGGTTCAAGGCCTGAATAAAAAGCATCTCAAGTCAAAAATCCTGTTCTAAAAATTGAGCTATAGAGAAGGTCGTAAGTGTTTTGACTTCTCTTTTAAATCATTTATGGATGACTAAAAGTCATATATTGATTCAAAGTACAAATTTACTTAAATCTCTGAACTTGAACTTTTAGCTATCTAACCCAGTATCTTCCCCAAAATGCTCCCAAATGTTTGCAGTTTCTACAAACAAGATAAATCACTATACACAACACTGAGCAGAGGAGAAGGTGAAACACACAACAAACTTGCTTGTATAATTTTTCTCAAGGCCTGGAAATAAAAATGTTAAATGTGGCCTACCATTTTCATGGAATTTTTCCAAAATACAAAACTCAAAGTGTATATAACATTTAATTTTTAAAAATGGAAATATAAAACCTAGAGATACAAATGTAAAGAACAAAAAGCAAATCTCTGAATTATACATATTTTGAACATCCTACTTTCTCAGAAGTTTGATCAAGACAGCATTTAATAAAGCAATATTTTTATGATGAAAATTACTTTGGTTTGTAGGCAGTGGGAGGTGTGCCTCAAGTTATAATTTTTCCTCAATATAAGAGAGTTGTATCATGATATTTCATTTTTATGAATGCAAATATATTGTTGGCATCATAACTTTACTAGTGCAACAGATAATAACAGAGTCTACTCAATAATACTTATCACACATATTCTATATTAGGTTGTACATTTACTAGATTATTATACAATAATGCTGTACATACAGAACAATGCATAGACTTGTATTCACAAGTCTGAAATCCCTGAGTAAGATGCTTCCAAAAATCTAACGTAGAGATGGCAGAAGAATATAACTGTCACATGCATGCTTATGTGTCTTACCCTTATTTGGAAATAATGATAATGACCATAATAATAACTATAGTATAATAGTAATAGTCAACAAAGTTATGCTAATGCGTGGAGTAGTCAACCAACTAACCAAGCTGCCATTTTAAGGGGAATTAAACATCACTGGAATACACTGTAATATGATTATCAATTAACTCAGATTTCCACATGAGACTGCTTTGTGGTTGCTAAGGTGAAAATTGAGCCTACTCCAAATTAGTTCCAGTAAACAAAATTTAAAATAATAAATACATTTTTGCTAACCCCAATCTCTCTTTTCCAAGAGATAAGTTGCAAAGTATAACTGCCAGATCTACCACTAAACCTAAAAGCAGCCAGCTGAGTTGTTTATATCTCACAGTCTTAGTCAACTTAATATGTGGATAAGTCTCTTTACCAGAAGAAAGTAATCTACGTCATTGTCTGAAGTTTAAATCACTCAGTATGCCTCCCAAGAAGTTCATGATTTAGGATATTACAAATACACACACACACACACACACACACACACACACACACACACACACAGAGAGAGAGAGAAAAGAGTGGAAAAAATACCTAAGGGAATTTTTTTAGGACAGTAACTCTGTAGGTGGAAGTGAATTAGTAATTAAATCTATTTCAGCTCCTTCTTTATCTATAAAAGGTAGTTTTAATATAAAGTTATGTTCATACTGATTGTGAAACCAAAAAATAAAATAGAAGAATCAATACAACATTCTGTTGTATCCAATAATTACTTGCAAGTTTCTGCAACTGAAGGCCAAGTTGGGATTAGAACAGTTCTCGTCCATGTATAGCTGAAATTCCAGTATGTACTGATAAACAAGATTTGACTGATGTTTGACATTAATTACAGTGGTCTGCTAACTGGCCTTTTGGACTTGAATATTTTATGTTGAATTCTAACATGCAGGATGTAAACAAGAATAAACAATGAGTTTATTTATCTTTGCAATTCTATTAACTGTCATTTGTCTGTTTCAATGTATTACAGAAAAACTGCTAATAGAAAATCTGACTTGTGAATTTGCATTGTGACTTTAATAAACTTAAACGCATCAGAAGTTCTTAGAATTGTCCATGTCAAAAGAAAGTCTGAGTTCTTTGACCTAATTATAGGTTAGAAATGCTTCTAATCAAAAAGCAGAAATATCAAGTATAAAATATTTTCTAAACTAAAACAATGAAAAAAATAATTTTACAACATTTTGAACAAGACTTTGCAACTATATCTAGTATATAATATCTATTCTGGTGAGTGAAAATAACTAATTGTATCAAAGGAGTGAGAAAGTAGTATTAAAAGAAAAATCCAAATGCATCAAAATGTTATGTTTGGTGCAGCAATATGTCCCTTATTATAAATTTGAAAAAAGAAGGTGAATTCTTTTTTATAAAATTTCAGTTTCTCTGCCTTCTCACTAAATAAATATTGAACACATTGAACATGGGTCTGGGAGGTTGACTATCATGTTAATTGCCTTGCATGTATTATCTCACTTAATCTTCCCAATAACCCTATGAAATAAATTTTATTATCCTCCTTTTACGTATGACATATGACAAAATTAAGGGCCCAAAGGGTGAAGTAACTAACAGAAAATCACATAGTTAGCAAGTTCAAACCCAGGATAGTCAAACTTCAAAGCTAGTGTTCATAACTCCAAGAAAATTTGCCGTCTCTTCAGTAAGTTTCTATTTTTTTAAATGATCAGAGCATTTATTCTAAGCATTTATTATTAGCATTTATTCTAAGAGCTCTAGATATGTATATCTCTGTGTCCTGGTTTTTCAAATTCTCTTTTTATAAATCTCCTATGAAGTAATCTTTGGCTTCATTTCATATTCAAAGAGCAAACCTGTCCACGTGCCCAGCAACTACATGGGAATACAGTATAAAACATTTTAATTAAGTAAAAAATTTTTCAGACAGTAGAACAAAATGAAAAGTTGATTAGAATTCAACCCATAGTATGTGGGAACTGGGCATGAATAAGAAAATCCACTGTGCCCTACTACCAATGTTTACAACAGCTAACCCAAAGATGATCACTGTCACTTTAACTAATATGAGCTTTAGGCTGTTTGGTTGCATGCTCAAACCAGTTTGCACAAATAAGTTATTTCTGGTGTATAGTCTTAGACCTTTTAAAACATGCTCAACTGCCTTTCCAGAATGCCATTGTAGTAGGAAAAAAAAATGGCAGACTCCAAAGACACATCGAATAAACAGTACAGAGAATTGAATGAAAGTGCAAATTTACTCTAAAACTCATTTTCAATTTTCTGCCCTTTGCTTTAGAAATAAATGAACTAAGAACAAAGGACTGTTTGTTGAGTAAGTGCTAAAAACTTCTGTCATAAATTTCATGGAATCAAAGTAATTTTCAGCAGATTTGACCTGCCCTATGAAAACATGCAGAAAGCATCACCATAATTTCACCACTTTGTTTTGGACATTCAGGTCTCTCTGTGTTATGCTTCCGTTCAAGGGACAAGGACACATTTGAGCCTTTCACAGTATGAATTTGATAAAACACACCAGTGATCCTCAAAGTAGACTTGTTCAACAATTCCAACATGTGGTGGAGTGTAAAGGGCTTATTTTAAATTCTGTATCTAGAAGCATATTCTACAGCATGTAGAGATGCCCAAACTTTTTTTGGGGGGTGGGAGGGGTTGTGAAGGTGGAGGAATGGGGATCAGGTTGGGGGTGGGATCAGGGGTGAGAAAATTTAAGCAGGAGATGTATGTACAGAACATGTCTTTGGATGCATAAAAAAGGGTCACTGCTTGCCTATTTGGATGTTGTGAAGAAAACACTGAAATAGGATTAATATCTCACAAAATAGACTGAACAAGTAAATTATGACTCAAACATCTGTGTATGATGAGTGAGCACTTCTCTGCTGTTGGACAAATGAACAACTGCAGATCTTGATGTAACTATGCCACTGTTTTTACCTAGTGTCAGTTTAAATCCTCGCTAGAAAATGAAAGGCTTTCTAAAGAAATATTTCTGCAACACACATACGAAAGACATGCAGAGAACACTATGTGCTAGTCAACTCGCTGCACGACTAATGCACATGGGGGTAGGGAGGAAAACTAACATTCAATTCAATTATAGGAGATTTTTATGATCAAGCAAGGCAATTCCAGTTTTCTCTCATTTAGATATAATTTTCAGTTAAATCCTAATAGACATAACTCTTCACAGGAAGGCATTGCCTGGAATGGAGTCCAATGCAGAAAATTTATGTTAATACTCTATAATGAGTATTTTGGCCTTTTGTCAGATTTTGGGGGGTAATCAAAAATCATGAAGATCCTTTGCTAAGTCTATATATTGCCTCTTGTTACCTGAGTCTCCCAGGGTACTTGAACTTCAGAGGCATATTGCAGTAAGCCTAGAACACACAAAGCCTCAGGAAGAATATGGAATATCTTTTTGAAAATTAATTTTATTTAAAAATGTGTAAATAAAAGCACCATTATCTATTTAAAAATTGATATTTTAGCACATTTCTTACTATCTTACTAATATTTATAAATTTTGTGTTGGGCTAGATCATTTCAGACTATACCTGCAAACTCTTGGGGTTTCATACTCTCTCTACTTAGGAGCATTTCAGTGGGAAACTTTGAGAAACTCAGATGATTAATTATACTAGGATAAACCTAAATTAAATTTTCAGAGAAAGGCACCATAATTTTAGAAACCCTAAGCAGCAGACCACTTGTCAGTATTCACAATACATACTTAAACAAAGAGACTGTGTTTCTTCATCCCTGAATTATTGCTATTGATCAGCCTGAGATACAATCCTATCACATTTTAACTTCAAGTCAGGATACCTCTCACAATCAAAGTGATAAGAAATTATGGTACCATAGTTGAATTGTCAGTATTTTTTTCCAAAAATAATGATGCTGCTTACAATCACTGGTGTCTTAGAGTCAATACATTAAAATAATCTTTGAACAACCCCACTCTATTATGGGTTTAACGTTACCAAGCCTACCCTTCAAAATTCAGTTACTTTTAACCTGTATTCAGATGGGATACATGTTGTAGCCAATGTATGCTATAAGGAGTCAACAAATTCTGGATGCTAATTATATCTTGCTTGTTGATAGTTCTATTTTCATAAATAAATGAATGAATAAATACATACATAAATGTATATTGGTGATACATGGTGCTTTCTTGATGTTTTAGATACCATTCTATTTTCAAAACAAACCAATAGATGTATGATTTGTATTCATTTTTTTTTTATTGAAGAACTCAGCAAACAAGTACAAGAAGTGCCAGTTTAATAAACAAACCGCTAGTTAAGAACACTTATGTGGTAAAAGTTTTATTCATTAACTGTATAATGACCATATGAGAACTCTGCTTTGGACTACAAACCTTCAAGAAGACAGATGGTGCAGATTATGTTTAATTCCATTTTCTTGGGGGTTAAGTAAACTATCAGCACTTTATTGCTTAATTGAAAAATAAGTAGTACATGCTTTTAGATGGTAATGACAATGACAGTGACCTTGGCAATAATGATGTGAAGAAAGAAAGGAAATAGAGACAAAAGCTGAAGACCAAAACTGAAATTGGTTCTATTAGGACTTCTCAATACCATCTCTGAAGCAGCACAGATTGACTCTAGGCAATGTGAACATCCTTAAGCCTCTCTTAGAAGAGCCAACATTGACTAGATAATCTGGTTCAGCCACACAAAAAAATACTGGGTCATAGTGTTAGTATGAAAAATATACACTCACAGAAGGGAGTCTTTAGAGCAGATAGCAAAGGGGACTTTAGAAATTGAGGGGTTATATACATAAGACCTTTATAGCTGAAGTTATTGGCTCACATGGCTCATCTCACAGGTGATCACCAGACTATCACACCTGGGGCACCACATATAAAGGAATAAAATGTGACTCTTGAATTTGGAGGTTCATTTAGTAGTAAAAGGCTTATGAATTACAAGCCAGAACCCGCAAAAATAATTTATAGCTGCTGTTCAACTATACATTTAATACAACCCCAGTAAAAGGTTAAAAAAAAAAACTTTTAAATGAACTTTTAGTTTTTTACAATCTGTAAACTAATTGCAAGCATAACACAACCAACTAACGAATCAACTAATCCTCCCCCCAAAGTAAAACCTAAAGAGTAAGAAAGCTATATACTGAGTGAGGAAAAATAAACATTAACATTAAGCTATGTTTCCCTCTCAGTCCCTTAGCAGTCTTCTAAGATGGATCCCAATCTTCCCTGCATTCTAAAATTCAAATACCTGTGTGTGTGTATACACACACACACACACACACGCACACACACATTTCAACTTCTATGTACAGCTGCTGACAATTTTAGGGTACTCATAAATGACCTTTTTAAAAAATTGAAAGTTCTCTAGGATAAATTAAAGGATTGCTTTAAAAGCTACATAAGCATTTCTCTCAATAACATTTGTAGACATGTAAAATATATTCTAAATATCAAGAGACTTAAAAAGCTCAAATAAGACATATGTGCATTATAAAATTTAGACAATGTAAAGATTGAGATTAAGTTATAATAAGTGTATTTTTTGAAATACATGGACATGATATGGATACAGGATACTCTGGAAATTAGCATTCACTTGGGACTAGATCTGGCAATGATTAGATATGTGAGAACCAATTTAGTGTGGTAGGCAAGAACATGAATTCTGAAGCCAGTCAGCCTGGGTTCTTTTCCTTGCTTTGCCACTTAACTATGAGACACGGACAACCTCTTTATGCCTCAGTTTCCTCATCTCTAAAATGGAGATAATAAGAATATACACTCAGATGAGAATTAGACAGGATAATACATGTAAGGCATTTGAAATAATTTCTGGCATACGGTAGAAGGTTAAAAAAAATGTCAGCTAAACTATGAAGGTGATCGTATACATAGAACTTAACCCTGTGCATCATGGTTTTTCTAGGTACGAAATACGAGCTTGAATAAGACAAGTATTTATACAGTCTTAAAATCTTGATGATTTTTGTCTTCTATCACTCAAAATACTTAAAATAAGTAGGAAACATGTAGCCATTCATTTATTCATTCATTTAATACTATTTATCAAGTCCCTACTATGTTCTAGGCAGTATACTAGATGTTGACAATAATAAGATAAAAGCCTGCTCCTGAATTCTAGGAGCTGATCTAGAGAAGCAGTATAGGGTGATGTTTAGAAGCCCAAGCTCAGGAATCAGACTCTCTGGGACTTAAGGCTCTATGAATTTCGACAATTTCCTTAACTCTCAGTGCTCTAGTTTCCTCTCCTTTGAAATGGGAATAATAATAGTTGCACCCTCATAAGTTTGTTCTGAGGATCAACTGAGCTAATACAGGAATACCTTGTAGACAGAACTTGGAACATAGTAAGTACTCAATAAACGCTAGTATTATCAGGAGGAGAGTCAGACAGGAAAACAAACACAGTAAGTATGATAACAGGGGTGGGAAGACACAGTGCACAGGGAGCTAGAACAGTAAATAAGGGAGGATGCAAAACAGTATAGAGACCCCAAGAAAGTTTCCCTGAAGAGTCAATATTTGACCTCACATTAAAGAATTAAGAGAAGCTGTTGAAGAAGGTACAGCACACTTAAGTATTTCAATATGGAATATTTTAAAAGTATAACAAAATTTCACCGAAAGGTAAGCAAGTAACTAAAGATTTACTCCACTTCAATACACATTGACTGAGGAGTCTAAGTTTACGCTCTTTGTCCATTCACATACATCTCCATTTCGAAATAAATTCAATATAGCATCCACTGAGGTTGCCAATAGCAGTGATATGCCGGGAAAAACAATCCAGATAACCATATTATTCCTCTAGGGGAACTTGATCCTAAACACAAATGCCTCTCCAACCGGTAGCATTTTAAATCCAATTTTGGGCAAGGGTCCATTGTGGTATTCATGCCATCACATCACTCATCTAACTCTTCCCACATGATAACTGTCTTCCAATCATTGGGAAGCTACCAAGTAGACACCAATTTAACTTATAGATTGCTAGGAGGTGAATTACTAAGAACAAGTCCCAAAAAGGGCTTCTATCTAGGAAAACTTTCTAATGCTTAGAACTGCCAAACCCTCTGGGAGCTTTTCCATTACCCCTCCAGATAGTGCCGTTCCCGGCACTGAGAGCATTCATTTGAGCACACTAAAACATCATCAATCCAGGGGTGTTATAACATGGATTGCGAGAGGTCATGCTGACTGAGACGGTTTCTGTATGGAGAAAGAGGGTAAACAAAATGACTTCTAAATTTCCACTCAATCCTAAAGTGCAATTCAATTACTTAAATATCCATTTTCCTGAGTATAAAATATGAGTCGGAAAATGAGGATTTCCTTTACAGTCTTGTTTATGCCTACTGACTTGGTGAAATTATTAACAGAGCACCCTTGAATCTCAAAAGTGTCCACTGTCACCAGAGAATATTAATACCTTTTTAAAGTGATATGCCTCCAGGTGTCTGTCAACCAGCCCCATGGAGACTGACAAGCTGGATTCTATGCCTGAAAAGAATAATCTCTTTGGTTTTCTTACTAAAGTAAGGTTTTCCTCCACTAAATGTTATTGTCATCTATTGCTCCTCTCAGCTACAACCCTAAATCTGCCAGACCTGATATGTTGTATACATTCTATGTAGGTGAGAGTGAGAAAATAATTAAGAAAAGAGAATCATTTCTAAAACCAAGGAAAACCAAAGGATTTAAGCATTTACCTGAACACTGGTTGTTAAAAATTATAATTGAGGAATCATACCCAAATTCAATCCCTTATTCTCCAGCCCCACCATTACTACCCTAAATTAGGACTTCATTTCCTCTGCTGGATTATAAACACAATGTTGAAATGCTAATCCTCATCCATGTCTTAGTCAACAATCATAGCTTGACTGAATATTTAGAACACAGACTTGTCAAATGTGCAGATGACCAAAAGTTATGATTAAAATATAATTTTGTTGGATAAGAGGTTAAAGATTCTTAAAGTTCTTAGTGGCCTGAAATAAAAAGCCCACCCAAAGAAAAATACAATTTAATTTACATAAATTCAAAGTCTTATATCTAGCTTAAAATGAAACAAACAAACAAAAAAGGATATATAAGGAAGGACAGGTATAAAATTGTTTGCATAAAGAAATCTGAGGAATTATTGGGGATAGTATGATCCAATGGTGTGATAAAGATACTAAGAATGAGTAATATTTAGGCTGAAATAAAAGAAGTAGAATGTCCAGACCAATGAACAAAACAGTTCCATGGTTTTCTGCACTGTTAGGACCACGTGTGGTACTGTGTTCAGCTCTATAATTGAAGGTAAAATAGACTGAAGTCTATTAAGAACAAATGAAGGGCAAAGAATGCATAGCTGGGCAAAAAGAAATGTTAGGGAGGTAAAATAACAGTCCAACAACAACAGTACTATAACCACTGCAACACTGATAAAAGTAGTGCTTTCTATGTGCTGGAGACACTTGAAACAAGCCTGCTTTGACTCCTGTACAAATAAAAATCCTAGGAGGCAATTATTAGCTCCTTTTTTCAGATGAGGAATCTGATGCTCAGAAATAGTAAGTTGCCTAAGATTACTTTCATACTAACTATTTGAAGGCATTTGTGTAGAAGAGAGAAAGACTTGTTCTTTCCAAAGGGAAATGAATGGAAACTACAACTTGATAAAAAAGAAAAAGTCCCGGGGCTTCCCTGGTGGTGCAGTGGTTGAGAATCTGCCTGCCAATGCAGGGGACACGGGTTCGAGCCCTGGTCTGGGAAGATCCCACATGCCGTGGAGCAACTAGGCCTGTGAGCCACAACTACTGAGCCTGTGCGTCTGGAGCCTGTGCTCCGCAACAAGAGAGGCCACGATAGTGAGAGGCCCGCGCACCGCGATGAAGAGTGGCCCCCGCTTGCCGCAACTAGAGAAAGCCCTCGCACAGAAACGAAGACCCAACACAGCCAAAAATAAAAATAAATTAATTAATTAAAAAAAAAAAAAAGAAAAAGTCCCAGTATTCATAACTACATTAAATGGAATTGTCTGCCTGCCTACTAGCAAGTTCTCCTTTGCTACATATGATCAAGTTGAGGGGAACTGTAAGGAATAGAATTTGCAGAAAAAAAGCACTCCTGTGCTGGATGGGAGGTGGGGTTAGCTGACCTTCAGGTTTCCTTCCAATATTAAAGTTAATGATTCTGATTCTGAGAAATGGGGTACTTTTGTTGCCTTAGTATTATACACTATGTAGGTCAAATCGAATTAAATCGTATTGAAAAAGTCACTCAAACCAGTTTTTATGCTGAACTGACAGATCTCTTCAATTAAAATAGCTGTTTCAGTTAATCTGTATAGACATATCCATTAATCTATTTCTGTGACTGGTCACATTTCATTTGGGTTCTCTATTTTTAAAAGCAAGTTTATGAATATCACCTATACATCATATTAGTAGCAAGACTAATAACAAGGTCTTTATCCACCAAGTTATAGAATACAGTTACCTCAAAATCTCTCACTGCCCATGCTAGACACATGCAGAAGACTGATGCTGCTGAATGGAATGAGCCTCTAACAAGCTACTTCTGAATATTATTAGTGTCATAACTGAAAGAAACTCTCAGCCAAAGTTTGGCATTGGAAAATAAGAGCCCTATTCCATTTCTTGAACCTGCATCCTCCCTGACATGTAAACTCCTCAAATCTTACATGAGTCCTGTGGTAAGTGGTGGGAAACCTTCCAACTGAGATCAAATTACAAGGTGTTCAGGGGAGAATGTTACCCAGAATTGGCCCACATGGGCTTTGTATACACAACCAGTTTCCTTCCTCTCCCCCCTGTTTTTGTCAGTTGTTTCAGAGTCAAATTCAGGTAGTAAAAAAATGAATAGTAATCATGAGTTGTGTGCATGGAGCAACGATAGAGAAACTGGGAGAACCCAGAGCAAATACTTGCTACTTGAGGGAGTAGAACCACAAAACTCTAGGGTTTCCCTGATATAAAAGCAGAGACAGTCATATAGACAAATTGGGCTCATTCATTTAGTTCTTTTCTTTCTTTCTTTTCTTTTTTTTTTTTTTTTTAAGATAGATGTTTGTAATGTCTGTAGTGCATCAGTAGATAAACAGGTCAAATCCTGACCAAGTCCAATCCTTTATTTTATATTCTCACTGTCTTTGTCTCTTCTGTATCTCTTCGTTATTGTATTAACTTAAAATTATTTGATTAATTTGATTAATATCCATTTCCTCACTAGACTGTACCCCCTATGAGGGTAGGTATGATGTCTATCTTTGCTCACCTTTGTCCCCAGAGTTTCAGCACAATGCTGGCACACGTGACACCAGTCAATAAATATTCAGTGAATGAACAAATTAATAAATGCAACCATGGGGAACAAATTTTGATTAACCACAGGCTTTATAAACCATCTGCACAAACTCCAGGACAATCCTTATTATATACAAAGAATGTCTTTGCAGAAAAATTTAAGGCAAAACCATTCTCACACTGTTGGAGAACACTGCCATTAATTGTGTCATCTCTGAAAACTAAGAAGAGCAATAAACACAGCCCACAAATCAGCCTTAAATTGCCCAAAGTCTAGAATGATTTTTCCATCCCTAATTTATGTGATTTTATCACTGCAATATATTTTGGAAAGTCAAGTCAGATTTCTGGTGTTTCAAATTATACTTCATACGCTCCTAGCTAACACACAACAGGTTTGTCTGAGTTACCAAGCAATGAGATCTGACATCAGGCAATACAGATAACACCATACCACATCTTAAAAATACCTTTTCGAGTCATGTACCAAAATGTTCATTGCAGCTCTATTTACAATAGCCAGGACATGGAAGCAACCTAAGTGTCCATCATCGGATGAATGGATAAAGAAGATGTGGCACATATATACAATGGAATATTACTCAGCCATAAAAAGAAATGAAATGGAGGTATTTGTAATGAGGTGGATGGAGTTAGAGTCTGTCATACAGAGTGAAGTAAGTCAGAAAGAGAAAAACAAATACAGTATGCTAACACATATATATGGAATCTAAGGAAAAAAAAAAAAAAAGGCCATGAAGAACCTAGTGGCAAGACTGGAATAAAGACACAGACCTACTAGAGAATGGACTTGAGGATATGGGGAGGGGGAAGGGTGAGATGTGACAGGGTGAGAGAGTGTCATGGACATATATACACTACCAAATGTACAATAGATAGCTAGTGGGAAGCAGCCGCATAGCACAGGGAGATCAGCTCGGTGCTTTGTGACCACCTAGAGGGGTGGGATGGGGAGGGGGGGAGGGAGGGAGATGCAAGAGGGAAGAGATATGGGAACATATGTATATGTATAACTGATTCACTTTGTTATAAAGCAGAAACTAACACACCATTGTAAAGCAATTATACTTCAATAAAGATGTTTAAAAAAAAAAAAACCTTTTCATGAGGCATACAAAAGAATAACGTGATGCAGATTTTGCCAACTTGCTTGAATGGCGCCTTTAACCACTTTCTGTGAGCTAAAATGAGCAGGGAATATTTCACCATTGATCTGTGTACAATCTATAATTACAAGAATCTGTAATGCTCATTACAACTGTTATAAAAGAGGAGTCAAAACCATATCCATATTTACAAACTAGAATACTTTACAGATCTGATATAATATAACAACATTTTCTGGACATTTTGTTTTACAGTAAATATTTGAATAAAATGATAGAGCTCTGATTTCTTGTTCTGTTACAACTCGTAGCCTTTCTAATGATAGATAAAAGGAAATTAATATACTTTCTGTAAGAAAAATTATATCTTAGGTTTTCTTACTAAAGGTATAAGCCTGTAGCCTCAAGGGCCTGGAAGAAAGACATTCATAGAGGCTGTAACGTTTTGTTAAGTATGTGCTATTAGCAAATTTACTAATTTTTTTCATTTGCCTTATTGTAGGAGGGTAATAAAACACATCAGGTTGCACTTAATGCATCCTCATTGGCCTGGCAAATTCATTTCTATATGTTCATATAGGACTTTGCTTTTCAAAAGTACAATATTTTCTGCATTTAACTATCATATCACCCATAAACATTAGGATGTGTCCCAGGTTTTTATGCCAGGTAGGAAAAGCCTTCTCTCTCTTATTTCAGGAAACTTTTAAAGGATTCTTCAGATCTGGGAAGTTAAGATATATTATTTTGCAGGGTTTTGCTTTTCAAATAACTCTCTGTAAGGAGCAGGCACTGTGCAGCAGAACTGTTCTCAGATTCTTGTTGAGAGAATTATTCATATCATAACAGAATTACCTGATATGTCTTAAAGTCTAGAGAAATCCATCGCATAACATAATCCTGCATGTCTATCAAATCCAAGACAGTACACATTTTCACTAGGATTTGTTTATGTTTGTTTGTTTTTGTTTGTCCATTCATTTTTTTAACTAAAGTTCACACTTTGTTCAGATTTCCTTAGTTTTAGCTAATATTCTTTTTTTTTTTGGTCCAGGATCCCATCCAGGATATCACATGACATTTACTCATCATGTCTCCTTAGGCTCCTGTTGTTTTTTTTGATGACCTCGACATTCTTAAAGAGTGCTTGTCAGATATTTTGTTGACCATCCCTAAAATGAGATTTTCTGATGTTTCTGTCATGATTAGACTGGGCTTTGAGGAGGAGACCTCAGAGGACAGTGCCGTTCTGTGTTATTATCGTAACACTGATAAGCAGACATACCATCAACATGACTTATCACTGCTGATATTCATTTTCATCACCTGGCTGAGGTAATGTCTGTCAGGTTTCTCCACTGTAAAGTGACTCTCTTCTCCCCCTTTTAATACTGTACTCTTTAGAAGGAAGACACTGTGCACAGCCCACACGTGACAAGCAGAGAGTTATGCTCCACATCCTTGAGGGAGAAGCGTCTACAAAAATTATTTTAAATTCTACACAAGAGAATTATTCACTGGGATCTGAACATGAGAGTCTTAAAACAGTCTTCACCTGATTACTAACAAGCCATGTAGCCCTAAGAAAGTCATTGAGCTTTGCTGGGTACAGTTTGTAAAGAAAATGTTTAAAAATTAAAAAAAAATAGTTGTAATCTGTTAAACATAATGCTATGTGTCAGACTTTGTTATTAGGTGCTCAGTAAATCTTTTCTCATAATCACCATAACAACCTTATGAGGAAGGTACTGTTATTCTCATTTCATAGATGGGGAAATTTGAAGCTCAAGAGAGGTCAAGTAGCCTGCCCAATTCACACATGCAATCCATCACACACTGAAAGCTAAACTATATACATGTACATACACACATGTGCATACACATATATAGATGGTCATTATATATTATGAAATAACACCTTTCCCTATATAATAAAGGCAGAAAACACGTCAAAGATTCTGGTTTGTCTTTTTTTAAAGAAGAGAAGAATGGGCTAATTGGAGATTTCTAATTTTGCCCCATTCGTTTTCCATCATAAAGAATATAAATAGCTTCCCTATCACCACTACCACTAGAATGGGTCGTCACCTGGTTTGAGGTGTCCAGTTCTCTAGGGGTTATAGTCATTTGCATGAATAAGACTCCTTGATACATCAAGTCATGAGAATGTAAGAGGAGTGTGTATTTTAAGAACATGTGCATTTCCCAGTGAGCAGATCTTATTTCTAGGCATAAATATGTGTTTGTTTAAATATCCACATGTTCCATGTTACAAGACCATTATTCTTGCTCAGCAAACATGGAATGTCCAGGTTTTTACAGAACCAGATTTCCATTTAAACACTGTATCTAAAACTTGCATGACTATCAGGGCACACATATTCCTAATGTTAACGAGGAATCTCTCTGTGCTATACAAAGTTACAAAGTGAGTCATAAGGCAGGACCTACCTGGTAAATGCTGAAGAGCATTTCACATTTCTTAATACAAAATGCACATGTTTACAAACGACCCAACTGAAAACACAAAGTCAGACTCAGGTTGCTTAAAAGAAAAAAGTATACCACATGAGACATACAAATCAGCAAATATCATTTAATATACCTAATGCCTCTCTGAACAGAGAGGGCTCTTGGTACCTAACCGATTCCTCAAGGAGATGATTAATGCCTTTATTTTCAAAATGGAACCATGGAGCTTAATTTATTCAGTGGGATTCACTTAATTTGCAAGAATCAAACAGACTTACAAGAACAAAATCATTCCTTTATGCAAGTGTGTACATAACACAAACAGAATATTGCAGTATACATCTTGCCTGAGAGTACAAATGTATATTTTTAAGTGGTTGGAAGCTTCAATGTAAGGCTTAACCTTAGACTTAATAAGTAATTTGACTCAATTCTCTTATACATTCTGTACCATATAACCTGTAAATGTGTGGGGTATATCAATGAATGGAAGACAGAATGGGGCTCTTTACCTCTATCTGAATTAAGAAATTTTAAAGCACCTTAGGATTGTCCTTTCCTCCTCTCATTTGAAAAGATGGGAATGAAGTCAATCTCATCTTATGTAATATTGGGAATTACTCTTAAAGTCATCTGAAGTTAACAGCTCCAGATGTCACAAATATAGAAATTTTGTCACAATTTTATATTTTTTCAACAATACTTATTACCTGAGTAAAGCACTCTTGTAATGTCCCCTGTTCTAAAATATCAGTGTTATCTTTGATAAAGATTTGTTTTATTTTTATTGGCCTAAGTGCTATTATGATTTTCCCCTAGGATTTCATCTGTTACCTAATTCTCTAGCTAATTTCCCCATCCTTTAATCTGTTTACCTTATTACTGTGAGAGCCACTCTCCCTACCACCCCAGCTTTTAGTCATTTCCCCTTTCATAATGCAACTAACTGCAGAAACCAAAACCAGTTTCTCATCATTACTACTGTTTATGTCTCTATCCTTCAAATTTTGACATACGTTTCTATCATCTTATTTGTCACCTTTCCTATCAAATTGCATTGCCTAGTGAGTAGCAGGACCTGTATCACACTTACTTATGAATCATCCATCTCTCCATCCATTTATTCAGGAGAGATGCAAGGAATTTACTGCAGCATAGAATGAACAAAGTTCAGGAAGAAGACTAAGTCATGATTGTAATAGAATTGCTAGATTTAGGTATGGCTAGAACACAGAGAACCATGGAGAAAATTGAGAGAGATGAAACTAGAGCAGTGAGCAAGATGCAGCTTAAGTAAGATATGGAGTTTGAACTTCATTCTGAGGGTACTTTGGGGCCACTGATGCCTTTTAACCAGGAGAATGGTATGATCAGGTTTTGACTTTTGGAAAGTTCTGGTTGCCCAATATAAATGCACTGGGATAGATATTAACATCTTGCAAAGTAATTTCATATGTATTGTAACATATAACTTCCTTAATCTCTCTCCCATATGCCTTCCTGTTGTCTCTGCTACATCAAATCCTGAAGAATTTAATCCTAGTTTTATTTTCTACAAAACTAGGTCACCCATTCACCTTCTGTTTTATAACTTACCTTTCTGTAATTCTTAAATAAAATTCTTTAAATGTATTTCTTCTTTTGAATAAAAAGAATAAAATCAACTGAGGATCGTGGACCACCCCAACCTAATTTCTATCTGTAATTCAAAATCAGAGCTTTCAGTATCAACCTATCCACAAAAGTAGAGAAAAAAGTAAGAAATAAAAATTGGTATGAAATAAATAAATGACAACTTCACGATAAAAATCGTTTCAGAACTGGTCTTATCGAAAGGTAACTGCTTGGGTAGTAAAATGTGGTTACTGAAGGAAAAACTGTGGTCCAAAATAATATTTCTCCTAGGTTTCCTTTACCTGCCGATTCCATTACTATTTCTAAAGGCCTATCCATATTTACCTTGCCCTGAGAACACTTTGAAAAGTGATGGAAATTTTAACATGGTCAAGTCCCCATCATGTCCATTTCACTCCTGCTTATTTGTGTTTGGCCTCAGTCTAGATATACCTATTTTTCTTAAAAAAAAAAAAAGCTTATATTACTTTGATTTTTATAATGGCACATGCTTATATTATACAATAAATAGGCATAAAAGAAAAAATGCAAAAAATACCAATTCCAGCATTCCATTCATTAAAAATGAATCATTGTGAATGTTTTGGAGGTACTCCTGTCAGTGGTTTTATGCATGTACTTACAAATATACAGCCACCTCTCCACCACCTACTCTCCCCACACAAAGTCAGGGCTTTAATATATATGTACAGCTTTTCTAAAATGAGGACAATAACAGTATCTATGTACAGAGTTGAGAGGATGAGATAAAATAACACCTTTACAGTGTCTGTTCTAGGCTTGGTACATACTAAATGCTCAAAATATTAGCTATTATTTTCTATTGCTATAATATAATTATTCAGGTATATAAACCTGTTCACTCAAGATTTTGTAGGAATTTTATCTTGTCAAAATATGATTTTTAACAGCTACAGTCGTGGTGTCATTGACGACATGGTCTTTGATCACGTGATCCTGTGCTGGAGTGTCTGCTGGTTCTGCCATTTACTGCTTGTAGGAGCTTGTGTGTGGTTTCCTCATTCAAAGCTGTGGATAACATTGCTTATCTTTCAAAATTTTTTTAATATTAGAGATCATGTGTGCAAAGTATCATAGTAAATATCAAATAAATAATAATATCTATTGTTTCCAATTCCTGTTATAATACCTGCAATGAACATGTTCATATATATTGCTTTTTCCTTCTTTTCAATTATTTACTTGGGAATGATTCCCAGAAGTAGGATTACTGAGTCAAAGGGTTTTAAAAATGGTTATGTTCTTTGTATTTACTGTTATGCTGTTTTACACTAAGTTTGAACCAATATATAATGTAACAAGCAAAGCACCTCATGTATTTAAAGAATGTTCCTATACCTGTTTCATTCAAGTCCAGATCCTATGGTCATCAGTTAAGAAAGGGAAAATCTTGGATGGATTTTATTGGAGAAATTCCAAACTGCTGGGAATTGAACAAATGCTGCTAACTCATTTTACACTTGGGAGACCACCAGTCAGCCATGCTCAGTAACAGCTTTCAGAAACATCTGGATTTAAACTTACAGTCTAAATATGACAGGTTAAGTAGTATATAGTTATAAAATAGCTTCATGCCTTGATTCTCAAAAATTCACTGAGATTTTTACAATTTTTAAATGATCGGAAAATTTTCAAACAATGTAGGCATTAAGAATCACATAAACTATACAGTACATTAGTTTGATATTATGGACTTCTGGTTGACTTGGAGTTTAGGAAGGCTCAGAGGATTTTTACAAATACTATTTTGAAGGTAAAAAAATCCTTACTAATCAATATTTTACTCAAAGGAGTACAAAGATATACGCAGTCTTCAAGTTACATTTATTGAATTTTAATGTATGTAAAAGTGAAATATTTATCTTACAAGAGTAGAGAAAGGTAGTAAAAGTAATGGCTTAAAAACCAAAACTTATGACATTCAACCCATATCATGAGCCTTACTGGGAGGCTAGCTTCTGGAGGGCAGAGCTCATGTCTAATGTATTATTACTGTAATGTATTATCATAGTGATGGGTACCATAGTAAGCCCTGCACATATGTTTAAGTTTCTCTAATATATCACCCACAAATTTAGTGGCTTGTAACAACCATTCAATTATGCTCATTAGGCTCACAGACTGTAACGGGTCGGGATTTCAGACAAGGTACAGAGAGGATGAGTTGTTCCTATTCCATGATGTCGAGGACTTTAACTCCACATATGGAGGCAACAGAGTGAGTGGGGGCTGGAACCATCTGAAGTCTCATTTACTCACATGGCTAGGGCTTGGGTTGGAATGACTCAAAAATGAGGATGTTCTAACCAGAGTACCTACACGTGGCCTTTCCATGTGGTCTGACCTCCTTACGATATGGTGGCCTTAAGGTAGTTGGAGTTCTAACATGGCAGCTCAGGGTTCCAAGCATGAGTACTGTAATGAACAAGATGGAAACTGAGTTGCCTTTTATGACTCAGACAGATTCAAAGGGAAGAGAATTCTTTATGGAATGATGTCATGTAAGACATAATACTGTTTATGACATAATACTATATATATACACACATACATACATACAATAGTATTATAACCATCTTTGGAAAATACAACCAACAATTACCCTCTAGAACTGTTTTCTATCTATTCAACTTACACTCTTTTCCACCTTGTTAAATTAAAAAGTTGCATTTTCTTTGCATAGTTTTTTGGTTCTAAATTTTAAAACTATAGAAAAGTTTTTCAACTACATCTCCCTCAAAGATTCTGAGTGTCCACTAAGTGGACAGGTAGGACGGGTGTGTCTTTCTGGTAGAAAACCACCTCTTTGCCATTGATTTCTCCATTGCCCAGTAATCAGAAAAAGACTAAGCACATATTAATCTCATTTTCTACAGGGGATATTTTGTATTTGAACAGAAGAGAAACCCTCAAAATATTTGGTAAATTATTTGAAACATAAACAATTTTAAAGTATGCTTAGAGAGTTTTACTTAATTTTTTTAGTTGCCTTGATATCTTTTTTGGTCATGACTTTCAAAATTAGACACAGTGGAAGACATTTTAAAAAACTAGAATAATATATAGGGATATTTTATGCTCAGGATGATTAATTTCCATAGTAACCTTTTCCCCAGAAAACTGCACATATTTATTTGATTTGTGAACTCAAAGTATATAAGCTTTAGTCGCTTATGAAACATAATGGTCACAAAATAAAGAGTTTCCCTTTCTCTCTGACATGGAGACTTCTTACCTCCAATATGTACTCAAGTCTCAGTTAAGAGATTTTCTGAGGGCCGAGTGTAGGATTTCCACTTCTATTGTCAACTTAAATCATTTATTTGAACCAAAGTCTCTTTAGTCCACTAGTTTATCTTGACTGTCAGTAAGAGATAATGAGAGTTTCACCTTCATGAGTGTTTAATAATTTTCTGTTCATTTTTCTAAGCATAAACCTGGGATCGATGATTACTTTTATATAATTGAGAACTAAAATAAAATAACTTACAATTAAAAATACATATGGCATATGGTCATTTTCTCAGAAATACTACAAACAGGACCCTAATTCACTAGTGTTGAACTATTAAGCAATCTCCTCTATTGACAATATTTTATCCCTGTTTGGTCTTTAACTGAAATAAACACAATCTAGCACTAGGTTGTGTTTATAAGCAAAAATGTAGATAAACTAGTTTAAAATATTATCTTTATTTGTATAGTCATATCAGAGTAACCTCAACGGAGGCAGTCTGTGTAAACAACTCACTTATTTGGAAAAATGTAAAAACTGGAATTAATTTTTTGCCTCTGACATATTTTTAAATTTAAATAAAAATTTTTATCCAGTCAGGAGTGGTTCCAGGAAATAGTTCTCCTAAGAACAGTAGCTTTCTTACAGCAATTTTTATACATGCATGGCAAATTATTCTGATCTCCAAAGGAGGTTATTTATTCTGGATATAGTCTCTAAAAACTTAGAGGAAAGTATCATTCATTTAAACCTCTTCCACAAGCTCCATCATTCAAAATTTGTTTTAATTTGTGAAGGAGAAGTGAAAGAGACATGAACAATGAAGAACTTTAGAGTTAACCACTCAGAATACCTGGGTTCAAATTCTATATCTATCTCAAAGTAAATATG
The DNA here is from genome assembly GCF_028564815.1 of Eubalaena glacialis. Taxonomy (NCBI): domain Eukaryota; kingdom Metazoa; phylum Chordata; class Mammalia; order Artiodactyla; family Balaenidae; genus Eubalaena; species Eubalaena glacialis. The sequence goes on from NC_083732.1 coordinate 59,003,375, forward strand.
CAACCTTTTAAAAATTATTTGATTTCATTAGTCCTCAGTTTGCTTATCTATGAAATAGATATGATAATACCTACTATTTATAAAAATATATGTGCCTATCTGTTTGGATGTTGATACTACTTAACCAAGGTAGACTTATTAACAACCTATTTGTTACTAAACACCTTTCTTAATAGAATGTCATTTTCATACTTGCTTTTGGGACAGAACATCCGATATCCATTGCCCTCTTTGCAGATAGACTGATTTACTCCATACACAAAGCAACAGCAATTTCAAAGGCAGGAAACGTGGTTATGTTATATGGATGAGATAAATCACACCATAATTGTGTGTCGAGATAAAGTGCAATCTATATGACTAAATATGGGAGGTCACTTCCCAACTTCTATTAATAGGTATTTGCTATATTGTCAGCTCTTTTTTTTTTTTAACATCTTTATTGGAGTATAATTGCTTTACAATGGTGTGTTAGTTTCTGCTTTATAACAAAGTGAATCCGCTATACATATACATATATCCCCGTATCTCTTCCCTCCTGCGTCTCCTTCCCTCCCACCCTCCCTATCCCACCCCTCTAGGTGGTCACAAAGCACCGAGCTGATCTCCTTGAGCTATGTGGCTGCTTCCCACTAGCTATCGATTTTACATTTGGTAGTGTATATATGTCCATGCCACTCTCTCACTTTGTCCCAGCTTACCCTTCCCCCTCCCCTTGTCCTCAAGTCCATTCTCTAGTAGGTCTGCGTCTTTATTCCCATCCTGCCCCTAGGTTTGAGAGGAGATGAAAAGTATCAGACACAATTGACGAAAAGTGAAAAATATGGAAAGGATGAAGAAAGAAAATCTTAAAATTGAGAAAGCTGTAATCCTTAACTTAATACGTTCCTGCGAATTGGGAAAAGGTCCTTGTTAGTCATCATTAGCACTGTAATCCTTCAGACCACTTCACTGACCAAAAAATTTCCCCCAAATAGTTTGAGCACCACAGCATGCATTTATTCATGTGTATATCCTACCAGTATCTTTGGGGCACCTACAATGTCGACATGCCACACACTGGTGATCCTTAGCGCTCCTTGGAGAATTCAGGTCAAGCAAGGGGATACATAGTGAGTTTTGTTTTGTTTTTTAATCTGTCCCACTATGCAAAGGTGGATGATGAAAAGGTATGCCTGAATTCTATTTTGTCCCCACCCCATTCTGTCGTCTCTTTTCTTGTGCACTCCATGAAGAACAATGGGCAGAGGGAAGTTAGGGTAACTTGGAGCCTTTCTACCTCATGCAATTGATATTTATCCGTCATGAAGGCAGCAACCCTCAAAGCCCAGGCATCTGAGTGGTCAGGCCTCTGAGATCAGGAAAAAGAGAGGAAGAGCCATCACAATTGCTTGCAAGTAGCAGTGTTTTTTGATCTTGAACCAAAATACCAGAAATGTTTTAATTAATAGGGACAATGATAAATAAAATAGGAAGTGAGATAAGAGGTCGTTGCCTGAGAAAACAAGGCGTTTCTTCTCATTTTTACAACTCTCTGAATGACCCACAAAAGAAAGTACATGCAAATAATATTGTAAGTTCCAGGATGTGCTTTTCCAAGAAGGACTGCCCACAGAAAAATCCAAGAGGGAGGTCATTAAATTGAATGGAAGATATTTAGAATAGGCAGCTTCACCCCATGTAAAGCAATTGTAAGCCTTTCTTTGTGTTTTAGAAGTTTTTAGATAAATAGTCAGATTCAATTAAGCTCTGTAACTTCAAGAGATGGTGCTTCTAAGGATATAGGTGGGAGGGACTGCAGACGTGGGATTCCTTGGTCTGTTAACAGACCTGTGGGAGGGCAGAGAGAACTGGGCTATTGTGCTTCAATCAGCAGCATAACCTACATGTCACAGTCAATTTAACCACGAAGCTTTAGAATTGGGATGAGGACAAATGACTGTCTGAAGCAGAACTTGAGAAAGGGGCAACTCATTTAGTGTGAAAGAATTAAGGGTTAGACGCAAACACCACCACAGAAAAACATTTTAAATAGACTTAAGGTTTGAAGATTGATAAGAGAAGATATCATAAAAGTTGCTGTAGCTAATTCCATAGTTGGTTAAGACCATAGGTCATAGAGCCAGACTGCTTGGGATTGGGAACTGGTCCTGTCATTGAGTCACTGGACAATGCTGGGCAAGTTACTTCCCCTCTCTGTGCCTCAGCTTTCTCATTTGCTATGTGGGAAAATTATAATATTATCTACCGAAAATATTCAATGAATTAATACATGTAAAGTTCTTCCAAAGGGCCAGATAGCTGGTAAAAGGTCTCAACATTTAACTATTACTATAACCCAGAACTGCCCCCAAGGAATAACTAATATTTACTTAACATTTACTATGTAATAGGACTTATGCAAAGTAATTTATGTGACTTACGCTTACTCTTAACAATCATCCTATAATGTACGTACTATTATTACCTCATTTTACCAGTAATGAAAATGAGGCATGGAGAAGTTATGAAACTTGCCTAAGGTCACATAGCAAGGAAATGGTGCTGTCAAGATTCATCCAGGCACTCTGGCTCGAGGTACAACATACTTCATCACTGTGTGGTACTGTCTTTAGACTTGACATAGGAAATAGAGGACACAAACAATGCATTTGCTTTCATGTCTGTCTATTTCAATGGGTTTAGGCTTCTCAACCACAGGGGCTATAGTGGATTTATCGCCGTCTCCCAGTACCTAGCAGACCACCTTGTACACAGTGCATATTTGATTAGATAACTGGCTAACTGACTGCCTGTCCTTTGTTAATGGCAGGTGCTTAGCTGCATGACTCATGCCTGTATCCTAAAATCCCATGGCAGAACTCACTGCCATCTCTTATGCAGCAGTCTTCTTGACACTACTATAGTCCCGTGGGCCCTCACTGTGCCCTCCAGCCACTAGTAAAGGGACAGTCTCTGGTCTCCTTGTTCATTCGCCCACCCTCTTGTCCATCCTCTTTCTAACACTTCCACTCCAAGGCCAGTACAAGGAGGATCACATAGGACTTTAATGAAGACAATACCAGAGGAAAGAAGAGGAGTGAGAAGGACCCAGGCCTGGAATAAGTTCCTCTGAGTCCTTTTGTCTGTCCAGCTGAGGACTGCCTCACCACCTCTTTTTTTTGGTTTTCAAGCCTCAGAAGTCTCCAAAGTGCAGAATGGGCAAACTGGTGTTTGAGAAAAAGCAGGCCACTGGGAAGCAGAAAAAAAATTAGAACTTTCATTTCTAATTTAATAAGCAAGTTAATAATAAATTCGTATAAGGCCTGACTTTGGAGCCTTCACCCCACCAGTATATCAAATGGCTCTGCATTATTCATCTCTGAAAGAGAAAAAGTGCCACAGAGTTAATGGAATTGAAGGTATTGCCTTCATATGATTGTTCTCTTTCAGCGTATTGTCATATGTTGCAGCTTCGGTGTTTTTGGGAAAGTGGATTCAAGAATGATTTTTATCTATTCTTAACTGAATTAACTTTCACAGTCCAGACAGTGTCTTTAAATATGCTAAATAGCCAGCATATAAGAAGAAGAAAATGGCAATTCTGTTAAGTGTCACATACTAGAAATAAAAACAAAGATTAGCTGAGTAGATCTAACAAGAATCTTTGAAAATCTTGAAAATATCAAAATGCCTACTTAAAATTCATATTTCTTTTCACTATCCTTAACAATGAATTCTGTTCTTAGTGAAAATTGCAGCTTGAGATATTAAGTAATCAATGTAATTCATGTTCCTAAATTTAAAAGAGAAGTATAAACTATCATGAAATTGGACAATTTAGAAAATAGATAAGTTATAACAATTTGCCACTAATTATCCAAGAATTGTCTATTATCTTAACATATTTGGGTCATGTTAAATATGGGTAGGCCTCAACACTTTTGAGTCTAGAACAACCCGCATTTATTATTTTTTTTGAACAACCTGCAGTTTTTTCTTAAACTGCTTTGTATATGGCAGATTTGGACATTCTTACATCAGCCTGCCAAAAAATATTCAAATTTTCAACTGTTATGTTTCTGCCTGCCAGTAGATTGGTTTTGGCAACTTTACCGACCTAATATTTGATTATTTGAAAGTTTCACTGCAGCTATTTTGAACCTATATTTCTTTGTACACATAAGGTCCCTTGAAGGATGTCTCTGAGAAAAGGGCTGAGGAACAGGGTCATGGCGGGGCCTCACTCCAGTTCTCCTCTAGCCCCTTGATTTGCATCTAGATTACATTTTAAGCTTCTGCCTAATAAGTTGTTTGGAAATAGGGTTCCACTGCTAAGAAATATTTACAATTCATCAGTTCATTTGTTAAAAATATTAAACTTTCACTCTATTATTGACATTTAAAAGTTATTAAATATTCAATTTATTCAATAAATTATTCATTAATACTATATTAAACCTACTGCTTATTATAGCTCTGTTCTTGATATTCAAAAACTGAGTAAAATTGGAAAATAAAGAAAAGACTGGTGATATTAGTAATAAAGATACAATTCTCGCCTCTTATGTCTGTGCACTTGAGGTAAGGTAGATGTAAGGTCTTCTGGGTACAGCAAATCAAATTTTTAGCTGCAGTAAATACCCACTGCATTTTAATCTAGTCAACTGTAAAGTAATAGTGAAGACAAGAACAGTGTTAAAGTGTTTTATAAAATCTTGGAATTATCTTTAAAGGTTTAGAAATGAATTAAAATTTGGGATTTTAAAATATTTATTTTGGGACTTCTCTGGTGGTGCAGTGGTTAAGAATCTGCCTGCTTATGCAGGGGACACGGGTTCGAGCCCTGGTCCAGGAAGATCGCACATGCTGCGGAGCAACTAAGCCCGTGCGCCACAACTACTGAGCCTGCACTCTAGAGCCCGCAAGCCACAACTACTGAGCCCGCGTGCCACAACTACTGAAGCCCGCACGCCTAGAGCCCGTGCTCCGCAACAAGAGAAGCCACCGCAATGAGAAGCCTGCGCACCGCAACATAGAATAGCCCCCCCTCACTGCAACTAGAGAAAGCCCGCGTGTAGCAACGAAGACCCAACATGGCCATAAATAAATAAATAAATTAAATTAAATATTTATTTGTTCTCTGGGAATGCAAACCCTCCAATAACGTTTTTTTTTTAAATTGAAGTATAGCTGATTTACAATGTTGTGCTAATTTCTGCTGTATACCAAAGTGACTCAGTTATACACATATATACATTCTTTTTTTTATACTCTTTTCCATTATGGTTTATCCCGGGAGACTGGATATAGTTCCCTGTGCTATACAGTAGGACCTTGTTGTTTATCCATTCTAAATGTAATAGTTTGCATCTACTAACCCCAAACCCCCAGTCCCTCCCTCTCCTTCCTCTCCCCCCTTGGCAATCACAAGTCTGTTCTCTATGTCTGTGAGTCTGTTTCTGTTTTGTATATAGGTTCATTTGTGCCATATTTTAGATTCCACATATAAGTGATATCATATGGTTATTTGTCTTTCTCTTTCCAACTTACTTCACTTAGTATGATCATCTCTAGTTGCATCCATGTTGCTGCAAATGGCATTACTTTGTTTTTTTTTATGGCTGAGTAGTATTCCATTGTATATATGTACCACATCTTCTTTATCCATTCATCTGTCAATGGACATTTAGATTGTTTCCATGTCTTGGCTATTGTGAATAGTGCTGTTATGAACAGAGGGGTGCATGTATCTTTTTGAATTATAGCTTTGTCCAGGTATATGCCCAGGAGTGGGATTGCTGGATCATATGGTAGTTCTATTTTTAGTTTTCTGAGGAACCTCTATACGGTTTTCCATAGTGACTGCACCAATTTACATTCCCACCAACAGTGTAGGAGGGAAACCCTCCAATAATCTTTAGGTCTAGTTTTATAATTCAACTCATTCAGCTTTCATAAAAAAAATAGAGACTATCTGTAAAGTGTACACCTTCCTAATAAGTTAAACTACACAAAAAACGAAACTTTAAAATACACCACCTTCCAAAATTATCATCAGCTGTTCCACAGAAATATATAGTAATTTTACCGATTTGATGCCAGTGAGTTTGATGGCTTCCATGTATATATTACTAACAATTCAAGATATTCTCACTTCATTTGCATTTCATTAATATTTCAGCTACCGGTTTACTTTAGACACAGCTTGATGCTAATTTGCATGCACTTTCAATAGTTCAACACGAACTCCAATACATGCCAATGTAGACCTGTAGTAAGTAAGCTGTATAATCATATAGTATATGTAATTTACTACATTTATTTTGCTCTATATTCTCCAGCACTTACTGCCAAAAGAAAAGATCTGCATATGCCCAAATACATTATTGATGAAATTATTAGCTACCAGTAGGGTCGTATCTGGCTTTACATGTTTTTCATCACTTTCTCAGTTAAATATTACCTTTTCATTTGTTTAAAGGAAGAAATCAGATCATTTGGATAGGCAACAAGGCTGAAAACCTCTCACTTCCAATATTTCTATGTAAGAATTAGAGAAGAGTGTTTAGGTACAGAGCCTCCAAATATAAGAAAAGATGATCCACAGAGTGTTTCATTCTTTAGAAACCTCGTTGATAAGGGAGGGGGCACATCTTTTGTACACTTTGTAAAGAGATTTAAACACTAAGAGGCCCTCCTTCCCTCAGACCATGGGGCTAGAACCAAAGGGAGTCTGGAACTTCCCAACTTCATAGCAAACGATAATCTTGTATTGGAACAAAAGGCAAGGCTGACTCAGAATGTTATTAGGGTTGTGCGTGTAAGCAAATGACACAATATAGCTTGTGGTATTAAAAAAAGAATAGAAGAAGACAAGGCCTAGGAAAAGGCTGTTTATGTTTCCACACAGAGACAAGGCATGCAGAATGAGAAAACAAAACCTCCTTAATGAGCAAATTATAGTACAGGGGCTGATAAACCTCTGTATTTTGTAGCTGAGCATCCCACTTGTTGCTCCTCCCCTCTCATCATCTACATAAGTGGGAACACTTGTAATATTTATATCTAAAACAAATGACAGAAGGAGGAAAGTTTTCTAAATAGACTGAATGTAAAAGGCTGAGTCAGAGTCCCATTTCTATGAAAATAGAATGCCTCTGATATTTTGTCAACATTCTTGCTAATGCCACGACAAACAGGATGAAACAGGCACATAAAGCAGAGGACCCCTGGGCACCCAGACTCGTCTAACCAGAGGCTGCTGATTTGTATTGTTATTCAGGTGCTTTTTCTTTTTTAACGTGTATCTGTTTTTGGAGTATTTCTCTGTTCACATCAAGATGGGCAGGGGGAAAAAAAAAGACATGAAATTTCCCTGCCTGTACTCTAAAATGTCACCTCACAGCATGTCCCAATACCACACCAAGAAATGGCTTAGACAGGCTCTATGCCAACTGGCACGGACCTGAAGATTATTTGGCTTCCTGGAAGGTCATCTTTTTCCCACACAGCAAACCTCACAATTTACCTTGCAATGGTCTCAATGTTAATACTGTATTCATTTTGTGATATAGAACAGGGGTCAGCAAACTTTTTCTGTAAAGGGTTGGATGTCAAATTTTAAGCTCTGTGGGCCTTCTGGTCTCTTTTGCAACTACTCAAGTCTGCCTTTATAGGAAGAAAGCAGCCATAGACAATACATAAGCAAATGGGTATGGCTCTGTTCCAATAAAACTTCATTTACAAATGGATGGACAATATATTACGGAATGAGTGTGGTTGTATTCCAGTAAAACTTTATTTACAAACATAGGTAGCAGGCACATTTTAGCCCAAGGGCCATTGTTTGCTGACCCCTGTAACAGAATATGGAAACTCAGGACTAATTAAAATTTCTCCCATTACATAGTTAGTAGGGTAATGTATAGAACATAGTTAAGTCTCATTTTCATACATATATTTAATTTTAGTCAAAATATGCCCATGGAATTCATTCATTCCTCTAGTCATTAAAAAGAAAGTATTCTTTCCAACTACGTTCCAGGCATTGTGCAAGAAAAGTAGATCTGCTATCTGCTATCAAAATAATACATAAAATAATAAATAAGAACTAGTGAACAAGACAGGCACAGTCTCTATCTCACAGCATATAGGGTCTGGGAGAATATATTATGCAAATATTTACCGAAGTCTACTATGTGTCATGCACTCTTCTACGGGTAAGGTGTACTGCATGGAACAAGATGGACAAGGACCTCTTGTTGTGTTTACATTCTTAGTAGAGGTAGACAGAATAAATTATATGACAAACAATAAACAATAAAAGGTCACAGTGGTAAATGCCATGAAGAAATAATACATATATTATGATAGAAAATCACGTAGCAGAGTGGGGGAAAGTGGTAGGTAATGGTGCTCAGTGAAGACTTTCTGAGAAGATTTCTGAGCAAAGACCTGAATGAAGAGAAAAAGTCATTCATGCCAAGATCTGGGGCAAGAATTTTCCTAGCTAGGCAAACAGAATGTGAAGTCCCTGAGACAGCAAAGAGCTGGTCTGCTGGAGATATAACAAGAAGGCTAAAGTCATTTAAGTGTCTGGAATGAGGGAAAGGTGGTAAATGAGGAATCCAGAGAGGAGTGTGGGGGCAGATCATATAGGACCTCGCGGTAAAGAATCTGGAACCTTTTCTCATGTAATGGAAAAATGTAGGGGGATTTTAAGGAAAAGAATGGTACATTCTCATTCATTTTAAATTACATTGAACCAATAATTACATATGAATGAGTGCTACTAAAAGAAAGCTCAATGTGAAAGCTCACAGTCAGGAGTAAGAAAGGCTGCAATCACCCATAGAAAAGAACCTATTTGCCATGCTCCTAAAACCTGACATCCACCAATGGAGACAGTTTGCGGGAAGGCTTGCTCCTTCCTGCAGAGAAATCCAAAAGGCTGTTATAGCTCCAAATGCCCAACTTCTGGGGCCCAGAAAGTCTTTATGCCTTCTTGGGTCTTTCAATTCTACAATATAACGAGCAAATAATAAAACCTAACTATTCATTGAAAAGTTAATACAGAGGCATTAACTAAAGAGCTCTACTTAGCTCGAAAATCAGGGGTTACTCTCAAATGTAGCTGGTGGAGAAATTTCTACAACTGAGTTTAAAAAAGACAATTATTCCTATTAACCTTTCTTGGCAATTGTCATTTTTTTCTATATGCATAAATCATATATGCATATTTTCTTCAAATTTAGTAACAAATTTTTAAAAACATACTGATCAATTGTCTGCTCATTTTACACATTCTAGAAATCCCCTCACATGTGCAAATAAAACATAGAGTATCCTCTCTGGCTTAGTTTTGCACAGTCACCAGCCACGAAAACAATGCGCAGATGAGAAGTCAGTTCTAGTTACTTAGATTCACATGTTCACATATTATTATTACAAATATATGTAAATATATGCCACTCCTGTATGCAGTAACTGTTTGCCTACGGGTCTGGAAGTATAAAATTCTTTTTCATCCCACAGGATGACCCTCAAGTAACTTAGAAGCAAACTTTAGCATCTGAAAGCAGTTGCAAGGTCCCTTAACTTGCTTTATTTTATACATGGCACCACACACTTGAACATGTGATGTTTTTTATTTTTATATTATGATGATAACAGAGATATTATTCAGACACTTAATAAACATCTTTGGGGATATAAAGATGGATAAAGAGACTTTTGCTACACTCTAGGGACTCATAGTCTAAGTAGGCAAACAGCCCTCAAAACAAATAATGAAAATGACAACAGCCACACAACATGGAAATGCAGTGCTAACATGATACATGCAATGTGATAACACTGGAGAACTCAGCCTTTGAGGATAAGTGGAGTGTGGGTACATTTCATGGAGAAACTGGCAACAAACATGACTCTTAAAGAATAATTAAGAAGACAAATGAATTCATAGAAGTTTTTAAGATCCTAGACCATTGGCTAAATACAATTTGGATAATTAATACCACATATTCTAGACTCAATATCTTTTTAATTAATATTAGGACAAAAATAATTGCATGATGTAGTTGAAGGGGAGCAGAATTTGTCATGCCAAATTATGACTTTTTGGCATAAGGATTATTTCAGGCTGATATTTTTAAGAAACAGCAGACATAGGAAAAGCTCTAAAAACCAAGTAGAAATTAGCCTTCTATAAGAGAAATTTACATTTATAAGGGAGATCTCCATTTGTAAGGGTGTCTCACTCTCTGTACCAAGAAGAGGAAGATGACTAAACCTCTAGCAACTCTATCAATGGAGAAGGCATGGACTTAAATCTTCATAACAACCATACTCTTGTTTACTATGTTTTACCTGAAAACCTGGCTCTCCCCACCCAACATCTTCTTTTGTCTTTAGCTGGAGACGGTATTTAAGGTGGAAGCTTGGGTCATTTGGGGGAGTTACTCAATTTTCCTGGGTATCTCCCATGTATACAGGAGGTATACATGTTATTAAACTTCTGTTTGTTTTTCTCTTGTTAACATGTTTTTTATTATAGAAAAGTCTCAGTCATGAACCTAGAAGGGTAGGGAGAAAATTATTTTCCCTCCTCCACATAGTCCTTGCTTAAAAGACAACTTAAAATCTACTTAGGGAAGGAAGGTATATATCCAAAATGTTAATAGTACATAATATAATGTAGATTGCAACACACAGACAAGGCATCCATTTATTCAATCAACAAACATTTATTCTCTATCTGCTATGGATGATATATTACTCTAAGCCCTGGGGAAATGACACTGGACAAACACACAAGATCACTGGCCTCATGGAAGTCACCTTCTATGAGTAGATATTAATATGAGTTAATATGTGTAATACAAGGGCTTTTAAAAAGATTATCATCATCATTAATATATTTCAGGTAACTGCATGCCAAATACTAATTCTCTGAAGAAAATAATACAATATTCAAGTAGAGGATGCTGTTAGTCAAAAAATGCTGTCAATAGAAAAATTTAGCCAAGCACTTCATTAAAAGTATTTCATTTATTAAAATATTCTGGATCGTAATTCATAACTACATTTCTTACTAACAATCAATTTGTCAATTTTAGCTAGTGTGAAATGCTTATAGTAGATAGATTCTTGTTCTCTGTTACAAGGCATGTTTTTTTAACTCAATGTATTTATACTTTCAACCAAAAAAAGAAAAGACACCATTTGGCAAAGGCAAAACAGACTTTCTAAGCATCCCCCCAAATTCTAAAACATTATATATTTTAAATCTGAATACTTTAAATACACATATTGGTGAACTTTGGGTATATGAGAGAAAGAAAACAATAGTTCAAGAAGCACAGGATGTGGAGTAGACATTAAACAACAGACATTTCTGTGTCACAGAAAGGTAGAAAGGAATCACAAGAAAGTGGCAAAGACACAAAGGCCTTTGTGCTTATTGTCACTATCCCAAGATCTGGTCACTCTCTGGTAATGGGTATGGTTTGCTAATAATTCTGAAAAGAGCTATATGGTGGAAGAGAGTCAAACCTAGACATATAGCCCAGGTGTTTCACCCAATAAAAATGTGATTTTTTGAACAATTATGTACATTGCTTTTCCCTATCTGAAAAGTAAGGAAAATGCTATAAACCTATGTCACATTGGTGTTAATCGACAAGTTATCATGGAAACCTGATCTCCGAGAATTAAATCCATCACATCAAGAGACCAGTGCCATAACAGTTCCAGTACTTACGGTGACCAACACATCCTATGCCCTGCTGACTACCTTGCTTATCATCTTATTCAGTTGCAAGACCAGAAAAGTTGAGGAATGAGATTGGAGAGTATAAGTCTCATAAAGTGACTTATAGTGACAGCCTGTGTTTTCTGAAGAATATTTAAAAGAATTCAGTTTACCAAACATCGAGGAAGGTAACAGATTAATATAAATTATCATCGAGCTGCTTCTAGCATTGATAATACACATTCTGCATCAAAAAATTTTCTGATAGTGATGATATGAGCTGCATAATAATATGCTTTGATTAATTATTTTGTTGAATAAATGGATGAATTACTTACACTTACACTGATAGCCTCAGTTTCTGCAGTGCATTGCTTCTTATCCTAACACAACTACTGGGAATCAAAACAGAAGTAGTACAAATTATAGTATTAAGCATACCAAATGGTTATAATAACAAAGATTCCCATTTGAATTATCAAAATAAGTACCTTACATGAAATTTAGAACTTGAAGTATGGAAAACCTCTAATTAAGGGAAATTTATGAAGACCTTTATCAAGTTCTTTGCTGAATGCATTTATTTGGTTTCTTGATCCTCCAACCAATCGCATTAACAATGACAAAAGACATGCAAATTTAAACGGACAACAGTCAGGCCAAACTGCTCTGACTCATACCAACAGGGACATTTTCAGCATATATTCGGCTTGATTCACGCTAGCAAGGGTCAATATAACCAAAGAACATTTTCATAGTTATGCCTGGCTATAGTCTGAAAACTATCTCATAATCATTGACCAAAAACAATGCAAACAAAAATCAAATTTATTTCAAACATTAACATGTGAAGCCTGGGCATTATTTAAACCCAGCAGAATCATGTATTTACCCTGCTACTGCTTAATAACTGCACAGCAACAAAAAAAATATGCATTACTATGTTTAAATCACCATTTTGATTGTATATTTTAAGCAAACAAAATATTACATTTTTGGTAGAATAGCTCATTGAAGACAATTTGGAACTAAATTTCCCTCTCCACCTCCCTCAATGAATCCGGACTAATTTATGATTAAATTCTCATTAAAAACTATATGGGCGGTATACTGAGAATAGTAATAAGCTATTCAACCAAATTCACTTGTTCACGACGGAAATAAGTTTTGTGAAAGGAAAAAAAAAAATCCTATTATAAACTGCTGCTGTAATTAGTGCCTGAAATTTAAGCTACATTTAATTAGTGCCTGAAATTTAAGCTATGCTATCAAAAGACTGCAGAATTCTCCTTGCTTTCTATTATTTTGCCTATCTATGTATTTTTTCACCTGTAATCTACAATAGAAAGATTAACTAAAATTCCAGGTTTGGAAACGCTAAAACTACTAAGTTTTAGTTAATCTGTCGAATAAAATAACAGTGATCTTAGTTCAGTCCCTAGTGGACAAAAAGTAAAATAACTATTACTCGGCATGATTCAGCAGGAGGTGATCTAAGTGAGTGTGACCACACAGGAACAAAATAGAGTATCTGTCCTTTCCCTATCTTTTATCTTCTTAAAGGGTTTGTTCTGTTAACAGACTAACTTAAAGAAGACTAGACTCCTTGTGTTCATACCCATACACACCAAGTGAATTTTTAGCAAAGATCCCTGGGGGAGAAGCTTTCCACAAATGGGACACTGACATTGCCACCCTTCCAGTGATATATTTGAATACACTTGTTATCTGCTGCTTACCTGTTACACAATTAAACAGAGGGTAAAGAGGGAATGAACTGCAGAAAGTATGTTATTTCTTTATAGGCATATTTTCAACAAAAACTTTTAAATGATTTATAGAGAAATAACTAAATAAAATGTGTAATTTGATTTTTATAAATTGGGATTAAATGCATACTCAACATTAACATTTCAGGATACTTAGACTCCCATATTGCACTGTGTATAACTACAATGTCCTCAGGAAAGAGGTACTTCAGGAACATAGCAAAGCCTACATGTTGCGTTCAGCCCAAATCTGCAGGTGCATATCTTCGGGAACAGCCACCACTGGCTCAATTTCTCCTTTCATAGTGGGTAAACAACCTCTTCCTGATGAGTTCACATTAAAATAAATCTTCCTGATTTTTTCTCAAGGACAGAAGAAATATATGACAGAAATCAGTCCTTTACTATACTACTAGTTGCTGAAATTGTTACCTTTATATACTTATTCAAGTTCTCCAATCAAATATCATATTTTATATTTACTCTCATTTCATATTAACTTTACTAGAGGTTGAAAAATAAGTATCTGGTGATGATTTTCTGTCCTAGCTGCAGAATATTTCTTGGTGTAAAATCGATTTGATCCTAAACTAGTATTGTCATTATTACTTTATTTTTTCACTAACTTACTCAAGACATACATGCCTTTTTTTTTTAAGTTGGATTTTGATAGTCAGAAAACTCAAGCTAAATTTTAAATAAGGGAAAACCAGAAATGTGATAAAATGTGCCAGTATTAGGCACACAAACGGGGTGCCACCATACCTTAAGAGGCTTGCACAAGCCTAAAAAACGTCTGCTCACCCGTGAAGTCACAGGGAGAGAGCCGTCTTGCATTTGCAAACACTGCCCCCCTGGAGCAAAAGGTAAACACACACATGCTCCCCTAAGGAACTCTAAGTTAGCTGCAGTGCAAGAACAGAAAAGGCTCCGTGCATTTAGAAACTGAAAGCAATCACTTACTTTTTGCAGCCACTGAGTATAATTTTCCATCACATGCTCCAGATGTTGAAGTTTCTGGGAAGAGAAATCCTGTTCCACGTGTGGAGCATCTCTCTGCAGAGCGTTTGTGTTGTACTGGTCTGTCGTACTCTCACGACAGTTCCCGTCGTGTTCTGGAAGAATGAAAGTGTAGGCACACTGCCCATGTTGAATCCGATTATATCTTCTCCCACCGTTTTCTGGACTTCGGCGCTGGTTGCTGCACCCTATGTGAGTCAGAATAGCAGCGAGGAAAGCAAAGGAAAGGAAAACTGTCATTGTACTGCCAGCACTCTCTTTCCGTGCCTCTCGCAAAACTTGCTCCTTTCTTCTGACCTTTAAACTAGTTCTTTATTTCAGGTAAAACTGCTTGTTTGTTTGACTTTTTCCCCTCTCAAAGAAAGTTTTTGTAGAAGAATCACAGAAAACTAGCCATTTGTTAGCTTTGTTCTAAAATGTTATTTTTTAAATTTCACTGTAAAGATAGTTTCCTTAGTTAAAACTTGAGATATTTATTGCATAGTAGCTGAGATTTATGGTTTCCTCTCAGTGTAACCGTTCAGCGTGTAGCCTGCCTGAATCAGCTGCGTGTACATATTCTAGACCCTTTCCTCTACCCTATCTGCTGCAGATCTGCTATTTTCTCCCAGACCTCAGTGAGTTTTATTAAGGTTGCACATCCAAGCCAAGCTGGAAGCAGGCAGCCTTTCACAAGATGACTTGACAAGAATGCATGAGTGTGCCCCTATGCTAAGAATTGCTGATGGCTTGGAGCGGCTGGATCGTCTTACAAATTGGCTAGATGCGCATGACCTCGATCATGTATGGCCCTCCCGCCCCTTCCGCAGACAACTGCCTTGAGCCTTTAGGATATTCACCGCAAATCAATAGAGCAGTCCACCTTAATACACTTTTGGTGTGCATGCTGACCTCCTAAAATCTAGTAAACTAACAGTATGTTTTTAAAGTTCTACTTAATTGGGGAACCCGAAGAAGAAAACTGACATAGTGTCTAGTAAAATTACTTTTTATAGTGAATGATAAATTTGTATAATTATTAATTTTTTAAAAACTTTATTCTTTACTCTGGGGAAAAAGATATTAAAACCATTTTTAGAGATGGTATTCTTTCATTGTATTCACTTAGACTTTTAGGAAATTATCAGGAAGGGTCAAATTAGCAAAACATTTCATAACATCACTCAAATATAGCATAGGCATATTAAGTAGAATAATTTAAGTACTTTCTGAGATATAAATTTTAAATAAAACTGGTCCCCCAATTAGAATGCAGCCCTATGTGTTCTGTGTACATAAACTGAGCAACTTCCTTACAAAAACAGTCTGGTTACAATTTAAGACAGTGGCCTGAGAATTATTAATTCCCGTGGTACATCGTAATCATATATTTCACAAGGCCCTCTTTGGTGTTGCTATGGCTATCTTTAATGCTGGTATGGAAGTTCTACGTAAATTCTCCTGTGGCTGTATAGAAAAACTATCTGAGAACAAACATATCAGGTGTGCTAATGAGGCAGCAAAGGGCTGTATGGGAGAAATCGCTGTGCTTCTATTAAGTAAAGAAATAAAAATTATCAGAAGGTGATTTCTTAAATGTAGCGTGTAAACATTTGAACAAACATTTGAACATAAAGAACAGGTGATAATTATAGAATTAATTTTACAACACTGAAATCTTTACTAAGCGCGTGTGGAAAACATGAATTATAAGCAGGGGCTTTCACCAAGAACTGGGAAGGATTTTGGGGAATGGAGTTTCCCAACTGCAGTCATGGTGTGAAAACAAAGCGACAGATGTTGACTCTCATGTTCTGGAATGGAGGGGCAGGGCAGTGGATGAAGGGCAGTAGGGGTTAGAGACTGGCGTGTGGAGAGAAGTTAGAGGAGAGGGCAAAACAAATTCCAGAAAAAATGTGATTTACTTGGGGGAAAACATTGTGCCAAGACTTATCAGTCCTTTCCACACCAAATAACAAATTTCTGAACTGACAGATATGGAAGCAAGTAATACCAAACATAGCGATAGTCTTTGAACTGCCTTTGCAGCCTCTTCCTGATGTTGCATGTCTCCTTGTTGGCTATGTCACTCACATGCAATAATAAGAATGACACTTATTAAAAGCTTACTATTTTCCAGGCCTATGCTAAACACTCCTTACACACAATCTCATTTAATTATCCCAACAAACCTAAGACATGGATAGTACCTTTGACCCTATTTTTATCAATAGGAAAACTGAATCAAAGAAAGGCTAATCAGTCACAAGTCACATAGCTAGCAAGTGATGGTGCCAGTATGTGAACTCTGGCCAACTGATTCCAACTCTACTTTTCTAACCCAACACCAGCCAAAAGGCTTCCAAAAGGCCTCCAGCTGCACTGATTCACAGTCTTAAAGCAGGTTAAGTGATTGTACCTAGAAGAAAAAGAACTGATTAAAAGCCATTTTATACAACCAAAGTGATTTAATCCTTTTTTGTACCCAAAAAACAAACATACAAAGTGACAGGTAACCCACATGAAATTGATTTTTTAAGGGCCCACAAGGACAAAGTGCACTGGCAGAGCACAGATTATCTGAGAACATTTTCCAACATTGCTTGCTTCAAAAATTATCCCTGGAAAGAAAAGAGTCCAAAACCAACACCTGTAAGTGCTTCATGAAGAACTAAATACAGCCAAAAATTGGCAGAAGACACACGAGGCAGTAGTGAGATCTCTATTAAAGTGCTCCTGTGTTTTGTAACAGCCAAGATTGTTAAATAATCTGTTCCTCCGTGTGTGTGTGTGTGTGTGTGTGTGTGTATGTGTGTGTGTGTCTGTCTATCTGTCTGGGTGTATCTACATATGCTTATGCTTGTTTGTTTAAACTTTTCCAATCTGAACAAATGAAAAGAAGGAATGCATAACTTCCGGAGGGGAAAGTAGACAACTAAGAAAGGTAAAAACAAAAATTAAAAAAAGAAAGGAGGGGACAGAGAAACAGTAAGAGAAAGAGAGACTGATTTATTTTCCAGAAAAACAACGAAACAAAAAAACATAACACTGGAAGTACTGATGTCAATCCAAAAAAAAATCTCAAGATCAATTTTAAGCAACTGGAAAACACAGGAACATGCAAAATGGACTTACGTGTTTTGGGACTTCAGCTGAGGAGACACTGGGTGCATTAGAAGATCCTAATGACATACTTTAAAGACCATACGCTTTCAGGGACTAAACCTAACCAGTAGCAATACTGTTGGTTGTTGTTGCTGATTATTCAGAAATGATGCAATTTAGAAGACTTTAGAATTTAAGAGGTAACATGAAAAACAAGCCATATTTTTTTTACTTCCTCTACCATACCTCAAAAAAAGTTTAAAAATGTTCTAAAGAATTAATAATTTTATTCAATTGAATACTAAGGTAGCTTAATCTTGAAAGTCTTGTATCTTTGTATTTTATTTGCATTATCAGAGCTCTGGAATAAGGAGATATATGCTTTAAGATTCTGATCTCATATCTACAATAGTCCCAGGAAATGTTAGGCTCATCCAGAAATTTCCAGTGGGATAGGGAACACCATTTATATGGGAAATTGATGGCCCTAAATCTGTCCTAAGAACAAGTCTTTACTACTTCTTTTGTGAAGGTTTCTTAATTTCTCCAGGCATAATAATTGGCTTTTCTCTGATGCATTTCAATAACCTTCTCTACTTATCTCCATAATGGCACTTCTCACACTGCTTTCTAATTATTTCTTTTTTGGTCTGTATCCCCTCTAACTGTGAGCTCATAAAGTCATCTCCTCATTTTCATCATTGATCTCCAGTGCTTACTATGTCCTTTAGTTGAAGGAATGAAAGAATTAAAGAAGTGAGTGAATGAGCTAATTAATTACTTAGTATCTAACTACTACATGACTGGCCACATCCGTTGCATTGACTGGATGAGTCTGCCTAGAGTCAGGATGAAGCCAAAGTTATTCTAAAGAATGAGTTAGACACAAGAACGTGGTACAATAATAATGCATAACATTTTTAACCCTTAAAAAATTAATTTCCTCATTTAATATTTACAGCACCCTCATAATTATGCATTTTATTCCCATTTTGCAGATAAGAAAATTATAGTGTATAGAGGTTAACTGCCCAAGATCATGATCTTTTTGTGGCAGAACAGGAATTTGATCCTCAGTCCATCTAACTCTGGAGCCTATATTCACATCCCTCTGAACTATAATGCCTCCAACAATACCTGAGTACTAGAAAACAGAGAGAAAACATTTCTTAATTTAGGAGACAGGAACAACATGGCTTCTATAGTTAAGACTGGTCTCCTCCTCTTCCCAACCACAGCCTTCATGGATTCATGTTACGATCTTCCAAAACAGAGCTAATATTAAGCTAGGATGCACAATATAGTTGTCCTACCTGCTAACGAACATCCAATCTGATTGCTCAGGTTATATTTTGGGTCCGTTCTGAATGATCAGTCCTGTGCCATATCACCTGTTATATATCATGATTATCATGTGCTAAAATAAAATTATATAAGACTTTATTTCTCAAAAACACCATCAGATACTCCTCTAGTATTCATATGACCCCTGTGATGGCAAGGGGTGGGAAAGGTAGAAAGGAGCGGGAAAGCATTCCCCCTCCTTGCATATTAAACGCAATGTCATTCAGCACATATCCTATGAATATATTCTTAGAATATATTCTATTTCCTAGGGGTACCATATTCTATGGCTCTGCCCTAGCACTTTTAGGGCTCAAGAATATCAGTAGGGCTATGGTACTGGCAGCTATGTCTAAAAGGAGGGCACTTGGCTGAAAACCCTGGAGGGAGAGCCAAGACCCCTTCAAGTGACTGTGTAGGCATAAAAAGTATCCACAACAGATGAAAAAACCACAGGGGGCTAAAACAGAAAAACAAAAAGATATCACCTGGTGATTGACAGCACTTTGTAGGGACATGTGAAATATCAGTTGGGAACTCTCAAACCATTTGGGAAGACTTTGCAAAGAGGTGAAAACACTGCAGTGGGTGTGGGTGAGGAAGACACTGCAGTGGGTGGAGATATATAGGTAGGTGAGGAAATAAAAATTATTATATAAATATTCCCCTGCCTTCTAATGAGAGAAATTCCTGGTAATTAGTGGGTGTGCTGCTTGTCAGTTTTTAATTGCAGCTATGCAAGTTGGAAAGAGATGAGACAATTAATTTGTCTACCTAAGAAAGGAGAGAAGGGGCAAGGAGCGATCTGGAAATGGAGGACTGGAGCCAGAGAGGTTTAGAGAAGAGTCAAAAGAGAGAGGAAGCTTGTGGCTGTGTGGCTATGAGAAACTGGGAGAGATATATCAAGTACGGAGATCTGGAGCGCAACGGTGTTTCCTGTGAGGTAAAAACCTCTCATCATTTTCAGTAAAATATATGCTTTTGGGCAAGTGACTTCTTTAGGGCGAGTGAGAAGAAACATTGGTCCTTGCTCCATATATAGAAATAACTAACATCTGGTTTACTTAGACTGTTAATGTTGACCCAAAGTCATTTATTTCATGTTGGTCTTTCACACTAGCTTAGAGCCTCCTTAGGGTTGTATCTGTCTTTCTGATCACTCTATACCCTTTTCCTGGCACATAGGAGGCAACTGATAAATATTTGTGATCCAGCTGACTGTCTGACTGACTCATTCACTTTCATTCTTGATGATGAGATCTGAAGACATAGAAGAATCACCCTCCCTTGGAGGTTTTCCTGTGCTGATCTTGCCTAAGCCCCCAAACCTCACTTTCTGGAGAGCTACATAAGAGACTCAGAGTCCATGGATTCCAAAGCAAATCCCCGGAGTGGCAGAGGAATAATACCTAACACTCCTAGCCACTCATGGACATTGCCATGGTTGAAGAGCCATTCAAGAAACACTGCAGAAATACTTTCCAGAGTGAGATTACTTGTTAATTCTACAACAGAGATAACTTCTACAAGTACCCAAGTCAGAAAAGTAAACAAACAGCTGTAGACTGTACCAAGTAGAAATACAGATGCCAAAATTCCCCTCATACCAGAATGGAGAAAGATTTCCATTGAAGATCCAGTAAAATGAGATTTTATTACAGGAAAAAGCATATAAAACACTTTGCATTTACTCTCTCTTTTTTTTCCCTACGTAAGTCTTGAATACTAGATGAGAGAAAAACAAGAAGGTCTCTCTGTCTTAACTTCTCCAAATTCAGGAAAAAACGTATTTTAAATGTTCTCAGAAACTAAGAAACAGCACGTATTTGAAAGGAATGGCTGGAATCACCTATCTGAAGACTCATGTATATCCAACGGCACGCGGATTGTGGCTAATCCTTGTAGCCAAGGCTGATAAATTCCCTCCATTGAGCAGTGACTTAAAGATACAGGATTTTCTGTTATTTTGTATTTGTGATTAGAGAGTTGTGACAACCTCTGCTCGTCAGAGGTAGAGAAAAAAAAAAGGATCAATCACTTATTTCAGGGAAATAAGATCCCTGAATTTTTCTAAAACCTATCACTCTTTGATCTTTAGTCTTGCATTCGTACTCTGTGTTAACCTAATCTTTTCTGTTTCCTCCCGCCAAATTGGATGAACTGTTCCATAGAGGTTAAGGTAGGAGACAGATTGCTTTAGCTTTGTTTTTGTTTATTTCTTGTTTATGCTAGTAAACAAGATTGGATTACAGTGGACAAGACATTTAATTAGTCTAAGCTCAGTGTCCTGATCCATAAAATGAAGATGATATTACAGTACCACTTATATAAGGGAGATGTGAAGATTAAATAAGAAAATGGATATAAAGTACTGAGCAAAGTGTCTAGAGCATATCAAGTGCCCTAAATGTTAGTTCTTGTTGTTTCAAAATGTGAGTTCTCTTTCTTGTGTTCAAAAATAGTCCTGCTTTTAAACTTGTTTAATTGAATCTTATGACCTGACTTCATATCCCCTCATTTCATCTTTTTAATTGTTTAAAATCACTTCTGAACCTCTTAAAAATCAGAATATTTAAGAAGCACATTTTAATATAGGAGGGTGACCACGTTTGCAATGGTAGTTCACATAAACAGCTCTGGTTTCCTTGAGGGCAAGGACTTCAGTGTTTTTTCTCACTGTTGCATCACCCACACCTGAAACAGTTAGTGCCCGACACATAATAGGTGCTCAATAAACATTTGTTGAATGAATGAAACAAGTTGGAAACAATTTAGTAAGAATATACTACTTCACAGAGACACCAGTAGGTCAGACTTATAAACCAGTCACATTTGGCAGCATGATAAGAATTTTATTCTCTGGAAACCATGGTAGCAATGTGGACGCCATTTATGGCTTCATCACCATGACTTGTTATCCAACTCATTTCTGGCCAATTCAACAAGATGACCTTATTTTCAAGAGCTTCTTTTATGACTAGACTTGTGGCATATATCACCCCATTCTGTTTCCTGGGATGGTAAGATAAAGTAGCAAGTGTTTGCCTCTGATAAAATGAAAAAGAACTGAAACACTCCTCTATTAATCTTACATGAAACATACAGCCTGGCATGACTTGCACAAAAGTAAAGAAAACCTTATTTTATCTATTTTTTCTCCAATACTAATTTTGCTTCCCCTAAGAATCTAATCAGATTAGGAATTTGGCAATTAAATTAGAAAATAAATTCCAGTGGTATATAAAACATGTGAAAATATTATATAATGGCTTTAACCAGGCTCTTACTTCATAAATTGATAGGCAAAGACATCATTTTAATGGTAATCTTAAATGAAGCATCCATTAAATCTAAAAAATGTATACCTTATTTTTCACTGAATATGTGTGTTGGTTCTTTCCTCTTTATCTTTCTCTTATAATTAGTAAAAATCTTTAAAGGGGAGAATTGTGGCAAAGAAAGAAAGGCTAGAATAGAAGACAACCATACATAAATGAAAAATGGAAAAGATTGTCATAGCCATTTCATTCTCTATCGGTAAATGTTCCTTCTACTTGTGATATATACAGATGGATCGTTAGCTCCTGAGGTACCAAACAGCCTGCATATTTTGCAAAATGTTTCCTGAATCTGTATCACATTCACCTTCATTGTATTTATCAAAACTGCATACATGCCCCTTATACTACTGTTTACCTGTTTCCTTACCTCAAAGTTTAAGCTTTCTATGTATTTTAGATTTACTTTAAACAAGAGTATCTGGGAAAACAAGCATGTGTGCTTTTTCCTAATGTATATTAAAATAAACACTAAATATTAAAATAAGCATCTGTCCATGCAACACCCATCAAATATTTCATATCCCCAGTGGAATTTGTACCACACTTTGGGAAACAAGACTTAGTGCTATCAACAGCAGAGTCATCCTTTCTTGCAAAATGAATAAAACAATACCTCCAGTCATTATATCTATGGAAAAGACTATTGTAGATATTGCAGTCCCTCAAGATCAGTTTGCATCATGTCCAGAGTATTTGGGGGATTATTTCCATTCTGTAGTCAAATAAAAAATACAAAAAAAAAAAAAAAGCCTTTGAAATAGAGGTTTCTGCACTTACACTGTCAGAGAGCATATGAAGGACTTCCCTACATCCCAGCCAGGAAGTCACAGCAGAGAACTGGCAGCAGCCCTATTTTGTAAGGCTGTCCACCGACGGAAATGCCCAACTGAAGGATGGAAATGCCCAACTGAAGGCCTGAAATTGAAACTAATGATTGACCAGGAGTTTCAACAGCTTTTCTCTTGATTCTGGCAATGGAAATAATAGTGAAGTTATTCAGTGTTTGAAAAGTAAATCTTCACTCCTTTTCGGTCTTGCATTTAGAAGAGTGTTGAGGAAATAGTAAACAAATTTCTTCTCAATAGTTGCATTCCCCTTGGAGAATTTACATTCCTTCCTAACATACCTCAAAGAGCTATAAAAACACACCAGTTCAAAAGAGGAAAAAGGAGAGTTAATATTTAAAGGAGCAGTTAGGAATCAATTACCCTCAGTTTAATAATAGTTAACATTTATTGAATACCTATGATATGTCCAGGACTGTGCTAATCATTGTACTTGCATTATCTGTTCTGTTACAATCACAATAACTCAATATGTAGGGAACTTTTATTACCATCATTTTTCATAGGAAAACAAACAGAGAAGTTTTGGACAGGACTCAAACCCAGGATTCTCTGACTCCAGAGATGAAGCTTTTAATCATTACATATATATAAACTCTCAGTCAGTTCTCTGAGAACCTCGGTTGAATTCCCAAATTAACTATCCTCCTGATTTTTAACATACATTTCCTTATTTGTTACACCAATAAGAAGCACAGAACTTGATAGCCAATTAGACCAAAGGAAAGCTATAATAGTTGAAGATGAAAGCTATCAAGAAAAGTTAACAAATATATTTACTGTATGTCAATCATTTTACATATATTACCAAATTTAACCCTCAAAACAAGCATATAATACCCATTTCACAGATGAAGAAACTGGGGCTTTAGAAAATAAGGAACTTGACCAAAGTTATATAGAAGTGGCATTTTAACCAGGCATTCTGACTATGGGGCCCATTATCTTACCATGCTAAAGGAAATTCTCTAAAATAAGGGAAAAGAATCATTTTCAGGGTATTTATATGGAGGACTTTGACCAGTCCTCATCTTCACTGAGTGAAAAGGACAAGATTAATTCATCGTCCTCAAAACTGGATCCTGGGCTGGCAGCATCAGCACCATCTGGGATCTTGTTCATAATGCAAAATGTCAGCTCCTACCCAGAACTACTTAATCAGAAACCTGAGTGTGGGACCCAGCTTCTCTTTAACAAGCCTTGTAGGTAATTCTGATGCTCATAAAGTTTGAGAACCACTGGTTTGAAGCACTACTCCCTTACTCTGGCAGCACCTTAGGATCACTTGAGAACTTTACATAAATAAGATGCTTGGGCTTGTCCCTAGAGATTCTGATTCAGTTGATCTGGGTGGCAGCACAGACAATGGTATTTTAGAAAATGTATCAGGTGGTTCTAATGTGCAGTGTGGTTGAAAACCAATGGCTTAAAATTGAAAGAGCTAACCAAGAAGAAAGGCTGTGAAAGAGCTGGATTTGTTCTGTACAGAGAAAGAATAAACTTACTTGGATATGCCTAAAAACATTTCTGGAGAGTTCTTTAATTCTAGGATTATAAAACAGTGACCTTATTGCCTTTAAAGTATTATATATCTAATTTCTGAAGCATTTAAGGACACAAAGATGACCACATATTAAATAAACTGGACCCAAGAGATTAAGCACCTCCATGGTTCACACTGTTTTGTTGTTGTTAAAGTACTTTATCTCCTAAATTTATGTTTTTAAAGCCTTTAAGGAATAAAATATTTATGTCTCGATCACTTGATGAGCACAAGGTTGACTCTCATCTAATAATTTACAATTGCTATTATGATGACATTTTGTCTCTGATCTCATAAAGCGTTATTTGTTCCTCCCAAAATAAGCAGTCACTGCCTGTGTTGTTATCTCTAACCACTCCAATATCTGATTCACCTGGGATGAATGAATGGGAAAACCACAGTGACAAGTCATCTTTCCCAAATAAATTACAAAAGCTTTAGAGTTACTAGTTGCAACCCATGATATATAACCTGCATGGACTCTACACCTTCCACAAGGAAACCATGAACTTTGGAAATAACTTTTTTCTTGTATTAAATTGCCACCACATGTCTATAGCAGCACTATTCACAATAGCCAAAAGGTGGAAACAACCTAACTGTCCATCAACAGAAGAACAGATAAACAAACTGTGGTACATCCTTACAATAGAATGTTATTCAGCCACAAAAAGGAATGAAGTACTGCCACATACAACAACACGGATGAACCTTGAAAACATTATGCTAAGAAGCCAGACACAAAAGGTCACATTTGGTGTGATTCCACTTATATAAAATATCCAGAATAGGTAAATCCACAGTACAGACAGTAAGTAGGTTAGTGGTTTTCCAGGGATTGCAGGTTAAGAGGGAGTAGGGAGTGACTGCTTAATAAGTACAAGGTCTCCTTTCAGGTTGATAAAGTGTTTCAGACTTAGATAGTGGTGATGATCGCACAACATTGTGAATGTACTAAAAGCCACTGAGTTGTATGCTTTAAAATGGTTAATTTTAATGTTATGTGATTTCACCTCAATAGAAGATAATTTTAAAAATGATTGGCACTACTTCTCCTGAAAGCACATTTGGCATCTGTGTTTTCTTTAGGTTACCATAAGATGCACTGAAGTAAAACATGCTTTTTTCACTTTCATTTTGAAATAATTATAAATAGGAAAATGCAAAGGTAGTATAGGGAGGACCCATGTAATCTTTATTCAGTTTCCCCACCAGTCATATCTTACATAATTAATATAATCAGGAATTGGACATTAGTACAATGAGAGTATATAGTTCTACATCAATTTTTTACTGCAATATTCACTTTATTGTGGTAGTCTGGAATCAAACCTGCAATATCTCCACGGTATGCTCATATTTCTTTTCTCCAGGTAGGACAAACTATGGTTCAGTTTACACCATCATCCCAGAGATAGACTTATCTGAAAGCAAGTTTTTGCTGGGCTTTTTCAGCTTTTCTTACATGTATAGACTCATATAACCACCACCACCACCACAATCAAGAAACAGAAATATTCCACCACCACAAACATCTCCCTCATGCTATTCCTTTAGAATTGTACTCATATTCTCTCCTCAACACCATCCCTAACCCCTGGAAGCCACTAATCTGTTTTTCCATCTCTATAACTCTGTCATCTCAAGAATGTTATATAAAGGGAATTATGTAGTATGTACCTCTTGAGACTGACTTTTTTCATTCACTGTAATGTCCTTGAGATCCAAGTTGTTGTGTGTGTGCATTCCTTACTATTATTGAGTAACATTCCATGGTATGGATGTACCACAGCTTGTTTAACCATCACCTATCAAGGGACAGTTTGGTTGTTTCTAGTTTAGGGCTATTACAAATAAAGCTTCTATGAACAATTGTGTACAGGTCTTTGTGTAAACATAAATTTCCAATGAATATTTAATAGATGCCCAGGAATACAATTGCTGGATTGTATGGAAAATGTATGTTTAGTACTTTTTAAGAAACTGCCAAACTGTTGTCAAGTGTCTATACCATTTTATATTCCCACCAGCAATATATGAGAGATACACTTTCTCCGCATCCTTGCCAAATGTTGATTTAGTATTGTCACTATTCCTTATTTCAGCTGTTCTAAGAGGTGTGGAGTAATATCTCATCATTATCTAAATTTGTATTTCCCTAATGGTTAGTGATATTAAATACCTTTTCATGCACTCATTTGCCATAATATACTCTCATCAGTGAAAGTTCTCTTCATGTCTTTGCCCATTTTTAATTGGATTATTTGTTGTTTTTTATATTGATTTTTGAAAGTTGTTTATGTATTCTACATATGAGTCTTCTGTCAGATATATGGTTTCCAAATATTTTCTCCTAGTCTGTAGCTTGTCTTTTTAATTTTCTTAATAAGGTCTTCATACAGCAAAAGTTCTAATTTTGATAAAGTCTAATTTATCATTTTTTTATGAATAATACTTTTGGTGTCTTCTTTAAGACATCTTCACCAAGCCCTAGGTACTAAAGATTTTCCGATGTTATCTTCAAAATGTTTATAGTTTTACATTTTACATTTAAATGTACTAACCATTTTAAGTTAATTTTTGTATAACATGTAAGGTTAAAGTTGAAGCATTTTTGTTTGTGGATATCCAACTGCTCCAGCACCATTTATTGAAAAAATTATTCATCTTTCATTGAATTGCTTTTGCACATTTAGAAAAAAAAGATCAACTGGCTATATTTGTCTGGGTTTATTTTTAAGTTCTTTATTCTATCCAATTGATCTCTGTGCCTCTCCTTTCACCAGTACCACCACAGTCTTGGTTTCTGTAGTATATCATCATTCTTGAACTCAGATGGAGTGATTCCTACCAATTTATTCTTCTTTTTAAAAACTGTTTAAGCTATTCTAGTTCCTTTGCTTTTCCATATAATTTTAGAATAACTTTGTCTATGTCTATAAAAAATCTTGCTGAGATATTTATAGGATCTGCATGTTAATCTGGGGAGAACTGACATGTTTACTATGCTTTACTCTCCATTTCAGATCTTTGATTTCTTTCATCAGTGTTTTGTAGTTTCCAGCATACAAGTACTGCATATTTTATTAAATTAACACCTATTTAATTTTTTGAGTGAATATAAATGGTATTTTTGTTTAATTTTGGTTTCTACATCTTCACTGTTAGCATATAGAAACATAACTGATTACTGAATGTTTATTTTACATCCTGCTAACTTCCTGAACTCACTTATTAGCTCTAGAAGTTTTTGGTAGATTCCTTAGATTTTTTTTACATAGACCATCATGTCATCTGCAAATAGGGGCAGTTTATTTCTTCCTTTCTAATTTATGTCTTTTGTTTCCCTTTCTTGCCTTATTTCCCTGGCTAGAACTTCTCCACAATCTCTTCTACAAAATAGAAGAGGAGGGACACTTCTCAACTCATTCCACGAAACCACTATTACTCTGATACTGAAACAAGACAAAGATAGTACAAAAATGAAAACTACAGACAAATATCCTTCAGGAATATATC
Organism: Eubalaena glacialis; assembly: GCF_028564815.1. Classification (NCBI taxonomy): domain Eukaryota; kingdom Metazoa; phylum Chordata; class Mammalia; order Artiodactyla; family Balaenidae; genus Eubalaena; species Eubalaena glacialis. The sequence continues at coordinate 59,031,574 of NC_083732.1, forward strand.
AGCAAAAAAATATTAACAAAATATTAGAAAATAAAATCCAGGAACATATAAAAAGAATTACACTCTATGAACAAGTAGAGTTTATTTCAAAGATACAAGACTGGTTCCATATTTGAAAATCAATCAATATAATCCACCATATTAACAGGCTAAAGAAGAAAAATCACCCAATCACATCAACTGCTACAAAAAAAGCATTTGACAAAATGTGACACCCATTCATGGTAAAAACTCTCAGAAAACTAGGAATAGAGGGAATCATCCTCAACTTGATAGTTATGAAATCAATAAACTATAGATCAAATTAGATCAAGGGAGGTGTTATCTATTCCCTGTTATGAATAAGGCACTATTCATTCAAGGGCTGAGGATCCACTATGTCACTATACACATGTTAAAAACCAGTAAATGCAATTACTTAATACATAGTAAAGTCCATCAGATAAAAGTAAGTTTTAAATTCTATGATGAATCCATGAGGATACTGGATGAAAATATATTTCATCCTTTGATTTGGAAAGTCTACCTTAGAAACAAGGTGGGATCCTTGTGTTTTAATCCCCACTCTTTCTTTCACCTATTCATTCAACAAATAGCTATTGAGGGTATACTGTGTGATAGGCACTGCTCTAGATGTTGTGGGTAGAGTATAAAACAAACAGACCAACTTTCATGACACTACACAGCTTATACTCTGATGAGGGAAGATAGAAAAATCAAACTAAATTATTAATATATACCACACTGTATATTATATGGGGATTAGTGTTATTACAAAATAAATAGAAAAGTTAAGAGAGGGAATACTGTAGTGGTGGTGGATTTAAAATAGGATAGTCGGGAAAGACCTCACTGAAAAGGTGATATATGAGCAAGTATTTAAGGAGATGAGTATGCTAGGCAAAATAATGTCCCTCCCCCAAAGATATCCACATCCTAATCCCTGGAACCTTAAATGTGTTATTCTACATGGCAAAACAGACTTTGCAGATATTAATAAGGTTACCAACCTTGAGATGAAGAGATTATCCACATGGGCCTAATCTAATCACACTGGGTCCTTAAAATCAAAGCACCTTTCCCAGCTAAGGTCATAGGGATATGTGACTATGGAAGCAGGATCAGAGAAACGCAATCTTTTTTGCTTTGAAGGTGGAGAAAAAGTACCACTAGCCAATGAATGTGGGTGACCTCTAGAAGCTGGAAAAGGAAAGGAAATGGATTTGCCTCTACAGCCTCCAGAAGAGAACACAGATCTCTTAACATCTTGACTTTAGCCCAGTGAGACCTGTGTCCAAGTTGTAAACTATAAAACTGTAAGATAAAAAATTTGTGTTACTTTAAACGACTAAGTTTGTGGTAACCTGTTACAATAGCAATAGAAAACTAATACAGTGAGCTTATGAATCAAGGAGCAGTGGGGAGGTCAGTGAGTCTGGAGAAGTACAGTATTAGAAGATGAGGTCAGAGTGGAGGGGTGGAGGTAAAAGATTATGAAGGGCCTTGGTGGCCAGTGTAACAACATTAGTTTTTATTCTGAGATGGGAAGCCACTGTGAATTTTTAAACAGAGGAATGTGATCTATCTTACATCGTAAAGGGATAGCTGCTCTGTGGAAGGGCAAGGACAAAAGCCTAGAGCCCAGTGGGGAGGCTCTTTGAATGATCCAGATAATGGTGGCTTCAATGAGGGCAGTGGCTATGGAGATGAGAAGTGGTCAGGTAAATATTTTGAAGCTGAGGCCAAAAGGATTTCCTGGTGGCTTCAATGCTGAGTGTGAGAGATGTCTCAAGGTTTTGACCTAAGCAAATGGAAAGTTAAGTTTTGTTAACTGAGATGGAGAAGACTATGAACAGACTTAGGAAAGAGAGAGAAGAGGAGCTTAGTTTCAGACATGCTAAATTTGAGATATTTATTGAAGAGACAACTAGTAAGCAGCTGGATATATGACTATAGAGTTAGGAGAATGATCCATAATGGAAATATAAATCTGGATATCATCAGGGAGAGTTAGGTGGTACTGGAAGCTGTGAGAGTAGAGAAAATCACCAAGGGAGTGAGGGTGGATAAGAAAGAGAAAAGGCCTAATGATTGGACTCTGAAGGGCCCTAGGGTCAGAAGATTAGGAATATAAGGAGGAATCAGAAAAAGAGCCTGAAGAGAAAAAGCAGCCAGTGAAGTAAGAAAAAAAAACAGGAAAGTATGTCTTGGAAACCAAGTGAAGTACGTTTCAAAGAGGAGGGTGATCAATGACAAACATAGCATTTAGATCAAGTAATATGAGGACTAAGAATTGACCAGTGGCTTAAGCACATGAAGGTGATAGCTGCCCTTGAAAAGAGCAGTTTCAGAATACTTGGAATGTGGGGTGCTGATCCAGAAACACAGTTGGTTTAAGAAAGCCTGGAAAGCAAGGAATTGGAATTAACAAATGATAACCTTCTCAAGGAGATTTGCTACAAATAGCTACATTGGTCTTGGAGAAGGAAGAACCCATAAAGCGTTTAAAAAGGTTTTGCACTGCATTTTCTGCTAACGTTATGGGAAAGTGAGGACACAAGATTTAGACCTCCACCAGTGCTGGTGTGAAACTTGCTAACCTGGACACATTGAATTTATAGATATTGGCTTTGGTCTTATTTTTATATCTTGTTATGCCAGTAGAGTTACTGAAACAGTATCTTTGTACTTGCCAATAAACTATCCTAAACTCTCTTTGCACAAATAAGCAAGATTTACTCTAAGTATTGCTGCCAGAAAATAAGTCTAACTATATACATACGAATGCAATATAACCCCTTTACTTGGCTTGATAAGATTTTTTAAAGTGAATTACTTTTCTCTTTTATGGTAAAAACTTCGTAGTTTCCTATTAAAGGGGGCAGTGACTAGCAGCGGGAGATTTATGCTTGGAGAGGTATATATGTTTTTTGTTTCATTTTTCCCCCTGAAGTATTGTGGGCTTTTCCCCCTTTGACCACTTGTAGGAGAAGACCTCCCGAGTGGTATGAAATGACTTGGCAACATCTTTAGAAATGAAAAGAAAAAAATCCTGTTGCTTGGGGATTTTCTAGCGATAATATCTGGAGAATTATTTTTTCTGGGTTTATACATGGCTTTCCTTAAATTATTTCCTTATATGGGAAATAATCACACCTCCTTCTCAATTCTTTCATTCAAACGCAGCATAAAAAGCTACTGATGAATAACTAAAAGGTTATTTTACCTGGAGAAGCATGATGAAAGGGAAACATAGTTGAACTTGAAATTTTAGAAAATTCGGTTTCAAAAAATATTCTCAAATAGTTACACAAATTTAGTATATGAGCAAGGTGACATCTCAAATCAGTGGGCAAAGAACTTTTTTAAATAAATGGTGTTAGAACAATGGGGTGTCCATCTGGAAAAATATAAAGTTGCCTTCATACTATACACTAATATAGACTCCATATCAATTTAAGCTTACATTAAAAATAAATTATTAGAAAAAAACATATCCTTAGGTTAAATAAGGTCTTTCTAATTTAAAATCTAGAATCATTTTAAAAATTATTTTAATTAATCATTTTGACTACCAAAAAATATAAAAAGTCTGAATACCAAATTTAAAAAAAACAAGAAGCAAAATCAAAAGACATATGACAGAGAAAAAATTATTTGCGATTCATAGCATAAAAGACAAATGCCAAAACAATCTTGAGAAAGAAGAACAGAGCTGGAGGGATCATGCTCTCAGACTTCAGACTATACTACAAAGCTACAGTAATCAAGACAGTACGGTTCAGGCACAAAACCAGACACATAGATCAAAGGAACAGAATAGAGAGCCTACATATTAACTCACACACTTATGGTGAATTAATCTATTACGAAGGAGGCAAGAATATACAATGGGGAAAAGATAGTCTCTTCAATAAATGATGCTCAGTAAACTGGACAGCTACAAGTAAAAGAATGAAATTAGAACGTTTTCTCACACCATAAACAAAAATAAAGTCAAAACGGACTAAAGATCATTAACGATAAAACTCCTAGAAGAAAACATAGACAGAACACTCTTTGACATAAATCGTAGAAATATTTTTTTCGATCTGTCTCCTCAGGCAAAGGAAACAAAAGCAAAAATAAACAAATGGGACCTAATTAAACTTAAAAACTCTTGCGCAGCAAAGAAAACCATCAACAAAATAAGACAACCTACTGAATGAGAGAAAAATATTTTCGAATGATATGACCGATAAGCGGTTAATATCGAAAATATATAAGCAGCTCATACAACTCAATGTCAAAAAAAAAAAAAACCAACCCAATTAAAAATGAGCAGAAGATCTGAATAGACATATTTCCAAAGAAGACACACAGATGGCCAACAGGTACATGAAATGATGTTCAACATCGCTAATCATCAGAGAAATACAAAATCAAAACAACGATATCACCTTACACCTGTCAGAATGGCTATCATCAAAATGACCACAAATAACAGATGTTGGTGAGGATGTGGACAAAAGGGAACACTTGTACACTGTTGGTGGGACTGTTAATTGGTGCAACCACTGTGGAAAACTGTGTGGAAGTTCCTCAGAAAACTAAAAATAGAACTACCATCAGACCCAGAAATTCTACTTCTGGGTATAAATCTGAAGAAAATGAGAACACTAATTCGAAAAGATACATGCACAGCAATATTCATAGCAGAGTTATTTACAATAGCCAAGATATGGAAGCAACTAAGTGTCCATCGATAGATAAAGACACACACACACACACACACACACACACACACACACAAACACAAAATGGAATACTACTCAGCCATAAAAAAAATTTTGCCATTTGCAACAACATGGATGGAACTGGAGGGTATTATGCTTAGTGAAATAAGTCAGACAGAGAGGGACAAATATTGTATGTTATCATGATGTCAAATCTAAACTAGGAGTAGGGGATTAAGAGGTACAAACTACTATGTATAAAATAAATACACTACAAGGGTATATTATACAGCACAGGAAATATACCCAACAGTTTATAATAACATTAAATGGAGTATAAACTATAAAAATTTTGAATCACTATGTTGTATACCTGAAACTAATGTAATATTATAAATCAACTCTACTTCAATTAAAAATTAAAATAAAAAAGAAGAAATTTCCAAAAAAAAAAGAAAATGCAAATTAAGACTACATCAAGCCATCAGTCTAAACAACCATAGTGGCATAAATTCAAAAGTTAGACAATACCAATTTGTGGGCAAGTTTATGGGGAAACAGACAGTCTTATACATTACAGGTAAAAGTGAAAAATAGTATACAACTACCATGAAGAGAAATCTGGCAATTTTTATTTAATTATAAATGCATTTATCCTTTGATAACCCAAGATTTTCCTTTGGGGAATTATGCTACAGAAGCATATGTATGAAAAGATGTATGTTCAACTGTTCCCTAAAACCCTGTTTGTAATAGAAAAAAACCCAAATGCTATCTAACTCAAATTTATATAGTGCGAAACATCCACCCAAGAGAGTACTATACAGCTATAAAAAGCAAGGAGGAAGCTCTCTATGTATGGACAAGAAAAGAGCTCCAGGATATATTACTAACTGCACTAAAAAAAAAAAAAAAAGTCATAAAACAGGGTATATAGTATTGTATCCTTTGTTTATAAAAGAGAGGTGATGGGAGATTGGTTCAAGATGGCGGAGTAGAAGGACATGCTCTCACTCCCTCTTGCAAGAGCACCGGAATCACAACTAACTGCTGAACAATCATCAACAGGAAGACACTGGACCTCACCAAAAAAGATACCCCACATACAAAGACAAAGGAGAAGCCACAGAAGGAGGGGCACAATCACAATAAAATCAAATCCCATAACTGCTGGGTGGGTGACTCACAAACTGGAGAACACTTATACCAGAGAAGTCCACCCACTGGAGTGAAGGTTCTGAGCCCCACGTCAGGCTTCCCAAACTGGGGGTTCAGCAATCGGAGGAGGAATTCCTAGAGACTCAGATATTGAAGGCTAGCGGGACTTGATTGCAGGACTTCGACAGGACTGGGGGAAACAGAGACTCCACTCTTGGAGGGCACACACAAAATAGTGTGCACATTGGGAGCAAGGGGAAGGTGCAGTGACCCCATAGAGACTGAATCAGACCTACCTGCCAGTGTTGGAGGATCTCCTGCAGAGGCGAGGGGTGGCCCTGTCTCACCCTGAGGACAAGGACACTGGCAGCAGGAGTTCTGGGAAGTACTCCTTGGCATGAGCCCTCCCAGAGTCCGCCATTAGCTCCAGCAAAGAGCCCGGATAGGCTCCAGTGTTGGGTCACCTCAGGCCAAACAACCAAGAGGGAGGGGACCCAGCCCCACCCATCAGACAAGCAGATTAAAGTTTTACTGAGCTCTGCCCACCAGAGCAACAGCTAGCTCTACCCACCACCAGTCCCTCCCCTCAGGAAACTTGCACAAGCCTCTTAGACAGCCTCATCCACCAGACGGCAGACAGCAGAAGCAAGAAGAACTACAATCCTGCAGCCTGTGGAAGAAAAACCACATTCACAGAAAGATAGACAAGATGAAAAGGCAGAGGGCTATGTACCACACGAAGGAACAAGATAAAACCCCAGAAAAACAACTAAGTGAAGTGGAGATAGGCAACCTTCCAGAAAAAGAATTCAGAATAATGACAGTGAAGATGATCCAGGACCTCGGAAAAAGAATGGAGGCAAAGATCGAGAAGATGCAAGAAATGTTTAACAAAGACCTAGAAGAATTAAACAACAAACAAACAGAGAGGAACAATACAATAACTGAAATGAAAACTACACTAGAAGGAATCAATAGCAGAATAACTGAGGCAGAAGAACGGATAAGTGATCTGGAAGACAGAATGGTGGAATTCACTGCTGTGGAACAGACTAAAGAAAAAAGAATGCAAAGAAATGAAGACAGCCTAAGAGACCTCTGGGACAACATTAAACACAACAACATTCGCATTATAGGGGTCCCAGAAGGAGAAGAGAGAGAGAAAGGACCAGAGAAAATATTTGAAGAGATTATAGTCGAAAACTTCCCCAACATGGGAAAGGAAATAGCCACCCAAGTCCAGGAAGCACAGAGAGTCCCATACAGGATAAACCCAAGGAGAAACACATCGAGACACATAGTAATCAACTTGGCAAAAATTAAAGACAAAGAAAAATTACTGAAAGCAGCAAGGGAAGAACGACAAATAACATACAAGGGAACTCCCATAAGGTTAACAGCTGATTTCTCAACAGAAACTCTACAAGCCAGAAGGGATTGGCATGGTATACTTAAAGTAATGAAAGGGAAGAACCTACAACCAAGATTACTCTGTCCAGCAAGGATCTCATTCAGATTCGATGGAGAAATCAAAAGCTTTACAGACAAGCAAAAGCTAAGAGAATTCAGCACCACCAAACCAGCTCTACAACAAATGCTAAAGGAACTTCTCTAAGTGGGAAACACAAGAGAAGAAAAGGACCTACAAAAACAAACCCAAAACAATTAAGAAAATGGGAATAGGAACATACATACCGATAATTACCTTAAACCTGAATGGATTAAACGCTCCAACCAACAGACACAGGCTTGCTGAATGGATACAAAAACAAGACCCATATATATGCTGTCTACAAGAGACCCACTTCAGACCTAGGGACACATACAGACTGAAAGTGAGGGGATGGAAAAAGATATTCCACGTAAATGGAAATCAAAAGAAAGCTGGAGTAGCAATACTCATGTCAGATAAAATAAAAGAATGTTACGAGAGACAAGGAAGGACACTACATAATGATCAAGGGATCAATCCAAGAAGAAGATATAACAATTATAAATATACAAGCACCCAACTTAGGAGCACCTCAATACATAAGGCAACTGCTAACAGCTATAAAAGAGGAAATCGACAGTAACACAAAAATAATGGGGGACTTTAACACCTCACTTACACCAAGGGACAGATCATCCAAACAGAAAATTAATAAGGAAACACAAGCGTTAAATGACACAATAGACCACATAGATTTAATTGATATTTATAGGACATTCCATCCAAAAACAACAGATTACACTTTCTTCTCAAGTGCACACAGAACATTCTCCAGGATAGATCATATCTTGGGTCACAAATCAAGCCTCAGTAAATTTAAGAAAACTGAAATCATATCAAGCATCTTTTCTGACCACAACACTATGAGATTAGAAATCAATCACAGGGAAAAAAACGTAAAAAACACAAACACATGGAGGCTAAACAATACGTTACTAAATAACCAAGAGATCACTGAAGAAATCAAAGAGGAAATCAAAAAAGACCTACAGACAAATGACAATGAAAGCATGATGATCCAAAACCTATGGGATGCAGTAAAAGCAGTTCTCAGAGGGAAGGTTATAGCTATACAAGCCTACCTCAAGAAACAAGAAAAATCTCAAATAAACAATCTAACCTTACACCTAAAGGAACTAAAGAACGAAAAACAAACAAAACCCAAAGTTAGCAGAAGGAAAGAAATCATAAAACTCAGAGCAGAAATAAATGAAATAGAAACAAAGAAAACAATAGCAAAGATCAATAAAACTAAAAGCTGGTTCTTTGAGAAGATAAACAAAATTGATAAACCATTAGCCAGACTCATCAAGAAAAAGAGGGAGAGGACTCAAATCAATAAAATTAGAAACGAAGAAGGAGAAGTTCCAACGGACACTGCAGAAATACAAAGCATCCTAAGGGACTACTACAAGCAACTTTATGCCAATAAAATGGACAACCTGGAAGAAATGGACAAATTCTTAGAAAGGTATAACCTTCCAAGACTGAACCAGGAAGAAATAGAAAATACGAACAGACGAATCACAAGTAATGAAATTGAAACTGTGATTAAAAATCTTCCAACAAAAAAAGTCCAGGACCAGATGGCTTCACAGGGGAATTCTATCAAACATTTAAAGAAGAGCTAACACCCATCCTTCTCAAACTCTTCTAAAAATTTGCAGAGGAAGGAACACTCCCAAACTCATTCTATGAGGCCACCATCACCCTGATACCAAAACCAGATAAAGATACTACAAAAAAAGAAAACTACAGACCAATATCACTGATGAATATAGATGCAAAAATCCTCAACAAAATACTAGCAAACAGAATCCAACAACACATTAAAAGGATCATACACCACGATCAAGTGGGATTTATCCCAGGGATGCAAGGATTCTTCAATATACGCAAATCACTCAATGTGATACACCATATTAACAAACTGAAGAAGAAAAACCATATGATCATCTCAATAGATGCAGAGAAAGCTTCTGACAAACTTCAACACCCATTTATGATAAAAACTGTCCAGAAAGTGGGCATAGAGGGAACCTACCTCAACATAATAAAGGCCATATATGACAAACCCACAGCAAACATCATTCTCAATGGTGAAAAACTGAAAGCATTTCCTCTAAGATCAGGAAAAAGACAAGGATGCCCACTCTCACCACTATTATTCACCATAGTTTTGGAAGTCCAAGCCACGGCAATCAGAGAAGTAAAAGAAATAAAAGGAATACAAATTGGAAAAGAAGAAGTAAAACTGTCACTGTTTGCAGATGACATGATACTGATAGTATATAGACAGAATCCTAAAGATGCACCAGAAAACTACTAGAGCTAATCAATGAATTTGGTAAATTTGCAGCATACAAAATTAATGCACAGAAACCTCTTGCATTCCTATACACTAATGATGAAAAATCTGAAAGAGAAATTAAGGAAACACTCCCGTTTACCATTGCAACAAAAAGAATAAAATACCTAGGAATAAACCTACTTAGGGAGACAAAAGACCTGTATGCAGAAAACTATAAGACACTGATGAAAGAAATTAAAGACGATACCAACAGATGGAGAGATATACCATGTTCTTCGATTGGAAGAACGAACATTGCAAAAATAACTATACTACCCAAAGCAATCTACAGATTCAGTGCAATCCCTAGCAAATTACCAATGGCATTTTTTATGGAACCAGAACAAAAAATCTTAAAATTTGTGTTGAGACACAAAAGATTCCGAATAGCCAAAGCAGTCTTGATGGAAAAAAACGGAGCTGGACGAATCAGACTCCTGACTTCAGACTATACTACAAAGCTACAATAATCAAGACAATATGGTACTGGCACAAAAACAGAAATATAGATCAATGGAACGAGACAGAAAGCCCAGAGATAAACCCACACACCTATGGTCAACTAATCTATGACAAAGGAGGCAAGGATATACAATGGAGACAAGACGGTCTCTTCAATAAGTGGTGCTGGGAAAACTGGACAACTACATGTAAAAGAATGAAATTAGAACACTCCCTAACACCATAAACAAAAATAAACTCAAAATGGATTAGAGACCTAAATGTAAGACCAGACACTATAAAACTCTTAGAGGAAAACATAGGAAGAACACTCTTTGACATAAATCACAGCAAGATCTTTTTTGATCCACCTGCTAGAGTAATGGAAATAAAAACAAAAATAAACAAATGGGACCTAATGAAACTTCAAAGCTTTTGCAAAGCAAAGGAAACTACAAACAAGACGAAAAGACAACCCTCAGAACGGGAGAAAATATTTGCAAATGAATCAACGGACAAAGGATTAATCTCCAAAATATATAAACAGCTCATGCAGCTCAATATTAAAAAAACAAACAACCCAATCCAAAACTGGGCAGAAGACCTAAATAGACATTTCTCCAAAGAACACACACAGATGGCCAAGAAGCACACGAGAAGCTGCTCAACATCACTAATTAGAGAAATGCAAATCAAAACTACAATGAGGTATCATCTCACACCGGTCAGAATGGCCATCATCAGAAAATCTAGAAACAATAAATGCTGGAGAGGGTGTGGAGAAAAGGGAACACTTGCACTGTTGGTGGGAATGTAAACTGATACAGCCACTATGGAGAACAGTATGGAGGTTCCTTAAAAAACTACAAATAGAACTACCATACGACGCAGCAATCCCACTACTGGGCATATACCCTGAGAAAACCATAATTCAAAAAGAGTCATGTACCAAAATGTTCATTGTAGCTCTATTTACAATAGCCAGGACATGGAAGCAACCTAAGTGTCCATCATCGGATGAATGGATAAAGAAGATGTGGCACATATATACAATGGAATATTACTCAGCCATAAAAAGAAATGAAATGGAGGTATTTGTAGTGAGGTGGATGGAGTTAGAGTCTGTCATACAGAGTGAAGTAAGTCAGAAAGAGAAAAACAAATACCGTATGCTAACACATATATATGGAATCTAAGGAAAAAAAAAAAAAAGGTCATGAAGAACCTAGTGGCAAGACGGGAATAAAGACACAGACCTACTAGAGAATGGACTTGAGGATATGGGGAGGGGGAGGGGTGAGATGTGACAGGGTGAGAGAGTGGCATGGACATATATACACTACCAAATGTAAAATAGATAGCTAGTGGGAAGCAGCCGCATAGCACAGGGAGATCAGCTCGGTGCTTTGTGACCACCTAGAGGGGTGGGATAGGGAGGGGGGGAGGGAGGGAGATGCAAGAGGGAAGAGATATGGGAACATATGTATATGTATAACTGATTCACTTTGTTATAAAGCAGAAACTAACACACCATTGTAAAGCAATTATACTTCAATAAAGATGTTTAAAAAAAAAAAAATACACACATGCACCCCAATGTTCATTGCAGCACTATTTACTACAGCCAGGTCATGGAAGCAACCTAAATGCCCGTCGACAGACGAATGGATAAAGAAGATGTGGTACATATATACAGTGGAATACTACTCAGCCATAAAAAGGAATGAAATTGGGTCATTTGTAGAGATGTGGATGCATCTAGAGACTGTCATACAGAGTGAAGTAAGTCAGAAAGAGAAAAACAAATATCGTATATTAACACCTATATGTGGAACCTAGAAAAATGGTACAGGTGAACCGGTTTGCAGGGCAGAAATTGAGACACAGATGTAGAGAAGAAACGTATGGACACCAAGGGGGGAAAGCGGCCTGGCGGGGGCGGGGGCGGGGGTGTGATGAATTGGGCGATTGGGATTGACATGTATACACTGATGTGTATAAAATTGATGACTAATAATAACCTGCTGTATAAAAAAATAAATAAAATAAAATTTAAAAAGAAATACTTAACAACAAAAAACCAAACAACCTGATTCAAAATGAATAAAAGACTTGAATAGATATTTCTCCAAAGAGATACAAATGGCCAATAAGCACATGAAAAGATGCTCAACATCACCAATCATTAGGGAAATGCAAATCAAAACTGCAACAAGATACCACCTTACACCCATTAGGATGGCTACTATCAAAAAGATAGAATATGAGTGTTTGCAAGGACATGGAGAAATTGACACCCTTGTGTACTACTAGTGGAAATTGCTACAGTCACTATGGAAAACAGTATGGTGTTTCCTCAAGTAATTAAAGATAGAATTACTATATGGTCCAGCAATTCCACTTCTGCGCATATACCCCAAAGAATTGAAAGTAGGATCTCAAAGAGATATTTGTACACCCATGTTAATAAGCAGCATTATTCGTAATAACTAAACCATGGAAGCAACTCAAGTGTCCGTCAGTGGATGAACGGCTAAGCAAAATGTGGATATACATGCAATGGAATATTGTTCAGTCTTAAAAAGGAAGGAGATTCTGCAGTATTACAACATGGATGAACCTTGGGGACATTATGCTAAATGAAATTAGCCAGTCAGAAAAAGACACATACTGTATGATCCCACTTATATGAGGTACTTAGAATAGTCAAAATCATAAAGACAGAAAGTAGACTGGTGGTTACCAGGGGCTGAGGGCAAGGAATAATGGGGAATTATTGTTTAATGGGTATAGAGCTTCAGTTTCACAAGATGAAAACAGTTATGGGGAGGGACAGAGGTGATTTTTACACAACAATATGAACGTATTTGATACCACTGAACTGTACACTTAAAAAATGGTTAAGATGGAAAAAAAATTGTTTATCATGAAATATATCAAATACAAAGTGTAAATGAAATACATACATATAATTTAAAGAATTAAAAAAAAGAAAAAGAGGGGTGACTAGAGTGGACATGGACAGGGGTTGGACAGGAACTTCTTAATGCTGTTACAGTTAGATTTTTTTTAATCATATGAACGTATAAAGTATCCAAACCAAAAAAATATATAATAAAATAAAAGCAAAGAACTGGAGTCAAATCCTTATTCACTTATAGACTATGTAACCTTGAACAGTAACTTAACCAGAGCTTGGTTTCTTAGTCCATGAAATTGGAAAAACAAACCTTGGTTATCTCAAATTTTTTTCCTTTTAATAGATGATGTAAAACATGTGAAAATGCTTTTGAACCATGTAGTGGTATGTAAGGAAGACATATTATCTTTTATTTTCAGTTTTCTTAAAATGAGTTGCTGGCAAACATACAAAACAAGGCACAATCTAATCAAGCAAGTATATGGACACAGAAGCCTCTAATATTCAGTATAAGTTCTTTATTCATTCTTCTTATTCCCCATTAATTCTTTATTAATTTTTCTAAAATTCTGTCTTACTCATAAAAGCTTCTCTCCAGGCCTAGATACAGTTATAGAACAAAGAGTAGGGACAAAAGAGCTGAGTCACTGGAACAACAGCCCCTCCAAATTCTTCCGTCTGGGGTGTCACTAAGTTGTCTCTCTTCTCTCGGTGGCTAGGTGGTTGTGGGGAGACCTCTGGCCTCCTGTCCTGCTGCCATCCAGAGAATCCACTGCTATACACAATAGCACCATATTCTTATTTCTGTCTACTACTTTTGCCATCTCTGCTATCTCCTCCTCCACCAAATTGACTACTTCTGGGCTCCCACCGCTGAGGAAGGCAGCCAAGTACACGGGCCAGGAATGAGTCATGGGAGCAGCTCCTCAGATTGGCCTCCCACATGCTGCGGCTTCTCCTGCTTCCATTGGTCCCCCTTGTGTAGAGTGGGGAAAACTCCTCCTAAGAAGCTAGGGAGAGCCCAGAACTTGTAGGGCCCAGACAACCTGTGATTATATCTTGCCGCAGCCTGAATGGTATGAATTTTTTTCTTCAGGTCTCCTGCACCTGTTCCCATAAGGGAACTGCACTTCACATAAGGAAGCAATTTCTATCATTCCCCTCCCTTATCTGTGGTTAGCAGTGAGAGGGCTTGGTGTCCCCATTTCATCATTCCCCCCAACCTTACTCCCTCCCCGTCCTTCCACTTGTGGGCAGTCTAATTTCCCAGTGGATAGACCCATGCCTCCCGGTTTTCCTCCCCCAAGTATCACCAGCCTGTGGGGGTTTTCTCTACAGCCACATCTCTCGATTCTGGCCAATTCTTCATTTAAAAGGAAGGACTCTGGGACAGCTACAGATACTGTAGACCTTTTCTGAGATCACTGTTAAGCAAAATTACAATTTTGGAACAGTAATCCCCAGCCTTGGTTGATGAGTATCAGATTTCCCAAAAGACAACAACCCCAAATTTACCAAAATTCCCTCTAAAAATATTTTTTAAAGTTAATTCATTTTAAGTATGACTGTCATATGACACTCTAAGACCTACTATAAGCAAAGTGGCAATGTCTCTCAAATCCCACACATACACTATTCTGTATCTTTCCCAGTTATGGGGTTACTCAGAAGGGAGAAAGAATGTTAATAAAATTTTTTAAAAATCAAATCAAGAAAATAAAGTTTTTAACATCAAAATTATTCAAGTTAACTTCTAAAAGGAAAGATCATAAAAACCATGGGATAAACACATTTCTAAACAGCAGAATTTAAAGAAATACATACACTATTCTGATGAATCCTCTATTAAAAAGAGGAAAAACATAGATATACATCTTACCAGATTGCTATACACTATGGTAAGAAAGAGCATGCATCTCTAATACCAGTGGAATACATTATGTAAATATAAGGGTGCCATGTTCAGGAAATACTTGAGAATTCAGAAATGCACAGCCATCTGCTGAATTACTTTTATTTATCTGGAGCTCAGTTTGGTAAAAATGTCTGTTTCTCATGCATACCCAAAGTCCCCACTAAGAACTGAGCCCAGAGAATTACTGTAGTTTCTCTACAAAGTTTCAATGGCTTCCATAGAACATTTCTAGATTACACCGGGAATTGTTATAAATATTTCCTTACGCCTCTGTCTTCCACTCAGCTGAAAAATCTCTTTTCTTTCTGATCTTGAGTCATTGCTGAAGTGTTACCTATCTGTCCTTGTAACGCCTCCTGGATGGCATGTCCTGTAACCTTGTGCTATGACCTCAGCATGACAGTTGTTCCAATGGTCTGGTTGAGGCTGTTGCATTTACTCACCAGAAGAAGCAGAATGTTGTCTCCTTGCACTTACTGTATGTCTGCTACTCCTGGCTGTCGGCTTCCTGACCGGTTGCTCTGTCAATTTTACTAGGTAAAGGTCCTAAGGGAGGATTTTCTACATAGGTGGACTGCATAATGTTACCAACATCTCCTTAGCAAGAGAGCAAATATTATTGCCCTGAATCTCCAAACTTCATGCTTATGAACCCCAAATGGATCTACAAATAGCCATGGCAGTAAGGATAATTATATCCATGCAATTCTAGGTGAATTATGAACACAATGTACAGGTTAAGGCCCCTTGTACAATTAGCCTAAGATTCAGGCAGTTCTTAAATAAAATATTCTAAAATAATATTTAGAATATTACTTGAGTCATTTTGGAGGCTCAAAAAACACATAACTTTAAACAAGGGAAATTTTCAAAGATCGTAAAATTCTGGCATTGAATGATTTAAAATAAGCCCCTTTATTTTGGATAGATAAGGAAACTATAACTCAAAGATTTTCCCCAGGTCACAATGGTTTTCAACTAGAAGCCAGTTGAACACCACCATAATATTTTCACCATACTTTCATAATTTGTATCATGAAAGACAGGCTCCAAATTAGGATTTCAGTATCCAAGTACCAAAAGCAAATTTTATTTTTCACTTTTAAACTTTACTTCTGAAGTCTACTTAGTAGAAACTTTTCTCCCTTCCCTTTCTTGACAGTCTTACCCGATTTTCATAAAAAGTACCTTCCTATCCCATGGTAGGGTTATTTGACACCTTAAGGGAGTCGGAGATCTTCAGGATAAGTTCCTACATGGCAAACCAAATAAAACATGACTATAAATAATCATGACTGTAAAAGCCAGCCTACTTGCCCATGGCCTAAGAGGAGTCAGAGCAGTAAAAAGAAATAAGGCAAAAGACCCGTATGGTGTTAGGCAAGGACAAAAGGCAATGTGACCTGTTATTCCATTTACATCCCTCTATATCCAATGTGTGTGTGCGTGTGTGTGTCTGTGTGTATGAGTGATATGGGGAAAATGGTAACTATTTTCAGCCATCAGTACTATACTATACTTATAATTTCTCACCTGAACAAGTTGATGCTTGTTAAAGGAGATAAAAGATTCATGGACTCTGACTGTGGTCCCAAAGACCTGGGTTCAAATCCCTGTTCTGACACTTAGCTGCTGTGTGCTTTGGGGAAGGCTCTTAATTGCTTCAAACTTGGGTTTCTTCCTTTGTGACAGGGAAGTCTCCCTCTCAGGGATCATGGTGAGGTTGAAATTAGCACAGGCAGAAGGTCTGTATTCAGAGACCCAATTAGTGCAGTTTTCATTTGTTTTTATAAAGTAAGACATTAATAAATAGGGGGGAAAATGCAAACAGTACAGAGCAAATCAGATTGTTGTTTTTCTTTGCAGACTAGTGATGTTTAAAAACCCTTTCCAAGCATACTATAAATTCTCCTCAAACTCCAAACGGAATTCTTTCTAATGCCATTTGAAAGTTCACTGGGTTTAAGAAACTCTATCTGGGGATGCCATGTCTGATACAAGAGCTGGGTGAAACTTTTGGCCTGGTTCATTTTTGATCCCCTGAGATTTATTTTTTTCCCGTCCCTCCTCCCTCTCTCTCACTCTGTTTTTCTTCTTCCTAGCACTGCCCCTGATAACTCCCTGGGCAGAAGTTTTTCTTTGTAATAGTCTGTGCCCTTCTGCAAGAGGCTTAGTGAGAACTAAAGAGGGTGAGGCATAAATGGGTGAGACAGCATAACCCATGCACTCCCACTCCTCCCAGCCCCAAAGAGTGCTCTTCAGTAACCTCTGTCCTGATCCTCCTTTCCTTTCTGGTTTAGCTTTTTCATCTGTTCAATGCAAGGGTGAAAGGTCACTGGGCAGAGCCACACTAATTGCACTAGGAAATCTCCCAGTAATGCGAGGACATCAGGGAAAAAAACCAAGAAAGAAAAAATAGAAGCACGAAGGAGAAACTGCTGCCAAAAACTGTTATTTAATCACTTTGGATTTATTTAGAGCATATTGCTCTGCATATAAATATGAAACCAAACAAACCTCTAAGCCAGCCTATTTAGACCAATTTGATATTTCAAGGGAAACTAGAGCTGTGCCTCTGTGATGCCAAAATATCTGGATTAAAAGTGAAAAACTATGTCAATAAACAAACATCTGTTAAGCCTATTACCCAGATCCAGCCCTGTGCTCGGGCACTGATGAGAGGATAAGAGAAGTAGAATAGAGTGCTTCTCTTTAAGGAGCTTACAGTTATGGCAGTAAACACTAATAACAATAACATCCTGGCTATCAGCCCACCACCACACACATGCTGATCACTCTCCTGTCATTTTATTTATCTCCTATTATTATTATTATTCATTTATCTCCTATTATTTTTCCTTATAGCCTTTATCAACTATATCTCTATTTATCCATCTTTTTATCCATCTGTCCTTCCATCCATCTATCCATTTATATCTGTATCTCTCTCTCTCTCCTACTATCTATCTATCTATCTACCTAGAGATTATTTTCTTAGTCAAGTAAGTTCATGTAATAAGTTCCTTGAGAAAGGGGGCTTGGTTTTGTTCACTGCTATAACCCTGGTGCAAGAATACAGCCTTGACACAAAATGTGACACTCAACAAATATTTTTGAATGAACTAATGATACAGAGCAATGAGATATTAACAAGAGAAGTCAAGAAAATCTTCATGGAGAAAAGACATCTTCAGCTAAAACATAAAAGACAGATAGAATTTGGATGGATAAGAGGATGGGCACAGCATGCCCTTAGATGCCAGGGCTGGAACGGCATAGCATAGACAATGTGAGGAAATATTCCCACCCTCTCAAAATAAATGTATAGGACACCACTGTCTGGCTGCCTGGATTTAGGTAAAGTATTAGAACTATTTCTTTAATTTACAGATGTTAATATCATTCAAACATGGTTTCCAGGTATCTGTCTTATCTTTTTAGACGATTGCAACCCAGGACCTTCATTTAAGGAATGGATCCTCATCATTTATCCAAATAACTGAAACTCAAACTTTAGGGAATTCAGCAAATGACTAGCTACTATTGATGCCTGGCTTTTTGTCCTATGATTTCTGATCTATTTTGTCCTTCCTGCTTTATAGCCACTTGAAAAGTAACTCAATATACACTTTCCCCCCTTTTCACTAAAACCAATCCAGTGTGTGGTTATATGTGACAACATGGCCAAACTGTGAAGACATTTTACTAAGTAAAATAAGCCAATCATGGAAGGACAAATACTGCATGATTTCACTTTTACATGGAATCTAAAATAGCCTAACTCATAGAATGAGACTAGAATGGTGGCTGCCAAGGACTGGAAGGAAGGGGAAATGGGGAGTTTCTAATCAACAGGCATAAAGTCTCAATTATGCAAGATAAGTAAGTTCTAGAGGTTTGCTAGACAACATTGTCCCTATAATCAACAATACTGTATTGTACACTTAAAAACTTGTTACAAAGGTAGATCTCATGTTAAATGTTCTTACCACAATAAAATAATGTTAAATAAAACTAAAGATAATTTAATAAGCAAACCTTGAGACTAGAAACCCTGTCTTCTGCTTATTCTACTGGCTACACAGTCCCCCCACACAAGGCCACACACTTATTCTTTGGTGATAACCTGAGATCCTAGGAACAGGTCTTAGCCCAGCAGAAGCTATATGAGAGTTAATTCTGAAGATAACTTGATCATTGCTAAAGAAACCCATGAGTTTACTAAAGAGTACAAGATTAGAATCCAAGAATCATCATCATTTCTTATTTAAGCAAGAGATCTCAAAAATAAAATAGTCATATTATTTCCATCTTGAAACATGTTGGCTGCTGTTATATGCATGTAATGTGACTATCTATGTATGGCCATCACTATTATAGGCAGTAAGATCCAGGTTTAGTTTGAGCTATGTTAAAAATACATAATAGCAATGGGTGACATGGGTTGCAGTGGACTCCTGATAAAGAAGTTCAGTTGATCCTGACCTTGGACCATTTATTTAAGCACATTACAGAACAAGCACAACTTCCCAGCTAGCTTGCAACTTAAACAGTTTGGTATTAATTCTTCTGTTGAGGCAGTCATTTTTACATAAATATTTGTTTGGCAGTACAAATTATCACACCGGTGAAAATACGGTGGCATTCCATAGCCCTTCATTTCTCTTTTATGAGCTTCCTTTTTTTCTCTGCTGTCTCTTAATTCAAAGGTTCATTTTTTCCTGAAGTCCTTGCATGCTCTACAGTTTTCCTGGTGGCTCTAGGTCAATTTGCCTATAGACAATTTGCCAATGTATAATTAGCCAAAAGGCAATTTTCTAAGTGGCTAATTCTCTGAAAGCAATTCCCTGAAAAGGACAGCTTTTGCAAATTGCTTTCTGGTAAAATGGTACATGTTCCTCCCTGGATGAGTAACCTTATCCACTCACAGGGATTGAACTACCACTGTATACTCATGTCTCCCACATCCACTTAAATATTCAACTTGTTCCCTAGGCACATTAATGTGTCTAAAGGTCTCCTTCCCATTACTCTTAGTTCCAAGTTGTTCCTCTAGTATTTCAGATCTCAGTGAAAGTACCACTTGTCACCAACTTTCCCAAATCAGGAACCTGAGTCATTATAGATTCATTCATCCTCTCCTCACGCTTTACATACAATCAATTGCCTAATCCTGCTGATTTTAACCTCCTAATTAAATGGGAGAAGGCAATCATCAGATCTGTGTTTCCCATAGATTCCTAAGTGCTTCTCAATCAATCACCTTCTCTTCATTATTGTTGTCTACTGATGAAGGTCGGGCCTGTCCCATCTCTCTCTGGGCCACTCCAGGACTATAACAGTGAGACCATAATTAATGCATCTAATTTTTCCCCTTTCACATCCTTCTTCTGCTTTGCTACTAGAATGAGCTATACTCCCATATTTTAAATTATTTTCAGACTCCCTATTGTCTATAGCAGTGGTTGTCAAAAGTGTATTCCATGAAACACAAATCCTGCAAGATGATCTGCTCAAATAAGTTTAGAAAATGCTTCAAATCCTGCAAGATGATCTGTGTTCAAGTAAGTTTAGAAAATGCCGCATACTATATCCTTCTATTACAACATCATAAAGGCCGCTGACATAATAAAGGTCCTGAAAAGACCTGAAGTAAAGAAACACATAACACTGTATAACCCAGAATATCCCACAAGCATTTGACTCATGATCTCTTTTTTTCCAAAGTAACCGCTACTAACAAGCAGTGGAACACAGGTTGAAAATGCTGGCATATTGTGATTTGAAATAAAGGAAGGAAGTAAAGTAAATGGATTGACCCAGTCCACTACTCCTGTCTTATTTTCTGCCCTCTCCACCCTACATTTCACATCCTGAGAATCCTGTATGACTTGCCGTTCCTCATGAGCAGCATGTTCCTTCCCATGTGTCTTTGGCTCCCATTACCTGAAATGCCCTATTCTAAACCCACCACCCACTTCCACCTTCTGACTAACTCCTACTCATCTTTCAAAACACGTCTCAAGTTTCATCTCCTCTAGGAAACTTCTTCTGACCTTTCTAACCTATGTTTGGTTTCTCTCACAATGTCCTCCTACTCATCATAGCACTTACTATCTTTTAACTAAGACTAGCTTTATTTCCCCCATTTGTGCAATCTCCTCAGGGACCAAATCATTAGTACAGAGTAAGTGCTCAAAAAATAGTTGTTGAAGTGAAATAAACCAACCCATAATGAGTAATAGATAATAATATAAAGTTTTAAAGAATTTATAAAATATAATAATCCCTCAATATTTCAAAAATATATTTGAAAAACTTTTTTTTTAAGTTTATAGTATGCATCTTATTTCTTTAATTAATGTCATTTTGTTTAGTAATGTTATTGATGATTTGCAATAAAATTTTCCTTCTCATTTGCATTTGCTTGTTTCAATCATTCATATCAGATATTTAAATATTTTTTTCTTTACTAAGAATGAGGAAGAAAAAGAAACTGCTTGAATATTTTGGTGAAAATATTCACCAGGGCAATTTTCTACAGTGGAAATTAGCCAACACCACTTTGGGTCTTGAAATATAAACACTAACTAAAATCAATGTAAAGACACTGAATCCATGTCTTTGCATGACCTTATTTAAACAACAGCCGTTTTTTATTTTATTTGCTTCAAACCTACCAAACCTGTTTGGGCCATGAAGCAGGTCTGAGCCAAGCCTCCTATGTTTAGCTGTACACAAAAGATGACAGCTTTTCTTCTGGGTAAATTGACCTCACGCCACATTTCCCCTTAAACCTCAGCTTCCTTGTATTCAAGATCTAGAGTTCCAAGGGTAAGCAGAGATTATTGACCAAGTTTGACAGCCTTATTACTTACTTATGAATACAGTTTGTGCCCACAGGTGTAACGTAAAACAAACGTTTGCACTGACTATTCACTAATGCTAACTGACTTACCTCATAGTAAAGAAGATATCTCCTTCATGTATTCATTCACTCACTTGATAAATATATGCTGAGCACCTATTACGCGGCAGGTACCATGCTGTCACAAAGGCCATAGTGTGATAATAACAGTAATAATGCTATAAATAATAGCTGTATGAATTGAGTACATACAGTGGGTAAGGTGCTATGCTAAGTCATGTATGTATATTATTGCATTTGACCCTTACAACAAGCTTGTGAGGTCAGTGCGTTGCTATCCCTTTTGATATATTAGGACACTATGACTTAGAGACATTGGTATAGCACTGGAAATCACAGAGCTAGCAAACATCAGAGCCATGTTTAAATCCAGACAGCCTGTCTCCTGAGAAGCCCCTTTTTCTTGGTTACAAGGCAAAACAGCTTATCAGTGGTCACACAATACCACACTACCATCAAACTTTCCACAGACATGTTCCCTGCCTGACCACTATCATGCTGCATCGAACAGCATTGAGCAGGAACTGTTTCAGGGGTTATGAAGTGACAACAAAAGCAGAGGACATAAAATTAAAATGTTTATTTTTTAATTAAACAACTTTGGAGCATAGGTGCTGGCAAGTATTCGATGAATATTAACTGATTGTAGTTAATGGTAAACTGTAGTTAATGTGGTTGTACTGTGTGACCTTTGAGGTACCTTTCAAACAGGAGATTCTGTGATTAAAGAGGTGGCTTAATCTAGTTGTTTCTAGATTCCATCTCAAGATGACTGTCTCTTGAAAATCACATTCAACCCAGGCTATTTTCAAAGGACTAACTTGGACTAAGCAAGATACTCAGTCATATTTACAACAAATTAAAGAGGTTATCTACAGAGAAACAGCCAGTTAGGACATATTTTGTCTCAACTTGTATCCTGTGAGAAAATGGAACTCAAGGTAAAAAACAGAGCCAATTTGTTGTATGGCATCATGGAAGGAGAGTCAGGAAGAAATACTAATTTATCCAGTTGTGTAACAAATGACTTTTCTAGGTAGTAAGCTATTCTAAAATGGTGATAAATGTCTTCTATAGATCCAACATACTAGAAGTTGTTTTATAGAAATTTCATCAGTGCAATAAATTATGGTGGATCCTGAATGCACAAAGAATACAATTCTCCAACATTCATCTTGTAAACTTCCTGCCCTACCCTACCCCCTGGATCACTTAGCCATATATTCTCCCCACAGGCCAAAAAATAAGATTGTTCTAACAATGTGTTTCCTGACTAATTTATTAAGATGGTTTCTTAGGTTATACAATATTCCCAACCCAAGAGCCACTCACTGGCAAGAGAAAATAATCCCTTTTTCAATTAACAAGGAAAAAATATCAGACCAAATTCCAAGCTATTTGACCACTTTGACCTTGGTCTTAGACCTTCTTCACATTTCCATTAGCTCAGAGGTGAACTCCAAATCCCACTTTGGAGTTAAGTTTTGTTTAAAATACTATTTAGTAAAAAAAAAAGTAATTTTTCTAGTTCTCTTGGAATTTAAATGTCAGTAAGGTAATAACCAGGTGCCAAGGTGATAGGTTGCTATAACATAATATGATCCAAAGTCCATTTATGCACAGAAGCTCTGGGCTTTGTGGCAAGAATTAAAATGTTGTACACCAGTTCCTATATCCTGAATGCATCTTTTACCCGTGGGAAGCAACATTTTCACAGGAATTTTTGGAGCTGGGTCAACCAGTGACCTGAAATTACATTTAAGTCCAGTGTCCCTATGTTCCTTAAGGAGGCATTTATAGAAAACCAAATAAAATATCTTACATAAGCCAGTAAAAATTGTAGCAACAGTATGATCATGCTATAATCACTGCCATTGAAAAAAAAAAATAAAGTTTATGTGAACAGAATTAGAGAGTACACCAACAGTTTAGCTCCTGATGGAAACGCTCCAACTTTAATCTGCTTTAAGGACTCATTTCCTAGTTATTAAAAGCACCACCCTGGGTAACAGATCTTGCTTCAAATCCTGCCTTCCTCACTCACTGGGTGACCTTGAGTATGTAACAGAAGTCTCAGTTTCCACAACTATACTTCATAGAATTACCATGTGGTTTAAGTGTGATAATGTAGATAGAAGTTCTCACTATAATGTTTGGTACACAGAAAGCACTCAGTAAATATTGGCTGCTAGTTTTTATCCATTCAACCAACAATTATGGAAAGTCTACAATTATCAGCGACTAAGCTATGGGGAACAAATAAAAAAGAACTAAAAGCAGGATGATAATACAGTTAAAACATAGTTTTTAAGTTTTGTTTTGTTTTTTTAATGTCTGTGATCTTGGGTATTTTTCCATTGGCCTTATTTCCTCCAGTGGCTTGTAAGCTACTCTATATGCTGTATCCGCAATTTCTTTTGAATAGCTTCTAGCATACAATGATTACTTTGTGGTTGACTAATTTTTCTCTGCCACAGGCGAGTTCTGAAAGTTTATGAGGTATATACTCAACCAATAACATAGTTAAGGCTCAGTCAGACTTTCTTACACTTGATCACTTGTCCATGAGATCATATCATGGACATCTGAATATATCGACAGGATTAGAGGACCTTTATAAAAGCAAGACCTCTAAAAACTAACTTGTCTTCCCAACGAGATGGCTATACCCCAGAAGAGACTTGGCTTTTTCAGAACTGTTCAAGATATCAGGGGTCAGGATCTCATCAGGATTTAGCTGCTGTCCTGTCTTCACTTACCAAATTTGCTACTGTGACTCTAAGCACATGGCAAAAGTGTCATGGATTGCTTTAAAAACCATGTATGTGCATGTGTACACTTGTGCATATGTGCTCTGTGTGTGTGTGCTTTGAAACTTACCTGTGGAAACAGTCCATCTGCAAATGACAGAAGGGAGTTACAAAAAAAATTGTATTTAATGCTTAATTAAAATGTACAATATACATAAATATATAGCTCAAATCAGTGGTGTAATATTATAAACCAATGACATAATCACACTGTCTTCTGAACTTAATGTTTTAATATTCATTATATGGTTCAACTTGCTGTTTTACTCAAATAAAAATCTCTGTAAATTTTATTGTCTTTGGCTCATTAGTTTGATCTTAAAAGAATTTTGAAACTAATTTTATTAAATTTTGAGCTGTGAATCAGTTTTCTTTTTTAACTCTGGATAAAACTTACCTTAATTTTTATTTTCACGCTATGAGTACAATCCAGCACTGGCCTCATAAAAATGACTTTAACTTTCTAAACTCAACATCAGGTTATGACCCAGGTTAAGACTCGAGGATTAGATCTGTTTCTAATATAATTCATCTTAAATTCTTTTTGAAACAGAGTAGGGAAATGCTACTTTCCTGGGTTAGAATGGTAGTTCTGTGTTGTCACTGATTAATGATAGGAAACCAACCAAGTCACAATTTCTCTGGGTCTCAGCTTTCTCACTAATAAACTAAGAGAATCAGACTAAATGAGTACTTAAGCTCATTGCAGTTTTTAAACTCTATGATTCTTCGTTTCAATTAATAGTTAATGTTTAGATCATCTGATGAATGCAAAACAAACCATGTTTTTAAAAATTAATGTAAGCATATATATATGTATATATACCTCAAAAAACTTAACTGTGAATGAATATTTGAGTTGAGGCTTAAAAAGTTTCCTTAAAAATACTTCTTACTATGAGTTAACTCCAAATAACTACTTGAGAAACCTTTTTTTTTTTTTTTGAGGAACTGCTTGGAAGAAATAATTGTGTAAGTACAGGCAGGATGACAATGAAGATTTTACAATCAGAAAGATCTAGATTCAAATTCAGGGTTCATGATATCATCTTGGGTAATTACATAATCTCCTGGGCCTCCATTTCTTCACCTGTAAAGTGGGGATAATATGTACCTACTAAGGTTGCTATAAAGATTAAATGAGACATATAAGGCATCTAGCATGGCAACTGGTTCATGATAAATACTCAAATATTATCCACTTTCTATTTTTCTTTCTGGAAGTCTTTGCATTAAGGACAAGAAATTCTTGTTTCAGTAGAAACGAGTTAAGTTGATAGGCTGTGAATCTCTTCAGTCTAGGAAGGCAATGTTTTATAGTGGTTACCAGTGTATATACTTCAGGGAATTATAGACTTGCATTCAAATTCAAGCTCTGTACTTACAACCTTGGGACCATAGGCAATGTATTTAAGTTCTCTGAGATGTAGTTTTTCATCTGTAAATTAGTTATTGCAAGGCTTAGAAGAGAGAACGTAGCGTAGTATCTATATCATCATAACAACACAATAAATGGTGGTTATTTTTAATATGTTTATGTTCTCCAAACTTGAAACAGTAACTCGAACAGAGAAGGAAATCAATTAATATCTCTGAAGGAATGATTGGGCAAATAATTTTTCCTTGGTTGATGAACAACACCCAGAATTTCTGTGTGTCCTCTGGGAGCAAGGCATGCCCTGGAATCCCACAGCTTCCTATGGAAGGCATGTCATTTTCAAAGACGTCTTTCTTGACATGAAAACAATGCCATGTAAACCACCTGTGTTCTTTTTATGGAACCAACTAGGGATTCCTCATGTTTTTTGTTCTCAGTTAAAAACCGGTTCCATGACATTTTTCATGGGTGTGCCCCGGTTGTCTGTAGCCACATATTTTGGGGGATGTGTGTGTATGGAGCAGTGGATATGGCTAAAAACTTTGGGAAATCTGAAATAAAGGTTAGATCTGTCCCACAGGGTAATCATGAATTGGTGCATAAAACAGATCTAAAAATTGTTTACTTACATAAACATTAAAAGTGAAGAAATACTGGCACTTAAGTAGATTTAAACAGCAACAATAACAAAATAACAGAGTATTTATACTTAGCTGGGTAGATATCCTAGAATCCAAAAGTATCAAGAGTTCTAATACTAGAACATTTAAAATTATATCATCATTTTAGACTGACATTTACAAAACAACAATAATGTGTGGGCTCCCTCTGCTGGATCTTTGGACTGTGAATACCAGAAAGGGGTTTTATTACTTCATATTTGCCCAATCAACCAGATTATTCCGTGATGAAATTAACACAAAGAAGTGATGATGATCCATTTCAAAATCCACAGTAAAACAATCTGCCAAATAAAGAAGCTGAAATTGGTTGGGAATATCTTTTTCTGTTAGTGTTTAAAAAAAAGTGATTTTGTTTTAAGTAGGAGACAGCAGATTTGTTTATGCTTTAAAAAGGAGGCATAGATTTTCTTTGGAGAGGGGTCACATGTGGTCCATAGTACCTGTTGCCAGGGTAACCATGTCCTCTGTCTATACATGTCAAGGCCAGTTGCCTCATTTAGAGACAATCAGACTATCAGGTCAAAGGAAACAGAAAATGCAAATCATGATGTTCATGCTGTTTCAGAAAAACTACAATGTGATTATCCTGCAACTCAACTCAGAGAAGTTTTCACTTTAATAATGAATTTCTTTAAATGTTACAAATATTACTGTCTCCTTAAAATAATTATGTTCTGGTGAATACATAGGCACTTCATGCCTTTGCACTGGGGGCTTTCTCTATTTATTGAACTTGGAAAGGAGATGTGAGGACAAAATGTTCTTTAATAAAATTAGAACTTTTCTCTTCCAAGAGTCATAAAACATTTATCCAAAACTCTATAAAAATATTACCCCATTTAGCTATGAAGCACTTCTGAATAAGGTTCTTTTTTTTTTAAGTGCTCAATGATCCTGAATTTAGATGCTGAGTTTAAAAACTGTTTGCTGAAAGAAGACTATAATTAGTGTAAGGAATACTGAATTCCACTCGGAGAGTGGCAAGTTATTGGTTGGCTTTGTGTGTTAATATGAAGAACAGAAATATAACTTGACGCAGAAGAGTGGAGTTTGATCTGTTCCTTAGTTTAGTGTAGATTTTGACAGTGAGATGCACAAAATGTAAATATGAAAGTGAGTGCTGATGTATTCATTAAAAAGAAAAATTTATTTTACTGTTTCATGAACTTTACATTCTTATTATTCATATTTTTTAAAAAGTTTAAACCTTACTTTATAGGTATTGATAGTGGTCTCCATATCAAACATAGCCACAGATACATCAATATAGCTAAAATTACCTATTTTATAATAGCTCTGGAAAGGTAACCAAAACAATTCCTTAAGTTGAAAAGTCTCACTAAATTAATATCTTCAGGGATGATACATTTCCTTATTTTGCTTGAAAAGGCTAACACATATTTCCTCAAAGTTTTCATTTTTAATTTTCTCTTTTATGGCACATTTTGTTACTAAATATTTCAAAAGATATTCCTCCAAAAGGAGTGCATAGCTATTACTACTTCTTTTCATACAGGGTTTCCCCTTGGACCCACCTCCCAAGGGAGCTGGAGAAACTAAGAGGAAAACGTATTTGGGGAAAGATATGAATGTAAGATGAACTATAAATACAGTGACCACATGTTCCAATTTACTGAGGACAATCGTGGTTGATGCCTGTTTTCCTGACATAATTATTAACAGTGACATTTTATTCTCAAAAATGTCTGTTTTCAAAGATAAATTATATGACCATCCTATTTATAGTCTAAACACTTCTGACTGCATTACCATTTGTTTTTTAGAATATCATTTCCAAATGTGCATTTACCTGAACTCTAATTCCTCCATATATCAGGATTTCTATGGTTAACATGCAACAGTCTTCTTGGAGAGTCTAAGATACAGTCACATATTTAAGGCTGCTCGACTTTGCTTACTCCCAAAACTCCAAAATTTTTGGACTAACTACCAGCCCCACCATGTTTTTTTGCATAATGCTTATTAATATAATGCAACATGGAGCTAAAACTATCCATAGTTACATGAGTGCTCAGTTCCAATTGGCACAGAATCCGTAACCTCACTCATATACTTATTTCGCTATACCCCACCTGAAGGACTAAAATTGTGGGGAAACAAAGGTACCCATTAAAATGCCAGCTCCAAGAACCTTGCTAGAAAATACCAAAAGGGCTCCAATTTGAATTAAAAAGTGTTCATAAAGTACAGGTCTAAACTGTTTAGTTAGAAATTAGATCTCATTTCCCCAAGCATTCCCACTGAATTCAGTTGTTCTCTATTTAGTGCTTATTATGTTCAAAACACTTGTTATGCACTATTGAGGATGCATAAGAGAAACTGTTGTATCCAGGGACTTACAATGGGTAAAAGAATCCTCTCCACTCCGATCTCGCTTACTCCATTCTACCTTATTTTTCCTCACAGCACTACAGGCTTCTACCACCCTATATCATTTTCTAATTAATTATGTTTACTCTTTGTTTTCTGTCTTCCCAAATAAAATGTAAATTCCTCGAGAGCAAATGTTTTGTCTGTTTTATTCAGTAATTTATACAAGCATCTAAAAAGAAGTTAGCACAAAGTCTATGTTTAATCAATTTGTCTTGAATGAACAAATGAATGAATAAATGAACTCCTTAAACAAAGTTTTAGTCATGGGACCTAGCTCACAGTGGCTATGTTTTTTGAAGAATGAAGGAATGAATGCATAGATTCATGAGAGTACAGGGCTGGATCTCAGAGTAGGACACAAGACTGAGAAGGTATTTAGGAACAGAGCATGGAAAAACTTGAACGTCATGTTAATGGCCTAGTTACCATTTATTATGATATTACTCTGGGTCGTGCACTGTGTGAGAAATAATAACAACATCTTCCTATAACAAACCCAGAAGGAAGTATTATTTCCCCATGTTAGATGAGAAAACAGAATCTCATGAAGTTTAAGTAACTTCTAAATTACATGCAAGTTAGCCGTGAAGCTTGGATTCAAATCTAATTTTCTGTGACTCCAAGATTTATGCTTATCATGCTGCCTTTCATTAGGCAAGTAGAAAGCCATAAAGATATGTGAGCAATGGAGTAAAATCTCTGCCTTGTGTTTTTACAGATAATTGCCACCATTATGAGTGATAGATTATACAAAAGGGTGAATGTTAGATCCTAGTAGCAGTTGGATTCCAGCTCTGGAACTCAGAATTCAGGACAGGCTTGTAGATTCCAGAGCTGGAATGTCCAAGACAGTGGCTACTAGCCTCATGAGACTACTGAGTGCTTAAAATGGGACTAGTCCAAACTGAGATGTGCTCTAAGTGTAAAGTACACACTGGATATTGAAAGACATGGTACAAATAAAGGATGTAAACTATTTCATTAATAATTTTAATTGATTACATGTTAAAATATTTAATATGGATATACAAAATTAAATACAGTAGGTTAAATTAATTTTTCTTTTACTTTTTGTATGGTGGCCTCCAGGAAAATTAAAATCACATATGTGGCATGCATTTTATCTCTCTTGGACATTACTATTCTAGTCATTCTCATAAGGGAGCCCTTTCAAATCTTAAGGGATCACAGAAGGATCAGCTTAGAGAAAGTAGGCCAAAGAAAGAATCTTGAGAATCTAGAGAGAAGCCTACATTTAGGTGCTGGGTAAAGAAGGAGGAGATGGCAAAGGAGACTAGGGAGTGATCCAGGATGACAGTATCAAGACGGAAACTTGGCCACAGGTTGCAGAAAGGCCAGGGATGATGACAACAGAAAGAGGCTGCTAGATTTGCCAATTAGGAGGTTATTTGGTTTTAGGACTTTTCACAGAGTGGTTGTGGTGGAAGCTAGTTTAAAAAAGGGAATAGGGGTGGGACTCAAGATACATTTTTAAGGAAAGGGATGATGTTAACATGTTTGCAAGTTTAGTGGAGGGGAAGAAATTAAAGATTCAAAAGGAAGAAGAGATCACTACGGTAGTAAGGTCCCATTACCAGTTTTAGAAAAGTAACTTGCATAGAAAAGGATTCAGAATACTTTTGCTCTGAGGCCACAAGGAAGGAAAAGAAATTCAGAGATTTCACATGATTTTATTTCCTATATTCTCTGAAATGGAAGAGACAAGGTTATAGTCTGAAGACTGAGGCTGAATTTGAGAGCTTGAGAAGTATGAGAAAGCCTTGGAAAGACACAGTAGTATGTCATCACTATGGAATAATAAAAGATTGGGAAATGAGCAGTGAAGAGCCAGTGGAGTTTGGATAGCATAAATATTCAGGAGCATAACTGACAAAATGATGTTGCTTTCACCAACAGAGCTAAGTTTTCTGAGGCTAACCCAAGATTAGAAATTGACCAAGTAAGTGTGACTGAAGAACAAGGGGCCTCTTCTCTTGCTTCTGTGAAAATAATGAAAATTGTAGAACAGGATGCCCAGATTGGATAAAAAAAGCTTTCAAAGCCAAGAGGGGAGATTTGGGAGGAGAAAGGGAGGCAGTAGCCATTTTGTAGCATATACACTTTCCAGTCTGGGGACTGATCTCATTGGTATGAAGCAGTACTTGGGTCAGGTATGTGTATTTAGCTCTGTAAGGCAGGGCCTCAGCTACTGCAGACTACCCATTGTCAGAAGCAGCAAGAACAAACATGGATTTCTGTCCATCCTTACGAGGTTCTAGCTCATCCTCATGGGATTCCAGTCTGCTGGTGACTGTCTCTTTCTGACTGCCTACCCTGTTAACGTCTAACCAGCACCAGACACAAAGACAGCCCCGCAGGAACTGTTTATCCAGTCCCACAAGCTAATTCCCTGTAATTAATCCTTTGATTTGTATTATAGATATATAAAATAAATCTATATTCCTACTCTTTCTTCTCCAGTTGAATCCTGACTGATACAGAATTAAAAGCCTAGGAAAGATGGCAAACCCTGCAGTTTATTTGTTCTTTTTTAAATTGAAGTATAAATGACGTACAATACTATATGTTTGAGTGTTCAACATAGTGATTTGATATTTTTACACATTATGAAATGATCACCACAATAAGTCTAGTTCCCATCTGTCACAACACAAAGTTACAATATTATTGACTATACTCCCCATGCTGTACATTATATCCCACTGACTTATTTTATAACTGGAAATCTGTACCCCTTAATCCCCTTCAACTATTTCACCCACCCCGCACACATCCTCTGGCAACCACCTATACCTGTTCTCTATACCTATGAGCCTGTTCCTGTTTTGTTATGTTTGTTCATTTGTTTTTATTTTTTAGATTTCACATATGAGTGAAATCATAGGTATTTGTCTTCCTCTATGTGACTTATTTCACTTAGCATAATACCCCCAGGTCCATCGATTTTGTTGCAAATGGCAAGATTTCATTCTTCTGATAGCTGAATAATATTCCATTGTATATTTATATAACCACATCTTCTTCATTCATCTATGCCTGAGCACTTAGGTTGCACCAATATCTTGGCTCTTGTAAATAATGCTGCAATGAACAATTAAGTGGACATAGTTTTCCAAGTTAGTGTTTCCATTCTTTTTGGAAAACACCCAGAAATGGAATTGTTGGACTGTATGGTAGTCCTATTTTTAATTTTTTGAGAAACCTCCATACTATTTTCCATAGGATCTATACCAATTTATTTTCCCACCAACAGTGCAAGGGTTCCCTTTTCTCCACATCCTCACCAACACCTATTATTTCTTGTCTTTTTTATTATAGCCATTCTGAAAGGTATGAGGTGGTATCTCATTGTGGTTTTGATTTGCATTTCCCTGATAATTAGTGATACTGAACATCTTTTCATGTGCCTTCTGGCCATCAGTATGTCTTCTTTCGAAAACGTCTATTCAGGTCTTCTGCCCAATTTTTAATCAGGTTGTTTGTTCTTTGATATTTATATGAGTTCTTTATATATTTTGGATATTAACCCCTTATCAGATATAATTTGTAAACATCTTCTCCAATTCAGTAGGTTGCCCTTTTATTTTGTTGATGGTTTCTTTTGCTGTGTAAAAGCTTTTTAGTTTGATATAGTTCCATTTGTTTATTTTTGCTTTTGTTGCCCTTGCCTGGGGAGATACATCCAAAAAATTATTGCTAAGACCAATGTCAAAGAGCATACTGCCCATGTTTCCTTCTAGGAGTTTACGATTTCAAGCCTTACATTTAAGTCTTTAACTCAATCTACATTGAGTTTATTTTTGTGTATGGTGTGAGAAATTGGTCTAGTTTCATTCTTTTGCATATAGGTGTCCAATTGTATGGTAGTCCTACCATACAACTGGACAATTTTCCCAACACCATATATTGAAGAGACTGTCTTTTCCCCATTATATATTTTTGCCTCCTTTCTTATAGCTCAATTGATCATGTAAGCATGGGTTCATTTATGGGCTTTCTATTCTGTTCCACTGATCATGTGTCTGTTTTTTGTGCCAGTACCATACTGTTGTGATTACTATAGCTTTGTAGTATAGTTTGAAATTAGGGAGCATGATACCTCCCACTTCATTCTTCTTTCTCAAGACTGCTCTGGATTTCCAGGGTCTTTTGTGGTTCCATACAAATTTTAGGATAATTTGTTCTAGTTCTGTGCAAAATGCATGGGTATTTAATAGAAATTGCACTGAATCTGTAGATTGCTTTGGGTAGTATGAACATTTTAACAATATTAATTCTTCCAATCTATGAACACTGTATATATTTCCATTTATTTGTGTCATCTTCAGTTTCTTTCATTAATGTCTTGCAATTTTCAGAGTACAGGTCTTTCACCCCCTTGGTTAAATGAGGTGTTTTTGATACAATTATAAATGTGTTTTTGATACAATTATAAATGATATTGTTTTCTTCATTTCTCTTCCTGATAGTTATTAGTGTGTAGAAATATAACAGATTCCGTACATTAATTATGCATCCTGCAACTTTACTGAATTCATTGTTCTAACAGTTTTTTGGTGGAGTCTTGAGGGTATTCTATAAAAAGTATCAAGTCACCTGCAAATAGTGGCAGTTTTACTACTTCCTTTCCAATTTGGATGACTTTTATTTCTTTTTCTTGTCTGATTGCTGTGGCTAGGACTTCCATTACTAACCTGGATAAAAGTGACAAGAGCGGGCCTCCTCGTCTTATTCCTCATCTCTTAGAGGAAAAGCTTTCAGCTTTTCACCATTGATTATTAAGTTAGTTGTGAGTTTGTCATACGTGTCCTTTACTATGTTGAGGTATATTCCCTCTATATCCACTCTGTTCACAGTTTTTTCATGAATGGATGTTGAATTTTGTTAAATGCTTTTTCTGCATCTATTGA
This sequence comes from Eubalaena glacialis, assembly GCF_028564815.1. NCBI lineage: Eukaryota > Metazoa > Chordata > Mammalia > Artiodactyla > Balaenidae > Eubalaena > Eubalaena glacialis. Next base: position 59,065,689 of record NC_083732.1, read on the forward strand.
GATGATCATATAATTTTTATCCTTCATTGTGTTAATGTAGTATATCATATTCATTTTAGAATACTGAACCATCCAGCATTCCTGGGATAAATCACACTTGATCATGGTGTATAATCCTTTTAATGTATTGTTGAATTCAGTTTGCTAATATTTTGTTGAGGATCTTTGCAACTATGTTCATCAGGGATATTGGCCTGTAATTTTCTTTTTTTATAGTGTCTGTCTGACTTTGGTATCAGGGTAATGTTAGCCTCATGGAATGAGTTTGGAAGCATTCCTTCATCTTCACTTTTTTTGGAATAGTTTGAGAAGAATAAGTATCATCTCCTTTAAATGTCTGGTAGAATTCACCAGTGAAGGCATCTGGTCCTAGACTTTTGTTTGTTGAGAGTTTTTTTGACTACTGATTCATTTTCAATTTCATTACCAGTAATCAGTCTTGTTCAGATTTTCTAGTTCTTCCTGTTTCAGTCTTGAAAAATTGTATGTTTCTAGGACTTTATCCATTTTTTCTAGGTTGTTCAAGCTGTCAGTATACAATTCTTCATAGTAGTCTTCTATGATTCTTTGTATTTCTGCATTATCGGTTATAACTTCTCTTTCATTTCTGACTTTATTTATTTGGGCCCTCTCTCTTTTTTTTCATGGTCCCTCCCTTGTGGTTTGACAAATCTGTTTAGTGTTATTTGTTGTTTATCTATTGTATGGTTTACTTTGTGGTTACCATGAGGTCCATAAATATCAACCTATACATATAGCAGTTACTTTAAGCTAATCGTGGCTTAAGTTCAAATGTATTCTAAAAATACTACATTTTTACCTTCCTCCCCCACGTTTATGTTTTTGACGTCATATTTCACATCTTTTTATTTTGTGTATCCCTTAACTACTTATTGTGGTTATAGTTGATTTCACTACTTTTGTCTTTTAACTTTTATACTAAATGTGGCTGATGCCCTGCCTTTGTTATATAATTGCCTTTACCAGTGAGATTTTTTTTTCATTTATTTTCTTATTTCTAGTTATGGCCTTTTCTTTTCCACTTAAAGGCCCTTAAACATTTATTGTAAGGCTGGTTTACTGGTGAGGAACTCCTTCAGTTTTTGCTTGCCTGGGAAATGCTTTACCTCTCCTTCAATTTTTAATGACAGTCTTACCTGGTAGAGTATTCTCGATTGTAAGTGTTTTCCCTTCAGCACTTTAAACATATCATGTCTCTCCCTTCTGGCCTGCAAAATTCTTCTGAAAAATCAGCAGAAAGCCTAATGAGGGTTCCCCTGTATGTGACTCTTTGCTTTTCTCTTGCTGCCTTTAAAATTCTCTCTTTAACTTTTGCCATTTTATTTATATGTCTTGGTGTGGATCTCTTTGGATTCATTTTGTTTGGGACTCGCTGAATTTCCTTGACCTGGATATCTGTTTCCTTCCCTAGATAAGGGAAGTTTTGAGCCATTGGTCTTCAAATAAGTTTTCTATCCCTTTCTCTTTCTTCTCCTTTTGGGACCCCTATAATGCAAATATTATTATGCTTATTCATGTCCCAGAAGTTTGTTAAACTATTCTCTTTTTTTGGGGGGGGGGAGGTTTATTTATTTATTTATTTATTTATGGCTGTGTTGGGTCTTCGTTTCTGTGTGAGGGCTTTCTCTAGTTGCGGCAAGTGGGGGCCACTCTTCATCGCGGTGCGCCGGCCTCTCACTGTCGTGGCCTCTCTTGTTGCGGAGCACAGGCTCCAGACGCGCAGGCTCAGTAAATTGTGGCTCACGGGCCTAGCTGCTCCGTGGCACGTGGGATCTTCCCAGACCAGGGTTCGAACCCGTGTCCCCTGCATTAGCAGGCAGATTCTCAACCACTGTGCCACCAAGGAAGCCCTCTCTTTTTTCTTTAAATTCCCTTTTCTTTTTGCTGTTCTGATTGGGTGATTTTCACTATTCTGTCTTCCACATCTCTGATCTGTTCTTCTGTATCATCTATTCTGCTGTTGATTCCCTATAGTACATGTTTTTCATTTTAGTTATTGTGGTCTTCAGCTCTGATTGGTTCTTTCTTATATTTTCTAACTCTTTGTCCTTCATTCTCCTCCCAAATTTGGTGAGCATTTTTATGAACATTATCTTAAACTCTTTATCAGGTAAATTACTTATCTCCATTTCATTAGGGTTTTTTTCTGAGGTTTTATCTTACTCTTTTGTTTAGAACATATTCCTCTGTCTCCTCAATTTGTTTGATTTTCTGTGTTTGTTTCTATAAATTAGGTGAAACAGTTACCTCCCTCTCCCAGTCTTGAAGGCATGGTATTATGTAGGTACAGCCCCCATGTAGACTGCATGTTCTGGGCAGATCTGGCTGGCTGGAGACAGACTGGGTGTGAACTAGGGCAGAGGTCCCAGGGCATGCTGCATTGGGGCTGCCTTGGTGGGATGGCTAGAGTTAGAAAAGGTGTAAGCCTGGGATCCTGGTGTGTGCCCTGACGGGTCAGCCTTGGCGAGATAGCTGGAGCTGGGATGGGCATGGGCAGGGGAACCCAGGGGATGCTTTGCCAGGGATGCCTTTGGGGGATGGCTGTAGCTGGTGTGGGCCAGGGCCCTGTGGCACTCTGGGGCAGCCTTGACAAGCTGGCTAGAATGCCTGGACTGTGTTCCCACTGGTGCTATCAAGGTGGAGGAGGAATGCAAAAAATGCAGCATCTCCAACCCTGGAGAGAGTTCCAGCAGTTCCCTGCCCATCTGGCAGATGCTCTAGGGCTAGTAAATGGATTTCCTTCACATATAGTCTAGATGCCCTTTAAAATCACTGTTTTTTCACTGTTTCCCAGGGTGGCTGAGTCTGCACGCAGGGCCCTCGGTGATATCCCTCCCTCCTGCAGGTTGCAGTGTCAAAGGTGGGGTTCCCACTGATACCATATCTCTGTGTCTCCTACCCATCTCTATGTGCTCCCTCTATCTTTTCTTGCGCAGAAGTTGTTCGATCAGCCCTCAGTTACTTTTCAGGAGGAATTGCTCTTTATGTAGGTGTAGATTTGGTGTTTCTCTGGGAGGAGGTGAGTTCAAGGTCGTCCTACACTTCCATCTTGGACCAGAACCCAATTTATTCATTCATTTATCCATTTATTCTAGGTGCCAAAATCATACGTCATATAAGATATGGGTCTTGAAAACTTTTCATTAAAACAAATGGGTGGAATATAATTGTCTGCATGGAGCAGAGTGGGGGCTCAAGGCAGGGATGGTCATTCTGCCTGACTTGGATTTCAAATTGAGATTGTTCTCTATTCTCTAGAAGGTACATTTGAGAATAAGATGAAAACCAATCACTCCTTTGGACCCCAAGATATTAAACAAGTAAAAGGAGAGACTGATGCTTGGAAGAGGTTTTCAAAAAATGATGTAGGTTCCTAAGTTTTAAAACTGTAATTCCATTTCAAACATCACCTATTCATGATCCATCACTCCAAATCCACTCGTTCTCTCATATTTCATGAGCAATAATTTCCTAAGTTCCTCAAATACAAATCACCGTACTATTCTCTACTCTTTTTTCCCCCATTTCTTCCAGCACCATTAGCCATCCTGTCCTCTGCCACTGCCTCCCCAGTTGGCCATCAAAGTTTGTTACATCTACTTCAGGACTGTCTCCTGCATGAATATTCTCCTTTGCAACTCTGCTGCTGCACTGCCATAAGTAAGACTATCATTATTTCTCACTTGTACATTTTCGTAAGCTTTCTAATGGATATTTGTGCTCCTAGAGTTCCTACAAATCATATCCAGTCACTCTCCTGCATAACCTTCACTGAATCCCTTCTAGAAACATTTCAAACTCTATCACAGTAACCTTTCAATCAAGGCTCTGACAAGCATTTTCTACATCTCCCATCATTTCTTATTATCTATCTCCACTGGATTTCTTCTGGTCATTCCTAAATAACAACATGCCTTTCAGAACTTTATGGCTTTTGCATGTGGTATTCCTCTGGCTTAGAATGCCCTCTATATCCTTCTACTTATGATAAATTCTCCCTAATTCTTTAAGACAGGTTCAAGTTCTCCATTAGGCAGACTCCCTCTTTGGTGTCCCAGAGCACTGCATGCTAACGTCTTCTCTGACACAAGTTCTACATTAAATAATAATTATCACTTTACACAGATGCTTCTTATTGTGGCACTGTCATCTACTTAGGGCTATGACAACCACATACTTGGTAATGTTCTGGCTGTACATAGAAAAGTCTTCAGAAAAGTTTATTAGTTCATTAATTAATGAATACCGCAGAGAACCATATTTCAGATGGAGGTTTACAATTACTGCTCAGGTCCTCAGGCTAGTCTACAGAAATCTATTTAATCTATACTGTAGTTAGAATAAATTTGCCACATATTGCATTCTAGAACTTTGAATGCAAAAAAGATAATATTTCAGTCGTTTAATGAGCTAGACCTTTATTATAGGCTGGCCCAGGAAGCCAGTCAAAATGTATTCTATTGTTTCTACAGGAAACTGTATTCTTCATTTTACAGGGACAAGGGAACATAACCACTCCAGAAATGAGAGTTCCCCAGCTGCAGCCATGCAATCTGCCAGGTAAATGGGAAGAAATGGAGAGCAGAATGCAGAAACAGTTTTTATTTTTCCTTCACAAGGCATAGCTGCTGGGCCTTGGCATACAATGAGAAGTTAGTAAGTTTCAAGTGTACAATTTCTTCACCATAATCCAGAACATCTTCAGCTATATCAGAAAAGGAAGAGACGTGGTATTCACAGAACAGCTCTTGCTCTTTCGGATATCCCTTTCTGCCCATGCATTCTACTGCTGTCTGTTAAATTATCTTTATGTGTGGATATTTGTAACCCTGGTTACTGATATTTTAGGGAGTGCCTCTGAACGTTAAATTAATAGTGAAATTCTTTTTCACTGTATAAAATTCTCCTGAATTATCTCAATAATAGCATTTTTCATCTAAGCAGTCATTTGACAAATTTTGCTTGAATGTCTACTATGTATTAGCCAACATACTAAGCACTGGGGAAAGAAGTAAATTATTCATAGCCTCAGGAACAATCAGTCAATAAAAGTTTACATGAAGTAATACACAGAAGTGACAAAGATAGATTATTTCTGCCCTCACTGAGTTTATATGCTAGCAGGAAAAAAATGTGTATAATTATAATGTGATTTATATAACCAATAATTGGGTGAGTTTAAAGCACAGAAAGGTAGTCCCTAATCCATATGTGGGAGAAACACAGGTAGGAAGGGCAGTCGTTGTGGACAAGTTAAAAAACAACCCCCAATTATTATCACCTTTGGTATTCATACTTTTGTGTAATCCCCTAACTCTGAGCGTGGGTGGGACCTGTAAATTGCTTCTAACCAACAGAATATGGCAAAAGTGAGGGGACTTCACTTTCATGATTGTATTTCATAAAATCATGGTTTCCATCTTTCTAGTAGACTCTCTCTATTGCAGTCTTGGCTTGCATACTTTGACAAAGCCCTCAGACAACAGGCCTCAAGGAACTGAACCCTGTCAACAATTATGTAAGCTTGGAAATGGATTCTTTCCAAGTTGAGTGTTCAGATGAGACCTCAGCCCTGGTTGACACCTTGGTTGCAACATCATGAGAGACCCCGAAGAAGGACTCAACTCAGCAATGCCTGGATTCTTGACCCACAAAAACTATTAATGATAATAATAAAGGATGCATGTTTTTAAGCCACTAAGTTTGTAGTAATATTGTTAGACAGCAACAGATAACTAGTAAAGCAAGTAAAGTATTAAAGGAGATTGATGCCTGAGCTAAGTATCAAAGAATAAGACAGGTGGCATAACATAATGAAAAGCATTCTAGGCAAATGAGACAGCATAACTAAAAGTACATAGACAGGAAGCAGTGGGGTTTGATGAGTGCACTACAAGCATTTCTATGTTACTGAGACCACAGATGCAAAGCATTGAGTAGTGGGAGAAAAGGAACCAGGGGTGTTTGAGCAGGGGTTACACTATGAAGGATCTTTTATGTCATATTAATGATTTGGATTTTATCTAATAGGCAATAAGAAGCCACTGAAACATTTAAGAAGGGAAGAAACAATGGAGAGTTTTATGTTTTATATAGACCACTCTGGAAACTACATGGATAATTTTGAGTGTAAAAAGGACCAAAGTCACCCTCTAGTTGACAGACTGTTCCCAGCGGTAGGCCACTACATTAGTTAAGGTAATAGAGGATGAGGACTAGAACTATGTAAAGGCTGGAAAGATGTTGACTGATTTGAGAAATATTTGGCAAGCAAAATCAGCAGGACTTGGGAATTTATTAAGAGCAGGGAGGAGGAAGTCAAAGATGATGCTTTGTTTTCTAATTTGGATAATCATTAGTGATGGTTCCATTGTCTGGGATCAAGAATGCAAGAGGAGAAAGAGCCCATCTAGGTCCAGGGGGTTACACTGCTGCCAGTAAATCTTCTCCAGTAACCAGACACCATGATTTGGACTCAAAAGGAAATTTACTTGTGACATGTGGGAATTAGTTCAAATCTATCATCACTTCTTTATTGGTGTTACATTTGTGTTTTGTTTCCTCTGGTGAACTGAAATAACTTCAGTATTCTATGTGAAATGAACAATGAGACATCAACTCTAAATCATGTCTGTTTTGTCAGAAAACAGATATAGAGGTACAAAAGGATGAACACTTTATCCAGCTATATAATCCTGGTTCCCCTCCTACCTCTATGATCACTGCTTTTCTTTTTCTTTCATTTCCTCCTTCTAGCTTCCAAAATGGTCTTTGATATTCTAACTCTGAAGGTGTTTTTGATGCCAAAGTCTTCAATCATGCCTCTCTTCAGGTATGCCTCAGATCTCTATCGCTTATTTCACCCTCTATCTAACTGCTTGCCTTGTGTATCTATCTTGGTATACATAATAAATTTCTATCATAGATCTCACCATTGGCTCAAACAAACCATCTATAAAGCGATCTTAGACATTTTTAGAAGACTGACTTTTTCTTCTGCTGCTCTGTCCCTAGTCAGTAATCATATCAGCATTATCACAGCATATAGATTTTGAAATATTCAAGTAGCTCTCTTTTTTCCCCTTCTCACCCTCAAAGGGCATTACAAAATTTCTGCCATGTTTTCATACAAAGTGGTTCTCTTTTCTTTTCTATCCCCACTATCTCACCCTCAGTCTTGGCCCTTTAATATTTTTGTAATCCTAACAACAAAGAATCCTAATTTACACCCCAGTGTTTTATCTATTATACTGATCTGTTTCTTTATAACATAAATTCTCCCAGAAAACATAATATTGAACTACTTTCTGAAAAAAGAATTCTCAGTGGTCCTCTGTCCTTAATCTCTCTATTATTTTCAGTAGCGAAAACAATCTCCTTGAGGGCAAATTGTTGTTATTATTCCCAGTGCATATTCCAAAGAATCAGAATCTCCTTTGGAATTAACCTTAGGCTCAGTGCTCTCTGTAAAAAAACCTTAGGCTCAGTGCCCTCTGTAAAAAAATTGTTGCCACCTTAATCAAGAAAGTATACTAAATCATTTGGTTAAGGGAAGAATATGATAGGAAGATGGAGAAGAAAAGGGGAGATAAGGGAAAGGAGTTTCATATAAACTCACCCAAGTCTGCTCAAGTTCAAATGAACCAAAGCAAATTGTATAAAGAAAATAATTTCTTAAATAATAGAAAAAAATTATAATACATTTTTAATGCTCTTCTCATTCTTCTCTGACCCTTCTTTGTCCCTGCTACAGTCCATCTGCTGTCCACTCCCTAGCCATTGGTATATCTGAAGTTCTGTTTTTAGGTCACTGATTTCCTTATTTTTCCTGTTGTTTCTGGTCCATCTCATCAAGTCTTCTGATTTCAATCTCTATCACTATGCTCCAAGACTCAGATCTATCTCTCTATGCAGGGCTCAGCCCTAAACTTCAGACTAATTAAACGTTCCATTTACCTTTTCATCCAGGTTACTGTCTTACCCAGCTAATAGCTGGGTAAGGAAAGCATGTCCTACTTAGACATGCGAGATTTTAAAACCACAAAAACTAATCCTCAAAGTTTCTCAAGCTAAGTAAGATAAGAAATTTATTCTGTGACTGTTATCAGAAAAGTATAGTCTTAATTAAGCTCAAATCATTTTACTCATAAAGTTAATTCCCATTGTAATTGTAATGAAGTGATTTTTATTGGAGAGGTTTGACTTTTTAGAATATTACACTTTAAGTAGATCAGAAAAATATATAATTATCTACATGTTTTGCTTTGACATTTTTCAAAAATATATAATTACCAATTGATATCAACTGGTTGTATCAGTGAAACCAATTTAAACTCCAGGGTTCCAATAGTCTCTAAACCTTTGGCACACTTTCATCTCTGTGTCCCTACACTATGCTGGACTAAGCTATCTTGGCAAAGCTCTCAAAAAGAGAACACATATTTTCACAAGAGTGAAAAATTTTTAATTTTAAACATTTAGAAATGTGTCAAAGCGAATGGTTTTAAGAAGCTGCTCTATATTTGGTAGAAAGCATGGTCATACACATAACTGTTTTTGAAAACTCTGATGATGTATTTTTAAAAGATTATATTTAGTCCTAGAAAACCATTTACAGACAACTGAATTATTCCAAGAAAAATTTAGGGCAAACTCTCAGTGCAATTCTGTTAGGTGAACATTTGTGCATATATGTGCTTACTTTGGGATTTATAAACAATTAAAAGAATCATTGAATTGCATCTCAAAAACCAACTGAATTACTTTAAATTTTTTCAAACTTCAGGCAGTCTGACTTTTCCCTTTCAAAAGGAGTCACTAATAAGAAAGAAAGGAAGAAAGAAGTAGCATAATTAAACATGCTTTTACAAAGGTATTTTTTTTTTTAGGTATCAGGTTTTTTTGTTTTGTTTTTGTTTTTTTAAAACATCTTTATTGGAGTATAATTGCTTTACAATGGTGTGTTAGTTTCTGCTTTATAACAAAGTCAATCAGCTATACATATACACATATCCCCATATCTCTTCCCTCTTGTGTCTCCCTCCCTCCCACCCTCCCTATCCCACCCCTCTAGGTGGTCACAAAGCACTGAGCTGATCTCCCTGTGCTATGCGGCTGCTTCCCACTAGCTATCTATTTTACATCTGGTAGTGTATATATGTCCATGCCACTCTCTCACTTTGTCCCAGCTTACCCTTCCCACTCCCCGTGTTCTCAAGTCCATTCTCTAGTAGGTCTGCGTCTTTATTCCCGTCTTGTCCCTAGGTTCTTCATGACCTTTTTTTTTTTTAGATTCCATATATATGTGTTAGCATACGGTATTTGTTTTTCTCTTTCTGACTTACTTCACTCTGTATGACAGACTCTAGGTCCATCCACCTCACTAAAAATAACTCATACAAAGGAATTTTAATTGTGCTTGCCCATATACCAAAAATATCATTTATAACTTAATTCATGTAAGCTTATTTCACAGTAGAGGTATAATTTAATTTGACGAGCTATGGTAAAGAATGATTTATAATTCTCAAGTCTTTAGACTCAACTTCTAATATAAAGCCAGTTATAATGTTATAACACACACACATTAAAAACTATTTTAAAATTACATTAAATTTCACATGGCAAGTTTGTATTTAAGCAATTTAAGCAGTATGTGTGTTTAAGGAGTAAAAATTCGGCCTGACTAAGAAAAGGACAGAACAGATTCTCCAGCCTAAGTTCTCAAATATAAAATGTTTAAGAGAGTTGAGTGATATGCATAATCCAAAGGGCAGCAAAAATTGGTATTCTATCCTCATTTTTTTATAATTAAGTAGAGTCAAGAAAACATTAAAGACCAATTTGAAATATGTTGGTGGGACTCAAGAGACATCAAAAAAATTTTAAATTTAAAATATAAGCAATTTAAGACATCAAGAGAACCACATTTAATTTTTTCATATGAGGTGTTTACACAAAGACTGTTTAAATTCTGTTATTTTTGGAGAAGTCTTTTATCAAAACAAGCTGGAACATCAAAGTAAACACAATTACACATATAAAGCTAAGATGCAGAAAAATATCAGCCAGATAATCGCTATGTCCAATTTTCACAATCACTTTGAAATAGAATTTATCATGAAACTAAATGCAGTCGGCTGCTTTTACGGAATGAAAATAATCCCACCATAAATTTTAAAAATGTATAGAAAATAAGGAAGAGGTGGAGAAAAGATGATGGAGTAGAAGGACTTGGGAGCACCTCCTCTCACATAAACACCAAAATCACAACCAACTGCTGAACAACCATCGGAAAAAAGACTGGAAACTACCAAAAAAGATATTCTACATCTGAAGACAAAAAGAAGCCACAATGAGATGGGAGAAAGGGCACACTGGCAACATAATCAGATCCCATTCCTGCAGGCTGCGCAGCCAACAAACTAGAAAATAATTATATCATAGAGGTGCTCCAACAGGAGTGAGAGTTCTGAACCCCAAGTCAGGCTCCCCAGCCTGGGGGTCTGGCATCAAAAGGAGGAGCCCCCAGAGCATTTGGCTTTGAAGGCCAGCAGGGCTTGATCGCAGTAACTTCACAGACTGGGGGAAACAGAAACTCCACTCTTACAGGGGACACACAAGGTCTCATGCACATCAGGACCCAGGGAAAAAGCTGTAACTTCATAGAAGCCTGGGCCAGACCTACCTGCTGGTTGTGAAGTGTCTCCTAGGGACGTAGGGGGCAGCTATGGCTCACTGTGGGGACAAGTTCTCTGTTGGTGGAGGTAGCAGGGAGTACTCATTGGCATGAGCTCTCCTGGAGGCTGCCATCTTGACACCAAGACCTGGCCCCACTCAACAGTCTGCAGGCTCCAGCACTGGGACACCTCAAGCCAAACAACCAACAGGGAGGGAACACACAGCCCCATCAATCAGCACAAAGGCAAACTAAAGTCTTCCGAGCCCAGAGCAGCTTCTAAACACACCCCTTGACGTGCCTCTGCCCACCAGAAGGACAAGATCCAGATCCAAACGCCGGTAGGCAGACACCAGTCCCTCCCACTAGGAAGCCTGCACAAACCTCTAGACAGCCTCAGCCACCAGGGGGAAGACACTAGAATCAAGAGGAACTATAACCCTGCAGGCTGTGGAACGGAGACCACAAACAAAGAAGGTTAGACAAAATGAGACAGCAGAGAACTATGTTGCAGATGAAGAAGTAAGATAAAACCCCAGAAGAACAACTAAGTGAAGTGGAGATAGGCAATCTACAGAAAAAGAATTCAGAGTAATGACAGTAAAGATGATCCAAGATCTCGGAAAAAGAATGGAGGCACAGACCAAGAAGATACAAGAAATGTTTAACAAAGAGATAGAAGATATAAGGAACAAACAAACAGAGTTGAAGAATACAATAACTGAAATGAAAAATACACTAGAATGAATCAATAGCAGAATAAATGAGGCAGAAGAACGGATAAGTGAGCTGGAAGACAGAATGGTGGAAATCACTGCCACAGAACAGATTAAAGAAAAAAGAATGAAAAGACATGAGGACAGTTTAAGAGACCTCTGGGACAACATTAAATGCACCAACATTCACATTATAGGGGTCCCAAAAAGAGAAGAGAGAAAGAGACTAAGAAAATATTTGAAGAGATTATAGTCAAAAACTTCCCTGACGTGGGAAAGGAAATAGTCACCCAAATCCAGGAAGTGCAGAGAGTCCCATACAGGATAAAGGAGGAATACACCGAGATACATATTAATCAAATTGACAAAAATTAAAGGCAAAGAGAAAATATTAAAAGCAATAAGGGAAAAGCAACAAATAACATACAAGGGAATTCCCATAAGGTAATCAGCTGATTCTTCAATAAAAACTCTGCAGGTCAGAAGGGAGTGTCACTATATATTTAAAGTGATGAAAGGAAAAACCTACAACCAAGAATACTCTATCCAGCAAGACTCTCATTCAGATTTGACAGAGAAATCAAAAGTTTTACACACAAGCAAAAGCTAAGAGAATTCAGCAACACCAAACCATATTTAGAACACACACTAAAGGAACTTCTGTAGGTGGAAAAGAAAAGGCCACAGCTAGAAACAAGAAAATTACAAATGGGAAAACTCACCAGTAAAGGCAAACGTACAGTAAAGGTAGAAAATCATCCACACACAAATATGATTTCAAAACCAGCAATTGTGAGAAGAGGACAGTACAAATGCAGAATATTGAAAACACATTTGAAATTAAGAGACCAGCAACTTAAAACTATCTTGTATATATATAGACTGGTATATCAAAACTTCATGGTAACCACAAACCAAAAATTACAATAGATACACACACACAAAAAGAAAAAGCAATCCAAACACAACACTAAAGACAGTCATAAAGTCACAAGAGAAGAGAATAAAAGAAGAAGGGAAGAAAAAAGACCAGAAAACAAATCCAAAACAATTAACAAAATGGCAATAAGAACAGACATATTGATAATTCCCTTAAACATAGACAGATTAAATGCTCCAAACAAAAGACATAGACTGGTTGAATGGATACAAAAACAAGACCTGTATATGTTGTCTACAAGAGACCTACTTCAGATCTAGATACAGACTGAAAGTGAGGGTATGGATAAAGGTATTCCATGCAAATGGAAATCAAAAGAAAGCTGAAGTAGCAGTACTCATATCAGACAAAATAGACTTTAAAATAAACTGTTACAAGAGACAAAGAAGGACACTATATAATGATCAACGGATCAATCCTTGATCATTGACATAACAATTGTAAATATATATGTACCCAACATAGGAGCAATATATAAGGCAAATGCTAACAGCCAAAAAAGGAGAAATCAACAGTAACACAATAATAATGGGGGACTTTAATACCCCACTTACATCAATGTACAGATCACCCAGACAGAAAATCAATACGGAGACACAGGCCTTAAATGACACATTAGATCAGATGGACTTGATTAATATTTACAGAGCATTCTATCCAAAAACAGCAGAAAACACATTCTTTTCAAGTGCACATAGAATATTCTCCAGGATAGATCATATGCTGGGCCACAAAGCAAGCCTTAGTAAAATTAAGAAAACAGAAGTCATATCAAGCATCTTTTCTGAACAATGCTATGAGATCAGAAATCAACTACAAGAAAAAAAACTGTAAAAAACACAAACACGTGGAGGCTAAAGAATATGCTACAAAATAACCAATGAATCACTGAAGAAATCAAAGAGGAAATAAAAAAATACCTAGAGACAAATGACAATGAAAACACGATGATCCAAAACCTATGGGACACAGCAAAAGCGGTTCTAAGAGGGAATTATATAGCAATAAAACCTTACCTCAGGAAATAAGAAAAATCTGAAATAAACAACCTAAACTTACACCTAAAGCAACTAGATAAAGAAGAACAAATAAAACCTAAAGTTAGTAGAAGAAATCATAAAGATCAGAGCAGAAGTAAGTGAAATATAGACAGGAAAATAGTGGAAAAGATCCATGAAACTAAAACCTGGTTCTTTGAAAAGATAAACAAAATTGATAAACCTTTAGCCTGCCTCATCAAGAAAAAAAGGGAGAGGGCTCAAATCAATAAAATTAGAAATGAAAAGTGAAAAGTTACAACGGACACTACAGAAATACAAAGGATCGTAAGAGACTACTACAAGCAACTGTATGCCAATAAAATGGACAACCTGGAACAAATGGACAAATTCTTAGAAAGGTATAACCTTCCAAGACTGAACCAGGAAGAAATAGAAAATATGAACAGACCAATCACAAGTAGTGAAATTGAAACTGTGATTAAAAATCATCCAACAAACAAAAGTCCAGGACCAGATGGCTTCACAGGTGAATTCTATCAAACATTTAGAGAAGAGTTAACTCCTATCCTTCTGAAACTATTCCAAAAAATTACAGAGGAAGGAACACTCCCAAACTCATTCTATGAGGCCACCACCGCCCTGATATGAAAACCAGACAAGGATACCAGAAAAAAGAAAATTACAGGCCAATATCACTGATGAACACAGATGCAAAAATCCTCAACCAAATACTAGCAAACCAAATCCAACAATACATTAAAAGGATCATACACCATGATCAAGTGGGATTTAACCCACTTAAATCCAGGGATGCAAGGATTCTCCAATATATGAAAATCAATCAATGTGATACACCACATTAACAAGTTGAAGAATAAAAACCATATGATTATCTCAAAGGATGCAGAAAAAACTTTTGACAAAATTCAACACCCATCTATGATAAAAACTCTCCAGAAAGTGGGCTTAGAGGGAACCTACCTCAACATAATAAAGGCCATATATGACAAACCTACAGCTAACATCATACTCATTGGTGAAAAGTCATTGTTCCTCTAAGATCAGAAACAAGACAAGGATGTCTACTCTCACCACTTTTATTCAAAATAGTTTTGGAAGTCCTAACCACAGCTATCAGAGAAGAAAAAGAAATAGAAGAAATCTAAATTGGAAAAGAAGACATAAAACAGTCACTGTTTGCAGATGACATGATACTATACATAGGAAATCCTAAAGATGCTACCAGAAAACTACTAGAGGTCATCAATGAATCTGGTAAAGTTGCAGGATACAAAATTGATACACAGAAATCTGTTGCATTTCTATACACTAACAATGAAAGGTCAGAAAGAGAAATTAAGGAAACAATGTCATTTACCATCATATGAAAAAAAATGTAATACCTTGGAATAAACCTACCTAAGGAGGCAAAAGACTTGTACTCTGAAAACTATAAAATGCTGATGAAAGAAATTGAAGATGCCACAAACAGATGGAAAGATTTACCATGTTCTTGGATTGAAAGAATCAATACTGTCAAAATGACTATACTACCCAAGGCAACCTACAGGTTCAATGCAATCCCTATCAAATTACCATGGCAATCTTTACAGATACAGAACAAAAAAACTTACAATTTGTATGGAAACACAAAAGACCCCAAATAGCCAAAACAATCTTGATAAAGAAGAACACAGCTGGAGGAATCAGGCTCCCTGACTTCAGACTATACTACAAAGCTACAGTAATCAAAACAGTATGGTATTGGCATAAACACAGACTTATAGATCAATGGAATAGGACAGAGAGCCTAGAAATAAACCCACGCACCTACGGTCAGTTAATCTACGACAAAGGAAACAAGAACATACAATGGAGGAAAGATAGGCTTTTCAATAAGTGGTGCTGGAAAAACTGGACAGCTACATGTAAAGAATGAAATTAGAACATTATCTAACACCATATACAAAAATAAACTCAAAATGGATTAAAAACCTAAATGTAAGACTGGATACTATAAAATTCTTAGAGGAAAACATAGGCAGAACACTCTCTGACATAAATCGCAGCAATATCTTTTTGGATCCACCTTCTAGAGTAATGAAAATAAAAAAATAAACAAATGGGACCTAATTAAACTTAAAAGCTTTTGCACAACAAAGGAAACCATAAACAAAATGAAAATACAACCTACAGAATGGGAGAAAATATTTTCAAACACTGTGACCTACAGGGGATTAATCTCCAAAATATACAAACAGCTCATGCAGCTCAATATCAAAAAACCAAACAACCCAATCAAAAAATGGGCAGAAGACCTACATAGACATTTCTCCAAAGAAGACATACAGATGGCCAAAAAGCACATGAAAAGATGCTCAACAATGCTAAGTATTAGAGAATGCAAATCAAAACTACAATGAGGTATCACCTCACTCTGGTCAGAATGGTCATCATCAAAAAGTCTACAAACAATAAATGCTGAAGAGGGTGTGGAGGAAAGGGAACACTGCTACACTGTTGGTGGGAATGTAAACTGGTACAGCCACTATGAAGAACAGTATGGAGGTTTCTTATAAACCTAAAAATAGAGCTATCATATGATCCAGAAATCCCACTCCTGGGCATATATCCAGAGAAAACCATAATTTGAAATGATACATGCACCCCAATGTTCACTGCAGCACTATTTACAATAGCCAAGATATGGAAGCAACCTAAAGGTCCATCAACAGATGAATGGATAAAGATGTGGTACATACATACAATGGAATATTACTTAGCCATAAAAAAGAATGAAATAATGCCTTTTGAAGCAACATGGATGGACCTAGAGATTATCATACTAAGTGAAGTAAGTCAGAGAAAGACAAATATTGTATTATATCACTTACATATGAAATTTGTATCATTTTTTAAATGATACAAATGAACTCATTTACAAAACAGAAACAGACTCATAGACTTTGAAAACAAACTATGGTCACCAATGGGGAAAGGTAGGGCGGAGGGATAAATTAGGAGTTTAGGATTAACATATACAAACTACTATATATAAAATAACCAAGAAGGACCTACTGTACAGCACAAGGAACTCTACTCAGTATTCTGTAGCAACCTATATGGGAAAAGAATCTGAAAAAGAATAGATATATGTATATGTATAACTGAATCACTTTGCTATACACCTGAAACTAACACAACATTGTAAATCAACTAGATTGCAATACAAAAATGAAAATTTTAAAAAAGAACTAGTTGAAAAGAAAAAAACAAAAAAAGAAAATAAATATTTTTCAATTCTTTAAAATTTTTATAATTAGACTACCTTCAGGCTTGTTTATGTAAAAGTGACCATCATATATATGCATGATCTTCATTATAAAGCCTCAAATAGTAAGAGTCAGATTTGCCATAATTTCTTTTTCCAAGCATAACCTAACAAAAAAGGAAGAAAGGAAGGAAGGGAGGGAGGGAGGAAGAAAAAGAGGGGAATTCTTTTTTAAAAAATTAATTAATTAATTAATTTTTGGTTGCACTGGGTCTGTTGCTGCACGTGGGCTTTCTCTAGCTGCAGCGAGCGGGGGCTAGTCTTCGTTGCGGTGCATGGGCTTCTCATTGTGGTGGCTTCTCTTTGTTGTGGAGCACGGGCTCTAGGTGCACAGGCTTCAGTAGTTGGGGCACGTGCGATCAGTAGTTGTGGCTTGTAGGCTCTACAGTGCAGGCTCAGTAGTCGTGGCACATGGGCTTAGTTGCTCTGTGGCATGTGGGATCTTGCCAGACCAGGGATCAAACCTGTGTCCTCTGCACTGGCAGGTGGATTCTTAACCACTGTGCCACCAGGGAAGCCCCGGAGGGAAATTTTTTTTTTTTTTTTTTAATTTTACTTATTTATTTATGGCTGTGTTGGGTCTTCGTTTCTGTGCGAGGCCTCTCTCTAGTTGTGGCAAGCAGGGGCCACTCTCCATCGCGGTGCGTGGGCCCCTCACCATCGCGGCCTCTCCTGTTGCGGAGCACAGGCTCCAGACGCGCAGGCTCAGCAATTGTGGCTCACGGGCCCAGTTGCTCCGCGGCATGTGGGATCCTCCCAGACCAGGGCTCGAACCCGCATCCCCTGCATTGGCAGGCAGACTCTCAACCACTGTGCCACCAGGGAAGCCCGGGAAATTCTTAATTAAGAATTAATTAAGAAAAAAGGGAAGACTCCTAGTTGCAGCATGCAGGCTTCTTAGTTGCCACATGTGGGCTTCTTAGTTGCGGCATGCAGACTCTTATTTGCGGCATGTGAACTCCTAGTTGCGGCATGCATGCGGGATCTAGTTCACCGACCAGGGATCAAACCCAGGCTCCCTATATTGGGAGCGCAGAGCCTTACCCACTGGACCACCAGAACTAAGAGTCCACATGCTACAACTAAGAGCCCCCATGCCACAACTGAGGATTCCGCACGCTGCAACAAAGATCTCGCATGCTGCAATGAAGACCCGGCACATCCAAAATACATTAAATAAATAAATATTTTTAAAAAGAAAGAAAGAAAGAAAGGAGGGAGGAAGGGACTTTTATCAAAGCCCTGACTATGAACCAAAAGGGACAATCAAAGGGGAACATTAGTCTTCTTCAATAATAAAAGGGTATCAATGAGTCAAAAACCAAATTATCAATTTTAGTAGACCTGCTACCTCTTTGATTTTAGCTGGCTTATAGATATATGACTGGTCAAATCTTGTTTGTATTTATGTTTATAAGTTGTTCCTGCTATCTATTGTTAACTCCCTCAGAACATAGTGGCTTGACTATACCATTTCACGATATCTCACATTTGTCAGTCATGAATTCCGTTAGAGATTGGCTGAATAATTCTCCCTTCCACATGTTACTGACAGATTGGGCTACTCTGAAGAGGCATGACAGCTTCACTTTCAACTCTGGTTCCTTGGGAGAAATGGCTGGAAGGCTAAGGTCTGCTGAGGCCAGTCTTAGACATGGCCTCTCCAGCATGGAGTCTATCGGTAGTCAGGGTTTTTATATAAGGCAGCTCAGGGATCCCAAAGGGAGCATTCCAAGGGAGCCCAGGTGGAAGCTGCAAGACTTCTTATGACCTAACCTCAGGTGTCTAAGAATGCCACTTCTCAAGTCTTCTATCAGTCAAAACAGACATGAAGACCTGATTAGACACAAGAGGAAGGACTTTGACATCACGTTTCAGTGGGAAGAGTAGCAAAGAATTTTTGGCCATTTTAAATCTTCCACACAAATTCACATTGCAAGATATGTCAGGAAGATCCATAGCTCGAAGATACATATTCTGCTGATGCTTTACCAATATTATTTTTGGAAAAAAATGGTTGTTTATAGTTATGTCTTCTTTAAAACTGTTCAGGTTTAAACTACTGTAACCAATTTTTATGACATGGAACTTTTAAAGTCTTAAGCTCTTTTCTTGGGGTGGGGGTGGGGTGTTTTGTTCTGGGTTTTGGTTATATTTTTTAGAAAATTCTTTTCCCATTCCAAAGGCCTACCTTAGCCAAATATTAGGCAGATATGAGGTAAGTTTCTTTTCAGGCACATTGCCTTGGTAGGCCACAGATTCTGAAGGAGCATATTAGTCCTCCCAGTGTGGCTAACTGTTAAGAACATAACTGTGAAAATAACTTGTAACATAAAGTACCTACATTCTGAGTACTTCTTAGAGAGTATAACTTCTACCTCATAGCCACTCACAACTTAGCAAAAATCAGTTGAAACAAATATTAAAAATAGTGAATTCCTGAGATGGTCAGTATTGCAGTCCTCCAAACTTATCTGCACTTAGCTTCATCCAAGCCAGCACTGTTAAACCAAACAATTTAACTACTCATTGTTTTAATGCTCTACTGATAATTTTTTACTAAGTTGAGCTTTGACATTACACCATCACCTCACATTGATAGCCTTTATAAGACACTGCCTTTTAAAGCTCATTATTACATCTATTATTATGTGAATATAGTTGAAGCTATGGTTCAGGACACCACCTTGCCTCCTTTAGGAGAATCTGCAGGTAAAATTTCTCTCTGGCTGAGTAACAGAAATAGTTGAACCTCTCTGAAGCAACTAATTTGTCTTTATTTTGAGACCCTGAATCATGTAACTGGTTTTGCTTTCCTCTTTGCTGTGTCCGCTAAAAGTCAAATTTGTTGCCTTTCATTGGCAACTGAGAGAATATGAACTTGAATGCTGACCTCATGCTGCAGTTTAACTCATTTTTCATAGCACTGCTTTCCCTTTTTCTAGTAACTCATTTCTTTTATCTGTTTATAGTGCGTGTTTTTTGAAACCTGCCTTAAATCTTTTTTGAAAAAAGGTAAGGAGTAAATGATTAAATTAAAATAAATATTAAATAATTGTTCATTGAGTGCTTACTATATTTTACAAAGAGTTTATAAGTGGTATGCTATCTTACTAGACCATTGGACACATGCTTTACAGTTACGGGAAACAGAAACATGTATTTAATGGGTGATCTCAGCTGAGTCTAATCAGATATTGGGTGTGTGACACCATCTATACCTCCTCTAATCTATCTGAATTGAGGAGCTAGAAGAATAATTCAGGACGTTAGTAGCTGGGATTAAGAATTTTCGGTCTTTGTAATAACCATGGTTAGTGAGAAAGGAATGATATTCCCAGGAGAAAATTTCACCCTGAATAAAGACTCTGGCTTCTATATTTGGATTAAGCATTTGCTAATGTTTTAAATGGTTGGTCTAAAATAATAGTAAACAGTAAATTATATATTTTAGTTCCCTATACTTGCATATTGTAACTGTCATTTTAGGGGGCCCAATATCTTGCAATTAAAATATTTTCAGATTAAAGCAGTGGTTCTCAACCACGAGTAATATACCTGAAGACACTTTTGGTTGTCACAACCGGAGGTGGCGGTAGTACTGGTATCTAGTTGGTAGAGGCCAGGCATGCTGCTAAAAATCCTATAATGCACTGGACAGCCCCCCACAACAAAGAATTATCTGGTCCAAATGTCATTAGTGCTGAGATTGAGGAACCCTGGGTTAAAGTCACGTGCTGTGATGTAAGAACTTTCAGTTCTTAACCAATAACCAGTGTAAGTGTTTAAAACAATGTAAAACATTTTAGAAAAATGATTGTTGGCTTTCCTTAATATTGGAGGCTCTTTGAAATTATACCATATTTATTTCTGTACACCTAACATCTAGCATAAGGCCTGGCCTACAAAGGCTTGTAGAAAGAAGCAAAGGATGCTGCTGATTTCTCATCTTTAAGGGAGTTGGCCTTTTTTCTGTGCAGGAGGTAATAGTCTAGCTGTTCAACTTCCCACAGTGAAGGTCCCTTTTGCCTCTCTCTTACTTGGTTCTCATGGTAGTCAGCAATATAGAATATGTATAATTAAGGTATTAATGAGAGGGTTTGCTTGTAAATGGAATGAAATCCAGCACCTGTACAATCCTAAAACACCTGATATTTCAGAGAGACAGTCTAATGGATGTATTTGTTTTCTCATAATCTAGATTGTCCCAGTACTATCCTCATATTATGTAGCCTCAGGAAGCAAAGTGCCTGAATACAACGCCCTCTGCTTGTTTGAAGTATTACTATAAGAACTATTTGGTTAAACAGCATTTCTGTATCTCTTATGGTATTAAAGTTAGAGCCATTCTCCAGTGTGTCACATAATATACTTTAGGCAAGCCTCAAGTTATTCAGACTCAAGATTTGTTCCAGGAAAAAAATATCTCAGCATATTATTTCTCTTGTCAAACACACACACACGCAAATATATATATACATATCTCCAACTACTTTTCCTTTTTACCTTAGCTATAAGAAAAATAAGCTGTGTGAAATCATTTTCTCTTTCTGAGGCAGTGTCATGAGTTGTTAAAACGACATACCCTGGAGCCAGGCTTCCAGGATTCAAATCCCAGAACCAACACTTACTAGCTGGGACTTCACTTCTCTGTGACTCAATTTCCTCATAGACAAAATGAAGATAATAATTACACTGACTTAAGGTTACTGTTAGGATTAAAATAGTTAACTGTTAACTACTTAAAATAGTGCCTAGTACATAGGAAGCTGTTGATAAGTATCACCCATTATTATTTCTGCTTTCTTCAGACAATTCCAAGCCTGCTGGATTTTCTAGTTGCCCTCTGACTTGTTAAGCTCTTAAAGGCCAGAGCCTTAGGTAGGTTGCTCACCAATGAACTGCCGATTTCTAGCAGAATATCTAACAAATAGCATGTCTTTTAAAAAATGTGACCTGAATAAAAGAGTGGAGGCTTGTACTTTACCAATAGACAGATTATAAAACATATGAAGCTTTATCCTCAAATGGGGACTATGTCCAAAGAACAAAGGTGAATCTTGTATGAGACTGTAAAAGTATAGACCTCAAATGCCAATGAAAGACTATTATACCTACCACATTTAAGTGTTACTTTAAGTTTAGAGTTAGATCAGAAGGAAATGAGACTTCACTTAATATTTGACAGAAAAATTACTTAAGAACAATTTTCACTGTGGTGTTGCAGAATCTGACACTAGAATAAAAATTTTTGCACTCTACATAATGGATGCAAAGAAAAGTGGGTCAGAAATCCTTTCCGCAAGGATTTTATAGGCCAGTGTTTATGAGGAATGCAAAGTCTAGCTACTGGGGATTTTTTAAGTGCTTTTTTGTAATTATGTGATAGACACACAACGTTGGACATGTTCTTATTCTCTATGAATTTGCTAGTTTCAGTTTAGAAGCACTTTTATTTGAATGTAAGATAGCATACATCCTGTTTGAATTTTGCCTTTTTGATAGAGTCATATCAGTGAGCACCGAATTAAATCAATGGGATTTATGGGTGCAAAGAAAAAGCTCACTACCTCACATTGTACGTTCTCTTAGAGATTTGACTTGAGAATTGAATCATCCAAAACAATCTAATTCTTCAAAGGCCATTCATCTGTAATTATCCATACAACATGTAAATTACATCTTGCCAAGTGTTGGAAATAAAGTTTTTGATCCTGTCATGCATATGTCTAAGAAACCATATGATGTTTAATTAACTGAAAAAAAAATCTTGCCTGCTACCTGTCAATTAATCAACCAATAACTTAGTTTCAGGCTTATTTGCAGAGCTGAATCCCTACTTAGTGGAAGTGACATGGTGAGTAAGTGATGACGGCAAAGCCATCTGAAAGGATTACACTCCTAAGGTTAGCTCTCCAAACAGCCCCACATTTGACGGAAGCGATGTAGACAACAGGACAGACACTTTCAGCTTGGTGGTAAGAAGGCACTGCAGAAATTTAAAAGATTCCAGTAATGTCTTTCTAATATTCTATGATGTTATGAAACTTGATTACTCACTAGGCTGTATTACCATGCCCATGTCATATATAAATTTCATTTCTTTCCATTTCTCTGTGGTATCATTTCACAAAATTACAGGGCTGGAAGAGACTCTGAGTTTCCAACATTCAACTTGACTCTGTTACCCAATTATGATGTGATTTTAAGTACCATTCCAAAGTGTTACACACCCATCATCAGACAGCTTTAGATTAAAGTTTACAAAGTATAAAATGTTTGTAATTTTTTAACATGTAATGAGAATAACTGATAGTCCTTTGTGAACTGTTTTTTGATGAGCTTCCTTTTCCTATTCCCTTAGATGATTAAAAGTATTTCTCCCTCTCCACCCTTTTTTTGGCTTTATATGTTCTTCTTTAAAGAATCTGAAGATTGCTTTAATTAAACAATAGGATGAAGGGGGAGAAAAGGGATATGTGTTAAGATTTGGCTGAATGTCAGGCACTGTGCTAGGTTTTTTGTAATATACTATGTCATCTAATTTCTTCAACACTTGTGGTTTGTATTATTATCCCTATTTTATAGAGGACTCAGAAATATTAGATTCAAAGTCATGCAGCTAGCAAGTGGCAGAAGCAGGCTTCTTCTTTAAACCTAGGTCTTCCAACTCTATGTCTAGTGCTTTTCCTAGTACAACACACATGTAGAAACAGGTCATCAGGATAGCCTCATTCTGACCTACACTCTGCTAATCTAGCATGTATCACCAAGGAAGTGGTCAGGATCACTCTAATACGGTTATCATGCATAACTCTTGCTTACTTTATCCTTCAAAGCATTCCAGGTGGAATATAGTTCACATAGAAAAACTGCTCCCAGAAAAGAAAAGGCCTAAGGAAAATGATTATGTATGAAAATTCTCTGATTGAGATCTACAGTTAAAAAGGAATTGTAGTAGCACCTCTTAACTAAGGATAGAACCCACAAGAATTCAGTATCTCATTGCACTTCTCATCTCCAGGCTCAACTTGATCTGTATGCAGAGTGAGTAAACATTATTTAATTTAATCCTTCTGAAAGAGGTATGATTATCTGCATTTTTAAGATTATCTCAAAAAAACAATACTTAAAATTAAGTAACTTGTCCAAGGTCACAGAGCTAAACCTCTGTATCATACCATTAAAATCTTTCTGTTCAAGTTCAAATCCTTTTCTAGAGTTCCCGAAACATTTCTTCTTTCCATTAGCTCATTTTCACACTGTAACCCTATGGTCCTTCACCATACTTTGCTTCCTGGCAGCAAACCTCCTCATCAACTCCACTTCCTTAAATTCTCCCTCTTGCTCTTAGATCTTCAGTCTGCTCAAAGATTCCACAGAATGTTTCCTTGAGCAGTACTGCCTAATTAAAAAGCTTTTCAAATCCTTCTCTTCCATAAACATTTTCCATGAACTTGTAATAAACAGTGGTATTTCACTTATTTATTGTAATGTGCACATTCTGATTCATAGACATTCTCTTATTAATAGCCACACAAAATGACACGTATCTTTATATACTAACCTAATAAATCTCTTTAACATTTGAACACTTCATTCACTTTGTTATTTTTGAGTTCACAGTCTCTAGAGGCCAGTAATTGTGTCTGATAAGGCAATTTGGTACAACGCCCATTAGGCCCCTCATTTGATGATAATAAATATGCCAAATGGCAAACTAGAGCACATTTATCTGCTAGGTGGTGTCCCAGGGACACTGATCTATTCATTAAACATTTATTTGGCACCTATTATGCTTGATCCTGTGCTAAGTGCTCATGTGCTCTAAATGAAACACTAATTAAAACCACCTAAATTATTTGGTTTGGTTCTTCCCTAAGTTGCATGTGATTATAGGTATGTCAGGTGACCCCACTGCTTCTCAGTTTCTTCTTTTATAATAAGGGGATTAGATGATTCCCAAAGTCCCTTCTAGTGGTGTAGGTTCAATGTGGTTGTGTCATTTCCTAAACTGACAAGTCATACCTCTTAACTTTCCAAATTAGATATGGTTTAATCTTTATAGCTACGTAACTTAGAGAAAACTTCTTTTAGAAAGATACACAAATGACAAGAACTAACTTGGATGTACTGCAGATTTCTCTTAGCAATATTTTTATTTAAGTATAAATGAATCATAAACACAAGGATTGTATTTCTCCTAAAAATAAACATGCCTAAAATCTCATGATATTTTCTTGGCAAGATGCACTTAGGCTTTTAGTAAACCCAAGACATTTGAAAATCAGATGATATACTGAGAACAGGATATTCGTGCAAGATTTATACCTACAAAATGAAGTAAATTGAGGCAATATGTTGGTTATTACAGGCTAAGGAGCTCTAGTGATTTTATTCCCCTGATATTAAAGTAAAAGTAAATTTGGGACTTAATAGTCTAGTTCAAGACCCAAACCACAAAGACCTTACTACTCCCTACATTCATTACATGGACTTCTTTGCCTATTAGTTAAACAAATTCCCCTATACCACTTGTTCCCAATTGATTATTTCTTTCAGACTGACTTAACTGGACACTGACTCTTTCCATAAGTTCTCCCTGTTTTCCAAAGTGTAGAATCTCTTTTTCCAACACACCACACATTTCAGGGTTTCCAAACAACTTTCAGCTCATGAGTCCCTCATCTTCATATAAACAAACAAACAAATAATACATCTGTTCCCTTGAAGCTCTTGCCAATTGACCATACATTCTTTTTCTTTTTTTTTTTTTTTGGCCACGCCGCATGGCATGCAGGATCTTAGTTCCCTGACCAGGGATTGAACCCATGCCCCCTGCAGTGGAAAAGCAGAGTCCTAACCACTGAACCACCAGGGTATTCCCCCCAATTGACTATACACTCTTTACTCAATTCTGACATTATCTTCTATTATCCTCCTGGTCATTTCCCTTGATTCAATAAAATCTTTGGCACCTGTTGAAACCATTTATTTCCTGCTATTGTGAGTAATGTCATCATCTACTGCATGACTCATCCAAACCTAAACAGAATAATCTTTGAACTTATCTTCTTTACTCCACTTGTTATCCTTCTCATGGACATACCCAGAAATGCTCCACTTCTGAAACTGGAAATGCCCTCTCTCTACTCTTGAGACCACAGTTTTCTGACTTTCCCATAGATCTTTTCAATTTCATTAGACTCCAACTCACAGGTCTTTCTACTTTCTCCCCTATTAGCCACTGCTTCCTTCTTTCTCCTCTACTTCTCTGATCCATCACTTCTAAACTTCTCCTTCCTTGACACTATCCTTGCAAACATCTCCATCCAGAAAAGTCAACTAGGTTGCAAATGCTATTTAGTAAATCACACAACTGGGCATTGAATCAAGAGTTGAGTTCTCTCTTTCCTTTCCTAACTAATAGGAGAGAAGCAATTGAGTCACATGGCAATAGTACCATTCCTTCTTCAAGCCATTCCTCCCTTACACCTCAACTCCTAATCTATTTTCTCAATAGAGAAAATGCAATTCATAAGAGAGGCAGTCCCTTGATTTTCAGAGAAAGGACAGAAAGAAAGATCAGATGATCTTTCTAAACTTTCTATCCTTGGAGTGGAGTTGAAGTCCCCTCTCCACTACAGAGAGTGGAGGAGTGGCATTATTACCAATTAACTTCCTCAAGAACCTATAAGCCCTAACAGGTGAAAGGCAAGACTTTCTTGTTCTCCTTTATAAACTTAGAACCCCGCACAATGACTAACACATAGTAGGGGTTCAAACAACATTCACTTAAATCATGAATAAATGACTGGGTAATGGTCAGGGAATTTCTGACAAATATATTTGTATCTTCAAACCACTAGCTAGCTGCTTTAGTTGCATGCTTGTTATATGTGGAGACTGAGATTTTATCTCAGCAAACTATCTCAAACCATTTTCATGTGCCTTTGGTTTTAACAAAACTCAAAATATACTCTGCCAAGTATACTTCTCCATAGATTTTAAACACAAGATTCTTTCAGAGGAAATTTAATACTAATGTTTATGATTCATTTACACTTAAATCATCAAAACATCACTTAAGAATCCCATTTGGCTGTCTAATTTTGTGTTTCCCTAACTGGATAATTGTTTGTATATTTAAGACAAAATTATTATTTGCCCTTAATTATTTAGATGATTGTCTCAATTACATACTTTGTATCTTGCATGTAGACAAGCCATAATCAAACTAAAATGCACTCTGATTTCAGGATAATTCAGTCTTTATATTTGAGGATATAGTTTTCGTATGAGAGAACTGAAACAAGAAATAAGAAGTTTAAAAGTACTCTTTTAAATAAAGGCCTATTTAGTAGTTAATGCAGAATCCATTTAAGTCGTTCTTAATACAGAAAAATATTTTGACCTGTTTAGCAATTTTCACTTTTCCTGGTCATTTTAAAATAAATCGTCAGTCTCAAAAAGAAAGAAGTCTAGTATTACATCAGAAAATCAAGTTGGGATGCTAAAAGTTGTTAAGACCTTAAACAGATGGAGAACTAGAGGAAGAAATTAGTTTCTTCCTGGAGTTTAGTTTTCCTTATCTTTATTAAAGTACTTTTCCAGGCCACTCTTACCTTATGTTTTTCCTTTCTCCTTCTCACTCACTCTGCTCTAGCCATACTGGCCTTGACAATTCAAATTCATTCTTTTTCAGGACCTATGTCTATTCTATCTCCTGGAGGCTCTTCCCGCAGATATTCACTTGGCTCATTTCAATTAAGTATTCCAAAGTCACCTCTTAAGGGCAGTCTTCCCTAATTCCCCTAGACAAAGTAGCCATTTCCTCCCACTTGTTCATTCTCTTCTTAGCCTGCTTCACTCTTACCCTAGTACTTATTACTAATGTCACTACCTGCATTTGTAAAAGATACTTATTAATTTAGCTATCTATGTCAGATTACCTCAAAAAGGCAAGGACTATGGTTTCTTCATTATCATATCACCCAATAATTGTTGAATCAATTAATTAGTCTTCAGCATTAGCATTTAAATAGCTTTTTTTGGTCATTTCACCTTACTGAGTTTTGTAATACACCAAGGGGAAAACATGAAATTTGCAAATATTACTAATGAAAAAAGAAAGATAATGCTATCTATAGCATTTACTCTGGTTCAAAGGTGAAGCCAATGTTTCTCAATTCTGCTGCATGTATGATTTCAAAATATTCAAAGGCTTGGGATTCGACAAAGCAAATAAAATTCTTTTTTGTTGTTTTGATAGAGAAACAAGGAAAGGTAAATCTTTGGAGTCCTGACTCTGTAGATAATGGAATGCTCTAATCTGGATATACACTAAATATAAAGGAAAACCGACTTATTGCTAATTACATTCAACAATACAAATTGTGGTTTCACCAAAAGAGTATTTTCTCATTTTAGAGTACAAAAAAAAATATTATTCACTTCTAAAAATTACTACCTCATTTTTCTAAATACTATGAAGATGATGCTAGAAACTGACTCGGGATGGGGTGGGGAGGGTATAGCGGCTATTTTAACTATTTTTCCTCAAAATTTCATCCAATCCTTATTATCCAATTTTTTATTAGCATCTAAATAAAGAGACAAAATAATACCCATCACTCTTGAACATTTACTACTAGGTTCCATGGACTTTGTGTTCTAAATGCTTTAGGTATATTCCCTATTTAATCCTCACATCAAACAAGAAAATGAACACTCAGAAAGTTTAACTAACTTGCTCAAGGTTATCCTGATTTGTTCTGAGGGAGACTTGCTCCCTGACCATTCTGCAGTACTGAACAATTTACCCAGCATGAGCACTCCCTTAGCCATCAACACTCTCAACACACAAAGCATGGCACTAATGCCTTCAGATAACGTGGTCCAATCTCTTAACTCTTCAAAAAACTTTTTTAAATGAAAGGTGCATATTTTATTACAGTATATAAATAACTTGGAAAACCTTAAAAAATATATTTCTGACCAGGGAACAGAGGACTGTTGCAATGACCAGAAAGATAAATAGATGTTAAAGCCAAATCTCCTTTGAAGGAGATAGAGCAGGAAGCACAAGGGAGTAGGTCGGAGCATTGCTGGAGCCAGCTGTACTAAGATCTTCAACCTCATGGTCAGACCACAGTCTACATTCTAACTGGCTATGGTTTCTGTAGAGATCTGTAAGTCCCTTACACTGATTATCACATACGTATCACATACACACTAAGGCTTGACATTTGTTACTCTGAATATGTAGATGGACATGCCTAGCCTTTGCTTTGGCCCAGTAAGTAGGCTTGGTTTCCAGGGATATGATCCTGATTTCCAGCTTCAGAGATAACAGTCAGGTATCTCAGAGGACAATAAAGAACTGAGATGTACTTTTCTCCTCTATCTCCTATTCTTTGGACAATTCCTATGATTTGAACCTCAGAGATCAAATTGCAGTATCTCCCATGCTAGCTTGTTATGACAACTAAGGTTGTAAAGGAAGAAACCATTCCAAGACTTTGCCTAATAAGTGCCATTAAACCAACAGTTGAACTCCCCATCCCCTCCTTAACTGCTAAGAAGAGAAGCAGTTGAGTATATGGCCATACTAACCAAGGGATAAGTGACCAGGAGTCACTACGAATAACAGCAAGCCCAGTCCTGCTAAAACCATAAAAATGATCCATACAAAGAATTCAGTGGTGTCAAGTCTACAAAATTCTATATATCATTGGCCTCTGATAGTTATTTTTTGGCTATGACACAGAGAGACCCAGACAATCTCAAAAAAGAAGCTGAGAACTTACCTTATTCTATTTTTCTTACTACGACTATCCTTTGTTTAGAAGTCTGCACTTCTTGTTTAATTAAGAGGCAGTTGGCAATACTGCTTTTTATTTCAGAATATCCGTAAGGAAGAAACACCTGGTCCACGTGGCACTGAGGAGAGAAGGATGAGATCAAATACTACGACCAACTCCTTAACATCAGGCACTACTCAGAATAGACCTGCATTTGTAATCCACCATTTTTTCCTGCTTGGTACATCAGTCATGTTGGGGGGAATCTGAGACTCACAAAGAGGCTTAAATTCTCAAATCCAGAGGGTTAGTTTTCCTGGCACATTTTTCTTTAGAAAAACAATTTTTGTATGTGTGATTCATAGAAAACTAAGCTTCTCTTTTCATCAAAGATGGGTCAGTTAATTTAGCACAGTGCCACACACACCAAAGGCAAGAGGCACTGTTTTCAAGGATCATTTATACATGTCAGTAAAGGGTGACTGAAACTGAATCTTTAAAAATAGACCTTTGCTGGTTATGATTTCATAATTCACCCCGCTTCCCTCATTGCTCATTTAGTTGAAACATCATAATTTGCCCCCAATAAAATTAATATCAAAAGAGGTATCAGTCTACGAAAACTATATCATTACACAAGTATTCTTATCTTTGCAATCTAGGGATTTCATAACTTCAGTTTCAAAATTTTTCTCTTAATTAGTAACTACCAAATATATCCTTTTTGTTTAATTGTTTTAAAGCTCATTTATTATTTTCCAGATCTTTTGACTCAGACCTATGTTAGGTATCTAGCTAACATGCTTACCTGAATTCTAAACAATTATTTTATTTGATCTGTATATCAATAATGATGGTCTGCATAAGTGAGTACAGGAGCTGAATAATTTTATAAAAATTTTATATACTGACTATATTTCTAATTTAACCAAGCTACTACCATCTTTCTCCACAAAAATAACAATTTCCTAGCTCTGACGTTATTTAAGGTTGTCTCTTCTCCTTTCCTCTGCTGCTAGATGCCCTCTTACCTGATGTTGCCTATCAGAATGGAGACCGAAGATGCCAATACTGAGGGGACAAAGAATAAACCAACGTTCTCTCAGGTAAAGCTCTAGGGTAAAAGGAGAGCTGGAAAAGTATGTATAAATTGTGTCTCTGCCTTTAATATCATGACTCTCTCAACACTACAGAGTTACTCTAATATAGGCATGCCAGGCATGGGGCATGCAGGCTTTCTGGCTCTCCTCCAATCAAATGTAGGTAGCTCCATTTTGTCTATAGCAGAATCTATTCCAATTCAGATTGATGGTAACCACTAGAAGGCCATTTTGAATCTAAGCAAAGGAATGTTTCCTTTCTCTCTTTTTCTGCATCTTTAGCTCCTAATATTAGTTTTCTTTCTTAATCTTGCCAAAATAATGCACCTCAAAATGTGAGTATAAAACATAGCATTAGAAAAATATATCGGCCTTGGAGGAACCTCTTGAAAATTTTCTTTCAAGTTCTGCTTGCTGGTTGAAGGGTTTAGGCCAGGGTGGTACGTGTGCTATCAATCTCTTTTGAATCAAACAGAATTCTTAAGTTAGCTCAATCACTTTTCCTTTTATCAGATCTACATGTCTACTATTTCCCTTTAAATAGAAGAAAACAGCCAACCTTCTCTTTACTTCCTCTTCTCTCCTTGCACAGTTCTTCCGTGCAGGGCTCAAAAGCCCTGGAGGAGAAATCTGTCCAGGGGTCTGGCAATAAGCAACAGTAATAAAAATGTCTAATAGAGATCATGTCATCTTGGACAAGTCATTTAACTGTTGATGCCTCTATTACCTCATGTGTCTAATCAACAAAACAAAACGAAAATCTTCTAATACCTTACATATGTTTTTCAAAGTGTTTTTAAGTAAGATATTCCCTATGTCTGTTTTAAGATTGAAATATAATTCACATACAGTAAAATGCATAGCTATTACATTTTGGATAAATGCTGACAAATGCATACACTCATGTAACCCATATCCATATCAAATATATCAATAGATCATTTCATACCAAAATGTTTCCTCATACCCCTTCCTATTCAGTCCTGCCACATAACCACCTCCCAACCACCAACCCCAGAGGCCACCATCATTCTAATTTATTTTACCAGAGACAGACTTAGCTGGTCCTAGAACTATATATAAATAGATTCACAGAAGATATTATTTTGTGTCTGGTTTCTTTTGCACAGAATGTTTTTGAGATGTATCCATGCTGTTGTATGTATCAGCAGTTTGTCCCTTTTTTATTGCGCCTTAATATTTCATTCCTTATTTCCTTAATTCTAATCCCTCATTCCTTTCCTATTATTCTTTAATATCCCATTACATGAAACATCACAATTTATTTACTTATTTTCCTGTCAGTTTTTGGGTTTTGCCATTTACAAATAAGGTTACTATATACATTCTTGTACAAGCCTGTTTTGAGAAAATTCATTTTATCTTGAGAAATTTAGGAGTACAGCTGCTGAATCAGACCATCAACATATGTCTGACTTAAAAAGAAAATGACAGTATTCCAAAATGTTTAGGCCATTTTACATTTCCAACAATAATATATGAGATCTCTGGCTCCTCCACATTCTTGTCAAAATTCGGTGTTAGTATTTTTAATTTTAGTAATTCTAGTGCATGTGAACTATTATCTCATTATGATATTAATTTTCACCTTTCTAATGAGGTTGAGGACTTTTTAATGAGATGCTTGGCTGCTTATATATCTTTGTGAAGTGTCTGTTAAAGTATTTTTCCATTATTTTACTGGATTGTTTTTATTTCTATTTTTGATTTACAAGAGCTCTTTATATATTCTTAATACAAGTCCTATATATTCAGAATATAAATATGATTTATGCATTACAAATATTTTTCTCAGCCTGGGGCTTATCTATGTTCTTAACAGTATCTTTTGATGAGTATAAGTTTTAGATACTGATGAAATCCAGCTTAACATTCTTTACGTATAGATTTTCTTTTTCTGAAAAAATCTTTGCCTACCCCAAGGTTACAATGATATTCTCCCTTGTTTTCTTCTAGAAGTTTTATAGTTTTAGCTTGTATGTTTAAATCTACGATCCATCTCAAAATTTGTTTCTGGGTTGAACTAGGAATCAAGGTTAATTTTTTTTCCATATAAATACCAGTTGTGTCAGCTTATTCTGTAGAATAAACATACTTTTCCCATTGAATAGTTTTGGAGGTTTTGTCAAATGTCAATTGACAGTGTAAGTGTAAGTCTATTTCTGTACCATTGATCTATTTTTCTAACATTATGATGCACTGATTACTGTAATTTCATAATGTTTTGAAATCAAGGTAGCAAGAGTCCTCCATTTTTTTCTCTTTTGATAATACTTTGTCTTTTCTGGATCCTTTGCATTCCATGTTAATTTATAATCAGTTCATCAAGTTGTTACAAAATTTTGGCCTAATTTTTCATTGGGATTGCATTGACTCTATACACCAATTTGGGAATGAACCTTTTTTTAAAAAGTATTAAGGAAAATACTGATAAAAAGACATTTCTGTAGATGGTATTTCAAGAAGTAGAGGAATAAATTGGCATTTGGATTTTTAGTGTAAATTTGTAGAACTTTTCCTAAGCAAAAGGTGTATGAATAAAGATGTATGATCCAAGTGCTATGAAATGTTCTAAACAAGCGGCAGAGAGGATTCATTAATTCAGTTGAGACTCTTATTGAGTACAATGTCATAGCTGGCTAGGACCTCTGAATATAGGTGAGACAGTGCCTAGCACAGAGACAAAATTCAATAACTGTTGAATGAGTAAATGAGAAAGGCACATTCCTCCAAGAGTTTGTGTCTAATAAGGGAGACACACATACAAACAAATGATTAAAAGGTAATAGGAAAAGACCAATGGGAGGACATGAGAGGGAGTTGCTAAATCTGAGAGGTCTTCTGACTGCAGTAAAATGCAGCATAAAACTGCATGGAGTTTACAGTCCTAAAATATTCTAATTAAATCCTAAAAGGTACTTAAGGAAAGGCCACTTATATATTCTTTCTCTTTCTACTCATCCCTTCCCTGCTATTTAAAGAGAAAATAAATTTTAAAAATGCCACAGCTTTGCAAGTAGAATTTAGGATTATTAAAGATTATTTACACCACACACACCTAAAAATAAATATACCACTTTATTTTTCTGTGAAACTTGTGGTAGATGAAGAACAATAAATCAATTTTCCTGTTTAAGGATCTTAATGTGACTAAGAAAAGAGCATTGGGATATGTTGGTTTTTTTGTGTAATTCTCGTTCACTTTAAGCATTAGTTTCTCTGGCTTTGTATGAAAATATTCTCCTTACACACTTTCATACTCATTTACTCAACTGTCAATAAATATTTATCATCTACTGCATGCCAGGAAAAAACATGATGATCTATAGTTTTATATACCAAGTAAAATAAAAATACTTTCTGTCAAGTTTAATATATGTGGATGTTGTCTGAAATAATTCTTGGAGGATTTTACTACATGAGTCAGAAAGATTAATCTTGGAAGAAGATATCTGGGAAATAAAGTGAATGCAGAATTTAATAAGGCCTTTTTTCTAATTAAATGATGATCTTTAAAAATGTATATCCTTAATAAATTTGCACTAAAATTTCATAAGATACAACAAATACCAGCATGGGAGGTAGTTTTGGGTTAACTATGCATTCAAGGCAGGAGAGATTAGAAGTTAAGTGTGCTGTGGTACACATTTTGTTTGGGGGAATACACAGAATCCATAGAGTTTGTTAAATTTCAGACAAAAAGGGAAATATATCCTAATAAAAGATTTCAATAGAGATAACAGCCAGAAGATATGAAATAGAAAAAAATTACATCCAATGTAAAATTATAAGGAAGAAAAAAATAAAGTGTGACAATAGAAAACAAAAAATATTAAATAGATGAAAGTAAGTCCTGACACAAGTAATAATGATATGAAATGGAATAAATTTATGTGATCAAGACATAGATATCCAGCTTGAATTAAAAACAATCCAGTAACATGACAAAAGGATAAAAAATTTTAAAGGATAGGTGTCTCCTCAACCACACCCCCTCCAATGAGGCTATAATAAAGACAAAGACCCCATTTTTGATGCCTGATCATTGCTGACAGCTTTCAAGTCCCCAGCTTTCATTTACTCCTCTGCCCCACATCTGAGCAACAAGACTCCGAGCCCCCATTCTGGCTCCATCCACTAACCACAATAAAAACCCAAAGCCACCAGTGTCCCTTTCTTGTTTCACTCCCAATTGAATTTGAGTTAATTCTCTTTTGGGAATCCTTTCGCTTCTTACTACAATGAGTAATAACCTCTATTTCCTACCTCATTGGTGCCTATGTGTCTTTCCTCTTATTATCCATAAATGCTTGAGAGGAGAGGGTATGGATGGCAGCTGCCCAGCATCCAGCAGGGAATTCTGGGTACCTAAATAAAATAGAGGCCTTTCCTGACAACACTGTCTAAAATTTCAACCTACTCCCAGCAATTCTGTTTCTCCTCCACTGCTTTATTTTTCAGTAGCACTTATCACCACCTGACATACAATATGTTTTTACTTCTAGTTTTTCTTAATCTCTTATTATATGTTTTCCTACTAAAATATAAGCTCCTGACAAGCAAGATTATCACCTATTTCTTTCTTTATATCTAGGGCCTAGAACAGTGCCTGACAGCAGACATTCAATATTTGTTGAATGCAATAATGAAAAAGATATACCAGGTCAGCATAACCAAAAGAAAGCCTTGGAAGCAATTTTAATATTAGGGAAATAAATATTTAAGGCAAAAAATTATGAGACAAAATGAGACTTTACAAACTAATAAAATGGATGAGAGCTCAAGAAGATGTAACAATCATGATATAATTATGCATCATGAAATATATGATCTTGAAATATATCAACTAGCAACTATGAATTGCTGAGATAAGTGAACAGTACTTTGAGATGGTAACACATCTCTCTTTAAAACTAATAAATTGAGCAGCCAAAATAAACAAGGATATTGAAGTTCTGAATAATATAATAACTGATCTACATATATTATAAATAAAGAGAGAGAACATATCCAAACCCCAAAAATACAGAACACACAAATTTTTAAGCAAACTTGTAGAATTTATAAAGAAAAACTGATTAGAAACTAGGCATGAAGAAAGCCACAACAGATTTTAAACAGCATCAGAAAGACTATGATTTTGGTCCTTGTTGCAAATTAGAAATCAATTATAAAATGATATAAAATAAAACATCACATGTCTAGAAAACACAAAAACATACTATAAAACAGTCCACTGGTTAGTGGGAAAATTGTAACTGAATACTTAGAGCTTAATTAAAATACTACATGTAAAAAAATATAGAATATAGTAAGGTAGTATTTATAGGAAACTAGTTTTGCACATTTATTGAAAAACAAGGAATATTGAAAATAAATGGACTAAGTATTCAAATCAATAAGATAGAGAATGATGAACAGAGTAAACCCAAAGAATTTAGAAGGAACAAAATAATAAAAATAATGAAAAAAATGAAATAACTGGAGAAAAACAACAATACAAATACAACTTACAAATACAGATTATCAGTTAAAACTTAAGATAGTTATTTGAAAGTGTTGATAAGTTAGACACAAACAACTGGTATTACTGCTGAAAATAAAAGAGGAAATCACAATAAATATAGGACAATGTAAAAGAGGAAATAACTGTGAAAATACAAAAGCTTAAATAGTATTAATCCATTTCCATACATCTATATAGTTCTCATCCTATAATGTGGTTTGTCACTCTCAAAGCTTTTTTCTTCTTTATAAAGTATGAAATTTTAAAATATTCTCAGATATTTTTAAAGATACATATATACACTAAGTGGATCCAACTAATAAAATCCTTGCTTCCACCCACAACAAACTCTTCTCTGAACAAGATTTCCTCCTATCTGAGGTTCTGAGAGCATAGCACACAACGCTCTAGTATTGTAGCCTGAGTTCTCTACCCATCATTTGAAGTTATCGCAGGACAAAGAGAAAGACTTTTGGTTTAGCAAACAAAGCTCTTTATCACAGGATGCCTGCGTACTTCTCTCTCATCATCTTTTCACTCCATGAATTCAACTTTATCTCACAGACATAAATATGATGCTATTGATAGTTCCTGAATCTCATCTGTAAAACGAAAGTTTTACTATTTTTATCTCACAGCTTCAAGCTTCTATAACCTTACTTCATAACCGCACATGGACAGCACATGAAAATCATGAGACTAAGATTTATATTTGATCTCCACACCATAGTTTTTAGCTATACTTATGATAATGGAAAAATTGTAAATAAAAACATTTTATTGTGACTGTAAATTTATATCTGCTAACTCTTCCTGTCTTCAAGTTTTATCTCCCATCCAAACTAATTTCAAAGGCCTTTTGCAACGCTTTTGTTACAAGACTAGAACATCAAAATGCACAAACTATGTAGTGAACAGCAAGGTATTTTAGCAGAGCATTAATTTATAAACACACTCAGCATGTATTACATATTGTAGCAGCTTCAATATAGCTTGTAAACTTTCAGCTTAGGTTTTTGTGAAAGATTTCCATTTTTCTTTAATAGTCTGCCACCCAGGCCTCCTTAATTCAAATTGTTATCGTATCTTACTGTTCTTTCTGGTTCTCTTAAAGCAGATTCCCATTTAAAGACTTAGTCTTTGAAGACAGTCTCAATTATGTATTCACAGTTGGACTATGGATACCATTTTATTTAGTTTTATTCTTAAAACTTTTTGGCATTTAAATTTTGGAAAAATCATTACTACGCATAACTAAGTAAAGAGCATTTTTTAAGAGAGAAACAAGCAGAACCTCTCTTGCAGTTCTACCAGTTCCCAAGTACATATGAATTTTTATTTAAAATTTAACGCTATTAAAAGGAAAACTGAGATCATCCACTGTACTTTGGAAGATGACTGCAGATCACCACAGAAGAAAAACATGGAGCCTCTTTAAATCCTCCATAGCAGTATAATTTAATTAATAATCATATAAAGAAACAAATGCTAAATTTACAATAAAAATTCAGAGAAACAAGCAAAAGCAACATGGAATGATGTTTAAATTCTGCCCTCGTTAGTTATTAAATCCGTAGTTTTTGTATTGTCATAAAGGTTTAAAAGACATATGATCTTTAATTGCTAGTTACTATTAACTTAGGTTTCCTTGGTAGTT
Source organism: Eubalaena glacialis (assembly GCF_028564815.1). Classification (NCBI taxonomy): domain Eukaryota; kingdom Metazoa; phylum Chordata; class Mammalia; order Artiodactyla; family Balaenidae; genus Eubalaena; species Eubalaena glacialis. Next base: position 59,103,463 of record NC_083732.1, read on the forward strand.
CTGTGCTAATTTATATGTATTTAGCTTTCAAAATTTAAATTGACCTAGATATTCACGATTTTTATAGTTATTTTCCTATTATCATGTGCTTTGAATTAGACAAACTGTGTTTTGTACTTTTCTTTTCAAAATAATAGCTGCTTCAATAATCCCATCAAGTTCTCAAATACAACCTGAGTGATTTATTTATTGGTAAGTTTCCCACTTTATTCAATGGCTGCATAAAACATGACATTACTTCTCTTTTGTTCTTCCTAATAATTATTCTTTTCTTGGAGGAAAAGAAAAATTGAAGACTGAATGATTAAGCTTTTAAAAAGCAATTCTAATTGTTGATAAAGGAGAAATTAAATGTGAAAGCATGACAAATAACTAAATATTACCTGATTTCTCTACCTACTGTGTTAAATCTGTTTGTCCTTATTTCCTTTAATGTACCAGAATAGCATCAGAGATTTTCTTTCCACTGATTCCCAAAACATTTCTAAAGAGCAAAATGAAAATTTTAAATCAACACTGTCATATTAGTCTTGTACGCTCAGGAATAAGAATATGAAAACTATGTCTATTTTATAATATTTTACTCCTCTTTCTTTTCCCTCTCAAGCCTTGACCTAATTTTACGACTAATCTTTAGGTAGTCATTTTTGTGGTTTTGAAATGTTTATATGTTTTCGTGTATTTTTATTCTGATGCATATTTACAAACAGGAGTAAATTATAATGCTACAAAAGGGTAACTAACAGACTAATGCAACCTACTTTGAAGAAACTTATGCAAAATTATTTTTCTACAATAAAACTTAGTATACAAAACGCAATTAAATTTTGGTTTCACTATGAAGTATATAAAACTCTTAAATACAATTTTTGAAACAAAAATATAATAAATATGTCATGAGAAGGAAAATCATTTCTCAGTGAAGAAAGCAGACTAGTGCAGTTCAAATAAATAAACCATACTTTTTAAAAGAATAACGTTCACAATAACAATGTAAATAGAATTCTATGTGCTAATTGTCTTTTCCTGTTCATACATTTGACCTTATTAATTTTAAATATCTCAACAATATAACATGGTATAATTCTTGATGACGTAATTCTTTTCCAATCTAGATAAATAACACAGATGTTGAAGGGGTTCCTAGAAGAAAATTTGTTTCAAGATGATTGAAAAGTATAGCTTTCAAAATTTCTAGTCCTTAGGGCATTTATAATGAATGAAATACCACCTTAAGTTAGAATGAGAATCTATACTGTAATCCACTCTGGCCAACTAAGGTAATTTTAACAATGAGTATACATTCTCCAAACAGCACCTGAAAAAGAAGTCATTTATTCAATTGATAAGTATCTACATAATAGTTAACATTCAGAATGTTTGCAATATGTATATATTTTAGATTTTGTGGTAACAAAGACATATACAAAAACAAAGTCAAAATTTTAATTCATTTATTCCTTTGCACCATAACCATGTATATAAGAATATTCATTGTAAGTAGCTTATGAGAAATACTGTATGTATTTCCAAAAAAGTCAGAAGATAAAGTGGAAGAAAAAATATATTTAAAGATAGAAATGAGAAAATAAAATAACTAGGAATAAATAAGAAATATGCAGGGGATATATAATAATATTTTTCAATATTGAGATAAGATTCAATATTCTAATGTCAATTATTTCTAAATTAATCTATAAATTCAATTTAATATTAATAAAACCTCAAACTGTAACTTTTAAAATTATGGCAAGTTTATTTTAAATTGTATATAAAAATAATTATAATGCTCTCTAAGACTAGGTGGGGAATTCTGAAAAAGTAATATGGGATGGGGGACTCACTGTGCCAGATAATTACATTTATTATAAAGCTACAGTATTTTACATAGTTTGGTACTGGACATAGACTAATCAGTAGAACAAATAAGAATCCAGAAATACACCCATAAGTATATAGAAAAATATTATAGAACAAGGTGCTGCTTCATTCAACACATGATGGTTGAAAGACAGAATTAATATCTTTTCTTTACTGTTTGAATTGTTTAGCTGAGTGTGTGCATTAATTTTTTTTTAATAGCAAGTATACATAATTCTTAGAGAATTTATATGTATAACACATATAGACATATATATATAAATAAAAGATATGTAATATATTAACATATACATGTATAAAAACTAAGTAGAATATGTGTATGTGTATGCCTGCATATATACACTGTATATATACCTATATGTGTATATACACATATATATGCATATACAATACATAAGTGTGTGTCAAAGAAGAATAAATAAAAATGTTTAAACATTGTTAAATATGTCATTTGTGATAATATTTCTAGTTTGTTTTGGGGTTTTTTTGTTTCAATTTGCCTCAAGACAATTTTACACTATAATAATATAATCTTAAACTCAGGATCTAAACAGGAAGAACAGCATTTGATGATTTTTAATTTTCCACTGTAATTATAGCAATATAATGGTGTGAAAAAAAGTTTCTGAAAAAATATCAATGAAAAAATTCTATATAAAATTTATTTAGAAATTTAGATATTATTTAAATACTATCAATTTAATCAATCAATTTAATAATTTAAAAACAGAATTTAAAATGCACTTTCTGCAATAATGAGGTATTCTAGAATTAGAAAGCAAATAAAAATAAAAGAATTTTGATAATAATTTTAGTAAGTAGCACATCTAACAAAAGAATTCTGATAGGACAATAATATAATGATAGTCCTTAACAAAATGTATATGAATGGAGACACCTCACACCAAAATGAGACGTTAATAAAATTAGCTGAAAAAATAAGCATAGAGATTGACAGTTCCAACACGACAAAAATACGAATGGGGAAAGTGCCTACCCTAATTTCATGGAGTTGTTTTCAAACAGTGTTTAGATCATTGGTCTCCAAGTTCATTTACTCTTGGAAAAACAAAGCTTTCTCTTTTAAAGAAGAAAGGCTTATTTTAAAGACAGAGAGAATATTCTTACACTACAACATGTTATTGACTTCAGTATAAACGAATCAAAAGCACATGGCTTGTAAGTTAAAGGAAAACCCCTTCAGGCTACACGTTTTAGAACAAACTAAAATAGGTTTAAGATGTAAAAAATACTCAAACTGTGGCCAAAAGTACCCATCCCTGAATTAAACAAAACACCATGATCCTAAAATTCTGTATATACAATTCAGAAGAGAACAGCATGAGAAACTCCAATAATTATTAGAAGGTGAAATACACTTCTTCAGGAAATCCTGAAATCCTCTTCCAAAAATACATTGTATTTATAACATTTTTAGAAATTTCATCCAAGCATCAAGTAATTTATGCATACAAAAAGGAATCACTCTGCAAAGTGATATTCTAATATGAAATACAGTAGTAACTCTGCTTCATTAAGATGCCTTTTCTTTTATTAACACCTGCTTCCTACTCTCCCTATCCTAGACTCACAGCACCACTTCCTTCCTAATATACACACACACAACATACATTTTAACTTCTTTAGAATATGTTAAACCATTTCAATAATTTTGATGCTGTGGTGACTTTGTAATGTGTCAACCTAGCTAACTAATCCATATATCTTAGAATTCCTTTCCCTATATTTCATTACAGCATCCACAAGAGAGGATCTTGTGGGAGGTTTTGAAGGTAGAAGTAAAGCACTGGTCATTTTGTTGTTCAGACACCTTGTTGCTTATCTTCTGGCTCACCTCATGGACATGAGGCAGTAGTGGGGTTTGTACTTCCTCTTTCTCCTTTGTATTATCCTTCAGCACTTTCAACTCCTAGGACGGAGTTTGGGTTTAGTTCTATGATTAAGAGATTAGTTTTTCTATGAGTATACATAGAAGGCACCACTCTGCAAATTTTACTCAGCCATTCTTCACTCAGTATGACAATCTCTAGGTCCATCCATGTTGCTGCAAATGGCATTATTTCATTCTTTTTAATGGCTGAGTAATATTTCATTATATATATGTAGCACATCTTCTTTATCCATGCATCTGTCAATGGACATTTAGGTTGCTTCCATGTCTTGGCTACTGTAAACAGTGCTTCAATGAACACTGGAGTATATGTATCCTTTCAGACCATGTTTTTCTCCGGATATTTGCCCAGGAGTGGGAATGCAGGATCATATGGTAGCTCTCTTTTTAGTTTTTTAAGGAACCTCCATACTGTTCTCCACAGTGGCTGTACCAACTTACATTCCCACCAACAGTGTAGGAGGGTTCTCTTCTCTTCACACCCTCTCCAGCATTTACTGTTCGTGGATTTTTTGATGATAGCCATTCTGACTGGTGTGAGGTGATATCTCATTGTAGTTTTGATTTGCATTTCTCTTATAATTAGTGATGCTGAACATCTTTTCATGTGCCTCTTGGCCAGCTGTATGTCTTCTTTGGAGAAATGTCTATTTAGGTCTTCTGCCCATTTTTTGATTGGGTTGTTTGTTTCAATGATATTAAGTCACATGAGCTGTTTGTAAATTTTGGAGACTAATCCCTTGTCGGTCGCATCATTTGCAAATATTTTCTCCCATTCTGTGGGTTGTCTTTTTGTTTTGTTTATGGTTTCCTTTGCTGTGCAAAAGCTTTTGCATTTAATTAGGTCCCATTTGTTTATTTTTGTTTTTTATCTCCATTACTCTGGGAGATGGATCAAAAAAGATATTGCTGTGATTTATGTCAGAGAGTGTTCTGCCTATGTTTTCCTCTAGGAGTTTTATAGTGTCCGATATCACGTTTAGGTCTTTAACCCGTTTTGGGTTTATTTTTGCTTATGGTGTTAGTGTTCTAATTTCATTTATTTACATGTAGTTGTCCAGTTTTCCCAGCACCATTTATTGAAGAGATTGTCTTTCTTCCATTGCATGGTCTTGCCTCCTTTGTCGTAGATTAATTGACCATCGGTGCTTGCGTTTATTTCTGGGCTTTCTATCCTATTCCATTGATCTATGTGTCTGTCTTTGTGCCAGTACCATACTGTTTTGATGACTGTAGCTTTGATAGAAATGAATACTGGAAAGTACACTGAAGATCAGCCGGTTTAATATCTTCACTCTCTGGATGAGAAGCATGGGTCCAGCTAGGGGAGAGACTTCCTGGTGACAGGTCATCCCTGGAGCCAGCGGGAGGCAGACCAGGCCCAGGTACCACCAGTCCACTGCTCACTCTTCCACATGACCACGTCCTGCAACAATCCCAGTACCCTGGAGAGTCTTCAATGAGATGTCCTAGTTATTTTGGTGACAAGGTATTTGAAAAATAAGGTCTGTGCTTTATATGACAAAATGCTACAGAAACAGAAGCCCATTTTATTCCTCACTGCCTGTGAAGGATGATAGGCCTATTTTCTGATTTTGACATTTATTTGAAATTCAGATTCTATTGTATAACCTAATACAAGTTGTGGAGATCATTAATATAAATGTGAAAATCGCAGGGTGAAGTGGGAGAACAGAGGAAAAGGAACATTCTTAAAGTTCAAGCCACTTTCCTGTGCCACTTTACAGCATTTAATTATCTGCTCTTCTCAAACACAAAATTCAAACACTAAGCTGAAATTCCTCTCCTCTCTGAATCTCTATCACCTGTTCTGAATAAAGAACACCGTGGACCTCATCTACATCTGCATGTCTGAGAAGCTGTGGGCAAACTGCTATTTAAAGGAGCCCTGGTGTTGACCTTCCGGTGTAGAGGAGTCAAGATGCCTCCCTTATTTAATTTACCTGGAGGGGAGGTGGACCCCTGACAAACATACTCTGGTAAACTAGCAGTTTTACAGTCTCTGTGGTCCTGGGTCTTTCTGATATCTTTCAAATATCAAAATAGCAGCTTGTCTTGAAGATTTTTCACCTTTACAGCATATCAAAGAAAAACATCTCTAAAAGCTGCCTTTTGTTCTACTAACACCTCTTGCAAAATGTCTGGTGGGAAAACAGATGAATTAACGCATATATGTGGAACCTAGATAAATGGTACAGATGAACCGGTGTGCAGGGCAGAAATAGAGACACAGATGTAGAGAACAAATGTATGGACACCAAGGGGGGAAAGTGGCGGGGGGGGGGTGTGGGATGAATTGGGAGATTGGGATTGACATATATACACTAATATGTATAAAATGGATAACTAATAAGAACCTGCTGTATGAAAAAATAAAATAAAATTCAAAAATTCAAAAAAAAAAAAGAATAATCATGACGAAAAAAAGAGTACTAGTTTTTGTAAGAGACCCACATGATCCAGGTGAGAGGCAATAAGAAATGGCAAGGATTTCAGTAGAAATTCATGGGCTTATTCTTGTTCTCCTTCACTGTGTGTTTTGGGTTTCCAGCTTTTTCTTGCTCTCTTTCACTTTATACCACCTCTCCTTTCCAACTATCTTTCCTTAGGACTTCAAGTTGCATCATCATATGTGAAAATAACAGCTTTACAGAGGCTGCTTAACCAGCTCCCACAATTCCATTAGATCAAATCCTTGAAATAAAATGGCTAAAACACACACACACACACACACACACACGCACGTCCTAGTTGTTCCGCTTCTCTGAACCTTGATTTGTACAGACACTCAGAACTTAAGGCTCACTAGAGGCAGGTGGGTAGCTTATGTGGGAATCAGAAAGACCTTCAAAGTGTCCTACCATTTATACAGCTACATGCACCGCAGATTTTCAAGTTCAGCTCTGAAAATGTGTATGTAACAAGTATTTCTTCAGATGCAAATGTTTATTTGAAATGTTCTTGAAAATTCTAGTCAGTATTCTTCTGGTTGCAAGTGACAGAAACCTATCTTCAACTAGCTTAGGTCAAAAGGTTCATCTATTGAGTTATGACGGCAAATAAGAGGAAAGGCAGGAAAACTGGAAACAGGAATTGAGAAACCATCTGAACTTTCACTGACCTCTAAATTGCCCCTCTCTCTGTTTTAACTTCTGCCTCTCAAACTAACCTTTTGAGAAGAAGCTCAAAAAAGATCCTGGTACTTTCAGGCTCTATTTGCCTAAATGTAACCCAACAAAAGAAAGGGGCACTTTCCTTTAGCTTCTGTTAAAAAAAAAAATCCTGGTGGAAGCTTCTAATCACCCTCTGTGATTAAGACTCAGGTAGGGAAGAAGAAAAAAAGCTAAGTACTATTTGACAGACTCCAGTAGAACCATAGGATTCAGAAAAGGAGTGTATTTCCTCAAATAAGACAAGGTATGGCTACCAGGAAAAGGTGGGAAGGGGTTAAAACAAAACAAAACAAAAAAACTACAGATATTCATGACACTGGGTTAGTTCAAATTTCCTTCAAGGTTTTGCCTACTTTCTCTCACATATAGGAAGCATTATAAAATATATCTTATCTAAAAAGGCAGGATTATCTATGATAATGCAAACATTTAAAAAGGGTCATGGCTAATGTATTAATGTCAGTTTGGTGGAAGGTCTATGCCCACTGGACTCTGTTGACAGATACACCTTGTTCAACATACGTATCAAGCATTTGAACCAGGGCAAAGATATGGGCTTATTAAATTTATGGTCAATAAGAATCTGAGTGGGAGAGAAAATGTGCTCAATGACTGAATACAGATCTAAAAGTACGTCAAAAAGGTTGAATAACTGTTCACAGTCAACTAGTTAGAAATCAAAAATGATATACAGGAAGACTTTGTTTGAAAACCAACTAACCAACCGACAAATAATAGCAATTTTAAAATAGAGAAGGCCTTGCTTAATGGCAGCGCTATAATAAATATTTAGAAAGTATATTTTTATGTGGGCCTCTCCCTCTTTCTATCTATAGCAGACACTTTACTCAAAGGATGTGTTTTTATTGAATTTTAGATAAAAAATTAGCTACAAACAAACATAGGTTGAAGAAATAGAAACAGAGCATTAAATTAAGAGGATTGCTTCTAAGATCAGAAACAAGACAAGGATGCCCACTTATGCCACTTTTATCCAACATAGTTTTGGAAGTCCTAGCCACAGCAATCAGAGAAGAAAAAGAAATAAAAGGAATCCAAATTGGGAAGGAAGAATAAAACTGTCACTGTTTGCAGATGACATGATACTACACATAGAAAATCCTAAAGATGCTACCAGAAAACTACTAGAGCTCATCAATGAATCTGGTAAAGTTGCAAGATACAAAATTAATATACAGAAATCTGTTGCATTTCTATACACTAACGACAAAAGATCAGAAATAGAAATTAAGGAAACAATCCCATTTACCATCACATTGAAAAGAATAAAACACCTATGAATAAACCTACCTAAGGAGGCAAAACACCTGTACTCTGAAAATTATAAGACGCTGATGAAAGAAACTGAATATAACACAAACAGATGAAAAGATTTATCATGTTCTTGGATTGAAAGAATCAATATTGTTAAAATGACTATAGGCAATCTACAGATTCAATGCAATCCTATCAAATTACCAATGGTATTTTTCACAGATCTAGAACAAAAAATTCTAAAATTTGTATGTAAACACAAAAGACCTTAAATAGCCAAAGCAATCTTGAGAACGAAGAACAGAGCAGGAGGAATCAGGCTCCCTGACTTCAGACTATACTTCAAAGCTATAGTAATCAAAACAGTATGGTATTGGCACAAAGACAGACACATAGATCAATGGTACAGGATAGAAAGCCCAGAAATAAACTTATGCACTTATAATCAATTACTACAACAAAGGAGGCAAGAATATACAGTGGAGAAAAGACAGTCTCTTCAATAAATGGTGCTGAGAAAACTGGACAGCTACATGTAAAAGAATGATATTAAAACATTCTCTAACACCACATACAAAAATAAACTCAAAATGGATTAAAGACCTAAGTGTAAAACTGGATACTATAAAACTCCTAGAGGAAAACATAGGCAGAACACTTTTTGACATAAGTCGCAGCAATATTTTTTTGGATCTGTCTCCTAGAGTAACGGAAATACAAACAAACAAATAGGACTTAATTAAACTTAAAAGCTTTTGCACAGTAAAGGAAACCATAAACAAAACAAAGAGACAAGCTGTGGACTGGGAGAAAATATTTGCAAATGATGCTACTGACAGGGGATTAATTTCCAAAATATACAAACAGCTCATGTAGCTCAATATCAAAAATCAAGCAACCCAATAAAAAAATGGGCAGAAGACCTAAATCGACATTTCTCCAAAGAAGACATACAGATAGCCAACAGGCACATGAAAAGATGCTCAATATCACTAATTATTAGAGACATGAAAATCAAAACTACAATGAGGTATCACCTCACACCAGTCAGACTGGCCATCATCAAAAAGTCTACAAATAATAAATGCTGGAGCAGATGTGGAGACAAAGGAACCCTCCTACAATGCTGGTTGGAATGTAAATTGGTACAGCCACTGTGGAGAACAGTATGGAGGTTCCTTAAAAATCTAAAAATAAAAAAATAAAAAATAAAAATCTAAAAATAGAGTTATCATATGATCCTGCAATCCAACTCGTGGAGAAGACTCTAATTCAAAAAGATACATGCACCCAAATGTTCATAGCAGCACTATTTCCAATAGCCAAGACTTGGAAGCAATCTAAATGTCCATTGACAGATGAATGGATTATCTTCTCATGCAGTCTTCACAACTAGGAAACTCCAACCCTATTCATTATGATGAACACTAACTTTATCCCTGATTCAGCTTTACTTTAATGTTTTTGTTCTCTCTTTAATCTTCTTCTCATTTATCTTCTTTCTTCTTGACTTATATGTATTTTTATAAGCCACTTCAAATCATTTTTTGAAGATGAGTTTAAGTAAATCAATCACTAAACAAATAAATTCTTATAAATATTTTATTAAGAAAGATCTTCTTCATGAATAATTGAACTTCTCCCCATTGTAAATTAATCTGATTGAAAATTTGGCCTGCAAAGAGAGGAAATTTGAATGGGAGCCATTTTGAAAAAAAAGAGTTCAGAGTTTTGTTTTCAACTTAGACTAACAAGTGACATTTTCCCTTTATAACTTTTTTAAAAAGACCCCCTAATGTAAAATTCATTACATAGCCTCCATTCTAGAAGCAGAGTCATTGATTATATAATTTCTCGAATAATGAAATGAACCATGCTATTCCATTTATATATTTACAATGTTTATTTTTCTTCATATGTCATGACAGACTGATATTGGCCATGTCTGAATAAGGATTTGATTAAGACCAATAACTGTGTTTAAAAAATTGTCCTTTGATTTTTGACAACAGCTGCTCATGCTTTGGTTAAACCTTTACAGTCTGTAACGTTGGTCTCCCATGTTTGAAGGGCTCTTGTTGTGAGGACAAAGACTTGACTTGCTCTGCTCTTCACCCAGTGACTCATAACACTGAAACAACCTAACTTTGTCTTCATTGTGACAGAAATGTTCCCATTTAATAGTTGTTACAGACCACAGCTCATTCGATGAGCTCCACTTAGCTGTAACTCTGTAAATACATTTCCTATAATTGGTGCTGATACGGGAGAATTAACCTTTCAGGCCTCTTTCCATTTGATCCTACCTGTTGACATTTGTATGCCAAAAAAAGAATATGTCAGTGGCATGAGAAAGAGTAGATATGAAGTTCCAAAGTGCTTGTCTGCCAAATAGACAGGTTTAACTGAGTAAGGTGACTGGGAAAAGTGTGAAGATCATGCCAGACATTGGGATATATGTTTAGAAACAGGAAAAAAACTGACTAGCAGGGAAAGCTGATGGGAAGAAAATCTCTGGGAAGAAAGCAGATGATGGCAGGTGACAAAGTGGACCATGAAGAGGTGAATAGAGGAGGACAATTTGCAGAGATACATGTAGTACTCAACATGAATACTGGGCAGCCGGTCAAAGAGACATCAGCCTTGACCGGTCAAAAGCACATTTTGATTTGACTATTCACATCTTGTTGTTTGAGTGAGAATTTCCTTGATCATCTGGGAAAGTAGGGAAGGTCAACACACAAAACACTTGTGGAGGCTTTTAGAGAGGATGAAGGTGACAGAAAAATGACTTATGATTATAATACTGTGGGGCCACATAACAAAATGTTCACTCTAGGTAATGGATATCTATGTTTTTAATAAACGAGTAGGGGGGAAATGCTACTAAATCTACCTGTATACACTGACAGGTGCTTAAATCTTGCTCATTTATTTTCTAGCCTTGTGTAATTACATTTCTTTATTTTTGTTTAAAGAATGTTTTCTCCAATTGGCTGTATAAGTCCCAAGAGGGCAGGGATCGCATCTACTTTGTTCACTATTCAGGATACAGTAACAAGCACAACACCTGTCATACAGAAAACATTGAATATATATTTTACCAAATACATACATTAGTATATGAATGGCAAAACTCAATTTACATGGATGTTTACTGCTGTGTGGCTGACTTCTAAAACTATGATCACTGAAAATTAGTTTTTGGCTTCTATGTTGACAACATATATTTGAAACATCTAAATGAGCATTTTTGTGTTTAACTAAATATTTATCATTTTATAGGAACTGTGTTACAGAAGAAGGACTTAGCAATACTTTTAGTGTTTTCTGGCTCTGGAGAAGTGAGAACAACCATAAATAGAACTAGAGTCCTGTTTTGGTTTTGGGTTTTTGTTTTTTAATTTCTGGAATGTATGGAAACCGCTAAAAATACTAAATATTTAAAAGATGGAGAATTTAGATTAGTTTTAGGATCATACAATAGGTTCAGTCTTTCCTCCATTTGGTTGTCAATCTCTGTACTCAAATTAAGAGGATATTTGAATCTATTTGTCACCCCTCTCTGTTTACACTTAGATTTGAAAACTAGATAGCACTTGGGTAATACAGTGACTTAATTTAGACAATGCCATATTTTAAGGAGGCAGTGGTATATATATATACACAAATAAATTTCCCAGAGCTGAAAAAATCTCAGTACATCTCATCTCTAACTTCTTCTCCTAGAAGAGAATCTAAGCAAAATCTCTTTTGTGGTTTTTTAGGAAGCAGCATGCTCCTGTTCACCAATGATACTGGTAACATCTCAGGAGAAACAGGTGCCTGTGCATATGGGTCTCTGAGCTCACAGGGTCCTGCTGAATCTTCTTGTTGGCAATCCATATAGTCCCTATTGAAGGAGTGAGATTTTGTGGAAGCAAATCCATCTTCAAACCCAGCAGTAATAAAATGTCAATAGCAGGAATAAACATAATTATATTCCCATGTGGAGCGGTTAAGGAAAATAGAGAAAAGGGGTAATCACGTAGGCACTGGCAACTCTACAGTTTCTTTTTGGCAATCTTGTATTGAAACTCTCACTATAATTTACTTTCAAGACCATGAAACTGAGTTTAACTCACTAAAGCCTGCATGAGAATCTTATTTTCAGAAATCTTCAATTGCTTACAATTGATTACATCTTGAAAAGTCTCGCCAAAGCCAAGATTCCTCTGCACAGATTATTACCTTGTGTGGTAGGAACAAAGAGAGGAGCCTGAAGGAAAACGTGTTCCTTCCTGAAGAAGCTTACCTTTGAGGACAAAAACCAACTTAGGAACTGGAGCTTATAACTTAGAAGGCATCTATTTTATTAAATAAATGTGCCTGCTGGAAATTGATCTTCATTTATCCTTGGTTTTTTTTTTTTTTTCCTAAGAGGTCGTACCTATAAACAGTAAAATATTTAAATATGTAGACTGGCGAAGCAGCAAAACAGAAAAAAAAATTGTGTAGATTGGGATAGTGCTGTAACATCTTTTTGTAACCTCTCCAGAAATACATAAATATGAGATTAACCTCAGCCAAATAAGTGTTAATGTTGCTCTGTTCTGTTGCCTGGAATATATAGGAAGTTTAAACCAAAGGCAAAAATATATTTTACTATCTTCTGATCCTCCACTCCTCTTGGCTTTGTGTTAAAAGAAAGGTTTTGTTGTTAGAGGCCAAAGCAGAGGCACACAATCCCAGACGACTTCTTATATGGCTTGCTGAAAGCAGACTAGTGCTTAAGATGCTCAGCTCCTACATCAGACTACCAGAATTTGGGTTCCAGACCCACCAACTAATAGCTTGCTGATATAAGCAAGTTATTTAGCTTTTCTAAGCTTTATCTAAAAATGAAAACCTACTCATCACACAATGTAAGTGTTTAAGATGACTGGTATGTGCCTAAGCATCAGAAATGTTAGCCATTATTATGATAAATACTGATTTCCTATGAAAGAGTGTGTATGTGTGTCGTCAATCTCTGTACTCCTATACTCTAGCAGTAAAGGAAAAGGTATATAAATGAATATTTTGGTTTTGTTTTTTTAAATACACTATTTTTTAGAGCAGTTTTTTTTTACATCTTTATTGGAGTATAACTGCTTTACAATTTTGTGTTAGTTTCTGCTGTGTAACAAAGTGAATCAGCTATATGTATACATATATCCTCATATGCCCTCCCTCTTGCGCCTCCCTCCCACCCTCCCTATCCCACGCCTCTAGGTGATCTCCCTGTGCTATGCAGCTGCTTCCCACTAGCTATCTATTTTACATCTGGTAGTGTACATATGTCAATGCTCCTCTTTCACTTCATCCCAACTTACCCTCCCACCGTGTCCTCAAGTCCATTCTCTACGTCTGCGTTTAGAGCAGTTTTAAGTTCACAGCAAAACTGAGGGGAAAGTATAGAAAGTTGCCATATACTCTCTGCCCCCCAACACGCACACACTCCCACATTATCAACATCCCCCACCAGAGTGGTACAGTTGTTACAACTGATGAATCTACATTGACACATCATTATCACCCAAAGTACACAGTTTATATTAGGGTTCACTTTTGCTGTTGTACATTCTATGGGTGTTTATATAAATGATTTTTATTTCCAAAAATGCTGAGTAATAGTCCTTTACCAGTATACATAAATAATTCAGTGACTATTAATGAAACCCATCTTATTTCATTAAACCTACAGTTGACTGGGATATAACAAAAGAGCACTAAAAGACATATCTTTCACTGCAAGGATTTTACTATTTTAATGAAATAATAAGTGATACTATAATATAAAATTCTTAACCAAGTGCTTTTCTGAGTGTCTACATGAAAGGCAGTATCCTAGAACCTTCTGCAGGAGAGGAGACAGGGAGATAAAAAATAATTTAGATGTATATAAATATGTATATTTAGATATATATTCAGTAAGCTTTTTCCTCTACTGAGCTTTAAGTTTAATAAAATATATAAGACATACATCTAGATAATTACAATTAAAAGATGAAAGTGACAAAATGATGTGATCGAGAATTGCTGGAATATAAAGACTTGCTGGAACTCACAAAGGGGAGAGATTTATCCTGACTAATCTGATGTTGCTTAACAAGACTGCTTAGTTTATTAACAGGTTCTGAACAAAGGCTGAACCTTTATTCGGGGGAAGAGCAGAGATAAAGTTACAGGGTCAAGGAAATGTGAAGAAAGGTCATCTAGTCATTCAATCAGTTCAGCATAAATTTATCCTGTGCCTACCTGGAACCAGCTACTGTTGTTGGTGCTGGAGATACGGCAGTAAACAAAAGAGGCAAAAATCCTGTCCTTGAGGAACTTACTCTCCATTGCACGGAAGCAAATTTTTAGTTTGACAGAAAGAAAGGAGACAAGCAATCAATAAATAAAACAAAAAAGTTGGGGAGGAGAGAGAGAAAATGTTTGGGTAGGTACATTGACAGTCCTGAAGGTCAAGCCAGAAAAATCAGACTTTTGTTGTCTAGACAAAGGTAAGTCATTAAAGTTTTTTGAGCAGCAAAATATCCTAATCAGATCTGTACCTCAGGAAGATTAACTAGGTAGCTAATTAGCAAGATAAAGCCAAGAAGAGAGGAATGGGTAGACATCACAGAAGTTTTACAAAGTAATAACATGGATAAGCAGGTCAAGGGAGAGATAAGTCAGGTACTTGAAGAGAATATACAAGGAGTCTGTAGAGGCAAAGTTAAGCTCTAAGGGCACAGAAAGTTTGTGTCTTCCAAATAATGCAAGGCAGTGCCTTGCCAGCACTTCATGGCATAGTTCTTCACAGAAGAGATTAAATTTGAAGTGTTCCCTTTTCCTCTGGCAGATTAATTCTCTTCAAAGTGGTCAATTAACTTGATCTTTACCGCTTTACAAATATTTCCTTCTTTTGCTGAAAGCAATGACTACTGAGGTAGAAATACTCGGGCTCCAGATAATCAGAAGAGACCTCCCATCATTAAATGTCCCTATTCTGAAAGGAACTCTGAGGAATTGGGAAAAAGGGACCTCATCGTTCGAGTTTAATTCTATTGTCTTCCTTGCTACTCATCTGTTTAGCAAATGAAGAGAGCAATTAACGATGACAGGAATGAAAAGCAGAGGGAAATGTGTAGGCCAATCCACAACTGTCTCCAAAATGAGCTTGATGCTTGTTTTCTCAGTCTTTAGACCCCCGCCTTTATCCTTGATTTTTCTTTATTTTTCCATTATTCTCAAAAGCACTAATGTACAAAGTGAGGCTCTAGTCAACTTGCAACAAGGTGGGGTAAAGAATTGTCTATTAAATTCCCAGCTCCAATCTGCAGGAGCTAAGACTTCTTCAAATATTAGCAACAAAATGGATTACAAGAGTGACATAGAAATATAAAAGTACCTCAAGTTACCTGAACAAAACACACATTATCAGTACTCACAACCACCTTTTTGAGGACCCAAGAAAACTGGAAAATAGGAAAACACACACATACACACAGTATGCACATACACACACACACACAAACACCCAAGTAAACATACATGCACACACAATATACCACTAAGGAATACTGAGAAATAAAGGACTTAATTGGCACCTAAGTACTTTTTATATTATCTACCCCCACCTTGCCAACCACACACACTTTTTTTTTCTTCCTTTGCCATTCGTGTATTCTAAGAATAAAGAAATATAAAGTTCAGGATCTCAAGCCATGTGATCCTGGGAGCAAATTCAATTTCACCACTTATGTTCTATTTCCTTAGGCATTTTACTTAAACTTTCTGAGCCTCAACTTTCTCGTCTGTAAAGGGGAGTAATAATAATACCTACCTCTAGGTTCTAATGTATATTCAATGAGATCATAGAGATAAATGCTTACAATGCTGGGTAATTAAGCAATCAATAAATGTTATTTATCATTGTTTATTTTGTTGTCATTGTCACTATTATTAAACCTCATAGACGAAGGGAACCACATTAGTAAAAGGCACAATCCCTTGGGCATGCAACACAGTTGAAACACCAACGTGTGCCAGCAGGTCTTGAAAGTGCAAACTCACTTAAAACCCAGGCGTTCTGGGTCGGCTACTATCACCTCTAAGAGTGAGATACTTACAACTCCAAAACTTAAAATAGCTCTGAAGTGTTGGCAAAGATATCCTTGTTGTGAAGGTATAACAAGTGCCCTTTGTGAATTTCACTCCCCAAGTGTTAACTGACATACAGCATGCAACACTTGACAGTCTCTTTCAAAGGCAGTTTAAAAGAAAGTGCCTGAAATACGGAGAATTTGGCTGCTCATTATAGACACCACTTTGGCAAACATCATGTTGAGGCATCAAAGCTTTTCAAACATTGGAGGACCTAACTCAGACTCAGATAAGCAAAGCTGATAAATAAATTGTCCCTAATTCCAGGGTATATCTGTTTATTATAATTATTCTTACCAGCTGAAACTATAGGCTTAGTATAATTTAACAGTCCAAACAGAAAATTAATTTTTAAAAATTTCTATGCGGTTTCTTTTATTCTTGACTTTTCTGGAGTAGCAAGTGTGAGGATGGCAAGTCTTCACCTGCAGATCCTAACCCTTCCCTTATGTGAAACCCTCTCTTTCATTGCATTCTAGCTTTCTTAAGGGTCCCTTTACTTCCCAGCCTATTTAAGAAGTCATCTCTAGTACTGTGAAGAGACAAGGGCTCTCACTTCTCCCTGGAACTGTCCAAGCTCTGTCTATACTACTAAAATGAAAATGAATTTTTAAAAGAAATTTAGAGCTATATTTGATGAATGTCCTATAGTTATTTGTACACACTGAAAATTTTGGATACATCAGTTGTGATATATTCATAGTTCAGGTATAAACAGTTATAGAATGTGGATCATCTTATGAGTTGGTATGTTGTACCTTCCCCTTTATAAGAGCTTAAAATTATGTCTATCAAGAGCATAAATGTTGTGCTAGGACACAGATAGGTGTACCGGCTAACAATCAAACTATTTATTTATTTATAGCTGCTTTTTTCAGGACTAGTTTCAAAAAGGCCTTTCCTCCTTTACAAATAACTCGGTTACCTTTAGTTTGCAAACTTCTTGAGCACATTAATTCAGAAAACATTTCATGAGCATTGGCTATGTACCAGCAGCACTGTGTTGGGCCATGGGACAAAACCATGAAAAGTATAAATTGATTTTTTCATGCAGTATGATAGATGCTATCATAAAGATCAACTGGGTGGAGGCGGAATTAAGGGAGTAAAAGTGCCCAGATCCCAGCTCCAACTCATGGGGGGAAGGGTTTCCCCACCACTACCAAGCAATACTACCAACACCAACTGCATGTCCTACAATTCAGCTCAACTCTGACATTATGTACCCTGAGATAGCTTAGCTTCCACAGGTTAAGGGTTCAGTCTGATGGGATTCAAAATGAGCCACCCCCAAATGTGCCACTTTTGCATAAGGATTATTTTGAACTAAAGGCAACTGAGACCCTGTGAGTTCAAGAGGAAATTCTGCCCCTCCCTTAACTACCTAGAAGTGTTGTATTACAATGAGCATATATAATGAGGCTCAGGGTCTACTGGAAGTCGAATCTTCCACCATCTTGGACCTGGTTTGTTCTCACTAGTTTCCGTCACGTACTATGGCTATGTCATTCTTTTAAAGGTTGTCCCCTGCCCACTTCCCTCCTGTTTCAATGGTATGGGTAGAATTGGGGTTGAGGTAGGTAAGAGATGATATGAGAGAGAAGAGGGAAGAAGGTACAGGCTGAGGCAGAGAAAAGCAAGGCCAGAAGACAGAGAAAGCAAGGATTTATACAAGCCAACTCTGAGCAGTTGGTGGAGAGCAGAGCATAAAGCACGGAGTTCAGATTTAAGGCAGGAGATCTGAGCAAGATTTGATCTTAAAGGTGCTTAGAGACAAGGCTGAGGAATTTAGATTTTATCCTAATTGCAGTGGGAAGCTGTATTAGTTTCCTATTGCTGCTTTAACAAATTATCTCAAACTTAAAACAACACAAATTAATTATCTTACAGTTCTTGAGTTCAGAAGACCAAAATTGGTTATCAGTGCTGTGTTCCTTCTGGAGACTCTAGGAAAGAATCCATTTCCTTTTCTTTCCCAGCTTCCAGAGGTTGCCCACATTCACATTTCTTAGCACGTGCACCCCTTACAGAAATTCCATCACTACAGTGTCACATCTCTCTCACTGTGACTCTTCGATCTCCCTCTTTCACTTTTATAAAGTGATTACATTGGGCCCACCAGGATAATTTCCCCATCACAAGATCCTCAACTTAATCACATCTGTGAAGTCCCTTTTGCCATATAAGGTAACATATTCACAGGATCCGGGGATTACGATATGGAATCTTAGGAGGGACACTATTCTGCCTACCACGGAAGCTATTTCAGGTTTTAAGCCAGGAGCTGAAAGATCTGAGTTAACATAAAATTAACTGAAAATCAATTTTATAACTCATGAGTTTCTATATTCTAGCAACAGGTAATCATGTTAAAAATATCTTTTTTAGGTATCCTACTGTTTTATAGCCAGATTTCTCCTTTCTTTTCTCTTCCCCACTCAGGGATGTGTGTGTATTTATAATTATATGGCCAATAACAAGCACACAGAGAATATGTGGGGATGAGGGCTTCTATACCTAAAAAAAAATTACTCATGTTCGATACATACATTTGGGTTCTTAGCCTGAATTCATAACCCCATGAGAAGTCAAGGGCAGCCCATGCTGCAAAGACAGGCAGATCTGGATATAAACCCTGGCTTTGCTATTTCACAGATGTGTGTTCCTTGGACAAGCTGCCTGAGCTTTTTGTGACCCAGGTTCCTCACCTATTAAAGGGGCACAACAATTCTTCCCAGCAGTTTTGTTGTAAAAATTCAATAGTATAATACTGGCAATAACATTTTGATATTCACAGCATTAGGCTTTTATAATGGAAAGGTATCATACACCTATGCACATGTCCTGTGGTATCTTCTCAAATACAGAAATTATACATGAATAATATAAGCCAGATATTGCAGTGTGCAAAAAACAAAATACTAGATAGAATCTCTCACATTTAGTCTAACCTGACAAAACAGTATTTTTTAAAAAACAGTAGTCAATAACTATTATTGTAATTATTCATCTGTTCATATACAAAAAAGAACTGTGAAATATTTTCACTGTGGATATTTTATAAAGTTTCCTTCAAATTAACATCTTTTTAGGAGCCACTGCTGGCCTGGAGCTTCCCAGTGCATTTCCTCAGGCCCAAGCTGGCAGCCTTATTCTTTTTCTTTATGATCATTACTAACAGCTACTAAAGAACGGAAACTGGTAACATTCATGCTCCCAGGGTTCCAAAGTAATTTCCAATCTTTTTTCTTTCTCCAGTTCAGTCACCCCAAGGGTGTGAGTGCACAAGATATTCAGAAATCTGAAAGAGGCTTAAAATCACATTTTCTTTGAAATAATAAATTGGTCCTCAGGCTACTTTAGCATTCTGTCCATTAGAGGATGTGCATATAAACTAATGCTAGGACAAGCAAAGGAAGGCCCAAATTAATGAAATGTGTTTGCGGATGCTCATCACAGCCAATACCAGGGCAGAGATACAAACGAAGTCACCTTCAGATGACAGACAGAAAATATACTGGGCTTGAAGTCAGAAAGCCTTCATTTTAATCCAGCAGCTGGAAGGGCATTTACAAGTCATTTACTTCAACTCCCTCATGTTGTTGATTCATTCACTCAGAAAATATTTATCCAGGCCCTACTACGTGTCGGGTACTGTGCTAGGCACTAGAGAGAAAATGAGCTGAAGTGACAGTGAACATAAAGCTAACAAGGTTCAGAAAGTGCAGGCCTCATGGAGACATTTCTGATATATACAAATTCTTTTCTCTTTTTTTATTAGAATCTTTCATTCCAAGGTTTGTGACATAATCTGCTTTTGGAAGATAATTCAAGAGAAAGGTAAAACATCTGTAGAAATGAATAACTATTCAATAAATATTACTTGAGTGTTTTTCTTTTGCTTTTACACTTAAAAAGTCCTTGGTCATCCTGAGTTCAAATATTCATATATAACTTCTTTTTAACATTTACTTTTTGACATTAACTCTTTAATAGATTTAAATGAATCCGGTTCAATGAGAGGAAAAAGTCAAATATTGTACTACTCAATGAATAATCTATAATAAATTAATGAGTGATTCTTAAACCCTTTTTTAAAAGAATCACTGTTTATTCTGTTTTAGCCCTTCCTATTACTGTACTATGCCTGTTGAGTCTAGAACCATAACATGTTGTTATAAATGTCTCAAGTTTTAACAAATTTTCAACTGGTAAGATGAAATCTGTCTTTTTGCTCTATTTTCCTGGGTTTAATTAGCACTAAGAAGATATGTTGGTCTTCCTAAGAGATTTTCAGGGGGTAATTTTGATTACATGTAATTTTTATTTTAAATGCTGATCTTATAATCGAATGGCCCATGTTTCTTATAATTGGTTGCTTCTCACTATATAAGAGCTACTGACCACGGTTTCTGGAGAAAGAACTGACTTTAGGTACAACACAGGGTAGTAACTAGATGAGTATGGAACAGCTGTACTGCCAGACAGTAAGAAAATAGTCAAAAAAAAAAAAATGATGGGTGTGTTATAAGGACACAGGAACCAGATGGAAGAGGTTCCTATTGGCCAAATCTGAGACAATTTGAGCACCAATATTAAGTTCAGTAATGAATTATAAACCATTGAAAAATAGGAATTTACAAATCCACACCAATAATAATCAGATAAATAATTAAATGGAGGAGGAGGATGGGTTTTGCTTATAGGAGAATGACAAACGCTGACTGAAGAATATGGAGGGAGCAGTGGAGGGAAAAAAATCATTATTTTGCAACTATCTCAGTAAAGATTGAACCAGGAAAGAAATGTTAATGGAGGCTAAATGCAGGAGAATATTTTGCTGAGAAGAAAGATATCTGCATGGTCTTAAAATGTGTTCCTGCAGACTGCTTATTTGTCTTGTGTGCGTGCAGGGGGGGTTTAATACTTATTTTTGTTTATTTGTCTGTGTCAGGTTTTAGTTGCAGCACGCAGGATCTTTGTTGCGGCATGCGGGATCTTTCGTTGTGGCGTGCAGGCTTCTTTTTGTGGTGCGTGGGCTCTAGAGCGTGCAGCCTCAGTAGTTGCAGCACACAGTCTCTCTAGTTGTGGTGGGTGGGCTCTAGAGCAGTAGGCTTAGTTGGCCCACGGCATGTGGGATCTTAGTTTCCCGACCAGGGATGAAACCCGCATCCCCTGCATTAGAAGGCGGATTCTTAACCACTGGACCCCAGGGTGGTCCCTGCTTATTTGTTATAAGGGGGGAAGACAGTTATTACAAAATAGAGAAATTACCTCCACAAGTGATCAAAATTAGTATTACCAATGAGGGGCAGATGTACATGGGGTGCCTCCAGATGCAATGGCCTGTAAAAGACACAATATCACCTATGACATATTCTGACTGAGAATACATAATCTGAATCTAATCATGAGGAGACATCAGACATATTCAAAGTAAGGAATATTCTTTAAAAAAGAAAAAAAAAGGAAGGGACTATATTCTTCAAAGATGTCAATGTCATAAAAGAAAAGAAAAAGCTGTGGAAATGTTCCAGGTTAAAAGAAGTTAGAGAGGACTTCCCTAGACTTCCTTGGTGGCGCAGTGGTTAAGAGTCCTCCTGCCAATGCAGGGGACACGGGTTCAAGCCCTGGTCCGGGAAGATCCCACATGCCGCAGAGCAACTAAGCCCGTGTGCCACAACTACTGAGCCTGTGCTATAGAGCCCTCATGCCACAACTACTGAAGCCTGTGTGCCTAGAGCCCATGCTCTGCAACAAGAAGCCACTGCAATGAGAAGCCCGCGCACCGCAATGAAAAGTAGTCCCCGCTCGCCACAACTAGAGAAAGCCCACACACAGCAACAAAGACCCAGTGCAGCCAAAAATAAATAAATAAATTTATTTAAAAAAAAAAAGACGTTAAAGAGTCATGACAACTAAATGTACTATATGAGCCTAGGCAGGATCCTGTACTAGAAGTAGAGGGAAAGTATTAGGACATAGGACAGTATTAGGTCAATTGACAAAATAGGAATAGAAATGCTAGTTTAGATAAAAGTGTTTCATCAATGTTAACTTTACTCAAGTTGATAACTGTACTGTGGTTATATATGAGATATATATAACTGTACTGTACTGTGGTTATATATGAGAATATTATTCTTCTAGAGAAATACACACTATTTAGATTAAATGGCCCGTGACAAATGGGCCTTAAATGACTCAGAAAAACAAATGATGCAGAAGATAGCTAGATGGTTAGATACAGATGGATAGATAAAATAGATAGGTGGATAGATGACAGATTTAGAGAACATGATAAAGAGAATGCTATAAAATATTAGCAATATACAAATCTGAGAAAGTGCATACATGTGTCCTTTGTACTTATTTTTGCAATGTTTGTAACTTTGAAAGTATTCCAAATAAAAATTTTAAATAATAAAAAATAAATAGAAAATAGTGAAACAATGGGAGAAAAAGTCAAAAGCCCTTCCTCTGAACCATCCTATCAAAGTAGATTTTCCCATTATTTTCTATTGCTTCATCCAGATAATTCCTTTTGTAGTAGTCAAATTATTTGAATTATTTATTTGTTCATTATTTGTTGATTATCTCCCTGTGAAACAATCCCTGAGCACAGGAATAATGCTTGTTATTGTTTACCATCGCACCAGCATCTAGTTTAGTTAGTTGTACAATGTAGACAGAGAATAAATATCTTTTGATTAGATGGGGGAAAAGCTATTGGTTTTATATATTTATCTTAATATCTAAGTACTTTCAACTTTATCTTTTGTTTCTAATTTTTTAATAATGCGATGTGATACCTTCACATTGGGGGGCTGAGTGGGGTGGGGAATGCATACATTGAATTTACTTATGTAAAGTATTGTGAAGAATACTATTAGAGTATTATTATTAAAAGAATGTGATATCTACATTCAAAGTACTTAATTTAGTCAAGAATAAAGCAAATTATTTTATTTATTATGGTCCCTAGAATTCAAAACTTTGGCCTAAAGGTTATACAATAGTATAAATTGTTAATCTCAATGAATGAAAATACTGAAGTAAACTAAAACTTGTGTAAATATTTCTGGCTTAGTATCCGTATCCATGTATGTAGATTTTGGAACACAGTCATATAATGAATCAATTATACAGCTAAGAACCTGAAAATCCTCATTTTTAGAATAAGTACTGAAATTATGACAGCTTTTTAAACACTGAAGTGGAATAGCAAATTTGAAACTTTGGAAAGAAAAACAAACCATTGAAAAATGCCACACTACCCAAGCTATATTAATAATGACTTCACCTACAGTAGAAACTAACACAACATTGTAAAACAACTATACCCCAATAAAAAAAATTTTTTTTAAATAATAATGACGTCACCTAATTAATAGTGAGTGACTTTGGTGTGTGGTTACTTTTGGTTATTCATTAGTTACTACTTTCATCTTTCAAATACTACAAAATATCCAAAATCATATATAAGAAATAAAACACATTTTTGAAATGGTTTTATTTAGTAAAAATAATATGTATAACTACTTGATTCTGATATAAAGTTCTAAACAACAGCAACAAAAAGTAAGAGTTGCTAAGTATAAAATAGCCAACGTTTTAAATCCTGAAATAAATTTAGAGAGAAAATAATAGAAAAATAAGTTTTTTCCAACTTTGAGCCTGACAGAAAACTAACTACATAGTTGGACAAAACTGTCAAAAACAATCATTTAGCTTTGCCGATTCCCCCAGAATGGGCTCCTTTGATACGAGGTGTTGACATTTAAAGCGGTGATCCTGGTGGGAGGCAAAGAGTGACAGACAGCAGCTCCGCTAGTCTAAGGTTACAGTCCTGCATGAGGTAAACAATGGATTAGTGAACTGGCCAGAGACTTTAATAGGGAGTTTTAGGATGGGAGTCAGGGGTCTTGAGTAATCAAAATTAACATGACCAGTGAACAATATGAAAATAAAAGAAAAAATTTCATATATAATAGCAGCAATAAAGAATAAAATACTTAGAAATAAACTTAACAAAAGTAATTAAAAATTTGTAAATTTAGAACTATAAAACACTGTAGAGAGAAATTAAGAAAGTCAAAATAATAAGAGAAAAATTCAACGTTCATGTATTGGAAGACTCAATATTAAGACTGAAAATCTCCCCAAATTTGTCTACAGATTCATCATAATTGTTATCAAAATCCCAGCAATCTTTCCTGTAGAAATTGACAAGCTGATTTTAAAATTGATATGGAAATACAAAGAACCTGGAATAGCCAAAATAATTTTGAAAAAGAAGAAGAATATTGAAGAACTTACATTACCTGATTTCAAACCTTAGTATAAAGCTAAAATAATCAAGATAATGTGGTACTGGTGTAGTGACAGGCAGATAGAATAGATCAATGGAACAAAACTGATATTCCAGAAATAAAACCTTACATTTACAGTCAATTGGTTTTCCACAAGGGTGCCACAAAGTCAATTCAATGGAGAAAGGATAATTTTTTTAAAAAATGGTGCTGGGACAATTGGAAATACATTTGTAAATAATAAAATAAATAAAAATAAAATTTAGACCCTATATCTCACCATATACAAAAATTAAATCGAAATAGACCATAGACTGAAATATAAGAGCTAAAACTATAAAACTCTTAGAAGAAAATATATGAGAAAATCTTTGTGACCTTGGGTTAGGGAAAGTGTTCTTGGACAGGACAACAGATGTACAAGCCACTAAAAGAAAACACTGACAAATTGGACTGCATTGAAATTAAAAACTTTTGTTCTTATAAAGACACTATTAAGAAACTGAAAAGACAAACCACAGAGAGGGAGAATGTATTTGATAATTATATATCTAATAAAACACTTGTACCCCCCCAAAAAATAAAAATATAAAAAATAAAAAAATAAATTAAAATAAATAAAAATAAAAATAAGAAAAGACTTGTACCCAGAATATATAATGAAATCATATAACTCAATAATAAAAAAAGACAAACAACAAAATTAAAAAATAAGCAAAAGACTTGAACAGCTAGTTCACTAAAGAAAACATAAGCACATGAAAGATGTTCAACATCATTAGTTGTTAATTAAAACCATAAATTAAAACCACAATGAGGGCTTCCCTGGTGGCGCAGTGGTTGAGAATCTGCCTGCCAATGCAGGGGACACGGGTTCGAGCCCTGGTCTGGGAAGATCCCACATGCCGCGGAGCAACTAGGCCCGTGAGCCACAACTACTGAGCCTGCGCGTCTGGAGCCTGCGCTCCGCAACAAGAGAGGCCGCGATAGTGAGAGGCCCGCGCACCGCGATGAAGAGTGGCCCCCACTTGCCGCAACTAGAGAAAGCCCTCGCACAGAAACGAAGACCCAACACAGTCATAAATAAATAAATAAATAAATAAATAATTGTGTGTATTAAAAAAAAAAAAAAAAAAAACCACAATGACATATGACTATAGACACACCAAAATGACTATAATCAAAAGACATACAATACCAAGTGTTGACAAGGTTGTGAAGAAACTGGAACCCTCATATGTGCTGCTGGGAATGTAAAATAGTACCACCTCTTTGGAAAACAGTTTGGTACTTTCTGAAAGGTTAACCATAAACTTAACATATGAATCAGCAAATCCATTCCTAGAAATCTACCCAAGAGAAATGAAAATTTATGTCCACATGAAGACTTCCATGTGAATGTTCACAGGAGTCACTGATCATAGCCAAAAGCTGGAAACAATTCAAATGTCTATTAAATGATCAGTGGATAAATAAAATGTGGTATATCCATAAAATAGAATAATATTTAGCAGTAAAATCCCACAAGGGTGGACTTAAAACAGGCTTTTGAGAATTTATTGAGTGATGAAAATGTTCTAAAACTGAATGGTTGCACAACTCTAATGTAATTTACTAAAAATTTTTCAACTGTACACATAATGGATAAGTTTTATATATATGTAAATTATATCTCAATACTGTTGTTTAAAAAAGAATAATTTGCTATATGATGAATTAACAGAGTGAGAGAAACATTCTGAAATAATTTTTTAATAAAGTCTAACATGTTCCCTGCATACACCCATTACCCACACACTTCCATTTTATATCGTGGCCCTCTCCCCATTAAATAATATCATAACGCAGCTATTTCATCAGGATAGGGTTATTACAACAAGGGTATTAATACAAAGAAGTAAGTTTTTTTTCTTTAAGCTTCAAAATACATTTCTAAAACACCTGGAAGGGATAATAGCTTTGAGACTGTTCTTCCAAAGGGATGTATACTGTGTATACCCTACTCCACCCTACCATCTACCCCTAGGCTGAAACATGGGGTAGTGGTAACAGAGAAACCAGTAAAGTTTTGAGGAATCTAAATATATAGGAAGTCTTGGCTTCTGTATTTGGATAAAGCCCAAAACATGGACAAAATATATGAATTCCTCATGTCCAAAAAGGTGAACAGGGCAGAAATATCTGGAGGGAGGATCTAGGCAGAAGGCCTCAGGGAACTCTACCAAGTTTTCTGCAGTTCTGAAGTAGGAAGGAAGCAGCCAGCTTTGACCTGTGCATTAGAGAAAGGTGCAAAAGTAGCTGAGAGAGAGAACTAACTCCACAGAGATCTTAATTCAAGGCAGAGTCAGAGTCCCCAAACCTTGTTATTACATAAGCTCCCCAGCACACAGATTTGATTCCAGGAATGGAAGGAGGGAGGGAAATGAAACCCTGAACTTCTCAGATTACATTTATTCCTCCTGGCAGAAGGTCAGCATAAAACAAAGAACAAGTTTGCTCACAGAGAACAAGAAACAAGAAGTTACGTTTCGGGCTTCCCTGATGGTGCAGTGGTTGAGAATCTGCCTGCCAATGCAGGGGACACGGGTTTGAGCCCTGGTCTGGGAAGATCCCACATGCCGCGGAGCAACTAGGCCCGTGAGCCACAATTACTGAGCCTGCGCGTCTGAAGCCTCTGCTCCGCAACAAGAGGCCGCGATAATGAGAGGCCCGCGCACCGCGATGAAGAGTGGCCCCCGCTTGCCGCAACTAGAGAAAGCCCTCGCACAGAAACGAAGACCCAACACAGCCATAAATAAATAAATAAATAAATAAATAAATAAAATTTAAAAAAAAAAAAAAAGAAGTTACGTTTCTTCCTCACCAAATTCCTAGACTGAGATTTATGCCTGCTGTATAACACTATGAAGCAATGTTTCCCACCCTTTTTGGTATTATCACCCCCTAAAGAGCCTTCCTAGGCACTTTTTTCCCTAATTACACTCCTCATAAAATTTTAAAAACACAGATATACTGTATATCTATTTATGTGCTGTATTTATATATGTGTTTTACATATAAAAAAAGAGTAAGATTTTTTTCACCTCTCCCAAGAACCAATTTTTCCCCCCTTGGGAGCAAAATCACCCTTGTTAACAAAGTATTCTATAAAATTCCATTTGATGGGACACAGAAAAGATATAAGCTGAATAACTGATGACATTAATTTATGTCTAGCACTTTACCAAATATTTTCTTATTCAACATTTCATTTGGCCCCTTCTACAAATTTGTGAAATACCGTTATCATCCTCATTTCACAGATAATTAAATGACTACTCTGCTAATCATCAGTTAAGCTGGAATTGGAACCCAGAAGTTCCAACTCAAATTATATGATCTTTCTACTTCACACCTTGCATCAGAAAACATTTTCTTCTGGGGATGGTAGCAACTATCTCCTTTAAATAATATAGCTGCAATAACCTGAGTCGCTAGAAAATATACTAAAGGAAATCACCCTATATAGGAGAGAAACTGACCAAACGTTCATCACTGACTGATTTTCATCATAAAATCAATCCAGTGATTTTATGAACAAGATGCCTTGTTCATGTCTAATTACTAGGATTTTGGTGGAATAGCCGAAGAGATATCAGATATGCAAAATCCAGTATAAAAAAAAGTAATGTGCAGATCACTAGGAACTTGCAATGGCTTTGTTCACCCTACTATTGACATTGTCATATAACTCTAGATAAGTGTATTGGCGTTTTAAATAGTTAAGAGGCTGATATAAAAACATGTGAAATACTAATTCAAAAATATTGCTTAAAGGATATTAAATTTATATTTACAAACACAAAGAGAAACAGAAAGATTAACATAGTCATACATATAATAACATATATTCCAAGTCAAGACTTTGTCTCATTGTTGTTAATGAGCAATAAATAGCCTGACCCAAAGAACTGATTCCAAAACTAAGTCCATAGTTTATCAGTATAAAGTGATAGAGTAAAATGTGTAAACACTATTTTATTACAACTATATTTACAATTCACATTCAGATTCTAGGCATGAATACCAAGTGCCTTGTCATAGATATGATTTAAATATTCTATGCCAAATTCTTCTGTCAATAGTTACAAAGGAATCACTGCTACACTGTTTCCCTAATCTTAGCAGGATCACAAAATGATGTTACTCCACAGACTGGAATATATAATGAGTCTATTTTTAGTGGTTTTGAGGAGCTTTTCCTGGCAATGACCATATGAAAGAGCAACTCTCTTTTTCAGCTGTCTATGTTCCCACTGAACTCATCAGCCTCATCTTCTGGAAGAGTATTTAATATGCTTCCCACTTTAGAAAACAAGATAGAGGAACAAAGAAACAGCAGACAATCTGAAACAAATCTCTACATAAAACTGATCTAGATGTTTATGCCACAAAGTGACAAAGGATACACCAATGGTTCATATCATAGCACTCTGAAACCTCTACATACTGAATGGGATGAATCTAATCCCAGTAATCATGAATGCCTTGGACCTATCCAACATTTCTGGTACAAAATGAGAGAATCAGCAGGGCAGAGAGTTGGTGAAAGGCAATCCCAAGAGACGGGTAGCAAAAGTCCCCATAGAATGAAAGAGTTTGGCATGTTTGTGGAA
This sequence comes from Eubalaena glacialis, assembly GCF_028564815.1. Lineage (NCBI taxonomy): Eukaryota > Metazoa > Chordata > Mammalia > Artiodactyla > Balaenidae > Eubalaena > Eubalaena glacialis. The sequence continues at coordinate 59,132,864 of NC_083732.1, forward strand.
CTGAGAGAATTCTAATATGGTATGAGCTCTCTTCGGGGCTGGCCAGAATATTCTTCACGGAAATCATTTGACATGTTTTAATTGTTATTCCTGTTTCTCTTTGGCATAATAAATGCCATAAAATAATAATATAATCAGTAGATAAATGACAGGGATTAGAATAATTCAAGTAGTAACACGTAGTGAAGAAAAGCAGATGGGTTGCACCAACCCAGTTTTGGAAGTGTTTGAATTATTATGTATACAAAGTTGACACACCAAAACACCTCTAGATTGTAACTCCTTTCATACTAAAAAGGGCATAATCCATCATGACCTTTCAAATTCAGGAAATTCAGATATAAGTGTGGTTTTAATAAAAGTGTTTCACTTGATTTTTAAAATAATATTTTTCTTTAATATCCTGAGAAAACATTTAGATTAGAAGGCTTTGACTCAATTCTTTCTAAAAATGTATAGTGAAACACATTGAATTGAAGGTGATGGTGTTGAAATACAGAACTAAGTCAACTTAAGGACACTCTAGCGATTTTATATGCTACATTTTTCCTGAATGAAGGAATATATGTAGCTAGCTAGCTACAATTGAACATTTTGACTGAATTGAGAAATCAATTTAAGGCAAATGGCATGACAATCCATTCAAATAAACATTTTTTTGAAAAATGTAAAACTGTTTACTAAATGCAGCTGTCAGGCAAAGTCTAAATAATGCCTGAATCAAATGGAGGAAATCAAGTTGATGATTTTACTGTAGTCATTACACAATCTTTTCTACCTTGCTAAAATAAGTATGTAAACTGAGTAGAAGAGCTGCCTAGATTTGTGTAGCAAAAAGGAGAAGTCAAAGGCTAATGAACAGAATACAGGAATCACAGAAACTATTTCTTTTTATTGCAGTATAGTTGATTTATAATACCGTGTTCATTTCAGGTATACAGCAAAGTGATTCAGTTACACGTATTTTTTTTCAGATTCTTTTCCATTATAGGCTATTACAAGAAAGTGAATATAGTTCCCTGTGCTATACAGTAAACCCCTGTTGTTTCTCTAATTCATCTACAGTGGTGTTTATCTGTTAATCCCATACTCCTAATTTATCCCCCCTCTCCCCACCATCTCCTTTGGGAATCTTAAGTTTGTCCTGTGAGTCTGTTTCTGTTTTGTAAATCAATTCATTTGTATTATTTTTTAGATTCCACAATGTAATATTTGTCTTTCTCTGACTTAACCTTACTCAGTATGATCTCTAGGTCCATCCAGGTTGCTGCAAATGGCAATACAGTGTATTCCATTATTTTTTTATGGCTGAGTAACATTCCATTTTGTGTGTGTGTGTGTGTAAACATTTTCTGTATCCATCTGGGGATTAACACTTAGGTTGCTTCCATTTCTTGGCCATTGTAAATAGTGCTATGAACATTGGGGTGCTTGTATCTTTTAGAATTAGAGTTCTCATCTTTTCCAGACATATGCCCAGGAGTGGGATTGGTGGTTCATATGGTAACTCTATTTTTAGTTTTTAAAGAAACCTCCATACTGTCTTCCACAGTGGCTGCACCAATTTACATTCCCACCAACAGTTTAGGAGGGTTCCCTTTTCTCCATACTTTCTCTGGCATGTATCATTTGTAGACTTCTTGATGATGGCCACTCTGACTGGTGTGAGGTGATACCTCATTGTAGTTTAGATTTGCACTACTCTAATAATTAGCGATGTTCAGCACCTTTTCATGTGCCTGCTGGCCATCTGTGCAAAAGCTTTTAAGTTTAATTAGGTCCCACTTGTTCATTTTTGCTTTTATTTCTTTTTTCCTTGGGAGACTGATCTAAGAAAATACTGCTACAATTTATGCCAGAGAATGTTTTGCCTATGTTCTCTTCCAGTTTTATACTGTTATGTCTTATATTTAGGTCTTTAAACCATTTTGAGTTTATTTTTGTATATGGGGTAAGGGAGTGTTCTAACGTCACTGATTTACATGAGGTTGTCCAGCTTTCCCAATACCACTTGCTGAAGAAACTGTCTTTTCTCCATTGTATATTCTTGCTTCCTTTATCAAAGATTAACTGACTGTGTAGGTGTGTGGATTTATTTCTGTGGCTCTCTATTCTGTTCCATTGACCTATATGTCTGTTTTTGTGCCAATACCGTGCTATTTTGATTACTGTAGGTTTGTAGTACTGTCTGAAGCCTGGGAAGTTTATGCCTCCAGCTTTGTTCTTTTTCCTCAGGATTGCTTTGAAAATTCTGGGTCTTTGGTGGTTCCATATAAATTTTAGGATTATATGTTCTGGTTCTGTGAAAAATGTCATGGGTAATATGATAGGGCTCGCTTAAATCTGTAGATTGCTTTTGGTAGTATGGCCATTTTAATAATATTAATGCTTCCAATCCAAGAGCATGGGACATCTTTCCATTTCTTTGAACCATCTTCAGTTTCCTTTATCAATGTTTTATAGTTCTCAACATGTAAGTCTTTCACCTCCTCAGTTAGGCTTATTCCTAGGTATTTTTTTATGCAATTTTAAATGGGATTTTTTTTTACATTCTCTTTCTGATATTTCATTGTTAGTGAAAGAAATGCACCAAATTTCTGTGTATTAATATTGCATCCTGCTACCTTGCTGAATTCATTTATTACTTCTAATAATTTTTGTGTGGAGTCTTTAGAGTTTTCTATATAGACTATCATGTCATCTACATAAAATGACAATTTTACCTTTCCCTTCCCATTTGTATACCTTTAATTTCTTTTCCTTGTCTAACTGCTGTGGCTAGGAATTCCAATGTTGAATAGAAGTGGTGAGAGTGGCCACCCTTGTCTTGTTTTAGAATTTAGCAGGAAGGCTTTCAGCTTTCCACTACTGAGTATTATATTGGCTGGGGGTTTGTCATAAATGGCTTTTATTATGTTGAGATATGTTCCCTCTATACCCACTTTAGTGAGAGTTTTTATCATGAATGGATGTTGAATTTTATCAAATGCTTTTTGTGCATCTATTGAGATGATCATGTGGTTTTTGTCTTTTGTTGATGTGGTATATCACATTGATTAATCTGTGTATGCTGAACCATCCTGCATCCATGGAATGAATCCAGCTTGACCATGGTGTATGATCCTTTTTATGTGCTGTCAGATTCGGTTTGCTAGTATTTTGTTGAAGATTTTTGCATCTATATTCATCAAAGATACTGGCTTATAATCTTCTTTTTTTGTAACGTCTTTGTCTAGTTTCGGTATCAGGGTGATGGTGGCTTCATAGAATGACTTTGGGAGGGTTCCCTCCTCTTCAATCTTTTGGAAGAGTTTGAGAAGGATCGGTATACGTTCTTTGTATGTTAGATAGAATTTCCCAGTGAAGCTATCTGGTCCTGGATTTTTCTTTGCAGGAAGTTTTTCTTATTACAAATTCTTTTTCACTTCTAGTGATTCACCTGTTCAAATTATCTGTTTCTTCTTGACTCAATTTTGGCAGGCTGTATGTTTCTAGAAACTTCTCCATTTCTTCTAGGTTGTCCAATTTGCTGGCATATAATTGTTCACAGTATTTTCTTATGATTTTTTGTATTTCTGTGGTATTGGTTGTTATTTCTCCTTTTTCAATTATTTTATTTGGAACCTCTCTCTTTTCTTCTTGGTGAGCCTGGCTAGAGGTTTGTAGATTTTGTTCATCCTTTCAAAAAACCAGCACTTGGTCTTATTGATCTTTTCTATTGTTTTTTTTAAACTCTATTTTATTTATTTTCTCTCTGGTCTTTATTATTTCCTTCCTTCTGCTCACTTTGCGTTTTGTTTGTTCTTTTTCTAATTCTTTTAGGTGGTAGGTTAGGTTGTTTATTTGAGATTTTTCTTGTTTCTTGAGGAAGGCCTGTATCACTATGAACTTCTCTCTCAGAATTGCTTTTGCTGCATCCCAAAGATTTTGTAAGATTTTCTTTTCATTGCCATTTGTCTTGAGGTATTTTCTGATTTCCTCTTTGATCTCACCATGATCCATCAGTTTTTTAGTAGCATGTTGTGTCTCATAACTGCATGTAACTGAGTGATAGACGTGGCTTCAACTTGTGCCATATATTGACCACATCCTCATACTTCCTTCCATCTCCTCTATATAAAATCAATAAATGAGGATGGCATAAACTACCTGGCTTGAAAAACAGCTCATCGGGCTGAGACTGGGGAAAGATATTCAAACTTGAAAAGTTGGTGTATTTCTCTAGCTGTAAAAAATGAACAGGAAATGGAGGGGAAATAGTGCAATTCACCTTAGCAGTTTCCTGGGTGCTTACTGGGAGAGAGAAAGAACCACACAAAAAATCCCTCCCATGAAACTGGAGGAAGGGCTTAGAATCTAGAAAACTAGCAACCACTCCTTGCCTGGAGCTGCTTAACAGTAGAACCTGAAAATTCATCTGGGATAGATCACAAGGATGGGGCAAAGGCACGTCTAGGCTGGAAAGGGCAAGGGCCAACCACAGTTTTCTCTGAAGTTACATTTGGTACAGAAGAGAATCCTAAATTTTCTGTGAGCCGAGAAGAGGCTGCAAATGTTAGCTGGGAACATTAGTCAGTCCACAAGTCCCCAAGAGGGACCTTGGCATGAATTATGTGGAAGAGTCTCTGGGTGAAGGTCAAAGGACCACCTATGCCATGAAATTTCATGGAGGCCCAGCTGAGCACCCCAACTACCCAGTATGGCACACTATAGTGCCAGCACCATGGTCACTGTGTTATGAGGGCATTAAAAACTGATCACCAAACCCTTTCAGGTCACTAGCAGCTGGAGCCAGCATAAAGCTCTCCTGGACTATTTGGGTTACCTCCCAGTACTAACAAATGGGCAATCATATACACAGACCCCCATTCCCCCTCCTACCAACACCATACAGGTTTCTAGCACCTTAAGAAATTAAAATCACGAAGAAGGAATGGGAAACCCTTGAAGGGAAAAGAAGCTTGATATGTAGAGTTTTAAACTGGACTACAATACCTATATTTGTTTGAAGAAACTTCAATATCAGTCTACTAGTCTAGAATAAGTTGTCTGAGCTAGATAAGACAAGAGGTTTCTCTTTTAGAAAAGTCTGTATAGTTATAAAATGCGAGTTTCGTTTTTTTTTATTTCATTAACTTTTGTGAACTATCACAACCATGAAGCATCCTATCAGTTATTTTGAAAAACAAAATAGTCTTTTCCTCAAATTGAACAAAGTTAAGACTATACAAAGCTTAAAAATTCCATAAGAAATTACACTTAGAAATGCAGGAACCTAATGGTAATTTAAAAATATGAAGAAGAAATAGTAAAATAATTATCTGTTCAAAAAATGGCAGTGAAAAAATCCTAAATCTGAGGTTGGCTCCGAATCTCTTATAAATTTTAGTTTAAGCTTAAAGAATAAACATATAAGTTCCCATGGAAATCAAATCAATTTTCTCCTCAGACCAAAACTGCAGAAAATGTAAACTTTTAAGTATTAATAGTAGGAAAGCTTCAGAAAGACTTCAAACTGACAGATGAAGGATTAATAAATTAGGCTGAAACAACAAATAGCAAATAGTGGGCTGTACTTACCAGAATAATATAGGGTATATGGTTGACAACATGTTCAAATATGTTTCAACTGTCTGATGAGGATAGCCCAAAGCAAATGAAAAATGATAATAAAAATAGGCTATAATTAATAATATACCTACAAGTTCATCGAGTATTTCTAGAGGAGCCAACCAGGATTGTGATGGCATAATATGAGTAACAATGGAAAAAACTGAGAATCTTTGGTCTGGAAAAATTAAGATTTGGTAGTGGACATGACATCTAACAGCTATCTTCCAATAACCAAAGAGCTATTGTATGGGCACATGGAGGAGAAATCAGGCTTATCCTATGTGACTTCATAGGCATTTAAGAACAGAATTTCTTACAGTCAGTGGTAGGTATTGATGACAGATTTTTATCAAAAACAATAAAGTTCTAACAACAAAAACTGTTAGATAAAGTTGTCTTGTGTGGTAAGGAGGCCCCCATCAATGTAAGTACTTACAAAAAAGTGGGACTCAAATGTAACAACTGAGAGGAGAATCCACACATTGGAAATAGAGGGCAAGGTTAGATGGTTCTAGAATGCCTTCAATTCTATCAATCTTTAATTTCATTACACATTACAGCATTCCATAAATAAAATAATGAATACAAAATGTTTGAAAATGATTTCTCAAGCCATTTCCTTTTGTCTAAAATTTTAAAGACTTTGCTTTCAACTTTCTGAATGTTACGATCAAATTTGCTCTGTAACAGAGAAGGTGACCAAGATGAAATTACAGGGAAACCAATGATCTGAATAGTTCCAGCAAGGGAAAGGTTCTCAAACTCAAAGCACTGCAGGAGTCAGGTAGGTATTGTAAATTACTGATGTGAGCAGGTAATTCTCTCTTCCATTTTTGAAACGTATCACCCTCTTGAATAATATTTTGTTTTCTCAATTTTGGTAAAAAACATGATGTCTTACCTAAGTAAATGCTAGTTGGTATCATATATCACAATGTATCAGTCCATGCATGTGTTTGTGCTCAGTGGTTGACTTTCTTTACATGGAACTCAGGGATCCAGGCTCCTTCTATCTTGTGGTTCTGAAGATCTCGGATATGCTAATTCAGCCTTTAAAAGGGGAAAAAGAGAGTGAAGAAAGCCTAGGTTTTTTTCTTACGTCTTCTCAAAAAAAAAAAAAAAAAAAAAAAACCTTTGCTCATGAGCTCCTTGGACAATGAGAGGAGCAGCTGGGGAAGGAGGGAGGCTGACTAGTCTGCAGAAGGGGTTGTCCTATCTATCTACCTGGGTTTCATTCTGCTATCACTTCAAACTGGTTGTTTGAATGTCTGTCTTCTCCACAGGAAGAAGGGATAGAGCCTGTGTTTTATTCATCCTCCTTACTACCGCTTCTCAATGATTTTCAATAAAATGAGTTTGAATTTGTTGGGGGAAAAAAAGTCCTCTCAAGAATGAAACCCATTACTTTGCTCTCATTCCATTGGTGAGAATTTTTCATATCACCTAGATAAAAAGGGGACTGTGAAATGTAGTACCTGATTAAAAAGCCATTTTCCAATGGCAACTCTACTCTGAGAGAGTAAAAATTACTGGACAGCTGTCTTTGCCAGGAATCAATACAAACATTTTTTCTCCATTATGAGAAAATCAACTGTGCAAGAATGATATAAATAGCCACTGAGAGTAGACCTCACTGAAGTGGACTGGACTGTGGCACACTGAAGAATACATATAACCATCACTCTGCCTATTAAAAGGGATGGCTACCACAAGCTTCCAGGTGATTCCATTTAGTGCCTGCCAAATAGTACGCACTCAGGAAATATTTGCTGGCTATATGAAAAAATGCAGGATAAAAAGGTCCTAGATTAAGAGACTTCCTGTATTTTTTCAAGAAAGGGCAGAAATTTAAATTTTTATTTAAAATATACTGAATTTTAAATTTTGTATAAAAAAAAACCCTTGCTAGATAAACAAAACACTTTGGTGCCGAACTTGTACTGTGGGCAACTAATTTGCAAGTTCTGTATAACAGGTACCACAGAGATTTTCAAAAGTGCTCCAAACATTTTCAAACTATTTGCTTTATTCAAATGATAATATTTTATTAAAAATTAGATTAGTAATAATATTGGTTTGTTCAAAACATTCTTCCTAAGAATGTACAATCTCCTCATGGTTAGAAGAGTTCACAACATTATTTTGCAGACGTGAATATTTGCTAAGCTGTAATTTTAAACTCTGATGAGGATTGAAAAAATAGAATATAAATCAGAAAATATTGATTCCCAGTTTAATTTTATGCTTGATTAAAGATGATAGAGGTATTGTAAAATGACATGAAATAGTAATGAACAAGAGTCTGCAAAGTCTCTGCAGGCAATTTGACTCTGGCAGGCTTCCTTGGGGCCAGTTCACCAGCTCTTGCTTTTTTGTTTTACCAATGGGGAATCTTTCTGGTTTATCCCTCAACATTTTTCACAAGTTAAATGTGACATTTTCTTTCTCCTCTAACGCTGTCTCATCAAACTGTTTCTGAACCAGAGGTATCCATAAGGCTTTTTCCAAAACTGAAAGCTGTGAAACTGATTATTTTAAGAATCAGCCATGAGAGTTACTTCTCCTTACTTTGTCACCAAGATGGCTGGCACTGGACTTAGTACTAATTCTATCATTGCTGAGCATTCAAGTTTGGCTGGAATTAGTCTAACCATTTAGTTACTCTAAAATGCTTAACTAGAGTTATGCTAAGAAAAAAAAGGGTCTGTTTGAACTTGTCAGTCACAAGTAAAAATCCAGCAACAAAAATAATTTCTTAAAACAGAAAAAAATGTATTACATCATCTAGTTTTAGAGACCCCAAACTACAGTAGCTAAAATACCTACCTACCTTTCCATTTTCCTAAGTTTACCTGGTGCTTATGTTTACCTGGGCATCCAAGCAAGGTATTAGTAGGTTCTGGTAAGAGATTTATTACCTTTTGACATTCATTCAACTAGTGCCAATGAGGGTCTACTAACATGCCAAGCACAGTTCTTGGTGAGTGGGCAAAACTCTGCACCCAACAGACACAGTCCCTGTCCCACAGAGTTTATAGTCTCATGGAGATGACAGACACTGGCAGGTATGCCGTAGCCTGATAATAACGATGATGGGATTTAACAGTCCCTGGGAGCACCCAGAAGCCCCACAGGAGTCCCACAGCCAAATGACTCTCCTTCTAATTGTAAGTCCAGATAAACCTCTTTGTGAGGAACATGTGGATAGGGATTGTGGCAGCTGCAACAAGCTTCCAGATCTATCAGGTAAGACTTCAAATTACTAACAGAGGAAATCCTAGTTTAGCCTAAGCCTCTCATTTTAGAAACAAACAAAAAAAAGGCACTTTCTAATGTTGACTAATATGCCTACTATTTCTGTCACTTTCTACATCTTTCCTCAGTTCCCTAAACTCCCCAGTTAGAAATAATCACCCCCTTCTTTTGATTCCCATGGAAATTTGTTGGTACCTCTCTAATGAAATTTACCTTATTTTATCAAATTAAGATGTCATCTATTAAAATACTCAATTTCAGAGATATTAAATTCAAGGCAGGAAGGGGGGGGTACACATTTTAGAATAAGTGACATGTGGTGTTACTTTCTGACTTGTGTTTGACTATGTACATACTTGTCTTATCTCCATTGACAGACTTCTAGCCCCTCAAGGGCAGACCATGTCTAATCATTTTGTATAGTCTAATGCAAAAGTTCAGCGCCTTGCACTGTGCAGGAACCCAAAGCATATTTGAAAAACATGAAAGAACAGATTTATCAGGTAGACTTGATAGGATCCAAGTTTCCCAATTCTCAATCTAGTGTTCTTTCTACCAAACAATAACATCATCAACCCTTAAGAGGAGGTCAATAGGAACTTTAATATACAATAATCATCAAAATACTAATATAATACTTATAAAGCACTACTGGTATGGCAGGTATTGTTGTAAATACTATACTTATCTTTCAGTGCTCACAACAGCCAGATGTCCTAGATATTTGTATGCTCCTCATTTTCATCCTACAGCCCACCTTCCCTCTCTGGCCTCCCCTCAGCCACATTACCTGTCTCTGGCTTTTTACCAGAGCTCTGTGACTCTACGGAGTGGGATGCCAGGGGCATCTCTCTTAGCTACACTGACACCTGCACAAAATTGGAAGTACAAGGAGGTTACATCCACTAGGGCAACTCTGACCAATGGTGCCAGGGAGCTATTGGATAAATATCCCCCTTTTCTCAAGGAGATGACTCTGAGCTACCTTTTACAGTTTCACAAGGAGGGCCCAGTAGAATCTCAGACCATTTTCCACATCAGGATCTGGCTCAATCATGACCCCTTGGACCAGCCTGTTTTATCCCTTCCACTCCCTGATTCTAGATCTAATGAAGCCCTAGAACTACTTTCCAAAGTAAACCATCCACACGTAATTCTTCTTCGAAGACTCAGTATTTTGGGAGAGCCCAAGCTAAAATCGCTGTGAGGTAGTTGCACTATTAATAGCCCAGAATTCAGATGAAGAAAGTGAAGCACAGAGAGATTAAATCAATTGCCTGAGGTCCTACAGGCAGTAAATGGTGTAGCTGGGATTCGAATCCAGGGAGTCTGATGCCAGTCAATACATTTAACCACTACACCTTCTCTTTCTTTATAGGAAATGAAACTTGAAATAATAAAATATTTTCTGCCTAATTAATCATAATTTGTTATATTGTTACAATGTTGTATAATTGGTTCACTGTCAAATACTGTAGAGAATTAATATTTATTAAGTACCTGCTTTATGTGAGGTACTTTAGTATATATTATCTCATTACTTCTCCAAACACTTTTGAATCATTAATATTTAAAAAAATTCATTTTACATATAAGGACATTAGAAAATTTAAGTAACTTGCCAAAGTCAAACAGCTGGTAAGGGCCAACCCACTCACTCATTTGTTTGACAAATATTTATTGAGCACCCACAGTGTGCCAGGTACTGTTCTAGGAGCTAGTGATATACTCTAGGTTCCTGCCTTATGTCCTGATAGAGGATCTACACAATAATTGAAACAAATAAACAAGAATCACTGGGTAGTGATAATTTGCTTAAAGATAATAAAACAGGGATGTGACAAAATGAAGAGCCCTGATGCCAAGGGGACACCTAGAAGTTTCTCAACTTTGGCACCACTAACACTTTGGGACTGATGATTCTTTATTGTGGGGGATCATCCTGTGCATTGTAGGATGTCTAGCAGTTATCGCTGGATGCCAAGAGCCCTCCCCAAGTCCATATAGCCAAAATGTCTCTAGACATTTCTGAAAGTCTTCTGGGGGGCAAAATCACCCCTGACTGAGAACCACTGACCTACAGCAAAGTTCTTCAGGTGGGACCAGGCTTAGTATATGTGAAAAGCAAAAGTTCATGATGATTAACGAGGAGAAGGGCAGGAAATGAGGTTACAAAAATACGTGGAGACCCACCAGGCAAGGGCTTTTAGGCGAGGGGAAAAACTTCTGATTTTATTTTAGGTTGCCCCTGCCTAGTCTGACTTAGAAATGCTGTTGTTGCTGTTGTTGTCATTGTTGTTGAATAGCCACTGATATTTTTTCCCTCTTTATTTTTCAAGAGCTCTTAATAACCCTCAAGCCTTGCCAGCCTCTACCCCAAGTTTCACACCATCCAAGTTCTCTGGGCTGCCCTCAACTGTCCTGTGGAGCATTCTCTTACAATTTCCTGGGGTTTGGCACTTCGGTTGCACATGTGCCTTCTCCTTACTTGGTGCCTTTTCCCTGTTGTTCTTTGCCTAGAACACAGTGTCCTGCTCTTCCTGCCTGGAAAAGCCCTAGTCATGCTTCAAGAGACAGTTTGATGATCTGCCTCTCCAGGATGTCTTCCCCGTATCCTTCCTGCAGGCAAATACCACAGCATATCAGCTGGTGCATTAGCCTTTTCTACATCTGAATCAAGTTCTTCTTCGCTCTCACTGCAACCTCCCCAAGGGTATGAGACAAATCTTGGTCATCTTTAATTTTCCAATGACTACCCAGTGCCTGGCATGCAGATAGAAGGTTTGTTCCTCTGTCAAAAATTTATGTTACTATTTTGAGCCTTCTTCCAAAACATAAGAATACTACCTAAGAAAAATTCTTCCTATGCTTCTATCATCTCTGAGATGTAGTCTTCAACTTTTTAGTAAATACTGATTGGTACATTTTATCTGAATAAAACAGACAGATCACACATACACACAGATTCATTAAAATTTAGCAACTTAGAAAATATACCTTTAAAAAGTTATAGTGGTTATAGGCCATTCCTCCAAGAGAACTACCTAGCACATGGCACACTTTTAACTTTCTGCTGGGCAGACCGAGATCAAGGGACAGAAGTAATAAACATGAGGATCATAATAACTGAGAGGGAGCAGTGCACTCCAGTTGTGATTGATAAGTTTAAAACTTCTCTCATCCCACCCTGTAAGCTTTAGGGCCTGTCCCACCCTGCAAGGATTAGGATCCAATCATCTGGAGTAAATAGATCAAGGAGTTTGTAAGTCACAGGTCTCATAACATTTCCTCTCACAAATGCACTGTTATAATAAATGTCGTCAAAGCCAATGGTGCTGATTTTATGATGTGTATTCAGATAGTCAATGAAAAGACTGAGAAAAGAGAAAGCAGCAATAAAAATCTGCCACTTGATGAGTCAAACTGTAGGCAATGTGCTGCTTTGTAAACTTGGGTGAGTAAAAGTGAAATACTGAACTAACAAAAAAGATAGCTACAAAAATCAACTCTTGAATCCAAAGCTCATCCAAATCAGAACAAGGTTCTAATTGCACTTAGCACTGTGTTTTGCACATAGGAGGCATTTAATAAATCTCTGCTAAATGCATTAATATGCTTTGCCACTCACCTGTTTTCCTAGTATTAAAATATCCGATACATTTAATTATGTCCCTTTCACATGATTCACACAGTTTGAGTTCTGGCAAAACAACAAACCCAGGCAGCAGTTTGAGTAGTTCATCCTAGGGAAAAGATGTAACCAAAGTGTGTGGTACATTTAGCTCTGCAATGAAGCCATTAAAAAAGATTTCTCAATGCCCTTTTCCGTCATTTTCTGCCTTAAGATACTATGTGAACCAAAAACTCATATGGACAAGGCAGAGCTGGGTGTGAACCTCTCTTCTGGAGTGTTTGCCAACAGGAATAAAGGAGCCAAAAGGAACCCAAAACACTGTTCTGTGTTCTCTTAGATACCACTCATCACAGTCACCATTATCACACAATATTTATTGCAGCTGACCCTGGGACTACCACAGGAAGGTCATTTTTCAAAATGATTCTAGCTGCCCCTTCTAACCAATGACAAATTTACCTAAGACAAAGATGTGATTCCACTGGGCCCATTTTGTATTATCAACCCTGAAAGCATATAATTGAAGATGGATTACAGTTAAGTCAGGAAATTCTCTGTATTAATCCCTTAAAATAATAGTGAGTTGGAAGGACTAGCTTCCTATTTTATTAAAAAAAAAAAAAAGAAAAAGAAAAAAAAAGAAAAAAGTCATGACCTTTTCCTTTTAAAAGAAAAGTCACCCAAGTTTCAGTAATGGTTTTAAGTTTGGTTTGGTTTGATTTTATTTTTTCACTAACCTTACCAGTTGTTTGAGCTGAAGTGTGCGTTCAAATAACTTAACAGGATGAACGTGTAAAAACAGCCTAAGTAACAAAGGTCTCCAAAAGCGTTTAGAAACCTACCATCGCCCTTCAAAAGCTTTGTCCATGTCCAATCTAGGTACTCGAAAAAGCAAATGAAACAATTACTCTCTAGCCTTTAGGAACGTATATTACAAACTACTTACCCACATCCTTAGCTAACGATATTATTTTATTATTTGTAATAATCCAAATAAGCATACCTTCGAAGTTGCTTTTGCGTAAATGACTTTTGCCCTTCCATCTTCACTTTTCCCTTTGTCCCCTTCCAATTAGTCCCCAAGATTGTGGCGGACTGTCGTTTCCTAAAACGGCTAACGCACTATCTCCTATCCCATGTTTCTTCTACAACCTTGCCTGTCCCTCTATCAAGATTTGGAGTCTAGGTTCCCTTCCCTTCAATGGAAGTTGGCCTTCGCGACTGCCTCAACCAAGAGCACAGGTGACGCCCTGTGACTTTTGAGGCTCAGTCACGAAAATGCAATTCGCGTCCCCTTCTGTTCTCTTGGCTTGCTTGCTCCTGGAAGTCAGCCTCCGTGCTGTTAAGGAAGCCCGAGCGGCTCGTGGAGAGACTCACCTGAAGTGGAATCAAAGTTCTCGGCCTGGACACCCGGAGGCACCAGAGGCGACCGGGAGTCGTGCAGCTGGGGCTTCACCGCCAGGGCGCTCTAGGACGAGAAACAAGATGGCGGCTGCCCGGGGCCTCCGCTCGTTACCGCGAGAAGCGGCGGGAACACCTGACGGGCTCCCATATGCCGAAAGAGTGGCGGAAGAAGGCCTGCCAGCGAGCGTCCAAGCCGCCCCAGGAGGAGCGCCATTAGGAATACGTGACGTTGCTGACAGAGAGGCGGCAAGGGAGCTGCGCCGGCAGAGACAGAGTCGGTGCAGCACGACCACCCCAACCAGAGTAACTGGACCCGGCATGAGTCTGAGGAGGAGGCGTCATCCTGGGGAAGCCAGCCAGAGCCTTACCCAGGAAGCCCGCAAACTTCCGCTCTCCCAGCGGATCTCCTCTCCCGAGGCCTAGCTGCACACACAGCCGCAAAAAGGTCAAGAGGAAACATTCCAAGACTCCACCAAGACGCCCCCAGTGCCAGTCGTACCTGCAAGAGCCAGCTATGACCGAGAGGCAAAGCCCAGCACGGTAGGAAGTGAGCCCTGAGAACAGGCTGTGCCCCAACCAGGCTTCCAGGACCGGACCTGCCTCCGCCCTGCTGCCCCTGTCACTCTGCCTGCACTGAGGCGATGACCTCTCTGGCCTGGGGCTTGGACCCCAGAAGGAGCAGGCAGCTGAGAGCTGGCCTTCCACGGGAGGAGCCTTCAGAGCCAAGTTTGGGGCATCTTCCGAAATGTATACCCAACCAGGCCCTTGTCAGACTTGTGAAGCTAAAAAAACTAGAACATTTAAAAAAAAAAATTTTTTTTGACCCCAGGGCATGTGGGATCTTAGTTCTCTGACCAGGGATTGAACCCATACTACCTGCAGTGGAAGTATGGAGTCTTAACCACTGGAGCACCAGGGAAGTCCCTAAAACATTTTTTTAAAAAAGCTCTCAGCCTTGGCCCTTGCTAAGGTTCAAAGTGACAGCCAACACCAGTTTGACACAGACATGTAACCCATCTTAAAAGTACATCCTTCAGGTCCCTTTGAGGCCATCCTGCTGAAGCCGCACGAAGCAGGCCAGTCCCACTAAGGTCTAGCCAAACTGCAAATTCATAAGCGAAGTCAGTAATTGTTGGTCTTTTAACCCATTAAATTTGGAGATAGTTTGTTATGCAACGATAGATAACTGATACATCCTCCCTCGTGTCTGTCTAATCTATCTTTCCTCTCCCATCACCAACGTCCTAAATTCACATTCTCATTGCTTGCCTAGAGTATTGCAATAGCTGATTCTTTTCCTTCCCTCCAGTCTCTCCCTGGTTGATTTTTATTTCCACAATCCATCATCTATCTTGTTACCTTACATCTTGTTTATATTATTCCCCCAAAACACAGGGAAAGTTCCAACTGTGATCTGAGAAGTTTTCAACATCTATCTGTGGTTCTAAATTTGGGCTATCCATTAGAATTACCCAAGGAATTTTTTTTTTTTTTTTTGGCTGCATTGCATCTTCATTGCTGCGCGCAGGCTTTCTCTAGTTGCGGCAAGCGTGAGCTACTCTTCGTTGCGGTGCACGGGCTTCTCAATGCGGTAGCTTCTCTTGTTGTGGAGCACAGGCTCTAGGCACACAGGCTTCAGTAGCTGTGGCACGCGGGCTCAGTAGTTGTGGCTTGCGGGCTCCAGAGCGCAGGCTCAGTAGTTGTGTTGCATGGGCTTAGTTGTTCCATGGCATGTGGGATCTTCACGGACCAGGGCTCAAGCCCATGTCCCCTGCATTGGTAGGCGGATTCTCAACCACTGTGCCACCAGGGAAGTCCCCCCGAGGAATTTATTAAACCAACGCCTGAGTCTCAACTCAGAGATTCTTATTCAGTTAGTCTAAGGTGGGAACTATTCATTTGTATTTTTTTAATCTCTCTAGATAGTCCAAAGGGTAGCCAAAGTGAGAACCACTGAAGCTACTGGGAGCAGGAAAGAACATGCAGGGATGGGTGTAATGAGAACAGGGCCAACACCAATATTCAAGATATGAATAAAGGATGTAGGTAAGACTGATCCAGAGTTTTCAAAGTAGGAGTAAAAGCAGAGGATTAAAATATCAAGAAAAGAAAATGACTGAAGAGTAGAAATAGAAATGTCAGGAGGATACCAAGAATAGTTCAAAATGTTTATGAATTTCTCTTGTTGTGTTATTTTGTTTTATTCTGATAAAATGATTAATACAGTTCTGATAGGCAAAGTTAACTCCGGAGTTGAAAAAGAACTTACATGAATCCATTAGGACATGATTTCATTCACATCTCAAAATATTTACCAACCCTATCATAATTCATTTCTTGACTCAACAAATATATATTGAGTGCCTACTATTTGTCACTCATGCTGGAGATATAGCAGCGAACAACACAAAGTTCTTGCCCTCAAGGAGCTTTTTTTCAAGTTGGGTGCGGCAAACAATTAAAAAGTAAACAAGTGTATAATGTGTCAGAGGTTGGTAAATAACATAAAGTAAAGAAGGGAAAGGGGAAAAGGAACACTAGGGCAGGAGTAGAGGATGGGATGTGGAGAGTATTTTTTAAAGGGGTCAGAAAAGTCTTCACTGGTAAGGTTTCCTTTGAGCAGAGACCTGAAAGAAGTGAAGGAGCCAATCATGTGAATGAATACCTGACGGGGGCAGTGAAAGAAGAACAAAGGAAGTGAGAACATGCTTGAGGGTTATAAGGTACAGCAAGGAGGCCAGTGTGGTTAGAGTGTAGTTTAAAAAAAAGGTGGAGAGTAGTAGGACATGAGGTCAAAGAAATAACAGGAGCAAAAAGAAGGGGTTTCAGGAGTGAGTAGGAGAAATTGTGACAGAGTGGTTCTTCATCTTAGAATACATTAGAATCACTTAGGGAGATTTTCAGAATACCCATGCCCAGTCTGCACCCTCAGAGATTCTGTTTGAATTTAGGATGGAGCCCAAACAGCAGCAGTTTTCCAATGTTCCCAGTTTATTGAGAACCATTGCTATAATGATTTATATGGATTATAGGTCACTGAAATTCTGTAGATTTGCTCTGAGATGAAAAAGTCAGTGAAGTGTTTTAATGAGAGAAGAGGCAAGATCAATATTTTAATTAGTTCACCCTAGCTGCTCTGTGGAGAATACACTATAGGGCAGGGAAGGACCCAGTCAGACCACCTATCTCTTGTTTTTAACATTTTCCATAATGAACATGTGTGGCTTTTGTATTATAATAGAAATCTCACACTTAAAAACATTTAAAAATAGAGTGAAAGACTATGTATTAATGAGAAACAGAGTATTAGATTCTGTTATTAATCTATTCTTCCAGATGTCTTTCTCAAGGAAAAGTTTTCATGACAGGTAATGGATTGTGTATTATTTTGCTAGGGCTATCATAACAAAGTACCGCAAACTGGGTGGCTTAAAACAGGCAGAAATGTATGCTTTTACAAATCTACAGGCTAGAAGTCCCAAAGCCAGGTGTCAGTAGAGCTATGCTCCATCTGAGACTCTGGGTAGAATCCTTCCTTGCCTCTTCCTAGCTTCTGGTAGTGGGCAGTTCTTTGGCATTCCTTGGCTTGCAGTTGCATCAGTACAATCTCTGCCATCACATGGCTACCTTCACATCATCTTCCCTCTCTTTGTGTCTTTGTCCAAATTTCCCTTTCGTAAGGACACGAGTTGTATTGGATTAGAGC
Organism: Eubalaena glacialis; assembly: GCF_028564815.1. Classification (NCBI taxonomy): domain Eukaryota; kingdom Metazoa; phylum Chordata; class Mammalia; order Artiodactyla; family Balaenidae; genus Eubalaena; species Eubalaena glacialis. Next base: position 59,150,476 of record NC_083732.1, read on the forward strand.
CCACCTTAATCACTTCATCTTAACTTGGTTAATGCTGCAAAGACCCTATTTCCAAATAACATCACATTCTGAGGTATTGGTGGTTAGAACTTCAACATACGTCTATTTTGGGAGCCAGCGGTGGCAGGGGGGAGAACGATTCAACCCATACAGATTGGTTCTTTAAGAACCAACCAAGAAATCTTTAATAATAAATAACAGAATTGATATTATGTACTCCCTTTTCTATCAAGGAGAACATATACAAAGAAAAAAAATAGAATTATTCCTAAAAAATTAATAAAAATCTTGAATAAAGGATGATTACCCTCCAAAGGAGAATCTCTAGCATATCTTTTGATTCTCTCACTTTTTCCACTTCAGCAGACATTTCGCAGAAAATGACTGAAAACTATAAACAGGCTTGGTTATTTCTGGTGACTTTCATTCATTGAACATAAATTTTCAGTGCTTTAGTGAATTGACATTTAGGTCTGGATCCTTTAGCCTTCATGGCAAATAACTCCTTACACAGGTTTACTGAAATTAGAGAGTCACCCATACCATTCAAATTGGTTTCACAGTTCCAGGGGAGTGGGAATTAGAATTTTAATGAACATTAATCTGAGAGGGAATGGAGATCAGCGCATAAACATGTTTAAAACATGTCTAACTTGCTGAACAACTTAATTTTACCTGATGAAGTCTTTTTTTCAGCAGCAAAATGAAAAGTTTTAGGCTGACAGATGAACTTTAGAGGGTGGCTGAACTTCATTGAATGCTGGCTTTGAAAACCAGTAACAAACTCCATAAAGAAAAATCAGAGCATCACATAATGCTTAGCCTCAAGCTATCCCCCAGGCAAAGCAAATCCTTATCAAGAAGCCACCGGTGACCCAAGTAACCAAGTCAAGCTGAAATTAATGTTTGGCATGTATGCTGTTCAAGGAAAATGAGCATTCTGTCATGAGACAGAAAGCAAAAGAAGATGAAGAACAAACACCTACTTCTTGATACATTATCAAACATCGTGTATGGAATTACTTTAAAAGTACACACAGTGAAGCATAAACTGTGTTTGACCCATCTATTATCTGGAAGTTAAATATCTTCAAATTCATTTACTTCCACTAATCAGCTGCTACACATTTTTTCTCCAGCTTCTGCCATCTGCTTTTAATTACCAAAACAATCAGCAATCCAAACTGAAATGATAAATAGTTAATCATCACAGGCCTTCAGTTTATAGGTGTAGTCAAAGAGAAAAGAAGTAAACATTTATTTAGTTTCAAAAGAGACTTGAAACATGAATCCAGAACATTGCCAAAATTTCCTTATTTCTTTGACATCTTGAGAGTTTATAACTGAAATCCACTCTACGCAAACAGCTATAAAATAAATTTGGGCTAGCAAGATTAACAAATCGTGTTATTTTAGGCAGAATGGCTGCAATAAATTTAAAAAGATCCAAACTTTCATGGAGAAGAGTATGACTATGAAGAAAGAGAATGCCTCCTCCAACAGCAATGACTAAAGCTCTGAACATCTGAAGTTAGATAGGATAAATGTTTCAGCAGCTAATGAGGTAAGTTTACCTTCATATTATATTTACATTGATTTGGGGGAAAAGAAAACCAAATGCCTACTTTTTTTTTTTCAAACAACACGAATCAAGGTCAGAGAAAGAAATGAAATTAACATTCGTGATGTCTACTATGTATTTGTGTGTCACAAATTCAGTCCTGTAAACAGTCCTATGAAGATTATTTCTCCCACTTTAAAGATAAGAAGACTGAGTCTAGGAGATAAAGTCAAGCTGAGAGTCAAACCCAGGGCAGTCTGTGATTGATGGGTACCTTCTACTGCCTGATTAATACATGATGAATAGCAAAAAACTTTGTAGGAGAAAGTTTTGCTGTATTTGTATAAAGGACACTACTGGATTGACAAGTATTGGTATTCAAAAAGTAAGCAATTCATTTTTCATTACTACATGTCTCATCAAGGCTAAAGTCTAAGTGATTATATATATATGTATATATATATACACACATATATGTTCTGAAATATTTAAGACATTAATATTTTTTTAACTTTCTGAGGTTTTTTAATTTTAACAATGATAATTCCAGTCTTTGAGAAAGTTGCTAGCTGCAGATGGTCAGCATACCACTCCATGATCAGTCCCCCCTCTAAAAAGCCAATGAGAGGCATTAGAGTTTACTGGGCCTTTGTCGATTCCATAATATGAGACAGAAACAGTTTCATACAGGTTCTCAAAGTAAGATTCAAGAATAGCTTGTTTTTAAAGTGATAGGAAAAGCTTAAATCATAGGTTTATACAATTCTTTCTTTTCAGCCCTCTAAGAAAGGTGGATCCTTTGTGGCACTGAGCAGTGTTACTGTTGAGGATATATTTCGGAGAAGACAAAAGAGGAATAAATAGAATTGAAAAGAAAAAGAATAGAGGATCCAGAGGAAACGGAAAGGAGAGAAGGCTGAAGTGGGTTGTCAGAAGGGAGGTGGGGAAGAGAAGATGAAAGAAATGGAAGGAGAGGTAAGGAGAGATACGAGCAAAAGACTTTGGAGAAAGAGCAAGAATGCTTAAAGAAATATTTTAGGAAGATATTTATGTGATGTCAAATAAAATCCTTTCCTCAGTCTCCCTATTACATCATCAGTAAAAGTCCTTACTTGTAAATGCATTACTACAGACCACCTCTGCCAATACCCAAATGCCAGGATTTTTTTCCTCAAGAACCAACCAGGGGTTATTTGGCCAAGCATAACATCCCAAAGGGACAGCAGCAGTTGCTGCCTAGCTTCTCACCACAACCATCATGCAGAGAAACTTCTGCAAAACAGCCAAAATCCCCATTAGGATTCTCAGTAGAGGAGGCATCAGGTGGGACCCAAAGGCCAATCTACACTGGAGGTGGCAGATCACTGATGCCACCTTATTTCACTGTAGTGGAGAAGGTTTGTTGACTTGGGGAAGAATTTCTATGTACCTGAGTAGGATGCACTCCTCTCGACGTTTCTTTCTGATACACATCCTTGAAAGGTGCTTGTAAAATGAACCAGAGGAGAACAAAATAAACATTCCTCAGTCTCATCCTACTTTCTTCTCCCTGGGACATGGCCATTACAGCAGTTTATTAAGACACTAGGAGACAAGGGAAAAGAAGAGAGGGAAAAACAAGCATCCATTGCCTGGGTGAATTGAATGTTGTCCCTTGATTGGAAACACATTGGAACAAACACATGGAGGTACCCAATTAACAAGTATGATAGGGCCTCCAATAATTTCTAAGTCAGCTAACCACTTGAGTAGGGCCTTGTTATTCTCTGAACTTGTCATGGACTTAAGGTCTCATATGTCTTTTACTCTGAAATTTGGGTTATATAGTATCAAAGTTAATCTCAGGTATTAAATTCAGGGAAAAAAACAGAGGCAGGCTGAACCAGCTGGGATATAACAGGCAGAGAGAGCTTGGTGATACAAGAGTAAAGTGATGAAATTTTCTTTGTTTAATAAAGAAAAGGAAAGTGGCTGCCTCCCCACCCTCCCATTCTTAGGGTGTCTCTTTAAAAACATAATAGGCCCAAGAAGAGGCCCAATCTTTTGATTCTGCAATGCAAGGTCACAGCCCTTCTGAACTTTGGAACTATAAACACACATCTCCAAAATGAACACAGGAGTCTTTCAGGAGGTAACAATCACAGGTACCACCATTTGTCTCTTGAGGCAATAAGAGAAGTTTCTTGTTATTTCTTCTGCTTTACTGTGTAAATTTGTGTGAAATTCTCTCCACACTTTGTAGTCACTTTCATCCTACCTTAAATGCAAATAAATCTGTTAATAGTTTTCCAATAATAAATTGTGTTCTCTCTCTTGTATATTGGTACAGAGAGGACTTTTATGGTCAGGATTGCTTTATTTCCCCAACAGTGACTACCAGAAAACAGTAATACAGGCACCCAGAAGGCCAGAAAGATAAATAATGGGATAAGGCTTGAACAGTTGCGTGGCTGGTGATACCATTTATTATGAACAGTCAGAAAAGAAGGAGCAGTCCTTCCACAGAGAGCAGAACCTTAATATGGGAGGAGGATTTAACTACCAAACCTCCATCTCATATTTTAATCACTTCTAACACATCCCGGGTTTCTTCCACATCCAGTCAATCAGAAGATATGATTTTTCATCCACCCGAAATCTCTTTGAAATCCATCTGATTCTCTTTATTCGCAACGTGACTATAAAAGACCACATAGCCCATCTCTCCCCTTATAAGGTTTATTACCTTCAATTTTGTTGCCTCTCAAACCATTTCTCCACACAGCTATGAGTCAGATTTCTAAAACACAAGATCTCTGTTTAGAAACATAATGTATAAGGATCTCCTTCATCTTGCTCCTGCTTACTCCACCAGCTTGATTTCTCATGACTTCAAACATCTTTCCCCTCTCCTTAAATTTTTGATCCTACCATACTGAATTACTCAATGTTACTTGACATCACTACTCTGTTCTCTAGGATTTTGCACAGGCTATTTTCTTAATCAGGACCATTCACAGCTATCCTTTCTTCTGTTCACCATCCTCCTCCTCCCAAATAATCACTACTTTCTGTTCTTCATTTAGGACTCAGCTGGAATGGATCTCCTCCTTCTGAATTTCTTGTCTGACCCTTCCAAGGTACTCCTAATTTCCTCTATAGCACGTTGCTTTGACCAAATCTTTATCATATTGTATTATATTTGCCAATTTGTACTATGTTTTATACTGTAAGATCTTTGAAATAACTCTTAATTAATAAGTGTTTAGCAATTAAGTCAAAAGGTTAACGTCTAGGAGTAGGGCTAGTTTGCGTACCAGCTTGATCCAAGGCTGCAAATGAGGTCACCAGAACCCAGCTACTTTCCAGTCCTCAGCTCTGCTCTCTTGCATGTTGGTGTCACTCAGACTGCTCCTGCTGACAAACATGGCTGTGTACAGTTCAGGGTCTACATTTTTGAAAGCCCGGTGGAAAAGAGTGCCTTTCTCTCCCTGAAGTCCCAGCAAAATCCTCATTGAATGCCATTCTGCTCTGACTGGGCCACATACCATTCTTGAAGTAATCACTCTGGCCAAGGAAAATAAGATGCTCTCACTAACTGGGCTTGAATAACATGCTTATGCCTGGAGCCAGAGATGGAGTTCATGCTAAGAGAGGCACATGTAGTATAAGGGGCACTTCTTCAGAAAGTAATAAGAGTTACTGGTACCAAAAGTAGCATTAATGCAAGCTGGGAAGCAAAACCAAAACCAAACAAAAACAACTGTCCACTGTAGTAAACAAATTTCATGGCTGTGTAAATCAATATATTCTGTGGCAGGTTATGATGATTTAGCTAATCTTTCCCTGTAAATTAGGTTTCTTTGAGAGCTAAATTGAAATTCATTCGGATTTTCAGAATTCTGCCTAATAAATGGAAACTTATTTCCAAGCTGCATGCTGTAGCTTCCAAAGAGAATTTATGATTATACAGACTTTGACTTAAACTTTTAGTCTCAATATATTTTAAACTTGGTGATTGAAATTCCTCAGTAAGTTGAAAATATGGAAAACATTTTGGGAGGAATGGCTAATTCTGGGTAATAGAGGCAAGAAGTGGCACTTTTTATGTAACTGCAATTCTAAATGATTAATAATTATGTAAACATATAAAATAACTTGTTCATCATATTTGATTCAATTGAAAGATTTAATTTATAGTAAAAAGTTGTTACCATGACAAACCAGGGCAGGAAAAGTAGAAAGGACCAATTTACATTCAGCAAGAAGGTTCCAGTTACTTCTTAACAACCTAGGAAAGCTTTAAACACACTTTTCCTCCTCTGGAAATTTCAGTACAACTTGGCTGCTCAGGGAAAATCTCCCTCTTGCAGCACCTTTTTGTGATGAGAGCAGGCTGCCAAGAAAGCTCCCACAGATAGAAAGAAGTCTGAAGAATGTCTATCTTGAGTCAGGTGTTATAATTAGTTTTGACACCACTTTCACAGAAAGACTCCTTAATCCTCCTGAAATTTTATACAGGGGTAAATCAAGCACCTGCTGCATTACATACATTTTTCCAGTGGTCTCTTTAATCTCTCCTGTTCATGCTTTAGGTGTTAGAGATATTTCAGTTATGGACATGTGGACTGCCCTACAAGCATCAGAAAGATTCTTTTCATGCTTAAGACTTTCCTAAATAAAAAGACTGTGTGTTCACAGTTTACACAGCTATATGACATGAGAGATTCTATTCCCAAAGGCAGCATGATAAATCAGAAAAAGCACTGAATTTGGAAGTCAGATGCTTTGGAGCTGAAGTCCAAGTCTTGACCTTAAAACTTTTGTGACTTTTAACAGTTTCCACATCTCCATAGGGGAGAAAAAACATCTTGTATTAGAGTTATTGTGTAGCTCAAAAGGAAATCAATAACGCATGAAGAAGAGCTCTGCAAACTACACAGTCATGCAGTTTCAGCCTTGATACTTCCTTATAGTGAACTGCTTGAAAATTGTAGGAACCAAATATAGCAGAGTCAAGACAGATTTGTGACATATATCTATATCTATATCTATATCTATATCTATATCTATATATATATATATATATCTGCCAAATTGCAGTGCAATAATAATAGCTAACATTGATTAAGCACTAGTTATATGCAAAGTACTTTGCAAGGCTTCCATTTCCGGGCCTGGCAATAATCCCATAAAATGGCTAATACTGTTACTTTTATTTTCTATATAGAAAGGCCAAGGCTAATAAAGATTAAATAGCTTCCCCAAGTCCACACAGCTAGAAAGTATAGATCTGGGCCTCAACACTGGCCACTTCTCTCAAAGCCAATATTCCTACCTCTACATAGCTTCTCCATCCATACAGGTCCTTATGAAAGAAGACATGGTCCTGAAATATTCCCTTGCATAAATATGAAATTGATTCATGCTAAAGAAGCATCATCAACTAATGGGGAAGTAATCAATCATTTAGTAAACAGTTTCAGGAAAATTGACTTTTTAAAAATTCTATCATAGTCTCATACATCAGACACTTAAAAAATGAAATAAGCCAGTCACTTTTTAAACCTTTTTAAGTAAGTGAGACCTTTTAAACCTTTTTAAGTCTTAAACCTTTTTAATGCTGAATAATATTCCATTGTATGTATGTACCATATTTTGTCTATCCATTCATTTGTTGATGTACACTTGGGTGGTTTCAACCTTTTGGCTGTTGGGAATGATGCTGCTATGAGCATCAGTATACAAATATCTGTTCGAGTTTCTGCCTTCAATTCTTTTGGGTATATACCCAGAAGTGGAATTTCTGGACCATATGGTAATTCTATTTTTAGTTTTTTGAGGACCCTCCATACTGTTTTCCATGCAGACTGCACCATTTTACATTGCTACTAACAATGCACAGGAGTTCCAATTTCTCCACATTCTCACCGGTACTTATTATTTTCTGGTTTTTTCATAATAACATCTTTGAATTTTATATTTTTTATAGTACACATATATTATTTTCAAATTCCAGGAGGAAAGACTTTCAAAAACTAGAAAGGAAAATAAAAAATAGCATAGTGAGAGTTTGTTCAATGTGAAAATGTTAAGAATGTCATGTTCTTAATTGTCATGGATTTAGGGTCTCTGTCTTGAGACTTCCATATTATGAAGTTCTTGAAAACTGTTGGAAAGCCTTCTTCCTACATTCTCCATCTCAGGTGATGAGATTGCCCTGTCATTAACTGATACGCAGCCTCATCTTGGTCCTCTTCATTATCCCTTACATCCATTTGATAACTAGCTAATTGTCCTTATGCATGTTTCTAAAGTCACTTCTCTCTTCTTCATCACCACTGTCATTGCCTTGGTGTGGCTCACCCTCATCAATTCTAATCTGATCTGAGTATTTTCCTCTTCCTTCTCTGTCCCCTCAATATTGTCAAAGAGGCAAATATGATTATATCATTGCTTTGCCTCTTGCCCCACCAACATCTTCAGCTGAACTTCTCAACCACAGGGTACTTTGTCATAGATAAAGCATACAAATCATTCTAAAACATTGATATTCTTGAGTGAGAAATAATTTAAAACAATAATTTACATATTAAAATAAGCACAACTGTATTATATAATCAAAAGCAAATTTGCATAAATTTTAAACGAAACCATAGGCTTCAAAAATTTTTCCCACTTGAGGACTTTGGACCTTGTGGACTACGGTGCCACAACCTCAGAGTTTATTTCTCTCTCTATCTATAAGGGTATATAAAAGGGAACCTTGAGAAATACTGATTTACAGGGTAAAATATAGTCCCTTTAGCATGTCATATGAGGTCCCCTGTGAATTGGCACTTGCCTGTATCTCTAGACTCACTTCCTGCCACATCAATGCCTTCTGTTTCAGAAATGTCACATCATTTGTGATTTCCAGAACATCACCCTACTATTTCATGTATCTGTGTTTTTCATGTGCTGTTCTTCTCAAGTTTCTCCATCCGATCATCCTGCCCAAGCTGTTCTATGTGGTGAACTCCATTTCTACTTTTCTATCTCCACCCAAATATCATTTCTTCTTTGAAGCCTCCCTTACTCTCTCCTCTACCCTCCACCCCTTCTACTTTATATCTAGATTGTACTTTAATTATTGTTCATATCATATTATATTGTGCAATTAATTTACACATCTGCCTTCACCTTAAAATGTCAATATTTTGAGACTAAATGGTTAAAATCTTAATTTCTAAAAATGGTCTACATGGGTTTAATCTCAGCACTACCATTTTTTACCTGTGTGACTTTAAGCAGGTTAACTGACTTCTCTGCACCCCTATCTTCTCTGTAAAATAGGGTCAATACTAGTACTTACCTTACAGGGTTGTTGTTATACTTCTATAGGAAAAAAATATATATATATAGGGCTTAGAAGACCTCCTGGCAAACAATCGGCATTCACAAATGTCACCTACTTTTGTCTTATTCATTTTAGAATCCTCAGAACCTGCCACACAATAGGTGTTTAGGAAATGTTTACTGAAACAAATTGAATTTCCTTCTTACTATCTACATGTTTTTGTCCTTCAATTGCTTCTCTTTGGCCAAAAGAAAAACATACTTTTTTTAAAAAAATTGAAATTTTGGTGACTGAGAAACCCCAGGTGTACTGTTCACATCCCTGGTGTTGCAAATTATTTTGCATGTCCTGGCCTAGAGTTAGTGGTGGTGGTGTCATATCACAACAACTAAATTGAAAGAGGAAGGAATTAAAGCATTGATGGTTTAAAAGGTAGTTTGCTTTCCGTCCTGCTATCGGAAAAAGTGGTCCAAACCTCCACATGAAAAGAGAACCCATACTTGGAGACCCCTCTTTCAGAGTTATGAAAATCTATTATATATTTGTTGAAAGGAAAGTGTTTGTGTATTTGGGCAGTAACATAGAGGAATAAGACTGCCAGAGCGTATGTATAATTGCTTGGACTGCTGCGTGTGTATAATTGCTTGGACTGCTAGGGGTTTTATTCAGGGTCTTGAGACTAGTGATAGATGAGCCTAAAAGGACTGCTTTAAATAAACCAAATGTCTTGTATTAGTGTCACTGGACTTAGAGCCCCCTGGGAAAGGCCTGTCTCCTGTGATTTCCAGTATACTCCACTTCCAATGAGCTGGAAATACCACAAGAAAACCGCTGTTCTCACGGTATTTTTGCCTTTTCCATTTCTGGGTTTAGCTAAGAAAAAAAATGGTATGTGCAAATAAAAAATGGCATGTGTACACGACAGAAAAATCAGAGCATCCAAATGTTTGATCTTTAAACTAAATAGAATTCACACTGAGTTTCAAATAAAGTCAAATAAAATAACGTTAGCCACATTCTCATAAGTTTCATTTAAGCAAATGTGTGCCTACAAGTGAGCCAGATTCATTAAGCATTGAATATCCTAAAATTGTATTGCATGTACATTGATTGAAAGCAAAGTGGCAGAATAACTGAAATTGGTTAATGTCTCTAAATTTTTGTTTAGGGATATTTACTTAAACTACTTCCAAAATTGTGCTGTCAATAAGTAAGCATATTTAAATAAATATTTGAATGTTCTTCTAAAAGAGATTGACTTTTGTCTATTTACAAATTTGCTAGGATTTAATTCTGTGTTTAGATTATGTTTCAATAAAATGCAGCAAATATTTATGGATCACAAACTTTGTGCCAGGCAGAGTGCTAAGAGCTGGGGACATACTTAAGGGCACTGTTGACATTTGATAAATTTTAAGAAATGTAGTTGCCTTTGGGTATCTGTAGGGGATGGGTTCCAGGACCCCCTCGGATACCAAAACCCCTGGATGCTCAAGTCCTTTATATAAAATGGCCATAGTATTTGCATATAACCTATGTACATCCTCCCATATACTTTAAAATCACCTCTGGATTACTTATAATAGCTAATACAGTGTGAATGCTATGTAAATAGCCGTAAATACCATGTAAATACTATGTAATTAGTTGCCTAAGTGTGGCAATTTCAAGTTTTGATTTTTGGAATTTTCTGGAATTTTATTTGTAATATTTTTGATCCACAGTTGGTAGAATCCATGGATTTGGATTCATGGATGCTGAAAGCTGACTGTGCAATTAAGAGCCTTTAACCAACTATACTTCAATAAGAAAATTTTTAAATTAAAAATAATTCACATCAACTATACTTCAATTAAGAAAAGAATATTTAGGTAAGGTATACAAAGGAATGTGAAGGGAGAGGAGAAAGGGAAACAATACAATGCAAATCTTCAAAGAGCAATTTAAAAGTACGACTTTCTTCAGTGGTGTGCTTAATGTTTTATATATTGTTAGTAGCAGGAAAAAAGTGACTAAAAATTGAGTGAAAATAATTTGCCATAACAAAAATCGATTATGCACTGAGTGTAAGATTTAGATAGTAAAAACAATGTTTAAAGCATTCATAGTTGAAAGACAGATGAGTTAATTAGAGAAGTTTACATTCATGGGGAATCATTGAGGATCAACCCTTTGTCATTATGCCCTCATGAAGGGCATTCGCAGTAAATTTGTTACATAACATCAGTGAAAGTTTCCTGTTTGACCGCATAACTATGTCTGTTAAATAATGACCTGGATCCAGTATTAACGACCACATGAAATATCTCCACCTTGTCAGAGACATAGCAATTCCAAGCCTCACAAAAATACCTTGTTTCCATCCAGTCTCTGCATCTATCTGGACAGCAAATAGCAACCAATGTGTTTGCATGGGCTGGGTCATGCCTGTTAACAAGTGACTCATCTATCTTCATTTAATATAGTTGTCAGATCTTAAAATCAGTATCTAACTTCAAATAAAACTCTTAAGAGATCTACTATGTCCTTGCTCAAAAGTACATTTTTTTCCATGGGAAGAAAAAGAAGAGTACTCATCAGGCAAGAGCAAGAATGCCCGTGGTAGAAATGAAGAGGAAGAAGCCTCCCAACTATGCAGGGGAATCTCTTTAATAGCCACAAGGTTTAGGAGGTTGTTGGGATTGTGGCATGTGGTCTCTCTGGGCATGAGCTGGGAACCAAGATTAATTAGGATCATCTGGTAGCTAGAAGCAAATAAGACCCTAGAGAAGATGGGACACCACCACGGAAAAAAAGACTTCTGGTTACTTTGTATCCTAACTAAATTCCCAGGCTTAATTGGCCTGGGGAAGTACCCATGACATAAGTGACTGAATTATCCAAATCAATGTTTTCCTGTAGTTAAAAAAATTAGTGAGTAGAGGAAAACATTAAAACAGATCATATTTCTTTTTCTGGGGAAAACCTGAGATTTGTTTGCTTTTGAATCATGAAAAAGATCAGAATACTTTTTTTCTACTCCTAGTAAGTCATTAATGCCTGTCATCTGAAATGTCACTTTTGCCAGAGACTGTTTTATAAATGAGCAATTAGAACTTACTGAAGCATTTTAGATGAAACTTATTTAATTGATGAGCGAACTAACACTATATATCAAGTTGTGGTTTTTCCTCCTTAGCAAAAGCATAATGTGACATTAGGAGACATAGTGCAGAGCTTTTTTTGTATGAATGTTACGAGCCAGGGTTGAGACTTTTTTTTTTTTTAAACAGAGTTTTTTGGTTTTTTGGTTTTTTTTTTTAATTAATTAATTTATTTATTTATTTTTGGCTGTGTTGGGTCTTCGTTTCTATGCGAGGGCTTTCTCTAGTTGCGGCAATCGGGGGCCACTCTTCATCGCGGTGCGCGGGCTTCTCACTATCGCGGCCTCTCTTGTTGCGGAGCACAGGCTCCAGACGCGCAGGCTCAGTAGTTGTGGCTCACGGGACCAGTTGCTCCGCGGCATGTGGGATCTTCCCAGACCAGGGCTCGAACCCGTGTCCCCTGCATTGGCAGGCAGACTCTCAGCCACTGCGCCACCAGGGAAGCCCTAGGGTTGAGACTATTTACCTCAGAAGCAAAATGGGGAATACTTTGGTGGATGTAAATAAAATAATAGCCATTTTACACTCACAGCAACCTGGTAGCACTATTTTGGTCCCTAATGGTGGTTATCATAAACCTGAAAATCATATTTCTTTACTGAATAAAATTCAGGATATTAGCAGAGATAAAACAATTTCAATCATTATACAAGAAAATTAGGAGAAAAAGTGCTTTTCAAGTAAAAATGATCAGGTTTTCTCTCTGCCTACATAACATGTAAAATGGATTGTAATTCTAACACAAGGATTGGAGTTTAACTTCTCCACATGCCTATTCTTTAATTTGATACAAATTGATGTATCACAGTAATATTTATCTTTTTCTCATTTGATCCTCAAGGGATAAAAATAGTCCACATACTTATCCTTGCATGTTAGATACTACCAAAATTTCCAAACTTAAAGATCATAGCTTCACAAGGGAAAATTCCAAGTAACCCTCAGTCAAAACATTGATTCTTTTCCTGTTTCTTATTAAAGCACTTTTTAGGATTAAAAACTTCCTTATAGAATATCAGTGCTGGAACATGATTAAGATAAAGCTGAAGTCAGATGGCTCAATACAGAGAAGCAATTTCTTAACAGACAAGCATCCTTTCTCCAGAGGGGAGTGGACTTGCAATCCATTGATATCAACTACTTCAGCAGAGCAAACTCATGAAAGCTTCACACATTGAAATTGGCAGATTTTAAACCTTTATATCTTCTTGTCTCCGTTTAAAAAGAGTCATATGAAACAGGAATGCTATCTTCACGTGCAGAGGGAAAAGAAACATGCTCCTTCTTGGAAGTTCTCAATGAATGTAAAAGTAAGTGAAAGGTTCCCTCCAGTGCCAAGGGAAAGCTTTGAAAGCAGGGGAATGTTTTGTTAAGATTAGTGCTTTCCCTCCTGGCAGGACAACCAAGGACAAATCCCTCTATCTCCATTCTTTGCCATATCCTCTTTATTCAAGGATAAAATCACTTTAAAGTCACTCCGTGCTCTGTGGTGCTGAGTGTTCGATCTAGAGTTGAGGGGAAAAAAAGAAAGAACCAGGACCCTGACTCCAGAGGACATAGTATGGAGGAACACAGACTCATGCAACCACTTCATATGACAAGAATTCATCATTCCCTGACTCTGAAAGGTGTGGGCTCCATGAACTGTAGGAAACTCTTACTGGGGGGAGAAGGGACATTTATTCCATATTCCTTCTGTTTCTATGTTGAAGGACTCTGCCTAGATGAACACTGTCTTCTCCCACTTCTTACTCTTCCCCCAGGGCAAGGAGAAATGAAATATTTGAATGGGGAGTTTCAAACATGTACGTCATACCTCAGCATGCTCCATGGGACTCATTCCTCCTGAGATGTGCCAGGCAGCTGAGAGAGTGTTTTGTGTACTGCTCCATCTGTGCGCTTGGAAGTCTGTTCCCATGGAGGAGGCCCAGGATTGACTAGTTTGCCAGTATTGGGGGTAGGAGCTAAGTTTAATTATAGGATAAAGGACTGACAAGCCCATTCCCCTGCCAATATAAAGGCATGTTCTAGAATCAGCTTTGTTGATGTGATAAAACAAATATTATTTATTTTGAAAAACATCAGACAATCAGAATAGCCATGAGATTAAAAAACTGAAACGACTAACTCATCCAAGAAAACAATCAAGAATCTTGAATATGAAGTTTGTTTAACAGAGTAGTGACTAAAGGCATGATGATAGCCAAGAGATATTTGTCAAGTATAAACATGAGTGGGGAGAGAATAAATTTAATTAAATAAATCAACTTGAGGACATGGAAATTTAGGTCCAATTTAATGTAAAGTATTAAAAAGCTTTAATGTAAAGCATGGAAACTAAAATGTCACAGGATAATCTCAAGTGAGATGGAAGATATTCTACTTTGGACATTTAAAAAATAGATTTTATTTACCCAAGTTCTATGCCCACACAAAGACTTGCACATAAATGTTTATTAGCAGCTTTATTTGTAATAACCAAAAACTGAAAACAATCCACTGTCCATCAGCAGCTAAATGAATAAACAAATTGGGGTATATCCATACAATGGAATACTATTCATCAATAAAAAGTAATGAGCTATTAATAAATGCAATAACATGGATGAATCTCAAAATAATGATGCTGAGTAAAAGAGGCAAGACAAAAATAGAGCACATAGTTATATATATATATCTATAAAATGATCAGTGGTTTCGGGGAGGGGAAGAGGAGGAAAGGGGAGAGAGGGATGGCAAAGAGATATCAGGAAATGTTTGGGGCTGATGTATATGTTTAGGAGGCGATTATGGTGATGATTTTATGGGGGGTATACATAATTCAAAATGTATCAAACTGTACACTTTAAATATATGCAGTGTATTTTATATGAATTATACCTCAATAAAGTTGTTTGAAAAATAACAAATGAACGAACATGTTTAAAAAAAGACTGTGGAACATACTGGAGGGTAAGGCTATAAGGAATTTTCCCATTAACCAAAACGACAAAATGGCTATATCTTGTTCGTTCTTCCTCCACAATACACCTCCTTACTACCCACTTCTCTCTTGGTCAGTATCTTTTTCTACATTCTTTTTTTTTTTTTTTTTTCAATTTATTTATTTATTTATTTATTTTTGGCTGTGTTGGGTCTTCATTGCTGTACGCGGGGTTTCTCTAGTTGTGGCAAGCGGGGGCTACTCTTTGTTGTGGTGCACAGGCTTCTCATTGCGGTGGCTTCTCGTTGCGGAGCATGGGCTCTAGGTGGGCGGGCTTCAGTAGTTGTGGCGAGTGGGCTCAGTAGTTGTGGCTTGCAGGCTGTAGAGCGGAGGCTCAGTAGTTGTGGTGCATGGGCTTAGTTGCTCCCTGGCATGTGGGATATTCCCGGACCAGGGCTCGAACCTGTGTCCCTTGCATTGGCAGGCGGATTCTTAACCACTGCGCCACCAAGGAAGTCCCTTTTCCTACATTCTTTTTTTTTTTTTTTAATTTTTATTTATTTATTTATTTATTTATTTATGGCTGTGTTGGGTCTTCGTTTCTGTGCGAGGGCTTTCTCTAGTTGTGGCAAGCGGGGGCCACTCTTCATCGCAGTGCGCCGGCCTCTCACTATCGCGGCCTCTCTTGTTGCGGAGCACAGGCTCCAGACGCGCAGGCTCAGTAATTGTGGCTCACGGGCCCAGTTGCTCCGCGGCATGTGGGATCTTCCCAGACCAGGGCTCGAACCCGTGTCCCCTGCATTGGCAGGCAGATTCTCAACCGCTGCACCGCCAGGGAAGCCCCATCCTACATTCTTAATCCATGCAGTGTACTGCTATTTGGAGCAAAGAATAAGGAAGACAAAAATCACTCACAATCCCACAACACAGAGATAATGACTATCAGCATTTGAGGATATCTCATTTCAGTTTCTAAACATTAGGATCACGCTCTCAGTATTTGAATTTAGTTTTAATATTAGATTTATACAATTTGTATTGTGTTTTAAACTTTCTAATCCTCAAACTTTTCAAATATACGGAAAAGAGTAAAAAGTCTAACATGTTATCATCCCTTGACTTTAGTTTTTTTGCTTCAAATTTCTTTCTTTTAAAGAAACAAACATTTTAAAGTCCTACTCTCCATTTTTCCCTCTTTTCCCCCAGAAGTAAGCAAAATCCTGAAATTGGTATATATTGCTATCATTTATGTATATAAGCTTTATAATATATAGGTATATAAACAAATACATACATGTTTTGTGCTTTTAACAGTTTCATAGATAGTATCATGAGAAACATCATTTTGCATCTTCCTTTCTCCATTCACTGTGTTTTTGAGGTTTATCTATGTTGATGCATGTGAATCCAAGACATTTCTTTTGACCATGTCCCATTGTATGAATAAATCAGTTTAGCATTATTGTTTCACTTAATATTATATCATGATTACTCTCCAAGCCTTGTGGTTTTCCCTGACTGGAAGGTTCTTCCTCCAGCTCTTCCTGGCTGGCTCTTGTCTCCTCCCTCAGGTCACAACTCAAAGAAGCTTCCCAGACAACCCTATCTGAAGTATCTTCCATCCTAGCCCCCACCCAAACAAATATATGTATTATATATATATATATATATATATTCATATCACCCTGTTAATTTCTTTATTCCCTTTTATTTTGTCCATTTGTTTATTGTATGATTCCTCTGAGAGATAGTAAGTCCCCTGGGGTCAGGTACCTTGAGTTTCTTATTCACCTTTGTGAACAAGAGGCATGTCACATTAGCAAAATGTATGTCACATTAAAGGGGCTCAACTAATACTTAGAGAAGGAATGAAAAAATGGATAAATGGATGATGGATGATGGGTGGCAGGAGTGATAGATAGATTGTTGGATGCTGACTATAACATCATTTCTGGTTCTAATTCTGTGAGGCCCCATTCTACCATCAACAAAAAGCAGAAGAGAACTTAAATTTCATATTTCATTCCACATGTGGGCCAATCTACTCTGAATAGCTAAGTAACTAAGTCTACTTTGAAAATAATAAACTTTCTGAGCATTCTGGCTGCAGAATGTGAAAGCTAAGTTCAGTCCCTTAAATTCTCTTTTCAAATTTTCAACTCACACAGAAACTAAAATTCTGGCCACTCAGCTAGATTACCAGAATATATCCTTTATTATCCTGAGAAGTATTCAGTAAAACCATAAATAATTCATGGTTAGTTTTATGAATTATTTATGATTTTTGATATAGCACATAGATAATTGTTTTTCATGTCTAAATAGAGATTTTTTAAAGTTTTGGAAATTTTAGAAGATTTATATACTTACATGTTTCTATAACTACTTTTTAAATTTTACAGAGTTGGGTTTGTAATATCATAATGAAAAATTGGAATTTTTAGATAGTAATTTTAACTTTATGTAATATCTAGTATTAAGGAACACACATACATACAAACATACATGCTTCTGAAATAGTATAAACTATTAGTATATTATTATACTAACATAAAACAATATTAGTATTGTATATACTAATAGTATAATAGGTCTGCAAAATTCACTTAGAATAAGTTAAAAATACATATAATTTTCCTGAATTAAAGTGGTCATTTTACTATTTAGATATCACCTAGATTAAAAATATTCTTTGTATTTGAGGATGCTTTGAAGTGGTAAATATTTTGTAGTTGTAATAATCTGTTTCAGTAAAGTACATAATAATACCAGTTAGCATTTACTGTGCACTTACTATAGTCAAGGCACAGCATTAAGCATTTCTATGAATATATCACTGAGACATCACAACAACCCCATAAGGTAGATATTACTCTCCATTTTACATGCTAAGAAAAGAAGATTTAAAGAGGTTATTTAATTCATCAAAGTAAGTGGTAGAACTAAGACGTTAACTCTAAGCCCATATTTTAAATCACTAGACGGTAATGGAAATGAGATGTAGTATAGAGAAAATAAAAATCACCCTTCCCATAACCTAGAGATCATCATTGTTAATATTCTAGCTTATTTTTGTCCAGCTTTTAGATTGTATTATACATATTCTATATCCATCTTTCACTTAATCTTGCAACTATTTCCCATGTTGTTAAATATTTTTTACAATATTACTTATTAGTGAGGGACTATGCTTTAACAATTCCCCTTCCCAAAACTGTTTGCACTCTCCACAATTCCTAATCCCTCACAACTCACTAATTAACTCAAGAGCGCTTGTCTCAAGTAATTTCATTTTCCAAATCCCATATTTTAGTTACAAAAGAAAAATATTAAAGAAACCTCAGGAGTCCCAGAAAGTATTAATTGATTGGTACAAAAGAAAATGATCATGTTGATCATTTTTAAAAACTTATAGTTCTTTTTAAATACTAAAGTTCTTTAAATGGTTTTCAACAGAATCTGATGAATATATTGGTTACAGTTCTAAAGATTCTTTTCAAACGATAGGCCTTCATATATATCTCATAAAGGTGAGGTTAGTACCATAGAAATGTTTTATGCTGATGATTTTATATGACTGAAAAAGCATTGGTAGCATAGCATCAAAAGTAACAAAACAATGAAATATCTGCCTTAAAAGTACAGGTTGGCCTTGTGCATCACAGAAGGTCATCTCCTTGATAAATCTGGCTATCTCCTCGTCCTAAGATGTCTGCTCCCAGGCTCTGAGTCACTGTAAATTTGGTAGAAGCTAAAACTGCTCCAAGCCCAGGTTTGCAAAGCCTTTCAGCAAAAAGATAAGGCATTGGTATCATGATAATTTTAAGAAAAGGCATTGATACAGATATGCTAATGAAACATTTTACTGATGTATTAAATGACCCTGAGATACCACTCAAAAGCCCCCAGATTGAAATAAAAATATCCACCTATTTGTCTTCAACTCAAAGATTTTGAAAAGCTATCATACATAGTAGAGGTGCAAATTAGATTTTCTGGTGAGCATGTCCTATCATCAAGTCTACAGAAATGGTTTTCAGTGTAAATAACTACTTGCACATTTTCTCTAACATCCAATAACTTGTTCTGTGTGTGTAATAAAGGAGGTTTTAAAAATTTCTCTGCAAGATGTTTTCATGTTGTGATTATGTGTTGTGAGGAAAACATAAGAGATTAGTCTAGAAATTTTTTTTTTTTTTAAATTTACTTATTTTTATTATTTATTTATTTTTGGCTGTGTTGTGTCTTCGTTTCTGTGTGAGGGCTTTCTCTAGTTGTGGCAAGCAGGGGCCACTCTTCATTGCGGTGCGCGGGCCTCTCACTATCGCGGCCTCTCTTGTTGCGGAGCACAGGCTCCAGACACGCAGGCTCGGTAGTTGTGGCTCACGGGCCTAGTTGCTCCGCGGCATGTGGGATCTTCCCAGACCAGGGCTCGAACCCGTGTCCCCTGCATTAGCAGGCAGATTCTCAACCACTGCGCCACCAGGGAAGCCCTAGTCTAGAAATTTTTATGACCTATTTTTAAGCTATTTATGCTCAAGACAAATGTTCATGATTATAATAACAACTATTTGGATTCAATTATTGTCTGACCTTACAAATTAGGTCTTTATAAACTGCTAAATATGCAGAGCTTTTAGCTTATTTTCTTAACTTTTTATTAAGATAGAATTTTATTATTATTTAACATATGAAATGATTCTACAGCCATTTTTTTTGTGTGCTGGTACAAGAGAGCTTTAAAAAGTAAATATCAATATATAGAGAAATAAATGTAAGTCTGTTTAACATTATCTTCCTGTTATAACAATTTTTTGAAAGTGATTATGAGCATATAAATATGTTTTGTTTCTGGGATCAAATTTCCATTATAAGTGAAGCCTAAAGGATCTGGTTAACTTGTTCTGTACAATGACATGCTGTAGGGTATGTTGATCAAACGAATTATAACTGTTTCTGCAGGAATCAGAAATTCAGTCAAAGAGCTAACTTTCTTGTACTTGGTGATGCACTATTGTGTACCCTTTTAATTGGCGATATTTCTATGTCACTAATAGAGGAAATACTTCTCATTCTGACTACACAAATTGGATTTGGCTTTTTAAATGTAACTTACAAGCACACAACTCAAGAGTTCAGTCACTAGAATGAGGAATCAATATATTAACAAGATTGTATAATTACTGAAATATCAATAAATGCCTTTTGTTTTGCCCAAAACGTTGCGCAACTCTTCACTTACCCTTTATTTGCCTTAGATTCAGAGTATTCTTGCTTACTCTAGAACATGCTTAATGTTTTTGCTTAATCGTCAGACATGAAACATCATGTGGCCCTCTGATGCCCTTGAATTTTAAGAATAGATTTCTGCTTAGTACAGAGTAAAATGTTCTAGCTCATTTAGTGGACCAGTGACAGTTTTTATTTGGTTAAGCCAGCCTTATTTTGTTATTTAACTATAATGTGTAAAGCTGAAATGAACAGGGAGGAGGAAAGCCTTACTTCTGAAAATGCTACCTTAATATGTAACCAAAGGCCTTAGGAAGCTTTTTTCTTTTGGTTTGATCAAGAGCAACGTAAAAGACATCCCACCCTCATGATAGGAGACTGCTGGTTTCTGGGAGGTCATTTCAATGACAAAATTTGAATCAGTGAAGGGAAACTCTGACCAAAGATAAGCATCTTTGTAATTGTTTACAGAGAACTCAGAGTAATTTACTTAAGGAAAAAGGATTGGCAGTACAACCATTAGAAATGGATATGACTAATCATGTCTATGCCAGAGTTTTTATTTCTCACTCCTTAAAAAAAAAAAAAAAAAAGAAAAGCACTTTTCAGTAAGTGTTGAGTTTAGATTGTTGGATTTAGGGTTTGGAGAGAAGTTTTCCCATCGTATTTGTCTTTTGCTCCTCCTGAATGAGCTCTACAGATGTGCCCTGGGAATCTAAATGCCTCCTTATCTGATAATGCCTGAAATCATATAATAAGTGGGGGACAAGTTGAATTTTTATGCATAATAACCAGAGACAACGTCAATATTGTGTTTCAGAAATTCCTCCTTTATTGCACAGGTTGAAAATGCACACTTGTTACCCAGTTGGGTGCTTTCTGTACTCCTGAACTCATCCAGATGCTCCCTGAATAGGGAAATACAGCTCCTTTCCCAACTCAATTTATCCTTGTCAATTAAATAAAACAAACAAAATATCAAGGAGTCTCAAGAAAGAAATATTGAATAAGTCACATTTTGTTGTCTTTGGTTCTGTATAAGGGTAATTTGAATTGCAAAACTGAAACATGTTAGGAAATCTGTAGAATCATTCTACAGAATCATTCTTCTTTCCTGGCGGACAGAAGGTACTTTGTGTCCTCCAATTGGATCTCTAGTTTGTTTCAAGTAACTGAGCGTCTTTTCATAGCCGCTGAATGGCCAGAAATGTTATGTTTTAATTCTATTTCTACTTGTTACTGTGGAAATGAGATTTACTTTATGACGAAGACATTTGTTCTCCAAGTATGTCCTTGGGAAGTTAAAGTTGCGTACCTGGGATTGGCTTTCAGGACAAGCAGGATCAATATCAACTACTCTATAAAGGTGCTGTGACAAATCATACTCCATTGTCTAAAGGTCAGAAGTAGAGGGGGCCATTGTGGTCTGAACCAGTGCCCTTGACCCCTTCTCTCTGAGGTTGCAGAGATGGCTGGGGACATCAAGGAGGCTCCTCATGTTGTGTTGCCT
Source organism: Eubalaena glacialis (assembly GCF_028564815.1). NCBI lineage: Eukaryota > Metazoa > Chordata > Mammalia > Artiodactyla > Balaenidae > Eubalaena > Eubalaena glacialis. Next base: position 59,172,160 of record NC_083732.1, read on the forward strand.
AACATTTAAAAAAATTTTAATTGGCAAGTTGATTGATGTCACTTATATTGAGGAATTAGATTCCATGAGTTTTTAATCTGTTTTTTTCATAGCTGTATCCTCTGGGTCTAAAATAGTGCCTACTACATAGAAGGTGTGTAATTAATATTTCTCAAATAAATCTTTCCAAAACCTGATGTCCCAGTGCAAAAGCTGACTTTTCCTTATGTGCATAAGCAGATAAGATCCACTATTTATTGATAATATACTGTCAACCATTTTATATCTATCATCTAATTTTTCTTTTCAAAAGCCCTTAGGGGAAAACTTCATTATCCTAGTTTAAAAATAACAACAGCAACAATAGCTTTTTTAAAAGGAGAATGCTAGTGTTATGGACTGAATGTTTGTGTCCCCCACCACCACCAAATTCATATGTTGGAGCGCTACTCCCCAATGTGATGGTATTAGGAGGTGGGGCCTTTAGGAATTAATTAGGATTAGATGAGTTCATGAAGGTGGAGCCCTCATGAATGGCCTTATAAGAATCACAAAACAGCTTGCTTCCCCTCTCTGCTCTCAACCACATGAGGATACGAGAAGTCAGCCGTCTGCAACCCAAGAGAGAGCCTTCACCAGAACTCATCAGTGCTGGCACCCTGATCTCAGACTTCCAAACTCCAGAACTCTGAGAAGTTTCTGTTGTTTATAAGCCACCCAGTTAATGGTACTTTGCTATAGCAGCCTGAACTGAGTAAGACAGCTAGGAAACTCACCCAGATTTCACGGACTAAGTGGAAGAGTCAAAATGGTAAGTAATAAAGGGACTGTAGGAAAGACTTTCGTCCTGCTGTCAGCTTGGTCATTTTCTCCCTTCTTCATTTTCTCATGTGCAAATCGAGAGCAATAATTCAGGCTCTTGAATGGAGCATATCTAAAGTCCACTGAACCAACCAAGCTCTGTACAAACAAAGCGTTAATCCCTCATCAATGTTTATCAACAAAAATATTCATGGAAAGCTTTTTATTCTAGATATAGAAAAATATTCATATTTTTTAAAAACACAAGTTTGAGCATTAATTTTGTATCCTGCTACTTTACCAAATTCATTGATTAGCTCTAGTAGTGTTCTGGTAGAGTCCTATACACTAATGATGAAAAATCTGAAAGAGAAATTAAGGAAACACTCCCATTTACCACTGCAACAAAAAGAATAAAATACCTAGGAATAAACCTACCTAAGGAGACAAAAGACCTGTATGCAGAAAACTATAAGACACTGATGAAAGAAATTAAACATGATACAAACAGATGGAGAGATATACCATGTTCTTGGATTGGAAGAATCAACATTGTGAAAATGACTATACTACCCAAAGCAATCTACAGGTGAAATGCAACCCCTATCAAACTACCAATGGCATTTTTCACAGAACTAGAACAAAAAATTTCACAATTTGTATGGAAACACAAAAGACCCCAAATAGCCAAAGCAATCCTGAGAAAGAAAAACAGAGCTGGAAGAATCAGGCTCCCTGACTTCAGACTATACTACAAAACTACAGTAATCAAGATAGTATGGTACTGGCACAGAAACAGAAATAGATCAATGGAACAGGATACAAAGCCCAGAGATAAACCCACACACATATGGTCACCTTATTTTTGATAAAGGAGGCAAGAATATACAATGGAGAAAAGACAGCCTCTTCATTAAGTGGTGCTGGGAAAACTGGACAGCTACATGTAAAAGAATGAAATTAGAACACTCCCTAACACCATACACAAAAATAAACTCAAAATGGATTAAAGACCTAAATGTAAGGCCAGACACCATAAAACTCTTCGAGGAAAACACAGGCAGAACACTCTATGACATAAATCATAGCAAGATCCTTTTTGACCCACCTCCTAGAGAAATGGAAATAAAAACAAAAATAAACAAATGAGACCTAATGAAACTTCAAAGCTTTTGCACAGCAAAGGAAACCATAAACAAGGTGAAAAGACAACCCTCAGAATGGGAGAAAATATTTGCAAATGAAGCAACTGACAAAGGATTAATCTCCAAAATTTATAAGCAGCTCATGCAGCTCAATATCAAAAAAACAAACAACCCAATCCAAAAATGGGCAGAAGACCTAAATAGACATTTCTCCAAAGAAGATATACAGATTGCCAACAAACACATGAAAGAATGCTCAACATCACTAATCATTAGAGAAATGCAAATCAAAACCACAATGAGGTATCACCTCACACCAGTCAGAATGGCCATCATCAAAAAGTCTACAAACAATAAATGCTGGAGAGGGTGTGGAGAAAAGGGACCCCTCTTGCACTGTTGGTGGGAATGTAAATTGATACAGCCACTATGGAGAACAGTATGGAGGTTCCTTAAAAAACTAAAAATAGAACTTCCATACAACCCAGCAATCCCACTACTGGGCATATACCCTGAGAAAACCGTAATTCAAAAAGAGTCATATACCACAATGTTCATTGCAGCTCTATTTACAATAGCCAGGACATGGAAGCAACCTAACTGTCCGTCGACAGATGAATGGATAAAGAAGATGTGGCACATATATACAATGGAATATTACTCAGCCATAAAAAGAAATAAAATTGAGTTATTTGTAGTGAGGTGGATGGACCTAGAGTCTGTCATACAGAGTGAAGTAAGTCAGAAAGAGAAAAACAAATACCGTATGCTAACACATATATGTGGAATCTAAAAAAAAAAATGGTTATGAAGAACCTAGGGGCAGGACAGGAATAAAGATGCAGATGTAGAGAATGGACTAGAGGACATGGGGAGGGGGAAGGGTAAGCTGGGATGAAGTGAGAGAGTGGCATGGACTTATATATACTACCAAATGTAAAATAGATAGCTAGTGGGAAGCAGCCGCATAGCACAAGGAGATCAGCTCGGTGCTCTGTGACCACCTAGAGTGGTGGGATAGGGAGGGTGGGAGGGAGACACAAGAGGGAGGAGATAAGGGGATATATGTATGTGTATAGCTGATTCACTTTGTTATAAAGCAGAAAGTAACACACCATTGTAAAGCAATTATACTCCAATAAAGATATTAAAAAAAGAATAAAAAGAAAACACAAGTTTGAAATTTTTGTTGACTACATAGTCCATTCACTTAATTCAAAGTTCACAAAATATAAAATAATGCATTAGTGTCTCTTAACCACCCTGAGCATAAAACTCAAAAATGCATGTGTTTTAAGGCATAATATGTAGTATTTCTGTTATTCTTTTCTATGTATTCTACAATTTCTGTTTGGATAATCTCTTGACCCAAGAGTTTTAAGATAAAGTTTTTGTATTTTCTTTCTTGGTTGTTCCCCCCACCTCTTTTTTTTTTTTTTTTTTTTTTTTTTAAGATTTTCTTTTTTATATCCAGTCAATTGTCATGAAGTATGAAATAGTCATTAAAATCACTCACTGCAGATCTCTTCTACTTTTCTTACATTTCCTATGCTATCTTTTTGATTCTGAATATTGATTCTGCGTTATTTGATGCACAGGTATTCATAACTATTATGAAGTGTACATTTTAGCATTAAAATGTACTGTTCTTTATTTAATGCTTTGAGGTCTGAGTTCAGTCTGCCAGATAGTAAAATTACAACCCCTGCTTTCTTTTGTTTTCACTGGCTTGGTATATGTTTACCAATTCTTTTATTTTCAGCCTTTATGACGCATTTGTTTTAGGTGTGGCTCTTGTACACACCGTAAAATTGGGTTTTAATATGTGATCTGATCTGAAAGCTTTTTCTTTCAATAAGTGAGTTAGTTCTTATTGACATGCTTAGTTGTAGTCTGTCAATTTTTATTCATTTACTTACCTAGTTTCTATTAATTTCTTACTGCATGCAGTTCCCTTTCTAATTCTTTCCTTCTTTCTCCTCTACCATCTGATATTTATCAGCTATATTATCTTTCTTAGTATTTAAGTTTGTGGTCCTAAATATATTTGATCCTTATTCATTCATTTGTCAGTTTGACACCCCGCACCACCATTATTTAAAATGAGGAGAAATAATTTATTAAAACGTCTTTCTTCCTTCCACTCCTAATTTTTTTTGTTGTAACATTTTCTGTACCATCAGGGTATACAACACTCTCTGTTCTGTCATCCTAATCCCCACTCTTTGTTCAGTGTTTTAGACAGATCTAGTTAAAGTTTCAGTGCTCCTCAACAGTGTCTTTATATTCATTTTTCACTTCCCATTTGTCTAATTGAAGTTCTTTATGAGAATCCTCAAGAAGTCTCATGGGAACAACACTCCTTAAGAATATCTGATGTTTAATGTGTCAAAACGTTGCCTCATACTGAACATTTAGGAAGTATAAAATCTTTCATCATGCTTTATTTCTTTGACTTTTTTTGTTGAAGGTCCTTCATGTTCTCTTAGAATTGACTTTCACTGTGGAGATGTCTGAGAACAGCCTGATGTTTTCCTCCCTAAAAGGTAATTATATTTTGCTTCACTCCTTGAAGGTTTCTTTCTTTGTCTTCAAAGTTCAGCATACTTACTTTGTTATAATTCTGTGTTGTCTTTCCTAAGTCACTTTCCCCTAGGACATGATGTGGATTTGTATAGATTAAAAGGTTTTTTTGTTTTGTTTTTTTAACTTCAAGAAAGTAAATTATAAATGTTTGTTCTGCTACTTATTTTGTTTTTCTCCATTGGTAATTGCAAAGTCTCTCTTTCCCTGTCCTCCATATCTCCTCTTTTCTCTCTAATTCTTCTTTATTTTTTTCTGCATCTCCATTTCATATTTTATACTTTACTGTGTTTTCAACAGTGTTTCCTCACAAATGACAATAACAACAACAACAACCAAAAGATATAAAGGGAGATACAAATGTAGGGGAGAAGAAGAAATATAGATAAAATATAAATACAATACAATACAAATATGAATAATAGCATATATGTTTTTAATAGTCTCTCTTATCTGCTCTCCTTTGTTTTCCTTCCATTGTCCCTATCATTTCTCTGATATTTTTTTTCTCATAGTTCCTGAGCTTTGCCAGCTCACATTTCATTTCTTTCCATTATCTCACCATCTCCTCCCAGAGCTCTTGCATTTCTGCCCAGTGCTCTTGTTTCATGGAAGCAATTTCTTCATCATGTGTTCTTAATTCACTTTGCAATTTTTTTTCCTGTGAGAGATCTAAATCTGCTATTTATTTTTCCTGTCATTCCTCCTTCTCCTTCTTCTCTCTTTCTTCCTCTCCTCCCCCACCTTATATCTTTTATATCTTTTTGTTGTTGTTGTTTGATAAGGTGAACAAAATTGGACTAAATGGTTAACATGCTTTCATCACTGATCCATGAATGGACATCTTTTATTTTTGATTATTTATTTGTTTTTTCACATTAGTAATATATTAGCACTGGAATATTGAATAAATCAACAAATGTTTGCACCTCCCTCATTCTGTCTCCCACCCTCATCCAAACTATCACTAACCTGAAACTCAGCTTTATCATACTTCTGTCTTTCCAAATTAGAATTCTATCACATGTATGTATATGCAATATATGTATATATGTTATATATATGTTTTATAAATATATATAATACAAATACACATATTCCTAAAACATATGCTGTTTGACTTTAATTATTTTCACCTTTATAAAAGCCAGTTAAACATATGATGTATGGTATATGAAGAGATATTCAAATTTATTATTGGTCAAGAAAATAAAGATGAAGACTGTAATGACATAATGTTTTATACCCATTCTATTGACAAAAATTGTGTGATGATGTCTATGAGATCTTTTTTACACAAAATCCTTTTCCTTTTTCTCTGTTGTGGCAAATTTTTTTATAGGCTGCTCTTCCCTTTTTATCAGTCACTTTTGAGGAAAGTGGGTTTTAATTCCTGAGATAAATTATTTACAGAAAAAAAAATTAGTATGGGTATGGGCTATGTTCCTAGATAGCTGATGTTTTGTTTTTTCTTTATTTAACCCAGGATTTTTTTTTTTTTAATTAATTAATTAATTAATTTTTATTTTTGGCTGTGTTGGGTCTTCGTTTCTGTGCGAGGGCTTTCTCTAGTTGTGGCGAGCGGGGGCCACTCTTCATCGCGGTGCGCGGGCCTCTCACTGTCGCGGCCTCTCGTTGCGGAGCACAGGCTCCAGACGCGCACGCTCAGTAGTTGTGGCACACGGGCCCAGTTGCTCCGCGGCATGTGGGATCTTCCCAGACCAGGGCTCAAACCCGTGTCCTTTGCATTAGCAGGCAGATTCTCAACCACTGCGCCACCAGGGAAGCCCCTAACCCAGGATTTTTGATGTGAGCTAGCTCTTAATTTTTCCCAACAAATGAGTCTTGACTTAGACTTACCCGCTATGTTTGTCACAATGAAACTAGGTCCAGGAAACTACCAGCACTAGCTGGTGTATCTTGTTTCTGCTGTCCCGCAGTAATTAACTAGGATTTTAGGATTGCATTTCAGGTTATACCTCTCACCTTCAAAGATTATATTCTCACCTTTAAAAATATATTTTTTGAGGCCATAATGGAGCAATAAGAAATGGGTTTATCCTCCATTTAAAATCACTTAAAATGTAGACAAAGCATATAAAATAACAGTTGTTAGATGCTGATCCATGAAAGAGGGGAAACAAGTAAAGCAGTCGCTACAATTCCTGAAGAAAGTTTCCAGGCTTCTGAGCAGAATAAAGGAACCCAGGAAGAGCCCCACAATCTGTCTGAGCTGAGGAGATGAAAGTGAGCATCCAGGGGTGCCAAAGTAGCTAGAGTTAGCAGGGCAGATACCACAGAAGAGAAAACATCACAGAAGGAGGAAAAAAAAGAGCTCAATAGCTTTGAATATTCTACTGAGGACTGATAAGTAGGTATGAAGATAGCTACTGGAGACGAAGTTATAAAAACATCAAATGGAGCAGGCAGAAAAATCCCTGGAGTTCAAACAGGGCCAGGAGTAGTCCATGTCTCTACCAGCTAGAGCAGAAAAATCTTGGTATTCATGGGATACCAGGTAGAGTACTGAAGGGTATTTTTTAAGTAGTAGAAAAAAATTAGTTCTAAAATAACTCCTCTTTTGCTCCTGCCAAACAAAGCTTAAAAGCAGGACTCAAAGAATCAAACTTTCCAATTTACCTATATCCATGAACAAAGTTCAAGAACACTTTGAAGAATATGAACCACCAACCAGAAAATTTACAATGTTTGGCATCCAGTAAATAAGTATCAGGCATATGGGGAAGCAAGCTCTAAGATTCATAAGAGGAGAAAAAATTCAATCAATTGAAACAATTTAGAATTGACAGATGATGGGATTAATAAATAAGGATATCAAAAACAGTTTTACAACTGCTTTGCAAATGTTTCGGAATACAGAATATGAATATGTTAAGAACATTGTAGATATAAAAAAGATGCCAAATGTAATTTTAGAGATAGAGAGTACTATGTCTGAGATAAAATTATACTTGATGAGACTAACAGCAGATTAGACATTGCATAATAAAGAGTTAATTTAAGACATTCTAATAGAAACTATTCAAATTAAAACAGAGAAAGGAAAAGAGACTAAAAAAACCAAAATACATCAGTGAGTTCTGGGATAACTTTAAGCAGCGTTACGTAAGTTTAACTAGAGCTTCAAAGAAGGGGAGAAAGGAGATAGGATAGAAAAACATTTGAAGAAATAATGGCCAAAATTTTCCACATTTGATGAGCACTATAAACCCGCAGATCCAAGAAACTCTAAAAATCCCAAACAAAAGAAACTTGAAGAAAACAACACAAAGTCACATTACAAACAATTGTTTACAATAGATAAAGAGAAAATCTTAAAAGATTCCAGGTGAAAAAAATACATTTCACATGGAAAAACAAAGATAAGAGTAATAGCAGACCTCTTCAGAATACAAGCCCAGAGACAGTAGAACAACAACTTTAAAGTACTAAAAGGAGAACACTGTCAACCTAGAATTCTAAACTCAGTCAAATATCTTCTTTTAAATGTAGGAAAATCTTTTCCAGAATCTAAATCTGGTGGAACCCATTACCAGCAGACATATACTACAATAAGTGGTAAAGGAAGTCATGGAGGGTAAAGGCAAATGATATCAAATGATAGTCTGGGTCTTGAAAAGCAATGAAGAACACCAGAAATGGTAATTATCAAATAATTGTCTTTTATTTTTAAATTACATTAAAATATACTAGACTGTTTAAAGCAAAATATTACAATGAATTTTGACATTTATCATACATATAGAAGTAAAATGTATGACAGCAATAGTGTAAAGGACTGCGTTACCCTGATACCAAAATGAGAAAATGATATTAGTAGGAAAAAAAAAAACAAACTACAGACCAATATTCTTCATCAATGTAGACAAAAAACTCCTTCAAAATATTTTAGAAATTCAAATTCAATGATATATGAAAAAATTATATATCATGGCCAAGTGAGGTTTATCTCAAGATTCAAGGTATAATAAATTAATATTAACATTTTAAAACATCAATGAATGTTAGTATCAAATATTAATATTTTCTTAAAATAAATCAATATAATTCATGTACTAAAAGCTTAATAAAAAGCCATATGATCATCTTAATAATGCGGGAAAAACATGTTAATAGTCAACATCTATTCATGAATAAAACTCTCAGCAATGAGAATAGAAGCAAAAGTCCTCAGCCTCATAAGGGTTACCTATAAAAAGCCTATAGTTAATAGCATACAAATGGTGACTGCCTGAATTTATCCTCTTATGGTTGAGAAAAACCAAGTGTATTTGCTCTAATCACTTCTGTTCAACATTGTACTGACAGGTCTAACCAGTGCAATCAGGCAAGAAAAAAAAGGCATGGGGAAGGAATAATAAAACTGTCTTTGTTCACAGAAGAGTTGATTGTCTTTGTGTAAAAGTCTATAAGAAATATACAAAAAAGCCTTTGGAACTAATAAATGAGTTTAGCAAGATTGCAGGGTATAAAGTCAATATACAAAACTCAGTTGAATTTATGCATGAGCAACAAGGAATCTGGAACTGAAATTTTAAAAATATACAATTTACAATATAAAAAATGTGAAAAAGATAAATTTGATGAAAGATGCGTAAGACCTAAACACTAAATAGTGCAAAATGTCTCTAACAGAAATTAAAGAAGCCCGAAATAAGTAAAAGAATATAATATATTCATGGATTTGAAACTCAATCTTGTTAGCATGTTGATTCGCCCCAAATTAATTGTCAATGCAATCTTAAAATCTAAGTAAGCTTTTTTTTGGTAGAAGTTGGCGATTCTAAAATTTATATGGAAATGAACAGTACCTTGAAAACTAAAATAACTGAAAAGAAAAATTTGGAGAAATACTACAACCTGATATCAAGCCTCATAAAGCTACAGCAGTCAAGACAGTGTGATATCTGATGTCAATATGAAAAATGAAAAATTAACCTGGACCCTATCCTCACCCTATATACAAAATTAACGCAACATGAATCAGAGATCTAAATGTAAGAGCTAATATTATAAAATTTCTAGAAGAAAACATAGGAGAAAATCTTAGTTCCCTTGAGTTTGGCCAACATTACTTTAATAGGACAAAAAGCACAAAGAATAAAGGAAAAAAATCAATAAAGTGAACTTGATCAAAACTGGAATCTTTTGCTCTTCAGAAGATACTAATGAAAGAGAAACGCAGGCCTCAGACTTGTAGGAAGCATTTGCAAAATATATATCTGACAAGTAACTTATATCTAGGATATGGAAAGAACTGTTACAGGCACACTTCAGAGATATCACAGGTTTGGTTCCAGACCACCACAGTAAAGCAAATGTCTCAATAAAGCAAGTCAAATGAATTTTTTGTTTCCTAGTGCATATAAAAGTTATGTTTACACTATACTGTAATCTGTTTAATATGCAATATCATTATGTCTAAAAAAAGTACATACCTTAATTTAAAAACACTTTATTGCTAAAAAATGCTATCATCTGAACCTTCAAGTTCTAATCTTTTTGCAGTATTAACATCAAAGATCACTAATCACAGATCACCATAACAAATATAATAGTGAAAAATTTTGAAATATTGTGACAATTACCAAAATATTTCACAGAGACACAAAGTGAGCAAATACTGTTGGAAAGACAATGTTGATAGACTTGCTAAACACAGGATTGTCATAAACCTTCAGTTTGCAAAAAATGCAGTATCTGCAAAGCTTGATAAAATAAAGTATGCCTGTACATCCCACTCATGACACACACGATCCAATAAAAATCAGGCAGAATATTTGAACACACAGCTTACCAAATACAGATGTCAAATAAGGACAAAGATGCTAAATATCCTTAGTCATTAGGAAAACTCAATTTATAACTCTAATATTTTACTTTACACTCAATAGAATGACTAAAATTAAAAAGACTGACCACATCAAGTGTTGCCAGGGATGTGGAACAGCTGGAACTCTCATACATTGCTGGTTGGATTGTAAAATGACCATTTTGGAAAGTAGTTTGGCAGTGTCTTAAGATGTTAAATGTATATTTACCATAATACTCAGCCTTTCTACTGCAAGGTATTTTCCCAAGAGAAATGGAAGTATATGTCCATACGTAGAGTTGTACATGAATGTTCACAGCAACTTAATTTTTTAAATCCCCAAACTGAAATGAAAGTTCAAATTTCCATCAACAGGTAAATAGATTAAAAAAATGTTGATATATCTATACTAAGGGTATACAAACTTTTTCTTTAAAGGGACAAATATATGTTCAGCTTTCTGGGCTGTATGATTTCTACTCAGCTCTGCTGTTGTAACATGAAAGCAACTATAAACAGTACATAAACAGATGGGGGTGGTCAGATTTGGCCAAGAACAAGCTGCATTTAGCTATCTGGATTTGGCCTGTTGGATTTGTCAAAGCCTGATCTATACACAATGAACTACTTCTCAACAAAAACAAAAAAAAGAAACACATTGATGCATGAATGGATCTTAAAAATAATTATGCTGAATTAAAAAAAAACATACCGTATGATTTCATTTATAAAATTCTAGAATTCTAAGTGGCAGAAGGCTTATCAGTGGTATCTTCAGCCTGGTTAAATAATCACTTAGACATGGTTTCTTTGGTTCCTTGAACGTATTTATAACATTTTATTTAAAGCCTTTGTCTAATAAATTCAACAAATGGACTTCCCCAGGGGCAGTTTGTATTGACTGCTTTTTTTTTTTTTCCTTTGTATGAGCTGTATTTTCTTGTTTATTTTCATGATGTGAAAATATATATATATTTTTGAAAATTAGCTATTTTAAATAATATAATGTGATAACTCTGGAAATTAGATTCCTCTCCCCAGAGTTGTTGTTGTTACTCTTTGTTTAGTGAATTTCCTGAACTATTTCTTTATGGTCTGTATTTTTTCTCATGTGTACCCACTGAAGTCTTCACTTGGTTAGCTTAGTGGTCAGCTAATGATTGGACAAAGATTTTCTTAAATTCCAACTCAAAAGTAGTCCCAAGGATGATTTCAAGGGGCACAAGTAGAGTTCTGTGTCTATACCTCGAGAGGAAAGGCCTTCAATTGTTAGCTCTCACTAGAACCCCACAGGAAAGAGGGTGGTCTCCCCAAAAGAGGAGGAAGAAAGCAAAACGTAAGTGCCATTTAGGAGCCGCTCCCAGGGTATGCCATTATTCCTGTATATTCCTGGGCCCACTTTTGGCAAAGGAAACCTAATTACCCTGCAACCTATCTCTGAGTGACCGCTTTAAGACCGAGATTGGTACAGGTCCAGATTTAATTATAGGGCGTGCTTCAAATAAGACACTTTCTCTTTCCCTTGACTATTCATAGTCTGATTTGGAAGTTCGATTTTTGAAAACCCTAGTCCAGGCCTAAATATTCCATCTTAATCTAAATTAGTCTCACTTTTGGGTTTGGTGAACTAGTCTTCATTCAGTTCTCTTTCCTCAGGAGGATACATATACTTATGTGAAGACTTTTACTTCCATTGCTAATTAGGGGAAAGAAAAATTTGAAGGAAGAATGCCAACTCAAAGAAAATAAGGACACTGTTCATTGAGCTCCACATAGAAAGCGTGAAGTCACAGGTCTCAACAAACATGCTCAGTTGAAAGGGAAACACATCAAGGGTAGACCTGTTTCAAGTTAACAGGTTTGTATCTTTGGCTTTGGTGCCTGTACCAAATAAAATAAAATGGTGGGACCAGATTTGAGTTACAAATTTTGAAAGGGTATCTAGTTGGACCTAATTTCCGTTAATAGATGTTCAGAACTCATGTTGACATATAGCAATGAACTAAATTATCAGTGGAGTCCTATGTTAAATAGATCTTGTGAAATAAAGATAATGAGCTATTTTGTGGTACTTTTTCTATATTTACAACTGTTTAATGAGTAGACGTCCCTAGATATAAAAAATCTGGTTTCCAGAAGATCCTGGGAAGCATTCCAAAGAGAACCAGATTCTTAAAAAAAAAAAAAAAAGGTGTCAGAGTGTATCATATATTTACTGCATTGAGACAGTTAAACTTTAGGAAATTAAACAACACTAGCAGAAAAAACACAATTTCTTAAATAATAGCAGGTTAATCATGGTGAAAAAGTTTATCCAAACATACCTACCCCAAAGGAATTATAGTAAATGCCTTTTGTTGTAAATTAAATTGTAAGTGGCTAAGATAGTTTTTTAACTTGTATTATTTCAGTCACATCTATTCCCATCAGTCACATTAAATCTACATTAAACAAAACTAATTGCACAGACACGTCTCTGTGGGGAAAGCACAGCAGTTCCTTATGTAGACTCTTCTATCTTGCTTCTGCCTGATTTGTCTATGTACCAAAGTGTATCAGTTTTCTGCATATAAATTTTAAAGGAAGATACAACCCAGCAGTGTAATATACAAGTTAAAAACCTTTCTTTACCCTAGACTTTGGTCAAAGACATTTTGTTTTTGTTAAGAATCCTAAATAACCTTCCTAGAAACTGGTATGTAATTCATCACATACCCAACATTTAATAGTAAGTAGAATATATTACTTTGAAAACCTGAACCCATTCCTTGGGCTCCAATGTTTTATGAACAACTACAGAGAAACAGTTAAGGTCATTGGTAAAATCTAATGGGTATGTTTTGTTACTCATTTAAAAAATGAACCTTCTGGGGGCACTTTGCTATTCTAAAATTCAAGGAATTTAAAACTATTGTTATAAAGGTTTAGAAACATACTACTGTTTCATAAACAGTAGTACACAGTCACAATATCAAGATACCACATCAGTTTAAAAATAAACATTTTTCTTATACCATTTTTATAGCAGTGACTTAGCAATATACATAAAAAATGTATATTCATAATAGAAATTTACCAAAAAAAGTCTATATTAAAAAGTCTATATTAGGTGCCTACAACCATGTTTTTAGAGTTTGTTTTACATGTCACATATAGTATATTCTATGCTAGAAAAGTCTCAAAAGCATGAAATTCTTTTTGAAAAATAAGAATTCTTTGACATATGTAGTTGGGAACTATCTTGCTCCCTTCTAGTCTCGAAGGTGGTGCTTCTCATGCTCCCCACATCCAGGTTAACCTGTAACCAGAGTAATGAAGAAGAAGTCATCAAAATACTTGTTAATTATCCAGAATCACCCTTCAAAAAACTAGGGCCCACTCAGTCTTCTAAGTCAGAATTTAGGCCACAGTACCTGGTCTATAGTTCCAGAGAACAATTTAGGTGTGTATCTATCTCCTTTCCTTGTCATTTAAAAATGAATATAGAGCAGAGCGTTTCATATCCTGGCCAAGAAAACATTTGTATCCCCCTGTCTTCTACTGGCTCAAATCCAGTGGTTCCAAGTACTCAACGCCTCCTTACATCCCCCTGAGAATATCTACTTGAACCAAACACGTTTGAGAGAGAGGCAGATTTTAATAAGGATTTTGCAGAGGGGAGAAAAAGATTTTGTACCAACTTCTGCCACATACCCTGAATCATATAATTTCATAAATACCCATCCAACTTGTACCTTCTTCCTAGCCCCTCACAGTTCTAGCAGCTGCCAACTCAGAAAGAAGGCAGTTTTCTTTTTCCATCTCTTACCATCCAAAATATTGTCACCACAATGCAGGAAATTAATCAAAACTCTTTCAACCAAATTGGCTTTCCCTGCAAAGGAAATCTCTTACCAACTTCAAAGAAGTTAAAAATATTTATATGCTATGTATTTATTATATATTTGTTGCACTTAACAATGGTCCTTTGCAAAATCTATAGTAATTCATGAGAGTCATTCGTGTTATATTGAAGACAACCCATTTTTTAATCTCTGTATTCACCTAAAACTCCAATGGCTACTCATAGAAAATTTTGTAAGCACCCTGTTGGTAGTTGGGATTACCAAACTCCTCAAAAATTAAAAGGGCACTCTTAACTGGCTTTCATACTGACGCAACCAATATGAAATATGTTTTCTCCCCAATGAATTTAGCAAAGATAGATGAAGGATAGGAGGACATCTAGTATCAAGCAACTAGGAACTCCTATGGGTTTGGCAATCTCTGCACCAGAAGTATTTATCATGATTTTCCTCAAAAGGGGCCTACCAGAAAAAGGTCTTCTTGTTTCTGGGGGATGTATGAGCAACTCAGATTCTGTTTAATACATTATTTAAGTAGAGAATCATCAAGAACCAATTCATCCTAAAAGACATTTGGTGGTTTGGAATGCTCCCCAAACCATTCATTTCCAAGGGCCAAACTGCATGCCCAACTCATGTTTAAAGTCCTATAAATTCTTAGGTCACATATTGACAGAGTATTTTCCCCTACCTAATTCAGTCAATAGTACTTATTTTGTAAATACTTAAGGAACACCTGCTATATTCCAGGCACTGTGCTGGATACTGCACTACAGAAATGATTCTTACCTGTCCTGATTATCCTCTGTTTACACATCAAAATCCATCTCTGCCTCCTCTGCACCCTGCCTTGAGCCCTGAGAAGCTAACTTCTAGTCAACAGAGGTACACCTGCCCTTTGGTTTCCTGTCAGGTTTGCCCAGTGGGGAATACTGCCAGAAGTGAAGGGGAAAGTTCAGGGTATTAATTCTCCTTGTTCCATGTGTCTGTGCAGGCTATAAATTAGCTAAGGCTGAATCTGTCTGCCCATAGCCACAGCTCCTGCTCCTTCAGCTCTCACCCTATTCTGGTAGTGGCTGACTTTAGGCCTTGGGTAGTAATTGCTGCTCTCTGTTGGTAATCTCTGGGTGTTTCACCATGTCTTGTTAGTTCCCATAATCCTGTCCACAACTTTGTAATAGTGCTCTTTTTAAACTGACTTTAAATACCCCCTTTGTATGCAGTCCTTTTCCTGCAGAGACCCTGACTTGTATGCTGCCCTCTAGAATAGTCTCATAGAGAGCTAGATATAGATGTAAATAATCTTTTATATCTACTATTATAATCAAGATAAATTAAAAGCACAATGGATGCATAGATGGATATTCCTAGTTGTCTACTCAAAATCTATTTTCCTTTTCTTCCTCACTTACAGAACCCTAAACTTATTGGATTAGTTCCTATTCAGTTAAAAATACTCAGTCTTCCAGGTTCCCTGGCTACTAGTTTAGCGAATGAAGATGTAATACAGAAGTCTCCCAGGTGGAGCTTTGAAAAAAGAGGTGGTATTTCTCATAAAAACTGACAGACTCAGCTAGTACACAGACTTTTATTTTTTATTTCTTCCTGCCTGGAGTGCACATTCAGTGTCTGGAAGCACAGTAGTCATCTTTAGATCATGTCAAGTAAAGTCCTTCACAAGATGTAATGGAAGAGGAATCTAAGAGGAGCTTCGATCTTTGGTAATTCCCAGAATCGATATTCTGGCCCTCAATTGCCTACATTTCAACTTCTTATTATGGGGGAAAATAGATAATTTTTTGCTTAACTTACTGTAGTCCATTCCTGATTCATGCAGGTGATCAAACCCCAGCTGACATAAGTGAGTTGAAAAATGACTCTGTGTAAGGACACGACCCAGTGTTGTGTACAAGGAAAAGAAGTTCTGAATTTCTGCACCTAAATGTAGTATGTATGGTGCAGGAAAGGAGAGTAGGGAAAGATATACATAGCCAGATCATAAAGTATCTTATCTACTTGTCGAAGGATTTTAGGTTTTATTCTGCCAATAAGAAGGAGTATATCAATTCCATTGCTTTCAGCACTGAATAGCCAATAAAGATGACTTAAGCACTACAGGAATTTTTCTGTACACATTTAAGGAGAGGCCCATATGTAGGAGGTTATAAGGTAGATTCAGAGGCTCAATAACAGCATTTGCTCAGAATCTTCTTTAGTTGGTTTCTCTGTGATTCTCTTAGCTTTTCCCTTACTGGGAGCATTTTGGCAGTCATGCTCCAGGCATCACATCCAAAAGACAAGGAAAAGGGGGCTGGTAACTAAGCATCTCTCTTCTCTCTCATTTTTATTTTTTATCAAAGAGTAAGATCTTTCCTAAAAGCCTCCGTCAGACTTCCCCATAGGTCTTACTTGCAGAACTGGGTTATACCTTCCTAATCTCATCTTTGGCAAAAGAGAATGATGTTACTGAAGAGGTTCAGAGGCATAAGGCATATGCTACTCTGGCATAAGGATTAATTTGTGCTGAAGGCAACTGAGAAAAAGCAGACACAAGATGAGCTCTCTGGCCTCCCCCAATCTGCCTGAAAGCAGAACATAAATCCCTCTTGTGAAGGTATGTCTGCCCTTCCTATATCAGGAAGGGGATAAGAACCTTATCACCAGAGACAACAATGCGACGGCACCTAGATGGACCTACACAAACAAGCTTACTAAATAACCCTTAACTTCCATTCGTTTCCCCAATATTTTAACCTTCCCACAATTTGCTGCCCCTAAAAGCCTAAACCTTTTTTCTTTGCCTTGTCGCTTCTCTACAAATTTGTTGTTCTTTGTTTAGATGCTATATAAGCCCCAAGTTCTAACCACCCATTTGAGTTATACTCACTACTGAGTACTCTGTATGCATGCACAATGCTTGAGTAGCAGTGTTAGTCTTTTCTCAGTATCTTTTCCTGCACTTTTGCTTATCTTCCCAGTGTGAAACCTTCAACTTTTGGATGAGTATATGATGACTTTGAGTAAAGAATATGTTTTCCAGCCCCCCTTTGAAACAAATTTTGACCCTATGACCAAGTTCTAGCAACTGGGTTATAAACTGGCACATTACATGGAAACTTCTGGAAACCTTCTTAAAAGATACTGAGGATGCTTCCTTTGTCTCTTTCTTCTGTTCTGTATCCCTTTCTCTTTCCTGATGGCTGGATGTAGCTTGAGCAGGTATTTGGGGCCATGAAATGACTTTAGGGATGGAATCCTCCACAGTAGGGCTATAAGATAGAAGGAGCTTCATTCCCTATGTGCTTTATAAAGAAAGACCTACCAGGGCAGCTCCAAACTATCAACTTCTAGATGTTACCATGAAAAAGAAATAACATTCTATCATATTTAAATTGCTATTATTTTTGCCCTCTCTTATTTGTAGCCAAGTCTAATGCTAACTAATGACAAACTATTTGTAGTTTATACCTTGTGGTCAAGGAATGGGACCCACTTTCCCTTAGCACATTGCCAACTTATTCTTCAACAAAAGAATGATTCTTTTTGCAAGAATGGAGAGAGTGGCTGTAGAATATGCCACCAAAAGTGTTTGCTAAAGGAAATCATGCAGTATACGTCAGGAAAGATGGAGCATTGCTACATTTGCATACCTGAAAGTCATTCTGCCGTATGTATCGGACAAACAGAAACTAAGAGGAATAGATTTAGAAGGTTGAGACCAGGGTCATGAGAACAGCCTCCAACAGTGTCAAAAGGAATGGAGGAGCATGGACAGCTGTGAGCTATTGATTGGATGGCAGGGGTTGGAGAGGAGAGAGAGAAGACAAGAAGATACCAAGATTGCAATCACAGAGAAGTAAAGAGGATTTAGAAAATACAACACTGTGTACTCTGTGCTTTCCTATTGGAAAAAAAAAGTATATTCAATCAGTCAATCAATAAACATTTATTAGGCACTTAGCACATGCCAAACACAGGTGTCTGACCATATATTGCAGTTGGATTAGCTTCAGAACTATCTGTTTGTAAATAGGAGTTAATCAGTACTTTTGAGAATTCTACCAGGCCCTAAGTCCAGGACAGAGATAACTGCAAAATGAGCCCTTTCTTCAAGGAGCTCACTATCCAGTAGTGCTGATGAAATACATACACCTGGCACAGAGTAAGTGTTCAATATTGCTCTGGAGGATGAATGACATGATTCCACAGAGTCATAAAATGGGACAGTGTTGTGTGGTTTGGGGTTCAAATATTTTGGGGCACAAAGGAGAAAAATGACAGTGCTAAGGAAACAATGAATGCTTCATGAAGGAGGTAAGACCTCTTTGTAGCTTAACTCAGCTCATCTCTTGCCTTCATTATTTTTTTCTCTACTTATTTTGTTCCACATCCTTAATCATTTCATGCACTCTCAAGATAGATTTTTTTTTAAATTTAGATCTGAACTGCCAGTGAGCTACATATTGATGCTAAACTAAATTCATATGAAAATATTTTTGCTTAATATGGATTCATTCAGGCCATCATCAAAAAATTTACAAACAATAAATGCTGGAGAGGGTGTGGAGAAAAGGGAATCCTCTTGAACTGTTGGTGGGAATGTAAATTGATACAGCCACTATGGAGAACAGTATGGAGGTTCCTTAAAAAACTAAAAATAGAACTACCATACGACCTAGCAATCCCACTACTGGGCATATACCCTGAGAAAACCATAATTCAAAAGGACACATGAACCCCAATATTCATTGCAGCACTATTTACAATAGCCAGGACATGGAAACAATCTAAGTGTCCAACAACAGATGAATGGATAAAGAAGATGTGGTACATATATACCATGGAATATTACTCAGCCATAAAAAGAAACGAAATTGAGTTATTTGTAGTGAGGTGGATGGACCTAGAGTCTGTCATACAGAGTGAAGTAAGTCAGAAAGAGAAAAATACCGTATGATAACACATATATATGCAATCTTAAAAGAAAAAAAAAGGTCCTGATGAACCTAGGGGCAGGACAGGGATAAAGACACAGATGTAGAGAATGGACTTGAGGACACGGGGAGGGGGAAGGGTAAGCTGGGATGATGTGAGAGAGTGGCATAGACATATATACACTACCAAATGTAAAATAGATAGCTAGTGGGAAGAAACCACATAGCACAGGGAGATCAACTCAGTGCTTTGTGTCACCTAGAGGGGTGGGATAGGGAGGGTGGGAGGGAGGGAGACACAAGAGGGAAGAGATATGGGGATATATGTATATGTATAGCTGATTCACTTTGTTATACAGCAGAAACTAACACACCATTGTAAAGCAATTATACTCCAATAAAGATGTTTAAAAAAAAATGGATTCATTCAGTCAGCTACAATTAATTATGATCCCATTATGTACCAGAATTTCAACAGTAGTTTTTGTACCCAATACTTTATTTAGCATTCCTAATAAACTATAAGGCAAGCATATTATCAAGATTAGGTTCAGCTCTAAACAGCAGAGTTCAATAAGCTAGAATCTATTTCTCTACTACATAAAAGACTGAAAACTGATGTATTGACTCTGCTTCATAAAGTCCTCAAGAAACCAGCCTCCCTTTAGCTTACTGTTCTGCCATCCTTAAGATGTGGCCATGTTCTCTTTGCCCAAGAGAGCAGCTGAAGCTCCAGCCATTATACCTGCATTCCAGAGAGCAGACAGCAGACAGCAGGAAGGGGAAAGATTTGAAGAATAAAGGAGGCAATAGCTCACATCAGTTATATTTTAAGGAAGTTTCCTTAAAGCTGCCACATGACACTTCTAATTCCATTCAGAATTTAATCATATGGTCAAACTTATCTACAAGGGAGAATAGAAAATGCTACTTTAGTTGAGACATTTTCCCAGCTAAAGAATGTAAGTTTTATTCCCATGGAAGAAAGAAAGGGTGGATATTGATGAATAATGGCAGTCTCTACTGCAATTATAACTCTCATTTTACAAATTAGAAAATGAACACTCAGAGGGTGACTTGTTCCTGATGACATATCTGGTTCATGTCAGAGCCAGGATATGAATCCCTTTCTTCTTGATCTAAATTCAACACTGATTTCACTATACAACAGCCTCCATCGGTTGAAATATGAAATTACTCCTTTCTCATGATTTTTTTCCCTCAGAACTGACACAGTATCGCAATTATAAGCATTAAAAAATTTTGAACAAGTCAATATGGGGAATACATCACGACATCAACCATTATTCTAGTCCTTGATTTTCGGTCTTTACCTTTCTGTGATGTATTAAAATCTTTATGTTAATTTCTAGGTTAGTCCTATTTTCTTCATTTTTTGGTCTTGCCTCTTTATACTGATAGGTACCAATGTAATTTTGTTTCCTTCACCCTCTATAATGTATACCTCATACGTGATGGTTCTGTTATAAAATTATACAATTTTCCTGAAGCATCCCATCATATTTTCCTCCTGCATCATATCCTACAGAGCAAACTGTCCACCATGTCGGTTTTACATGACTCCCATTTACTCTTTTTTATCATCTTCACCTCTGCTGACTTTTTGAAAGACTTTCTTGTATTACTCCAATGATCCTCTTCAGAGGTTCCCAAAATCCAGGACACTTCTGAATCCTTGTGAAAAATGCAGCTTGTTCCCTTAGATATATGAAGACCTGGTTTCCCAATAATTCTAAGATGTATTTTAAATAACTTTCTTTCTTTTCAATAGTCTCTACACTACCTAATTTCATTTATCTGCTACATAAAAGCAATAATATTCTCCACCTGTCTCAGAGCATCTAATGTCTGAACTCCTTCTAATGCCATCACATACTTTTGCCACTCTCCTTGTAACAGTCATCTTCACTGCCACTCCTGACATCTGGAAAAATCTCCTGCAACTCCTAGACACTCTATCAATCTTCCAAAATCGTAATAATAATAAAAAAAACTTGCCCATCAAATGACTGTAATTTCTCTCCCTTCATATTTGAAATGTTTTCTTATCTATCAAAAATAATGTGTAATGCAAAACTTCCATTGTTTAGTGATTTAATTTGTCAACTAGCAAATACTTAGATCTGAATGCAGGCATTTCTCAATGAATTGTTTTTGGGTTTTTTTGTGTGTGTGTGTGAATAAGTCCAGTATTGACCTCTTCTTGAATGACTCCTGGTAATATAGTAGTGTAAACTGATACCTACATATCTTTGCTATTATTAAAGGGACTGATACCTGCATATCTTTGCTATTATTAAAGAGAGAGGAATGAATAAATCTCAAGTTTGGCATTGACTCTACTTGACATGGAGAATAATGGAGAACCTCCAAGCAAACAGGGAATTGTAATATACAAGAGGTGTTCTGCTGAAAATATAAAATATGAAATCACAGATCAAGTTTATGAATAGCAGCAGGTCTCAAGAGAATGTTTCCCCTACATTAGTGGTTTAATGACAGCGCTTTTGATATATTAAACCTTATAAATGACTTCATATGATTTGCCTCCCTGGAAAAATACTTTTGGAGACTAAAGATTGGATGAAGACATCTACTTAGTAGAAAAAGAAGAAAATCATATTTATTATTTTTTATTAAACCTATTGGAGCAAAATTTATTCTATTTTGTCAAGGTCACTGAAAATACTTAAGTGGAAAATGATTGGAGAGAAGTTGTTAGGTTCTTTCCTCTAAACATTTTTATCTAAGATATTCCCTTATGTTGTGGGAAAATATCAAAATTCAGATTGGAAGGTCCTTTAAAGAATTTACAAACCCTTCAAAAGTTGACTCTCAAAGCCATGGATATAATTAAGGTGATCTGGAAACTAGCTCTGTACTTAGTCTTAGCATGGGTTTGTTGTTGATTTTAAATACTTTTCATGTTAGATAAAACAATTTACTTTTCTTCTAACTTTATCTCGTTATACAATTCTTTAAATTACTGAGTACTCCTATGAGAAATGTAAGGATATTCTGTCACAGTTTCTGTCCGAAAGCTTAAGTGTTTTATGATATCCTTGTTTCGTTTATCAAATGGCTTGCATAAAAGACAATTTTTCTTTTAAATCCATTTTTATCCGATTTAATGATTTAAATTAGTTGACAAAATAAAAAATTGAAAATAATTGCTAAAATGGTATCTCTAATCACCTTTTCATTTTAAGTAAACAAGATATGTAACAATTTGGGCTTACAAACTGTTATTTCCACAACTAATTAGACCTCTAGTTTCATTTTAATACTGTTTTAATTTGAAGACATTCAATATATCCCTATTTTTGGAAACATAAAGGAAAAATGCAAAATTTTTAATAGATTTATTTATTTATTTGTTTGTTTGTTTGTTCGTTTATTTTTGGCTGCATTGGGTCTTCATTATTGTGCGAGGGCTTTCTCTAGTTGCGGTGAGCAGGGGTTACTCTTTGTTGTGGTGCACGGGCTTCTCCCTGCGATGGCTTCTCTTGTGGCAGAGCATGGGCTCTAGGTGCACGGGCTTCAGTAGTTGCAGCACACGGGCTTCAGTAGTTGTGGCTCGCGGGCTCTAAAGCACAGGCTCAGTAGTTGTGGCTCACGGGCTTAATTGCTCCGCAGCATGTGGGATCTTCCCGGACCAGGGCTTGAACCCGTGTCCCCTGCATTGGCAGGCGGATTCTTAACCACTGCACCACCAGTGAAGCCCGGAAAATGTAAATTTTTAAATGAAAATTTACCTATTATCTCCTTTAAGCCACAGTGTAATTCACAGTATTTGAAAATTTATAGTGGAAATATTCTTAGCTAAATTTTAAAGTGATTTCAGACAAACAGTTATTAGTGCAGTTCACCAAATATTTTTATTTCTCTGGCTTCTGGCTTACAGTAAGATTGTACTTCCTTTTCCACTTGTTTTGGGGCCATGTGATTATTTCCAGCCAATGAGCTCTGAGTAAAAATAATGTATGCCACTTCCAGGCTGAGTATTTAGCTGCTGACGCTATACCCTCCTGAGCTCTTCTGTTTCGGCAAAGTGGTCCATAAAGTTTGAGATGCTGGCTGGCCTGTCTGTCATTTCGGGCCCCTGAGTGACTGTGATGTGTTGAGCCCCTTGCTGACTCAAGATGGACATGTAACATGAGCCAGAAATAACCTTTATTGTTTTAAACCACAGAGTTCTGGAGGTAGATTTTTTTTTACTTTTACCATAGCATAATCTATCCCAAGTAAAACAAAATGTTTAGACTCTTTGAATTTAGGGTCTCTATTTTTGCAGCCTCTACACACATTTACTTTATGATGACACTTGTCTTGGTCCACTTTAAGAAAAGTTTATAAAGATATAAGAAAAAATATAGAGAGATACAGAGATATCAATGAACTAGAAGCTCAGGAAAAATATTTTAAATATAACAGTACAAGAAAGCACAGAAATAGATAGATATAAATTTTTTCCTTAGTTCATTATTTTTTAAATTATGAAAGAGGAACTGCACACTAAAGAAATAAAATTATATTTAGAAATGTGGAAAGAAAACAAAATAATTACTTCTCAGACATAATCATGTAATCATATTAATATTTTGATATTTCCTGCCAGTCTTTTCCTATGCATTATTCAGTGTGGGCATGCATTTGCAAATTTAATAATGTACTATGTGAATTTTAAAATTAAACTAATAAAACATAAGAACTAGAGGAAATGTATTTAAATATTCAACTGAGTTAATGGAAATGAAGGTTTTTTTAGCATAAATATAAAGTAAAAAACACTGACAAAATTAATTACATTAAACTTTAAACTCATGAATATCAAAAACATCCTGAAAAGGATAGGAGAAAATGTACTTGTGTAGTCCAAAGCTGAAACTTGTATTCATAAAAAGCATAAAAAACACCATGCAAGAAAAAAATGGGTATTTTTAATTTTTAAACTTATTTAAGGTTTCATATTTTGTTATACTCAGAATATACACTCAATATAAGTATGTCATTTAGACTTCATAATCTAGTTGTCAAAAGTAATTCATTCACATGAAAAAAATCACAAAATGAGTATAAGAGATCAATTGTATAATTAAGGCCTAAATTTTGTAATATAGACTGAAAATACTTTAAGAGTTCAAAGAAAGGAAATATTTATGAGAGAGTAATCAGAGAATACTTCTTGGAAAAGTAGGAACTGAGCTTAGCTTTGATTTTCCATAATAAAGTAAGAAGAATCTCTTTGCTTGGATCATATATGAGCTCAGTCTTGAAGTTTGTTGTAATGGAGTATACAGTTAGAGAAAGAGCAGTAAGTAAATGGCCTAGCTAGCTGTGGGGCTAGCCCTGGAGAGGTGGGCTCAAGGTCTAAATTGCAATGTCTAAATGGGTTGGTAAAGTTGGGTTTGATTTAGATTGGTACTCGGACACAGGACATCTGCTTTTATGGATGGTAAGTGTCTTAGTTCAGGCTGCTATAACAGAATACCAGATTAGGTGGCTTAAACAATAAACATTTATTTCTCACAGTTTTGAAGTCTAGAAATCTTAGATCAGAGTGACAGCGCTGTTGGGTTCTTGGTGGAGGCTCTCTTCATGTTTTGTAGATGGTAGTCTTCTTTCACTGTAGCCTCACACAGCAGAGAAAAAGAGAGCTAGCTTGCTTCCTCTTTCTATAAAGACACTAATCCCATCATGGAGGTCCACCCTCATGACCCAATTACCTCCCAAACTCTGTTCAGCTGCAGTAACAAAGGTCTTCAATCTACATCTACAAGTTCAGCTCCATCCTCCTTAATCTGGAGCCTGTGATTTAGCAACCCTATCTATACCGGCAGGTAGAATCTGGAGTTAGCTTTGCTAACTGAACCTCTCTGTCTAGTGGTCTTAGGGTAAACTCCCTGGGGCACCTGCGTCTTCTCTTTAGAATCCCCCAATCATTATTGCTTGGCTTCAGCTTTATTTCTTGTTTTGTATTCAAGGTCATTATTAGAAATCTAATTCTGCTCTAAACAATAATCTACTTGGTTTAGGGCATTCCCTGGCACCCAACTTAATGCTTTCCAGCCCTACCTCCAAATATCATCACATTAGGGCTTCAACATATGAATTTAGGGTGGGGACACAAACATTCGGTCCATAGCAGTAAGTGTCATCAAAAGGCAGAAGCATGCCAGGGGGCTGTCATGATCTTGGGATAGATGCTCCAATTTCAAGCAGAGTCCCAGCACTTGATGAGCAGCCAGATGTTTCCATGTGCATCATCTTATTTGACCCTGCCAAATCCTATAGACCTTTGAAGTAGGAAAAGCAGGTTTCATTTTCCTAATTTTGGAGGGGAGACATAACATGCCCAAGTCCTGAGGTCAGTAAAAGACATGTTCTGCCTCCTGCTCAGTGTTCTTCCCTTTGAATTGTAGGGAATCTTAGGGCCACTTATAATGGGAATTGTGATCACAGTGAAAACTGATTTAACCAGATGACTAAAACTTAAATTATCTTTAGAGAAATAAGGTTGTAAAACCATGTAGGGTTTCTACATTATGGGTGTATATTAGTTTACTAGGGCTGCCTTAACAAAATACCAGAGACTAGGTGGCTTAAACAACAAATTTATTTTTTCACAATTCTGGAGACTACAAGTCTGAGATCAAGGTATTGGCAGGGTTGGTTTCCTCTGAAGCTGTTCTCCTTGGCTTATAGACAGCTGTCTTCTCACTTTGTCTTTACATGGTCTTCACTCTGTGTATGTCTATGTCTAAATTTCCTCTTCTTATAAGGACACAAGCCATATTGGATTAAGGCCCACCCTAATGACCTCATTTTAACTTAATTACCTCTTTAAAGACCCTATCTCTAAATACAGTCACATTCTGAGATACTGGAGGTTAGGACATCAACATGAAATTTTGGGGGATACAATTCAGCCCATAACAGATGGCTTTAAAATCACAGTTTTGGAAATAGAATGACATAATAGGACACAGGAGGCCATTGAAAGCTTTTGAAATGAGTGGCATAATGAAAGTGATGTTTAAGAAACATTAATTTGGCAGTGGATTGTAAAATAGATCTGGGAAAAGATTAGAAACAAAGAGACCAACTAGAAGACTGTTGAAATAGTCTACAATGAGTATCATGAGAGTATGGTGATGTTTCCAAATACATGCAATTTTAAAGTATGATGGAACTCCCCGCCCCCCTTTCTTTTAAACTTTGAGTATAGAAGTATGTCATACAATATATTTCTGTAAATGGTGCCACAAGCGTTCTAGTTAATGCTATAATAGAGGGGGGAAAACACATAAAAGGAGTAAAAAAGTCATAACAAAAGTATATTCTAAATGCTGCATTAATGTTATATAATATGATAATTATCACATAATATGCTACTGTTATAGTAGTTTCTGCCCATTCATCACGCATTTATTTAGTAAGCACATATTGGATAGTGACTATGTGCTCTGTTCAGAAAGTAAAAGATATAATCCTACCCTAGAGGAGCCTGTCATTCTTTATGTTCCCTGAAAGTTAACTTTTTTCAAACAATTTAAACTTTCTCCTTGTCTTTGTCAAAAAGTCTTTTCCTGTAGGGTTTACGATCCATGAGCAATCATGAATTTACCTACCCATAAACCACTGACAAGCCATCAAGCTCCTTTTTGAGAAGTATGGCATTTTCTTCATAAGGGTAAAGTAAACCTATTATAAATATGCCAGAGAACACACTCTCATTACTTCTACCTCCCCCAAGTGCCTTCAATCACCCTAATTCCCATGGACTTCAAAGGGAGCTCAGAAAAGATATGGTGGAGAAACAAGAAGTTGGCAGGAGTTGTACCAACACATCTTCAAACCACAGTGTGTTAAAAACACAAACCTTTCATGAAGCTAAGTGCCAACAAATGATACTTAGCATTTTCAAAGAGCTTCCCAATGGCCTAATTAAATGTTATGAGGTCAATCAGTATTATTAGCCTCATTGTGTAGATAAGAAAATGGAAACACAGAAAGGTTAAGTGATGTGCCCAGGCATTCACAGTTCAACAGTGTTCACATTAGTGTTTGAACTCAGAGGGCCTGACAACCCAAGGAATGTTTCAACTCATCTTCCAGTTCCCCTCAAAAATATTATCGATCGCCATTTATGAACATTCTTAATAGGTATCAAAGGTTCAGCTTAACTTCTGAAGGTGAGGGTACTAATTCCACATCAAAAATAACCAAAATTTCTCATCGAATAGCTCCAAATTCACAGAAGTATATTAGAGACAGATAAGATTCTGCTGAATGTAGAATTCTTTTAATAGAGAACTCTATAAAATTATCTGTAATTTATATATGCTCATATATATATTTTTCTGTATATCTTAGTGATAAATTTGAGGTGATGAATTTTCCATTGTGATTAACTCAATGAACATCTTTGAAGTTCCCCTAAACTCTCATAAAATTTTTAGTACCCTATCACTGCAAGAGGTCATTCAGAATGCTTTTAAATCAAAGTCTGACACATTTAAATGATGCAGCTGAAGTTGTTGTCAGAATAAATTGTTAAATAACTCCCACCCCATTGAATGCTAAAAGTTGGCTTAAATAGAATCTCTTATAATAGGTACAATTTAGGCTATTTCTTTACTTACTACTAATAATATCTTTATTGCAAGTTCATACAAGAACCACCATTAGCGGATACAACTAATGCCTATACATACTAAACTTTAAATCTCTGGTATATGCTTTTTCAAATAGTTTTTTTAAATTAATAATTTATGTGCGTTTTTTTAATCTAAGTTTCTTTCATCCCTGCTTAAATCAAAATTCATGTTTATGTTTTTCCCTGCCCCAATATTGCATAATAAATTGTTTTATGCTTCTAATAGTTTGATTAAAGCCAATTAATTACTTAATGTGTTTTTAATAAATAGGAATAAAATCAATCTTTCATTATTGAACTTATGTTTCACTAGTAATAATAATAACAAAATTAAAACATTATTTTGCCCATATTCTGTTTTTTCCCCCATAGGAAATTTGATCTTAACACATTATTGACCGGGGGATTTTTGCAGAAACTAACGCCTGTGGCTGTAATATGTCTCCAGTCAAAAATGTGTTAAAACGTGACATGATATTAAAATTGGAGGCCTGCACACTACCCTCTCTTCAGTGTGTCACAGGCAGTCCTTTGATGTTGACTTGGAAGAGATGTGCACTATTGGTTAATCATGGATATAACTTCCATTAACCCAGAAATCATCTTTCCTTTTCTAGACAAATTATTTCTATCAATTTTTTTTTCTAGATCTTGGAGACTTTCTTTTCGACAGTCTATCCAAGTTATCAGTAACGTAGACATGGAAGCAGTATAGAGTGGTTGTTAAATTCTGGAGTTCTCTTGGCTTAGTTTAAATTCTGACAGCCACTATCCAAATGTGTAATCTCAGGCAAGCTGCGTAACCCCTCTAAGCCTCAATTTCCTCATTGTAAAATTGGAGTAGTAGAAATATATACTTCATAGGCTTATTGTATGAATTAAAGGAAATAAAACGGGTAAAGCACTTAGTATAGTACCTGGAATAAAACAGTTTCTCAATAAAGGTCAGTTATTATTGTTAGAATGAAAACAATGCAACTTGAAGATTGGTCAATTTACCCTTACTATTTATTTTCAAATATCCACTCACCAAGTATTTTTGAGTGTCCACTCTGTGTATGGTCTAGGTATTCCACATAAAATTCTAGTTAATGTACTGGATTTAAAAAAAGGAAGATTTGTTCCTATTAAAAATCTAGTGGACGACACAAAACCTGTGCACAAATCTTTATAACAGCTTTATTCATAATTGCCAAAACTCAGAAGCAATTAAAATGTCCTTCAGTGGGTGAGTGGATAAACAAACTGTGGTAGAATCCGGACAATGGAATATTATTCAGTGCTAAAAAGACATGAGCTATCAAGCCATAAAGAGACATGGAGGAAACTTAAATGCATATTGTTAAGTAAAAGAAGCCAATTTGAGAAGGCTACATAATGCATGATTCCAACTATATGACATTCTGAAAAAGGTAAAACTATGGAGACAATAAAAACATCAGTGGTTGACGAGGATTCAGCAGAAGAAGGGATGAATAGATGAAATACAGAGGACTTTTAGGGAAGTGAAAAATTCTCTGTGTGATACTACAATGAAGGATACATGTCATTACACATTTGTCCAAACCCACAGAATGACACACCAAAACTGACCTCTCTAACTTTAGCTATGGACTTAATGCTGAGAAAGTAGTATCGTCAGTGGAGGGTATTGTCATGGACAATTGCATCAGTGGACAATCAGCATTTTTTTGAGGATCTGTCTTATAAGAGAGAAGGCTGAATTCATTTTGCCATATTCCCTTGCACATCATGAAGGTCATATGGCCTTGGCTCCACCCATTAGTTGCTCACGCAACAGTTCTGCTTAGAACCCAATTTCTGGCAAGGGTATAGCAGAAGCACTTGTTTTGGGAAGGCAACACTGATGGAGATGCTGATGTCCAAAACCCAGCATCAGCAGGGACAGCTGTGGGTTTGCCTCCTGTCCTGGTAGAGGTGATGGTGCTATTCTCCATTTGGGCATTCTCCTATTGTAGTTTGGGCATTGTTCTTAGTCTTCACAGCTTCCAAACTTGACTCTGACCTTTCCAGAGCACCTGTGAGCCACCTAATGTCTATTAATGAAGTGTTTGACTACTTAACCTATGTAGACTTTGCTTCACTGTCTGAATCTCAAACTGTATAATGACCTACATGACATATCCCTTAAGACAAAAGTTTGAGGTGGGAAAAGCTTAAGTCACTGAGGCAGATATTACTACCATTCACTGATATTGTTTCTCTCTCCAACAAGGACATAATAGTAAGACTGTACTTCCTGCCCTATGAACTTAGGTACAGCTTGTGACTTGTTTTGGCCAGTGAGTAAGCAAAAGCGATGTACTTCCTTTCCAGGTGAAGCCATTTATTTTCCAGTTTTGTACTGTCTACCACTCTCTTTGCTTGCTGAGGCTGTCATGAAAGTCTGTGCTGTTGTGGAGGGGAAAATGTTGAGCCACCACAGAGAGTAGAGCTGCCCCATAAAGTGTCCAAGATCTGCAGAGGAATTTCATGATAAAGAAGTGAACTCTTGTTTAAGCCACTGAAATTTGGGGTTGTTCAGTACTGCAGCATAACTTAGGCTATTCCTGACTACCAGACATATTAGGGTTTGTAGAAGAGTTATGTATGCTCACATCATTTGTAAATAAGTTAAAATGATGTAAATAAATTAAAATGATGTCAAACAGTTAGAGCTTTCATACAATCTGAACTGAAATAATAATATATCTGGAAACATTTAAATCCCATGAGGTCTTTTCTCCTCCCCCTCTTGCTTCTTCTTCTTCTTCTTATATATATATATATTTTTTTGCTTTTTTTTTATTTCTAACTACTGTGTCTGTACCTCACCTTTTTTATTTTTTTAAAAATTTTATTTATTTATTTATTTTTTTTTTTGGCTGTGTTGGGTCTTTGTTTCTGCGCGAGGGCTTTCTCTAGTTGCGGCAAGCAGGGGCCACTCTTCATCGCAGTGCGCGGGCCTCTCACTATCGTGGCCTCTCGTTGCAGAGCACAGGCTCCAGACACGCAAGCTCAGTAGTTGTGGCTCACGGGCCCAGTTGCTCCGCGGCATGTGGGATCTTCCCAGACCAGGGCTCGAACCCGTGTCCCCTGCATTAGCAGGCAGATTCTCAACCACTGCGCCACCAGGGAAGCCCTTATATTTTAATTTACACTTATGAACACTATGGTCTGGGGTCACTGTGGACTTTTCAAACTCCTTAATGGTGGGATCTAAACCCAGGTAGGTAGAATTAAACCCAAGTAGGTTTTGTGGCAATATAGAACTGTTTAAATGATAACCTACTCATTTCTTACCTATTTTGCAATTATTTGGGATATTTTCTGAGGATAAAGTTGAAATACTTGAAAACTGAAGTTGGCAAGAGGCAGACAAATATAAACCAATTATTAAAAATCAATAGTCAGCAAATAAAATGGTCTGCACCTTAGAATCTAAGAGTACTTATACCTGAGATGATAAAATAAGTTTCATCTGCTATGCCCACTAAGCTTGATTAGTAGTAATTGCTCAAAGGCTATGCAGAGTAAGGAGTTTGAAACTAAATTCAAATTCATTCAGAAAGCCATGGTTGACTTGTATATCTGCAGTGGGCATGGAAGGGACTATAAACATACATGTCACATATCAGCCCTCCCTGCCCTTATGTTATAATGTCTGCTTATATGTGTGATGTAAATTTGTCCTGGATTTGAAATGCTAAACACTTCCGTTTGATCTTAAAGCAAACAGAAGAGAGGGCCCTAAATAGAAATGTGTTATTTTAGACAGTCTGTTGCACAACACTCTCCATCTTGCCAAAAATAACTCTGTAATAAGATTAAAATTTCTGTTTACTCCTACTTCAACTAAGACATTTGAGGAAATTACTGCTAGGCCGTGTCTTAAACGCATTTGACTAACATACCAGTTATAAAATTATACTGTAATTAATTAGATTGGAGACCCTCTCATCTTCTTTCCTCTACAAGATTGTGAAGGGTCTGAAAGTAAGGTCCACGGCTGATTCACCTTTATATCAACTGCTCACCAGGAGCAGTTGAGACCTTGATGTATGATACGTCTTTAATAAATGACTGTTGAATAAAAGCATTGCAAATGGAATCAACAGCCTGACAAAGGCTTTGTTATTTACATAGCAGAGCTGTAGGATCTCTCTCAATGCAGTAATTTTGTATATCTATTAGCCAGCCAAAGGGTTGACTGGCTTCTTGGAGCACAATGGTAAAGTTCTCCAGTGGCACCTCTAAATCAAACTGGGAAATTCTAATGAATCTAGGAGTGATCCCAGCTGGTAAAAATGCCTGGAGATATGAGAGTAAAATTAGATAATTAAATGGGCTGTTATAATTGATAGGACCACAACCATGGGCGTGAGGCTTGGGCCATCAACAATGGCTGTGAATCATCAGCTTTGCTCTCAGATTTAAATCTGGACATCTTCATTCTTGTTGCTCCTTTCACCCTGGCCTGCTGCTGACTCTCCCCATGTTTTCCCCCAAAGGCACCTGCCTACTGGTGGAGATGCTGTGGTATATGTGATAGAGGGCCCTTTAAGGAACTTGCTCAGGTCTGTTTGTGTTACTACTGTTTCACATGCCACAGTATCTCAGGGCAGGGCTGGCTCGGGGTAGCTTTTGAAGCAACAAAGGACTATCTCTTTGTAGACTAGCTTGTCTCCTGCCTGTTTTGCTGCTGGACAACTCAATAATTCACTGGAAGGGAATGCTGCGTACTAACAGTTTTCTCACATAAAATACCCATTGGATCTGAGGACTTATATACCAGTGCCTCTGGAAATGTGAGGGAAAATGTATAACTCCAGCTGAAGCAGACTGTTTATGTTTCACCAAGGCTTAGTCTCCAGGCAGATTTTTATTGCAGCCTCCAATATATTTAAGAAAACAAAGTTGCCAGAAAACACCCTCTATTCTTTTAAACAGGCTTGAAGCCTGAGAAAACCTTAGCACAAAACAATAACTCGGTTATATTTATAATCTTAAACACCATCCAGAAGAGCATTTCAAAAATTATATGCTAGGAAAGATAAGACTCTACCCCATAATTTCAGGAACAACCAGATGTCAGGTTGCCAGATAAATATTTACAACACATTCAAATTTAGTTGAACTTATATGACTTCAATCAGTGAAACCGTTTCCAGACCCCAAGGTCACAAAAGCTGTTATCAGGTTTCCTAAGCCTGCTGCCACATTCGTGTCGGAAACCAAACGCCCCACACTCTAGGCTTCCTCAAGTCCTGAAAAGCTGATAACTACGATACTTCTCCCTCCTCTTCCTGTCCGTGAAAAACACCTTTATACTCCTTCTTTCCCCAGTAATCACATTTTCCTTCTTTGAACAGGTGAAGGGGGCTGGCCACCCCCTTGAAGCAATCACATCTTTGTGTCCCGGAATTTAATTTGCAAACCGTTGAGGCTGGAATTTCAAGGGTATGAACTGAGGTGACCATTGAGGGCGGATGCAAAGACATCCCACAGTAGCAGGCTCCCAGCCAAATTTACAGTGTCAAGTTATCTGCCTAAAAAATGTTACAAGGGCCATGGAGGTGCCCAGAGTGGGAGCCTGCCAATTAGAAGGAGTGTGAATGAGACTTATGGGGCTGGCCAGGGTGACAGGGCCATAGTCATCATTTGGCAGGAGGCAATTTAAAGATAGGTGTCTGACAGCGTAGCCAGGGTTCTTGGGAGCTCATGTATGGTTCTTGGAAATGCACTCTCTGTTGTAAATTATTGTACTCAGATCAAAAGTGCCTACTGCTCACTCCAGTTACTGAATTGTAACAAGCACTCTTCTTTCCTTAAGTCACCAGCACTTGCAAAGTTTAGTCAGTGGTTTGGAGAGGTGTGGGGTAAAGAAGCAGAGGAGAAAGCACCATATTTCCAGGTTCTTTACCTACTTAATAGGAGGAAAAAGTGATAATAATTCAGAGAAAAAACACAGCATAAGAATCAAAATCAATGCTATACTTAACTAATGATAACATTACTGACATCAAACATTATATTTTATTAATGAAGGATTTTCAAAGTAGCATAGAATCTAGCCAAATCATTTTAGCAGGATTAGACTTTTCTAAAAAGAATGATCATATTGGTAGAATGAGGTGAGAAACATATTACAAATTAAGAGAAATTAGACTCTATCTTAAGTAGTGTCCCTTGTGTATAATTATGAAATGGACACAAATATTGCATTAGTCACCAATTGATAAATTTTCAAGGTGTGTTTCAACCTCATGTAATAGCTAAGTTGCAAATTGTCACAGGTTTGAGCTAAAACTCTATGAAAAGATGCTGCTTTCAGGGCTCTGAGTATATGCATGATTCAAGGGAACACTGGCAGGAATCGGGATTAGAATAGCTAGAGGAAAACTTACAGACCACAAATCATCAACAAGGTAAAGGGGTAAAATAAAACAAATTCCAAGATCAGCTTTAATAATATTAACTTCACTTTTTGGTTCTCTCAACTATAACACGTTTGGCTAAAATTAAGAGCTATCAGTTTAGTGTTCACTATGTGCCAGTTTCAATATATTCTAAGTGCTCTCTGTGTATTAACTCATTTGCTCCTCAAAACCAACCCTGTGAGGTGGGTGCTAGTATTATCCCCATTTTACAGATGAGGAAATGGAGCCAAAAGAAGTTAGACGATTGGCCCAAGATTATATAGTATCTAGTTTTAAGTGTCTGAAACAAGATTCCAATCAAGTAGCCTGGCTCCAAATCTTGTGCTAAAGCCA
Source organism: Eubalaena glacialis (assembly GCF_028564815.1). NCBI lineage: Eukaryota > Metazoa > Chordata > Mammalia > Artiodactyla > Balaenidae > Eubalaena > Eubalaena glacialis. The sequence continues at coordinate 59,206,733 of NC_083732.1, forward strand.
TCTCTGGCTCTAAAATCACAAGATCAACATTATGATTGGTCATACACACATGCAAAACTTTGGGTGCTCTTTGACGGAGATGAGTCAGAGGGGTAGAGGAGGAAAGTGAAGGAATATGGGCATACCTTTGAGCACCTTCTCTTCCATATTACTTGCAGGAATAGAATTCAGAAACCAACTCCAATCAGGCTAATTATGTCAAAAATATTTTCCAACATTGGAAAAGAAATATATATGCTGTAATTATTTACTATTCAAATATTTTAATAATTTAGATTTTAATATATATTTACTATTACAAAACAACTACTCCAATAACACCTTAATGTGATAAGTTACATTTTTTTGTTGTCAGTTCCCAGAAAGATAACTGATAAACAGGTCAGTCCTTATCTCAGGGGACTTCTCCATAGGCAAGAAGTGATTGGAAGTTCTTACTTCTGGGTGGCCTAAGCAATCCAGAGTGGTGTTAACAAAATGATAGCAGCTTCTTTAATAAAACAGAAAGATAATAGTTGTTCCTGGATCATTGAATACAATTTTAACACACAGGGGGAGTATCTTGAAGCTCATCCTTAGCCTCTAGGTAACTGATCAGTTTTACTAAGACATTTACTTCTTGGATATCTCTCCAACTTAGAGCTATTTGAGAGAGTTTCCAAAAGCAAGGTTTCTATGGCCCTTTGCATGCTTTCTTCCTTTCTCCTTAAGATCCACACTGATATTTGGCATCATGTAGACACAGCTGCAATTATATTAATTCTCAGTGATGTCTGGTACTCTGATTAGATAGAACTTGTGGTCCTTGTTACATAAGCTAAAAATGCTAGTTCAACTCAAGAATTAAGCAGAAGCTCACTGGGACAAAGATAGATTGCTGGAAATGAGAACTGGAAAATATAGGTGCTCTTCTACATGTGTCCTCATACCTTAAGCATTTCATTCCTTTTGATCACTCAAAGGCTCACCCAATTCCCTTTATCTCCACTTTAAACATTTGGAAATTAATCACTATTTTCCTTTTCCTGACAATTAGAGAAAGTTTTTAATTGCAGGATGGTCTCAGTATATGTATGCCTGCCTTTCCTCCAAACCACTGGAAGAGCACCCTTTTGTGCCTCAGATGGGCTGATGCCAGCAGGCTGCTCTGAACTGCAAAGGAGATTAAAAGCAAAGCATAAATCATTAAAGAGGGAGAATCTACTGCTTCTTTATCCCTCTGGATCCTAGGCTATTCCAAATGTCAGGGTACATCACAGACTTAAAGTTCAAGGATGATGTATTAGTTCTGATTCTGTGCTTAGGAAAACTGGCAGCTCTGAAGCAAGGAGAACTGCACACAATCTGCTTTGGCAGAAGATTTCTCTCTCTCCATTTGGGAGGGGAAAGGTTGGGACAGCTATGGGAATTTGGCTTTCTCCTTTAGTGTAGAGGAAAAGAGAAGTAAATAACCGATGATGACTAGCTTTGGCTTTGTATTTCCAGCAATTATTAAATGCACTCAGGCTTTCAGTAAATTAAGAGACTTGATGACCCACAGGACTATGCAAACCATTTATGGTGCTAAAATACTTGAGAGTGAAGCCTGATTTTTTTTTTTTTTTTGTCCTAAGGTTTATGCATTATGATTGAGAGCATGTGTAAGAATAGAGATTAGGGATTCAGAACATGTACTTGCTGGAGACCATATGTCTGACTTATGGAAATTCCAGTCCTTATAAAATGCTGATTAAATATTACACTCAATAAGGAGCAAGATTAACAGATTCTCCTCTGAAGGTAGCAAGCAGAATTCAGCCTCTTGAAAGGCGTCTGCCCCAGGTGTTTCCTAGCACATCATTCCCTGGGCTCAGAAATCCCCCAGCTGGAGCAGCCACTGAGCTGTTTAAGTACATTGTGACTTAAAAAGGCCCAGTTAAAATACAAGCGATGCTATCCTTAGGAGGTTTCTGCATCTGAAAGAAACTTCATTTAGTAAGCTATACTGACTTGAAAATGGTTCTATTTTGGATTCAATCTGATAGACTATAACTTTCTAGCTAAAGCAAAACAAAAATTCCTGAGCAAAATTATTACCCCCTAATCTAGCAAAATAATAGATTTTTCAATATGTATGCCTGAGGATCTAGAGAAGGTGGATTGGCACCAGTTATTTCTTTGCTCCTCTCCAATATTTGGTTCATTCGTTGTCATTATTTAATTCCTTCCAATGAAGATGAGAGACCTGGAAGTTGGAATTCTCAAAAAGCTAAGTAACTTATTTTCAGCAAGTCAGGACTGCCTGATGAGAGAGGACAGAGACTGCTATTCACTGCCCAGTGAACTTTGGAACTAACTCAGATCCTTGAGTGGGCCCTTCTTAGTGATGCATATGTAGGATGAATAGTTCTATTTTGCTCTGTCAGGGCCCTTTTGGGATATTTCTCCAAAACCCTGGGGACAGGTGGGAAAATTTTTCTAAGGACCCAGGGGCACTAAGGTGATTTGGGAACAAGAACCAAATGTATGAGGGGACATCTTCTGTACCCCATGAGGAAATACAAACCAGCAAACACTGCAGGACAACAGAGGATGAGAGCAGGAATTGAGGCAACTCTTGGTATTTCAACTGCTGGAATTTGTAGATCTTCCTTCTTGGGCTCTGCCTCTAACAAGATTCAGTATCCACATTCCAGTTTCTGTGTCGTGTTCAATTGGAATCCTTGAAACAAAATTTTTGGTACAACCAGAGCAGGTGTCCACATCTAGGTCACTCAGCTCTGACCAGGGAGCTAGGCTAGCTACCAGAAGACTGTGAGGATTAAGGCACAGAAGCTGTACAGAAGCTGGAGAAACACCTTCATATGAGCCCGCTACTCCAGCCGACATTCTCAATTTTACTGTTTATAAAGATACTCAGGGATCTTGGTATAACACAGATTGTGATCCAGTGGGGTGGGGCCAGAGATTTTGCATCTCTGACAAGCTTCCAGGTGATGTCAATGCTGCTGGTCCATGGACCACACCTTCATTCATTAGGTAGCACGGTACTACACTATTATATGTTACAATTTTGTGTCTTAATGATAATACTAACTTTAACAGAACATTTAACACTCACTAGGCACTACTTGAAGTACATTACAGGTTTACTTCACTTAAGCCTTGTAATAATCATAGAGGTGGATACACTGATCCCCACTTTACCAATGAGGAAATTCAGACAAAGAAATGTTAAGTAACCTGTCCAAGGTTTGAGCATTTTATGCAAATTCCATGTAGATATCTCTTGCTTCTCTGACCAAATGATTGGATCAGCCTCTGTTGTTTCTCTCTGAACTCCAGGGACCTGTTCAGTATCTGGACATGGATCGCTACATAAGAGTTATGCCTGGCCAAATAGCATCAAAATGTTGCCAGATAGAATCAGTTTAATAACTGTACTTCAGAATTCTCAAATCGTGCTATTTAAATATTTCAAGCTCAACAATATATGGGAATTCCAAATGCTAAAATAACAAGCTCACTTCTCTGCATATTCTACTCTGTTACACCTAAGTATTGCTCTTTTTCAACCAGAACACCATCTCTTACCATAAGATAAATACATAACAGTTTGTTTTCAATAGCTACTCTATGTCCAGACTATTTTATCTTGTCAGCACCTTACAGGTGTTACAGTGAACAAGGAATATAAAATACTTGTGAAATGTTCTTTCTGTGTCATAAGCTGTATGAGGTAGCAGTTCCAGCTGATTAGGACTGAACTCTATTAAATGAATTCCTCGTTTGTTCTTAAAACTGCCTGTCCTAAAAAAGGGAATCTTCATACACTGTTGGCGGGAATGTAAATTGGTGCAGTCACTGTGGAAAACAGTATGGGGGTTCCTTAAAAACTGGAAATGGAATTACCATATGATGCAGCAATTTCAATCCTGGGTGTATGTCCAGAAAAAAAGAGAAAAACTAATTCAAAAAGGTACCTGCTCCCCAGTGTTCATAGCAGCACTATTTACAATGGCCAAGACATGGAAGCAACTCAAGTGTCCATCAACAGACAAGTGGATTAAGAAGATGTGGTATATATATACAATGGAATATTATTCACCTGTAAAAAAGGATTTGCAGTAATGTGGATGGATGTAGAGATATTATGCTAAGTGAAATAAGTCAGAGAGAGAAAGACAAATACTGTGTGATATCACTTATATGTGGAATCTGAAATATAATACAAATGAATGTATATACAAAAGAGAAACAGACTCACAGATATAGAAAACTAACTTGTGGTTACCAAAGGGGAGAGGGATGGAGGAAGGGACAAATAAAAGGTATGGGATTAACAGATACAAACTACTACATATAAAATAAATAAGGAACAGGAATATACCATATAGCTCTGGAATGAAGACCATTATCTTGTAATAACTTATAATGGAATATAATCTGCAAAAATACTGAATCACTATGCTATATACCTGAAAGTAACACAATACTGTAAATCAACTATACTTCAATTAGAAAAAAAACCTGCTTGTCTCCAGAGGCCATAAATGCCTCATGGATAAAACTCCACATACAACTTTCACATACTCAGTTCTCTCAGGTGGATGAATAATTTTGTACCATCAAATCACCATCTACTGCTGGTGTGGGTTTCTTCATTATAAAGAGTTTCTATTATTTATTCATCCTAAGAGTTTGATTTTTGGGTTAAATTGTTAAAAATCTCTTGAGTTAGAATACAAATTAGCCGTACAAATCTATGCTACAATAATATACTAAGTAATTTTAGGGCATCTTGTTTTTTGATGGTTTTGTATGATTCAGTTGAGGTTTTTTGCTTCTGTTTCATAATCGCTGGCTGAGTGCACCTACGTAAGAAACGGTCAATGGCTATACAATTTTATGTTCCCTTAGCAATGAATGAGGATATAGTTTCTCCACATCCTTACCTGCATTTGATATCATCACTTTTTAAAAATTTCAGCCATTCTGATAGGTGTGTTTTGGTATCAAATTGCATTTTTCTAATGGCTAATGATGCTGAACATCTTTTCATGTATTACTCTTTCTCATGCTGTCCCCTTCAAAACTCATCACAAAGGACTTTATCAAAGACTAGACCTCCAGAAACTATTGAAATCAACAAAAGAGATGCTACTCCTGAAATATAATTTAAAAAAATAGAAATAGCCAGTACATTTTGTAAATTGAGCTGTTAGGAAAAGCACTTTTCATCATAAATACTGCTCGCTGTATCATGCACTGTGTAGCAAGATGTAGACTTAGTCCTCTTTTAATCCATTTAATGAACGTTTGTTGTGTATGTGTACTCTTATTATGTTCTACATACCTGTACCGTTCAAGGTGCTGGAGATGTAAAGCCAATCACACCTATCCCTTTCCTCCAAGAGCTCACCTTCTGGTGGAAAACAAATGTAAATGGCATGTTCGTGTAAATTGTCCTAAGTGCTTCTGAGCTGCCCGCATGACAACTCTGAAATAACTCTGAAAATAACTCTGTAGCTGGTGACAGAGTGAGAAATTGGTGAGGAGAGACTTTTGTTATGCCAATTAGTAAGCTATAAATATTTAGAATATGGGTCAAAATTAAAGTACAATTCTTTTTCTGATGTTCCCTTTCACAGGTATTTTGTATTGTTTCTGTTTGTTTTGTTTTGTTTTAGCAAATTCCCTTCAATTTACTTCCATTTGCCTGGAATTCCAGTTTCTACTCTTATTTACTAAGTTGATTTTCAAAATGTTGCAAATCAGTTATTATACCCCATAAGAGACATTTGAGGCACATATTTACATACAGGCATTCCCCATTATCTCTTTTATTTGTGTCTTTTAGCCAGTTCTACATTTAAAGCAAGTATTTCCTTAAATCCAATGACAACCTGATTCTGTTTTGTTTTTATCAATCTTTGGTGTAGAACCTTGCCAAAAGCTTTGTAAAAGTCTGAATAAATTAGGCACACTGATTTCTGTAGTCCAAATGCATACTTACCCTCTCAAAGAACTTTGGTTGGGAAATATTGGCAAGGGTTTTGCTTCATGGCATAGTGTGTTCCATCACTGGCCTCTCTCTTTCTATTCTTAGATTGCAGGGGAAAAAAGTCCTAAGGCTTTTCTTGTTTTATTTGTATCTTTCTTAAAGCTGCATTATTTTAATGAGATAAAATCAAAAGCATAAGTATTTTTAACATCTCAATTTCTTACAGTGAGGCACGTAATAGAATTTTGATAATGGTCTGAAGTTACTGTCTTCCTTCCAAAATATGTTACTCCAACTATACAAAAATGCCAAATCTGAGAGCACAATTAAGCGTGTGTGTGTGTGTCTGTGTGTGTGTGTGTGTGTGTGTGTGTCTAGGATTTTGCATTTGCAAATCAACATGCAGATTATCTGAAGGCGCGCTTAGGTATATATTTAATTTAATATAGTGTTAAACCCTAGATTGTAATCTAAAATCATGAGCATCAATAAGTCATTTAAGGTATATAATTTTAAAGATTCCATTGTTGTTTTTTACTTTTAAAAAAATCACATTTGTAATGACTGATTATTTTTCTTGTACTATTTCTAAAGCTGCATTTTTACGCTGGTAGGAAAAGGACATGCCTTGGATTTCTTCCTTTCTTCCTTCCTTCCTTTCTTTCTTGCAATGTGTTTGTTATTACTCATGAGGAGTTTTATATCTTTCTTATTGGCTGTATTCTGCTTTCTGAGCACAAGTAAATTTAAGAAAATATTAAACGTTCAGCCCCTTTTGTATTTCCTTTAATGATACATTCTTATCTATGTTCTTCAGTGTTCATCTGAAGTCACATCCCATTATGTAAAAGAGGGAAATATTTGGCTTATCTTTATAGAATTGTTTGACACTTAAAGGATTAGAGAAAATTTGATTTATGATCTGTAACATGAACCCAGAGTACAAAAATGAACAATACTCTGATATCTAAATTCAACTACCTATACAAGAATTCTGTTGATTTCCTTTGGTAATTTGAAAGTCCTCTTCATCAAAAACAATCTGAAACTATTCTTATTTGTGTGATTTATAGATTATGACATCAACATTTAAAAGGTAAATAATGTGATATCTTCTGACATACATATGTCAAATGCCTATTATGACCCATTTCCATGATGTTTTAATTATTAGCTTCATGTTTTGCTTATGAAAACAAAAGCATAGTATTTCTAACATAAAGAAATTAATAAAGATCCACAAACTTTAAAAATGCATTTTTTTGAAGAAAAAGAGATGGATGAATTACACTGAATATTGTCTTTAAAATAAATATTAAAATGTCTGATGCCAAAAAAACTGATAGCAAAGATTATATATCTTCTTAATTGATATGTTTATGATGATGGTATAATGATATTTGGGAAGAATTCCAAGAGTAAATTATAAAATACTAGTAGATAGGAGGCACATAAATGACAGTGTTATTAGGCTTTTCCCTAAGAATATGCTTTTTTACCCTCACTAAATCATGTTCGAGCATGCAACAGAGCTAACAGTTTGCTTATTTGCCCTAGACAATATGTTAATATGATTCTGTTAAAAAGAGGGTTAAGGGAACGTCAATGTAAAAGTAAGATGACATGATGCTAAGTATGAAGCATCCACAATCTTAACAACATAACTACAGGCACCCTTCCCAACTTTCTGTAATCTTCAAGAAAGACAACTGAAGAGTTTTCTATTTTCTTGCCTTTTGGTGATGATCTATTTACACCATTCAGAATAAAAGTATAACACATTTCTTTCTCTTAAAAATGTATTCATTCCATCTTTAGTCGATAAAAATTTAGTACAAATAATGAGATAACTTGTACTTATTATTTACTTTTTGGCAAGTTTAAAAAGGTGAACTAACATCTCAAGATTAAATATTGGACTAAAATAAAACCCAGGCAGTCAGACTCCAGGGATAATATTCATAATCTCATAATATTCACTATAAAGATAAAGATTAACAGATTATTAAGAAACTATTTCTTCCTTGAGGGATTCTGGTGGGGTGGGGGTAAGGGAGACAGACAGAAAAGCAAATAATTGCAGCAGCCTTGTAAATGGTAGAATAGAGGTGGTTTAAAACTCTAGGGGAGACAAGAAAAACCATCCGGTCCCTGGGAAGGCACATCTGAATAAAGTCAGATGGTTTACCAAGTCAGCATGATTTGGAGGGGAGAGAAGGGAGAGAAGGTCATTCTAGGAAGAGGTGAAAGCATAGCCAGAGCTAAAAAGAAGGAAACATGAGTGGTATGTATTCAGGGAACATGTTCTGGCTGGAGTAAATGTGTTTGCAGGCAAGAAGACAGAGGGATTTGAAGAGGTAGACAGAAGCCCTGTGAGCCTTCTTAACAGGGCTGAATTTTGGCAATTGGAGGCACTAAAGAAGTTAAAGAAAAGAATGAAATGGCCAAACTTACATTTTAGGGGGAAATTTCTGACAGAGGATAGATGGGTTGGAAACAACAGGGAGGTATTGTAGCAATGGAGGCAAGATAAAATGAGAGGCCTAACCAGAGCAAAGAAATTATAATGGGCAGGAAAAAGAGATTCTGGAAGCAGAGTCAACCAAATCCAAGACTGGGAACCAAATCTATGATAGGAAAGGAGGTGATGAAGGTAAAAGAATCAATAGGATAAGTTCCAGGCTTGAGTGAATAGATGGATGGTGGCATCAGTAACAAAGATAGAAACACAAAGATAGAAAACACAGGAGGAGGTACAAGTTTTGGGAAGTCATTAATGACTCAACGTGACGACATGTTGAGTTGAAAGTATCTGGAATATCCTAGTGACAGTGAGAAAATAAATATTGAGGAATGTGACTTTAAGGAAATTTGAGCAGCCCAGTTTTTCCCAAGAAGAAAATGTACGTGAAAGGTCAATTTATAAAGAGGAAGCTGTTTGTAAGCAGAAAATCGAACCGGTCTCAATGAGGCCATTAGGGTGGGTCCTAATTCACCTTACTGGTGTCCTTATAAGAAGAGAAAATCTGGACACACAGAGAGACACCAGCGATGCACCTGCACAGAGGAAGACCGTGTAAGCAGCCACCTGCAAGCCAAGAAAAGAGGCCTTAGGAGAAACTAAACCTGCTAATACCTGGATCTTGGACTTTCAGCCTCCAGAATTGTGAGAAATAAGTTTCTGTTTTTAAAGCCACTCAATTTGTAGTATTGTGTTATGGCAGCCCTAGAAAACTAGTACAGACATTATTCTAGCCTTATGCACCATCTGCCTGATAAAGATAGGCTTGCCAGGAGGACCAACCCTTTTTCCCAGAGCACGCTGAAAACCCATGTTAACATCTTATTCTTGGGGCTTCATTTTTCTTAGCTCTATGCTGTCCACCCTATAATTTCTACAGCGAATGTAAACTAAAAGTTAGCTTTCTTAGTCACATTTACATTCTAGGTTTCTTCCTGAAGACTGCACCCAAGAGACTTCTACTGAACTTCAGTGTTTATAAAATGGCTGAGACTCCTATTTTCTCTGAGCATATATTATTTCTTCACCTGACGAATCTCATTGCTATTTCATAACTTCCTTGTCAAAAGGTAACCTTATCGTCACAGAATTCCATAAAATTGCCCAAGTGACCACCCACATTTCCATCTGTATCCCTACAATGAGCTGGAGCCCTGATTTCCACTCAGAAAAAGCATATAGTTGTTCAAGTCATCAGTGAGAAGAATTTTAGAGGCATGATTTAAAGGACTGAAATAAATCTACCCCAAACTAATTATTTTTTAATTTCTGTAGATTCAGACTTCACATCAGGTGCTATCATTTAAACATGAAAATATGAATAAGCTTAAAAAAACTTTTTCCAATAGACCATATTTATAACAGCCTGTTGGTCACTTTGAAGAAGAGTCCATCCTTGTTTTATGATTTCTAATCAGACATTACTAGACAAATCATTTATTTATTAAATAAGTAAATATTCATTAATTACCTACTCTGAGTCTGGCACTGTGCTAGGTACTGGGGTTACAGACTAACATGCCCTCCACTCCTTGAACCCTTACAGGCTATCTGGGGGGAAAGAAAGGGGAATCATTAAAAGGTTTTATGAAGATACTTGCCTTATATACCTTAGGTCCATTTATTACCTTGGCAAAACATTAGGCCTACTTACAGCATCTTTAATGTAACTTCAAACATACAATGCAGAAGAAGCAGCTATTGGAAAGTAAAAGTGCTCTTAGAGCTTATGATGCTAGGAGAATGCTGATGATTATAATTGCAAAAGCTATTTTATACTATAGCTTTTATCACTAGAGATTCAAAATGTCAGTATTGGGAAAAACATCTCTGGTGTTATGGGCTGAATTGTGTCCCCCCCTAATATTCATTGTTTAAGGCCTAACCCCAAACCTCAGACTGCAACTGTATCTGAAGATAAGGCCTTCAAAGAGGTGATTAAGTTAAAATGGGGCCATTAGGGTGGGCCCTAATCCAGTCTTCTTATAAGAAGAGGAAATTTGGACACACAGGGACAACCATGTGAAGAGAGAGGAAAAGGGCAGCTACCTGCAAGCCAAGAAGAGAGGCCTCAAAGGAAATCAATCCTGCCAGCACCTTGATTTTGGACTTTCAGCCTCCAGAACTGTGAGAAGATAAATTTCAGTTGTTTAAACCACCCACTCTATGGTAGTTTGTTGTGGCAGCCCAAGCTAAGACAACATGTATCTGAAGGCAAGGCAAGGCAAGATCTGTAAAATGCAAACCAATTTGATAGTTCAGCCATTGTGTAATTAATTTGAGCACTGCCATATGTAAGATACTCAGATAATTCAAGCCAGTCCATGGATTTTTTTTCATACAGCACACTTTCTTATAATTATGTCCTGCTGTTTAAACAATAATAACTTGTAAAGAGTGTAAAAATGTTTTCACTAGATGCTCTTATCAGTTCAAAATCTGTAACATTTAATGTATCAGTTCCTGTCACTGTGGTCCTTCATTTCAATACTTAATAAAGTATTCAGCCATCTTCCCTCAGTCTTCTCAATGAACCACAATCATTTTTGGCACATATGCAGAACAGATCAAACTTTCTTGAATTAATAAAATTAAGTCTGTCAGATTTAGGCCAGTTGGGTATTAAAGTCAAACTAGACCAAATACTGGCTGAGCATAGTTGCAGCTTGTATAGATCAGATTTGGCATAAAATTCAGTTTGTGATGTAATGTAAATTGTCAAAGTGATACTGTTTCAATTTTGTGTGGTTTATTTTAAAAGTGATATCTATCATACAGAAAAATAAAGCTTAACTTAATGTGAAAATAACTACTTAGAAGAACAATAGAATGAGAATGTAAGTTGAGCATCCATTAAGAACTGGCATATGGTTCTGCGTAATAACCTAGGATTTCATTGTTTCCATTTGGATTGAACAGAAAAAGAGAGAAGGCTGAGTAAGGTGCTACCTTCACTTTTCTTTTACGTGAGAATTAAAAAAAAATTTTTTTTTCACTTTAGGAATAGTCAGCTTTTACTCTCTTAAGTAAAATTTCCATTGCATTTTTTGTAATGGGGGAAAAAAAAAAACTGACATGACTGCCACAACATGACTGTGTCAAAATAAGCTCCATTAACTTAATATCATTAAAATATATATGCCGTTTTATGACAAATTCAGTACTGGAGTTTTAAACATCAAATTCATGTAATAGCCACCATTTCAGTGCATTAAGATTCTTGTCGAAGTACCCTTTGGCCAAAACCAGAAAACAAAATTCCAAATGTTCTATAGGACAATTTTAAGATACACATTATAAAGGGACAACTGAGTGAATATTTTTGGTCTAAACCTCTAAACTAAAAAGTATAGAGAAAATATGGACTAAAATTCAACACAAATAGCCATTTTTCTAATTGCATTAGAAAGCTAGCTCTTCACATTTTTACCATTTTTAGTTAATGCACAATTTCCAGGTAAATTTATTTTCATAGTTTCATAAAGTTTCTTTAAGCATGACTTCAGACTATAAAAATCACTAATTTTGAGGCCTAATTAAAATAATAAAAATGTTTATTATTTCAATAATAGTCAAGTATATTAAACTTTCAGACTACTATACTATTAGTTCATTCATTCATTCAACAAATTATTTTGGCATGCCTGTTACCTATGGGTCAGTGGTTCACAAACAGGCATGGTCACCACCCACACAGAGCTTATGAAATAAGAGATTTCATAATTAAACACAAAGTGGTAAATATGATGTGCCAGGGCAATTTGCAAATACTTAAATAAATTCTCTCATTCAATCCTCATATTAGGTCATTACTATTTTCAGCCCAATTTTTACTCAAGAAACTGAAGCATAAAAAGTTAAGTAATAGCCTAAGGTCATACAGCCTATAAGTGGCAGAGCTGGGATTTGAATCTCCACACTCTGGTTCTGGAGCTTATATTTTCAACTACTATACTGCACACACTTTTCATCTATAACATTGCAAACTGTGATGAATGATATAAAGAAAAATACCATCTACAAAAAAATGTATACACAAAGCCAAATTTAACTTGGAGCTGTCAAGGGAATCAAGAGCATTGATTTTGAAGCTGAGACTTGACGGACAACTGAAGATAGAGAGGAGACAGTGGTGGGAGGCATGGGGGTAGTATTTCAGCAGAATGAATAGCATGTCCCAAGGTGCTGGTATTAAAAAAAAAAAAAAATAGAGGTTACTTGGTTGAGCATTTTTTCCCCAATCTTTGTATTACAAGAGCCACAATGTTTTTTATATTTCAATCAAAAAAATGGATTCAAATTTTTAAAGCAGAGGGAAAGAAGAGTTGAAAAAGATCTTAAAGAACAATTTATTTATTTAATTATTTTGGTTGCGTTGGGTCTTCGTTGCTGCGCGCGGGCTTTCTCTAGTTGGCGAGCGGGGGCTACTCTTCGTTGTGGTGCTCGGGCTTCTCATTGTGGTGGCTTCTGTTGTTGCAGAGCATGGGCTCTAGGTGCTGGGCTTCAATAGTTGTGGCACGTGGGCTCAGTAGTTGTGGCTTGCGGGCTCTTGAGCGCAGGCTCAGTAGTTGTAGCACAGGGGCTTAGTTGCTCCGTGGCATGTGGGATCTTCCCACACCAGGGCTTGAACCCATGTGCCCTGCATTGGCAGGCGGATTCTTAACCACTACGCCACCGGGGAAGTCCTAAAGAACAATTTAAAAAGTGCTTAAGAACACAGCAGATTGCAAAAATGCTTTGCAGGGTACAAAAATTTCTGATACATGAAAAACTACTGGCAAAAAAATGATCATTTTCAAATGCATTTCCAGCAAAAAGGCATCTTGAACCAAATTTTATCCCACCAAATTGTATGTTTTCAATTCTGTCCTTGTAGTCAGGAAAAGCTGCCAGGCAGAGGGATCAATGTAGGCAAAAAATAAAGGCATAAAACAGCATGGTTTGCTCTCTGAACTGCCAAGAACTCGGACTTGGCTGAGATGTATGGTGAGGTATGGGGAGGAGCTCTCAGGGAGCAAGAGAGCTTCCCAGGATGGACAGGGAAGTAGGAACCAGATTGCAGAGGAAATTATCAATCATACTAACAGTTTTATCCTTTAAGTAATGGAAAACCATTAAAAAGTTTCAAGTAGAGATTTGCATTTTAGGAAGCTCTAAGAGAACTGGAAGCCGAGAGAAACGTGAAAACTAGAAAAAATAAAACCAGACTATCCAACATGCCAGCATTTAAAATTCTCTGTTAATTGATAAAATGGTAAATTCATAATGCTACTAATGGCAAAATGAAGTGTGAGGAAAGCTAAAAACACGTGTATTACAACCTTGATATCAAGTATATTTTATTATATTTTTTTGAAAGGTAATCAACATAGACTCTATATGGCGACATCAAAGAACCTGATGAGCTAACATATGTAAAAGCACCCAGAACATGCCTGAAATATAAAAGAGGCTTAATAAATATTATAGCATTTCATTTGATAAGTTCCATTACCAGCTATCTCCCAAATAGTAGTATTATTTATACTCTCTGTATGGAGAAAGGTACCATTATAAGAGAGATCAAAGCAATAAATTCAAAGTGAAAACATTTTAATTTATTTTGTAATTTGAAAGCATTCATTGCACTGATTATTTGTGTGTTTAGTAATAACAAGGTAAGAGTCACCATTATAGATGACTAATAAAAACCTGCTGTATAGCACAGGGAACTCTACTCAATACTCTGTAATGGTCTATATGGGAAAAAAATCTAAAACAAAAGAAGACTGGATATATGTATATGTATAACTGATTCACTTTGCTGTACACCTGAAACTAACCCAATATTATATATCAACTATACTCCAATAAAAATTAAAAAAAAAATAAGACCATGTCTTAACCATCTCTTCTCTTCAGACTTAATACCAATTCATCAAGACTCTGTTCTAGACCTCAGAATAATTACTCAATGTCGCTTTTGGGAAAAGATTCCAACAATGGCATTCTCTGAACTCCTATGTCTAAAAAATACCTTCGGGATCCAAGTAAAAGAAGCTGGAGTGGGAGGTAAAGGAAATATGTGTCAAACACTCTAACAGTTATTAACGCCCCTCACTTCACTCTAGCAACATCCCTATAAGTTATCCCTGTTTATGTCGATGGCGAAACTAACACTCAAAGAGATTGTGTGACACACTTCCCTCTGCAAGCAGGTGGATGGAGAGAAAGAGCTTAGGCTTTGGAATCAAACGCCTCTAGGTTTCAATCTCATTCTTTCCTCTATCTACACCACCTTTCCAGGGAGAAGACCTTATCTTAGTTACTCTTTTATCTCCAGCATCTAACAGATCAAATGATTCAGAAGAGAAGTTCAATCAATATTGAATAAAATAAAGATGGAAGGAAATTTCATAATGTAGCAACTCTGAGCTCATTTTTAGAAAAGAGTTCAGTGCACAATCATTTATGAATTCCACACATAATTAGGAATTCATTTCTACATGTATCCTGGAGATAGCTGTAAGGAGGAACAATTGTTAATTAAAATGATCCAGAAAAAGGATGAAGTAAGTCAAATGAATAATGAAAATTGACCTATACTTCCCAAATAATCAAAAAATAAAAAAGGAGAGGGACTTCCCTGGTGGTCCAGTGGTAAAGAATCCACCTTACAATGGTGGGACGCAGGTTCGACCCCTGGTCAGGGAACTAAGATCCCACATGCCGCGGGGCAACTAAGCCCACGCGCCACAACTACTGAGCTCACGCACCTCAACAAGAGAGCCTGCGTACCACAAACTACAGAGCCCACGCGCCCTGTAGCCTGCGCGCCACAACTAGAGAGAAGCCCGCGCGTGGCAACGAAAGATCCCGTGTGCTGCAACTAAGACCTGACGCAACCAAAAATTAATTAAATAAATAAATAAATAAAAATAAGGGAGAAATATTTTTTACAAAGATGTGACAGCAACTGCTAGTTGTTCCCCAATACTTGTTTTCCCATTTTTCTACTACAATAGAACTTTCCAATTTTAGCTAACTATATGGCTCCCTGGAATAGCAATCACATTTCCCTATTTTCCTCTTATCTAAGTGTAGCCACACGATTGAGTTCAGGCCAAGAGAATGTGAGGGAAAGTGATGTGTGCAGCTTCTAGGATAGGTCCTTAAAGTGATGGGGTGTGTCCTTTCTCCCACTTTTTCCATTCTGCTTTCTGGAATGTAGATATGATGCAGCATCATCTTGGACCATGAAGCTGAGGACAACAGCACCTATGCGATAGATGATAAAGCAACAAGACGGAAGGAGCCCGGGTCCAGTTCTGGAGCTAAGCAGCCATGCCAGTCTTATACCACTTAACTTCAAACTAGTAGGTGAGAGAAACATAAGCTTCTATCTTGCATAAGCCACTGTCATTCAGGGTCCCTGTTACATGACATTGAACCCAAATGCTCATTAATACCCAGGGAGACCATGGTGGCAGGGTTCTTGTGGACTGGCTCATTCTCTCTTCCAATCTCAGGATTTCTTTCCTTCTAATAACATGGAAGCCAGGAAATCATTCACTGTGAATCAAAAATCAGCTTACATCTTTAACTGGGCAAGATGACTGTTGGAAGTACCCCTAAGTTCACTGAAACATTTCTTTTCAAAAACTGGAATGTCATTTTAGTCAAATAGCTTTTTTTCTTCTCGGTGTGACAAAAACAAAATATGCCAAAATATATAACATATCCGATTCTTATTTTGAAAACAGTGAGATCAAAAGGCATATCTACATCTGACTTTCTTTCACTTTCTCTCTCTCTTTTTCTTTCTTTCTCTTTCTTCCTTATTTTAAATCTATAGAAGACCCAGGACTTTGTGAACTAAGTTGGTCAATGTAAAAACACATTTTAAGCCACTTTGCAAATGACCAGGGGTTAGGCACATCCAGTGTCCCAGATCAAGTAGGATTGTCTTTACATATTCTTTTAAATATACTCTAGCTTCTGGTCTAAGCTCTATGTATATTAAACTTTTTAGTAGAAATAAAACTCAGCTGAATGCCAAAATGTCTACGTTCTGAGCATTTTGCCTGCTATTTAAAGGGATATGAGTTTTGAAAAATTCAATAAAATAACTCCCAGTCATGTCTCTTTATTACAATATTGGAGCTCTGCAACCTACAAGCAATTCACTTAATCCCGCTAAAGCTTGGTTTTTTGACCTATGAAGTGAGGATAGTAACTGTACTTGACTCAGGATTGTAACATGAAACACTGATCAAGCACCTAGGAGAGTGTCTGGCACATTAGAGAAGCTAAGTAAGTATCAGCTGTTATTTAAATTATTATTGCAATTGTTATTTGCCACAGACATTTGCAGTTTCTGTGCTCTAAAAATTGATCTCCTTCTTGTAGGAAGATGATATTCTTTGACTGCACACCATCTGCTCTGGTTGTTTAGTACAAACATGTTTATGCTGAACAATCTATATATTTGCAAAGTGGCTGGACAAGGGTCTAGAATTAGCCTACATCCATAAAATATAATGAACTAATAATGCAAAGTAAATTTCTCAGTTAACTCTTCAATTTTAGCTACTTGAAATTCATACCAAATCCACATGGGTCTTCTTGTTGAATAATAATCAAACTGATACTCACTTGATTATTATCTATTTTGTTCATTAACAGAGTACCTTTCATTATTAATAAAATTTTATTACTACTCTATTTATTTTGCATGATTCTAAAAGACCATTTGAGGGAATATTTAAATTCCTTGTGGCTTTTCACAATTATGATAGGGTAAATGTTCATATATATATATATATACATGTATGTGTATATATATATGGTATGTGAGTGTATATGTATACCATGCAGTAAAATAAAAGTTTCTAATAAATACTATGACTCCGGAGGAAAAACAAGAATATTCATCCTTTGTGTCACTGACAGCTACGAGCCCAAAGTAAAATCTAACAATTGCATAATGGTAAAATTTACTGGAAGTGCACTTTTTAAAGGCATGTATCAAATAAGAATGAGAAGATGGTATAAGGCAGAAATACACATTTGTGAAACAGACACTGTCATACAACACGTTTAACAACTATACACTCTTAAATCAACTCTGGGGTCAAAGAAGATCTCAAATGTAATTCAAGGGTTAGAAATTGTTTCCAACTAGATAACAATGCTCCCTTCATCTTCATTCTGTGCCTACAAAAAATTATATAGTATTTACTCTGCAGATTATCCACATTCATTTAACACTCTACAGTTCCCTTCCCCCACCCTTATACCCTTCCCACCCCGTCCAAGACAGACCTAGAAAAGAATAAATTTCCTTAACTGAAAAAAATAAAGTAAAAATCTTATGTCCTGATTGTTTCTTTTAAAGTGCTGAACTACAGCCATTTTGTTTAATTTCTTTTCAAATCATTTATATTTGAATATGGCTAACACATGATATTTACAATATAAAAAGACTTAAAATACCAGATTTTAATAATCCTTAGGTGGCTGTATGCAAAGCAGATGTTCTATTATGCTTTCCAGATTCTAGCTGTAAGCACAATTAGTTTAAAGACAGTGCTTACGTATCATTTTAGTACATTTCAGGACATAGTTAAAACTACAATAGAGAAAAGGGAAAATGAACAAAAGCCAGGACTACTTAACTGCAAAGAGAATTGCCAAGAAAGATTAAGTTCACGTATGTTATGCCAACAATAGGCAGAACTAAAAAGCAACTGTAACCAAACTTAGAAGAGCTTGCTTGGTGCACTGTGACAACACCAAGAATGATAAAATACCAGCCTTGTTCACAGCTTTGCACTCTGCATGCCTTTGGCAAGGTTTCAACTCAGTTATTAGTTATTACAGTATCTTCAGACAACCTAAAATGCCAATCTACACTTTTGGAAAATGACAACCTGATAAAACTCAGATTGAGTAGTTTCTATCCAATTTGCTAGAGAAGACAATTTTTACATTTCAGACAATACTAATTGTTTTCTATGTTCACATCAAATTCTATGTCATCATCAAATTCAGTTCCCAACTTACCAACAACCTGGTTATATGACCTAAGCAAAGTTTACACTGAATCCATTGTACTGAGTTTACCTTAGTGTCACAACCCTTATTACACTCAGTATCCAGTAGCGTCTTCTCAAGGCAGAGAACACAGATAAGTTGTTAGTGCATAAATATAAAAGAATACCACCTTCAGATCAACCAAGTGACACAGATGAATCACTCATTGTTTGCAAAGTATAGGGCTAGCTCCTTACAAACAAAACTGAGGTAATCAGAAATGGAAAATCAAATATGCAAAATGACTCACTAATCACCTTTTCTCTGGATTTTCACTCTTGGGTTTCCCTAGGAATATATTACAATTAGTTTCTAAACTGCAGTAGAAGGAGAAGCCCATTCAGTTTTACTTTAAACACAACTTACAGAAATTTCTATTTATGTTTATTTACTTGGTCAATTTCAATGCGTCTGTCTATATAAGAATGGAGTAAAACTGAACACAGACCTTAGATTGTCTGCTTAATGTTGAATTTTATAAAATCATGAGTATTTACCAATTTTTGACCTACAAAATGACAATGTCATGTAGTTCAACCTATAAAACTCTGTTTTGTAACTTGAACATACCGTTTCATGAAATCAGTAACCTGCAAACTTTTACATTTAGTTCAGTGGCATTGAATATTTATACAGTTGATTTGATGACTTTAAAACGATATTTCATTTAAAAAATAGCAGGAGACAGAAAGATGGAGAATACGTAAAAAGTAAGGAGGTTATACTCTCCTCTGAAGTGAAAGTAAACCCATGTGATGCATTCAAGAAAGCATCCTCTTTCTAAGATACAAGCTGATACTACTAAAGATTTGTTTTTTAACAGCTGACTTTCAAAAGCATTTCCTTTTGCCCAGTGGTGCAAGGGATGGCAGGAGGTGATAAAATAGATATAAAGTGTTATGTGCTGACCTGTCATCTCTTAGGGACCAAATTTTAACTAAGTTCATAGATTCATCCCCTCTTAACTCAATTACCACTGAAAAATGACTACACAAAAACACACACACAAAAAATAGTCACTTGAAGTTAACCGAAGCCTCAGAACCACACAGCCACAAAAATGAATTCCTCCTCTAAGTTCACAAGGCATCATCCTCCCGCTGATCCTAAAGTGCATCTGACTAAAAGGCCCACCTGGATGTACCTGCAGTTTGAGGATAAACAGATGATTAATCAGTCAGAAGAACAATAAAAACTCTCTCCAGAAAAGGGGGAAAATGAGCATATTTTTCTGGCAAGAACATAGAGATGATTATGTTATTGATCAGGCTTCCCTAACGGAGTAGGTTTTGCTTAGAGGTGGTAGTGGCTGTTCACAGGTAATATTGAGAGCGCTGCTGAGTGCAGCACCTTGGCCTTTAACAAAAACAAAATCAAGTTGTTCTATTAGTGTGCACACCTGAAGGTGCTTTCCGACCGGTAAAGTGCTTTGTAAAAGTTGATGATCTATGTTAGATAGTTCTCTGATTAGAAAGAATTTATTCCAGATTTTCTACTGCAATACAGCTGACATTTTGGTAGCAGGATCAATAGTTTGCAAGTGTCCAATTGTCTTTTAGGATTAGCAAAAAGAACCCTGAGGATAGGTTTCAATAGCATGCTAAACCAAATCCTTTCAGCTAACCCATTAGCACCCATCGCTACCAGGCTTTGTTTATTTGACTTGTTTATTGTCTCTCTCCCTCTCCTAAAAGGTAAGCTCCATGGTGGCCCTGGGCTGTCTCATTCATTGCTGGCTGTTTATCTCTAGTGCCCAAATAATATCAGACACTTAGGAGAGAATAAATATTGCTGAATTAATTAAGTAACGAAAATTATAGTACTAACACTAGTAATACCATTGATCCACATGAAAACACTAAAATAAGAGTGGTTTCTTGTTTGTACTTATTATTTGTCCCTTCCTAATACCATTTCCACAAATTTTACAGATTTTTCAGATATTTGGCCCAATTTCACAGCTGGGTGAAGAGTAACAAGAAAACATTTATAAAGCACTTTGAATTTCTGCCATAGAGCATTCTATGTAAATAAAAGAGGGCCTATATGATTGACAGAATGTGCACTTTGTGTTCATTCATTTATAAATCAAAATTTACTGCATCTCCACAGTGTAATACACACTTTCACACAAATTATCATTACTGATCTTTATTAGATCCTGTAGTAGACAGTATGCTTCTCGGTTTAGAGATTAGGAGCAAGGCTTATACTGGTTGAGCATATTAAATAACTAGGATTTGAACCTACTCTAATCCAGTATTTTGTCATAACCTTGTTTTCTTATTTCTATTTTTTCATCGCAGCAGACACTTTAATGCTTGTTACTTTCCCGTCTGCACAGGTAACATGCTGTGGCAATGGGGAAGACTCATTCATAGAAAGATCTACTCACTCGCTTTCTTGGCATCCAGGGCTTTGCCCATTCATCTCAGGACAGCTTCTGCTCATCCTGGAAGAGGGTGCAGCCACCACGCTGGTTTTGCATCCTCAAGATATGCTCTCGCCCTATGCTTCTCCTTGACCAACGCGAGGAAGAAAAGGCCCACGCCCTCCAGATTCGCATCGTCGCAGTGGAAAGAGACGCCGAGAGAGAGGTAGGTGCAGGAGGTCCGCAGATGCTGGTGGATAGGCGGTTGACGGCAGCCTTCACCTCAGTGGAATATTCTGACAAATATAGGAGCTCGTGGTTGGTTGGCAAAAAGAGCTAACCACAAACAACGGTGTTGCTTGGTCCCTAAGGCAGGGAATGGTCAAGATGATGTGGAGGTTGTGACTGGAGAGGAGGATGGAGGGCGGAGGGAGGCTGGAATAAACGAAGTCCTGGGTCTGTTCAGTTCCGACCAAACACTGTTGAGGCGGGAGCCAGATGCGCAGGACCACCGGGAGAGAGGCCTCCATTTCTTTAGCAGATATTAAAACATGTCACCAAGCCTTCCATCTTAAGTGAGAAATCAATGTTTGAAGAACTCCCTTTTCTGGATGTGAAAAAGGTTTGGAATTTAGAAATAAAATCCTCCCAGAAATAGAGCAAGATTTAGCATACTTCATATACATCTATGAAAAAGGGAAATTAAGGAGAAAAAGATTATGAGTTTTTCATAAAGGTTTTCGTGACTTCAGACTTCCTTTTATATTCTGTAAGTTATCATAGGTCATGGTGTCAAATCTACCAATATCTAAGTCAAAATGTTGAAATTTCTTGTGTCTGTATCACTTCAGGGGGGTCCACTAAACACAATCCTTCTTCCCTGCCTGGATTCTGGATCAACTGAAACTTAAGTCAGGGAAGAGGGTTGATAAAAGCCATAATATTACCGTTATTACCAAGAGAGGTAGGTTGGAAAATATAGTGTATATCTGCAGGCAAATGTGATGCTGAACTCTAGAATTAAAATCCCCAGATGGGCAGGAAGAGCCTGCGTTCCCCAAAAGGGCATTTCCATCCCACTGTCTCTCAGAGGGATTTAGTAGTTTGAGTAACTGGGAAATTAAAACCAAGAGTTTGACTTCTCTGATATGAAGCAGCTGAGAAGTCCTGCTCTCTGCCTGCAGTTCACTCAATAGGAATAGAGGACAGCTGAGTGAAGCCTGTCCAGTTCTGTCTTCCACTGTAACAGGTATTTTGATCTAGTACCTGCCCAGGGGCAATGACTCGGGTGTCAATCTTGAGCGCCTTTCAAAATCACCTGGAGGACTTGTCACACCCCAGATTGTTGGGCTCCACCCACAACAATATTGATTTGCATTTCTGACGAGTTCCCAGGTGATGTTGATGCTGGTGGTTGGTGGGGGAGGGAAGGAGGACGCGCCATACTTTGAGGCCCACTGGCACAGAAGGTGGTAAAGCGCATCCCATTTCATCAGTGATGGGCGCAGGGGCAGGCACCCAGTGGCGACACGTTTGCTGGATTGGATTGAATATTAATATGTTGCCTGATTTCATGCCAACTAGCGTGTGAAAACAATTTTTGAAAAGATTTTATATATGTTAGTCTTGAACTTTCACCCATTTTTAAAACTAAACTTCATATCATCTTCATTTGAAGTTCTTAATTCTGATTCACCACTTTCCAGAGCAGACTGGATATGAATCAGGAAAGACTTGAAGCTATAATGCTGCAAACATGCCTATTTTTGTACAGTTTCCTTCTGAAAGTACCAGAAATTCTCCCCAAAAGGGCATTTCCATCCCACTGTCTCTCAGGGGGATTTAGTAGTTTGAGTAACCAGGAAATTGAAACCAAGAGTTTGACTTTTCTGATATGACTCTAAAACATTTGAAGGTTTACTTATCTTTTCTCATCTGGCAACTCCTTCTATGTATGTTCCCTCACGCTATAGATAAATCTTTCATTCAACATTTCTAAATTACATTCAGACTTTTCACAAATTCAGAGAAAATTTTCATTCTCACTTTTGCAGTGAATTTAAAAAAAAACAATGAGGCCTTTTTAAATTAAAGGTGATCTAGCTAACAACACTTGACAAATTTCAGGTCCTAAATAATTTAAAAGAAACCAGGACTTTGAAAGGAGAGAATTGTTACAACTGCAACATGAATCCAGAACCCAGAAATGATACAATAAGTTCACAGGGTTTTATAGAGTTATAGAAGCTTACTTGAAGGAATTCTTTTTAAAGAACTTTGTGTAGAGCCGGAATAAATTGAATTCTATGAGCCACTCCTTGACTGCCCCCTACTGGCTAAATTTCAAAGTGTTGACCAGAGTATAGTACTTGGATTTAAGATTTTACGGAAAACATTTGCAGTGAGTTTTTTATAGGTTTTCAGATTTTATGGAAGGCTTGTGTGATCCTTATTTCCTATATCTCTATACAACCAAAAGTGATTTCTTTCAATTATATTTAATCCTTGATGATACATATCTTGACTTCTCATTTGTACTAGTCACTTTGTCTAAGGGGTTTTCAATAATGATAATGAAAGCATTGCACTCAGGGATAACCACAGACAAGAAATTCAGTGTATTGCATCTTCAGTGAGGAAGCCATCCCTTCTTATACTTCAACGAAAGACATGATTTTCTGAATGCAGGGGCTATCACAGGCTGTAGAGTTGATTTTTGGTAACAAACGCTTTGCATGTCATTTTATCATTTTATACCTCAATTTATCTACACTTATTGATAGCAACTAAATATGGACTTATAAAAAATGTATTGGAAACTAAGTTACTTTTTTAAGGTTTAAGGGAATATCAGTAAGATGACAAGTCTTCTTAAAAATTTGGGGGATGGCAGATGTGGGAGTTAAGTTTAGGTAGTTAATGTGGATTTACTTTTTAAAGGTCTTACCGTAATTCTTGTATCCTGAGTTTCTTGGCCTGTGAACTGAGATTGTGGGTGGGAACAGTTTAGGTATAGATAATATCTTATAAGCCAGGCCCATTTGTCTCCCGTGTTCACTTGTCACAAGAATTAACACAGAAGGGCTGATTTAGCTTCCAGAAGAGGAAGTTGCTAGGGCAAAGTTGCAACCCTACCCATTATCAGACAAGGTGTTTCTGCAGAATAAAAATCCAAGATTGTACAAAGGATAGAACTTGCACTGTAAACCTGAGGGTCTAAAGTAATATAATGAATCTAAATAAATCTGAGCTCACATCACATTGAGTGTCAAGACTTCAGTTTTAGTCATTATTATTCTGGGGCTTCTCCTACCCTAGGTTCAGGTGAAGATCCCAGTAGTCTTGTACAGAGCAAAATATTGGGAATGGCACCTTCAGTTATCCATCCTCCCTGATTGCCCTGACTCTTATCCAACACCCAAGTCCATGTGTGCTCCCCACACTGTGGGGAGGAGATGCAGGTCTCCACTGCTCCCAGAACCTGCAGCCTTCCTGCCCCCCAGTCTTGGAGAATCACTACTCTCAACACTTTCTAATCACCTCTCTCCTGCCCTTTCTGGGTCACCCATCATAATTTCCTAAATGAGTTCAGGTTATCATTATAGCCAGGACGAAGGATTGTCTTCCAATAATTTCTGTGGGAAGGCTTGCCAAAGGACCTCCCTGGAGGCAGACAAACACCAAGGCAAGAAAAATGATGTAGAGAATAAATATAACTCTGTTTCCATCCTTTCTGATTCTTTCACAGAAATCAAATTGAAAGTAGTATTGCAACATCAGTAAATTATTCTGCAAAATTAGGGAGAAAGGAATGAAATGAGAAAGATATGAGGCTGGGAAGCTGGAAGAAGATTTAGATAAAGTGCGTCATTTCTTTGCATCTTTGTAATTCATTGTTTGACTTATTTATTTCTACTGCCATCTGCTGGTACACAGGAATTTCTAGTGCACGGAACCAGAGGGAGAAAACTTACCCTTTAATTTGTTGCAGCCTAAACAGATTGTAAGGTTTGAAGATAAGCCCCTTTAGGGAATCATAATCATAAAAGGTTAACAATAGAATACTAGCAATGCTTTAAATACAAATCAACTTGTAATATACTGGGGTAGAGGTCTATAGAAAGAGGAAAGAGACGAGGAAGTGGATATTTACAATGCCAGGGGTCAGTAGGTTGGAGCGAGAATGCTGCTAACAGTTGGGAGACTTCATAAATGTTGTGGATACAGTGCTTCATAGGGTCTTCTGGGCTCCTGTCATTATTCATGCAGTTACGGAAGATAAAGTAATCCCGGAGTATATTTGAACTGCTAAATACATGTTCCACTGAAGGCTTGCTCATCTCTTGCCCATTTTGCTCTTTACCTAAAACAGCATCATCTAGAGTTGATGGAATCTTATTTTTTTAAGAAAAGCTGGACAACATCAGGCAGTGTAAAATCTCTCTTATATGCCACTGGGGGACAAATTAATATATTCTACAGTCTGAAAATTAGACTCCATGCTACACACAGTAGCCTGAATGTGCAGGACTGCCTTGATGTCAATCAGTGTATAGTCTTGAATTAATATACTAGGAGGTTTTCATCCAAAATCAAAACAAAGAAACAAAGCATTCTGCACAGAAGCGTGTTGTATATGTTCTTGACCATTTATGGAGTCAATACCTAGGCTATAAAAAGATTTCTCAAGATCCTGGATTCAGCAAGGGCTAAAATATTTAATGACAGAATGAGCACCATCAGTGGTGCTCTTGAGAGATTTCAATTCCACAAAAGGAATCAACTGCTACTGAAGACACTGCTGTTGTGTAACAAGTTAGGCAACTGTCTCAACATCACAAATGGAGAGATTTCTGAGATCATGATGAAGTTGTAGAGTTGATGATAAACTCATTCAACATTGCTACTTGAGTGAGTTAAATGTGGTGTTTAGAGAATATAGCCAATGGACGATGAATCAGTCAATGCTTTTATTCACAAATGACTCCCAACTTGGACTAGCTTAGACAAACTGGGAATTTGATGGTTAAGAGAATTCAGCTGAAGTTTATATAGACAAATCACAGGAAGATCAGGGATCTGGTTGGGCCTTAGAAACAGCTAAAATAAGGGTATTGCTTGGGTTCTTTCAGTGTTCAGCAGCTGTGCTTCTCAATTCATAACAGCTTCATCTCTAGTATAGAAAGTCTTTCCTCACAGGAGGTATTATGTCTTCTAACAGCTTCCTAGATTTCCATGCCCACCACTCCTTCCTCTTCAAATTCTTAGGGAAGATTATTGACTGGCTTGAATCGGGGGCCAATGTATGAACCAACCACCTGAAGCCACAGGTAACATGGAGTAATGGTTAAATCCTGATTGCCCAAGTGTGATTCTGATACTTAGTAACTCTGGGATCTTGAATAATCTACTCCTCTGTGTATCAGTTTTCTCATCTGTCAAGTGGGGATATAATAGTACCTAGTGTAGAAGTTTATAGTGGGAATTAAAAGGGACGTTATTGTGGGAATTAAAAGAGCAGTAAAGTGCTTAAAACTATTCCTGACACAAAATAAGCACATTTTAAGTGGTTGTTTTCCCCCTAGAACAGCAGTTCTCAATCGTGGTCATATATTAGAATCATTCAGGAAACTTTAAAAAATACTTGGTGACTTGGTCTCATCCCCAGATAATTGGTTTGGGAGTATAGCCTAGTATCAGGATTTTTAATATGCTTCTCAGAAAATTCTGTGTGCATGCAGGATTGAGAACTGTTGCAGTAGATTATAAGCTCTTTTGATGGAGGGATTTTATGTCCACCATTCAATCTTCAGTGCTTAAAACCATGCCTGGCACACAAAAGATGCTGAAAAGTATTTGTTGAATAAGATAATGAAGCAGCTATAGAAACTGCTATATCTAGTTGAATTAAGGCCGGGGTGTGTGTGTGTGTGTGTGTGTACGCGTGCACATGTGTGCATGCTCACACATATATACGTACACACACTACATTTATGAAGAATACTGGGCCTGCTACAGATTGCAATACTCTACACAACAGAACTTTAAGTCTAAATGCTATTCAAAATACGCAGGCAGATATCTCTTCCCTCATGTTATCAAAATGGGCACAGATGTGTACATACATGCTATACAGCATGTCTTCTGTTTTAAACCTTTCAGCGACTTGCAACTGCATTAAAAAAAAAAAAAGTTACAGGCAATTCTCATTAGTCATGGTGGATAGGTTCTACAGAGTCACCAGGAACAGTGAGTTCGTGACTATGGAAACATTCTCCTAGGCAATAAAGAGGGTTAGGTTCCTACAAACCTGTAGTCACAAGATTTTCATTAACTGGCCAATACATTAACCTTGTTGTAAGCGTGATTCTGTTTGAAAAATCTCATTTCATATGTATATATGTGTGTGTATATATATATATGTATATATATATATATACACACACACACATATATTCATTAACATTAGATTTATAATCAACAGCACTGTGACTCACGCCTGAACAAAGCTCATCTAATACTATCTAACACACGAATTTTCTCTGTAACTCATGTCACAGCTTTCTTACCTATAGGAGTACTGGGTAGCACTTCAACGCTATTCTTGGGACCATTTTAAACAGGGAATTCACCTACAAAAAGCACAAAAATGTGAAAAACTGATACTAAATGTCCTGTGAAAAGAATCCTGCTTCACAGTCGGAGAGCTGAAGCAAGAAGGCAGAGCTTTGCTTGGTTCAGCCTCAGCTAGGGACATGCACATCAGGTGGCCCAAATTTTTTGCTCCCCTGTGCATGTCCCATTAGACTGCAAAAATACCGTGGGTATTGATTTTGGGCTGACAGATTTCAGTTAGGCGGCATATTCACAAATACAGAATCCATAAATAATGAAGATCAACTGTATTTAACATGATAAAGTCTAAAATCCTTAACCTGGAGTTCACGTCTCTCCGTGAGCTGGCTCTGGTTTGTTTTTCCAGACTTAATTCCAATCCTCCCAGTTCTCCTCTCCTTGCTCTCCACCCCCCTGTCAGGCTGAAACACCCTTTCCCCTGTACCCCACACGGACACACATTCTTCTCTCCCCTGTTTCTGTTGACTTAAGCCAAGATGTACTGGAAGCTTGAATGTCTCAGAAACTGCACAGGGCAGAAAAAAAAAATGGGTTTTCTCAATATATGTGTATATATTGGGGGATTACTACTCCCAAGCCTTTCTATACTATTAGCTGCGTTAAAAGCACCTTACTCTGATGAATTCAGTGACAAACCAAACTGAAGGAGTCTGTGTGGGTAGAGAGAGTAGAGAGAGTATTACATGACAAAGTGACTAGAGAGCATCAAGTGCTGTGACCAGGCCAAATTTGATATGAATCAATTTACCATAGCTTTGGAAAGTTCATGGTCAAATATTTCTCCACTTCCCATGAGATAAGGTCATGATCGAGAAGAACAATTTTGAGTTATTCCTTCTCTCTATGAGATAAACTGTGGGTTAGAGTTACATAGAAGTTGCATGATAAAATTCAATTCCAAGGATTGATTTCCAACTTTCTGAAAAAGCAAAACGTGCAGAGGAGTCTGCTTTAAATGACAACATTATTGCTCAGATGACTTGGTTATGCTTCACATAACTTGGCTATACACGTTTGAGATAAATATTACCTATATGAGGCATATGTGTATGTTTATGTGTATATAAGTATGTATATAGATATATGTGTGTGTATATATAGGTATATATATATTTTTTTTTTTAATATTTATTTATTTATTTTGGCTGAGCTGGGTCTTAGTTGCGGCATGCAGGATCTAGTTCCCTGACCAGGGATCGAACCCGGGCCCCCTGCATTGGGAGCGCGAAGTCTTACCCGCTGGACAACCAGGGAAGTCCCAGTATATAGATTTTTATATATTTTAAGACTAGTTATAATTCCCAATTGTGTGAATCATTTTACAAGTTGAAGAAAACCAAAAGTTAAGACAAAGAACCTGTAGTCCATACGTGTGTGTCTTTACAGTTTTAGGAAGAAATACAAACAATGAGTCTGGCTTTTACTTTTTTCATTCAGTAAGCTATTTGGACATAACATGTGTGCTTTCCTCATTAAGACCTTATTGTCCTTAGCTTCTATTTTGGAATCTGCTGCCAGGAAATGGATTTCTAATTACCTTTGTGACCAATAAAGAAAGGTTTAGAAAACCAGATGTTAAACTAGGAACTAATTTCAGCACAAAGAGCATGTATAGAAAGATGAATTTTCCAAGTTTTTCACCTTGTCAGTGTTCAAACAAAATCAATCAAATTTGTCTTCAGTAAATGTGCACTTTATGTTCTTTGAGTGGTGAGGAAAGTAGTCAGTCCTACACTGAGATGACATAGCAGTTTGCCTATATACCAAAAGTCCTTGACTGTCCCCAGCTAAATACTTCATAGTCTGCCTTTACCCTGTATTCTTCTTAATTTAGTTCCCCAAATTAAGAAACAAAATAGGGGATCATGCCATCAGAGCATGTCTACCAACTTGTTCTTGTGGTATCTAAGTCAATCCACTCTCCTATTCTAAATCTCAAGGACAGTCTAAGATGAAAGGCTCACACAAGGTGGGAGCTTGATCTAACTCCTTTTTAGCAGGACTGAACAAAAGAGATACCAAGACAGATATCTAGAGCGAAGAGGCCAGGGTGCATCTCTGCTCTTGTTCTTGATGTAGATTTGGGGTCACCCAATCTCACAGGTACTCGAGGAATATATTCCTAAATTCTCATTAGACTAAATTCCTAAATTCTCATTGCTCCAGTAGTTGGGCTTATTATCCAATGGAGCAGTCTAAAAGCAATGAATCAGAAAGCTCTTCACTGGCAAAAGAGTTCACCGACAGGGAAGATGGGGAGCTACATCCCAACCAGTGTCTGACCAACTGCCTTCTGTTGACATTTCATCTCTGCATTCAGGTGTACTTTGACTATCCTAAGTGGTTAAAGGAGAGCAAACAGGAGACCCAGAATTATGTGCCATGCTGGGTAAAAGTCCTGGAGTGAGGTCAATGCTGATAAAATAAAAAATAAAACCAAGAAATAGAAAATGGAAATTTAAAAATATTAGAAAACATAGACATGACTCCTGAGCCATAAAACCAAAAATTAGTTTCTTGAAAAAATAGTAAATATATAATGGATTGGCAAGTATAATCAAGAAAAAAAAGGAGAGAGAGAAAATACACCACCAAAAACATTAGGAACAAGGAAGGAGACATAATTACAGATATGAATGAGAAATTTAGGACTCATAGTTCAGTCATCAATAAATCCTTCTTGAGTAGCTTCTTTATGCCAAGACCTATTCTATGCACTAGGGATAGAGCCGAAAATATGACTGAGGCCCTCACTCATGGATCTTACAGTCAAGAAAGAGGAGTCAGACAAACCCAAAGAAATAGTCAATTGATTTTAGCCAGTGAGGAGTACATGCAAATGATAAAATAGAGTAATGTAAGGGAGAAGGTCCTCATGGCTGCTTTAGTTAAGATGGGCAATGAAGGCCTTTCTGAGGCAGTGACATTTGAATTGAGACCTGAATAATAGGAAGAGTCACCCAGACAGCTGCATGTCGAAAGAGCCTTCTGAGAAGAAAGAGCAAGGACAAAGTCCCTAAGCTTGCACCAGGACTCACGTGTTTAAGGGACTAAGGAGGCCACTGTGACTAGAGGATGTGAACAAAGGGGAGGGTGGAGGGAGCTGACGCTGGAGAGGGAGCAGTGGCTAGACTAGGTAGGGCTTTCTAGACCATGGTAAGGAGTCTGAATACCACCATAGACTAGTGGAAAGCTGCTGGAATAATATGATTTGACTGACTCTTTAAAGAGACTCTCTAAATTTCTCTCAGGAGGTCAACCTGAGGAGGCACAAGAGAGGAAGATGATCTCAAGACTGTGGAGCAGTAGTCCTTGCAAGAGAGGGTGGTGGCTACTGAGGGCTGTGTTAGTGGGCATGGAAAGAGGAATATATACAACCTCAGAACAATCGGAGAACTAGATAAGTTGGATAACTTCTAAACAAACAAAAGAAAAAATATATTAAGCACTAATTATGTTCTCAGAACTGTATTAGTTTTGGGAAAGATAGAAAAAAATTAAGATGAGTTCCTGCCCTCCAAAGGCTTACAGTCTGTTTGGCATACAAAGTAACTAATACCTGTGGAACTAAGGTGATATGTGATGGTGAGGCTGTGTTTCATCTTCTCTGGGAAACAGCAACCAGAACCACAACTGAGAAAGAGAAAGTGGCGGGGGGCGGGGGGTGGAGAGAGACAGAGAGAGAAGGAGAGAAAAGGAGGGAGAGAGGGATGGGGGAAAGGGAGAGAGGGAGAGAGTGCAAGGGAGCGAGGAAGAGAGTGTGAGAGAGAAAGGAAGAGCAGGAGGGAGGAAGGAAAAAGAAATTAAAACCTCACACTGTCCCTTATGGAAACATGAAGCCCAACACTGACCCAGTGGGAACTATCTCTGAAACCTCCCCCTCCCCTTGCACTGCCACCCAGTCTATAAAAAGTGGGTTAAGGAGTATTGCCAGCTGGACTTTCTGGAAGCAGATGCTCAGATGGAATTTGGGCAGCAAGATATGTTTTAGAAAATAGCATCTGTGAGAGAAACTGTTTGGGGGAAGCAAATCCTGTCCCCATTTCTCTTCTTCAATCTGTTCTCTTTTTCCTATTAGAGTGGGAGTACCCATGGCCATCTTCCTTCCACAAATTTAGAAACTGAATTTCTTTTCTGAAATTTGCTGAGTTCTGAACTGTCCTGGTGCTACTGTAAAGAAGGATGTCAGAGCCAAGAAAGGGAGTATATCAGGGGTCACCCAGTTCCCATTATTTGGCTTTCCCCAATGGGTCAAGAACCAGAGAGTTGGAATGGTGCCTGAGTCTAAGCATCTTCATTGACCCACAGAGGGCTACTTGCTTGGTGAAGGGTGACAACAGTAGTGTGAGGTAGCCCACCTTTCGTCATCGCTGAGGTGAGGAGAAAGCCTCAACTGGACTTTCTGCACCATGAAATTTTGTAGGGCCTGTAGCCCTACAAATAAGCAACAGATGTGTCCAAATGAGGAAGCTAGCATCTTGTATCTGGATGACTTCCCCAATGAAGACTTCACATTCTAGGAGTGCAGTGATTGTGGTCCTGACAAGTTCAAGAAAAGACATGGAAGGAAGATGAATTGTCCTAGATTTACGCTGTAAAATTTCGAATGATAAATTTAACATATTCAGAAAACAAATTATTGTTCACATTTTCCTGCATACTCTGGATGAAGTTGCATATGCCATCATCAAGAAAGCAAAGTAACAACCTTTGAGTGAGTCCCTGGAAGCTACTGTCCACAGGATAATGCAGCCTCATGAGTAATGACACAACTGGCATTAAGTACATGGCATCAGGGAACTGCAAAGGCAAGCTGATCGATATTGTGTCAATACAAACACATTCCCAGGAGCCCGCATTGTGACTAATAACAGCCTTGCTACCTTTATCTCACAGTGGGAGATATGAAATTAGCTGGAAACAGCACACTTGAGAATAAAGAACACAAAAAGATGGTTCCTGGACCTCAGCAGAAAGAGATGGGGTGTGGACACTGTGAAGAATCTTTACTTGCACTGATTGGACAATAAACAAATATGTAAATACCTCCTCTCAATCCATTATTTAATCTTCATTGATAAATCACTATATCTTGTATGAGTCCATGAATGTTGTGGTATATCTTTAACCAAATTGTTTGTTAGACAGGGGCCCCACAAAAATATATTTGCTTGCTCAGGATCCTGCACATCTTAGGCGCAGTCCTTAATTTGATTTTTTTAGACCAACAAATGAAGAGGGTCTCTACTTTCCCTTCACCTAACAAAGTATCATTGGTCCTCTACCCCCTCCCTAGGATAGCAGCACCAGGGGTAGCACACCAAGAGAAAAGGAGAATGGAGAGATGAAGATAACACACCAGACTCATATATGCACTCTTATGCCCCTGGATCTGCAGATCTAACCTGAGGCAAAGTGACTGAAAAGTTACGGACTTCAACATGGATGGAGTTAAAGGAGATTGCTACCTGGAAGTAGAAAATGCGAGCAATTACTGGGAAATTAAATCATATAATTACACCTCTGTTCTAGCATCTGCAACCTCAGTGGAGATTCCTTGAAATTGCAGATTCCTTTCTTTTTTTATTCCACAAACTAAGTACCTAACTATATGAATATCCAACATCAGTTTGGATGACTTATCCAAATTAAATATAGAGTTTGTTTTGGACCTCCAAAGATAATTTACTTTTAGCTCCCACACACAAAAAATGAAATAAACCAGATGTGTAGCTAGCGGGACCCATGAGAGCTAAAAACACCTGTTGGACAGACTAAAACTCTAAAGAACAACTGAAATCTTAAGGCAATTATGAAATACACGATTAATGTAATCCTTGCTATGATTTATCTTTGTGTTTCGCACTTATACTTGGCATAATTAAGGAAATGCTGAAGACTATTGCACTTGATGGCTCATAAACATGAATATTTAAAAACATTTGATACCAATATTCCTCATAACTTATAACATCATTCTTTTAATGTGTAGAGTGCTGATGATTTAGAATAAAATGTCAATTACAATAGACCTAATTATTTCAGGTCTAGAAATATTTCTTCCATTCCATTGTGTCTACAAGTGGACTTACAAGAAATAATTCAGAAAAGCCACTAAAGTAAAAATTGTTTTCTTCTGTAGGAAAGTATCAAAATTTTGATTAACTGTGACATGTATACCACCGGACCTAAAATATGATGATTTTATTATTCAAATCTAGGGTTGAGAAGAAGTAATTCTAACTAAAAGCAGACTATAAATGCTGAATACCTGTATCTATACCTGTCTGTCTTCAATCTCCATTAAATATTTAGCTATTCTTATTTGTCATAACGTATTATATGCTCTCTACATCGTCTAAGAAATCTGTAAAATCTCTGATGCCTAACTCAGCTCCTCTTTCCTATCAATCAGTGTGTGCTAAGGAAATGAGCTAATTAATCCCTTGTTTCATTAGACACAATTAACTTGAGCCAAGCCCTGTGCAGGTGTGGTGGATAAGACAGTATTACAGCACTTTCATTCTAAGAGAGAAACATGACAAGCAAGTATTTGTGAAAGGCCCTGTAAGCCTAGCAGCTAGAATACATACTTAGAAATCCCACTGCCAGACTCAAATCCCAGCACTCTACAAGCAACGAGCTTTGTAATAAAAATGCATGTCGGGGATCCCCTGGCAGTCCAATGGTTAGGACTTGACTCAGCTCTTTCACTGCCCAGGGCCCAGGTTCGATCCCTGGTCGGTGGGGGGGGAAAGAAACCATACGTGTAATAACAGAAGCTCCTAGAATTGTTGCAGGGATGAAGTGAACTATACTTACAAAAGTGCCTACTACACGGTTACACGGTAAGATTCAAAATATGTTGGCTATTATTATGAACAAGCATGATACCCACCATGAGGGAAGAAATGCAGATGCAGTATAATTCTAATACCAACCCACAGAAAGTATGAAAAAACAAATTCAACTTAAAAATAACATTCTATAGTCAAAATTGAATGTGTCTGCACTACTTTTCTTCATCTAAACCACTGCTCATACTTCATTCATCCATTCATTCATTCAGTAAGTACTCACTAAGGCTCTGCCATGTGACCAGCCTATGCTAAACAGGGGGTGCAGGGTGAGGACAGGTCCTGCATTCATGGAACTTGTAGTGTATCTTGGGGAATAACCAGAGGTGAGTCATTGCCCAACAGATTCAGCAGGCACTTGACTGTAAGTGGTAAATCTGAGGAGAACTCAGAAACTTCATGAATAAATAAAATTATTCTTTTTCAGGATGTGTGAGTCTCCCTAAATTCACATGTCACTTAGAACTGGTCAGATTTCTTACTTTGAAATTCAGTCTCTTGTCTCACTTCTGCCACTCTCTTGACACTTAAGAGCTCACTATTAAATTTTTATGAAGCTAGGTACCATAGAAGTACCATTAAAAATTCATAAATCTTGCAGAAAATGTGTCATAATTAGCTTACTTACCATCTTACAGAGCTAATGTCATTTTAGGATGGCCAAGTTCTGACTTCTTATTCAGTAAACGATGTTAGTGTATGGAATAAAGACAGAGGCAACATAGTATAGTTGCAAGAGTCCTGGCATTGGATTTTTTTAAAAATTTAATTATTTTTAAACTTATTTTTGGCTGTGTTGAGTCTTCATTGCTGCGCGCAGGCTTTCTCTAGTTGCGGCAGGCAAGGCTACTCCTCGTTGCTGTGTGGGCTTCTCACTGCGGTGGCTTCTCTTGTTGTGGAGCACAGGCTCTAGGCACACAGGCTCAGTAGTTGTGGCATGCAGGCTCAGTAGTTGTGGCTCGTGGGATCTAGAGAGCAGGCTCAGTAGTTGTGGCGCACGGGCTTAGTTACTCCGCGGCATACGGGATCTTCCCGGACCAGGGATTGAACCTGTGTCCCCTGCATTGGCAGGCGGATTTTTCACCACTGTACCACCAGGGAAGTCCCTGGCGTTGGATTTTGAAGGACTTGTTCTTCCACTCATTTAAGCAAATATTTTTATTAAATATTTATGTTATTTCAACCTTTTCTGTATCTTTTTGCCTTCCTGGGAACATCACCTTCATTCTCCCTTGGGAAGTGGAGATCAGCTGACTCCATCCCCAGCTACAGTGTGGCCATGAACTCAGGCCAGCCATATGAACACAGCCATCTCGACAACCAGTGATTGGTCCAGGGACACGATGCAAAACACTTCCATCAGACTTAGTGCTGCTTTGCGGGAAGCTATTAGAAAGGAGGTGCTTTCTTTTCCTTTGAATTGCCAATAGGTTATATGTATGCTTGAAGCTTCCAGCAGCCATCGCCCACCCAGAGTGTGCCTGACAACAAAGCCAAGCAAGAGGAAAACAGGGACCAGAGGTAGAGCATAACTGGGAAGAAAAAGAAAGGGAGAAAGTCTGAATGCTGATGACTTCTCTATGAAGGGGTATACACTCAGAGGTACTCTACTTTCCATAGATAAATGCAGTTTCTATCTTAGTCTCTTATTTCACCTGATGGCAAAACAGTGAGTATGAGACAACTCAGTGTATCAGTCAACTCAGGGCCTGTCCTCTCCCCTTCCCTTGAGGTTGATCCAAAGGATGACAGCATCTGAGGGTCCATCAGCTGCTGAATCTCCCGATGGCTGGCAATTTCTAAGAAGTCCGTGACTGTCTGTCTACTCAGATCTGTCACTGTCTTCCTTGTCTTAACCCTGTAGTCCCTCCAGATCGTCCAGCTCTCTCTTGACAATGCAGAAATCCTCCAGAAAAACTGTACATTTCTGACCTGACATGCCAAGCAACCTTTCTCACCCTATTATTTACACACCATAGTGTCACAAAGTGCCTCCTGGGGTTTAGATGGACATAATGTCACAAGTATCCTTTCTTCTTCAGCCCCTATGCCCCCAAATGTGGAGTTTTCTAACATCTCTCCACCAGAAGACTCGCCGAGGGTCAGGACACAGCAGCCATCCTTGGGATTTCATGTGTATGTATGCTTGCTTGTCCCCTGTCTACCTGCCTCTGTCTTCTAAAACCTGGGATAAGAAAATGGACTTTTACATTGTGATCTCTTCTTCCAGATCTATTCTTTTACATAAGCTTTTTCTTTAAAAAGAAAAACAAAACCTTGTCTCTGGTGAGAGTTTCTAAAGCCTACTTTGATGTTTGAAACCTAATACTCTATCAGTCTCTGAATGCTCCATCTCCTGATGCGCTCCCTCCACTCAGGCCTGAAATCAGGGAAAAGAAAGAAATTGCTGATAAAGGAAAACACAATAGGTTGTCTGAGATTTGCTTTAAATTAATCCCAGCAAAGGGTACTGGGGGGTGGGAGGAGGGAAGGAGTCGGAAAGTATAAATGAAGCAAGATTAGCCATGAAGAACCTAGGGGCAAGATGGGAATAAAGACACAGACCTACTAGAGAAGGACTTGAGGATACGGGGAGGGGGAAGGGTAAGCTGGGACAAAGTGAGAGAGTGGCATGGACGTATATACACTACCAAATGTAAAATAGATAGCTAGTGGGAAGCAGCCGCATAGCACAGGGAGATCAGCTTGGTGCTTTGTGACCACCTAGAGGGGTGGGATAGGGAGGGTGGGAGGGAGGGAGATGCAAGAGGGAGGGGATATGGGGATATATGTATATGTATAGCTGATTCACTTTGTTATAAAGCAGAAACTAACACGCCATTGTAAAGCAATTATACTCCAATAAAGATGTTTAAAAAAAAAAAGGATTAGCCATATGTTGATCATTGTTGAAGCTAAGTGATAGCCCATGAGGCTTCATCATACTATTCTTTCCACCATCTTACTACTATTTTCTCTATGTGTTGATTGTTGGAACACTTTTTGCAAATAGAGGAAAACTTTATTGCAAATTTTTTCTTAAAATAAAAGGAATAATTAGTTAATATCAAAATACTCCTCCATTAATGCAATGATGTTCAGGGTTTAGGTAATAGAGAACTATTAAAGAAAATCAAACTGAAAGGTAACTTGATCATGTTTGTAATTTTGAAAGGTTACTCTGGCTGTTATATTGTAGAGAGCTCCTCTAGGCATAAAAACTAGAGGGGACTTGTGCCTTGGTCTAGACAAATTGAGTCAAGAGGTGGTAGAGCTGGAGGGGAGGATTCAGAAAAATGGTGTGTCTTGCACAGGGAGGATAATGAGAAAGAGGCACCAGTGTTCCTGCCGGGTTTCTGCTTGAGCTACGGGGAGAATGTCAGTGCCGTTTACCGGTATGGCAAGTTCAGAAGCAGAATCAAGATTGAAGAGTGAGATATTTGGCTCAAGCCTTGACTTTGCTATGACATTTTTGAGGGATCTTGGGGGAGTCAGCTAATTCTGTGTTTCTTTTTTGTACATGTGAAATTGTGTGGATAATATAAAATAATTCAAAATGTTTTAAACTATACAGCATTATTAGATATAATTATTGTTTTCCAAAAATTTATAATACGTAATATGACCCCAGTAAATAACCAATGATGAAAGGAAGAATATTAAACAATTTTGGTCTCTAACCCCTGTTCTTGAAAATTCTTCAAACCAGTTTAAAAGGACCAGTTTTTAGGAAAAGAGCTAGTTCTCCTGTCCATCAACAAATTCAAGAGAAATAAGATATGTACAGATGGTGATCACAGTAACAAACTTGAGCATGAACATTTCGAGAGAAAACAATTCAAAATGCAATCAGAAGAAACTCTTTGACTTATCACAGAAAGCATATGGATTTATTTTAGTAATGTGTCAAGTTCAAACAGCTAGGAAGAAACAAGATGAGTGGTGAAATTTGAATGAACACAGGGCTATTGATTTCAGTCTAATATGATAGAAAATAAAAAGCCTTCACGCAAGATACACAGTATTTTTGCTGATACCAGCAAAGGAAACACTTACTCGCCCACCTCCTTGCAAAGGAGAAGGTGTAAACTAAGAAAATAATTCCAAGCCAGGAAGCATTTAATGCATAATACTGACAGCTAACTTTCACACCTGCATTTTTTAAAAGAAATTTGTGCTTCACGGTTAGATCTTAAAACCATTCCATTTCCTTCTGATAATCCTTTTAGGTATCGGTCCTCAAAGCTTTTCTTAAGACGAGAATCCTGTGGCCCAAGTTGCACAAGTTTTATTATAAGAACTCCTTTTGTCTTCCCTTTAGGAAAGTCCTGTTTTTCATAAAGAAACATTGATAATTTATTCCTAGAATTACAAAGCATTTTCCAGCGTGTCAAAGAAGGGAGACTCATTTTGTTATACTCAGATGTCCTTACATTGATTTAAATTCCCAGCATTCTGTGTAAGTCTGGCCTTTGTCCGACATGGCCTTTATTTCTCTCATCTCAGGGGTTTTTACAGGGGTCTGGAATGCCACTACTGAGAGAGCGTGTCGGCAGCATTTCTTAACAAAACACTGCCAGAAATACAGAAAATAAACATCTTTGAAAGATAGCTGAGTTGAAGTGCTTCCAGATTCAACTCTGAATAGTTAAACTCCCTTAAAGCCTGTTAAATATTATAAAAATCAAGTCATTAACTGTAGTTCAGCTTTCAGACTGCAGCATGACTTAGAACCATTGAGACCTAAAAGGCAAGTTTTGTAGCAGTGTTATTGGTCCTCACACAGGACAATCTCCTACTGACTTTGGAGATGGGAAGAGGGAAGAGGCTGAGAACTCAGTACTGAAGGACTCTCAGGGGGATAGAATGTCTAATTTAGGTTGCTGAGGATTGATGACGAGCTCAGCACCCAATTAAAGCTCCTTTGCAAATAGCTCCCAAAGCAGAATCAGCGTCTCTATTTGGAATCAGTGATCACTCTCTGGGGAGTAATCATAAGCCAAAAATGATAACTTGGCCTTTTGGAAAATCTTCACCCTAAATCATGGTAACCCAAAGAGTGATGAAAATCACAAATTTTATATCGGAGTCCTGGGACGAGGTCATATTTGTCTTATCTGTACAAGCATATCTTGCTCAACTATCAGGCTAGGAATGAATAAAGCCTGGAAAATGCTCAGGCTCTAGGGAGAAAGTAATCAGCCTTTCGCACGGAGCATAAGAGCAGTTCATCCGTGAAAACATGTGTCCTAAGCAATAACAGTGCTCCATCAATACAGGCCTCTTGGAAGGTGCTTCCAAGGCCCTCGGTGCCAACAGGGAGAACATTCTGTGCCTCTCTACAGGCAAGTGAGTGTATATTTTTAACCACCACTTGGGAGTTTAGGGAAATCTCATTACTTTCC
This sequence comes from Eubalaena glacialis, assembly GCF_028564815.1. NCBI lineage: Eukaryota > Metazoa > Chordata > Mammalia > Artiodactyla > Balaenidae > Eubalaena > Eubalaena glacialis. The sequence goes on from NC_083732.1 coordinate 59,246,580, forward strand.
TACCTTTAAATCATCTTCAGACATCCAGCTGTAGGGTTCCATGCAGCCTAGAGGGAATTAATTCTCCATCTTTAGTTACTCTCTCATTAGTTTACCTGCCTCCAAGTGATGCAAAAGTCCTCAGTTTCTTTTGCAGAGCAAAGAATCCAGAGAGGGTCACACTGGTTAGAACTGAGATGCCTGGTAGTATCCTGAAAGGCAGCTGATTCTGCTACTCTGGGGCTACCCTGGGCACATGACGCTCTACAGAGTCTTTGTAAGACCAGGGAACGAGCCTCCCAGGTACACACAGAACACATTCCCAGGTGTGCACACTCAGTTCTCTTACCGTTCCCTGCCTGGGGCTTCCCCTGCTCTCTGCTCCCCTCTCTCTTCAGGGATATTTAAAGTCAACTCTAAATAAGCTGAGAATTCCAGGAAATATTGAAAGAGAGATTATCTTCCAGAAGCTCCTGGTTTGGGTTCCTAAAGGATGGGAAACACAATGGCCCTTTTACCTTTCCCCAAAAAAGAAAGAGATCTCTCTTTGTGTCTCTCTCTCTCTCTCTCTCCCCTTCACATACTCATACTTCAGTTAAAAAAAGTTAACATTAGTGTTATTATTCCATTTAACAAATGAAGAAATTAAGTCTCAGACATGTTTACGTGTTCACTCCCCTAAGTGACAATGGCATTTAGCTAGTGAAGGAGGTCTCTGGATCCAGATCTATCTGGATCCAAAGCCCATGCTTCTAAACCTTCTTTTGTCAGAAGCAGAAAAGAAGTCGGTATTTCAGAGGACAACTTCTAGGAAGGCAATCATTTAATAAAAAAAAGAAATTAGGTGCTTAGGAAAATAACATTAACAGGCAGATGCTGCTGCCAATGGTACCGTAAACTGGCTATAGAGCTTTTGTTCTTTGTCATTTTTTTTCCCCCAAGTGTTTACCCATTTAATGTATTTGTTCTTCTAAACATTGCGAGGCAGGATGGGAACTTTAAAGATGGGGCATAGAGGACTTAGGCACAGACGGCACATCCCACAATCATCCTGCTAGAATACTGTGAAGGAAGAGCTCTGAAATCACAGCCCCCACTGCCCTGACGAACAATTTACAGGACAGGGTGTGTCAGGAGGAGAAACGCAAATAAGATACAGAGCAAGGTGTAAGCCAAAGGAGAAAGGAAGCGATCAGAATCTTAGTTTATTGATGTGTTTTATTCATGATCTATTCCTGAGTAACAAATTACTCTAGCATTTAGTGGCTTAAAACAGCAAATATTGAGGTTTCACAGTTTCCGTGGGTGGGGAATCTGGATGTGGTGGAGCTGGGTGCCTCTTTTTCCATGTCTCCCATGAGGCGGCAGTCATCTCGAGTCTGAGGCCGAAGGGTCGGCTTCCTGGTTCCCTCACAGCCTCGCTGGCCAGATCCAGTTCCCCAAGGGTTGTTTGGCTGAGAGTCTCAGGTACTCGTCTTGCCTTGTAAGCCGCTCCACCGTGCAGCTCATAACCAGGCCTCTGGCTTCTGCCAAATGAACAAGAGAGTTAGAGAGAGAGAGAAAGAGAGAGAGAGAGAGCAGGCTAGATGCTGCGGTCTTATTGTAACCTGCCTTAATCCATTTGGCTGCTATGACGGAGTACCAGAGACTGAGCAGCTTATGAACAGTTAATTTATGGCTCACAGTTCTGGAGGCGGAAGGTGAGATCAGGGTGCCAGCTTGGTTGGGTGAGGGTCCTCTCTGGGTTGGAGACTTCTCACTATATCCTCACTTGGCAGAAGGTGCAAGGGTTCTCTCTGGAGCCTCTTTCAGAAAGCACCAATCCCTCAAGGGGTCTCCACATTCATGACTTACACATATCCCAGAGGCCCCACCTACTCAGACCATCATCTTTGGGGGTTAGGATTGCAACATATGAATTGTTGGGGGGGGTAGACACAAACATTTAGACCATAGCCTAGCCTAATCTTGGAAGTAACATCCCATTATTTTTGCTATATTCTATTCATTAGAAGGAATTCTCTAGACCCAGCCCACGTGCAAAGGGGAGGGAATTACACTAAGGTGTGAATACAAGGAGGAGGGGATTATTGGGGGCATCTTAGAGGCTGCCTAACACACGTGTTGATATGATTCATTGCTAGGCTGAGCAGTCAGACTATTTGAATTCAAACCTTAGCCTTATTACTTGCTAACTATGCCATCTTCAATAAATTACTTAACTACTTTGATCCTTAGTTGCCTCATGTGTAAAATGGAACTATGAATGGTACCTACTGATCTTAAGGAGTCAACATGGATTAAATGAATAATACACAATCAAAAACTAGGTTAATGCCTGGCATATGGGAGACATTCAGTGAATTTTAGCTAACATTATATTAAAAACTCTTTTGTACACCTGAAAATAACACAGTATTGTAAATCAACTATACTTCAGTAAAAATTATATCGGATATAATGTAGCTTTTCTAGCTAATAATATATATTCAAAAGAGAAGGCTTTTATTTTTAACTCCTGAAAATAATGTAACATAAAGTGGTCACAAAGGAAGCCAAAACCATAACCATTCTTGAAAAAATTGAAAAAACTTCACCTATGTTGACACTGAGCATTTTTCTCAATGTAGTAGAATTTCAAACAACCAAAACGTAATCTAAGAAAGTGGAATACTTTTATTACTGTATCACTCTCATAGTCTACCTTTTATCCTGATTTCATAAATATATTACTACCCAAATGAGAATATTTACTCTCCTCTGGGGAGTGGAGTGGGTTTGTTTCGCTAATGTCACTCTGTCATTTGAATCTCAGATCTGAACCCTTCCTTACCCTTCCTTGCAGACCCCACTGGCTGTGCACACAGACCCACCGACAGACAGACATACAATCAGATTGACACAGAGACATAGACTCAATTCTTGGATATAAATATTAGTTACGTTCAAAATGAACTGGAACTGCATAGACATGCTTACCAATAAATATGTTCAATTAATGAGATTTTACCTAAACTCCTATATTCCCCAACTTGATAAATGGCATCCATCATCTCCATCTACACAGACACTGGGACAAAAACTAGGGAGTGACCCTGGTTCTCTCTCTTTCTCACTCCCCCATCTGATCGCTCACCCTTCTCTATCCAGCTCTCCTTGGTCACTTCTTTCTACCACAAATGTAGCTGCTTTAATTTAAGCCCTCATCAATGCTCAAAACGAAGCTGGCTTCCTTTCAGAAATGAAGACTGTCTCTCACTCCAGCTCCTTTTCCCACCTTGCCACCTGGGCTCACCAACACTGTGGGTAAATATTTCTGTAACTGTAATTCACAAAGTTATTTATGAAAATTGCCCATAGCCCTCATCTTTGCCAGTTCAGATCTAGTCCCTAGAGCCAGGCTGAGCCAGGGACAATGCAGCCCTCACCATCTCTTTTTAATCTGTCCCCAACTCCTGAGACCAGCCCAAAACTTCCCTATCAAGGGGAGCTTTCTAATTGCTTTATACAAGGAAATTGCTGATGGTACGGTGAGGGAAGGGTCAACCATTCACTTATTTACCATTTGCAACTCTGAATTCCAGTTTACATTCAACTGGAACACTTTCTGGCAAAGAAATATCTTACTATGCAAAGGTACTACCCTGAGAAGGGTAAGATATCAAAACGCTATTGTCCATTTAACATGGGGAATATTGGTTGGAGCAAAGTCCTTACACACTGGGACTTGAGATAGGTTTTACAGGAGTAGGGGATCCATAAACCTAAGTCAGGTAGCCGTGTTCAAAGAAGGCATAGACAGATTGAGCCTAAGAGTGAGAGGTTCTGGGCTGCTGAGAAGAAGCATGAGGACTCAGGGTGCTTGATTCCAATTATTCCTGGAATTGTGAGCAAGATGACAATGTTCTCTCAGTAGCCCACACAGAGGGTACCTCCAGAGCCAGGCTCTGCATCTGGGTCGTGTCCCCAAACTCTTACCCATTCTGATCTCAGATCAGGTCCAGCTTTCCTCTTCCCTTCCCTAACATCTGTCCTGCATCTGCCACGAACAGATTATTTTGCCTTCATGTCAAGCCACCAGATGTGACAGGATCTTCCTGAGAGATGGACCAGAGCAGGTGAAGACAAATGAATGGCTTTTGCTCTGTCATAGAACACAGAGTTAGATGCATTCTTAGAAGTCAGGCAATCTGTTTTTTTTCCAGTTATAAAAACCTTGAACATCATTTATAACAGGAATCTCATATTTTTGTCTTTTTAGCATCCCTTTCTTTTGTCTTCCGTTAGCTACTCCCTTATTTTATTTTGGGCAACCAGCCCTCCCACAATTTCATTTTATGTAATTCTGGTGAGGCTGATTCTACCTCTGCCTTTAGTGATAGGTGTGATTTATCACCAGTCCCAGAAGTGGCAATCGAAAGTATCACATCTCCATGGCTCAGGGGTTAGCTAAGGGTGGACATGTGGCCCAAGTCAAACCAAACATACTTAATCCTGGGACTATTGCTGGGGTTTTTAGGAAGTAGCAATTGTCTTTCTTGTAGGGTTGCTAATCAGGCAGAATATAATCCTGAATCTTCTGGAGGCTACCTTGCCTCCACTTAGAGGCAGCCTTAGGATGGGCAAAGACAGAGAGAAGCAGAGTTGTGGTTGGAACAAATATCGTCTCTATGGACGTTATTTAATTACATGGATTCAGCCACGCTGGAACTTTTCAGTTAAATAAACCAGGATATTCCCCTTTGGGCCTAAGGCAATTTATGATGAGTTTCTGTCCCATACAACCCAAAGCAACCAAGTCATCTTCTACAACTTCACTGGCAGGAGGCTATTAGCCCTCACATTAATCATTCCAGATGGACAGTCTTCATTTTCTGCCAGGGCTCTGGATTTTAGGCTCTGATTCTCAGTTCTTCCTTGTATTGAGCAAAATCTGCTATCTTTATCCAAGTCCCACTGCTAATGTTTCATGTATTTGTTCATTTAGTATCTTGTTCAGTTAGAGAACAGTAAGTATAAGAGTCCTGAGGTGGGTTTGGATTTTGTGTATTGAAGGAACAGCAAAACCCAATGTGTCTGGCCCCTAGTGAGTGAGCAACATGGTGGTACCTATGATGTCAGATAGAGTGAAGGCTGTAAGAACAATGAGACCTTGGGAGTGATTTTAACACATGAGAATAATGTGATTTGAGTTACAATGTTTCAAAGATCCCAAATTCTATTCATGGAAGCACAAGAGGAAGCCAAATCTCTATGCCAACTTCAGAAAGTTGAAGTTACAGGTGTTCCCATAATTTTCCTCTTTTCAAGCATTGATATCTCCAGCTTCTTCAACCATGTTTCATGTAGCAGGGTTCTCAAGCGCTACAACAACATGACATTGTCCTCATGACTCATTCTAGTTTATCAACGTGCCTCCTAAAAGACAACTCTCAGACTGACCACAGTAACTCAAGATATTGCCCAAGCAGTGAATCACACTGTGAGATCATTATCTTCTCTATCCCATCCCTCTACTCCTACTGGTATAGTTTAAGCCTGCAGTCTACTACTAACCCTTTCATTTAATTTTAATTAATTAATCAATCATTTAACTTGACATATAACATTGTACTTGTTTAAGGCATACAGCATCATAATTTTATATATGTCTATATTGCAAACTATAACTATAAGGTTATATATGTATATATTGTACAATAAGTTTAGTTGACCATCACCTCACATAGTTACAATTTTTGTGTGTGTGATGAGAACTTTAAAGATCTACTCTCAACAATTTTCAAATATACAATACAGTATCATTAACTATAGTCACCATGTTGTACATTGCATCCCCAGAACTTATTTATCTTATAACTTTTTTGACCACCCTCACCCATCTGCCCACCCATGCCCCACCTCCTGCCTCTGGCAACCACCAATCTGGTCTCTGTTTCTATGAGTTCATTTTTTTCAGATATAAATCAGATCACACAGTATTTGTCTTTCTCTGTCTGACTTATCTCACTTAGCATAATACCCTCAGGATCCATCCATGTTGTCACAAATGGCAGGATTTCCTTCATTTTTATGGCTGAATAATATTCCACACCATATTTTCTTTATCCAGTCACGCATCTATGGACCCTTAGGTTGTTTCTGTGTATTGGCTATTGTAAATAATGCTGCAATGAACATTGAGGTGCAAATATCTTTTTGAGATAGTGATTTCACTTCCTTTGGATATATACCCAGAAGTAGAATTACTGGATCGTACGGTAGTTCTATTTTTAATTTTGGGGGGAAATTTTATATTGTTTTCCACAGTGGCTGTACCAATTTATATTCCCACCAACCATGCACAAGGGTTCACTTCTCTCCACATCCTCAAGAACAATTATCTCTTATCTTTTTGATAATAGCTGTTCTAACAGGTGTGAGGTGATATCTCATTGTGGTTTTGATTTGCATTTCCCTGATGATTAGTGATGTTGAGTACCTTTCATGCATCTGCTGGCCATTTGTATGTCTTCTTTGGAAAAATGTCTATTCAGTTCCGCTGCCCATTTTTTAATCAGATCACCCTATTAACTCTTAATTAATTGATTAAATCAATCAATACTAGTTGAGGATATTTTTTTTTTAATATATTTTTTTAAACCAATATCTTTTTTTTTTTTTTAAATAAATTTATTTATTTATTTATTTATTTTTGGCTGTGTTGGGTCTAAGTTTCTGTGCGAGGGCTTTCTCCAGTTGTGGCGAGCGGGGGCCACTCTTCGTCGTGGTGCGTGGTCCTCTCACTGTTGTGGCCTCTCTTGTTGCGGAGCGCAGGCTCAGCAGTTGTGGCTCACGGGCCTAGCTGCTCCGCGGCATGTGGGATCTTCCCGGACCGGGGCACGAACCCGTGTCCCCTGCATTGGCAGGCGGATTCCTAACCACTGCGCCACCAGGGAAGCCCTATATTATTTTTAATTAAGTCAATTTCTAGTTAAATTGTTATTTTGTGAGAGAAATAAACAGACATCTTTTGTTTTCTGAATGGATTAAAGACCCTGGAAGGTCTTTACAGGACAGGCAAAGAAGAACATAAAGACTGATCTCATCCAACATTTGTATAAACAAAATAAGGTAAGAAAACCAGGGATTTAGCTTGAACAAATGACCAGATTTTATTTGGAATCAACAGCCCAGTAGGGGATTAGTCAATGTATGGCCTCCATGGATGAATGCCTTTAAGGAGTGTATATCTAAAGACACAACCAGTTTTATTTATTTTTTTATTGGAGTATAGTTGCTTTACAATATTGTGTTAGTTTATACTGTACAGCAAAGTGAAGCAGCTATATGTATACATATATCACCTCTTTTTTGGATTTCCTTCTCATTTAACAAGATAAGCCCTAGGAAATATTTGATTTTTTAAAAATTCCTAATTAAAAAATATCAGAATGAGGTTTAAGTGGCATATTACTTATAGTTGGGCAGAAAAACATGGTTAATTTAAGCAGGTCAATAATAGTTAAAGATTTCTTTGGAAAGTTACCAAATTGTTCCTGGATGTTTGTTTCCAATAATAGTGAGATCACTAAAACTATCTACTTCATTTATCAATGTTTGTGCTGAACTGTTTCTGTAAAGAGTGTGTTAGTATTTTTAGAATTATCAGCAAGCGGAAATGTGTGTTGATTTCTCCTGTGGGAAGCCTTGCTGCTCAGTGGACCAACATACCACACACAGCCCACCTGGCAGAAGGTGCCCTGACTACAGACAAAGCTCCTTGTGAGAAGGTTTTGCATAAACAGCCTTGTAAACCCTGCTTTCACAATGTAGTGTTAAATTCCACATCTGGTTGGTGAAAGTAAAAGGATGATTTTGTAGAAGCAGTAATTAGTTATTCTGACCAAATTTTCAGAATTTGGTCTTCACTTCAAGGGAAATTGTGCTGCCTATTCCAGCAGCTAGTGTCAGGGCTACTGCTAGCTCAAATGCAAGCTAGAAAAGAGACAGACACAAATCCACACTAGGCTTCCTGGCTTAACAAGAGGACCATGGGCTGGCCTTCAGCCTCTTTCACCCTTAATTAGTTATCTATTGCCAGAATAACTGTGTAACAAACCACTCCAAAACTTAGTGGATTAAAATAATAGCCATTTATTATTTCTTGTGAAACTATGAGTTCTCTGGCCAATTCTGCTGATATGGGCCAGTCTTGCCTTATCTCAGCTGGGTTTGCAATTCATCTGCAGTCAGCACCAGATCGGCTGAGGGTTGGCTGATCTACAATAATCTTGGCTGGGTCATCTTATCTCTGCCCCATATGGTCTCTCAACCTCCAGTACATCAACCAAGGTTTGATCTCATGGCAGAGGCTGGTGTCCAATAGAGCAGAAGCTGCAAGTCCTCTTGAGGTCTATGCTTGAACATGGCACACCATCACTTCTGTCACATTCTATCAGCTAAAGCAAGCTACAAAGCCAGCCTAGACTCAGGGGAAGGAATAGACTCCAATCTTGATGGGAGAAGTTTCAAAATCACATTGCAAGGGATATGGATGTGAGGTGAAGATTTAGGGCCACGCTTGCAATCAGTCTACCACATACTCCATCAATAAGGCTCAAGTACGTCTGGCTATAGTCCACAAAACTTGACTCTGCTAGACAATTGGATAGGTAAAATAATAGCCAAAGTTTTTTGCCTGATTGATTTCTTTTTTAAATTTTTTAATTTTTCCAGTTTTATTGAGAAAGGATTAACATACATCACTGTGTAAGTTTAAGGTATACAGCACTATGGTTTGATCTGCATATATTGTGAAGTGATTGCCACAATAGGTTTAGTTAACATCCATCATCTCGTATAGATACAATAAAAAGCAAAGAAAAAATTCTCCTTGTGATGAGAACTCTTAGGATTTACTCTCTTAACAACTTTCCTGTATAACATACAGAAGTGTTAACTATAATCATCGTGTTGTACATGACATCCCTGCTACTTATTTATCTTATAACTGGAAATTTGTACCTTTTGACCTCCATTCTCCAATTCCCCCTCCCCTCCTCCCCACCTCTGGTAATCCCATGTCTGCTCTCTTTTACTAGGAGTTTGGTGGGGATTTTTTTGTTTCTGTTTTTAGGTTTGACATATAAGTGAGATCATATAGTATTTGTCTTCTCTTTCTGACCTATTTCACTTAGCATAATGCCTTCAAGGTCTATCTATGTTGTCACAAATGTCAAGATTTCATTCTCTGTTATGGCTGAATAATATATATTATATATATATATATATATATACACACACACACACACACACACACACACACACACACACACGTAACAACTTTTTTTTAATTGAAGTATAGTTGATTTACAATGTTGTGTTAGTTTCTGCTGTACAGCAAAGTGATTCAGTTATATATATGTATACATTCTTTTTTATATTCTTTTCCATTATGGTTTATCACAGGATATTGAATATAGTTCCCTGTGCTATACAGTAGGACCTCGTAGTTTATTGATTCTATATATAGTAATTTGCATCTGCTAACCACAAACTCCCAATCCATTCTTCCCCCACCCCCTCCCCCTTGGCAACCACAAGTCTGTTCTCTAGGACTGTGAGTCTGTTTGTTTTGTATATAGGTTCATTTGTGTCATATTTTAGATTCCATATGTAAGTGATATCATATGGTATTTGTCTTTCTCTTTCTGACTTACTTCATTTAGTATGATAATCTCTAAGTCCATCCATGTTGCTGCACATGGCATTATTTCATTCTTTTTCATGGCTGCATATTCCATTGTATATATGTACATATGTACCACATCTTCTTCATCCATTCATCTGTCAATAGACATTTAGGTTGTTTCCATGTCTTGGCTACTGTGAACAGTGCTGCTACAAACATAAGGGAGCATGTATCTTTTTGAATTATAGTTTTGTCTTGATATATGCCCAGGAGTGGGATTGCTGAATCATATGGCAACACTACTTTTAGTTTTCTGAGGAACTTCCATACTATGGTCTATAGTGGCTGCACCAACTTACATTCCCACCAACAGAGGGTTCCCTTCTCTCCACGCCCTCTCCCGAATTTGTTATTTGTAGACTTTTTAATGATGGCTATTCTGACTGGTGTGAAGTGTAACCTCATTGTAGTTTTGATTTGCATTTCTCTAATAATTAGCGATGTTGAATATCTTTTCATGTGCCTTTTGGCCATCTGTATGTCTTCTTTGGAGAAATGTCTATTTAGGACTTCTGCCCATTTTTTGATTGGGTTTTTTTTTTTTGATATTGAGCTGTATGTGCTGTTTGTATATTTTGGAAATTAAGCCCTTGTAGGTTGCACCATTTGCAAATATTTTCTTCCAGTGTACAGGTTGTCTGTTCATTTTGTTTATGGTTTCCTTTGCTGTACAGGAGCTTGTAAGTTTGATTAGGTCCCCTTTGTTTATTTTTGTTTTTATTTCTATTGCCTTGGGAGACTGACCTAAGAAAACATTGGTATGATTTATGTCAGAGAATGTTTTGCCTATGTTCTCTTCTAGGAGTTCTGTTGTGTCACGTGTTATATTTTAAGTCTTTAAGCCATTTTGAGTTTACTTTTGTGTATGGTGTGAGGGTGTGTTCTAACTTCATTGATTTACATGCGGCTGTCCAACTTTAACAGCACCACTTGCTGAAGTGACTATCTTTTTTTCCACTGTATATTCTTGCCTCCTTTGTCGAAGATAATTGACTGTAAGTGTGTGGGTTTATTTCTGGGCTCTCTATTCTCTTCCACTGATCCATAGGTCTGTTTTCACGCAGCTTCTTTATCCATTCATCCACCGACGGGTACAGGTTGTTGCCATGGCTACTGCAAATAGTACTGCTATGAGTGTGGAGGTGCAGATAAAGCTAACACTTTATCCGCCTTAATTGACTCAACAAATATTTTTGGAACAGGTATTATGTGCTCTGGGATGACAATGCTGAGCAAAAATAGACAGGATCCCTGTTTTCACAGAACCTGCCATCCCATTCTCCCATTTCCATTTTGGTAGTGTACAAGCAAATATGGTATTTTCACTTCACATTTCAAAAGGTTATATATAAAATCTGTTGACCTCTTTCAAAACTGTGAGTATAAGAATTGCCAGAAGGTTCATGACTAGAAAAGATCACTTATCAGTTCGAGGCTCTTCAAATTTGAGATAAGGTTGAGTCATGTTAAAAGTCAGTATTTGATACATGGTGAATTTCTTTCCCAGCATCAGCGATTGTGTCGATCTGAGTCCTTAAACCTTTTTAATCTGGCCACTGTTTTAAGTCTGCAGATTTCAAAAATCATGATATCTGACACATCTCTATAATTAAAATCAATTTTAAAGCATTATAAAAGGCATTTGCTCCAGAATTAGAAGCATCTTTAACAGCATCATTGAATTCTAAAGTTTGAAGTATCCTTGGAAATCATCTGACCCAAGGTCTTTATTTTACAGATAAAGAAGCCAATATCCAGAGAGGCAGACAATACCCAAGCTCCCTTATCCAGCCAGTAATAGAGCCAGAACCAGAACTTAGATCTCTTCTTTTCCATTTCAGCACTCTACCCATCATAACATGTGCCTCCTTCCCTCAGCTTTGACCATATGCTTGAATGTTTTCATTACCCAGAGGTCTGTCCTTCATCATGAATGAATCAGAGGAGAGCAAGAGTGGATGTGGGGAAAACAATGTTGCAGTGATTCGGGCAAGTCCAGTGTTCTGAAATGGGGATGTGGTAGAAGAGGTGGAGAAAGCTACATAGATTCCAAGTACGATTGAATGGACAGGATTCCTAGTATGGTCGAAAGGACAGGATTCTTAGAGTGAGGAAAAGAAAAGAAGCACGGGTGAAAATGGGGTTTCTGACATGAACAATGAGGAGGTTAGCCTAGAACTAGGCTAACAGGTGTGGAAATCAAGAGGTTGGTTTGCCCACTGACTTTGTGCAGCCTTCAACATGTACAGTGGGGAATCTCCTTGAGGCAGTTATGGATACAGATCTGGGTTTCAGGATGGATAAGTGCAATGAGTGCATTTGGCTCACTCTTTCAGCAAATGAGATGTGAACATCTATGGTGCGTTGAGCATTGTACTGTGCCCAGAAAATGCAGTGAGAGGCAAGGCATGTTTGTATTTGCTGTCATGGAGCTTCCCCAGTCACAGGACAGTGTAAGCCTGTGAGCATCCTGGTTGCATCATTCCTCATAGATGTCAAAGGTACAGCCACAGTGTACTGTAATTTGCCTCCAAAGGCCAAGTCATTTCCTGCAAATATCAAAAGAACAGACTTCACAGCGCTCAATGATTTGCCCAAAATCACATTAGCTGGGAAATGGTAGAATGAAAGCCCTAAACTGCCTTTCCGTGGCTCACTTGTTCTCAGACTCTGCTCCTCCCTTCTCATCTCCTGCATAGTCTGGAGAGGAGTTTCTTATTACAAACCAGGTGGCCTTTATTTTTTGTTAAGTTCCTGTTGCAGCTCAAATTTCCATGAGTACTGAAAATGCATTTCAAGGATATAAACATGGATTCTCTCCCTTGCTCATGCATTAGACTGGCCACAGAGCATTCCCCTTGACACAGCCAGGGCCAGTGGTGCTGAATGAATGAGACCCATGACTTGGGGCTCCTCTTCTTTGACGCTCTTTCCTCTCTTGTTTGAAGTAAATATCTTTGACCATCACACACCAATCATTTCTCAGGCTGCAGGACTTATAACAGAGGCTGTACCAAAGAGGATCTCGTAGTTACAGGATAGTGAGCCAAGAATTTACATTATAAAAGGTAATTTAGGCAGAATTAGAAATTTATGGCAAAACATGAATTGTCTGATAGTCATTATCAGCTTTATCATCATCATACCTTCTATTTCTTGAATGCTGACTATGGGCCAGTCACTGTGCTAAGACTAAGGTTTATGTAAAATATTTTATTTAATCCTTGCAATTTCCTTATTTGACAGAGGAACTGAAGCTTAAAGAGGTTAAGTAACTTAAACAAGGCACCACAGCTACTGAGTATCGGAATTGGAACACAAATCTGTCAATTCCCTCCAAAGCATGCTCTTAACCACTAAACTAAATTCCTGTGCATTCAACATTTTCTGCAAATGTGGTTTTGAAGGATGCTGTGCTCTTCTCGGAGCATCACATAAACTGTTCACCACAAGGGCTTCCTCTTTTGTTTGTCTGACCATCCATCGGCACAAGCTGGATGGTGAATGCAGATAGCAGTTCACACATTCCCTGTGTTACAAACACTGCGTTAAGCAGTGCTAAAGGAACTTGGTGCTGGAGAGAACACAGAATTCAAGTTTCCAGAATATTTTATTTAAATTATAAGCTAATTTAATAATAATCAAAATCTCACCTGAGACAACAAGAAGTTGAACTGTAGATTGTTTTTAATAATGCAAAGAAGTCAAGCGATATCTCCTTCATGCACAAGGGACAGGAAGGGAAAAGAAATGCTGGACAAAGTCTGGGGAAAATAATCCACACCATTTGACATAATTAAATGAGAGTTAGATTGGTTTTAGCATACAATAATAAAATGAACCAACCAGAATGACTCAATTGGAGAAACCTGAATAAACTGTATTTCAGTTTATATAAACTTTGAGTGGGAAAGAAATACCAAGAAAAATGATTTTTTAATGCTAAGAAAAATAGTGAGTGAAAATGTATTTATAATTTTGTTTGATTTTACGTTCTCAAACTTTCTCTGCCTATTCATGACCTGAAATTTCAACCCCAAAGCATATGCACCATGTATTCTCTTTGGAGCAAGACAGCATGTAAAGAAAACAAATAGGATCTCCAACATTTTGCAAAGTTGAATGCCTCAGGTTTTCAACAAAATATACAGAAATAATTTGGGTTTGAGTAGGTTTAGCCTCCTTATACCATGATCAGCCACTAGATGGCAAAATATGACATGAAATGGAGGCTGCCCACGAAGTTGAAAGTCTGACTTGGAGTTGAGGTAGAGAAAGTTTGAGTTAGTGAAAACCTATAGTTGTATTATATTCATAAGGAGGTATAATATAGTCATTCTTAAGGTATGTACATTTCTTCTAATTAAAAACATTCACTGATTCATTCAAATTCTTGTCTAGAAGTCCTAAGGCTAAAACCCAGTTGACTGCAAGGATGGTTCTACTTCTTATCCCTGCCAGTCTCCCTCCCAGGGACTAACTACTTAACAATAAATATTTCTCAGTGCCAACCACCATTTTGCCTGGGTACTAATTATAATTATTTTCTGTCACAATCTCCATCACGTTGCTTAGCATCTCTTCAGCAACCTTCACTGCTTCAGCCTTGCATATTTGCTTGGACTGAGCCCAGATACGGTCACTCTTTTTGACCTTTTTGACTCTTTTTACTCTTTGGGGAGCTAATGAACCTATTTCTCAGCAGTGCACCTAGTAGGATGCTCTATTTCCAGGTCCTAGCCTGAACCAAAATGAGCTCTAAGATGTGAGAGGAATGTTTTTTTTAAAAAGGGGGGGGGTCACCTAAATGTTACAGGAAGGCTGATGGAGAGGAAGAGATGAAACTCAGACCAGTTAAGCAGCTTCTTCAAAACTTCTTATCAATTATTGCTAAAAATAGAACCAGATACTCCTGATATTTGACTGGGCACTCCATTTGGTCAATAGGATCTTTCTTTGACTGTTAAATGAAAGGAAGAAGTGGCAATTTGGAGGAAAAAGTGGACTTAATAATCTTTTCCAAGTGCTATCAGTGAAACTAGGAATAGAAAAAAGTTTTCTGTTGGCCTCTCAACTGTTTTGGGCTTAATAATTTCCATAATATTTGACACTCTGAAATTGAATCATGTTACTAGAATCTCTTGTTGGAGATTGACAAAGTGAAAGTTAGACTGAAATTTCCCGAAGTAAGTGGTCTTTGTGAGAAACCTCCTGTGTAATCCGTACTATGTGTCATTTTATACACAGACATATTATAAAATAGCCAAGGAAATTTCTTCCTGAAATCTTCCCTAACCAGGAAATGTACCTCACTTAAACCAAACACATTTCCTTTGTGCCTGGCATATAACAGATGCTCTATTTGCACAAGGAAGGAAGGGAACAAGGAAGTAAGAAATGGAGAATAAGAAGGGAGATGAGAGAAAAAATATATTTATTAAAAAGATGTAAACAAATGCTTGTAAAATCATCAAGAAGCATACTTTCTTTGTCCAGTCGAGATGAAGAAATGTCAGCTCTCTTAGTATAAAATAATGTTTTAGGCTTGGCCATCATAAAAATTATTCCCTAATCATCTCTTTTCTAGACTAAACATTCCAGCTCCTAAACCTTTCCCTCGGGACTTTCCTTGTTTTTGTGCTTATCCATATCAATTTTTGTATCTTTCCTAAAAATCAAAGTTACTTGAGATTCTATTCCATTGCTCTTCATTATCCTTTTAAATGTTATCCTCTTTTGAGGAGATATTTATATAGTTAAACGAGAAACCAGATAAAATTTGTAAGTTTTTTAGGAGAAAGCATATTTTGAAGCCCATAGAAAAGTAGTTGTTATCTAAACAACTACTTTTTTACATACAAATCAATTTTATCAGAAATTTACTTTTTGTAAAGGATAAAATGGATTAATTATTGCATCTAGATTTCTCAGTCCCTCAACACAACACACACACACACACACACACACAGTTCCTATGCTATGAAAAATTAGTCATGCACAATAACATAATACTCACTTTTCCCATGATGATAATATTTAATGAGATAAACTATTAAAATATTTCTTACCCTGAGTTCATGAACTATACAAAGAATTTTTTTAAACATACACAAACTTAGAAAACTTGTTGGCAAATACTGTTGGGAATTTACAGATAAATTTTCCAGTTTAAGCAGTTTCCTATTTGTATATCAAATTGTTGTCTATGAACCACCTTCATCAAAATCACATTGCAGAAAGGTTCAGCAGTACTTCTCAAAAATTCAGATTTCTGGCCTCCATTCCAGCCCTACAGACTTAGAAGCTCTAGAGGTGGGATCCAGAAAATTGCCATACTCCTCAGATAACTCTTATGAATGTTTCAGTTACAAGGGATACTTATACCAAGCTTTCATCTTTTCACTTGAAGCAGTCCTTTTTTTTTTCCTTAGAATTATAAAGATTTTTTAAAGTTGGTATTTAAATAGTGATGGTAAAAATGTGAGTGGCTTGCTTCCTATCTATCAAACACCCTAGGTCTGGTTAGCAACCTGATTATTGTGAAGAGAGAATGTAATTGTGTTGCTAGGGATCTATAAGGTGCTTTGATCTCCCAGAGACTAGCTTTATTTTTGGATGTTGTTACAAGATTAATCCCACAGTCTCTTTCATAATTCATTTACTTGGCCAAGTTTGCACCTCACATTGCAGTGAGTTTGATTTCTTCCTTTCAGTAGCTCTAATGTAAGACACTGTCTTTTGAATAAGGAAATGAGAATATTTATTTTCGGCTGGCCACCATCAGCCAGGGAGCTGAAAAGAAGGGAAAATAATACTGAGCTATAATTGCTAAGAGCCAGTGGTTTGAGTCTAGGAAACCCAAGATCTTGGGATCCCAAGAAGTGGGACTATAGTATTCTTAGTCTTCCAGTTTCCACCATTTAGGTTACCTCCAGTTTATTTGCTTTAAAGGGGGTCTACTGCAATTGTGATAGCTTAGAATTTGTCACCAGCAATCATGTGATAGTTTAGAATGTTGCCCATGTTTATACTATAATCTATCAATAAAGTTATTCTCTAAAATAAACTTCTTCACCACTTTTTAATATATTTTCTCATAAAACGAATATATTTTGAAAGTGCTGTGGCTGTGACTTACTAGATTTTTCTCTATGATAGTTTTCCTTTGATTTTTACTGACTTTCGTTTTGTATTCTGTAAAAGGTTATTGATATTTGGATTTTGTATAGGTATATACTTTATCAAAAACTTTCAGATGCATGTGAGTCTCACAACCACTCAAAAGATGGCAGGGAATGTACTGTCTATATTTCAATTTAAATAAAATTTAATAAATGTTATAATCATCACTATGAATTTTATCATTAGTAAAACATTAACAAGGATATTTTGGACACTGACTTTGGTATAAAGTTAAATTAACATAGAAAATACGTTTTATCTTGTGTTAATGCAGGATGAGAGAGAAATTTATTAATGAAAAATCTCTCCAAATTGCATGAATCAAATTTCTTTTTATTCAGTGTGATATAAGGACAGAGCTTCAGGCTTCCCAGGCTTATCATACTATCTGTCATTAACACAGAATGTTGGGCAAGCTTGATTATGAGTAGGGTATGTGTCTCATTGTGCCCTACATTGCCCCATTTTACACCTGTAGCTCCAGCGTTCCAAGAGTACTCATAAAGAACAATAGATTAGATGATCACTCATAATAAATTATGAGTCCCTGGGCCACAATTTAATCAAATGTAACATGAGAGAATTTGACTACATGACTTAATGATAACTTCAAGCCCTAAGATTCAATGGAAGAAATCTCTGTGTTAATGTCATCTTATTTAATAACTACACTGCTTGTCTCATAGGAGTATTATACTGTTGTTGAAGAAGATACAGGAAGTTAGGCCAAATAGATACAAGGGTCCCAATTCATTTGGTGGTAGAAATACCATCTGAAGTTGATTGCTTGGAAACTGAAACATATTTTGCCCTATAAACATGTTACAAATTATTATTAAATTTCAAAGTTCATTCAAAACATCTTTAGGGGGACTACTCTGAAAAACATGAGAAGTGGATATAGTCAGCCAACCTCCAGAGAAGGACTGTGTAGTGATAGCTGTACATTCAGGCAACTGCAAGCCAATCACAGGTGCGGGTCACAAAGAATGGACAAAGGCAAATCACAGTCTATGATGCAGGAAGAGGCCTTTGATTTCTTGACAGGATAATGACACAACATGGGTTAATTTCCCTTGGGAATGATAACCAGATGCGTTTCAGAGTGTTGGACCTAAACCCCTTGTGAGATATGATTGATAAGCTTTTTCCAAACACCAAAGAAGCTAATGAAATGGAGTAACTTCCAGTCCTCCCCCAACAACCCAACCCACGTCCTCCTGATCTTACCCAATCACACCGTCCTCATTTTGGACATCTCTATTTCTCCACCAGGAGATCTCAAAAAACAGAAGATAAAGAAACACCTTCAAAAGTGCTCCCTTCTAGGTTTGACGTAAATACACTACCATGTATAAAATAGCTAGCTAGTGGGAACGTGCTGTATAGCACAGGGAGCTCACCTCAGTGCTCTGTGACGACCTAGATGGGTGGGATGAGGGGGGGTGGGAGGGAGGTCCAAGAGGGAGGGGGTATAGTTATACATAGAGCTGATTCACTTCATTGTACAGCAGAAACTAACACACCATTGTAAAGCAATTTTACTCCAATAAAAAAAAAAAAAAAAGTGGTCCCTTCTATCCAAGCTCTACAGCAGGAAAGGAACTTGATTTTGATCTGAATCTCTTCGTTTGGCCAACAGGACCTGGAAGGTTTGTTAGTGGTAGTGATCCCTGTTGCTTCTTCCAGTGAGTAGAGCTCTTCCCTTTCCTCCCCTCAAGGGTTTCCTCCAATCAGAATAAGGCGTGATGACCCAATGCAAGGTCCACCTTCCTAAGGAATCTCTCCCTTTATTTGTATATGAGGACTATTTATAAACCTGATGTTTTAAATCAAGGAATACTTGAATTATGCCAGTGCCAAAATATAGCAGGAGTATTATTCTTGTGATGGTAGTGGCCATATTGCTTTGCGTGTGTGTGTGTGTGTTTTCACTTGACAAATTTCTGCTATGAATTTTTCTTGTGATTTACCCCACTTCTAGGAGAATTGAAATTCAAATATAGAGATTCTTTTTGTGTGTTTTGGATTCCTAGACTGCTTTATTTAATCAAACTTATAGCAAACCAATTAATCAAGGTCATAAATTGAGAGATGAGGTTCCGGAGGTGTCATTCATTATGCCGCAGACTGATGTCACTTTTTTTTTTTTTTTTAATATTTTTATTTATTTGGTTGCACCGGACCTTAGTGGTGGCAGGCGGGCTCCTTAGTTGTGGCACGTGAACTCTTAGTTGCAGCATGCATGTGGGATCTAGTTCCCTGACCAGGGAACGAACCTGGGCCCCCTGCATTGGGAGCGCAGAGTCTTATCCACTGCGCCACCAGGGAAGTCCCCTGATGTCACTTTTTTCTCTTCCCTGTCACTAACTAGCACTATCCTCACCCAGGAACACATTCCATGAATGTTGAATAGCCGACCTGAAGGGAGCATGGAGCAGATCCAAAGTTTGTCCTTTTAAGCAATTTCAGTACCTAGAACAATCCTGGAAGAAGGAATAATTAATGAGCTTTTTTTCTCAATGAATTCTGCTATGCATGTTTCTCTATAATGATTAAAACAATGCAAAGTGTCTGCTGTTCAAGCCTATAAGATGAATTTAATTAAAGCAAGGAAACAAACAAAAAATAAAATTCTCTTTGAGCTCCCAGGAGATAGAAAACCATGCCAATTTGATTTGGGAATATTTAACACATTTGAGAATGTAAACACATCTATTATGATACCCCTATTTAAAATAACTGTTTTATTTGGAAACAAATCGCCCCTGGCTCTAATTTGAGTTAGGAATTAAAGTGAATTGATGTCACTAAACTAGGTTTATTAGGTAGGACACTGGCCTTTTATTAAAACGATTGTCTTTTCTAATATTTCCACGTGAACATCTCACAGGCACCTCCAAATGGAATCTATTCCATTCTTCCTGTGCACTCCTGACACCTCAAAAACTGTTTCTTCCAATGTTCCTTATTTCAGTCATTGACACTGCTATCCTCCCAGGTGCTCAAGCAAGAAACTTTAGCGTCACCTTCAACCTCTGCATCTTAATTAGGAAAGCTTGGTGAGCAGAAGAGCCACGTTTCTTATTTACCATCACAAACAAGTCACTGTTGATTAAACGTTTAAGTGAATTTGCGATTACCCATCTACTTACTCTTAGGCAAGACACAACCTTTCTAAACTCCAGTTTCTTCATCAATAAATTCATAGATATGGACTATAGAAATGACTCTGAGATTCTCTAATACCGTGCTGCAACTGCATTCATACACGGATTTCTCAGCAAAAAGTTGATAATCAGTTAGTTGCCAACATTTTTTACATGTAATTTTCCTGTAGATTGGTTTCCTACTCCACATGCTTTCCAAAGTGTCCTGCATTGGATTCTATTATAGCATTTATCATTCTCAAGTACAACTTTCTGTTTATTATCTATCCTTCCAGTAAATGCTGAGATTCCTGAAAATTAAAATTCACACACACAGATTATGGCCTTTATCACTTACCTCTCCTCCCTAGCATAGCACTTTTCATATGTAATAGAACACACAAAACAGATTTGAAAGCATTTCGAGCTCTCCATTCACACTGGCCACCCTAGTCTAAGCTGCCCTCATTCCTCCCCAGGATGACTGAAAAGCCTCTTTAGCTGTCTGCTGTCAACACCCTTACCTCCTTGTATCCCAGAGAGCAGCCAGAGTGATCTGCCTAAAACCCTCCCTTACCTTCCCATTGCATTTATAAAAGCCTCTAAAGTCCTTCTCGTGGCTTTACAGTTGCCCACTGCCTACCTTTATGATCTCAGCTCCTGCCACTCTTGCCTTTGTTGATCTGCTGCAGACATGCCAGCTTCTTTTCAGTTCCTCCTCCCTGCCTCAGGACCTTTGACCATGCTGTCCTATCTGCCTGGAATCCATGGGACTTAGCTCCCAGAAAAAGATGTATGATATACCTTGAATATTATTGCAGGAAATTGTCTTCAGAAGTAGCACATTAACCCTTTCTTAAGCTCTTCTCCCCATAGTTCCTTTTCTAAAAAGGATAAGAAGTTAATAACGTATTGCACTTCTGGAGTATGTTTGTCCACAGTTAGTTAAATGAAATTTCAAAATTTTTTCAAGTCTACAGCGAAATTATCATCCACTTCTGATGAAATGCAACCACTTCTGGGGTAAAATATCATAGAGCTTGAAACTTTTATTATACTATACACTGGGATTAGAATTACCCATGAAGAATACCCAAAGGTTGTCACTTAAATAGCCTCTTCTTTGTAGAAATCATAGAATATCCTTCTTGACTTTTATTCAGCTCATAAGATCCTATTATACTTCTATCACCAGACTAGAGAGCAACACACTGTCTCATTACTAAAAGGTAGAGAGTTTACACCTCATAAACCAGCATGACATTCATGGGGAAATTTCTCAGTGATGATTTCAAATATTTCCAAGAAGATAATGTCTTAAGGAGAAAAAGCAATCGCTCTGACCTGGTGCTTTCTCGATTTGAAGATTTCAGGAACATGTAATCAGTCCTATAGCTTTAATAAGTGTTTTTCTGCTGCCAGTGAAATCACATTTTGGTTTTTTTTTCACTTGCTTAGGAAACCTAGAAATAGCATCTGCAATACTGTCAGTTGGTTTATACTTAAAATCAAGCCCCCTCTCATGAGACTGAGTGCTATCTTTTACCAAAGCAGTCTTGAATTTGAGGGAAGTTATATGGGTTAGAGGCTATTGGAAGCTTCTTTTCAGGTATTTGTCTCCCATGTTCTGTAAGTACTGATGCCAGAGGGAGGCTCTGCAATCACTAAATAACAGAGGCTCTTACGTGGGCATAAACAAGGGCCGCGGCCCAAACACCAACTGTCGGAAGCTTCCGAACCTGATGTGAATTGTTCTAAACTCACTATATAGAAACGGAAACAACAGAGACCTTGACCCTTGAAGTACCTGGGAAAGTGGCAGACTTCCTACTGGTCACTCGGGGCCTCTGTGTGCTCTGCCCTGCAGATGTGTTTATGAAAGGATTAGTTCTCCTGACAACTATCTGGGTTTTGATTTAGGAACTGAATAGGACTCTGCCACAAAGAGCCACTGGATCACAGACAGTGTGTTCTTTTAATTTACTTCCATAAACAGGCAAAAATTGAAGTCAGCTGTCAGCAAAGACCAAATTAAAGAGCTGAGTGTCAGAGCCACAGTTAAATCAAGATCAGTTTTTGAGGTGGAGGTGGTGGGAGCTTGGGTTTTTAAGCTTCCAAAGAAGATATGCTATTAGGTACCAAGCTAAGACTTTCACTCTGTGGTTTAGATGTCCTGTGCATTGTTTACTTTTCAAAAAATTAGATTTAGACTGAAACTAATATCATCCCTAAAAAACTTTCCTTACTTAAATGATGTACAGGATCTCAAAGTATAATACAATAAATGTGCAAACCATAACCATCCCTAAGATAATTATGACAAATATAGCTCAGTCTTCTAGGCTTGTGGGCTGTGAATCTCCTTGATATGGCTCATCACAATCTCCTAGATATGGCTCATCACAATCTCCTAATGCTTCCTTTAATGATTTTAATGATTAATTCTGTCCCGGTATTTTTTGCTGCTCTTGTTATCTCACAGTGACCCTGCTTTTGTGCCGGTATGCTGGGACAGGACATTGTCATTGTGACTGGAGGAGGAAAGTAAGCAAAATCTCAAGCCTGGAACTTTCAATAGTTCAGTAAATAGTACACACATTTATCATGTCTGTTAAGTTAAGTGCAGACATCTCTGGCTATGTGCGATGCCTTAAAATTTGGTTAACATCAGTAAAGTGTAATTGGGGCAATATTGCATAGTGGTTAAAGTACATTGGCTGTGGAGTCAGATTTGGGTCTGATTGTCAACTTGGCCATTTAATAACAAACTAGTGCATTTCTTTGAATTTTACTTTTCTCATTTGTAAAATAAGGATAAAAATATTTCATAAGATTATTTTGGAAATGAAATATAATGTATATCATGTGCCATAAAGCGAGGCATGTGGAAGGCATTCAATAAAATAGTTATTCTCATTATTTTATTATTAGCTCAATTCAATAAATAGATTGTCAGGACCTGCTAGGTGTCCAGTGCTGTGGGATACACAAAAGAAGTGTGAAATAGTGTTCCTGTCCTGAAGAAGTTTATAATCTAATTGTTTGTTTTAATTATGGAAATAAGCTATAGTGTCTGGAAAAAGCAATGTTACTTTTGAGGGAAGTGTTACATGAGTGGGAGGAAAAACAAGGGATCAGAGAAAGAAGAGGCCAGTGTGAACCGAGAGTGGAGAAACACTGCATGGAATATGTCAGAATAATGATGAATCTTGAGGAGTGGCCCTTCTACGCGTGCAGAAATGACTCTTTGGGTATGCAGAGGGAAGTCCTGATTTGAATTTGGTGACATGGGTTGGAGAGGGTTGTATTACTCTGCATTCAAAGATGCAAGGACTTTGGAGAAAAGAAAGGTTGGGAGATTGCCTCCTGAGAGTGAGGAGCTGGTGGGGGTGGGTGATGAACAAACAGCATATCAGGAAATGGATATCCAATAGTTCCTTCTAAGTCGTTTGAATTAATGCAACATGTGAAATCCATCTCCCCTAAAAGTTGAGTAAAATCTGTGCTACACAAAGCCCATAGGCATCAGTTAACTTATGTATCAGTCAGCTGCTGGGTCAGCTGGGGGCTGGCTGGTGTAGGATAGTTCAACTGGGACGGCTTATCTCTGCTGCATGTGGCCTCTCATTCTTCAGCGGATGAGACCAGACTGGTTCATGAACATGGTATTGGCAGGGCCGAGAGAGAGAGAGAGAGAGAGAGAGAGAGAGAGAGGGAGAGACAGAGAGACAGAGAGAGACAGAGACAGAGATAGAAAGCAGAAGCACTCAACGTCTTTTGAAGCCTGATCTTGAACACTATCATTTCCCAGCTTTCTGTTGGCCAAAGCAAGTCACAAGTATAGTGCAGAATCAAGGGGTAGGCAAATTGTCCCCACTCTTGATGGGAGGAGTTGCAAAGTCACAGTGTTAAGGGGTGAAGATACAGGAAGAGGAATAATTGTGGCCATTATACAAACAATTTACAGTGTCTTACTTGAGTAATTTTCTCATGGAAATGTAAAAGAACTTTGCTGAATGCTTTGTGGAATAAGAACAGCATGCTCGGAAAGCTGAACCAGCTCAGTAGAATAAGCACCGCTGAGCCAGTACTGACCATGAGAATGTAAGTCATTTGTGAAGTCACCTAAGATTTGGAGTGAGTATTACACCTTCTATGTCATGGAATGGGGCACTGAGCCAATCTTACCGTAGCTCTTAAGGGACACTGTGACAGCATGTCAGAGATAACTTAGAGATGTGTATTATGAATGTCCAAAAAGTTACTATAGGATATGGTGTACTACTGTTTTATTTGACCATGGAAAATTTCTTTCCCTCCCCTCCCCTTCCCTGCCCTTCTCCGCTCTACCCCTCTCCTGTCCACTCTTCCTCTTCTCTGCTCTCCTGTCTTCTCCTGTCTTCCCTTCCCATCTCTTACCCCCCTCCTCTTCTCACAAGACTAGGAAGTGGAAATAGTATGAGAAAGGGCTTAGAATATAAAAATGAAGCACTTGACCCAAGCTTGTAGGCAGTAGCCTGTCTTTGGAAGATTTGAGACACAAAGTTTATGATTGAATTTGGAAGGGTTCGTCTCCTGACAGCATTGTTTGGTAGATCAGAAGGAAGCCCTATTACTGAAAGTGGAAAGTAAGTTATCCTAATAGTTTCTAAAAGAATCCAGACAGACATGAAACAAAGCTGTACCTGTCTTCTGGTACCCAGGCACCAAGACATTCAACAAATATTTGTTGACCAACTGCTCTGGGGACACCCATGTGGACTTGGATGATTTTCAAAGGGATTCAACCAACAAGAGGCCCAAATCAGGCTTCATTTTGTAGGAGACGTTGTCCATATGTTTTTTACCCTCCAGTCATCAGAAGCATGGATTCAAATATCAGTAGTGTCTACTTGATTCAGATATATAGTTTTTAATGATAGATGAGAGGCTCTTTTAAGTCCAGACTTCATAAAGATAACAAAAGAAAGTAGGTAAGAATGCTTGAACCCTCCCTATGGAATGAACTAAACAGTTAAATAAACAGTTAACATAAACACATATACACACCCATCATACTAAGCAGTTGTAACTACTGTATAATTCCATTACAAATTCCAATCACCCTTTATTATGATATCAGTGGCTTTAAGAACCAGTCCTAGTCCTGTCCATAGTAATGTATATGACTGCTTTATTTCTACGTCCTTCATTTGTCCTGGTTGGCCTCCATCTTTGTTAATTCTGTTTCTCATACTGGTCCATAAAAAAACGTTTCACTTTCTTATATTAGGATTGTACATAGGCAAGAATACATGAAGGAATCATAGTTGCTTTGTCCAACAAATAGAATCTATATCAACTATTTTTTTCAACACTCGTTATTTCTGTTCCTATGTTGCTATTATACAGATATGCGCTGGACACTCAAGCCCGATTCATTCTGCAGATTACACCTGTTGTGTCTGGCCAACTGCTCTGAATTGGCCTGCTGCAAGATGTCTCTACTCTAACAAGAGAGGGTTTATGGACATTTCTGAATTTAGACTACAAGGGCCCAAAAAAGAATTCTATTGTGGGTGCTGATTCAAAAGTTCCTCTCTCCTCATTTTCCCCAACATAATATTTATAATTCAGTTTCTTCCTAGTGATTTCCGTTGTGGCACTCTAAAACTTACCCCTGACCTCTCCCCAAGAAGCCCTGGTTGTGGTTTAAAACGTGAATACTTTGTTAGATGATTGGTTTTTAACCATGTCATGTTCATTCTAGGAAGCAGACACACATTCATATACACCATCAATAAAAGCAAATAATTAATAATGGCAAACATTTATTGAGAGTCTACTGTGTGCCAGGCACTGTGTTAAGAACTTTATGACACATTAACTAGTTTAATTTATACACCAAACCTAAAGTTTGTCCTTTCACTCACTATCTAGAGTCATCTTTTATAAGTGTAAATCTGACCAATCAACCTGCTTAAAGTACTTTTAGAGTAAAATCGTTTTTATCATAGTCTACGAAGTCCCTCATCATCTCCCCTTTGCCCATCTCCCCAGCTTTATTCTCTCCCTTGCTCACACTAGCTTTCTTTCCCTTCAACTGCCAACCTCATTCCTGACTCACTGCCTTTGCATCTGGATTTCCATCATCCTCTTCCCTAGACTTTCTCACAACACTGCCTTGTTTGTATCATTTAGCTTTTTAGCTCAAGTGTCATTTCTCTGGAGAGGCCATCTTGGCCCATCCTAACTAAAGTATCATGCCATCTCCCTCTATCACTCTTCCTCTATTCCATTGCTCTGTTTTATGTTCTTCATAGAACATGGCATTATCTGAATATATCTGCTGTATTCGTTTGTTTACATACTTCTGTCTGTCCATCCCTGGTCAAATGTTAGCCTCAGTGAATGCAGTATTTTTATCTGTCCTCTTTATAGCTCTGTCCTCTGTACCTAGAACAGAAAATAGATTTGAGTAAATGAACATTTAATGATGGCAGTGGATTAGTTTTCTCCCAAATCATGGAGACATGTTTGTGCTAAGTAATTTATCCACAGTCACACAGATGATGAGTTTGATCTTGGACAAGTCACTTAGCCCTAATATGAACTCAGGGCTTCTCAAGTCCAAATCCCATGCCTTTAACACCTAGGCTACCCTGTATGAAGTTATGTATAAAAACTGAACAGTTCTACCCCACTTTCAGTAATAATTGACTGGGTAAACTGATATGAAATGAAGATACTTTATTCTCCTACCTTATTCTGGTCTGAAAAGAAGCGGACCTAAAGATTCTGGATTGTCAGAGAACTTGGCTTTTACTAAGGAGAACCTGCCAAGGAAGGCAGGGAGAAGAAGAAAGAAAGTAAACTAAGATATTTTTAGTCCCTGCCATTTGTGAGCCATGTTGTAAGTGTTATGATGATTAACACCTACACTACGTGTGACAAACACCATTGTACAAATGAAGAATGGAGATTTGGAGAGTTAAAAAGCACACAACTTGGTAATAGTAGAGTATGAATCCCGTTCTATAAAACTCCAAAGTCCGTGAATCTCCCACCGTGCCACTGGCTTAATGAGTGGTAGCTATGTAGTTAAGAGTAAAATGTGAAGATTTTTACTGTTAACACCACCTACATTTCTTCTTTGTCACTGACATTTGAATATTCCCAGGATATAATATATTTCTTTATCAAAAACCTGACTTCCCTCTTGTTCAGTAATAATAAAAAGTTATGCCAAATTAAATAAAGCCACATTACTTAAATAGGCTCACCAGAAACAAGCCAAAAAGGCTGGACAGTGCTCAGCAGTGGATGCGATTTTGAATCTCCAGGCAATTAATGAATTTATTTTTCCCTGAGGTGATATAAAACATAAGCCATCTTCTCTTTTATAAAAGAAATCAAGCCAGATCTGTGCAGCAATCTTACCTAGATCTCAACAACTGGTCCCAAATCAGTCAAGTTCCTTTTTTTTTTTTTTTAATTTTATTTATTTATTTATTTATGGCTGTGTTGGGTCTTCGTTTCTGTGCGAGGGCTTTCTCCAGTTGCGGCAAGTGGGGGCCACTCTTCATCGCGGTGCGCGGGCCTCTCACCATCGCGGCCTCTCCCGTCGCAGAGCACAGGCTCCAGACGCGCAGGCTCAGCAATTGTGGCTCACCGGCCTAGTCGCTCCGCGGCATGTGGGATCTTCCCAGACCAGGGCTCGAACCCGTGTCCCCTGCATTGGCAGGCAGATTCTCAACCACTGCGCCACCAGGGAAGCCCAGTCAAGTTCCTTTATTTTTTTAATTTTTTTAATTTTTTTAAGTGCTAATTTATTTATTTATTTATTTTTTTCCAAGAAAAAAATTGATGTTTTAACAGAGAGAAAATCCAATTCTACTTCTGCCTCAGTAAGATATTTAACACTAAAGCTCTTTTTGAAAATCTTATAAACAAGCACATCAAGCCTTAGCCAGCTTTGAACTCAACAAAATAAATTCCCTTTCCACAAACCTTCTACAACTTTCTATATCCATATACAACCCTTACATTACTTTTCTTTTTTTTTTTTTCACACACACACACACTGTATTTTATTTTTACAAGAGATAAATAGACTGACACCAAGCATTGTACATGGATGACCACAACAAAAGCAACAATGATTGCAATTACCACACATGAAACACACTCATACTATGTCATAATATTGACTTTCAGTCCAGTAATCCTCCACTGTAACAGCTCCTTTACTTTGCAGTGGAAATCGATTTGTATATTCTTTGCCTCTGAGTCCTTGTGGGATTTTTTTTTTTAGATTCAAACAGAAAGTCACAAAAATTATACTCATCCTCATCAGTTCACTCAGTCCCATGTAATTAATTTTTTTTTTCATCTTGATCTTTTGTTAGCACTTTTATGAGTTTGTCAGTTTTTCATTAGAGTTCTGAAAATGCTTATTCATTCAGTTCAGCAGTACAGTCAGTTACTAGAAACCTGTACTTGTCAGAGTCTTTTCCATGAATTTCTTGAAAATGAAACCCTTTTATAGGAACATATTTGCAAAAGCATCAGAGTACACCCAGAACTGTCTGTAAATGACAAAAGACTTAAAAATGACCACGGTTAAAGATTTGATGAAAGTTCATAATAATGCAGTTGACAAGAAAATTAGTTATTTCTGAGATATACATTTTAAAGTAATAACTAGGATTGTGACTTATAACATTATACCAGAACATATAAGATTTTTAGAAATTTCATGTAATGTCTGAAACATTTATATTAACATATTTCCATACAAATAACCCAGTGAAAGTTTAGTATTAGTTGTTTTGTTTGTTTTTTGTACTGCAGGTTCTTATTAGTCATCAATTTTATACACATCAGTGTATACATGTCAATCCCAATCGCCCAATTCAGCACACCACCATCCCCACCCCACCGCAGTTTTCCCCCCTTGGTGTCCATATGTCTGTTCTCTACATCTGTGTCTCAACTTCTGCCCTGCAAACCGGCTCATCTGTACCATTTTTCTAGGTTCCACATACATGCGTTAATATACGATATTTGTTTTTCTCTTTCTGACTTACTTCACTCTGTATGACAGTCTCTAGATCCATCCACGTCTCAACAAATGACTCAATTTCGTTTCCTTTTATGGCTGAGTAATATTCCATTGTATATATGTACCACATCTTCTTTATCCGTTCGTCTGTTGATGGGCATTTAGGTTGCTTCCATGACCTGGCTATTGTAAATAGTGCTGCAATGAACATTCGGGTGCATGTGTCTTTTTGAATTACGGTTTTCTCTGGGTATATGCCCAGTAGTGGGATTGCTGGTTCATATGGTAATTCTATTTTTAGTTTTTTAAGGAACCTCCATACTGTTCTCCATAGTGGCTGTATCAATTTACATTCCCACCAACAGTGCAAGAGGGTTCCCTTTTCTCCACACCCTCTCCAGCATTTGTTGTTTGTAGATTTTCTGATGATGCCCATTCTAACTGGTGTGAGGTGATACCTCATTGTAGTTTTGATTTGCATTTCTCTAATGATTAGTGATGTTGAGCATCTTTTCATGTGCTTCGTGGCCGTCTGTATGTCTTCTTTGGAGAAATGTCTATTTAGGTCTTCTGCCCATTTTTGGATTGGGGTGTTTGCTTCTTTAATATTGAGCTGAATGAGCTGTTTATATATTTTGGAGATTAATCCTTTGTCCGTTGATTCATTTGCAAATATTTTCTCCCATTCTGAGGGTTGTCTTTTCGTCTTGTTTATGGTTTCCTTTGCTGTGCAAAAGCTTTGAAGTTTCATTAGGTCCCATTTGTTTATTTTTGTTTTTATTTCCATTACTCTAGGAGGTGGGTCAAAAGAGATCTTGCTGTGATTTATGTCAAAGAGTGTTCTTCCTATGTTTTCCTCTAAGAGTTTTATAGTGTCCAGTCTTACATTTAGGTCTCTAATCCATTTTGAGTTTATTTCTGTGTATGGTGTTAGGGAGTATTCTAATTTCATTCTTTTACATGTAGCTGTCCAGTTTCCCCAGCACCACTTATTGAAGAGACTGTCTTTTCTCCATTGTATATCTTTGCCTCCTTTGTCATAGATTAGTTGACCATAGGTGCGTGTATCTCCGGGCTTTCTATCTTGTTCCATTGATCTATGTTTCTGTTTTTGTGCCAGTACCATATTGTCTTGATTACTGTAGCTTTGTAGTATAGTCTGAAGTCAGGGAGTCTGATTCCTCCAGCTCCGTTTTTTTCCCTCAAGACTGCTTTGGCTATTCGGGGTCTTTTGTGTCTCCATACAAATTTTAAGATGATTTGTTCTAGCTCCGTAAAAAATGCCATTGGTAATTTGATAGGGATTGCTTTGAATCTGTAGATTGCTTTGGGTAGTATAGTCATTTTCACAATGTTGATTCTTCCAATCCAAGAACATGGTATATCTCTCCATCTGTTGGTATCATCTTTAATTTCTTTCATCAGTGTCTTATAGTTTTCATACAGGTCTTTTGTCTCCCTAGGTAGGTTTATTCCTAGGTATTTTATTCTTTTTGTTGCAATGGTAAATGGGAGTGTTTCCATAATTTCTCTTTCAGATTTTTCATCATTAGTGTATAGGAATGCAAGAGATTTCTGTGCATTAATTTTGTATCCTGCAACTTTACCATATTCATTAATTAGCTCTAGCAGTTTTCTGGTGGCAGTTTTAGGATTCTCTACGTATAGTATCATGTCATCTGCAAACAGTGACAGTTTTACTTCTTCTTTTCCAATTTGTATTCCTTTTATTTCTTTTTCTTCTCTGATTGCCATGGCTAGGACTTCCAGAACTATGTTGAATAATAATGGTGAGAGTGGGCATCCTTGTTTTGTTCCTGATCTTAGAGGAAGTTTTTCACCATTGAGAATGATGTTTGCTGTGGGTTTGTCACATATGGCCTTTATTATGTTGAGGTAGGTTCCCTCTATGCCCACTTTCTGGACAGTTTTTATCATAAATGGGTGTTGAATTTTGTCAAAAGCTTTTTCTGCATCTATTGAGATGATCATATGGTTTTTATTCTTCAGTTTGTTAATATGGTGTATCACATTGATTGATTTGCGTATATTGGAGAATCCTTGCATCCCTGGGATAAATCCCACTTGATCGTGGTGTATGATCCTTTTAATGTGTTGTTGGATTCTGTTTGCTAGTATTTTCTTGAGGATTTTTGCATCTATATTCATCAGTGATATTGGTCTGTAATTTTCTTTTTTTGTAGTGTCTTTGTCTGGTTTGGGTATCAGGGTGATGGTGGCCTCATAGAATGAGTTTGGGAGTGTTCCTTCCTCTGCAATTTTTTGGAAGAGTTTGAGAAGGATAAGTGTTAGCTCTTCTCTAAATGTTTGATAGAATTCACCTGTGAAGCCATCTGGTCCTGGACTTTTGTTTGTTGGAAGATTTTTAATCGCAGTTTCAATTTCATTACTTGTGATTGGTCTGTTCATATTTTCTGTTTCTTCCTGGTTCAGTGTTGGAAGGTTATACCCTTCTAAGAATTTGTCCATTTCTTCCAGGTTGTCCATTTTATTGGCATAAAGTTGCTTGTAGTAGTCTCTTAGGATGCTTTGTATTTCTGCAGTGTCTGTTGTAACTTCTCCTTTTTCATTTCTGATTTTATTGATTTGAGTCCTCTCCCTCTTTTTCTTGACGAGTCTGGCTAATGGCTTATCAATTTTGTTTATCTTCTCAAAGAACCAGCCTTTAGTTTTATTGATCTTTGTTATTGTTTTCTTTGTTTCTATTTCATTTATTTCCACTCTGATCTTTATGATTTCTTTCCTTCTGCTAACTTTGGGTTTTGTTTGTTCTTCTTTCTCTAGTTTCTTTAGGTATAAGGTTAGATTGTTTACTTGAGATTTTTCTTTTTTCTTGAGGTAGGCTTGTATAGCTATAAACTTCCCTCTTAGAACTGCTTTTGCTGCATCCCATAGGTTTTGGGTTGTCGTGTTTTCATTGTCATTTGTCTCTAGGTATTTTTTGATTTCCTCTTTGATTTCTTCAGTAATCTCTTGGTTATTTTGTAACATATTGTTTAGCCTCCATGTGTTTGTGTTTTTTACGTTTTTTCCCCTGTAATTCATTTCTAATCTCATAGCGTTGTGGTCAGAAAAGATGCTTGATATGATTTCAATTTTCTTAAATTTACTGAGGCTTGATTTGTGACCCAAGATGTGATCTATCCTGGAGAATGTTCCGTGCGCACTTGAGAAGAACGTGTAATCTGCTGTTTTTGGATGGAATGTCCTATAAATATCGATTAAATCTATCTGGTCTATTGTGTCATTTAAAGCTTCTGTTTCCTTATTCATTTTCATTTTGGATGATCTGTCCATTGGTGTAAGTGGGGTGTTAAAGTCCCCCACTGTTATGTGTTACTGTCGATTTCCTCTTTTATAGCTGTTAGCAGTTGCCTTATGTATTGAGGTGCTCCTATGTTGGGTGCATATATATTTATAATTGTTATCTCTTCTTCTTGGATTGATCCCTTGATCATTATGTAGTGTCCTTCCTTGTCTCTTGTAACATTCTTTATTTTAAAGTCTATTTTATCTGATATGAGTATAGCTACTCCAGCTTTCTTTTGATTTCCATTTGCATGGAATATCTTTTTCCATCCCCTCACTTTCAGTCTGTATGTGTCCCTAGGTCTAAAGTGGGTCTCTTGTAGATAGCATATAGATGGGTCTTGTTTTTGTATCCATTCAGCAAGCCTGTGTCTTTTGGTTGGAGCATTTAATCCATTCACGTTTAAGGTAATTATCGATATGTATGTTCCTATGACCATTTTCTTAATTGTTTTGGGTTTGTTTTTGTAGGTCCTTTTCTTCTCTTGTGTTTCCCACTTAGAGAAGTTCCTTTAGCATTTGTTGTAGAGCTGGTTTGGTGGTGCTGAATTCTCTTAGCTTTTGCTTGTCTGTAAAGCTTTTGATTTCTCCATCAAATCTGAATGAGATCCTTGCCGGGTAGAGTAATCTTGGTTGTAGTTTCTTCCCTTTCATCACTTTAAGTATATCATGCCACTCCCTTCTGGCTTGTAGAGTTTCTGCTGAGAAATCAGCTGCTAACCTTATGGGAGTTCCCTTGTATGTTATTTGTCATTTTTCCCTTGCTGCTTTCAATAATTTTTCTTTGTCTTTACTTTTTGCCACTTTGATTACTATGTGTCTCGGCGTGTTTCTCCTTGGGTTTATCCTGTATGGGACTCTCTGCGCTTCCTGGACTTGGGTGGCTATTTCCTTTCCCATGTTAGGGAAGTTTTCGTCTATAATCTCTTCAAATATTTTCTCTGGTCCTTTCTCTCTCTCTTCTCCTTCTGGGACCCCTATAATGCGCATGTTGTTGCGTTTAATGTTGTCCCAGAGGTCTCTTAGGCTGTCTTCATTTCTTTTCATTCTTTTTTCTTTAGTCTGTTCCGCAGCAGTGAATTCCACCATTCTGTCTTCCAGGTCACTTATCCATTCTTCTGCCTCAGTTTTTCTGCTATTGATTCCTTCTAGTATAGTTTTCATTTCAGTTATTGTATTGGTCATCTCTGTTTGTTTGTTCTTTAATTCTTCTAGGTCTTTGTTAATTATTTCTTGCATCTTCTCGATCTTTGCCTCCATTCTTATTCCGAGGTCCTGGATCATCTTCACTATCATTATTCTGAATTCTTTTTCTGGAAGGTTGCCTATCTCCACTTCATTTAGTTGTTTTTCTGGGGATTTTTCTTGTTCCTTCATCTGGTATATAGCCCTCTGCCTTTTCATCTTGTCTATCTTTCTGTAAATGTGGTTTTTGTTCCACAGGCTGCAGGATTGTAGTTTTTCTTGCTTCTGCTGTCTGCCCTCTGGTGGTTGAGGCTATCTAAGAGGCTTGATGGGAGGCTCTGGTGGTGGGTAGAGCTGACTGTTGCTGTGGCGGTCAGAGCTCCATAAAACTTTAATCCACTTGACTGTTGATGGGTGGGGCTGGGTTCCCTCCCTGTTGGTTGTTTTGCCTGAGGCAACCCAACACTGGAGCCTACCTGGGCTCTTTGGTGGGGCTAATGGCAGACTCTGGGAGGACTCACGCCAAGGAGTACTTCCCAGAACCTCCACTGCCAGTGTCATTGTCCCCACGGTGAAACAGAGCCAGCCCCCGCCTCTGCAGGAGACCCTCCAACACTAGCAGGTAGGTCTGGTTCAGTCTCCCCCAGGGTCACTGCTCCTTCCCCCAGGTCCCGATGCACACACTATTCCGTGTGCACCCTCCAAGAGTGGGGCCTCTGTTTCTCCCAGTCCTGTCGAAGTCCTGCATTCAATTCCCACTAGCCTTCAAAGTCTGATTCTCAATGAATTCCTCCTCCTGTTGCCGGACCTCTAGGTTGGGAAGCCTGACGTGGGGCTCAGAACCTTCACTCCAGTGGGTGGACTTCTGTGGTATAAGTGTTCACCAGTCTGTGAGTCACCCATCCAGCAGTTATGGGATTTGATTTTACTCTGATTGCACCCCGCCTACCGTCTCACTGTGGCTTCTCCTCTGTCCTTGGATGTGGGGTATCCTCCTTGGAGAAGTCCAGTGTCTTCCTGTCGATGATTGTCCAGCAGCCAGTTGTGATTCTGGTGCTCTCGCAAGAGGGAGTGAGAGCACGTCCTTCTACTCCACCATCTTGGTTCAACGGAATATTATTCAGCCACTTCTTGGAGGCACAGGTAGCTCTTTGGCATGTTCAAGCTCAGAGACCAGACCCAGAACAGCACCAGGATATGGTGGTACTAAAGGCAGCCGTGGAGCAGTTCTGCGCCTCCACCGGGGCTATGATGATGCCCCATCCCAGCAGGAAGCAGCCACAGAAGACGAGCCAGGACCCCTCGGCGCCCCTCGACAGTGAGGAGCAGGACACAAGACACAGGAGGGATTTGTCACCAGCAAAGCCCATTAACAATTCCCGGGAAATAAAAATAGAATCTGGGTAATAAAATCAAGTCTAACCGTTTTTCTTTTTTTTTCCTTTGTGCTTTGTCTAGCTTCACTTGCTCAGAGGGCGCTGCATGCAGACACTTCGCACCCGGCTCGTCAGAGCAGAGTTACTGGTACCTCAAGTTCCTTTCTAACTGAAGTCTAGGTTTGAAGCTCCTCCTATTTTCCTGGAATGTGAACCAAGGAACTACACACAGATGTCAGATGACCAGCCTAGAACCATCAAAACTTGAAACTGACATGGGAAATTCTACTTGAGGAAATACCCATTTTCCTGGTTTCTCGGGATCCTGAATGAGGGTTTTCCTGAATTTAGAGAACTGAGGGCAATTTGTCCTTAACAATGCTCGGGCTCTCCATGGAACCAGTGCTTTCAGACAGTGGCAAGGTGAAAGTTATTTCAGTGCCCTTCCTCAGAATTGTGATCATTAGAAACAAGACCGTATAAAAGATGCTTGCAGTTGACAGCATCTCTCCCTGTCAGCAACTTCTCATTTCCTGATGAAGCATCCAGTCTCCCATCCTCATGGGAGCAGAGCTCTTACTTCATCCACAACATCTATCTTTTGGCAAGCTGCTCACCCTGGACTTAAACTCTTTTGAAACTGTTTCACTTCTTCCTCAGATTTCCAAAGGAAAGTGCTTCCCTGCAAGTGCTCTCCTGGCAGTCTTTCTCTCTTACTTGAGAAGGCACATTTGGACACTGTTCCAGATAGCAGGTTACCCATGACAATGAGCAGCAAACAAAGCTCAGATTTGAAGGCATGGAGAGTGATGAAACACCATGTTGTTGGCTGCCTCCCTGCCAGAACCAGCTGTTCCCTCCACATAATCCACATCACAATGATAGCCAACAGAGAGCTCTCCAGAGCATTCTGCCGAAAGCCAAGCTCCAGGGTCGTCTGGTGCCACAGAGCACCCATCACACTTCTATTAATGCAGGAGATTGCTGTAAAAGCATAAAGGCACCTTATGTTCTCTGCTCCTTTCAATACAGTACTCTTCTTTCTGAGGTTTCTAAACAAAAAAGAAAATGTTACAGCTGAGTTCTTAAAAGGTCTTGCCTAATAGAAGAACTCAGGGTTTGGTGTCTGGAGAAGTGATACTGCTTTGCTGGTGCATCTATAAAATCTAGTCTTGATTTTTCTTATATAAAGCATGGCATCATTTTGATCATGACTCAAAAGAAAATCCCATGGTGCTTAACCGCTTCATTAGCATCTTTTTCTGGTATGAACTGAAAACTGTCCTCTGGGAGGCTGGTTCCTGACCTCCAAACCACCTGAAAAGAATCTGGATCCTTTCTTTATGAACAAACAACCCATGTGAATCTATCAACCCCTCCCTCTGGTCTTTCATTCAAATGAGCTCTCCTCTCCTGGGCTTTCTTAAAAGGCATTAGCCCTTTCTTGGCTCATTCTCTCAAACACTCGTTCTTCTCAGGGGCAAATTAAGACTGCAGGTTGACCCAGCCTCTCTGGCCTTTGGCACAGCTTGTCAACAGACAAATTACGGTTTCTGTTTTCTTCTGTAGTTTTCTGAATTTAGAATTTAAAGTATGTGGGTAAACTAGATTATCCAGATCCATACAGTTGTAAAAAGAATGTGTTCGGTCAACAGTATGTGTGCTGATGTCAAAAGATGCTTGAGATATATTAAGTTAAAAAAATAAAAGGACGTTGCAGAAAAAGGAAGTGGCTTATATACATGTTTATCTAATCTGTGTTCAAAATATACGTTTTAATTATAAAGGTAGTACACATTCATGGAAAAAATTCATAAAAGCACACTTCTTGGATGGCCATGGATAGGAAGGAAAATTTTACTCTTCACTTTACACAATTGTGGTTTCCTTGAATTTGTACCATTAGCAGGTATTTTCAAAAAAGAATTAGCAGTAATAATCATAATAAACTGGTGGGAGACTTGTCAGATATCACAGTGAGATTGGATATAGACTAAAGGAATTTTAGCTTTGTTTTTTCCTGGGTCGGTTGTTGTACCTACTCTCAAAGTAGCCACTTGGTAGATGCCGTCTTATATGTCTCCTTGATCTACTGTGCATTTAGATTAACCACAAAATTTCTTCTCCCCTGCAAATTCCAAGACACAGAATTCATTCTGCACTGAAGGTGCTGCCATACTACCTTTTCTCTGACTGGTTTATGCAATGTTCCCTCCCTTTATGCCATAAAAGTGGACTTTGCAAGTCAGTCTGTATCAGCACCCCACTATTGATCCATGAGCCCATTCAGGGCTGAGAAAACAAGGGCCTTTTCTTTTTGCCTTTCCTAAAGTATCAGAAAGATCATTGAGGGCCTGATGAGACAGACCCTCTGGAACAAAGGCACCCAAATCTCAGCTGTTAAAGAGAGGCTGCGGCTTGAAGACTGATCCCAGTAGAGTGAGTGCCGTGATGCTGATGGCAGAAAGCAAACAGAGCAGGTTATCCAGAGACTGGTGACAGCAGACAGTTTGTTTGGGTAGTGATTCAGCGAAGCAGGGTGAGTAATGCCAGGAAGTCAGGATCATGGAAGATTGGCAGAGGATGTTGTGCTGCAGCCATGGAACACAGAGGCAAAAAAATAGAGCCCTGGGCCCAGAGGAGGTACCATGTTGGTTGATCATTAAGAAAAAGATGGGGGTGAGAGATTAGTTATCCAAAGTGGGGAACAAGCTCAGAGATGCACTAGCAATAGGGCTGACGCATGCTGACTGGCTTCATTGGCCAGACTCAGGCACCTTTTAATCCCTCTGACCGAGGAATGATGGGTCAGTCCACTGCCTGAAATGAGACAGAGTCTGCAGGGTCAAGGGAGCCAAAGTGTGAGAGAGCTGAAATTCGGAAGGCAGGTTAGTCCATACATTATATCAACCAGAGCGGGGGATGAGGCCCAGCTCAGGGCCGTATAGCACAAGCCACAAGTCGGGCCAGTGTCAACCTGCTGTTGGCATCAATCTAAAAGTTTAGAAAAAGATAAAAATCTATTCATTTTGCCTTTCTTCTGCACATTTGGTGGATATTGGAACCTGGAATCCAATGCATGTCCTGAAAGTCTCAAGCTGTGAAGCAAAACAAACAAAAAAATACAACCAACCAAACAAATAAATAAAAGCACCAGGATGACATTCTGCACTCTTTGATGGGAAAAGTGATGACTTATGAGGAGCCCACCATGAGGACCATCCACAGCATTTAACCCTGGTTGCAACTTTCTTTTTATGTCTAGATTAGAAGAACACACCCGTTTTCCTTAAGTCACATTTAATTTGTTTCTTGGAAGTTCTAACATGTTCCAAGAGAGCAACTTCCCCCCATTGCCAAAATCTCCTCTTGGCCTAATCTTTCTTGTCTCAGGTTTTGAGGCATTGTGCATTTCACATCTCACAACATAACACGCAACATTACTCACTTTGTCAGATGGCCTGGATAAGGTGCAATATTTTCCTATTCCAGGACTGAACTCTTATAGCAGGCTGATTGTTGGAAAGGGTGAAAGAGTGGGGTGTGGGCAGGAGGTAGTAGAACTATTACATTCTTTCCTTTAGCTGCCAATAAAAAGTGCTGAACTATAGACAGTCCAACAGGGCCCTGTTCTAACGCTCGGGGACCACACCAAATGGAGCTCATACTGTTGGTAATATTTATTTCAGGGATACAAATTACAGGTGGAGAAAAAAAGCAGCTTTGGTCAAATTTAGCAAGCCATTTCTTGAGGTTTTTGAAAATTGAACACGCAGTGAATCAAAATGCCTCCAAATCTAGCCCATATTGGAATTTGAAATGAAACTACATTCATTTTGGAAGAGCACTTAGTACTGAAAGGCAGTCAGCATTCCTGTTCAAAATCTGGCTAAATACATTTAGGGGTCTGATTCCTAAGGTGTCGTTGGTCCAAATACTATCCTGACATTACCTCCCAGGACTTTGTCCTGGTATATTTCCAAGGCTATGAATCTTCAAGAAAAATTCCTGGGATTTTCCTCCCAATCCTGTTCTCATGAGTTGTTACTCATGAGATAAACTCATGATGGATCCCTTTCCTGCTTAATGAACTTCTTTTTTACTTCTTTTGGCTATTTATGTACTAATCCTTTTTCTTCATTTATTTCAATATTCATGCCATAAACATCTATTAACTGCTTTGCATGCATGTGCAATCTTGGTGCTTGGAACAGTGAAGACCAAGATGAAAAAGGCAAGAGTATTTTGTATAAGATAATCACAATAAATATTTATTGAGTCAATAATTATAGGGAGATGCATGTAGTGATTTCACTAGTAGGGAAAAATGAGAATAATTAGCACTTTTTGAATGGGTAAAGGAATCTTTCAGAGCAAAGATGCTTGAAATTCTTGAAGGATATGTGTTTTGACAGACCTACTGGAAAAGTGTCATGGACTAAATATTTGCATTCTCCCAAAATTCTTATGTTGAAGCCCTGGCATCACCCCAATGTCATGGTATTTGGAGGTGGGACATTTGGGAAGTAATTAGGTTTAAATGAGGTCATGAGAGTGGGGCTCCCATCAGGGGATTAGTGTCTTTGTAAGAAGAGGAAGAGAGACCAGAGCTCTCTCTCTTTCATTGCTATGTGAGGACACTGCAAGAAGGTGGCTGGCTGCAAGCCAGGAAGAAGGCTTTCAGCAGGAACTAAATCTGCTGGCACCTTGATCTTGGACTTCCCAGCCTCCAGAATTGTGAAAAACAAATTTCTGTTGTCTAAACCACCCCATCTGTGGTACTTTGTTATGGCAGCCCGAGCTGACTGAGACAAAAAGTAAAGGAAATGGCATTCCCAACACAGGGAAGAGTTCGGCATTCCAAGGCACAGTGATTTGCAGTGGTGCAGGTGCACCGTGCCGCTGAAGCTCTTTATGCTGCTGCGTCACAGTGAGTGTGGGGAGGTCAGGGGACACCCCGCCCCCCAAATTCAATGCACATCATCCCAGGGGGAGCACCACCTTCTGCCTCCCCCCAGCCATATTAATTATGGGTAATTATGGGTACTTAAGGCTACTTGTTGTAGCCTTCAGATATTTTAAGGTGATTAATAAAAAAACACTGCTTTATACCTTAAAAGCAGTTCCTACATATTAGCTTATTTAATTTGTTGCTGCAACTCTGTGTGGTAAATGGAATTAGCCCCATTCTTACAAATGAGGAAACTGAAGAGTTAACTATTTTGTCCAAGGTGGCAGCAGAGTTAGTTACTTTCCCCTCCTTCCTCTCCACAGCCTTGGTGAGGAATTCCGCTGCATGCTCTCCATGGCGCTTTAGAATTCTTTCTTCATGAGGAAGAGTCTGCCTCATATGAAGGTGAGAACAATTTCTTATGCCCCTTTTTACCACCAGGACCGTATTCTCTAGTAGGCTCAGAAGAAGGTGCTTAGTGAATAATTGAGAAGGGAAGACTAAGTCCTTTCATTCCAAATCCCATGTTTTTTCGGCTGATTCCCGGCAGTGTCATCACACCCTAAGTCAAGGCCACTCACTTGACTGCCTCCTGTTCTGTGCACTTGCTCTTTCCTCTGCACCTCATCAAACCACCGTTTTCCATCACCAATTTCTATACTTCTTCATACACTGGCAAGCATTTTGTATAAAATTAAATTTCCTTTTCATTACTTAATGATGAAAAATAATAACCCAAGGCTAAAACAGTTGCTTATATAGATTTCAGGTGTGCTGACGACACCACTAGGAGAGGGTCACTGGGACCCTAGATACCAAAACGAGGTGATTTTTCACAACTTGCTGTGTCCACACCTAGGAGAAATGTAGAGATCAGCTCTCCTGGTTCTGAAATTCCACACATATTCCATATTTCCATAATAGTACCCAAATGGCACTTAACATTTTATCAACTTTCCTCTTCCAATACTCTAGATCATCCCAATACATTTCACTCTACATAATAGGTACATTTCTGAAAATGTGTATGTAAACCAGATCTCAACTATTTTATGCTCTTGGAGGGAACACTAGATTTTAAACATGATCCAATAGATACAAGATAAAAATTGCTGGTTTTAATTTTTCTTACTTATGAATTACCACTTATGGTAATAAACATGTCATTTAAATATTCAATATATTAAAATAAATATATTGAATATTACATTAAATATACTAAAATATATTTTAAAAGAGGAAATTCAGTAATTTTTAATCTCACATCGTTTGTATAAAATGTAAAGTTCTGGAGAGGAAATAGGAAAATATTGTACAGTAAAACATCTGTTTTTCCTGGGGTGAGAGTCAGTAATTTTTCCAAAAAGCTATTTCTTCCTACCCAGATTATAAAGAGAGGATAAAAAAGGCCCACCACACATCTTTAGCAGGCTTAAAATTTAACATATAGATGACCAGATTATGCAGAAAAATAACTTCTTTATTTTCTTTAACTAATTTCATTTTGCCGATGGCAGAAAAAAAACTCAAACTTGCCACTGAAAGACCTGTCTTCCAGT
Organism: Eubalaena glacialis; assembly: GCF_028564815.1. NCBI lineage: Eukaryota > Metazoa > Chordata > Mammalia > Artiodactyla > Balaenidae > Eubalaena > Eubalaena glacialis. Next base: position 59,288,067 of record NC_083732.1, read on the forward strand.
TTAAAACAGTTTATTTTCATTGAACTCTGGTTTAGTTTTACAAATATCCAGGCAATTTAAATTTCAGACTCCTTATAGGAGCTTAACTAATGTTCACAAGGCTGGGGTCAGTTTTAATTATGCATAAAGGAGAAAAACAACGCAGAGAATATTTCAGGTCCCACAGTGTGAAAGTGGCCCTTCCTGGCCCTGGGTCTCTCTCACATGGCCACACTTCCGTGTCCTAAGTCAAATGAAGTCACATCTGTGACCTTCCACTCCCCTGGCTCTGGGCTCTGGATTCAGACTTCCAGAGTTCAGATCCTTCTGACTTACAGATCTTACTAACAGGGCAACCTTAAGCAAATTATTTCAATCCTCAGCTTGCTCAGTTGTAAAACATTCAACTGCTTCAGTGGAATTGGTGGTGAGGATTAAATTAACACCCATAAGGGGCTTTGATTCCACTGCCTCTCAAACCATCTGTGGTGAAGTTCTGGGAGATTTTTAAATTCCCAAACAGCTATGGGAGAGACTGTTTAAAAATGCAATAAAATGCATTATTAGAAATCATACCCGCACACACACACACACATATATATAAAGGCAATATATATATATACACAACATTTTTCTCTTTTTTTTCTTTATTTATATATAAATAAAGGCAAATAAATACACAATAGAAGCTCAAATTACTACAAAGTTTCTAGCCACTTTAATTTTTGTATGCATCTCATCATCACGGGTAATAGTTTGTGGGCTCCGGTCTGCTGGCCACAATTTGAGAAACGATGCCTTACACAATGCCGAGCACAAACAAACACTCAATAAATGTGATCTATGATTACATTTATTGAGTCCAGTAGAAATAGCAGCTAGAGCATCAAGTAGTATATACATTAACTTAAGCCCCGAGTCATCAGTTAATGAATAATAAACATTCATTAAAGATGTAGTAAACATGAAAACTTTCAAACCACGACCACACATAGAACCTCTACCCATTTATCTTAATTTTAAAAAATGCTTTAGGATTTCATCTTATAAATGAGAGAACTGGTAAAGGTCTGACTACACATTAAAATCACCTGGGAGAACTTTTAAAAATTAATGCTGCCCAGGTACCTTTCCAGACAAGTTAAATCAGAGTCTCTGGTGCTGGGACATGGACATGGGGTTTTTTTTTTTTTTCTTTAAAAGCTCCCTGTATAATTCTAATGTGCAGGGCTGGGTTTCTGATAGAATGTATTACTGGACGAGGCAGGACTCGTGTCCCTACCTACTATCCACACGCTGCATCACAGTTACATTGAAGGCCTCACTGCAGGGGAACATTTCTTTTTGGACAATCCAGACGAATAAGTTTTGTTAAAATGAAATTTAAGGTAGAAGGGGGTCAATATTAAACTGCTGATTAATGAACCTAACTCATGACCCATACAAAGGTACCTAACTTGGTGTCTCTAAATGCCTACCTAGATGTTTTATGAACTCCCAGGAGGACACATAGATAAGCCCAGTTAGAAGGGTGATATGGTATACTCTGCATAACCTTTTAGATTCAGCTGGAAATTCAAGGCACAATTTTTTCTTAAATGAAATCTCTCATTTCATCCCTACTTCCAGAATTGTGATCAGAACTCTGGCTTTTATGATGTATTATTTTTCTCATTTGGTTTCCCTTGGAAGAGAATGGAAACTTTGAGTCTTGGCCACTCTTCCATCACATTCTGATTTCCCCATTTAGTGGGCCAGAGAGCTTCATGTACTTTCTTTAATATCAATGGAATTAAACTGCCTTCTGTGGAAAATGTACAATGGAGATTTATAGACTTCAAAGGCATAATAAAAATTAAGCTAAATGTTGAAGTTTTCTTAAAAGTAGAGGTAGTGCATTTGAAGTGCTTGCCGACATTGAGTTTTGGGAAAAAGCATTTAACTTTCCAATGCTTCCTTTATTTTGTTTGTATTCAAAATATTGGTTCCTAGACCTCCCCTGTAGTATAGAACTCACTCTGAGCTAGTTGGACAGGTCTTAGGGGGATACAATAATGAGTGGGGTGGATTTGATCACATCAAAAGCAAAGTTGTTTACGTAATCTACTGCTGCAGAAGATGATAGCGTGAGGGAGAATAAATTCTCCAAGGAATTCTGCTGCCCATTTCTTGGTTTGCCTCCCTCAGATTTCTCATTCAGTCCTACCTGAAATCTCAGTGTCTTTGAGAGTTCTTCAGTTATTTCCCAAATTAGTTTGAATCTCTGTTATGCTATGGGTTTTTTGAAGAAATGAATGGTACTTAGCACAACTGTATTTGCTTAATGTATTCTCCCTGCTGGATTATAAGCTTCATGTTTATCTTGTTCTATATTTTGTTCTGTCTTGTTCCCAGTTCCCAACACAGTGCCTGGCGTTGTACTGTTCAATAAATTTAGTTGAATGAATGAATATGCCTCATACTACCATCACTCCCCCCCCACACCGCCACACACACACACAAACACACACACATTGTTTTAGAGATTTTAAGTATTTGCCAAAAGAGTAGTGGAGAATATACTCATATTAAAACCTTTGTGATGTCTTTAAGTTCTGCTTTATAAAACCCACAGATTACACAAACTTTATGCCATTGTTACATAATCTGAAACCACTTTTGAAGATAGTTAGATGGGTTGAAACTTTAAACTTGGAATCCGACCTGGGCTTAAATCTTGAGTCTTGCCACTTGGTAGCAATTTACCTAATTTCACAAAGCCTCAGTTTTCACATACATAAAATGGCAAGCAGTAACAACAATAATGAATAACATACCACAGACCGTGGTTGTAAGGAAGGAATAAGATAATATATAATTTAAAAGCTAGCTGAGTTTCTGACGCAGGGTAGGTCCTCAGTTAATGCTTGTTGAATTTGAAAAAAAAAAAAATGGCAATTTTCGATGGAAGGTTTCCAGGTGGAACAGGCCGTTTGAAAGGTGGGGAAAGCTCCGATAGTCATGCGCCCTGACTGCTCCCTGGGGCTCCTGGGCCGTGGTTCCTGGGCCGTGGCTCCTGCAGCTCTATCTTTTATTCCACCTGTGGTTTCTGGAGTCACATCAGAGTTTGGAGTAATTTCAATTAATATTCCCTCTATAACAATATCAGGTAATCTGAAACTTCTGGGTTTTTTTCTCTGGTTGTTTTTCTAAAATCAAACTCAAAATTATTCTAGAAAGTACAGCCAAAATAATATATTGGTATACTGACTATTTTTGAAATTAATCCTAAAAGTTTTACCTAATATTATACACAGGAACTCACAAGCTTTGTTTCACTTTGATCTCCTTGATTTATTTTGAAGAGGACTTTGTACCTACTTTTCTCTATGTAAGTCTTGCCATTTGCAAAATCAGTAACATTTTGATTTTTTTTCTTTTTTTTTTAAATCTGTGTATTTTATTTTTTAAATTTTTATTGGGGTATAGTTGTTTTACAATGTTGTGTTAGTTTCTACTGTACAGCGCCAAAGTGAATCAGCCATATGTATACATATATCCCCTCTTTTTTGGATTTCCTTCCCATTTAGGTCACCACAGAGCACTAAGTAGAGTTCCCTGTGCTATACAGCAGGTTCTCATTAGTTATCTATTTTACACATGTTAGTGCATTTTGAACTGTTAACAACTTTTGAAGTTTGTGACTTTAAGTAAATTACTTAACCTCTTTGTGCCAAGTTTCCTTAACTGTTACATGGGAATAATAAGAGTACTTATCATTTAGCGTAGTTTTGAGCATTAAATATGTTCATTCATGTGAAGCACATTGACAGTGTCTGGCACCTTATAAGAATTTAATAGATATTTGCTACTTTAATACAGCTGTATGGATGGGCTACACACACACACACACACACACGAAACCATCTAGGGACATAAACATTAATTACTATTATACTTAGGGTGACTTTATCTGAAAATGTTACTGTATTAGTTCATTAAGTTCAGATTGCATATTAAACAGATATTTTCAAACTTCCATGTAGTTGAGGACCAGTGCATACTGTCTTTAAAAATCTCATTACTGCACAAGAATATTCCACAGTACTTTATAGAATACAGTTTCTCCAATTGTAGTGCACTAAACAACCACATTAAAATACCTCTGGGGCTTTTAAAGATTTCCTGGGCCCAGAGACCTTCAAGATGGCAGAGGAATAACACGTGGAGATCACCTTCCTCCCCACAAATACATCAGAAATACATCTACATGTGGAAAAACTCCTACAGAACACCTACTGAACGCTGGCAGAAGACCTCAGACTTCCCAAAAGGCAAGAGACTCCCCACGTACCTGGGTAGGGCAAAAGAAAAAAGAAAAAATAGAGACAAAGAATAGGGACGGGACCTGCACCAGTGGGAAGGAGCCGTGAAGGAGGAAAGGTTTCCACACACTAGGAAGGCCCTTCGCGGGCAGAGACTGTGGGGGGGCGGAGGGGGGAAGCTTCGGAGCCGTGGAGGAGAGCGCAGCAACAGGGGTGCGGAGGGCAAAGCAGAGAGATTCCCGCACAGAGGATCGGTGCCGACCAGCACTCACCAGCCCGATAGGCTTGTCTGCTCACCCGCCAGGGCGGGCAGGGGCTGGGAGCTGAGACTCGGGCTTCGGAGGTCAGATCGCAGGGAGACGACTGGGGTTGGCGGCGTGAACACAGCCTGAAGGGGGCTAGTGCGCCACGGCTAGCCGGGAGGGAGTCCGGGAAAAAGTCTGGAGCTGCTGAAGAGGCAAGAGACCATTGTTTCGGGGTGCACGAGGAGAGGGGATTCAGAGCACCGCCTAAACGAGCTCCAGAGACGGGCGCGAGCCGTGGCTATCAGCGTGGACCCCAGAGACGGGCATGAGATGGTAAGGCTGCTGCTGCCGCCACCAAGAAGCCTGTGTGCAAGCACAGGTCACTCTCCACACCGCCCCTCCTGGGAGCCTGTGCAGCCCGCCACTGCCAGGGTCCCGTGATCCAGGGACAACTTCCCCGGGAGAACGCACGGCGCGCCTCAGGCTGGTGCAACATCACTCTGGCCTCTGCCGCCACAGGCTCGCCCCGCACTCCATACCCCTCCCTCCCCCCGGCCTGAGTGAGCCAGAGCCCCTGAATCAGCTGCCCCTTTAACCCCGTCCTGTCTGAGCGAAGAACAGACGCCCTCAGGCGACCTACATGCAGAGGTGAGGCCAAACCCAAAGCTGAACCCTGGGAGCTGTGCGAACAAAGAAGAGAAAGGGAAATTTCTCCCAGCAGCCTCAGGAGCAGAGGATTAAATCTCCACAACCAACTTGACGTACCCTGCATCTGTGGAATACCTGAAGAGAAAACGAATCATCCCAAACTGAGGAGGTGGAGTTTGGGAGCAACTGTAGACTTGGGGTTTGCTTTCTGCATCTAATTTCTTTCTGGTTTTATGTTTATCTTAGTTTAGTATTTAGAGTTTATTATCATTGGTAGATTTGTTTATTGATTTGGTTGCACTCTCCCTTTCTTAAATATATATAGATATATATTTTTTTGTCCTTTTTCTCTTTTTGTGAGTGTGTATGTGTATGCTTCTTTGTGTAATTTTGTCTGTATATCTTTGCTTTTACCATTTGTCCTAGGGTTCTGTCTGTCCATTATTTTTTTTTACTTTTTAATTTTTTAAAATAATTTTTTATTTTAAAAATGTTATTTTATTTTATTTTATTTTTCTTTCTTTTTTCTTCTGAGCCATGTGGCTGACAGGGTCTTGGTGCTATGGCCAGGTGTCAGGCCTGTGCATCTGTGGTGGGAGAGCCGAGTTGAGGATACTGGTCCACCAGAGACCTCCCAGCTCCATGTAATATCAAAGGCAGAAGCTCTCCCAGAGATCTCCATCTCAGCGCTAAGACCCAGCTCCACTCAACAACCAGCAAGCTACAGTGCTGGACACCCTCAGCCAAACAACTAGCAAGACAGGAACACAACCCCACCCATTAGCAGAGAGGCTGCCTAAAATCATAGTAAGGTCACAGACACCCCAAAACACACGACCAGACGTGGTCCTGCCCATCAGAAAGACAAGATCCAGCCTCATCCACCAGAACACAGGCACCAGTCCCCTCCACCAGGAAGCCTACACAACCCACTGAACCAACCTTAGCCACTGGGGGCAGACACCAAAAACAACGGGAACTACGAACTTGCAGCCTGCGAAAAGGAGACCCCAAACATGGTAAGTTAAGCAAAATGAGAAGACAGAGAAACACACAGCAGATGAAGGAGCAAGGTAAAAACCCACCAGACCAAACAAAAGAAGAGGAAATAGGCAGTCTACCAGAAAAAGAATTCAGAGTAATGATAGTAAAGGTGATCCAAAATCTTGGAAACAGAATGGAAAAAATACAAGAAACATTTAACAAGGCCCTAGAAGAACTAAAGAGCAAACAAACAATGATGGACAACACAATAAATGAAATTAAAAATTGTCTAGAAGGAATCAATAGAATAACAGAGGCAGAAGAATGGATAAGTGACCTGGAATATGAAATAGTGGAAATAACTACCACAGAGCAGAATAAAGAAAAAAGAATGAAAAGAATTGAGGACAGTCTCAGAGACCACTGGGACAACATTAAACACAACATTCAAATTATAGGGGTCCCAGAAGAAGAAGAGAAAAAGAAAGGGTCTGAGAAAATATTTAAAGAGATTATAGTTCAAAACTTCCCTAATATTGGAAAGGAAATAATCAAGTCCAAGAAGCGCAGAGAGTCCCATACAGGATAAACCCAAGGTGAAACACACCAAGACACATATTAATCAAACTATCAAAAATTAAATACAAAGAAGAAATATTAAAAGCAACATGGGAAAAACAACAAATAAAATACAAAGGAATCCCCATAAGGTTAACAGCTGATCTTTCAGCAGAAACTCTGCAAGCCAGGAAGGAGTGGCAGGACATATTTAAAGTGATGAAAGGGAAAAACCTACAACCAAGATTATTCTACTCAGCAAGCTTCTCATTCAGATTCGACAGAGAAATTAAAACCTTTACAGACAAGCAAAAGCTAAGAGAATTCAGAACCACCAAATCAGCTTTACAACAAATGCTAAAGGAACTTCTCTAAGGAGGAAACACAAGACAAGGAAAAGACCTATAATAACAAACCCAAAACAATAAAGAAAATGGTAATAGGAACATACATATTGATAACTACCTTAAATGTAAATGGATTAAATGCTCCAACGAAAAGACATAGACTGGCTGAATGGATACAAAAACAAGACCCGTATATAGGCAGTCTACAAGAGACCCACTTCAGACGTAGGGACACATACAGACTGAAAGTCAGGGGATGGAAAAAGATATTCCATGCAAATAGAAATCAAAAGAAAGCTGGAGTAGCAATTCTCATATCAGACAAAATAGATTTTAAAATAAAGACTATTACAAGAGACAAAGAAAGACACTACATAATGATCAAGGGATCAATCCAAGAAGAAGATATAACAATTGTAAATATTTATGCACCCAACAGAGGAGCACCTCAATACATAAGGCAAATGCTAACAGCCATAAAAGGGGAAATCGACAGTAATGCAATCATAGTAGGGGACTTTAACACCCCACTTTCACCAATGGACAGATCATCCAAAATGAAAATAAATAAGGAAACACAAGCTTTAAATGATGCATTAAACATGATGGACTTAATTGACGTTTATAGGACATTCCATCCCAAAACAACAGAATACACTTTCTTCTCAAGTGCGCATGGAAAATTCTCCACGATAGATCATACTTGGGTCACATATCAAGCCTCGGTAAATTTAAGAAAATTAAAATCGTACCAAGTATCTTTTCCGACCACAACGCTATGAGACTAGATATCAGTTACAGGAAAATATCTGGAAAAAATACAAACACATGGAGGCTAAACAATACACTACTTAATAACCAAGAGATCACTGAAGAAATCAAAGAGGAAATCAAAAAATACCTAGAAACAAGTGACAATGAATACACAACAACCCAAAACCTATGGGATGCAGCAAAAGCAGTTTTAATAGGGAAGTTTATAATAATACGATCCTACCTCAGGAAACCAGAAACATCTCAAATAAACAACCTAACCTTACACCTAAAGCAGTTAGAGAGAGAAGAACAACAATAACAAAAAATCCGAAGGAAAGAAATCATAAAGATCAGATCAGAAATAAATGAGAAAGAAATGAAAGAGACAATAGCAAAGATCAATAAAACTAAAAGCTGGTTCTTTGAGAAGATAAACGAAATTGATAAACCATTAGCAAGACTCATCAAGAAAAAAAGGGAGAAGACTCAAATCAACAGAATTACAAACAAAAAAGGAGAACTAACAACTGACATTGCAGAAATACAAAGGATCATGAGAGATTACTACAAGCAAATATATGACAGTAAAATGGACAACCTGGAAGAAATGGACAAATTCTTAGAAAAGCACAACCTTCCAAGACTGAAACAAGAAGAAATAGAAAATATAAATAGACCAGTCACAAGCACTGAAATTGAGACTGTGATTAAAATTCTTCCAACAAACAAAAGCTCAGGACCAGATGGCTTCACAGGCCAATTCTATAAAACATTTAGAGAAGAGCTAACACCTATCCTTCTCAAACTCTTTCAAAATATAGCAGAGGGAGGAACACCCCCAAACTCATTCTACAAGGCCACCATCACCCTGATACCAAAACCAGACAAAGATGTCACAAAGAAAGAAAACTACAGGCCAATATCACGGATGAACATAGATGCAAAAATCCTCAACAAAATACCAGCAAACAGAATCCAACAGCACATTAAAAGGATCATACACCATGATCAAGTGGGGTTTACCCCAGGAATGCAAGGATTCCTCAATATATGCAAATCAATCAATGTGATAGACCATATTAACAAATTGAAGGAGAAAAACCATATGATTATCTCAATAGATGCAGAAAAAGCTTTTGACAAAATTCAACACCCATTTACGATAAAAACCCTCCAGAAAGTAGGCAAAGAGGAAACTTACCTCAACATAATAAAGGCCATATATGACAAACCCACAGCCAACATCATTCTCAATGGTGAAAAACTGAAACCATTTCCTCTAAGATCAGGAACAAGACAAGGTTGTCCACTCTCACCACTATTATTCAACATAGTTTTGGAAGTTTTAGTCACAGCAATCAGAGAAAAAGAAGAAATAAAAGCAATCCAAATTGGAAAAGAAGTAAAGCTGTCACTGTTTGCAGATGACATGATACTATACACAGAGAATCCTAAAGATGCTACCAGAAAACTACCAGAGCTAATCAATGAATTTGGTAAAGTAGCAGGATACAAAATTAATTCACAGAAATCTCTTGCATTCCTATATACTAATGATGAAAAATCTGAAAGAGAAATTAAGGAAACACTCCCATTTACCATTGCAACAAAAAGAATAAAATGCCTAGGAATAAACCTACCTAGGGAGACAAAAGACCTGTATGCAGAAAACAATAAGACACTGATGAAAGAGATTAAAGATGATACAAATAGATGGAGAGATATACCATGTTCTTGGATTGGAAGAATCAACATTGTGAAAATGACTATACTACCGAAAGCAATCTACAGATTCAATGCAATCCCTATCAAACTACCAATGGCATTTTTCACAGAACTAGAACAAAAAATTTCACAATTTGTATGGAAACACAAAAGACCCCAAATAGCCAAAGCAATCCTGAGAAAGAAAAACGGAGCTGGAAGAATCAGGCTCCCTGACTTCAGACTATACTACAAAACTACAGTAATCAAGACAATATGGTACCGGCACAAAAACAGAAATATAGATCAATGGAACAGGATAGAAAGCCCAGAGGTAAACCCATTCATATATGGTCACCTTATTTTTGATAAAGGAGGCAAGAATATACAATGGAGAAAAGACTCTTCAATAAGTGTTGTTGGGAAAACTGAACAGCTACATGTAAAAGAATGAAATTAGAACACTCCCTAACACCATACACAGAAGGAAACTCAAAATGGACTAAATACCTAAATGTAAGGCCAGACACTATAGAACTCTTAGAGGAAAACATAGGCAGATCACTCTATGACATAAATCACAACAAGATCCTTTTTGACCCACCTCCTAGAGTAATGGAAATAAAAACAAAAATAAACAAATGGGACCTAATGAAACTTAAAAGCTTTTGCACAGCAAAGGAAACCATAAACAAGATGAAAAGACAACCCTCAGAATGGGAGAAAATATTTGCAAATGAAGCAACTGACAAAGGATTAATCTCCAAAATTTACAAGCAGCTCATGCAGCTCAGTATCAAAAAACAAACAACACAAAGCTTCGTCCAGCGCCTTGGATCCGCCTCCGTATATTCCAGAGTAAGGTCGCTAGTCAGACCCCAGCAGCCAAGATGGTGAAGCAGATTGAGAACAAGTATGCTTTTCAGGAAGCCTTGAACAGTGCAGGAGAGAAACTCGTAGTAGTCGACTTCTCAGCCACGTGGTGTGGGCCTTGCAAAATGATCAAGCCTTTCTTTCATTCTCTCTCTGAAAAGTATTCCAACGTAGTGTTCCTCGAAGTAGATGTGGATGACTGTCAGGATGTTGCTTCAGAGTGTGAAGTCAAATGCATGCCAACCTTCCAGTTTTTTAAAAAGGGACAGAAGACCACTGATTGATTGAAGATTTTTCGTGTACTTCTAGGAAAATCTTGTTGGAGGCAACGCACAGATAATAGAGTAATATGTTAAAATTCTGTTATTATTTTTGACCTTATGCACAGAGAAAGTATTATTTTTTGTTCTAGCAAGCAGATCTCCTATGCTGTCTCAGTGGTCCTCATGACCAAAATTGATGTCTGCCCATGAAGGAATTGTTTATCTCCGGTTTCAGATTCCTGTCCCAAAGGTTACAGTGAGGTGCCAATTTTGCTAATGGTAAAGGAGTTCTATTATCTGTTAGGAATTCTTCATAGGTGGCTCACAAGGGACTTCCCGCAAACATTACTGTGGGAATTTGATTCTCTCAAGTATCTAAGAAACTGGTTTTATAGGCCAGATAGAAGTTCCAACCTAAGCAGGAAAGAGTGTGGATGTTACTGTTAATTTCATTCAAAGAACATTGTTTCTTGTGTTCTAGACCCAAAGGGCTGGAGGAGTGCTTGCAGAAATAGTTTTTAAATTTGTACAGTAAAAAATCAGAATTAAATCATATGCTCCTCAAAAAAAAAACAAACAAACAAACAACCCAATCATCCCCAAAGAAGATATACAGATTGCCAACAAACATGTGAAAGGATTCTCAATATCACTAATCATTAGAGAAATGAAAGTCAAAACTACAATGAGGTATCACCTCACACCAGTCAGAATGGCCATCATCAAAAAATCTACAAACAATAAATGCTGGAGAGGGTGTGGATAAAAGGGAACCATCTTGCACTGTCGGTGGGAATGTAAATTGATACAGCTACTATGGAGAAAGTACAGAGGTTCCTTAAAAAACTAAAAATAGAACTACCATACGACCCAGCAATCCCACTACTGGGCATATACCCTGAGAAAACCGTAATTCAAAAAGAGTAATGTACCACAAAGTTCACTGCAGCTCTACTTACAGTAGCCGGGACATGGAAGCAACCTAAATGTTCATCGACAGATGAATGGATAAAGAAGATGTGGCACATATATACAATGGAATATTACTCAGCCATAAAAGGAAACGAAATTGAGTTATTTGTACTGAGGTGGATGGAACTAGAGACTGTCATACAGAGTGAAGTAAGTCAGAAAGAGAAAAACAAATACTGTATGCTAACACATATATATGGAATCTAAAAAAGAAAAAAAAAATCGTTCTGTAGGATCTAGGGGCAGGACAGGAATAAAGACGCAGATGTAGAGAATGGAGTTGAGGACATGGGGAGGGGGAAGGGTAAGCTGAGACGAAGTGAGGGAGTGAAGAAGAGAATTCCTTCTTACACTAAAATGTATTCTTATCTGAACTGACTGTGATTTGTTTAGATATTCAGAGGAACAGGAGGCAAGTGGATAAGAAACAGAAGGCACACATTGAGCTTTCTTCAACTCCTGAAATTTCTCTACATTTGAGTACAAAAAAAAAAATAGACGGCACATTTCATTTGCATTTTTCACCCCTAACTGAAGAACCAGTTTGTAATGGAAGAACATGATGCTGAAAATGCGCCAGTGAAATAGCTGGGTTTCATCCGCTGTGGGACTGCTTTCTCAGTGCAAATAGTATTTGTGGTTTCAAACACAGAGTCTCCGTGGCTGGGTTAAGTGAACAGCAACTCAAATCAAACTTTGTGTAGCTGTTCTGACAAGCAGGAACTGTGTCAACATTTTCAAAGCCACCAAAGGCTGTCAGGTAAGGGGAGGACCACCATGCTTCTATTCTGCCACAGAGTGTCCCTCTCTTCATTCCGTGCTCATCTGGTGAGTTTCTTCAATTCAGAATGTAGGCATCTTTCATCCTAGGACCAACCTTAATTTGACATTGTATGCAAACTATAATAAATCACACACACACACACACACACACACAACTATTAAGCAGCCCCACCCCTTTTCTGAGGTATTGTTTTGAGCTCACTGAAAAGTCCTTTTATTAGTTTTTTTTTTTAAGAAGTAAAACTTTCTTTATTCATAGATGACATGATTGCCAATTTAGAAAATCCTACAGAGTCTACAAAAAGTCACTAGAACTAAGTGAGTACAGTAGACCTGCAGATAGGATATCAATTATATTTCTAAATACTAGTAACAACTGATTGCAATAATTTACATTTTTAAAAGATATCTCCCAAAGTGTTTTATGAAAAGCCCTTTTAAAAAAAGGAAGAAGAAAAAGGCAAAAGGAAAAGAGAGGAGAAAGAAGTAAGGAAGGAGAAAAGGAAGGAGGGAGGAAAAAAAGGAAAAAAGGGATCTTTAATGGGATGGTAAAGAGAAGTATTAGGCTACCCCGTACAATACCTCTCAGTGCCTCTGGTATTAGAGGATATGCTGTTGGTATTAAAGGCAAACTAATTCAGTGACTGAGACAAAACTAAAACTCAGATTTCCAAGTCTCAGCTCCAGGGCTCTTCTTGCTCCCAGCCATCTCCCACTAGCCATTTAGAAGAAGGAAAGTGTTTATTTATTGCTCTATTATGACCCAAACCAGCATTATTTGGCAGTTACTCTCCAAAAAGTTTGAAGTCAAAACTTCAGTTTCATGAAACATCAGGTTTGGTTAAGGCCAAAATACTTTGAGAGTAACTTTTTCTTCGCGTGGTATTTCCATGGCAGGTTCTAGCCAAAACCCAAACTACATACCCAGATGAAAATGAAAATAAATCAAAAAGAACCTCAGAAATGGTCTGAGCTTAGTGTGAAGAGTGACTGAATGATGGCTTAGGTTAGCTCGTATTTTATCTGAACTAGATCCTTGATTTTTTTTTAACTGATTAGATCAGGATTTCTTTTTATTTCTTGTTGGTTTAGATCCTTGATTTTTATATGAATAAAATTGTTATTGTACTGGTATAATGAAATTTAGCCTACTCCATTAAATGTTAGGAAAATTCCAGTGATTGATGACATATTACAATTATCTTCTCAGTCATTCCTGCTAAGGGGTCTAATTAGGAATTGAGCTTTCTTTATAAAATATAATAAAAGGAAACCTTGAGTCTCTAACTCCTCAAGTCACTCTTTCTTGGGGAAAATATGTTAGCACCTTTTGTGAGATATACCTTAATGTTAGAAGTAACTGAGTCAGAAATTCCCTGGGTTCTTACCATTTTATTTGTTTGTGGACTTGGTGACCTTTTTTTTTTTTCTAATATGGACAGGATGAAGCACATAAAAGCATTTATTAAAGGACATATTTTTGCCTGAAAACCAGCCCTGTTTCTGCCCCCACAGGATGTTGGTGCTCTCCACAGACCCTGTGTTGATTACCCTCTGTGGGAAGCAGCGGTCAACTCTAATTAACTAATTTACTTTCAACAAGTGTTTAATTAGGGCCTTGGCCCATATGTTGTGCTCTTTTGAAGATTCTGCACAATGTAGGAACTTTATTAAAATACAAAGAATTAATCTGGTTTTCTGATGTGAGAGGCCTTTGACCACATAGAAAATAATCTGAATCAGTTGACAAGTATTAAACTCAATAAATGTATATGGAACAACACAGGGCATTGAGCCAACCACCATGGGGATAAAATACTGAGCCTTCAGAGACTGGACTGAAGATGAGTACACAGAAACCAAAGGGCGATCTTCAAAAGGTGCAAAATTATAATCACTGCTGGTGGATTGAGAATAATAATGAATTTTTTTTTGACTTGTCACTGTGTGTCAGATACTTTCTGCACTCTATCTCGTTTCGTGCTCACAAGAATCCTACAACCGAAATCATCCTAATTTTGCAGGTGAAGCAACTGAGGCAGAGAGGTTAAATAGCTGACCAAGGTTACAGTTGGCAGGTTGCAAACTTGGGGTTCCAACCAGAAGAGTCTTAGGGAATCACAAGGATGATACTTTAAAGAAGTGCTTCCCAAACTTTGACGCCCATTAGGACTCCCCCGGGAATCTGGTTAAACTGCAGATTCTAATTCAGTGGGTCACCTGTGAGGTTTGAAATTCTGCGTTTCTAACAAGCTCCAGGTACTTCTCATACTACTGACCCTTCAACTACACTTTCAATAGCAGGGAGTTAAAGGGACAGTGAGGATTTCAACAAACTAAAATGTGGTGGAGAGCATGCCAGAGGCTCTTGAGAACTCAGAGGGCATCAGCAAATTAATCAGTAACTTAGAGCTAATAAAATTGTGGAGGCGGTTCTAAAGCTCAGGTCCAGGGCCAGGCACTGTGATTCAAAATTCTTTACTCTTTCTCCTTGAGCACTAAGACTACATGATTATATTCCACATGGATATAGTGGAAGTAATGATTGCAACTGGAATTTAACAATAAACTGCCTCTTCTTGGAGTCATGGTCGTATCACGGCTAAAACTGATTCCACACCAGTTGATCTCCATCCTTGAAGACTGAAGCATAGGAGGTAGAGTTTGACTTTTAAACACTGCGTTTCTAAAAACCATCATAATAGTGGGTAAGAATGGAAGCATCACTGAGATCAGCTGATGTGCTGATTCCTCAGAGGAATCAGATTATGCAGAAGTTAAGTGCCGAGTCAGGCTCTCTAGGTTGAATCCCAGCATCACCCACTAGCTGTTTGACCTAAGTTGAATTTCTTAACTTCCCTGTGCTTCTGTCTGTTTATCTGTAAAATGAGGATCATAAGAAGATTTTTCCAAGTATTAAATGTGATATTAATTGAAAAGTGCTTGAAACAGTTCCTAAAATGAAATAAAGGCTATGTATTTCTATTAGCGAATCTAAATTTGATCTGATTTGCTGAACCTAGAATGAGCTCTGACACACCAGTGGAGAAGTAGCAATGGTAAAAATGAACCAAATTAAGGTAGAAAATAATTGTTAAAGCTTGGCTCTGCCACTACTTTGCTAACTGTGGACATTTCACTAGATTTCCCCAAGGCTTAGTTTTCCTCACCTATAAAAGAAAGGATCTTGATAAAATGGATAATTTCAAACATTTCTCCCAGATGTAATAAAGAATCTATAATTCTATTATGAATGAAAAGGGAGGGGAGGGACATGGGGACAAGAATTATTTGCAGAGCTTTGAATAAGGTTCTTCAACCCCACTCCCCAGATTGCTAGCCACCCCCCACACTGCCAATTTAATAATTTAAGAAGACATAACGACTGCATTTTAACAAGTACCTCACGTGATTCTCATATATGTGGTCCTTATTCTTTGAGAAACACTGTCCTAGCAGAGAAAAAAATCCAGCCTAGAGTTAGTTTTTGCAAATAATCCTTACATAGGTGATCCAGATGTGAATAAATGAAAGATAACATCCAAGGTAATGACAGCTCCTCTTTGCTTAGTGTGTACTATATGCCACTGCAGTAGATATTAGATATTATGTATGTGTATAACATATCTAGTTTTCACAAAATCCCTGCAGATTTTTTGAGCTAGATTCCAAGTTATCCGAGCCTATTAATTCCCTTTTCATTTAAGCCATGTTGATTTGGGGTTTTGGTTCCTTGCAGCCAAAAATACCCTTAGTAATTCATATGTTTTATTTCAGGCACTGTGGATTTAAAGTGAGTTTCCCCAAAAAAGCTCAATGACTCATGGTAGGGGGAAAAGGCGTCAGACTAGCAAAGTTGTGATAAATTTCAAAACAGATTTATTTAAGATGCTATGGAAACACTGGGGAGGGATAGAAATGTTTTAGGAGACGAGGGCCCGAACTAATTCCTGAAAAATGAGCAAACAAAATGGGTGAGAAGGACGTTGCAGGCAGAGGGACTGGCTTGTGCAAAGGCACAGATATAGGGGAGAATATGGAATATGGGGCTTGCAGGAAGCTGGTCTTATCTGCCAGGCTAAATAGGGTAGATTATCAGCAGGTCCAGTTAGGCAACAAAGAATGATTTTGTCTCCTCTGGGCACCATGTGGAAGAAGTATCTGGGATGATATTATCTTGAATCTGACAGACCTGGGTTTAAATCTCAACTTTGCCCGTTATTAGCTGAGTGATCCTGAGTAAGTTACTTCACCTCTCCAAGCCTCCATTTCCTTTTCTGAAAAGTAAGGTTAATGATGTCTAATTTGCAAGTAAAGTTAAAAGATAAGGCGTAAAAAGTGCTTGGCACTATAGTTTTGTCGTTACTTTGGTTATCATTACTATCTTTGTGCTAAGAATACAAAGAGAAAAAGACATTTCCCCTGCTCTTGAGATGCTTAACATTTAATTGACAAGAATAATATGCAAGCAAATAGTTCTCTGAGAATGGGAATGCACAGGATAGTACGAGAAGCACATTTGATAATAAATTATTAATTGTTGGAAAATAATATAAACAGGTGATCAAGGTTTCATTTAAGATCATGGTTTCCATAACTGTGTGGAGAATTGATTGTAAGTAGAGGCAGCAGATTGGTTAAGAGACTGTTACAGTAGGAGGTGAGGCGAGAGGGTGAGCTAAGGATTAGCAGCTGAATAAAGAAAACTAGATAGCTTTGTGAAACATTTAGTAGAATTGAGTGGATTTGGATTTCTTGCCTCAGCTACAAGTCTAGGACGATGCTCATGTTTCAAATTTAGGAATGTTTAATACTGATGTCATTTTCCAGAATCTGGAATGTAAGAGGTAGAACTAGAATCATCATCATTTTCCCATTCTCATTTTCCTCACCTGATTCACCCAACGCTTGGCCAACCATTAATTATTCCTTCCCCTGCAGTCTGTCATGCAAATTTCAGCATGCTGCATTATATCCTGCCGCTTTTGCCTGAACTTTCCTCTATTCAGGGGTTCTCAAATTTCAGTCCTTAAACTAGCAACATCAGCATTATATGAGAACTTGTTGGAAATGCAAATCCTAGGGGCCCATTGCATACTGACTGAATCAGAAACTTTGAGACTGGGCCCAAGCAGGCTGTGATAGAACAGCCTACCAGGTGATTACAATGCATGCTAAATTTTGTGGAATCATGTGTCTACGTTAACCGTCAGGGCGCTCAGTGATTGGTAGCGTTCTGACTTGCGCGAGAGGAAGCAACGCCAGCAACATTCTGCCAGTTCCCAGGGAGAAGCAGCATGACTTTCCATGGACAGCAGTGGGGCCCCGAGGATGGAGCAACCCAACAGCCCTCAACACAAATGCAGGTAAGATCCAACTGGGAGAATTACAGTGAGTTGGGGCAGCTCTGTAACTGATTTGACCCAACCTGGGTTTTCTTCCCAAAGCAGATCGGAACTCTCAGAGTAGCCATGATACACACTACAAACTACCTTAAGATTAGCCCAGTATCAATACCCCCAACTCCACTAGGGGAAAAATTGGGGCCAAGTGGACTATGTAAGAGGTAGTCAAAAGGAAAAGTGTCCCTTAAACAGGTCCCTCCTGCACACTGGGACATTCCACTATTTTTATAGACAAGACTACTCAAACTCCAAGAGACAAATATAATAGCCCATCATGCCAGGTCAGTGGGTAGAATTTCAAGGGTCAACAAGCCATGGTCTTAACGGCTCCAGTTACAACTAGGCCACCACACAGATGCTCAATTGTCTACTGGACTCTGTGGCACAACTCCCTGCTTCTTGGGGAAAAGGAGCGGGGGCTGGGGGTTCCTTGACTTTCTCAGGGAAAAGGAGTTAATCCTATTCATGACCTCTAGGTCTCAGCTCCCAACTGCCCTTTAACTCTCTAAGTGGCATCCCTGGGCGGGCTGCACGGTTTGAGAATTGCTATGAAATCCCTTCCTATCCATTTTCAGAATAAAATCTTATGTACAGAGGTATTTCCTTTCTCATTAAATCATTCATTTCCTCATCCCGTGAGCTCCTTTGTTGAAATATTGTTGAAAATAACTTAAATTGTCCCATCCGTATTAATACAAAAACTAGAGTTGTAAGAGCTCCATTCTCTAATGACAAGAGGCTGTGTTGGACTCTCCAGCTAAATACGTGCAGCTGCCCACCATCCGGGCTGCTTAGTTTCTTACAGTTCATCTCCTCCCTGACCCTCTTAGCTAATTACACTCGCAGCCCTGCTCCCAGTTAGACATCTATGGACAGGATCTAGACATGTAGGACTACCCAGAGGTCAAATGGGAGACTTTTCATCTGTTTGTTTTTCTCCAGTCTTAACAGGAATTGTTAAGTGCAAGTAGCCAGACAGCTAATTCTGACCCAGTCCTTTGGGACATCACATTTTCCTCTACTCCCCTGTCTTCCATTCAGTACTGTTGCAATCAAGACCTCTGGACTCTCAGAATACGATAAGCTCTAACTGAGTGACCTTGGGCAAGGGTTTATTTATGCAGTCTTCATTTCCTCATCTGTAAGATGGGGGTAGTTGTGAACATTAAATAAAAGAATGCATGCAAAGTTAGTGTTGAACCTAGTACATGGTGCCGAACAAACGTTAGCACTGAGATGATGATGATGTGGATAATTTTGGTGCTTCCCCCAAATACCCAATGACTGTTAGGTGTTAAGAATATGAAAGTCCCAGGAGCCATTGGGACCACAAGGATGTTCTGGAACCAAAGAAACAGAAGGTGTCACAAAAGTGAGGGAAAGGATCCTCCTCGCTTTAAAAAAAATGGCTTTGGCATAGTTTTATATGGATAATTCTTGACTTTGTGGTCATTAGCAGTGCCAGTACTCATACCAAAGATGCCAATACCAGTGCAAGTGCCACCTTAACCTGATGGAGGAAGCTGTAACTTCATGAGTAGGCCAGCGGTTTCAGGGGCATAGTGGGGGCAACAGTAGGTAGGGGTAAATCACTGGCAGCAATGAGGAGAAGTGTGGACGGTTGACAGAAGTTCAAAGGACTTTATTTGTGAACTCCATAGGTTCTCCCAGAATAACTAGAGGATCTCTGAGGTGAGCTAAAAGCCCATTAATAGTAAATAAAAAATAGTTCCAGAAAAATGTAACATACTGCTGAATCAGGGTGAGTTTTATCCATGACTTTCAAGGTACAAGGATGGCAGCTATAGAGCTTCCTACCTCCCTCACCCAGTTGCACCACATCTGAGAAAGCAGGAGGAAGGACTAGGAGTTCTAGGTGGTCTGGCCAAAGGAGAACTATAGGTTCTTTGTTCTGGGCTTTGGTCTGGCCAAAGGAGAACTACAGGATCCTGGCCCAGATCCTTCCTGTCCAAAGTGACGTAGCTCACTAAGAACTGGTCACCAACAGCCAAGGGTATGAAGTCTGCCCCTCAGCAGCCTGTCTTCACATCTGACTCTTTCATCTCTCTCCCTACCTCTTACCTCCCCATCTCCATTGCAGAATGCTCCTGTGTGAATTATCAAGCCTACTAGTGTATGATATTAGAGTCTGCAATAAATTATTTATGTTGATAATTTCTTTATTTTTCTAAATCAATTCAATCTAGCTCAGCCCTGCTCAACTCATGAGAAATCTAGTTGCACTCATTTTTTATGGGTCCCCTTCTCTTCCCATGGTTGTATAAGAGCCTTGGCACTTCCTGGTAAAGGAAGTCTCCAAGCTTATGGATTCTATTCTGCCATTTCTGATTGACCAGATTCGCTTGAAGCTTGCGGCTCGCTTAAAGGTATTTTCCTATAGCAAACCTGGCCTCCAGGACCTTTGACCAGGCTCCCAAAGCCATGGTACTCATGCCATAGTTCTTAATACCAGTCCCCCAATACTCACATGGTCACCTTACCTAAATTCCTATCACCTGCAGTGTCCCATGTGCTGCCTCTCTTTTCTCCAAGTGCCAAGTGATTTCACTCACCCCTCAAAGAATGGTTCCATTCTTCTGGTCAACACTCAAGAACACCTGATCTAGAAAAATTTAGCTCTAAGATTTTATAATAATAATAATAGCATCAACAATAGCTGACATTTAGTGGGCTCTTCTTATATTTCCAGTACTATGCTAAAAACTAAAATTATAACAGTGAATATGGTATTAAAGAACTTTTCTAATTAAAAGAACAGAAATATGTGAAGAACTATAGTACATGGTGCTAAGTTCTGACATAGTAAAATACATATAGCAAAATAATAAGAGCATCCATTTACTTTTTTTAAACTTTTTATTTTATATTGGAGTATAGCCAATTAACAATGTTGTGATAGTTTCAGGTGCACAGCAAAGAAACAGCCATATATATGCATGTATCCATTCTCTCCCAAACTCCCCTGCCACATAACATTGAGCAGAGTTCCCTGAGAGCATCCACTTATTGAGAATTTATCTCCCATGCATTGTGCCAAGCATACACATTTACACAATATACACCCTCTTTCATTTATTCCTTATAATGAACTGTTTTAGGTACATTTTGAGGTATATGAGGGACAGAGGTTAAGTAACTTGTATGAAGTCCTTAGATAATAAGTGACAGGGCTGAGATTTGAATCCAGATCTACTGACAAAGACTGCTTCATCTTATCCTCCTTCCCACCCCACGGTGGGCACATAATGAGGGATATTTTATTCAGCCTTGGGGCCTAGGGAGGTCTTCCTGGTGGAAAGGATGGCAATTATAGTTAAGAGGAGACCAAAAGAGTGTCTAAGAGTTGGCCAGGCAAAATGGCAAGTGTGGGTTTATGTATCTAATGTAGGCAGTGGAGAAAGGAGGTAAAAAGTTCCCAGTAGAGAGACCAGTAAGTGCAAAAGCCCAGAAACAACAAAGTACATTGCTCATTACTAGTTCTGTCTGCTGGTACCCTGGAGATGTAAAAGATAAGAAAGTTAAAAAGTTAAGGAGTTTGAACATTGCCCTGAGGATGATGGGAACCAGTGATAGATATTTAAGATGGGATTAACAAAATAAAATTTAGGAAGATTACGTTGTCTACATTATGTGATTGGGACTGTAGCTGGGTACATCTGGAATTGGGGAGGTCTTTCTTAATCTTCCCCTCAAGCATGCATGTATCTTGTATGTATTTTAGTGTATAACTATGGTAGTACACCATATTTTTGTGTTCTATATTTTTTACTGAATCAATTTATTCAACAAATATTTGTAGAGTGCCCTCAGGCAAGGACATTACAAGAAATGAGAACTGTGGACCAATAACCATCATGAATATAGATGCAAAAATATTTAGCTATATATAAGCAAATCAAATTTAGCAATATGTAAAAGAGTAATACATCATGACCAAAAGAGTTTTATTTCAGGTACTTAAGGTTGGATTTGCATTAAAAATAAATAAATCAATGAGAGTGACGTCATCAAGATAGGTCATTCCTGACTTTGCTTCCCCTCAGGAGAAAAACGACTAACATCTATTCAAGAACAAGACACCACTAAGAATCCTGGAACACAGGGATGAAGCTGAAACAACCCCCTGCACCACAGAGACCAAGGCAGACTACGTTAGAAGGTAAGAGAAGTGGCTTCATGTTGATCGCATTGCCCCTCCCCCAGAACAATGCAGCACCATGTGGGGAAGGTCTCTCCTGAGCCTCTGGCTCCCCCAGTGGGGAAAGAAACCAAGGGGGGACAACCAGCCTCCCCCAGCTTTGTGGGTCTGTTTGTAGGAACTTCTACTTTGACTTCACACCATGGGGATTACAGGGGAATCCACAGGGCCCAGCCACTGGGAATCGACTGTGACAGAGAAAAGGGGAGAGATTTGCAACAACCAGCACATGGGTCTTGGCAAGTGCACAAGTAGTAATCCCAACCCAACAGATTTGTTCATCTGCAGAACCAAGTCAGGGGTACACTCTGAACAGAAAACTTGGTAGGCGTACACATCTGCCTGATTAGGATCCTCAAATGAGGAGTTTTCCTGACCCTAGAGCCCAGTTTGCCCACACCCAGGTGAGGTGCTGAGTCACAGCCCTACCTACAGTGGAGAGTGCCTTTCAAGCCTGATCTGACCAGAAGGGCTGGTGACAACTCCTGGAAGGTGTGTGGACGAGGTGCCTTCAAGCAGAGAGGTAGGTGGGCAAAGCATTTTGTCCTCAGAGCAAAGCCGGTACTGGTCATGAAGTCTTCTCATGCTAGGCACAGGCAGGGGATTAATTTATAGCCAAGGCTGAGGGTACCTCCTGGCCCGTCCCAACAAGAGAGCCTGTTTGGGAGATTGAGAGTAGTTTCAGGGTAGTCGGGGGACAGATGAAATAGGTGAGGAGGATAAAGAGGTTAAAACTTCCAGCTGTAAAATGAATATCATGGGGATATAATGTATGTATGGGGAATATAGTCAATACTATTGTTAACAACTTTGTATGTAACAGATGGTAACTGGTCTTATTGCAATGATTATTTCATATTGTAGTTATCATTTTATAATGTATAAAATACCAAATCACCATGTTGTCTACCTGAAACTAATATAACATTGTATGTTAATTATAATTCAATTTAAAAGAGAGTGAGCCAGTAGCCTAGAGTGGCACCTCCTCCTCTCTCCGAGGAATAAAAACTAAGATAGATCCACCTGCTGTGGAGTTTTCCAGCCCCATCTGACCTGAAGGGTGGCAATTCCCAGGAGCTATACAACTCAGTGACACTCAAGCAGAGAGAGGGGCAGACAGAGCCAGTAGTTTTCAGAGCAAATCCAGTGGCCCTATTCAGCCAAGAAACTTGGTGTGTGGGTCAGCTTGAGTTGAGGCAACAAACAAAGAGCTTTACTAGTTTTAGAGCTGCTTTTCCTACTGTGCCTGGACAGGGAATTGAATCATAGCCCTGCTCATCACTGAATGTAGCCTTCAGCCTGTCTGATCAGAGAACCTAACCAGAGCACATGGGAAGCTGTATAGCCCAATGAACAGCTCTTTGTACAGTGGCACTTGAACAGAGAGCATAGCCCAGGGCTTCTCCATCTACAGAGCAAACCAGTGACCTCACCTGACCAGGTAATTCAATGCACACTCAGGCCTGATTTGGGCCCCCAAATAATAAGCTGTATAGGCTGTGGACCCTGGTGTGCTGGCCTGCCAGAGCATGGGAGCTAATTCATAGCCCCATCTACTACTGAATATATTACCCAGTCCCAGCCATCTAATAAGCCTGACAAGAGAATTCAGGCAACTGGAGACCATCCTACAGCCTTACTTGGGTAGGGAACCAACCTAGCAGTCCTATCCAGTTGTTCTCAGCCAGTGGCACACCCCCCAGTCTCCATCCTCAGAGCTCAAGCAGTTGCCTTGCCCCAAAATAGACCATAATAACAGGCTGCACCTGCCCAAAGACATTATCAACAGACACAACCAGAAACTCAAACTGATCTGACTGATGAAGAACTGTATCTGTCAAAACAAACATGTAAATTCTGGAAGAGGAACCCCATTACTCAAACGGGTGGATACTAACATAAGGAATCAAGAATCATGAAAAATCAGGTAAATATAACACCACCAAAGGAAACTAATTAAGATCAAATAAGTGACCCTAAAGAAACAAAGATCTATGAGCTGTCAAACAATGAATTCAGAATAACCTTAAGTAAGCTTAGTGAACTACAAGAAAACACAGACAACTAAACAAAATTAGTGAAACAATCCATGAACAAAATGAAAAGTTTGACAAGGAAACAGAAACCATCAAAACAAACAGAAATCCTAGAGTTGAAAAATACAATAACTGAACTGAAGAATTTAATAGAGTTTCAAAAATAGACTCGGCCATGTAGAAGAAAGAATCAGTGACCTTGAGGATAGAATACTGGAAATTATCCAGTAAGAGGAGCAAAAGAAAAAAAGGAAAAAAAAAAAAAATGAAGAAAGCCTACAGGAATTATGGGACACAATGAAAAGAAACTATTTGCATTATGGCAATTCCAGAAGAAGAGAAACACAAAGGGACAAAAAGTATATTTAAAGAAATAATAGCTGAAAACTTACCAAACCTGGGGAGAGAAATGGACATTCAGATCCATGAGGCCCAAAGGACCCCAAATAGGTTGAATCTGAATATGGCTACACTGAGACACATAATTAAATTGTCAAAAGTCAAAGATAAAGAATTTTGAAAGCAGCAAGATAGAGAAGTTACATACAAGGGAACCCTCCTAAGACGTTCAGCAAATCTCTCAACAAAAACTTTTCAGGCCAGGAGAGAATAGAATGACATATTTAAAATATTGAAAGAAAATAACTGTTAACTAAGAATTCCATACCTGGTGAAGCTATTCTTCAGAAATGAAGGAGGGATAAAGATTTCCCAAACAAACAAAAGCTGAGGGAGTTCATTACCACTAGACCTGTCTAACAAGAAATGCTAAAGGGAGTTCTCTGAGTGGAAGTAAAAACGCTAGTTAACATGATACTCAGTGGTGAAAGGTTGAAAGCTTTTCCTTTAAGATCAGGAACAAGACAGGTGTACCCACTCTCACCACTGTTATTCAACATAGTACTGGAAGTCCTAGCTAGAGCAATTAGGCAAGAAAAAGATGTCTGAATTGTAAAGGAAGAAGTAAAGTTGTCTCTATTTGCAGATGACATTTTAGAAAATCCTAAAAACTTGACCAAAAAACTGTTAGATCTAATCAATGAATTCAGTAAAGCTGCAGAATATAAAATTAACACATAAAAATCAGTAGTGCTTTCATACACTAACAATAAAATTTCTGAAACAAATAAGTTGATCTCATTTATAATAGCATCAAAACAATAAAATAGGAATAAATTTGGGAAGGTAAAAGATATCTACTCTGAAAACTATAAGATGTCGATAAAAGAAATCAAAGAAGGCATAAACAAATGGAAAGGTCTCCTATGTTCATGGACTGGAAGAATTAATATTGTTAAAATGTGAATACTACCAAAAGCAATCTATAGATTCAATGTAATCCCTATCAGGATTTCAATGGCATTTTTTACAGAAGTAGAAAAAACACTCCTAAAATTTACATGGAACCACAAAAGATCTTGAATAGCCAAAGAAATCCTGAGAAAGAAGAGCAAAGCCGAAGATATCACACTTTCTGATTTTAAGCTATACTATAAAGCTATAATCATCAAAACAGTATGGTATTGCATTAAAATAGGCACATAGACCAATGGAACAAAATTGAGAGCTCAAATAAACCCAAGCATATACTGTCAACTAATATTTGACAAGAGAGCCAAGAATACTCATTGGAAAAAAAGACAGTCTCTTTAATAAATGGTGCTGGGGTAATTGGATATTCACATGTAAAAGAATGAAACTGGACCCCTATTGTATACCACTCACAAAAATTACCTTTAAATGTATTAAAGACTTAAATGTAAGACCTGAAACCATGAAACTTCTAGAAGAAAACATAGGGACAAAACTCCTTGACATAGGTTTTGGGAATGATTTTGTGGATATGACACCTAAAGCACAAGCAACAAAATAAAAAATAAACAAGTTGGGACTCCATCAAATTAAGAGCTTTTCCACAGCAAAAGAAACCATCAACAAAGTGAAAAAATGGAAAAAAATATTTGCAAACCATATATCTGATAAGGGGTTACTATATAAAGAACTCATACAACTCAATAGCAAAAACCCCCCAAATAACCCAATTAAAAGATGGGCAAAATACTTGAATAGACATCTCTAAGGAAGATATACAAAAGGCCAAGGGGTACATGAAAAGATGCTCAACATCTCTAGTCATTAGGGAAACGCAAATTAAAATCACAATGAGATATCATCTCATGCCTGTTAGAATGGCCATCATCAAAGAGACAAGAGGTAACAAATGCTGGCATGGATGTGGAGAAAAGAGAACTCTTGTGCACTCTTGGTGGAATCGTAAATTGGTACAGCCCCTATGGAAAACAGTATGAAATACACTCAAAAAATTAAAGATAGAACTACCATATGATCTAACAATTCCACCTCTGGGAATATATCCAAAGGTAATGAAAACACTAACTTGAAAAGATACCCATACCCCCATGTTCATAGCAACATTTATAGTAGCCAAGACTGGAAACAACCTAAGTATCCATTGATAGATGAATGAATAAAGAAATTGTGGTGTATATACACAATGGAATATTATGAGGCCATAAAAAGATGAGGAAATCCTACCATCTGTGACAGCAAGAATGGACCCTGAAGACATTATGCTAAGTGAAGTAAGTCAAAGACAAATACTGTAAGATCTCACTTATATGTGGAACCCCAAAATAAAACAAAACTGAGCTCGTAGTAAAAAGAGATCTGACTTGTTACCAGAGGGAGGAGGGAGAGGGAGGGGGAATTGGATGAAGGTGGTCAACAGGTACAAACTTCCAGTTATAAGATATTTAAATAAATACTAGGGATGTAATGTATAACATTATGACTATAGCCAACACTGCTGTGTGGTATCTAGGAAAGTTGTTAAGAGAGTAGATCCTAAGACTTCTCATCACAAGGAGAATTTTTCCTTCATTTTTTTTTCTTTCTTTTCTTTTTATTGTATCTATACAAAAAGATGGATGTTAGCTGAACCTATTGTGGTAACCATTTCACAATATATGTAAATCAAACCATCGTGCTGTATACCTTAAACTTATATACAGTGATGTATGGCCATTATTTCTCAACTGGAAAAAAAGCAAAATACATGTATACAAATGAATGAACTATTAAAAAATCCCCCCCAAAATGAATGAAAGTAATTTACCACCTTTTCAGAAAAAAATGGAGGAAATCATATGATCATCTTAATAAATGCAGTAAAAGTATTTGACAGAATTTCATACCTAATCAGAAAAAATAAATTAGCAAACTGGAAATAAAAAGAAATTTCCTCAACCTTCTAAAGACATCTACAAAAATCCTATTGCTAGCTAATATTGTACTTAAAGGAAAATACTAAACGCTTTCTATGTAAGATTAGAAACAGGGCAATAATGTACACTCTCACCACTTACATTCAACATTGTAGTGGACATCTTAGCCCAACAAGGGAAGAAAAAGAAATAGAAGGCATAAATATTAGCAATAAATACAGTTGACCCTTGAGCAAATCGGGGGTTACTCTGCATATAATTTATAAGTCAGCCCTCCGTATCCACGGTTTCTCTGCATCTGCGGATTCAACCAACCACAGATCGTTTAGTACTGTAGTAATAACCTTTGAAGAACATCCCTGTATAAGTGGACCCATGCAGTTCAACGCACATTGTTTGAGGGTCAATAGTAATTAAAGTGTGCAAGGCCAATTGCAACTGCTGGTTCAAATGTTTCTGATGGCACAGAACACCAAGCTTTCTCTCTAGCTGGATAAATAGGAAATACCAAAAGCAATTCCCTTTCACTCATCAGGGATAGCAGTAACCTTTTCTACTGTGCCTAGAATTAGGTCACCTCTACAATTCTCATCCATAATTGAGTCCTTCAGGATATCCCATTGATCGTCTACATTTATCACACCACTTTGATAGGATCTATAGAACAGGAAGTAGCAGATATTATCGATGTTTTTGTAGGACAAAAGGAAGGAAGTAAAATCCCCCCAAAATACAGGGATTTTCTACCTTGGTTAAGCTTCTGGGGATCCATGGTCTGGGGTCTGCATGGATTTTCTCTCCAAATTGAAATATAAGTTGCTATACCCAACATCCTATATGTTGAAAACTAGTGATATCATTTGGTAGATCTCTTTGGACTTTCAAGGCAATACAGGACACGTTTTGATTTAGTATTCTGACCAATGTATTAAGTGACCCAAAAGGCTGCTATTTTGAGTACAGCCTGAAGCCAGAGCAGGCTCTCCAGCTTGTCCAGGTATAGACCTTGGATGAGACATGGGAAATGATATCCTCCTAATAGGCAGAATCTTACTAATATGTCTCTTTGTACAGTAGCTTAGGACTGTAAAAATGACCATGCAAGCTGTAACTTTGAAAAGCAATGTTAATAATCAATAGGAAAAAGTTCTGTGACCTTTAAAAATTTTGGTCAAACATTAAAAACTCTTACTGTCAATTATAAATGCATGGGTAAATAAAAAATAGTAACAATAATATTTATGTAATATACTGTAATTTAAAATATTAGAAACATTGAGAATTAAAGCGTTTTTTTTGTTTGTTTAAAAAAAATGTTTATCAAGAGTAGTTAGAACAGTGATTGCCGCCTCCTTTTTGTATAACTTGCAATATGGAAAAAGCATGTTTCTACACCTTGGTGAATTGCCATACTCCTTTTTATCCTTCTAACCTTTGATTCTTTGCACTTACACTGTCGTGAAATATCTCTGAGAGTTACCTCTGTGATGTGTTTTTTTTGTCAGCATCACTTCCTCTGAAATTATCTTTACCTCTTATCATAACCACTTTCCTCACTTATGCCCATAAGTTTGCTTCCACTAAGTTCCTCTGACTTCATATCTAGAGTCTCTCAAATGGCAAAAATGTCAACATTCCAAAGGTCAGTCGTTTCTTCCATAACTCCATTTACATTTTACTTGAATTTCACTTCCAGAGTTATCAGTTTTTGTTTCTTTGCTGCACATCCATCTTTGTAGGCCAGTTTCCTTTTACAATTATCCGTTTTTGTAAGTCACATGGGTTTATCACTGGGAGACAAGGAGGCAACAGATGACACACTTTGCTGTGTGTAAACAGAATAGCAGATGAACAATGACCACTGATAGACTTTGAAAGAAGTGACATGATTTGTTGCTTACAGAGTGATTTGTGGACTGAAGAGCTGGTAGTGAAGTTTGTACTTTATGCAGTCTCTCAGGGTCAGTGGACCATAGGAACTGAAATTTGAACTGTGCTGTTGGGGGATTGTTGTTATTTAACTAAACCGAGATAACTGAAATTTGTACATGTAAGTTACGATATGCATGGTTATATGCAAAGTGAGGACCCCTGATACTTTTGTTGCTTACTTTGCCTTGAAGGACGCATGGTCGAAGGTAGGAGTTTATACTGATCTTTAGGCATGGTTTGGCCATTTGGTCAGAAGGAAGAATTTTTTGTAGATTAGTGACAAGGAGGTTTGGGAAAGGATCACTTGGTTGGTTCTCTCAGAATGGGCACAGAATGTGAGAATAATTACATCATAAGTGAATGTTCACTAAAGTTCCCCTTTGTGGAAGAGGCTTTCAATAATAATATGAACAAAATGATACACCCTGTGTTTATCAAGTCAACCCCATTCCCAGTCCCCCTAATGTTTGATTAGTGGATTCATGAATGTGCCATGATGGCAGGAATGTATTTTATGCAAGATCAACAGTATAGGTTGCTCTCACCAAGTCAAGTCAGATTACCCCCACTTCTAGGTATGCCATATTCTAAAGACACCAAAATTGAGTCCTTGGAGAACCAGCCAGTTATTTGGTGAAATGATATTGCAGCCCTGCCATCATTGTCTTAGACTGTTTGAGCTGCTCTAAAAACAATTACCACAGATTAGGTAGCTTATAAACAACAAAAATTTATTCCTCACAGTTCTAGAAGCTGCAGGTCTGAGATTAGGGTACTATCATGTTCAAGTGAGGGATCTCTTCCAGGTCACAGACTTCTTGCCGTGTCCTCACACGAATAGTGGAAGGGGTTAGGGAGCCCTGTGAGATCTCTTTTACAAGAAACCTAACCACCTCCCCAAATCCCCACCTCCTGATACCATCACCTTGAGGATCAGGATTTCAACATATGAATTTTGAGGCAACACAACCATTAAGAACACAGCAATTGTGGAAGAGACAGTGATTTGTCTTTATGAAATAGATAGTTTTGAATTTGGATTTGCCTCCCCTACCCACCATGCTTAGGCTAAAAATACATCTAAAATTCTTCTCTATTAGAGTTTTCTACACAAATATCTTGACCAAGAAACTCATTTTTCAGCCAAAAAGAAAAAAAAGAAAAAGAAAAAGATGAGCCTGTGGGCCAATCATCATGGAGCTCACTAGTCTTACCACGTACCTCATTATGCACATGAAATAAAAGCTATCAAAGATTCAATTACAGCACCAGTTGGCAGTCAACACCTTGCAAGGTTGGGATGCGGCATATACTCTGAGCCAGTGACTGAGATGAGGTGCTGTTTCCCCCAGAGTTAGAATACTTGGGTCTGGAAACGGGTGAATGTAGGCATAACACCTCCCATTATTATACCTTATTACTCACTTGCAAAAAGTTATCTCCCAGTCCCCCAAACTCTGCACTTTGCTGGTTGGAGAATTTAGCACCCAAGAGAGAAACACTTCCACAATGGGGCATAGCAACTGCTGCATTGAACTGGTAGATGTGACTGACCATTGCCATTTGGAGATTCTCATGCTATTCGACGAAAAGGAAGGAAAAGGCTACCCCTGTTCTGCCTGGGTAATTGATTCAGGTCCAGGGTCTGAAAACTTTTTCCATAAAGGGACAGATGATAACTTTTCTGGTTTTGTGGGCCATATGTTCTCTGTCACAATTACTCAACTCAGCTGTGTGTGAAAGCAGTCATAGTCAGTACTTAAATGAATGGCCATGGCCATTCCTTACCAAATAGGAACAAGACACAAAACCAAAAGATGAAAGGTTCCCTTCCTTCTCCTAAGTCGCCCCCATTTGAAACACAGAAGTGTAAGATCAGTTATCCTTTCAAATGCTCCATGTTCCTGACTTGGCCAGTTAAACGAAAATTCCTACCTTCTGAGAAGTATTGGGAAGAAATGTTCTCCATTTCTTTATCTATCTTACATTCATATCTTTCTCAAGACTGAGGAATAACTGAGCACTGTACATGTATATTTCAGCCTCTTCTAGGCTTTGTCTCTTTGGGGAAGTTTTGTACCCATATATTTCTCCACGTATACTCTTTACTTCTCTGATCTCTCTATAGTAAGTTTAGTGGGGAGGTCAGACCTTGCAAGAGCAGATAGGTGTGAAGGATGGGGAAGTCTGCAGTTTTGCAGCTGCTTTTGCCTGTAGCTGGTGGGTAAACTTAGCTTCTTCCTTAATAACATCAGTCCTTCTGTAAGTCCTACTGTTTTGTTCACTGGTTTCCCTCTCCTAAACCTCTGCTATGTTCCAGGATAACCAAGAACAAATTTAAGACTTTTTCTCAAGTGACAATTTTCTATAATACCTAAAGTCTTGCTATTCTGAATCATGAGTGTTTATACGAGTCCTAAATCTCAAGATCATGAGCATCCCTTAGATTGAGAATGGGATAATATAAATTCCCCATGTAATAAGAAGGTCAGGGATTCTAGAAGGTCAGGGATTCTAGAAGGCCAGGAAGCCAATAACGATTTTTTAAATTGTTCTAGCTATTGAGCTAGGTATTTTAGGTGTATTACTTCATTTAATCCTTTAACAACCATTTAAAACTTATAACAACCTGAATATTATACCCTCACTTTAGATGAAAAATGGGTAACCAGAGATGTTAATTAATTTAATATTACTTATACAAAATACTAAGCAACAAAACCAGAATTTAAACATAGATTTCATTGACTCCCAAATTCGTGCTTTTAATCACTGTGCCATGTTAGTGATTAGTGGAGGGGGAACTAAAGCAATTAGCTATGACTGTTTGTTGGCCACCTCTCCCAAGACAGGAGATAATTCTGAGTAGCAGAAACTACCCAAGGAAGACAGGTAGTTCATCTGTGGCCATTCTCAACTGAAGTTGAGCGTTCCATTAATCAAACATCTTCCCACTTATAGAAATCTGAACTTGGGCATATCCTAATTCATGACTCCTCACTAGAGTTACCGTTCCTGGCTTTTCCCAGTACAGTGATCCATACATGATGAACACAACCCATGGATGACTGACAGAATAAAAGAACAAGTAGGATTCTGATATGGAGAAATCCAATGAGGGAGAGCTTTCGTGGTCCAACTTATGAGTGTCAAATTTTATACTGTCTCCATCTGCTTAACTAGGCAGTATTCTCAATGTCCCCCTTCTCTACAATTCCCATAATGATAGATTATTTTTCTGGAAAAAATTATAGAACCATCGTGATTCACTGAAAATCCACGATATATACAACTTAGTTGATGTTCTACAACCTTTTTATACATATTTTACTGGGTCTTAAGTACCCTTCTCCACAACCACTATAGAAAACATCCAGTTTCTGCAAATATTTCCACTCAGAACAAATAACTCCACCTACTTTTATTGAGAAGGAAGCCATATGACATATTTCCTTATTTATCTTCTCCAAAATATATGTCTCGATATCATACCATCATAGGACTTTCTTTGTAAATACAGAATATTTACCTTAGAAAATAAAAACACAAGTAAGGTACACAATAGACAATTACAGTGATTTAAACTGTTTTGTTTTATATAGCTAAAATTTCACATAACTGCTCAGCCATCTGGCTTACACATGGAAGAGAGTAGACTTACTGAATTGGCTGAGAACACAGGGAGAACCATCTGGTCATCTAACAAACATAGCTTGAGTTCCTACTCTCTGCCAGGAACTGTAACTAAGATTGAAGACAATAGTTCGGTCATATGTGGCTCCACACAAGAAAAGCTTTTTCCAGTTTGAATTCTCGGACAATGGTATAGTCTATCTTGAAAACCTGTGAATACTCCATTTGTCAACCAGGTACATACTGACCACATCAGATATTGTAAAAAGTGGGTGTTTTTTCCCCCACTGCAAAAGAGAGTTAAAAGTAACTCAATGCTTGTATGAGATGACAATTCTAGGACTTTTTTTCCAGTATTCATTTTCTACCCCACACTGTTTTTATTTTCTCATTGCTTTAAAAATGGATCTAATCTCAGATTCACCTTCTTGATGATGACTCATAAGTGGTTTATTCTAGTCCTGATGACCCCTCTAAGCACTAGTCATGCTTAGCCCTGTCTACTGGACATTTCCTGTTGGATGTCTTGCTGTCTGTCCAAATTATTTAATCAAACTTATCCTTAACTCAAAACTAGGACTCTTTCTGAAATTTACATTTCTAGCAATAGCACCATTTTATTCTTTCAGTAATTTTGGCACAAAATCTGGTAGTCACTACTGATGTACTATGTCTCTCAAGCCTTAGAAATGATTAATCATCAACCATGTTGGTTCAATACTTCTAATGTTCTCTTACCCACTTAAAATATGTTCTACCCACCCTTCTTAGTTCATGACTCTATTCCTTAGGCTGTCTAAAGAGTAGGATACAGATTAGGAACCAAGATGGCGGAGTAGAAGGACGTGCTCTCACTCCCTCTTGCAAGAACACCAGAATCACAACTAGCTTCTGGACAATCATTGACAAGAAGACACTGGAACTCACCAAAAAAGATACCTCACATCCAAAGACAAAGGAGAAGCCACAATGAGACGGTAGGAGGGGTGCAATCACAGCAAAATCAAATCCCATAACTGCTGGGTGGGTGACTTACACACTGGAGAACACTTATACCACAGAAGTCCACCCACTGGAGTGAAGGTTCTGAGCCCCACGTCAGGTTCCCAACCTGGGGGTCTGGCAACGGGAGGAGGAATTCCTAGAGAATCAGACTTTGAAGGCTAGTGGGATTTGACTGCAGGACTTCGACAGGACTGGGGGAAACAGAGACTCTACTCTTGGAGGGCACACACAAAGTAGTGTGTGCATCAGGACCCAGGGGAAGGAGCAGTGATCCCAGGGGAGACTGAACCAGACCTACCTATTAGTGTTGGAGGGTCTCCTGCAGAGGCAGGCGGTGGCTGTGGCTCACCGTGGGGACAAGGACACTGGCAACAGAAGTTCTGGGAAGTACTCCTTTGCGTGAGCCCTCCCACAGTCCACCATTAGACCCACCAAAGAGCCCAGGTAGGCTCCAGTGTTGGGTTGCCTCAGGCCAAACAACCAACAGGGAGG
This sequence comes from Eubalaena glacialis, assembly GCF_028564815.1. Lineage (NCBI taxonomy): Eukaryota > Metazoa > Chordata > Mammalia > Artiodactyla > Balaenidae > Eubalaena > Eubalaena glacialis. The sequence continues at coordinate 59,322,453 of NC_083732.1, forward strand.
GAGCCCAGCCCCACCCATCAGCAGTCAAGCGGATTAAAGTTTTACTGAGCTCTGCCCACCAGAACAACAGTCAGCTCTACCCACCACCAGTCCCTCCCATCAGGAAACTTGCACAAGCCTCTTGGATAGCCTCATCCACCAGACGGCAGATGGCAGAAGCAAGAAGAACTACAGTCCTGCAGCCTGTGGAACAAAAACCACATTCACAGAAAGACAGACAAGATGAAAAGGCAGAGGGCTATGTACCAGATGAAGGACCAAGATAAAACCGCAGAAAAACAACTAAATGAAGTGGAGATAGGCACCTTCCAGAAAAAGAATTCAGAATAATGATACTGAAGATGATCCAGGACCTTGGAAAAAGAATGGAGGCAAAGATCGAGAAGATGCAAGAAATGTTTAACGAAGACCTAGAAGAATTAAAGAACAAACAAACAGAGACGAACAATACAATAACTGAAATGAAAAAATACACTAGAAGGAATCAATAGCAGAATAACTGAGGCAGAAGAATGGATAAGTGACCTGGAACAGAGAATGGTGGAATTCACTGCCATGCAACAGAATAAAGAAAAAAGAATGAAAAGAAATGAAAGCAGCCTAAGAGATCTCTGGGAAAACATTAAACGCAACAACATTCGCATTATAGGGGTCCCAGAAGGAGAAGAGAGAGAGAAAGGACCAGAGAAAATATTTGAAGAGATTATAGTTGAAAACTTCCCTAACATGGAAAAGGAAATAGCCACCCAAGTCCAGTAAGCTCGGAGTCCCATACAGGATAAACCCAAGGAGAAACATGCCGAGACACATAGTAATCAAACTGGCAAAAAATTAAGACAAAGAAAAATTATTGAAAGCAGCAAGGGAAAAACAACAAATAACATACAAGGGAACTCCCATAAGGTTAACAGCTGCTTTCTCAGCAGAAACTCTACAAGCCAGAAGGGAGTGGCATGATATACTTAAACTGATGAAAGGGAAGAGCCTACAACCAAGATTACTCTACCCGGCAAGGATCTCATTCAGATTCAATGGAGAAATCAAAAGCTTTACAGACAAGCAAAAGCTAAGAGAATTCAGCACCACCAAACCAGCTCTACAACAAATGCTAAAGGAACTTCTCTAAGTGGGAAACACAAGAGAAGAAAAGGACCTACAAAAACAAACCCAAAACAATTAAGAAAATGGTCATAGGAACATACATATCAATAATTACCTTAAACATGAATGGATTAAATGCTCCAACCAAAAGACACAGGCTTGCTGAATGGATACAAAAACAAGACCCATCTATATGCTATCTACAAGAGACCCACTTCAGACCTAGGGACACATACAGACTGAAAGTGAGGGGATGGAAAAAGATATTCCATGCAAATGGAAATCAAAAGAAAGCTGGAGTAGCAATACTCATTTCAGATAAAATAGACTTTAAAATAATGTTACAAGAGACAAGGAAGGACACTACATAATGATCCAGGGATCAATCCAAGAAGAAGATGTAACAATTATAAATATATATGCACCCAACATAGGAGCACCTCAATACATAAGGCAACTGCTAACAGCTATAAAAGAGGAAATCGACAGTAACACATAACAGTGGGGGACTTTAACACCCCACTTACACCAATGGACAGATCATCCAAAATGAAAATGAATAAGGAAACAGAAGCTTTAAATGACACAATAGATCAGATAGATTTAATTGATATTTATAGGACATTCCATCCAGAAAAAGCAGACAACACTTTCTTCTCAAGTGTGCATGGAACATTCTCCAGGATATATCACATCTTGGGTCACAAATCAAGCCTCAGTAAATTTAAGAAAATTGGAATCATATCCAGCATCTTTTCTGACCACAATGCTATGAGATTAGAAATGAATTACAGGGAAAAAACGTAAAAAACACAAACACATGGAGGCTAAACAATACGTTGCTAAATAACCAAGAGATCACTGAAGAAATCAAAGAGGAAATCAAAAAATACCTAGAGACGACAATAAAAACACGACGATCCAAAACCTATGGGATGCAGCAAAAGCAGTTCTAAGAGAGAAGTTTATAGCTATACAAGTCTACCTCAAGAAACAAGAAAAATCTCAAATAAACAGTCTAACCTTACACCTAAAGGAACTAGAGAAAGAAGAACAAACAAAACCCAAAGTTAGCAGAAGGAAAGAAATCATAAAGATCAGAGCAGAAATAAATAAAATAGAAACAAAGAAAAAAATAGCAAAGATCAATAAAGCTAAAAGCTGATTCTTTGAGAAGATAAACAAAATTGATAAATCATTAGCCAGACTCATCAAGAAAAAGAGGGAGAGGACTCAAATCAATAAAATTAGAAATGAAAAAGGAGAAGTTAAAACAGACACCACAGAAATACAAAGCATCCTAAGGGACTACTACAAGCAACTCTATGCCAATAAAATGAACAACCTGGAAGAAATGGACAAATTCTTAGAAAGGTATAACCTTCCAACACTGAACCAGGAAGAAACAGAAAATATGAATAGACCAATCACAAGTAATGAAATTGAAACTGTGATTAAAAATCTTCCAACAAAAAAAGTCCAGGACCAGATGGCTTCACAGGTGAATTCTATCAAACATTTAGAGAAGAGCTAACACCCATCTTTCTCAAACTCTTCCAAAAAATTGCAGAGGAAGGAACACTCCCAAACTCATTCTATGAGGCCACCATCACCCTGATACCCAAACCAGACAAAGACACTACAAAAAAAGAAAATTACAGACCAATATCACTGATGAATATAGATGCAACAATCCTCAAGAAAATACTAGCAAACAGAATCCAACAACACATTAAAAGGATCATACACCATGATCAAGTGGGATTTATCCCAGGGATGCAAGGATTCTTCAATATACATAAATCAATCAATGTGATACACCATATTAACAAATTGAAGAATAAAAACCATATGATCATCTCAATAGATGCAGAAAAGGCTTTTGACAAAATTCAACACCCATTTATGATAAAAAAAACTCTCCAGAAAGTGGGCATAGAGGGAACCTACCTCAACATAATAGAGGCCATATATGACAAACCCACAGCAAACATCATTCTCAATGGTGAAAAACTGAAAGCATTTCCTCTAAGATCAGGAACCAAACAAGGATGCCCACTCTCACCACTATTATTCAACATAGTTTTGTAAGTTGAATAATAGTTTTGCATTATTATGAACTTTCATCAAATCTTTAACCATAGTCATTTTTAAGTCTTTTGTCATTTACAGACAGTTCTGGGTGTACTCTGATGCTTTTGCAAAAATGTTCCTATAAAAGGGTTTCATCTTCAAGGAATTCATGGAAAAGACTCTGACAAGCACAGGTTTCTGGTAACTGACTATACTGCTGAACTGAATGAATAAGCATTTTCAGAACTCTAATGGAAAACTGATGAATTCATAAAAGTGCTAACAAAAGATCAAGATGAAAAAAAAATTACATGGGACTGAGTGAACTGATGAGGATGATTATAATTTTTGTGACTTTCTGTTTGAATAAAAACAAAACAAAACAAAAAGAAATAGGACACACCTATCTAGAGTTTTCCTGAATTACAAATGACTTGAGTAGTTTAGTAGTTTAGTTTAGTTTAATGACTTTAGTAGTTTAGTAAATAGTTAATACATTTTTCTATTGTATTAACTATTTACTGAATATTTGGTACTACCTGAAATGGAGGGAAAAGAATTTCACTCTCAGTAGCTGTAGAGAAATATGTTTGAAATTAATTTACATTGTGATGAAGACTATAATTAATAGGTACCAAACTTTAAAATAAAAAGTGTGGGTGTGCTTATGTGGAGAAGTGGGAAGGAAGAGAGAGATTTACAGATACTGTATCCTACTCTTTACTTTTATTTTTTTTTCTTATTTTTAAATTATTTTTAATACAGCAGGTCCTTATTAGTCATCAATTTTATACACATCAGTGTATACATGTCAATCCCAATCGCCCAATTCATCACAACACCATCCCCACCACCCCGCAGCTTTCCCCCCTTGGTGTCCATACGTTTGTTCTCTACATCTGTGTCTCAAATTCTGCCCGGCAAACCGGTTCATCTGTACCATTTTTCTAGGTTCCACATACATGTGTTAATATACGATATTTGTTTTTCTCTTTCTGACTTACTTCACTCTGTATGACAGTCTCTAGATCCATCCACATCTCTACAAATGACCCAATTTCGTCCCTCTTTATGGCTGAGTAATATTCCATTGTATATATGTACCACAACTTCTTGATCCATTCATCTGTCGATGGGCATTTATGTTGCTTCCATGACCTGGCTATTGTAAATAGTGCTGCAATGAACATTGGGGTGCATGCATCTTTTTGAATTATGGTTTTCTCTGGGTATATGCCCAGTAGTGGGATTGCTGGATCATATGGTAATACTATTTTTAGTTTTGTAAGGAACCTCCATACTGTTCTCCATAGTGGCTGTATCAATTTACATTCCCACCAACAGTGCAAGAGTGTTCCCTTTTCTCCACACCCTCTCCAGCATTTGTTGTTTGTAGATTTTCTGATGATGCCCATTCTAACTGGGGTGAGGTGATACCTCATTGTAGTTTTGATTTGCATTTCTCTAGTAATTAGTGATGTTGAGCAGCTTTTCTTGTGCTTCTTGGCCATCTGTATGTCTTCTTTGGAGAAATGTCTATTTAGGTCTTCTGCCCATTTTTGGATTGGGTTGTTTGTTTCTTTAATATTGAGCTGCATGAGCTGTTTATGTATTTGGGAGATTAATCCTTTGTCCGTTGATTCGTTTGCGAATATTTTCTCCCATTCTGAGGGTTGTCTTTTCGTCTTGTTTATGGTTTCCTTTGCTGTGCAAAAGCTTTGAAGTTTCATTAGGTCCCATTTGTTTATTTTTGTTTTTATTTCCATTACTCTAGGAGGTGGATCAAAAGAGATCTTGCTGTGATTTATGTCAAAGAGTGTTCTTCCTATGTTTTCCTCTAAGAGTTTTATAGTGTCCAGTCTTACATTTAGGTCTCTAACCCATTTTGAGTTTACTTCTGTGTATGGTGTTAGGGAGTGTTCTAATTTCATTCTTTTACATGTAGCTGTCCAGTTTTCCCAGCACCACTTATTGAAGAGACTGTCTTTTCTCCATTGTATATCCTTGCCTCCTTTGTCATAGATTAGTTGGCCATAGGTGCGTGGGTTTATCTCTGGGCTTTCTATCTTTTTCCATTGATCTATGTTTCTGTTTTTGTGCCAGTACCATATTGTCTTGATTCCTGTAGCTTTGTAGTATAGTCTGAAGTCAGGGAGTCTGATTCCTCCCGCTCCGTTTTTTTCCCTCAAGACTGCTTTGGCTATTCGGGTTCTTTTGTGTCTCCATACAAATTTTAAGATTTTTTGTTCTAGTTCCGTAAAAAATGCCATTGGTAATTTGATAGGGATTGCTTTGAATCTGTAGATTGCTTTGGGTTGTGTAGTCATTTTCACAATATTGATTCTTCCAATCCAAGAACATGGTATATCTCTCCATCTGTTGGTATCATCTAATTTCTTTCATCAGTATCTTATAGTTTTCTGCATACAGGTCTTTAGTCTCCCTAGGTAGGTTTATTCCTAGGTATTTTATTCTTTTTGTTGCAATGGTAAATGGGAGTGTTTCCTTAATTTCTCTTTCAGATTTTTCATCATTAGTGTATAGGAATGCAAGAGATTTCTGTGCATTAATTTTGTATCCTGCAACTTTACCAAATTCATTGATTAACTCTAGTAGTTTTCTGGTGGCATCTTTAGGATTCTCTATGTACAGTATCATGTCATCTGCATACAGTGACAGTTTTACTTCTTCTTTTCCAATTTGTATTCCTTTTATTTCTTTTTCTTCTCTGATTGTCGTGGCTAGGACTTCCAAATCTATGTTGAATAATAGTGGTGAGTGTGGACATCCTTGTCTTGTTCCTGATCTTAGAGGAAATGCTTTCAGTTTTTCACCTTTGAGGATGATGTTTGCTGTGGGTTTGTCACATATGGCCTTTATTAGGTTGAGGTAGGTTCCTTTGCTGCTTGTTTTTATACCTGACAAGTCAAATTATTCCAGTCTCTACAACATTATTCCATCTGTGGGATTCCATTAAGAACTTTGACTCTGCCACGGATAGGCCACAGCCTTACTTGAGTGTACAATCCTCACCTCCAGGATTGGTAGTAGAATGACATGTGTCTAGTAGTAATCCCATTTCCCTGCATTGACTGAAAGTAGCTCTTCATTGTACTAGACTGTAATCACCCAGAAGGGCGGGGCCTTGTTTTCAAGTAAGCATCTGGATTATTAGATCCTAGCAAAGAGCATTGCATTTAGTAAATTTGTTCAATAAAGAAACCCTGATTTTTGCTTTTCAAAGACATTGTTAAAAGAAGAAAAAGACAAGCCACAGACTTGGGAAAAATAGTGGCAAATGACATATTATGCAAATGTATTCAGAAAATATAAAGAGCTCAAACTCACTAGTAAGAAAACAAACAATCCAATTTTTTTTCAATGGGCAAAATATTTGAACAGACACTTCACCAAAGAAGCTATAATGATAACAAATAAGCCCAGGAAAATATGCTAACAGTATACTAACTAAACATAATAATAAACTACTACACACCTATTAGAATTTCTGAAATGAAAAAAACTGACCATATCAAGTGTTGGTAAGGATGTGGATCTCATACACTAGTGGGAATGTAAAATACTAAAATCACTTTAGAAAGCAGTTGGTCAGTTTTTATTTTTTAAAATATTTATTTATTTGGCTGCACCAGGTCTTTGTTGTGGCACGCGGGATCTTTTAGTTGTGGCATGTGAGGTCTAGTTCCCTGACCAGAGATCGAACCAGGGCCCCCTGCATTGGGAGCGCAGAGTCTTAGCCACTGGACCACCAGGGAAGTCCCCAGTTGGTCAGTTTTTAAAATCTTAAACATAAACCTACCATAAGACCCAGCCATTCTACTCTTAGAAATCTGCTCAAGGGAAAAGAAGGAATACATCTTCACGAAGACTTGCACACAAATGTTCATGGCAAGTTTTGTGGTAATAGCCAAAAACTGGAAATGACCCAAATACCCATCAGCTGGTAAATGGATAAACAAATTGTGGTATATTCATATAATGAAACACTACTCAGCAAAAAAACAGAAAAAAAAGGACTAATACAACAACATATATTAAGTCTCAAAATAATGATGCTGAGTGAAAGAAGCCAGGCATAAAAGAGCACATATTGTCTTACTCCATTTATATAAAATTCTAGAAAATTTAAACTAATCTATAGTGACAAAAAGCAGGTCATTGGTTGCATTGGTGCAAAGAAGTTACAAAAGGGCACAGGAAACTTTTGGAGGTGATGGATATGTTCATTATCTTCATTGTAGTGATGATTTCATGGGTGTTTACATATTTCAAATGTTACCAAGTTGTACACCTTAAACATGTATGTCAATTTCACCTTAATAAATCTGTGAAAAAGAAAGGAAAAAGAAAAATCTATTGGCTGTTCACTGTATTTGAAGATATTGATCATATGGATAAATCTAGTCACAGAGGGAGACTCGCATTTTTTAAATGAAAATCTGGCTGAGGATTATTGCTGCAAATGTAAGATTGACTCTCATTCATTCATTCTTTTATTATCTACTTAATTAGGACTTATTATCTTCTAGGCACTATTCCAGGCACCAGGGATATATCCATGAACAATGAAGGCAAAGTTTCCACCCTGTCAGAGATTAAAATTTAGGGGTAGAGGGGATGAAATGCTTAACACACAGGCAAATAGATCCATGTTATTGCCAGGAAGAGTAAAGCAGAGGAAGGAGACAGACAGGAATGATTGGGGAGGAGGTTGCTATTTTAATTTGGATGGTCAGGGAAGATCTGACAGGTGACATTTGAATATAAAACCTTTTTTATAACATCAATACTTCTAATTCACAAATTTTCATAATTTTTTTTGAGGTTTTGGACAGGGAAATAATGTTCTGAGGAGTAAGTTATAATTCTTTGACCCTTTATGTGACTCACTTCCTCGATCTTAAGAAAGGATTTTGGAGGTTTGTTGGTTGGGGGGTGAGCTATAGAGAGTTAAACAAAATATATATAAATTAAAGGCCTGTGAGAATTCTAAAAGCCAAACACCAATTAGGGAGCTAGTTTCAAATTAGAATCATCTCCTTAATTACCACTTTGAAGGAAATTACCTTGCTCCCCGTAATAGAACATGTAGCTCCCTTTCATTTTGCAGCTGAGCCTAAGTATTCTGTTTTTGATTTACCTTTTCTTGTCCATACTGATTGAAATCAGCACATTCATAACAATGAATGATAAGATCGTCTCTATCTGATCATACTGGCATATCTGCGTTATTGTCTATCATTCATCCATCCAGCCAGCATGTACTTAGCACCCACTACGCTCTGTGCACTGACTGCAGCATGAGGCTATGGCAATGAATCAGACATAGACCTTGAACTTGAATGACTTATTATCTACTAGAGGTAGATACATGTAAATAAATGAGAAATGAAAGTGTCAGAGGTGTTGACTTACAAGATAAAGCAGAAGGAGGAAAGTGGCTTGTCATGCCCACTATTGTGGGTGTCCTTGGTGACCTTTCTGTGAGTTGGAGCTTTTCCGCCTCTCCCTGTAATGTCCTGTCTGTAGCTCTTTGGAGCCAACCAATCTCAGTTATAACCTTAAATATCTTTCAGGTACTTAAACCTCTTCCAGCTGTTCACCTATAAAATGGGAGATAGCAATAAGGATTAAAGTATACAATAAATATAAAGTGTCTTACAGATTAAATGTCCAACTGATGTTAGTTACTTTCCCCCATGTTTTGATCACCTTAGAAACCAAATCTGATTTTACATTTCAAAAATTCTATAAAATTATTATGAAATATTTCAGATACAAAATAGTTTAAAGAATAAATCAATAAACTTAGCTTCAGAAACAGAACATTGTCAATACAGTTGACATCTCCTATGTATCTGACTCTTTTATCTCCCTCCTAGCAGTAGCCCCTTCCAAAAGAAGTAACTTCTATCCAGAATTTGCTGTCTATCAACCTATGCATTTCTTTATATTTTTACCACACATGTATACATATATACTACATATGTATACAATGTTGCTTTGTGTGTTTTTAAACTTTACATAAATGACCTCATACTCTTAGGTGTTCTGAAAACCAGATTTTCCTGCAAATGCATTTGTAAGATGCATCCTTGTTGATATGTATAGAGCTAGTTCAGTCACTTCTCTATGCTCTTCCATGTAAACATTCCATGATTTATTTATTTCTGCTCTGGTTGGTAGACTTTTAACAAAAGCTACTTCAAAAATGCTGCCTTAAATGTTCCTATATAAGGTGCCATATGCAAATGTGTGAGTTTCTTGGGGTTATACTTGGAAGTGAAATTGTTGGATCATCAAATATACACAGCTTCCACTTTATGGATGTTACCAAATTGCCCAAAAATGTTATTGTAATGTGAACTCCCACCAGCAGTATATGAATGCCAATTTTCCACATTCTCACTAATAACTGGCATAGCCATATATAAAAATGTTCATTGCAACATTATTTACATTAGCCAATATATGGAAGCAACCTAAGGGCCCATCAATAGATGAATAGATAAAGAAGATATGATACACACACACACACACACACACACACACACACAAAATAGTATTATCCCCAAAAGTGAATGAAATCTTATCATTTACAACAACATGAATGGACCCAGAGGGAATTATGCTACATGAAATAAGTCAGACAGAGAAAGACAAATACCATATGATTTCACTTATATGTGGAATCTAAAAAAACAACATACACAACAAAACAGAAACAGAGTCATAGATACCAAGAACAAACAGGTAGTTGCCAGAGGGAAGGAGGTTGGGTGATGAGAGCAATAGGTAAGGGAGGTTAATAGGTACAAACGTCCAGTTACAAAATAAATGAGTCAGGGGTATGAAATGTACAGTGTGAGAAAAAAGTTTTCAAATGAAAGGGTGTGAAATGGTACTTCAATATGGTTTCAATTGACGTTTTCCTTTCTACCAGTAGAGCTGAGCATCTTTTCATGTGCTTAGTGGTCATTTGGGTTTCTTGTTATATGAATAATTTTTGCCCATTTCCTCAGTGTCTTCATAGTAGAATAACTCACATTTTTCTTCTCCAATTTTAAATTTATTAACACTTTGATAGAATACATTCAAACCTTTAGCAATATATTTTTTAAAAACAAAAATAAGGTTTTCCTACCACCCTTGTCCCCAACCACCCAGTTTTCCTCTTTGTAATTAACTTTTCTTCAAATTTGAAATCTGGAAGCAGTGCATAGAGATTATTGTTTCTGTCTGATGATCTGCCTGTGCAGTGAGGAGGAGTACAGTAAGTAGAGTGAAACTTAGGGTCTTGTGGTAATTTTTAAAGGACTAGAGAGACCAGAACCAGTCAAGAGGCATTTATTACCCTTGAACAGAGAGACAGGGTGAAGATAAAGGAGAGAGAATGATCATTGATGGTTGAAAGTCGCAGAGAAAATTGAGAATGGAAGGTCCCACCCCAGCAGAGAGTTCAGGCTAGAACTGTCCTTGAATACAGCAGTCCCAGGAGCCATCAGCTTGTGTATGAACCTGTCTGTCCACATACAGGGTAACGAACATTGAGTTGCACAGAGGTGAGAGTGTCAGCACCTGCTAACCAGAGTTTCTTTATGAAGCCTGTTGAGTCATGCAAAATGCTGGCTGTTGCTTAAAGGTTCTCTGACATTATAATGAATAATATGCCTATGGCTTTTATTTATTAAGTATTTGCTATACTGTATAGGAAATACTTTGCATACTAGCTCATTGGATTTCTCAACACTCCTAACAGATTGTTGAAGCGTTTCACAGATGAGAAACCTGAGGTTCATACCTGGGAATAGTTTACCCATTGTCACAGTTGATATGTTATAGCTCGTAGATATTACTTGCCTTGTGATGAAGTCTGTAGATTTATTTAAAATTCACAGGAAGGAGAATTTAGTTATGTATTCTCAAGTTCAAATTGTTGAGTCACCCACCTGCAAGTGAGAATGACCAGTTTATTGGCAAATGGCCGGGTTATTTCACATCACACCTCACATGTTATTTCTTTACAATGAAGGTATCATATGTCCAGAGTATATAAATGTCTGAAAGGCGGATGCCAGGTCACCACTGAGAAAGATCTGACTGGAAACCCAAACAGTTGGACATTTCTAAACATACAATGCTTCTTCCCCAGTGCTATCGTCCTCAATCATCTCCCCCTGGATATTGGTAGGGGGAAAAGTCACTCTTCCAGAGCAACCTTCTGGGTTTATCATAGAAATGATAAAACCTCAGATTTCAGCAATTCATGAGCAATTTTCATTTCTGCAAGGAATTTCTAAAAGTCTAGCTCTAGAATCCCAGGCTTTCATATGCTAGCCAAAATGAACGCTTCCAGGATTTTCTTTCAGAGTTCCCTAAAACATTCCCCACTCTCCCGAGGTCTCCTTTCTCAGAGGCTGTGAGAAGTAGTCCAGTGTGAACTCGAGGGTCTAACTGCTGGTGCTAGAAGGTAAATTACTACTTACGTTTCTCAGATGAAGAATTCAATGTCTTTTATAAAGAAATTGAACATGTGTTTTAAAAGGTGATATGTTCTCCCTGAAACTCTTTGTGCTTTCAGCAGAACGAGTCTAAGCCAGTTTTGGGGGTTTTATTCATCTTTAAAATTCCTGTGGCCACTAATCCGCAGACCTGTTTACTCCTTTGAAGTTTCCTTTCACCCTGAGCTGACAGGGTTTTAGCCAAGTTCGGCTTCAGGAGACCTTCAGAGATTATTCTCTGCCCAGGTTGTGTCTTCTCTGTGTGGTGGTTGAGCCCTTGGCTTAAATTTCATGGGGAGAACGAAGTTGCTGAAGTCCAGGGCAGACTGGATAAATGTTTCCAGCTCAGGAATAGGTTTGTGAGAGGAGTTTATGTGTGTGTGTGTGTGTGTGTGTGTTGGTTTGGTTTTACTGAAGTGAACCCATGAGATATGTATTGAAAAGTTTAATTGTGCTTAGTGTTTTCTAAACATTTATACTTAACAGATCCAGAAATAATTTTGTTTCAAAATGGTAAAGACTATACAGTGGTTATTCTCTCTGTATTATTCTTTCCCCATGTAATTCTTAGCTAACTTGAGATAATAATGAAATAATCTCAGTAAATTGTCTAAGAAAAAAAGTGTCATGCCAAATTGACCCTGAGCAGCAATGAAAAAGTAGCACATGAAAGTGGTTAAGTGTATTACCCAAAGTTCCATTACTGTATTCAGCCATCTCACCTTAAGATGCACTAATATTTCTCTTAAATAGGGTCATGGATCATTAATTCCCTGGCCTTGAAATCTCTTATTATTAAAAGTGTTACTTAGCAACTTTTAGACGTTGAAGTTAATCCAAATGAGAAAAACCAAAAGGTCTGTTGGTCTGTTCATTCTTATTGTAAAAAAAAATGATTGATGTCCTGTGCTGGAATATTTTTCATTTGCTTTCTCAGAATTATATTGTCTTGACTGGGTTAGGAAAAAAAGAGTAAAGTGTGAGTTTTCTTGGCTGCCATAGATCAGGGAACAAAATCACAAACATATTTGGAGTTCATCTCATTTGTCTGCCTCACTCTTCTTCGTACATGAAAATGACTTTCTTCTCTCCTCCCAAATGTTGGATTCAGTCTTTAAGCAATACATGCTATCTAATATCCAGCTGGTGGATCCAGCAGGCCCAAATATGTTTATTTCTTTTTCTGCAGATTTGATTCAGTGTCTGCAGATTTTTGCTAAAAGCAGTCAGGTTTATCTTGATTACTATATGCTAATTGGCGGAACCACTAGAACTGTCCAAAATGAGAGCACCACTTCCACTGCATGTTAATTTAAAGCTCCATGTGGCTCTCTTGAAATTCATATTTTTTGAAGAAGAGGCTCTACATTTTTGTTTTGTATGGGGTGCCACATGTTATGTAGCTGATCCTGCTTACATGTCTATCTTCTTACTGGAGTTGAGCTATTGGAGGGAAGGGATTGTAATATTTCCTGGTCCAGTTCAACACATGTTACATGGATTGATTGTTTCATGGAAAGCAGAAAGCTTTGATTACTCATAATACAACCTGATAATACATTATTACTTTGTTTCAAGCTTTGAACAGACACTTCTTTTTTTCAAGTTAAAGTCTGTATCTAAATGATTCAATCAGTGTATTTTAAGTATCTCAGTTATGTCCCTGGAATGCTTTGGGTACTAAGGCATGAAAAATTAAGGATCAAAGACACAATTTTTCCCAAGAACAAGTTTAGAATTGTGTGATAATAAAGCTTTCTACCTGAGAGTAGAAAATGTCATATTATTAAATTTTAAAAATCTCATTGAGATAGTTACTAAATTAACAAATTCTTACTGGATTAATGGAATCACCTAATAAACAGTGGCCATTAGCTACCATTATTCTCATCTCTGTGCTCTACATATAAAACATGCTTGTCTTTGTTAATTTTTTCCTTTCAATTAGATCTCAAAATCTGTTTATTTAGGGCATTTTCATGCACTACTGGTGAATGAATAGAAATTATGATAAACTTGCCATAAGGTAATATGGAATAATAATCAAAAATCTTAAAATATGCAAACTATTGACCCAAAATTTCACTTCTAGGATTTTCTCCTGAAGCACATTACATCTATAACAGTAAAACATTGGAATAAATGTCTAATAAATAGTTTATTTAAAAACAATGTATTATATATTTATATTATTTTAATGATGTAGGGAAGTTACAGAATAATTATAAATAAATATAAATTATAAAATAATAAAACCATACTTAAATTGTTATGATTCCAATTTTATTTTTTAATGTATAAATTCATTAAGAAATAGAAATAAACACACTAAAATACTAAAAGTGATGCTCTTTTGGAAGAAGGGATTATAGATAATTTTTGTTTTCTTTTTTAATTTCTATATTTTAAAATGATTTTTTAAATCAAAGGAAACCATAAACAAGACGAAAAGACAACCCTCAGAATGGGAGAAAATATTTGCAAATGAAGCAACTGACAAAGGATTAATCTCCAAAATTTACAAGCAGCTCATGCAGCTCAATATCAATTGGGCGATTGGGATTGACATGTATACACTGATGTGTATAAAATTGATGACTAATAAGAACCTGCTGTATAAAAAAAAAACTTAAAAAAAAAACAAACAACCCAATCCAAAAATGGGCAGAAGACCTAAATAGACATTTCTCCAAAGAAGATATACAGATTGCCAACAAACACATGAAAGAATGCTCAACATCATTAATCATTAGAGAAATGCAAATCAAAACTACAATGAGATATCATCTCACACCGGTCAGAATGGCCATCATCAAAAAATCTACAAACAATAAATGCTGGAGAGAGTGTGGAGAAAAGGGAACACTCTTGCACTGTTGTTGGGAATGTAAATTGATAGAGCCACTATGGAGACCAGTATGGAGGTTCCTTAAAAAACTAAAAATAGAACTACCATACGACCCAGCAATCCCACTACTGGGCATATACCCTGAGAAAACCATAATTCAGAAAGAGTCATGTACCAAAATATTCATTGCAGCTCTGTTTACAGTAGCCAGGACATGGAAGCAACCTAGGTGTCCATCATCGGATGAATGGATAAAGAAGATGTGGCACATATATACAATGGAATATTACTCAGCCATAAAAAGAAATAAAATTGAGTTATTTGTAGTGAGGTGGATGGACCTAGAGTCTGTCATACAGAGTGAAGTAAGTCAGAAAAAGAAAAACAAATACCGTATGCTAACACATATATATGGAATCTTAAAGAAAAAAAAAAAAAGGTCATGAAGAACCTAGGGGCCAGATGGGAATAAAGACACAAACCTACCAGAGAATGGACTTGAGGACATGGGGAAGGGGAAGGGTAATCTGGGACAAAGTGAGAGAGTGGCATGGACATATATACACTACCAACTGTAAAACCGATAGCTAGTGGGAAGCAGCCGCATAGCACAGGGAGATCAGCTCAGTGCTTTGTGACCACCTAGAGGGGTGGGATAGGGAGAGTGGGAGGGAGAGAGATGCAAGAGGGAAGAGATATGGGGATATATGTATATGTATAACTGGTTCACTTTGTTATAAAGCAGAAACTAACACACCATTGTAAAGGAATTATACTCCAGTAAAGATGTTTAAAAAAAAGTTTTTAAATATTAGTTTTCAATATTTAATGATGCCTCCATCTTTGTTAAAGGTATTAACCTAAAATTATGTGCCTGTATATCAAAGATTGTATTTAGACTACAAAAACCCTTAACCTGTATTTGAATTTTCCAAGAAGAAATGTAAACCCCAGTGAATCCTTAAATGCAGTGATGTTGAACATGGGAAGTGCTCCCTTATCCCATTCTTTCAAAAAACATTGCCTGGGAATCAGCACTGTGGGCAAACACCAACTATCCAACTTTGCAAATCATACTGAACCACCTAAACATTGCAGGAAAACAACAAATCTTCCCTGGACTTGGGGAAGAACTTTATAGTGACAAATCCCAAAGTAAATATGTAAGACTGGGACTATTGAATTGACAAGAACTGGTCTCTTTGGAAATGGTGGCAGAAGCTTTCCTTGTTTTAACAGAGTACTTTATTCACAGCTCACTTTTAACACTTTGTAGTCAAAGTGCCCAAGTATATCTTTGCAGGTCTGTTTACATTACTAAAGTTCATGCTTGAGGGCATGGACCATGTATTTTCCATGTGTCCTCCCTCCCAATGCATAGTGCAGGCACTGGCATATAATAAGACATCATAAGTGTTTTGAGAATGAATGAGGAATGTACAAAGGCAGGACTTATTTATCTCAATTTGAGTTATATTGCTTGACCTTTAGTGTTAGATATGCTTTATAAATGCTTTTTATGTTTAATTTAAATTAAACAGAACCAAGTTTTGGTGTCAAAACTTTGAATAAAATGATGGAAACAGGGCTTAAATTTAGTTGTGATAGCCTGGAGGAAACACCTCTACAGATTTGTAAGCCATTTTGGCTGCCAATTTCAGATTCATTACTGAACAAATATTAGTTGATAGCCTGGTATAAAAAGAACCACGGACTTGGATAAATTCACTCACTCAGCCTGTTTCCTGTTGTGTCAAATGGGAATACCACTACTTGCTTGTTGTACCTCATGATCTTTGTAGGGGCCCAATTTAAAAAATAATAAAGCTCTGCAGAAACATTATTTATTATATGCAAAGTCCTGTGTTAAGTGATCTGGGAAAGCAATGTTTTAAACCCAAGAGCCCTGTCTTCAGGGAACTTATAACCTAATTGTAAGTTTGAATTGCTCAGTCTAATAATGGGCGTAACCAGTGTTTTTTTGGATCACAGAGCGGAAGCACCTCCATAAGTCAATCCGTCAAGGTCTCCTATTTCTGTTGTAAACGTTCTGAACCTGCGCTTTCAGCTGCTCAGACTGAGACAGTTTGGAACCTTAATTTTGGTAACTTTGCACATTTGAAACAGTGACAAGAGGCAAAGATTCTTATTGTTCTTTTAGAGTTTTTTCTGCTTTGAATAACATATAATTTCCAACAAAAATCATGGACCATAACTTTCCCTGAATTGTTTTTCTCAAGTTGAGACAGATTATGGGAAAACAGAGGGGCTGGCAGAGTGAGAAAGAGAGACAGAGACAGAGAGAAAGACAGAAAGAAAGAGAGACAGAGAATATGAGGGGCAGGAAGGGAGGGTGGGAATCTGGGAGGGAGAGTAGAATCAGGACCCTCTGGGAAGGTTCCGTTAGCATCTCATCCTCCTCTTGTCTCCTAGGCTTGTGAAAATGTTTGCCACTTAACATATTTCCTGGGTGAGGACACTTGGTAAAGATTTTAATACCTTTGTACAAAAGGTTTTTTTTTAAGTTATAATAAAATTTCCCAAAATCATTATCATCATCATCATCACCACCAGCAAACCAAAAGGAAGGGAGAGATTATATTTAAGAAATAAGTCCATACAGTAGTATAGAAATTCTAAGAAACTCTGCCACTTTAGGTAAAGTCGGGCATGTCCAAGATATAAATTGAGTCTGCCTTGAACTTGAACAGTTTGAGTTTTACCTGGAAGAACACAGAAGGAATTGCTCAGGTAATAATAGCCCAGAGATTTATGCAGAGCAGATGTGGGATATGAGGTGGCAGCGAGAAAACCACTCCTATCCTTCTTTTATCTGGGCCCCAATTTCCTGTAACTCCATTGTCTAAGGAGTCCAGACCAGATTCTGGACTCGCTATAAACTTTACCCAACCTTCAACTACACTCATTTATATGTAGTTTTATATTAAATCATCCAAGGCCCTCACAGAATCATAGGGTGACTTTGTGGTAGCTTTTCCCCCAAATTATTCTGGAATGTGTTTGGATTGGCATTTGAGCACCAGTTTTATTTGTCTCAGAGTATAAATCAAAGAAATAATCATTTCTGGATAGAGTCAGATCCAAATATCTTCAGTACAGATGAAGTATATGTACAGCCAGTAAAATGTTATATATTTTAATTAATTTTTATAAAATACTGTTTGTGCATCAAAATAATGTTTTAAAAACATATCATGTCCACACTAAACTCAATCAGTACTGTGGAGTTAAAAAAAATCATATAATCTGAGAAAATATATTTAATAATTGGTGCCAATTTTTAGATGGTGGTCTTTTGAATTTTCTAAATTTCCTAATTAGGGTGTAGCAAATTTAATGACAAAGAACTGCACACAAGCACCTAATTATAGTGGAGCACCACTGATATTGAGGAGCTAAAGAAAGGGTAACCAACATACCATCCATTTTGCCTGTTGCTATTCCGCAGAACACATCAGAGTTCAAAACCATAAGATGAAACACATTCAGCCAGCCTATTTTCAAAAGCTCAACCGTCTGTGTTTTTGAAATGCACTAATTTAAATTTAAAGACACATATTTAATGTTTCCCCTTTGTAGGTTTTCAGCAGCAAACACACATGGCGTCACCATCTGTTTTCTGCCTGATTCATTACCAATTCATCCCCTGCTCTGTATGATCAGATCAAGAGGGTGGACATAAATTTGGCCACCTGGGCACTGGTGTCATTAATGTGCAGTCCAGCCACACACTCATAAAGTGGTTTTGCTTGGAGCTGTAACTTCGTGGTGCTTACTTTTTCCATTTGATCAATGTTGAGTTTTGCTCAGTAAGCTCTTAATAATGTAATTTCAGAACAAGCTAGAGAACCAAGAACTTTCAGGAGTATTTTGCCTACATATCTAGGAGGAAAGTAAGTGTGTTTTCAGGGACAAACACAGATTGACAGAACTAGTAGGAGTAGAGTCTGAGAGAAGAGAGGAGAAAGGTAGCGAGAGATACACAAAGACACACAAACAGGGATAGAGAAACACAGGGCCCTGTCCCTTTTATTTTAATGAATATATGTATGGAAGAGTTCAGACTATTTCGATATAATTCTAGGTATGACTCCTGATTGAAAATGAGTCCATGTTTTCTCTTTGTTGTAAAAGAAACCCATAGCTATTCATCCCAAATCATTAAGTTCATCACAAAATAAAGCTGTCATATTTAAAACAGATGTTTTACTTCCCTAATTAAAACTTTAACTGACTGAATGTCACTTTGCAAACTACAGTGAATGGAGAATTAATCAGATAAATTATGAAGTCAATTAAGACAGATAAATTGCCCTGATTCCTTTTTTCTACCTTCTTTAAACATTGAGCAAAATCACAGAAACACAGTTATCTTAGAAATATGATAGATAGTAATTTATAGTATAGCAATCACATCTTTAAGAGAAATTTAATATAACTGAGAAATCTTCCAAGTAATATAAGAATTCTCACTAGTGAATCTCATAAAAACTTTCTTGTGATTCTGAGATGAGTCAGATTTTAATAATCAAAAAATTTAAAAAAGGACAATTAACAGAATCCTTTACTGAATAACTACTGTACATGCAATTTTGAGGAATAAAAGGATGAAATACATAGCATGAACTCTCATCTCAAGAGATTAACAATCAATTGATGAGATTATTCACTTGAAAAAAGTTAAAGTATTTTATTTAAAAGTTCTATTAAATCTCAAGTTATTTTTACTGTAGAAATTCAGCGGAGGAGGGTACCAATGATAAGTCAGGAAGGTAAGGTTACATGGAGGAGGTGATGGGAATCTTGTGCAGGATGGTGATTAGTCTTCTAAAGCTACCATAACAAAATACCATAGACTAGGTGGTTTAAGTAGCAAAAATTTAATTCTCACAGTTCAGAGACTGAAAAGTCTAAGATCAGGTGTTGGAAGGTTTGGTTTTTCTTGAGGCCTCTCCCCTTGGTTTGCAGGTGGCTGTCTTCTCAGTGTGTCCTCACATGGCCTTTCCTCTGTGCATGAGTTCTCTTGGAGTCTCTCCTCTTTTTATAAGAACACCAGTCCTATTGGATTTTGGTCCCAACCTTACGACCTCTTATAACTTTATTGCCCCCTTAATGACTTTATCTCCAAATACAGTCACATTGGGAGTTAGGGCTTCAACATATGGCTTTTGAGGGTGCATAATTCAGTGCCTAATAGGTGGGATTTTGATGGGGATGTTTTGTGGGGTGGGTGGTCAGTGATGTGATATGTGATATAATATGGCAGTCAAAGATCAGCCTCATTAACGAAGAATAATTGTAAGCTGTCATTAATAGCATTCTTTTTTTTCCTTTAGCTTTACTGAAGTATAATTGTAAATAAAATTGTAAGATATTTAAGTGTACATGATGATTTGATATACGTATATATTATGGTATATATTATGAAAAAATTCCCCCCATACGTCACCTCACATATTTACCATTTGTGTGTGTGTGAGAACATTTAAGTTCTACTCTCAGCAAATTTCAGCTGTACAATACAGTGTTATCAACTATAGTCACCATGAAATACAGATGGTCCTCCACTTAACCGTGGTTCGACTTATGATTTTTCAGCTTTACAATGGTGTGAAAGTGATATGCATTCAGAAGAAATGATATTTTGGATTTTGATCTTTTCTCTGGCTAATGATATTCAGTATAATACTCTCATGATGCTAGGCACTGGCAGCTAGCCACTGCTTTCAGTAAACCATACAGTCATGAAGGTAAATAACTATTCTGTACCCATACAACCATTCTGATTTTTACTTTCAGTATAGTATTCAGTAAATTACATGAGCTATTTAATACTTTATTATAAAATAGGATTTGTGTTCGATAATTTTGCCCAACTGTAGGCTACCACAAGTGTTCTGAGCACATTTAAGTTAGACTAGCCTAAACTATAATGTTTGTTAGGTTAGATGTATTAAATGTATTTTTGACAATGGTAGTTTCAACTTATGATGGGTTTATTGGGACCTAACGATGTAAGTCAAGGAAGATGCTCAGATATTATGCATCTTATAACTGAAAATTTGTACATTTTTACCAACCATTTCCTTTTCCTCCCACCCCTGGCAACCACTTTTCTACTCTCAGTTTCTAATTTTATTTTATTTTTTTGATTCCACATATAAATGATGCCATGCAGTATTTGCCTTCCTCTGTCTGGCTTATTTTACTTAGCATAATGCTCTCCAGATTCATCCGTGTTGCTGCACATTACAGAATTTTCTTCCTTTTTAAGGCTGAATAATATTTCATTATATACATACATACATATATATATATCTCACGTTTTCGTGATCCATTCATCTGTTGATGGCCACTTAGGTTGTTTTCATACCTTGGCTATTATGAATAATGCTACAGTCAACATGGGAGTTCAACTATCTCTTCAAGATAATGATTTCATTTCCTTGGAATTTATAGCCAGAAGTGTGATTGCTGGATTATATGGTACTTCTATTTTTAATTTCTTGAGAAATCTCCATAGTGGCTGTACCAGTTCACATTATCACCAACACTGTACAAGCTTTCTCTTGCCAGCTTGATATCTTGTCTTTTTGATAATAGCCACACTAACAGGTGTGAGGTGATATCTCATCGTTGGCTTTTTAGTTTAGTTTTGTTTTGGTAACAAGAGCCATTTTAATGGAGATTGTGAAGAGATTGGTCTTTGGAATAAGTTAATATTAGTTAAGAATGAGTGTAAAGTATTGTCTTTTTAATTCACTCTTGGAATTACCATCTTCATTATTCAACATTTATTTAATTTTTTCCAGTTTTACTGCATTATAATTGACATATAGCATTGAATTAGTTTCAGATATGTAACATAATGCTTAGATATATGTCTACACTGTGAAAGGATTACCACAATAAGTTTAGTTAATATCCATCACCTCACAGTTACAATTTTTTTGTGATGAGAACTTCTAAGATATACTCTCTTAGCAACTTGTAAATATATAATACAGTATCGTTAACTATAGTAATTATGCTATAGACTATATCTCCAGAACTTCTTTATTTTATAACTGGAAGTTTATACCTTTTGAACCCTTCATCCGCTTCCCCCACTGTCACCCCCTGTCTCTGGAAACCTCCAATCTGTTATCTGTTTCTATGAGTTCAGTTTTTATCACATTCCACATTTAAGTGAGATCATACAGTATTTGTCTTTCTTTGTCTGACTTACCTCACTTAGCATAATGCTCTCAAGTTCCATCAATATAGTCACAAATGGCAGAATTCCTTCTTTTTGTTTCTTGTTTTTTTTCAAAAAAAAACATTTTATTGAGGCATGATTGACATGCAATAAACTGTATACAACTTGGTGAGTTTGGGGATAAGTGTACACCCGTGAAATTAATATCAACACAATCTGTGCTATGAACTGTCCATCACCTCCAGAAGTTTCCCCCATCCTGTTCTTTATTATTATTATTATTATTAGTGGTAAAAACACTTAACCTAAGATCAACCATTTCAGAATATTTTCAAGTTTACAACACAGTGCTGTTAACTATAGTCATCATGCTGTAGATCTCTAGGGCTTAGTTGTCTTGCATAACTGACTCTCTGTACCTGGTGACCAACCCCTCCTGTGTCTCTCTCCCCCCAGCCCCTAGCAACTACCATCCCACTCTTTGCGTTTATGGGTTTGACGTTTGGGTCCCTCATACAAAACTTATCAGGTGGTAACTGTCCTTCTGTGTCTGACTTATTTCACTTAGCATAATGTCCTCAATGTCCACGTTGTCACAAATGACAGGTTTTCTTTTTTTTGTAAGGATGAATAATATTTCACTGTATGTATGGAACACATTTTTTCCTGTCCATTCATGCATCAAGACACTTAGATTGTTTCCACATCTTGGCTACTGTGAATACTACTGCAATGAACATAGGGGTGCAGCTATCTCTTCAAGATCCTGATTTCATTTTCTTTGAATAAGTACTCAGACGTGGGATTGCTGAATCATATGGTAGTTCTATTTTTAATTATTTGAAGAACCTCCATACTGTTTTCCATAGTGGCTGCACCAATTTACATTCCCACATACAGTGATCAAGCGTTCCCTTTTCTCCACATCCTTGCCAACACTTGTTATCTCTTGTCTTTTTGAAAATAGCTATTCTGACGGATGTGAGGTGATGCCTCAATGTGGTTTTCTTTTTTTCTAAAATTAATTTTTATTGGAGTATATTTGCTTTACAATGTTGTGTTAGTTTCTATTGTACAGCACAATGAATTAGCTATACATATACGTATATCCCCTCTTTTTTGGATTTCCTTCCTATTTAGGTCACCACAGTGCATTAAGTAGAGTTCCCTGTGCTATACAGTATGTTCTCATTAGTTGTCTATTTTACACATAGTATCAATAGTGTATATATGTCAATCTTCATCTCCCAATTCCTCCCACCACCACCCCTTCCCCCTTGGTATCCATACATTTGTTCTCTACATCTGTGTCTCTATTTCTGCTTTGCAAATAAGATCATCTATACCATTTTTCTAGATTCCACATATATGCGTTAATGTATGATATTTGTTTTTCTCTTTCTGACTTACTTCACTCTGTATGATGCTCTCTAGATCCATCCACATTTCTACAAATGAACCAATTTCATTCCTTTCATGGATGAGTAATATTCCATTGTATATATGTACCACATCTTCTTTATCCATTCCTCTGTTGATGGACATTTATAACTGAAAATTACTCCAGTGTATGTGTGTGCACATACATATCACATTTTCTTTCTCCATTCATCCCTAGATGAACACTTAGGTAGTTTCCATGTCATGGCTATTTTAAATAATGCTGCAGTGAACATGGAAGTGGAGATATCTCTGTGAGTAGTAACTTTGTTTCCTTTACATGGATATCCAGAAGTGGGATTGATGGATCACATGGTAGTTCTATTTTTAATTTTTTGAGGAAACTTCATACAGTTTTCCAGAGTGGCTGAACCAATGTACAACAGTGAACAGGGGTTCTCTTTTCTCTACGTTTTCACCAGTATTTGTTATCTCTTGTGATAGCTATTTTAACAGATGTGAGGTGATATTGCATTGTGCTTTTGATTTGCATTTTCCTAATGATTAGTGATGTTGAGCATTTTTTCATGTACCTGTTGGCAATCTGTATGTCTTCTTTGGAAAAATGTTTATTTGGGTCTTTTATTCATTTTTTAATTTGGTCATTTATTTTTTTTACTATTGATTTGTATATGTTCCTTATATATTTTGGATATTAACCCCTTATTGGATATGTGTTTTGCAAATATTTTCTCCTATTCCATAAGTTGCCTTTTCATTTGGTTGATGGTTTCCTTTACTGAGCAGAAGCTTTTTGGTTTGACGTAGTCCCACTTGTTTATTTTTGCCTCTTTGCTTTTGGCCAAATCCAAAAAAAATTCCTGCCGAGACTAATGTCAAAGAATTTACCCCATATGTTCTCTTGTAGGAGATTTACAGTTTCAGATCGTAATTCAAGTCTTCAATTTATTTTAAGTTTATTTTGATGTATGGTGTAATTTAGGGATCCAGTTTCATTCTTTTTCATGTGACAATCCAGGTTCCCAACACATTTATTGAAAAGACAACACTTTCTGCATTGTGTATTCTTGACTTCTTTGTCATAAATTAATTGACCATATATACCTTGGTTTATTTCTGGGTTCTCTATTCTGGTACATAAAGCTATACTGTTTTGATTACTGTAGCTTTGTAGTATAGTCTGAAGTCAGGGAGAGCAACACCTCCAGCTCTGTTCTTCTTTTGCAAGATTGCTTTGGCTATTTAGGGTCTTTTGTGTTTCCATACAAATTTTAGAATTATTCCTAGTCCTGTGAAAAATGCCATTGATATTCCTAGTTCTGTGAAAAATGCCATTTAATAAGGATTGCATTGAATCTGTAGATTGCCTTGAGTAATATCATCATTTTAACAATATTAACCCTTCCAATCCATGAACAAAGTATATCTTTCCATCTGTTTTTTGTCCTCTTCAATTTCCTTCACCACTGTCTTACAGTTTTCCTTTTACCTTTTAAAATAGATTTATTCCTAGGTATTTTATTCTTTTTGATGAAATGGTAAATGAAATTGTTTTCTTAGTTTCTCTTTCTGATGGTTCATTGTTAGTGTATAGAAATGCAACAGATTTCTGTATATTAATTTTCTATGTAGCATTTTTACCAAATTCATTGATGAGCTCTAGTAGTTTTTTGGTGGTGTCTTTAGGATTTTCTATGTATAGTATCATGTCATCTGCAAACAGTGACAGTTTTAATTCTTCCTTTCCAATTTGGACACCTTTTATTTCTTTTTCTTGCCTAATTGCTCTAACTAGGACTTCCAACCCTATATTGAATAAAAGTGGTGAAAATGGGCATCCATCTGTTCCTGATTCTAAAGCTTGCAGCTTTTTACTGTTTAACATAAGGTTAGCTGTGGGCTTGTCATATATGGCCATTTTTATGTTGAGAAAGATTCCACTATACCCACTTTGTTGAGAATTTTTATCATAAATGGATGTTGAATTTTGTCCAAAGCTTTTTCTGCATCTGTTGAGATGACCATATGATTTTTATTCTTCATTTGTTAATGTGGTGTATCACATTCATTGATTTGCAGATATTGAACCATCCTTGCATCCTTGGGATAAGTCCCACTTGATCATGGTGTATGATCTTTTTAATGTATTGTTGAATTTGGTTTGCTAGTATTTTGTTGATGATTTTTGCATCTTTGTTCATTTTTGTTGGCCTGTAATTTTCTTTTTTGTGATATCTTTGGGTTTGATATCAAGGTGATGCTGGCCTTGTAGAATGGGTTTGGAAGTGTTCCTTCCTCTGCAGGTTTTTGGAATAGTTTGAGAAGGATAGGTGTCAACCCTCCTCTAAATGCTTGGTAGAATTCATCATCTGGTCATGGACTTTTGTTTGCTGGGAGTTTTTAATTACTAATTCAATTTCATTACTAGTAATTTGTCTGTTCATGTTTTCTATTTCTTCCTGGTTCCATCTTGGGAGATTGTACATTTCTAGGAGTTTGTCCGTTTCTTCTAGCTTGTCCCTTTTAGTGGAGTATAATTGCTTGTAGTAATCTCTTATGATTCTTTGTATTTCTGTGATATCAGTTGTAACTTCTCCAGTTTCATTTCTGATTTTATTGATTTGGGCCCTCTCTCTTTTTATCTTGATGAGTCTGGCTAAAGGCTTATCAATTTTGTTTATCCTTTCAAAGAATCAGCTTTTAGTTTTATTGATCTTTTCTATTTTTTTTTCAGTCTCCATTTCATTCATTTTTGCTCTGACCTTTATGATTTCTTTTCTTCTACTAACTTTGGGGTTTTTTCCTTCTTTTCTAGTTCCTTTAGGTGTAAGGTTATGTTGTTTATTTGAGATTTTTTTCATTTCCTGAAGTAGGCTTGTATCTCTCTAAACTTTCCTCTTAGAACTGTTTTTGCTTCATCACGTAGATTTTGGATCATTGTGTTTTCATTTTCATTTGTCTCTAAGTATTTTTTTATTTCTTCAGTGATCCATTGATTGTTTAGTAGCATATTGTTTAGTCTCCATGTGTTTGTGTTTTTTTGCAGTTTTTTTCTTTAAGTGATTCCTAGTCTCACAGTGTTGTGGTCAGAAAAGGTGCTTAATATGATTTCAATTTTCTTAAATTTACTGAGACTTGTTTTGTGGCCTAATGTGTGATCTATCCTGGAAAATGTTCCATGTGCACTTGTATGTGTATTCTGCTGTATATATATATCTCCATTGGTCTGATGTGTCATTTAAGGCCATTTTCTTATTGATTTTTTGTCTGGATGATCTGTTCATTGATGTAAGTGGATGTTAAAGTCCCCTATTATTATTGTGTTACTGCCAGTTTCTCACTTTATATCTGTTAATATTTGATTTATGTATTTAGGTGCTCCTATGTTGACTGCATATATTTAAAATCCATGTATCTTCTTAGATTGATCTCTTGGTCATTATGTAGTATCCTTCTTGTCTCTTGTTACAGTCTTTGATATAAAGTCTATTTTGTCTGGTATAATTATTGCTACCCCAACTTTCTTTTGATTTCCATTTGCATGGAATACCTTTTCCCATCCTGCCGTTTCTCTCTATATGTGTCTTTAGATCTGAAGTTAGTCTCTTGTAGGCAGAATATATGTGCATCTTCTTTTTGTAACTATTCAGCCACACTATGTCTTTTGATTGGAGCATTTAGTCCATTTACAGTTAAAGTAATTACAGATAGGTATGTACTTATTGCCATTTTGTTCATTGTTTTAGGGTTGTTTTTGTAGTTCTTCTTTGTTCCTCTCTTCTTTTTTTCTCTTCCCTTGAGATTTGATGACTATTGTTAGTGTTACATTTGGATTCCTTTCTCATTTTTATGTGTGTAAATATTATAGATTTTTGGTTTGTGGCTACCATGAGTTTTATATATAGCTATCTATCTATCTGCTTATATATGTGATTATTTTAAGTTGCTGATCTCTTAATTTCAAGTGCATTTTAATAACCCTGCATTTTTACTCCCCTTCTCCCATGATTACTGTTTTTAACATCATATTTTACATCTTTTTGTTTTGTGTATCCCTTAACTACTTATTACAGTTATAGGTGATTTTACTACCTCTGTATTTTAACCTTCCTACTAGCGCTGTACATGGTTGATTTACTACCTTTGCTGTATATTTGCCTTTACCAATAAGATTTTTTCTCTTATAAAATTTTCCTGTTTCTCGTCATCACCTTTTTCTTTTACTCTTAGACAAGTCCCTTTAACATTTCTTATAAAGCTGTTTTGGTGGTGCTGAACTGTTTTAGCTTTTGCTTGCCTATAAAACTTCTGATCTCTCATCAATTCTGAATGAAAGTCTTGCTGGGTAGAATATTCTTGGTTGTAGGTTTTTCCCTTTCATCACTTTAAATGTATTGTGCCACTCTCTTCTGGCCTGCAGGGTTTGTGCTAAAATGTCAGCTCATTGCCATATGGGAGTTCCCTTGTACATAACTTGTTGCTTTTCCCTTGCTGTTTTTAATATCTTATCTTTAACTTTTGCCATTCTAATTACAATGTGTCTTGGTGTGGTCCTCTTTGGGTAGATCCTTTTTGGGACTCTCTGTGCTTCCTGGACTTAGATGTCTGTTTCCTTTCCCAGGTTAGGGTAGTTTTCAGCTATTATGTTTCAAATATGTGCTCTGCCCCTTACTCTCTCTCTTCACCTCTGGGATCCTTATAATGCAAATGTTAGTATGCTTGATGTTGTCTCAGAGGTCTCTTAAACTGTCCTTATTTCTTTTTATTCTTGTTTCTTTTTTCAATTCAGCTTCAATGATTTCCATTACTCTGTCTTCCAGCTTTCTGATCCATACTTCTATATCTTCTAATCTACTGTTGATTCCTTCTAGTGTATTTTTAATTTCAGTTTTTGTATTCTTCAGCTCTATTTGGCTCTTCATTATATCTTCTAACTATTTGTTAAACTTCTCACTGTGTTCATCCATTCTTCTTCCAAGTTCTCTGATCACCTTTATGATCATTACCTTGAACTCTTTATCAGGTAGTTTGCCTATCTCTGTTTCACTTAGTTCTTCTTCTTGGGTTTTATCTTGTTCCCTTGTTTGGAACATGTTCCTCTGTCATCTCATTTTGCCTAATTTGCTGGTTTTCTTCCTATGTATCTGGTAGGTCAGTTATGTTTTCTGACCTTAGAGAAGTGGCCTTTTGTAGGATATGTCCTATATGTCCCAGCAGCACATTCGACTCTGGTCACCAGAGATATATGCTCTAGGGGTAGCCCCCATGTGGGCTGTGTGGGTGCTTCTGTTGTGATGGACTGACTACTGTGGGTGGTCTGGTAGACGTGGCTGGCCCAGGTCCAGTTGGTTGTCAGGCCCTGCCTTGTGCGGCGGCTGCCAGTTGCTGGTTGGCAGGGCTAGGTCATGAGGCAGCTGGCTGCAGAACCCCAGGGGCTCCTAGGGCTAATGCTGGCTCTCTGCTGGGCAGAGCTGGCTCCTGGGGTGGTTATTTGCAGGGCCTGGGTTCCCAGATCTAGTGTCAGCCTGCTGGTTGCTGGGGTTAGCTAGTGTCAGCCTGCTGGTTGGTGGGGTTAGTTCCAGACATGGCTGGCTGTGGGTTCTCAGGTGTCCCAAAGCTGGTGTTGGCCCACTGGTGAGTATTTCTAAGTGTTATGGTGGCTGGCTAAGAAGACCAATGTGTTTCAGAGCTGGTGTTTGTTGGTGGATGGCTCTAAGTCCCAGCGCCTCTGGATGTAGGGTCCTAGGGGTCCCAAAGCTGGTGTCAGCCCATCAGTGTGTGGGACTGGATCCTGGGGCTGCTGGTTCAGAGGCCCAAGGTGTCCCAGAGCTGGTGTTGGCCTGCTGGTAGGCAGGGCTGGGGTCCGAGGGGTCCCAGGGCTGATGCCAGCCTGCTAGTGTGTTGGCTGTGTCCTGACAAGGCAGGCTGCAGAGCTGCAGGGCATCATGGGGCTGGTGTCCACCCACTGGTAAGGAAAGCTGGTAGGTGGGACAGATCCCAGGGTGGCTGGCGGAGGGACCCAAGGTGTCTCAGTGCTACTGTTGGCCTGCTGGTTGGTGTGGCTGGTCCCAGGGCTAGTGCTAGCCCTGGGACCAGCCAGGGCTAGAGCATGAGCTCCCTTTGGTGGGTGGGGCTGAGGCCCAGGAGGTCCCAGGGCTAATGCTACCTCACTGGTATATGGAGCCAGGTCCCAGGTTCTCTGGCTGCAGGGCCCTGGGTGTCCTGGAGTTGGTGTGTCAGCCTGCTGGTGGGCGGGGCTGGAGCCAAGGGGTTCCTGAGGCTGGTATTTGCACACTGGGGGGTGAGACTGGTTCTGAGGCTAGAGCTGGATCACTGGGGGTCAGAGCTGGGTCCCAGTGTCTCTGGCTGCAGGACTCTGGCTATCCTGGGGCTAGTGCCTGCGCACCAGTATGTGGGGTCAGGTCCTGGGCCCTTTGGTGAAAAGGACTGTGTCCTAGGGTGACTGTGGGCTCAGGAGGTCTTAAGACAGCCTGCTGACTGGTGGGTGGGGCTGTGTCCTTGCCCAGACAGCTACTTGGCCTGAGGTGTCCCAGTACTGGTGCCAATAGGCTGGTGGGCGGAGCTGGGTCCAGGTGCTAATAACTAAAGGGAGGTTTCCAAAATGATGCTTGGCAACACCAGTGTCCAAGTGATAGAATGAGCTCCCCATAATGGTTGCCACCAGTATCTGTGTCCCCAGCATGAGCTCCAGTTTCTCCTTCCTCTCCAGGAGACTCTCTAAGAGCAGCAGGTGGGTCTGACCCATGCTCCTTTCAAATTACTGCTTCTACCCTGGGTCTTGGAGTGTGTGAAATTTTGTTTGTGCTCTTTAAGAGTGGAGGCTCTATTTCCCACAGCCCTCTGGGTCTCCCAAAAGTAAGCTCCACTGGCTTTCAAAGCCAAACAGTCTTCAGGCTTGTCTTCACAGTGTAGGACCCCCAAGTTTGGGAGCTCGATGTGGGGCTCAGACCCATTGCTCCTTGAGGAGAACGTCTGCAATTTTAATTATCCTCCCATTTGTGGGTCACTCACCCTGGGGTACGGTTCTTGACTATACCACGACTTGTTTATATCTTTAGTTATAGAAGATTTTTTCTGCTAGATCCTTGTCTTTCTCATCAATAGTTGCTCTATAAATAGCTGTAATTTTGGTGTGCCCATGATAGGAGGTGAACTCAGGGTCTTCCCACTCTGCCATCTTGGCCTGGGCCTCTCTTTATAGTTATTTTTAATACTTTTGTCTTTTAATCTTTATACTAGAGTTATAAGTGATTTACCCAGCCACATTATATGATAATATTTTGAATTTAACTATATATTTATCTTTACCAGTGAGTTTTTTACTTTCATATATTTTCCTGTTACTAAATAGCATCCTTTTGTCTCAGCTTGAAGAATTCCCTTTAACGTTTCTTGTAAAGCCAGATTAATTGTGATGAACTCCTTCAGCTTTTGTTTGTCTGGAAAATTCTTTATTTCTCCTTCAATTCTGAAGGATAACTTTGCCAGGTAGAGTATTCTTGGTTGACAGGTTTTTTTTTTTCTTTCAGCACGTTGAATATATCATTCCACTCTCTTCTGGCCTACAAAGTTTCTGCTGAAAAATCTCATAGTCTTATAGGGGTTCCCTTGTACATAACAAGTTGCTTTTCTCTTGCTGCTTTTAAGATTCTCTTCTTGTCTATAATTTTGACAATTATAATGTTTCTTAGTCTGTGTCTCTTTAAATTTACCGTATTTGGTTCTCTCTGGGCTTCCTAGATCTGGATATCTGTTTCTTTCCCCAGGTTATGGAAGTTTTCAGTCATTAATTTTTTTAATAAGTTTTCTGCTCTTTCTCTCTCACTTCTCCTTCTGACACTCCTATATTATATACATTGGTCCACTTGATAGTGTCCCATAAGTCCCTTAAGTTGTCTTTACTCTTTTTCATTTTTTCTTTTTTTTTTTTTTTGGCTCCTCTGATTGGATGACTGCCCTGTCTTTGAGTTCACTGATCCTTTATTCTTGTTTTATCTAGTTTGCTATTGAAACCCTCTATTGAATTTTTAGACTCAGTTATTGTATTTTTCAGCTCTGTGACTTGTTTGGTACGTTTTTATATTTTCTCTTTGTTGAAATTCTCATTTTGTTTGTACATTGCTCTCATCTCCTCAGTGAGCATATTTATATCATTATTTTGAACTATCAGATAAATCCCTTATCTCCATTTCATTAAGATCTGTTTCTCTGTGTTGTTCTCCTCACATTAGATAAATCAGCCACTTTTCCCAGTCTTGACAATGTGGTCTGTGTAGGAGACGAACCTCATAAATCAGCCCAGCCCAGGCTTCTGGTTGTCTCTCAAACCTTTGGGGTTTCCAAGCTGCTTTCTTTGTTCTTAGTGGCTCCCAGTAGGTGAGAGTGTGCCAAGACCCATCAGTGTCCCAAAGGAGAGGATTATATTTGGCATCTAGATGCAGGTTATTGGAAGCTGGACCCTCAGGCAACAACTGGGAAAGTATGTAGGTAAGCCCCTTCCAGGGAGAAACTGGGAGATAGTCATTTTTGCCTGTTCACTCTGTATGGGCCTGGGGTTTTAGCCATGATGGGGAGGGAAAGGGGTTGTGCTCCTATACGCATTAAGAATTGCTTCTTTGTTTGCTGCATTTGTTTGGGACTCATGAATGCCATCCTCATTGGCTTATCAGAGCCAGGAGAGCCAGAGGCCTGTCCCTCAGGCAGCAGCCATGAAAGCTGGGGTGTCAGATGTGTATATTAGATCCTTTCATGGAGATACTTGTGACTTGGAGTGGCCTACAGGGAGAAAATGGAAGAAGTGTCCATCATCTTCCCTAGTCTCCAGGAACAATAGTTGTCAGCCCCTAAATGCATGCTAAATTAAAAGCCTGACCCTCAGGCAGCAGCTTTTAAAGTATACAGATATACTCCTTTCCGGGAAAGACTAGGAGATGGGCATTTTTGCCTTTTCCCTTTGCCCTGAGCCCTTGAAGGGGGGGTAGCCATTTAAGAACTCTGTTTTTGTGGGATTCATGAGTGGATGTTCCAGTGGCTGTCAGAGCCAGGCAATCCAGGGATCCATCCCTCAGATGGCAGCACAACAGCTGGGGTGCAGACATGTTTAGAAGCTCCTTCCAGGGAGATACTAGTGATTTGTAGCCAGCTACAGGAAGACAGTGAGGGAGGTGTCCAGTGATTTCTGTGGTCTTCATGGATGATCACAGGTAGCCCCTAGATGTGTGCTAAGTTCGAAGCTTAACCCTCAGGTAGCAGCTTTCAAAGTGTACAGATGGACCTCTTTCAGGTAAAAACTGGGAGATGAGCTAGTTGTCTGCTCCCTCTGCATTGAGCCCTGGGGAGATAGCCATAGTGAGTGTTTGTACCAGTTAACAACTGCTTCTTTGTTTGCTATAGTCTTGTGGGTCTCATGGACACAAGCTTCATTGACTTTCAGAGCTAGGTGTTTTGGGGTCCTGTCCCTCAGGTGGGAGTCTTAAAAGCTGGGGTGCTAAATATAGGGTGAAAACCCTTCCATCCTCAGGAAGAAGCTGGGAGTTTGGAGTTCCCTCTCACTTATATGGTGCTGTGCTCGGAGTAGGGTTTATGGTAAAAGCGTGTCTCAGCCTTTCCTACGCATTTCACTGTGGGTGTTTTCTCATTTGCCCAATGTGGAGGAGTCACTCCAATAGTTCCTGGATCTCTTTCAGAGGTAATTACTCTGTAGCTGTACATTCAGTGTGTCTGTGGGAGGGGGAGAGTTGAGCAACCTCCCATTTCACTATCTTGGTCAACCCCCACTAATAGCATTTTATAGGCTGCCTACACTTGTTGCATAGGGTAAGTATGTGGAGAAAAGCTATGGAGATTATGTGTTGCCTTGAATATCTAACAATATTGTATGAACCTTTGCGAAAGTTTGACAACAAATTATTTTACCACCATCATCAGAATGTCAACCTCTTTCATCAAAATGAGACATTTCGTTAAAAGTAGATGTCATTGTTCTAATTCTAAACTTATACAAGCTGATTATTCTGATCATATATCCTTTTGACTTTTCTGCTTTTCTATATCTATTGATTAGCTTTCAACTAATAAGTAAGATAGTTTCTTGATCCGAAGAAAAAGTGAAATACTGAAAAGTGAAACACTAAACTGAAACACTGCATTACAGAGTAATGCCAGAGCATGCTAAGGTAACTGATGACTTCAGAATCTCAGCGGATTAATACAATAAAGTGTATTTCTTGTTTTTGTAAAATCAGATTTAGGTTAGCCAACTACCCAAGGCAACTGTTTTCTGTGCAGTGACTCAGAGATCCAGGCTTATTTCATCTTGTGGTTCTACCATTATGATCACAGCCAAAGAAGAAAAGAAACCATGCAGAGCATACACCTGCTCTTAAATGCCCCAGCCCTGAAGTGACACACATAATTTCCAGCCAAATTTTATTGATTAAAATCGATTACAAGATGCTACCTAACTGTAAGAGGATTGAGAAATGGAATGTTCCTTCATGGTCAGAAAGGATGGTCAGAAAGACATAAGTAAGCACTAGATGTTTCTGCCACATTTAGTTTTTCCAGATAGTAATATGTAGGAGAGAGTAAACTTGGGAGAAGCATGTGTGATGGGAAAAAAGATTAGAAACATTATTTAATTTTAAAAATGTAATGCAAGTTCTTAAAACTTTAGCTCTCCTATTTTTACACAATGAACACTGAAAAAAGTACTTCAACACTTATCTTGTTTTCCAGTTAAATACCATGATTGTGTATGTGTGTGCAATACCTAACTCTGTTCAAACATGTATGGTCTTACATCAGAGAGCTGTTACAAAACAACCTCAATAATTACAAGTTTAAAAATTCCTCATTGTTGAAAATTACAAGCCCAAGGACCTATAATTCACAGAAGTCTTGTTTTATTATTCACTTGATATATTTTATTAAATTTTAAAGAAATTAGAAAATTCTTTGTAGGGCCACTGAGATAATTATTTCATCATAAATGTAGATGAAATTCATAGGTAATATGGTAACCTAAAATTAAGTATCATTATCACATTTATGTGAAGAATAATTTCCATGGTTTTTAAGCATTGACTTAAGTTCTTCCAGTATTGATACCATTTTAAAGGAGAATGTAAACTATTGGTAAGTTTCACTTTTGGAGTGTAAAATGAGGGGGGGAAAATTGAGAAGACCAAACTTCTTGATTGCTACAAAGTTTTCCTAATTGTCCTTCACTTCTCCTGATATTTTTTCTAAAATGAGGGGGAAAGGAACTATGTAAGCCTTGAATCCCAGCTCTTGTGCTCTCTCTTAGTAGCTGACTGCTCCTGGTTTTCCTCCCTGGACACATTTTCACAGTCTCTTTACTGGTACCTCCTCCTTTGGTTGATATCAAAGGTTGAGTGCTTCTGTGTTTCTTTTCCTCTCTTTGTCCATTCTCTGTCTGCGTCAGCCCATAAAGTTCCTTGGTGCCAAGTGCCATCTATACACTGATATAGCTCACAATTATATCTCTAGTCCTGACCCTTTTACTTAAACTCCATATTTATATCCAGCTGCCTACTTGGTATCTCCACTTAGATGTCTAGCAGACATCTCAAACTTAGCATGTGAAAAATGGATTTATTTATTCTCCAGTTTTCCCTACCTTCTCTATATATCCTGTTGCATAGGGCAAGAAACCTAGGGGACATATTCTGTTTCTTTTTTTCCTTTAGGGCTACCCCCTACATCCATCTCATTGGCAAGTCTTGTGGACTCTTCTGCCAAACTATGTCCTGAATCCAACCACTTCTCTACTTCTCTACTGCCACCCAGCAGCCCAAGTCATATTAATTCTCATCTGATTACTGCAATAACCTAACTTTTCTCTCTGCTTTCACTCTGAAAACCCACTTCTACGCAGCAGCCCAAGTGAATAGGGCAAAGGAACCAAATCACATCAGTCCCCTCCTAAGGTCCTCCAGTGATTTTCCAAGCACTTAGACTAAAAGCTTTCACCAAAGCCTTCATGGCCCTTCATGACCTTGCCTTTCAATACTCCTAACCTCATGTATGTCTCATGTTCCTCCTGACTGTACTCTAGCAACTTTTCCCTTTTGTCTGTACTTTGATCATGCTGATGCTGTTTGCACCTCAGGACTTTTGCACTGGTTGTTTCCAGTGTCTGGGCTACTTCTTTCTCAGATCATCATACACTCAGCATCCAGGCTTTGTGCCAAAGTTCAGCCCCTGAGAGATGTCTTCCTTGACATTTCTGCCATTATCATGTAATCTTTTCCATTGTCCTTAGTAGAGGAGCACAAGATGACACAAAACATTTGTCTAAAAATCATCTAGCAACTAAAATGAACAAGCCAGAAAACAGGGGCACTACAATTATTGACTATAAAGTTTTACTCTTAAAAGGCATTCAGTGCATACTCAGTATTCATAGGCTAATACAGGAAATGAAGACCAAACTCTAATGGAAAGAAAAGGCACTAAGATAATGGGAGATACAGTTAAGGAATTCTAGATCCCAGAAGTATAAAGAAGCCAATAAGTGTAATCAAATAAGCATTTTAAAGAGTCTTTTGGGCTGTGTTTAAAATGAGTCCACTGCAATAATTCATGTAGATTAGGGTAATAAGAACAAAGAAGAGTACACCACTGACACCTATTTCAGAAAAAGGATGGAAAGGTCTTGATGTTGAAGAGATAGAGGATAAAGAGAAAGTATATGATTCTCTTGAGTAGAATGCAGGGGCTCAGGTATGCTAGAAGACAGGGGATCTACTTACTGCAGTGAAGAAGTTAGGAGAGAACTTACACAGAAAAAAAATTTTTGCTTTTTGAGTTTTTACTATTTCTCTTTAGGTTTGGGCCAGAAATATAGTAATAGTCTATGGCCAACAAGGGATAAAGCTAGAATTGGAGTGAGACATCAAGAGTGGAAATATAAATTTGGTACTTATCCCCATACACAGGGTCATTTTAACAAGGCATATGCATTCAATACATTTTATTGGATGCCTCCAGAGGCAGAGTGTGGAGAGCTGAGGCAGAGTTAGAGCCTCTCAAAGAGTTTGCAAGGACAGTCCACGAGCCAACAAGTTATCTCCTATATTAAGGGTCAACAAACTCAGCCAGTGGGCTAATTCCAGTCTACCACCTATTTTTGTATAGCTGGTGAGATAACAATTTTACATTTTTTTAAATGATTGAAAAAAAATCAAAAGAAGAGTAATATATCATGACATGTGAAAACTGAAATTCACATTTAAGTGTCTGTACATAAAATTTTATTGCAATTTAGTTACAGCCATTTGTTTACATACTGTCTTATGGCTGCTTTTGTGCTTCAATAGTACAAGGTTGAGTAGTTGTGACTGACACATGTGGCTTGTAAAGCCTAAAATATTTACTCTCTGGCCCTTTACAGGAAAAGTCTGATAACCTCTCTTCTCCAAAACAGACCTAGTGAAGAAGGCTTGTGGCTGAGTTTTATAACTAAACTAGGAGGGAGAAAGGGAGCCAGTAGAAGAGAATTAAATTCAAGTTGGATGTGCACCCAGACAGCATGCTGCCATGGAAGCTGAGGTTATAAAGCCCAAGGAGGAGTGAGTTGGTTAGGCCATTAGAGAACTTCAGAAC
The DNA here is from genome assembly GCF_028564815.1 of Eubalaena glacialis. NCBI lineage: Eukaryota > Metazoa > Chordata > Mammalia > Artiodactyla > Balaenidae > Eubalaena > Eubalaena glacialis. The sequence goes on from NC_083732.1 coordinate 59,359,267, forward strand.
ATCACCAAAGGACCACTGCTGAGCTTCTTAAAGGGGGATATGCATTTCTCCAAGTATAAGTGACTATGTGCCAAGGAGTATGTGAAGCCACAGGACCAAATAAGCGTGAAACATCTTCTTGGAACATGATTTCACTCCAGGTTTTTGGGGGGATGCTGAAGGCTGGGGGAATAGTTTTATATTTAAAAACAGCCATTTTACTGAGTAGAAGGCACAATTTGCATGACTTTTGTATTAAAAATTTTTTGTTGCATGAATAATTTTTATATTAAAATTAGGATGCTAAAGACACTTCAAATTTGAAGTAAGCCTGCTTCAGGTTAAAATCCTGGAGTTGTAAATTCACTTTTCTCTGTCTTTAAGGGCACTGTAGTGGGAAGGTTTGAAAAATACTTCATGGAATACACAAAGAGTATTTCTGAGAGAAGACATTGTCACCATCTAGGACTTTAAATTGACCTGGGAATCAAAAAGGTTATAACTCCTAAAGATTATAACTCCCCTGTCAACTCCAACCTATTGGTAGTGTTTCCTTGGAACACCTTTATTGGGAGAGATTCTGAGACTTGTGTTTAGTTCAGCAGTGATTAGCAATGTGTTCTAATGCTGGGGGAGGTAGTGCATGGCAGTTTGCTTTAATGATTCCTCATAGATTAATATGAGAATCTATCTGAGTCTTTGACATATTTTTCAGACTGTTTAACCTCTTAATCAGATTTAATATGTTTACCATCTACTTTCAAAGTTGCCCTTACATCTCTGCCTTCATGATTCAAGGGGTATCAACAAATATGGAGAGCATGTCCAAGTTAACCATAAAGGAATCCTTGAAAATTTTACAATAATGATCATCCCAGTCCATTCAGTCTTTTCATAATCCCCACAAAATACATAAACAAGAAGAAAATTAAAAGAGCACTGTATTCCACATGAACATTTTTAATATTTTATTCTACAAGGGTAGGATGATATTTAAATGAGAATAGAACAAATACATTAATAGAAAAATAAATGGTAGAAACATAAATGAAAAGTTGAAGTCAGTGAAGCTGGGGCAAGAATATTTAGGATAATAATGGAACAGTTCAGAAGAGAGACAAAGAGAACCAAACAGGTTTAAGACAAAGAAGGTGAAGAGGTAAGGAGAAATTCAAGAGATGCTTCTGAGGTAGACTCACTAGAATCTAGTAACAGATTAGATGTATGGAACAATGGTAGTAAATGATGAATACAGGGTCTTAGCTTAACCAACTAGGTAGGTAAAAATATTAATTACTAAATGGAGAAGGCAGGAAGAGGAATTGTTTGGGGGGCAAACAAGTGATTATGCTGTAGCATCACAGAGAACTACATTACTGAGGGCCCCTGGTTTCCAAGCAAGTTTGGGCAATGGCAGATGCTGGTCAAGACTGGAATTTGGCAGTAGGGAGAAGCCAGAGTATTTCTTCCTCTCTCATTTTGCCTTTGGCAGCATTTCTCCTGGCTACTGGAATCTTTTCCGAGATTTCACCTCCTGCTATACAAGCTTTCTGTCTTTGGTTCCAGCTTCCTCAGTGGCCCTACCTCTAGCCTCAGCTATGATTCTAGCTCTAGCTGGGTGGCCTTGCCTTCTGGATTCTGGAAACTCCACCTCTTCCTGTTACCCCTCTTGGTAGTGGCTTTCTGCTGTTGCTAATCTCCTGGTTGTCTTGCCATCCCAATTTTAGCTTCTCATCTCATTCATCCCCTGTATAACCAATTCCCAATTAAGTTAAATTTCCTGTTTGAAATACCTAGACTGGTTTTTCCCTTGACTGGACCCTGACTGATACAGTAATAAATACAGTTTTAGACACACTGAGCCTAAGTATGGGGCCCCCTGATCAAGATATTTAGTAGAGGCTTGGAAATAGTTAACAAAGACCTGGAGACAGAGAGACAGGCTTATAAGTCAAAAACTACAGTTGGTAGTTGAAGCCATAAGGTTAGATTTCCCAGGTGGAGTGAGGAGATGGAAAGATGAAACCCAAAGTGTTAAGCAGTGGGCTTACCCCAAAATATCAATATTTTTTATTTAAGTCAAGAAAGAACTTGAAGACTGAAAAGGAGTAGCTGGAGAAGTAGAAACCCAGGTTAGGAATGTCACAGAAGCCAAATGAGAAACAAAATTCCTCAAGGAAAGGTCCCAGTGGAGTCAAACTTGGTGGAAATAGCAGATAGAACACATTAAAGGATTGAGGCAAATATTTTCCTTTCTGTTTAGCAAAGGAAGTGTATTGCTACGTTTGTCAGAACAATTAACTTAAATGAGTTAAGATAAATGAGAATAGGAGGAAGCTGAAGACATCAATGAATGTAAGCTACTTTTTCAGGATACTGGATTATAAAGACCTTGAAAGAAAGAATACCTTAAGTTGGAAGGAGAGGAAGGGCTGAAGCCATCAAAGGAGTGGATACTGAAGATCTCACAAAAGAGGGGGTGGGATCAAGAGTAGAAATGGAATGGTTATCCCTTTGGAAAGAAGAGGGACGATAATATGGTTGGTCAACATGTACAAGGTTACTAATTCTGCTCTTTCTAACATGGTGTTATCAAGTGTATCCACCATGCACAAATTTCTCTAAAATGAACAGAAGTATCATTCTCTCCTACTCACAGCTCCCCTCTAAAGCAAAAAAAGATGTTGAAAGAATCACACATCACCTTTATATATAAATTACACACTTGAGGCTGAGTGTTAACTCTTCTCCAAATGTCTCTAGCAAGACATGAAAATTTCATGTTTACAGTGACTGATATTAGCATCTTGAAAAAGAACAAAGACATATTCATAAAATTGGCTTTTTCTAAGTGCTAATCTGTCAAACGTTTTTTTCTCTTGTGACGGGGACATTTATGATTTACTCTTCTAGCAACTTTCAATTATGCCATACAGTATTATTAACTACAGTCACCATGCTGTACATTACATCCCCAAGACTTATTTTATAACTAGAAGTTTGTTCTTTTGACCCCCTTCACCCACTTCACCCACCCCCACTTAAGGTTTTTTATTGAAGTATAGTTGATGCACAATATTATACAAGTTACAGGTGTACAATATAGTGATTCACAACTTTTAAAGGTTATACTCCATTTATAGTTATTATAAAATATTGGCAATATTGCCTGTGTTGTACAATATATCCTGGTAGCTTATTTTATACATAACAGTTTTTACCTCTTAATCTCCCACCCCTATTATGCCCCTTCTCTCTTCCCTCTCCCCACTGTAACCACTAGTTTGTTCTCTATATCTGTAAGTCTGCTTCTTTTTTGTTATGTTCACTAGTTTGTTGTTGTATTTTTTAGATTCCACATGTAAATTATATCATACAGTATTCATCTTTGTCTGACTTAGTTCACTTAGTATAATACCCTCCAAGTCCATCCATGTTGCTACAAATAGCAAAATTTTCATTCTTTTTTATGGCTAAGTAATATTGCATTGTAGATATATATGTACCACATCTTCTTTATCCACTCATCTGTTGATGGACACTTAAGTTGCTTCCATATCTTGGTAATTATAAATAATGCTGCAATGAACATTAGGGTGCATGTATCTTTTTGAATTAGTGGGGGTTTTTTTCAGGTATATATCCAGGAGTGGAATTGCTGGGTGATATGGTAGCTCTATTTTTAGTTTTTTGAGAAACGTCTATACTGGCTGTACCAATTTACATTCCCACAAACAGTGCACGAGGGTTCCCTTTTCTCCACATCCTTGCCAACATTTATTTGTATTCTTTTTGATGATAGCCATTCTGACAGGTGTGAGGTGATATCTCATTGTGCTTTTGATTTGCATTTCCTTGGTGATTAGTGACCTTGAGCATCATCTTTTTATGTGCCTGTTGGCCATCTGCATTTCCTCTTTGGAAAAATGTCTATTCAAGTCTTCTGCTCATTTTTAAAATTGGGTTGTTTGTTTTTATGATGTTGAGTTGTATGAGTTATTTATATATGTTGGATATTAACCCTTTATCAGTCATATAATTTGCAAATATTTTCTCCTCTTCAGTAGGTCGTCTTTTCATTTTGTCAGTGGTTTCCTTTGCTATGCAAAAGCTTTTAAGTTTAATTAGGTCCCATTTGTTTAATTTGCTTTTATTTCCTTTGCTTTAGGAGACAGATCCAAAAAAACATTGCTGTAATTTATGTCAAAGAGCATTCTGCCTATGTTTTCCTCTAAGAGTTTTATGGTTTCTGGTCTTAAGTTTAGTTCCTTAATCCAGTTTTAAAAGTTTTTGTATATGGTGTTAGAGAATGTTCTAATTTCATTCTTTTACATGTAGCTGTCCAGTTTTCCCAGCACCACTTATTGAAGAGGCTGTCTTTTCTCCATTGTATATTCTTGCCTCCTTTGTTGTAGATTGACCATAAGTGTGTGGGTTTGTTTCTGAGCTCTCTATTCTGTTCCATTGATCTTTGTGTCTGTTTTTGTGCCAGTATCATACTCTTTTGATTACTGTAGCTTTGTAGTATAGTCTGAAGTCAGAGGGTGTGATTCCTCCAGCTCTGTTCTTCTTTCTCAAGATTGTTCTGCCTATTTGGGGTCTTTTGTGTTTCCATAAAAATTTTAAAATTTGTTCTAGTTCTGTGAAAAATGCCATTGGTATTTTGATAGGGATTGGAAATGAAGAAGTAAAACGGTTATTATTTGCAGATGACATGATACTATACATAAAAAATCCTAAAGATGCCACCAAAAAACTACTAGAGCTCATCAATGAATTCAGTAAAGTTTCAGGATACAAAATTTATATACAGAAATCTATTGCATTTCTGTACAGTAAAAACAAACTATCAGAAAGAGAAATTAAGGGGAAAATCCCATTTACCATCACACCAAAAAGAATAAAATACAAAGGAATAAACCTATCTAAGGAGGCAAAAGGCCCATCCTCAGAAAATTATAAGACACTGATGAAAGAAATTGAAGATAACACAGATGGAAAGATATACTATTTTCTTAGATTAGAAGAATTAATTATTAAAATGATAGTACTACCTACAATTGTAGTTTGTAGGCAATCTACAATTCAATGTAATCCCTATCAAAATACCACTCGAGCTTCTTAATTGAGAAAGTTGTGGTCCCATATTTTACTTTTACAGATGCTAAGCTACCTGAAAATACTAAGAAAACCAGTTTCATATGTTCTACTTACATACATTGTATGAAGTATAGGAATGATATAGCCATTTGTGGAAAACCACGAGATCTTCTTTGTGTAATTACCATGAAGCTGTAAATTACTCTATAGTATGTCTCTCTCTCTCTGTTGGTTTGTATTTGCTTATAAGTAGAGGCTTAGAAATCAGGTAGCTTTAATCAATTCCCATGAGAGTAAAAGTTTGAGCAAGTAATATCCAGACATAAAAAAATAGATTGAAGAGAAGTGATGATTTCATAAATATATTCTATTTTGTTGGTAGGGAGAATTATTTTTGAAATAAATAGCCAAGGACAGAGGCAACAAGAGCAACAGGTAACAACTTGTGTATTGCTTGGTTTATACCATGCTGTGCTGACCATACTTTACACATTTTACCTAACTGAATCCTTAAGACACAACCCTACACATATTTTACTTAGTCTTTAAGAAAGACATAGCCCTACAACGTAGGTAACATTGTTGCCTCCATTTTACAGATTAGGAAACAGATCTGGGGCGATGAAATAATTTGCCCCAGGCGACCCTCAGAGTCCAGACTAGACCTCAGGTAGTGTGGCTCTAAAATCCCCACTCTTAATCACTCTGCTGCAGTGCAATTTATAGCTAAACTAGTTAGTGTCCTAGATGTAGTTACAAACATAGGTTTTAAAAATTTGTCTGCTTTTTTTTTTAAAGGACCAATATTTGGGGGTACAGTTGTTAAATATTGCTTTTTTCCCCCTAAATATATCTCTAAAGAAAGAAAAGAATATCTCCACAAGAATAATTTTGAATTTTTTTAATGCACTAAAAGAACATCCCAGAAACAGGTATTGACTTATCAACGATGAAGCACTATATAAAGAAGCCCCCTCCCCACTTAGTAAATAGGAATATAGTGTAAATAGATGTGAAAGGAGGTGAACACTTTAGGATTAAATGCAAACCCTAAAGTTGTATACAACATTCATATATGGCTTATTATCTCATAGCAATAGTATTTTCATAATGACGTATTTGACATTCATATTTATTGGTAAGATGCTTTTGACTCAAAAGTTAAACAAAAATACAGAAGAGGTAGTTTAGCAAATGCAAGGTGAGAAAAAGGCTTTACCTTGCTTTGTTTTTTTCCTCAAAAATCTACAGCCATTCTTTTTTGTTCTAAAATTTTCTTCTGGATCATCCAGGAAGATTGTGATGCTTTTGGAAGAAGCCAATTCAAAACCCTCTAAGAACTGATTCCCCCAAGTGGGCAGTGATGTTTTTGAAACAAACAACTGCTCTGAAAGTCACCTGGGAAGTCGCCACAGTGTTCCTCTCTGTCTTGGATAAGAAATAAATTCTGGTTCAGAGGAGACCTGTTAAGATCTGACCAGCAGTTGTAGGAATTTATTGTGTTTCTCCTCCAATTCTGTGCATGGTCTCATAAGATGGTAATTTCTACACTGACCTAAGAATATTGGTAGATGCTCTGTCATTGCAAGTCAGGAACTGCTTTAAATGAAAACTATACATATTGAAGTTTGCAATTAAAAGTTTGAAAAATTCTCTAGTTGACCTGTGAAACTGCATGATGAGTACTACAAGTGACTGCATGTAATTCCTCATGTTTTCAGTTGTGTTTCATAAAGTCATCACATCTTAGACTCAAAGGGAGTTTCGGCTTCTGACTGCCAGAGACCTCATGCTTTAGCTGTGGTGAGGAGTAGGGAAGGTCTATTGATATTCAAATTCTCTGACAGGGGTCATTTGCCCCTATGTACAAACTAGCTTATCCTATCCTTACAATGAGAAATAAGCCCACAAAGAAAAGAAAAGTTAAGTTTCAAGGGGCAGAAAAACATTCATCAATTCGCAAAACTAGAACAGTCATTTACCAGACAATGGTTAGGAACCACTAGAAACAAAGTGACATAATATTAATCAGGTATGACTTGTTGCACAGAAGAAAGCATAAATACAGTAAATAAGAGGTTTATATGTAGCCCCAGCAGAGTATGTACACAACCAAGCTGCTGTGAAACTGAACGGGAATTCCTGCAGCGGAACCCCAGCTAAAAGCAGTCTCCGTGCACAAGAGTTGGAAGGTAACAGATGCTGAGAACCACGTGTGGTAACACTAAGCAGATATCCACATACCTTGATCCTTGAAAATGCACAATATGAGAAATAAAGGTCACAAGTGAAATAGCACTTTGCCTGCCAAGCGCTGTCTTTCCATAAATATGCACAAGTCAGTTCTCCAGTGGGGGGTCTGCAGCCTCACACCTCCTGCCCCTCTGTGGGACCAGGGGCGGCTCTCTCTGGGGGCACCGGGAGCTGAGTCACATGCTGTACACTTACTCCTGCTGCCACTGCTGCAGGTCGCAAGCTCCCGCCTTCACAGTCTCCAGATGCAAATCAAAGCATAAATAACACAGAGACCACGCTCGTGGCTCCTCCTCTCACCATGTTACTGGGAACAGGTACTGGTCCGAGCAGCGCAAATGCAACCAACCCACCAGTGTCCGGGAGTGGAGAGTAGCTTTGTGCACTTTTGCAAAAACACCCCCCCCCCAAAAAAAAAACCACCCTGTGTCTTTTATTTTACTGGTTAGCTCTGTCTGTAGCTAGAAAGACGCTGTGTTGCTCCTGGGCTCTTTCTATCAGCTTCTTCTTCTTCTTGTTCTTTCTCTCCTTTGCCTTTGGCACTCTCTTCCCTACAACAGGGGGAAGAGAAAGAAATGAAGACATGTCAGAAAAGGTTCTTTCTCTAGGAAAGAAAACACAAAACATTAAGAGTTTTATACAAAGCCCATCTGGAAAACATCACCTATGGAAAAAGCAGCCTCAAAGAGAAAATTGTTCACATTAATTTTGACGGAATAATAATAATTTACTAAATTGGATATGCTGTCTCAAACAGAGACTGATCTTCCTGTTACAGGGAACTGGCATATTTAAAAACCTCCCAGCGGCCTGATCAGTCTTGCAAATATCATTCTGCCACAAAAATTCCATTTATCCCCTCCTCCTTTTAACAATGCTACCCTTTACTAGACATCTTTACATCTTTCTACTGCTCCATATGTCAGTGGGTCAAAAGAAAATAAGCATCTATCTACAGTAAATATACCAGAAGTTTCAAACGCCCCTCTCCCTGCCCCCACGGGAGAAGAAAACGTCTAGCTTTTAACATTATTCCCTCAGTGTTCTCCAAAGGCCAATAAATGAAATGACATATGTGGAGTACTTTATTTTCTATTAAAATTCATGAGGACATCATTTTTATGTGGCTTATGGCTTCTTATACAAATCTCCTAGGCAAGTTGGTCTTACTGAGAGCAAGAAAAATGCTTGCTTATTTCTGAAGAACTGATAGGTGTGTGTTTTACTGCCAGAAAATCACACCCTGTTATCCTATTTCCCTCTTTGCTTTAGCCACTAGGAAGCACAGACCACAGCTAAATAGTTGAGGTTTTCCTCCATCAGGAGTTTTGGGATGCAGTTTTCCCTTTGCCTCTGCTGTTATTTTACTTTTTCCATCTTGTGGTTACGGTTTCCAGTCTTTATAAGGTCTCAGCATTTCTTTGCAAGTATGTATACGTAGGACTGTGAGAAAAAAGAATAAGGAATGTAGGCATTTGCTTTAGGTCCTTTGGGTTCTAAGCACATAGGAATCATGAGATTTTTAGAACAGAAAAGAGCTTGAAAGTTCGTCTGCATTAGAAGTTTGGTGCTGTACACCTTCAGGACAGGAAGGTTCTTCCTCACAGACTAGAAAGAATCCTCCCATCAGCTCTTCTTCCTCCTCTAGCTGTCCCTACTTCCAACTTTATCATGTAGTTCCACAAAACTTAAGCTGTCTCTTCCTGTGAGGTATAGCTATTAGACACCGCAGTCATCAGTACCACAAGTAGAACATTCCATTCTAATCCATGCTCTCCATCCTTCCCACACGTGAGAAACTCAGTATCCCCAAGATCCTTTCATTACAGCGACATAGCTGGTCAGCTTTTCAATCCAGGCAATGGAGAAGTGGCTGATATAAGACATGGAAAAGAAATAGACCAGAGGTTAGGAAGATAGATATGAGCCATAGGAAACCAGAGTCACAGGAGATTAAAGGAGGCCATGAGAGTTTTAAGTAAGGGAGGTGGTTCTCATTTCTGCTCTTTCTGATCGGAAAGGGTCTGTCTTGTTTGAGGATGGAAAAGTCTTACTCGTAAGACCCTAGATTCAATAAGGAAAACTTTGCTGAGTTCAACTTTTTATCACAAGAACAAAGATAAAAAAGAATAACTTATTTTTAATAGGACACTACAGTAAAATAATAAGAATATAAGCATGCCTCATATTAAATTATGAAGGTCCTTGAAGTTAACTTCTGGTTCTCATTAAATTCTGGCATTAATGTTATAATGGCATTTTGCCAACTTAAAATGTAGTTAATCCTACCCAATGAAACTTCAGTCCAAGGCATCATTAGTCAAAGAAACTGTAAAGTTACAACTATTTAGTAACACTGTTTCTAATGATGAGACACACCTAATAAGGACAGAGAGATGAAATACTTAACATAATATAGCATATTTTAAAAAAAGTTTCATTTATAAAGTTTTATGAGGAAGGTTTTCTTAGTTCTATATTTTCTCTCAAAAAACAACAAAAAAATCCTTAGTTAAAAAAAATCATTGGTGACTACCATGTAAAAATTCAGTTTGTGTTTCATTTATTTAAAGGCTGGAGTTTCTTTTAGAAACAAAATAAAATTAAATGAAAAAATAATGCGAACATTCCTAGATTTTAAAATGTGTTGTGTTAAGATAAAAATATACTGAATATATGTTATTTAAAGAAAACCTTTCCCAGTCACCATTTCAATTCTTTGTATAAATTATGTAGTTGAATGTTAGATGTGTACTCCTTCACTAGCAGCAAATCTATGCTAAGTGACTGCAAACTCTCATTTTCAAAGAAGGTTAATGTCATGTCATTTACCTAATATCAATATATTATTCTGATGTAATTGTCAATATCAAGTAGTTTTTGTGTTTGCTGGCTGATAGAACATTGTGTGATAGAAGTTCCTCAATATTTGCATAAAGCAGTTCATATTGGGACAAAAAATTCAGAAATGCTTCTGAAAACTTATTTTATAGATTATATGATTATCCCACTGGCGATAAGTTTTATGGTACTGGTTCCAACTAGAGATGTTTTGGGAGACCTTATTACAACCCTAAAATTTTTCCTCAGATGTCTCTTTTAAATGACATCTCTGTGCTATTTGTTCACTGCTTGGTTTTGTTTTTGGTCAGCCCCACTTCTCACATAGGATATATTGCAAATACCAAAGGCTTAAGACGATTAGCCAAGACTTGACCATGGATAGTTCTAAATTAACTGAAAATATTTTGTGGTCCATAGTAGGTTGTTTGGACTTTAAGCCAACTCAAAGTGGTAAAATATTAACACATAACCTAACATAGAGTATGAAAAGGGTCTTGCACACATTTTCTTCTGAACTCTACTAAGATTTTCAAATATAAGGAATCGGTAAGATTAAGGCTAACAGAAATATATATCCCTATTCTTATCTATATATTTGAAAATAAGTTATATTGGACATACAAGTGTGCTAATTTGTTTCCACTTAACTTCTTTACATCTGTGACTATGAAATTAGACTGAGAGAATGACTTGTGTACTTTCAGATTGTTCCACATTACCAACTACATTCACCCTGAGCGTTTAAGGGCAGATACGATGCCAGTCACCCAAAGAGTAATTCAACTCATGGACTTAACTTTCTTACTTCTCAGTTCACAAGAGAAGACTTGGCAAATATACTGCCCAGGATGAGCAGAAAAGGTTTGAGTTTTATGAGATTGTCAGCCTTCAGCTATGTCCAACTCCAGTGAAAAATTCTTCATATCATTGTCCTGAGTACTTGAAGAATGCAGTGGCCTTAAATTACTATTGGGAGAATCTCTTCAAGATCAGGCAGAATCTGATCTACAGAGCAAATCTTTACAGCACTGTTATATGAATGCAAGAAGATGACTGGCCCAGATATAACAGTTTTTAAGGAAAACAATGTGGTTTAATAGAGAAAGGTCCTCTCTGAGAGGAAGGAAACCTGGTAGGTAGGCAGTCTCGTAACTGAGATGTTTGGTAATACATTGTGGTTGTGACTTTCAGTTTCTACATTTATAGGATGAAGATGCTACAATTATCTTTCACTAGAAAGTCATGAGGCATCGTGTGAAAAAGTTGTGTTCCCAGGATGAAAAGATATGTAAACTATCACTAGCGAGACAAGATTATTATCAAAATGAACAAAGTTAGAAAGATGCTATCAAAGCCACACTCTAACCAACATAATGACATTGACTTGCACACATGTGGAAATGGTCCAACAGGATAACCTATCAACTCTTCTACAGGAAAAGGTGAACAGTCCCTTATGGAAATACTTGTAACATCCAGCTGTAGATTGCTGCTCTTAGAATCAGGAATAGGACAGATTATTTTGAACCAAGATATCAGGCAGACTTACAAATTACATGAAGCTGTGAAAATACTGACTCCACTGCCAGTCGGACATGAATTTCATTCTTTCATAAGCTCCCCAATTCAAGGAAGGTCTTCAAATGATTTTTCCTCTGACTAGATTTAGGTAAGAGTCTTTTTATCATCAGAGCAATGGTTCTTGTACGTATATCAGTAAGGTACAAAGGCTGTCTAGGGTTTGCATTATGATTACTAAGTGCTTTGAGAAAGACTTCCTAATGGTAAATACAATGAAAGAAAATTGAAGAATAAATTCAGTGGCTGTGACTGTGGAAAAATAAAAGCTTCTCTCTATATACACATACACAAACACATACACATAAACACACACACACAACTGAGCAAAGTAAGCTACATCATACAAATGTAATTAACTATAATTACCATTGTTATAGCCACAACTATGATGACAAAGCTAATCACCTGAAACGAGTACCAATTTTAACTAAATTTTAATGGTAAGTCTGTGATGCTGACTTGAAACCTGGGCTTCACTGTATTTATGAAATTCACCATGGAGACTTGGGAATCACCTCCACTCATCCTTCAAAGCAGCTAAAACTGAGGACAAGAAGTCTGTAACTACTAACTCGATGAATCTTGTCATACTTCAGAGGATGTGCTGGAGGCAAAACATAAGGTTGCTTCCACATCTAAAGCCACAAGGACTGAGATGTAGACAATAAATAGTAATTGGGTTATTTCTTTTTCTTGTATGAGCAACTTTAGTTTGCCCAAGAATGAGTAGCAATAGGGATTTATTTATTTAAGAGTGATTGATAATTCTCTGGAAAAATGCCAGCTGATTCCTAAAATACTTTAAAAGCTCAAAGAATAGACAAAAGACCTAAATACAATTCATAAAGGAAATAGAATAGCTAATAAATATATTTAAAGAATCAAATCTCATAATTAAAACCTCCAACTAAGATGAGTTGCCACTGCAAAGATTCTTAAAAGTAAAAATATGTAAAAAGCTAGTGAGAAAATGGTAAGACAGGCATCAGGATGCATTATGAGAATATAAAATTGATACAGCATTTTTGAAAAGCCATCTGGCAATGTATACAAAAGCATTAAAAATATTCCTAACTTTTGACTCAGATTTAGGAATCTATCCTAGGAAAATAACCTAAAGTTGAACAGAGATTTCTGCATAGAGATGTTTACTATAATTTTGGAAAAATTGTAAATTACCTGAATGTCTAACTATGATTTTTTATGACCTCTTCTTTTTATGATTACAGAAATAATAAAGTTTCTTTTCAGCTATGAATTGAAGTATTTTGTATTTTAAGGCCATGACAGTTAAACTTATTCCCAAGAGTACTACTATTACTTGTTCCTAAAACTTGTCATAAATGGGTATAAGAAAAAGCCTGTAATTCAAAAGCATTCCTACTGTGGTGGTAAGCAGGATCTTTAGTGGAGGGATCAATCACAATTGCATCTAACACATGAAAGTTTAAGAACTACTAACCTAAATATTTTAGACATTGAGAATGGATGTTGGCTCAAAAAGCTTCTTGTATCTAGAAAGGTGTCCAAGTAGGCAAATACGATGAGCATGACTGGATCTACCCTTCTATATTCTACAGAGTCCAAGATAAAAATCTTTCCACTGTTCGTAATGGTTCAGAACAACATATTGATGGTTATTTATTTACATCAGCTGGAGAGCCAGAGACAGTGAGCTAGAATGAGTAAAGCAAATGAATCTGTTTGGCTCCTTTACAGTACAGAGTTCCTTAATTGGCATTTAAAGTAACATCTATCTGGTTTTTCAAAAATACACTCTACTGAAAACATTTCACAGAGAGAGATCGTTGTCTTTTTAAAGGACTGGTAAATTGTTCAATAGTTGTTTGATGACTGTGATCAAATTTTCTTTGAGAAAAAAATAATCTAGAGACAAACCAATAAATGTCATAGTGTTGAAAAATAACAAGCCACCTACTAAGGAAACTTTACTGGACATCTTGAATTTCAAGTCATAACTTGAAACTTCCAAGTGGTCACTTAGTCATTTCATCTTTATGAAAAAAAAAGAGCATGTGCTTTCAAAATCTATACACAATCTGGAGATAGCTTACCAGTTAGCTTGTTCATCTTACAAGGCTATTGGTGGAGAGTGACAACCATCCAAAATAAAAAATAACTGACAAAATGGGCTTCTCTAAACATACAAACATGAAAATCATTCAGAATTCAGAATACTTACTACCTATGCAGATTTATACTAATTTGTAAGCTGTAATTCAATAAGCCGATTCTGACTGTGTGTTACTGTTCTTTTATCTGTAAAATTTTACCATATTTTTTGTTGCAAAAAGAAGAGTACAAAATGGCTTCCTTTCTCTTCGAGACCTCTCTACTTAAAGACATTTTAGTAGGCATGAGGTCTGTTGCCTATTTTTCTGAAAGGAAGTCCCATTTGGTTTAAAAAATCTTGTTTCATTGTTCAAATTGATGAAAATGGAAGAGAAAAGCTAATCCTGAGGATGACCTGAACCTTTATGAATTAAGTGTATCACCACTAAGATTTCTTGCACATGGTGTTTCAAAATTTCCTCATTGTATAGCTCTGGAGAAAATTATTGTTCTTTGGGTCTAAGATACAACTTCTATTACCAAGCCGTTACCGACCCATTTGAAGCAGTAAAGACTACAGAAAAGTAACCTGAATTATATCTAGGTTTGTTCCATACAACATTGATCACTCCAGTTGATTTGTTTAACTTAAGTTCTTAGAAATCTGGTACCTCAAACAGGAAAGAAAAAAATCAGTTTAGACAAGATTCCATGGAGTTTAAGATAGGTGAGAATAAACAAAAAGAGGTGGTTTCAAAAATGTCTCAAGTTCTTTTCATAACTACTTTAGGTTCACTGTCAATGACAAAGAGTTTCAGAGTAGTGAAAACTAAAATCATCCTGTCCAAAATTTCATTTGTGTGAAAAAAATATATAACTCTACCACAAGGGGGCAATAATTCACTTTTACTGTAAGAGTATCGCTGGTTAAAAATATATATTCAGGGGAGCTTTTAGGCTCTAACTTCTTAAATATTTTCTTTTAACCCCAACTGAAGGTCTTCTTTTTTTCTTTTTAGCCAATGGTAAGCTCTGTGGTGGACTAAAGAATAGGTAGCAAGATCCAAATGCTGCACGAGGAATAATGTAATTACATTTCTATTAAAAAGATGTTTGAAGGTAAAGGAGGCTAAGAGAAAAGAAAATAAAGATGAAATCTGCTATTCAAACAGTGATTTAGGGGAAAAAAGCATTATTCACAAACCCAGGTTCCTATTTTCTTATGGGGAAAGTTAACATAAACTACCTGCAAAGAACAGGTCCTTTTCTCTTAGGTCTCTTATCTATAAGAATAGAGTTGTAAATCTAAAAACGATCGTCATTATCTTCTGGTGCAGGGAGTGCACAGAGATTTAATATCAAGTACAAAAGCTGATTGTTAGGTGGTGACTCCTGAGCAAGGCTTCTGATCACGTTGGCTTCCCAGCCTCAGGCAGTGGACCATGTTGGGGAGGGTGGAGAGACAGCATGTATACCCGACATTACTACCCTCTGCTCTAGTCCAACTCTGCTAAATGCTTTAGAAATGAAGCAAGCCAGGCACAGAGAAACCCGAGTGACCTATCCAAGTTCCTACAGCTAATTAGCAGCAGAGCTGGACTTGGAACCAGGTCTCAATATTTCTCTCTTATATAATTTTACAGCTTTAAAAGTCCCTGGATAAGAACACAGCAATAGAGTTATTTTTCAAGAAAGACAGAAAAGTATTAGAAGATGGCTAATATTACTCTGACAGAGTTCTATGAGAAAAATCCATGGCCTCATCATAACTGAAAACCCATTATGAACTGTTAATACGGCATACGTGACAACTTATCTGTAACTTAGTGACTTTCTGTAAATATACACTGCATTGATTCATTGCTTATTCCTTTCCTTACCTTTTATCAAGATGCAATCTATAAAATTTCTTGGTGGGGTAAGTGGATTGGTGGACATTCCTGCTATGGACCATGCACTGTAAGTGCTTCGTACACATTCTCATGTAATTGAACATCATCAAAAAATTTAAGCATTCAAACCGTTCTCCTAGAATGTCATGCAGCTATGCACCCTGAATTTACTCAAAATAAAATTTGCAGAAAACAATCAGGCTCATTTGCCACTCTTAAATTAAGTCAGAAAAAAAAAATCAGGTTTTGCAGAGAAAATGATACTGATTTCATTTGATTAGGAGTGATGGGATAACCAGAGAAGAATTTCAAGTTGCTCCAAAGCTGACTTCATACTATAACGGAAGGTACCTTTTAAGATAATTCCATTTGAATAAGATGATTTAATCCCTTCATCTTGGGCTTCAATCAATAACCATTAACTAAATGGAAAAAAAAAGTCCAAGAAATGATATTTAGGACTATCATCATACGGCAAGCATTTATTTAATTTGGATTCAACACAATTTGGAACTTGAAGACATACTTACAAGCAATAAGAATGTAAGTAATGGTTTCTACATGGTAGCTACGTCAGAACGTGGGTTATCAGTCCAGCCTATGGCTCACCTAAGTGGCAGGCCTTACATGAGGACAGTCAACACAGGGTGACATGAGGGGATGCATGTTCCAGCCTCCGTAACTGCATCCCCTCCTCTGTGCTCCTGTAGCACTTTGAACCTCCCTCACTAAAAAATTTACCACCTTTTATTGCAATTTTATGTGTGCTTATATTTCATGGCTACTAGTTTGTGAATAATTACAAATAGCTACAATGTAATGCCAATATGTGCCACAGAGTACTGGTTAGAGTCTTCCTAAAAATTAAGTTACAGATATTCACTCAAACTTATCTCAGTTAATATGGTGAGTTAGAGCAAAGATGTCTGGGCTAGATCCGAACGCTGAATGTGGTCAGGAACCAAAACCATAGGGTCTTTGTCATCCATCATCAAGCGAACTCTCTTGTTCTTCCTGGGCTCCACATGGCTTCTGCCCTCAACTCCAGCTTACACATGGTTTATGAAGGCAACCCTGGCCCTGAATAAACCCATGACCTTTCAGCTTACCTCCCTCTTATAACGGCCTCAATCTCTTTTGCCTTAATTGCATATTCCCAAGAGAAGAACTCAACATGCCTTGCTCCCCGCCTCAGTTAAACTACAGAGTCATGGATGCCTGGCCAGTCCATGGATAGGTCACTCCCAGGTCTAGCCTGGAGGGGTGGGAGAGTCACATGACACTGGACTAGGCAGGCATCTAGGATACATGGTTAAGTACATGGGTTTGGGGGTCAGACAGTCATAGATTCAAAACAGAGCTCTGCCTCTCAGAAGCTAGTGATCTTGGATCAGTTACTTTTTCTAAGGCTTAGTTTTCTTATTTCTGAACTAATAATATCAATGGTACCCACCTCAGCATTGCTGTAAAGGATAAAGAAAATGTGTGTCAAGTTTCAGATACTATACCTGGCACGTACATGCTAAATCAATTCTAGCACCAGATGAGGTGCCTCGTGTGTATTATTTCTAATCCTTAAGACAGCCCGCAAGGTAAGCATTATTTTCACTTTGCCGATGAGGAAATAGGTTTAGAGAAGTTAAGTAAACAGCTCAGGATCACATAGCTCGTCAGTGATTCAAACCAACATCTGGCAGATTCTAAAACCTGTACTCTTTCCACTATACTCTTTGGATCCCTTGTGCCCAGCAAAACTTCTTTGATCTCATAATCATTTAAATGGCTGCTGAACAAACAAATTAATCAGTAAATACTAGGCTGGAGGCATCAAGATCCCCACCCAGTCCCCCAGCACATCAGGGTGCTCTTGGGCCATATTAGCTCCCCAGTGGGCCTGGCCTACAACCTCTACTTCTCATATTAATTATTCCTTGGGTTAAAGGCGTTCAAAGCCTTAGTTTCCTGGGGTCAAGCAACACATTTAGCGCAACTCAGTATCAACAGTGCGCCCGTGGTAAAACTCAAGGGAAGATGACATAGGATGTTTCTTTTTCAGCTGAGAGTTGGAAGAAGTTTGGACCTGTGGTTCCAAAAGCTAGTTTATGGGCCAGAGATAGTACAATCCTCCAGGGAGTTTTTTTCTTTTTTTAAATATAGGTTTCCTAGCCATACACTGACTCCTGAATGAAACCTTCAGAAGGGAAAATCCAGAATTTTTTTGCTAAGCTTCAGACATGATTCAGTGCAAAGTTAAGATACATTCAAGTCGAGAGCATAAAGCTGTGCTGAAAAGGGTGTGGGCAGGAGAGAGAAAGGACTTTGGAACAGGATAAAGAAAGGAGTGCTAGGCATCCCTTCAAAATAAATGTCTTCCTCCTTCCCAACTGAGCTGACGGGTAGCTTCCGACCTGTGAAATGAAGCAAGCCTCTTTGTGCCTGGACTCCCTTCCCTAGGTTCTCTTTGTGGTGATGCCCCGAGAAAGCAGCAGAGATCAAGCTGCCTGTGTTGAGAGGAATGTACACACGAAGAAAGGGTCCCTTATCCTTTTGTTCAAGCTAGGTCACTCATGTTGTAGGTCACTCATGTTACAGCAGATTCATTTCTCCTGTGGTTATATTCCACAAACTTGCTTTACTCTAAAGAATCTCTCAATTCACTCAACAGGTTCTGTTTTGAAAGACAATCTACTTGGTTTGCAGAAATTCTAAAGAGTTGGACAGAAAATAAAGAAAACAAGATTATAGTTGAAAAAAATTAAAATTATTATCAAATTTGGAGCTTCTGCCTTACTAGGATACAGATCTGGCACTTCAAAAATTGGAAAAACAAAAGAAGGACCCCTTAGACCAGGTGACGCAAATACCAGAGGTATTAAAATGTTATTGGTTGTATCACAGAAAGAAGGAAGCATATTACAAGTCTTTTTCCTTCTTTCAGAAAGATGCTAACTATGAGTTTCCTCCATGTTATTAAATCATCATCATCATCATGCTGCTGCTGTTAGCTGTGTGCCAGGCACTAAGTGTTTTACACATGTCAACTCATTTCATACTAAAAATACTCCTATGAAATAGATATTCTCTTTGGTACCACTTTGCAGAAGAAGAACCAGAAGATCAGAGAGGTAAGATGACCTAAGATGGCACAGCCAGTAAGTGGTAGAGTTTGGATTTGAACGCAGTCTCGTCCCAAAGCTTACACTCTTATCCATTATGCTATACTTTCTCTCATCACCTTTGTGGTATAATAAATGTGATCTCCTTAGAGGGAGGAGAGGAAGAAGGAGTCAGTGTTACACTCTTCCCTTTAATCATAAACTCCCACAAACCCTATGAATAGGTCATTCAGTCAAAGGGTTGAACCACTAAATTCATAAAATGGAGGCTGGGACCGTCATTGGTTTGTTACAAGACGAAGATGATCAAGGGCATATTTTCTTTGTTATTCTTGCAGAACAAGGAAAATAAACAAATATTTGCCAAAATAAAGTCTCCATCTATAAGTAAAGACCAGACAAATGTTTTGGTCACTGTAGAATCTCTGTCAACCACCCAAGTAGTAGCAATGGATTTCAATTAGAGGAAAAATATTTTACAAGGTACTCTAAATAATATGTTCAACACACCTAATGATTATTAGAGACATCACATCTCTAAGGTTTCAAAAAGTCTGCAACCTTTGCTGGGTTTTCTTGAATCCTAATATCTTTGTGATTACCAGATATTAAAAGAGCAGAATATAGCTAATAATTATTTTTTCCACAAACATCCTACTGTTTAATAAAATGAGTTTACTTCCCCCCAACTGGAAATGGTATTTCACTCTCCAGAAAAAGTACATAGACTGTTAAACATATAATATAAATTGAAATCAAAAGAAAGTACTAAACATCCATACACACACACACACTCATATACATAATAAGTATCTGTAGTATTTCCCAAGCATTGCTCATGGTCATGTTTATATCACTATGTTCTAATCAGTTTTATTTGACTTAGGTGTTAAAGAAAACTGAGAAATGAAAAGTTTACATATAACATGAAAAAATTCTAAATGTAATGGAAATTATTTAAAATAAATTATCACTGAATCAGATATCCAAGAGGAGTCTTGCATTCCAAACTACTATAATTTCAGTAAAGACATCACCTGGAATTTGATAAGAAAAACTACATAAAAGAATATCAGTGAGCTATTACTATGTTATAGAATACATACTCTCACAGTCTGAGCAGGGCAGGTTCAAGGACCTGAGCTGAAACTTGACCTAAAAGCATCAACATGAAAATGGTTATTTTAAAAAGGACTTTGAGGAAAGACTACAGAGAATGCTTTGCCAAGAAACAAAAAAGATGTCAATGCTCACAGGATATGTGAAAAATTATCTTCTAAAATAGAACTGTTTTCTACCTTTCACTATGTTGCTAATCAAAAATATATGAAATTATAGCTACAAAGCTATAATACAACCATAATAATTTCTTTATCTATTAGGGAAGTTAAAGACCGAGTTACTGAGAACAGATATGAAAAGCTTTTCTGCTTTACCATTTTTCAAAAATTAGGTAACCATTTTTCTGACAATAGCTTAATTAGAACTCAGTTGGAAAACAAGGAATGAATTAAACTTCTGGAAATCGCTTCCAATCAGTTTGATTCTAATACAAAACAAAAAAAAATGTATGGGTGATAAATATAAGATTAATACTTATATTTTTATACTGTTTTGAAGGAATAAATATTTTTAAACTGCCTTAAATTAATGTTTCCAAGTCTTCTTATAGAAAAATTTAAAATTCCACCAAATAATGCCATCTAAATATTTTGTTAAAAGCTAAATTGATTCTAACATAAATCAAGTCTTTTTTTGAAAGAGAACTGCAGATATATTTTAATGACTATTTAAACTTAAATTCTGGGTCACTGAAAGTTTCAGTAGCAATGAGGTAGGCTATTCAAAATTACTGGAGACAATTTCTCTGAGGGGTGTGTGTGTGTGTGTGTATATTCATAAATGCATGTGTATCCAAAATATATCCGCCTCCATAGACTATCTGGGCACATTAGTTGAGAGAACAGCTTACTTTCATGTAAATATATGTGTGTTTATCTTACAGCATAAAATTATATTCTTTAGGATTATGACCAACAAATTACAAGTTTCTTTTAAGATAAGACTAAAAAAAATCTGGGGAGTTAAAAATTATAAACTCAAAAGGAGTAGCAAAATTGCTACAGTAAAAGTTTATGGTTTGGAGTCATCACTAATCAATGCTATTTTTCCGGCTCTGACAGAACATTTTGCACTGAACAGCAGAGTTTCTTTAAGCATCCAGTTTTTATGCCATAAAATACAGGAAAATGATTCCTATTAACTAAGAGCAGAGCATGACTTAAGATCTCTCCTCCAGTTCCTGTATTTATAAATAAAATATGGAAACAACCGAAAATCTGAACAAGAGGAAGTTGTGTGGTGAGAGGAAAGAAGGGAGAGAGGAAGGAAAGAAAAGGAGGGAGACAGAAATGATTAATTATTATGGCTACCACTCAACTCAAATACAAATTGGTCTAGGGGACCATTTTAGAAATATTTCCTCATTTAGAAATCAATCACTGATGTCACCCAAATGACAAAGAAACATTTTCATCATGATTGATAGGGTATGATTTTTGAAGGCTTACTATACTACTACTTGTTAGAGCTTATAAGCTGGTATAAAGATCACTTTGTCATAGGTCCTATCCTAAGGATTTCCATTACAAAAACACCAATGAGACTGAATCATAAAGAGGTTCTAAACACATGATCCTTTGGGGAAGTTGGCACGGGAGATGTTACAAAAACAAAATGGCAACATTTGGGTCATATGCCATTTTGTTCTAAGTATTAAAGAAATACTTAAAACGTAAAAAGGCAGTATGATGACTATAGTTACTAATACTGCAGTACATACTGGAAATTTGCTAAGAGTAGATTTCGGGTGCTCTCATCCAACACACAAAAAGTAGCTATGTGAGAAGACATGTTAATTAGCTAAACTGCAGTAATCATTATGTAGATGTATATCAAATCATCATGTTGTACACGTGAAATATATACAATTCTTATTTAAAAACTAAAAGAAAAGAAAATGGCCATTTGATTTGGTCATTAGGATGTCATCAGTGATCTTTAAGGCAGGAGTTCAGTGATGCTGAATGCAGAGACCAGGCTGGCTGGAGTAAGTCAGAGTTGAGGGAGGGAAGATGAGAGAGTGAAGGCTCCACTACACAGCACTGTTCTGAGAGAGACAGGAGGGGCGAGCAAGGGGTTCTTCAGGATGGGGAAATCTAAGGTTATTGAAGGCTGAGGAAGAGAAGCAAACAGAGGGTGGAGATGGTTTCTTCTATGGCTACAATGTGTCTGGCCACATTCACATTATCAAAGAGATAAAGAAAAAAGCAAGATAAGGGATTCTCTCCAGGCAAAACTGTATTAGCGACTTATCTGGTAATATTAGATTTGAGCAATCGAAACTAATTCCTGTGTAAATCGCTCTGTCTATGGAGTGCATGGAAATCCAGAGGCCATGGACATGTTTAATAACCTTCCTTGATTCCTAATTCCTTCCTCATACTGTCATTCCTAGGTCTCTTTACAAGAGAAAGCCAAAAAATTAATGGTCTTTCCAGCAGGAAAGAATTGAATAAATGTATTCTCTGTGCCAAACTGTGATAATAAAAAGTAAATAAATAAAGTTAAAGGGAAAAAAAAGTAATATTTGAGCATAAATCCTTTTCCAAATTCATTCCACATAACTCCACAAATTGCGCATTACGTAAGTTGAGTACACTGATGAAATACTGTGGCTTTTCCATTGAGTAATAAATATTCCCTAATGCCAGCAAAATTTTATTTTATAGGTAGAAATTAGATCAGTTCCCATTAAGGGTTATCTTAACGCATAATGTTATGCGGGTAAAGAGTTTTTTCCCTAAGTGCTACTCCTTGGGAATTCTATATACTATCAACTACGATTGGTATGTACCCATATATGTATACATTCAAAATTAAGTGCAACAAATTAAAATATGAAGTAGATGAAAAAAATAATGAAGTATTTACATATATGTCTGGTTTAAGTGTAAAGTAATACAACCCTTCTGAAAGGAGCTTTTCCCCTATGTTTTCTTCTAGGAATTTTACGGTCACAAGTCCTACATTTCAGTCTTTAATCCATTTTCAGTTAATTTTTGGTGATGTAAGATAAGGGTTCAAATTCATTCTTTTGCATGTGGATATTTAGTTTTCCTAAAGCCATTTATTGAAGAGACTATCCTTTCCCCATTGAGTATTCTTGGCTTCCTTGTCAAATATTAGTTGACCAGATATGTGTGGGTTTATTTCTGGGCTTTTCTATTATGTTCCGTTGATCTGTGTGTCTGCTCTTATGCCAATACCATACTGTTCTGATTGCTATAGCTTTGTAATATAGTTTGAAATCAGGAAGTGTGATGCCTCCAGCTTTGTTCTTTCTCAAGAATTGCTCTGGTTATTCTGGGGTCTTCTGTGGTTCCATATGAAAATTAGGATTGTTTTTCTATTTCTGTGAAAGATACTATTGGAATTTTTATAGAGATTACTCTGAATCCATAGATGGCTTTGGGTAGTATGAACATTTTAACAATATTAACTCTTCCAATCTCTGAACATGGGCTATCTTTCCATTTATTTGTGTCTTCTTCAATTTCTTTCATTAATATCTTGTATAGAACATTCACTTCCACAGTTAAATTTATTTCTAATTTTTTTTTTTTTACTGTTTTTAATGCTATTATAAATGGGATTATTTTATTTCTTTTTCCAGTAGGTCATTGTTAGTGTACAGAAATGCAACTGATTTTTTGTATGTTGATTTTGTATCCTGAAACTTTACTAAATTTGTTTATAAGGTATAACAATTTTTTGGTGGAGTTTTAAATTTTTTCTGGGAACAAGATCATACCATCAGCAAACAGCCTATTTTACTTCTTCCATTCCAATTTGGATGCCTTTTATTTCTTTTCCTTGCCTAATTGCTCTGGCTAGGAATTCCAGTAATATGTTGAACGGTAAGAGTAGGCACCCTCTCAACTGCATGGTCTTTGGTGAATGCTGCAGGGGGAAGGATGTCTTCAGAGGCCACAAGGGCTTTTGGGGTTCTCAGTGGTGACTCCCAGTTCAGACGTTAGGCACCAAGGCAGGCAGCAATAGTGGCTGGAGCCAGTGGTGTGCACACACTCAGATTTAGGAAGCCAGCTGCAAGTAGCTGGGTAGTGGCAGGGGCCAGTTGCAAACACACACACACACTGGTGGGAGGCAGGGCAAGCAGTAAGGGCTAAGGCCAACTGCAGTGCACGGGAAGCTGTGAGGGTGCTGGCTGTCAGTGTGCACTACCGTGGCTGCTGGCTCTGATCTCTGGTGCACAGCAATGGAGCCTGGCATCAGGAGTCAGGCTGGTAGCATGTGGTATATAGCTGGAGCAGCTAGCTGCAGGTGAGCACAGTGGTACAGGCCAGTGATAGGAGACAGGGCTAGATCCAGACCCACAAGCAGCTGTGGGGGCCCTGGCTGTCAGCATACCCTCCTGTGGCTGCGTAGTCTCTCCAGTGATGGAGGTTGGGCCAGAGGCATGCAGCTGTGGCTTGCTGCAGATGAGCCCAGTGGTGCAGGCCAGTGACAGAAGACAGGGCCAGATCCAGGACCACAAGCAGCTATGGAGGCCTTGGGTATCAGCATGCACTTCCATGGCTGTAAGACCTGGTCACAGGTGCACACATGGCAGTGGAGGTCAGATAAGCAGTGCGCAGGTACACAGCTGGAGGGGTTAGCCCAGAGAGCACACACAGCAGCCAGGTCAGCTGGGGGGCTCTGGGCTGGCGTCTCATACTCATGCAGCCACAGAGGATCCTGGGCTTTTGCTGGGGTGGGAGGGACAGGGGAGTGGGGAGGGACTCAGGTGGCTGGTGTCAGCAAACATGAATACTGGGGGGCAAAAACCCAGTGACATCGGTGGTGGCTGTGCTGGCCCTTGGTTTCTTCAGTAGTAAAAGCTGCTGTTTTCATCTGCAGGACAGGTCACTGGGAGCAGTGGCTTCTTTCACTGTGTATCTGACACTGGAGCCCGTGCTCTTCTTCCTTGTTCCCACCCATCTTTATGGGTCATGTCTCAGGTTTGCTGGTCTCTGGTGGTGGTGACTGAAGTGGGTCCTTCATGTAACACTCCAAAAGGCTGGGGAAGCTGGTCATTCACCCCACTCTTCCTCTCCCTGTGAGGCAAACTCTTTCCAGCTGGGGAGTTTTCCTTGGTGCCAAGAATGCAGCCTTGGGGGGTAGGATGATGGAGGTGAAAGGAAACGTTCTTCCTTCTCTTTTTGTGTGGTTATTCTCAGGTTTTTTTGTTCCACTGGGTTGCTGAAGTTTCTCAAGTGGATTCCAGAGCTCTCCCAGTGCTGTTTTTGTTTGTGGATAGCTATCTAATTATTGATTTTTGTGGAAGGATGGGGGCTGGGGATCTCCTACTCTGCTATCTTGGTGAAGTCAGAGATAATTCTCTACTTTAAACTGAATGGTAGGGTACAGGGATGATTTTATCATTGTTCTTTAAACAGTAAATATAAATTACGTGTACTTTTTAGTAAGTATAATATTTCTTTAAAAAATACAAAATCACTGTAAAATATCCACTCCCAAAATAGAAAAACAACCCCCAGAAATAACCATAGTTAACCAAAGGTGTGTGTGTGTATATATATATATATATATATACATCCTGTAAACAAAAGTGTTACTGTATCATAAATGCTAATCAACTACTTGGTTTCTTAAGATATTCTGCAACGTTTTTTCAAGAAATGAATACATTGGCATTATACTTTATAATTGTTGTATATTTAAGTATATTTCTGTCCTTTCAAAACAGTAATCCTCATTGTCTGAATCTAATTCATTCCTGAAAACATGCTGGATGGCAAAATTTTGGATAATGGAGGCCTGTCTTCCATTTCCAAAATGGAAAAAGTAATTTATTTCCAGCTTATGAAAATATCCCAACTAGTTTCCCAGAATATCACTAAAATCCTTGAAAACATCTATGTAATAATCCAACCAAGGCTTTCTGAATTAAAAAAGAAATTTAAATAACCTAATTACCTGTTTAATAAAATTCAGTAAACTCTGATAGATGTGTTTGTGTTAACCAAGCAATGATACTGTATAGTACTGGAAGCCTTCTATATTGGGAAGTAAAGTGAGCAGTGAGAAACACTATAGTGGTGTGACCCCAAGATAGCTGCCGTCATTTTCTTCCTTACTTGTATGCGTATGCCACACTATATCCACAGGAGGGGTCTGTTCCTCCACTCCCTTTGAATCTGGACTGGCCTTAGCAGCTTGCATGACAGAGGTAATATTCTGGAACTTCTTTCATTAGAAGCATTGCATCTCCATTCTGGGTCCACCATCCTGTGAGGAAGCCCAAGCTGATCACGTGGAGAGGCTACATGAATAGAGAGACAACAGCCAGCACCAACTGTTCCACCATGCCAGCCCAGGAGCCAAACGTGGGAGTAAGAAGCCTACAGATGGGTCCACCTTCAGCAGTCACTTGACACAACAGAATGAGTGCCCCCAAGTGAGACCCTCCCAGCTGCAACCTGTCCACTCTTGGATCCATGCAAAATGATAATGAAATTCTTGATTTTAAGCTACTAAATTTTGGAATGTTTGTTGCTAATTAATAGAGAAATGCAAATCAAAACCACAACGAGGTATCACCTCACACCAGTCAGAATGGCCATCATCAAAAAATCCACAAACAGAGGGTGGAGTCAAGATGGTGTAATAGGAGGACGTGGAATTCACGTCTCCTCACAAGTAGGGCACCTACCAGGCACCGGTGGGGGACCACGGACACCTAAGGGGATGGGAGGAACCACCAGCGACCAGCTTGCAGGATCTTGGTTCCCAGGCCAGAGTTCAGGCCCAAGCTCCTGTGGTGGGAGCTCTGAGTCCAAACCGCTGGAATAACAGAGAACCTCAGACCCCAGGGAATATCAATCAGAGTGAGGCCTACTGGAGGTCCTCATCTCAGCACCAAGACCCAGCTCTATCAAACTGCTTGCAAACTCCAGTGCTGGACGTCTCAGGCCAAACAACCAGGAAGACAGAAATACAGCACCACCCATCAAAAAAAGAAAAAATAAAATGAAATGACAAAATAATTTGTTACAGACAAAGGAGGAAGGTAAAAACCTACAAGACCAAACAAATGAAGATGAAATAGGCACCGACCTAAAAAACAATTCAGTGTAATGATAGTAACGATGATCAAAAATCTCAGAAACAGAATGGAGAAAATACAGGAAACATTTAACAAGGATCTAGAAGAACTAAAGAGCAAACAAACAGTGATGAACAACACAATTACTGAAATTAAGAATACTCTAGAAGGAATCAATAACAGAATAACTGAGACAAAAGAACGGATAAGTGAGCTGGAAGTTAAAATGGTGGAAATAACTGCCAGGGAGAAGAATAAAGAAAACAGAATGAAAAGATTGAGGACAGTTTCAGAGACCTCTGGGACAACACTAAACACACCAACATTCGAATTCTAGGGGTCCCAGAAGAAGAAGAGAAAAAGAAAGGGTCTGAGAAAATATTTGAAGAGATTATAGTCAAAACTTCCCTAACATGGGAAAGGAAATAGTCAATCAAGTCCAGGAAGGACAGAGCGTACCATACAGGATACACCCAAAGAGAAACATGCCGAGACACATATTAATCAAACTATCAAAAATTAAATACAAAGAAAAATATTGAAAGCAGCAAGGGAAAAGCAACAAATAACATACAAGGGAATCCCCATAACGTTATCAGGGGATTTTTCAACAGAAACTCTGCAAGCCAGAAGGGAGTGGCAGGACATATTTAAAGTGATGAAAGAGAAAAACCTACAACCAACATTATTCTACCCAGCAAGGATCTCATTCAGATTCAATGGAGAAATTTAAAACTTTACAGATAAGCAAAAATTAAGAGAATTCAGAACCACCAAACCAGCTTTACAACAAATGCTAAAGGAACTTCTCTAGGCAGGAAACACAAGAGAAGGAAAAGACCTACAATAACAAACCCAAAACAATTAAGAAAATGGTAATAGGAACATACATATAGATAATTACCTTAAATGTAAATGGATTAAATGCTCCAACCAAAAGACACAGACTGGCTGAATGGATACAAAAACAAGACCCATACATATGCTGTCTACAAGAGACCCACTTCAGACCTAGGGACACATACAGACTGAAAGTGAGGGGATAGAAAAAGATATTCCAGGCAAATGGAAATGAAAAGAAAGCTGGAGTAGCAATTCTCATATCAGACAAAATAGACTTTAAAATAAAGACTATTACAAGAGACAAAGAAGGAGACTACATAATGATGAAGGGATCAATCCAAGAAGAAGATATAACAATTGTAAATATTTATGCACCCAACAGAGGAGCACCTCAATACATAAGGCAAATGCTAACAGCTGTAAAAGGGGAAATCGACAGTAACACAATAATAGTAGGGGACTTTAACACCCCACTTTCACCAATGGACAGATCATCCAAAATGAAAATAAATAAGGAAACACAAGCTTTAAATGACACATTAGACAAGATGAACTTAATTGATATTTTTAGGACATTCCATCCAAAAACAACAGAATACACTTTCTTCTCAAGTGCTAATGCAACATTCTCCAGGATAGACCATATCTTAAGTCACAAATCAAGCCTTGGTAAATTTAAGAAAATTGAAATTGTATCAAGTATCTTTTCCAACTACAATGCTATGAGACTAAATATCAATTACAGGAAAAAACTGTAAAAAATACAAACACATGGAGGCTAAACAATACGCTACTAAATAACCAAGAGATCACTGAAGAAATAAAAGAGGAAATCAAAAAATACCTAGAAACAAATGACAATGAAAACACAACGACCCAAAACCTATGGAATGCAGCAAAAGCAGTTTTAAGAGGGAAGTTTATAGTAATACGATCCTACCTCAGGAAACAAGAAATATCTCAAACAACCTAAACTTACACCTAAAGCAATTAGAGAGAGAAGAACAACAACAATAAAAAGCCGAAAGTTAGCAGAAGGAAAAAATCATAAAGATCAAATCAGAAATAAATGAAGGGGAGGAGGAGAAGATGGCGGAAAAGTAAGACGCGGAGATCACCTTCCTCCCCACAGATACATCAGAAATACATCTACACGTGGAACTGCTCCTATAGAACACCCACTGGATGCTGGCAGAAGACGTCAGACCTCCCAAAAGGCAAGAAACTCCCCACGTACCTGGGTAGGACAAAAGAAAAAAGAAATAACAGAGACAAAAGAATAGGGACGGGACCTGCACCAGTGGGAGGGAGCTGTGAAGGAGGAAAGGTTTCCACGCACTAGGAAGCCCCTTCGCGGACGGAGACTGCGGGTGGCAGAGGGGGGAAGCTTCAGAGCCACGGAGGAGAGCGCAGCCACAGGGGTGCGGAGGGCAAAGCGGAGAGATTCCCGCACAGAGGATCGGTGCCGACCAGCACTCACCAGCCCGAGAGGCTTGTCTGCTCACCTGCCGGGGCGGGCGGGGGCTGGGAGCTGAGGCTCGGGCTTCGGTTGGATCCCAGGGAGAGGACTGGGGTTGGCGGCGTGAACACAGCCTGAAGGGGTTAGTGCACCACGGCTAGCCGGGAGGGAGTCCGGGAAAAGGTCTGGAGCTGCCACACAGGCAAGGGACTTTTTCTTGCCTCTTTGTTTCCTGGTGCGTGAGGAGAGGGGATTCAGAGCTCCGCTTAAAGGAGCTCCAGAGACGGGCGCGAGCCGCAGCTATCAGCGCGGACCCCAGAGACGGGCATGAGACGCTAAGGCTGCTGCTGCCGCCACCAAGAAGCCTGTGTGCAAGCACAGGTCACTCTCCACACCGCCCCTCCTGGGAGCCTGTGCAGCCCGCCACTGCCAGGGTCCCGTGATCCAGGGACAACTTCCCCGGGAGAACGCGCAGCGCGCCTCAGGCTGCTGCAACGTCACAGCGGCCTCTGCCGCCGCAGGCTCGCCCCGCCTCCATACTCCTCCCTCCCCCCGGCCTGAGTGAGCCAGAGCCCCCGAATCAGCTGCTCCTTTAACCCCGTCCTGTCGAAGCGGAAAAACAGACACCCTCAGGCAACCTACACGCAGAGGCGGGTCCAAATCGGAAGCTGAAACCCGGGAGCTGTGCAAACAAAGAAGAGAAAGGGAAATTTCTCCCAGCAGCCTCAGGAGCAGCGGATTAAAGCTCCACAAACAACTTGATGTACCTGCATCTGTGGAATACCTGAATAGACAACGAATCATCCCAAATTGAGGAGGTGGACTTTGGGAGGAGGATATATTATTTTTTCCACTTTTCCTATTTTTGTGAGTCTGTATGTGTATGCTTCTGGGTGAGATTTTGTCTGTATAGCTTTGCTTTCACCATTTGTCCTAGGGTTTGGTCCGTCCGTTTTTTTTTTTTTTACTTAAAACATTTTTTTTCTTAATAAATTTTTTCTTAATAATTTTTTATTTTTTATTTTAAAAAATTGAAAAAATTTTTTTCTTAATAAATTTTATCTTAATTTTTCCCTTATTTTTGATTTTAAATAATTAAAAAATTTATTTTAAAAAATTAAAAAAATTTTTTCTTAATAAATTTTTTGTTAATAATTTTTTTCTTATTTTTTATTTTAATAGCTTTATTTTATTTTATCTTATTTTATTTTATTTTATTTTATCCTCTTTCTTTCTATTTTTTCTCCCTTTTATTCTGAGCTGTGTGGATGAAAGGCTCTTGGTGTTCCAGCCAGGCAACAGGGCTGTGCCTCTGAGGTGGGAGAGCCAACTTCAGGACACTGGTCCACAAGAGACCTCCCAGCTCCATGTAATATCAAACGGGGAAAATCTCTCAGAGATCTCCATCTCAACACCAACACCCAGCTTCACTCAACGACCAGCAAGCTACAGTGCTGGACACCCTATGCCAAACAACTAGCAAGACAGGAACACAGCCCCATCCATTAGCAGAGAGGCTGCCTAAAATCAAAATAAGGCCACAGACACCCCAAAACACACCACCAGACGTGGACATGCCCACCAGAAAGACAAGATCCAGCCTCATCCACCAGAACACAGGCACTAGTTCCCTCCACCAGGAAGCCTACACAACCCACTGAACCAACCTTAGCCACTGGGGACAGACACCAAAAACAACAGGAACTACGAACCTGCAGCCTGTGAAAAGGAGACCCCAAACACAGTAAGATAAGCAAAATGAGAAGACAGAAAAACACACAGCAGATGAAGAAGCAAGGTAAAAACACACCAGACCTAACAAATGAAGAGGAAATAGGCAGTCTACCTGAAAAAGAATTCAGAATAATGATAGTAAAGATGATCCAAAATCTTGGAAATAATAGACAAAATGCAAGAAACATTTAACAAGGACCTAAAAGAACTAAAGAGGAACCAAGCAATGATGAAAAACACAATAAATGAAATTAAAAATACTCTAGAAGGAACCAATAGCAGAATAACTGAGGCAGAAGAACGGATAAGTGACCTGGAAAATAAAATAGTGGAAATAACTACTGCAGAGCAGAATAAAGAAAAAAGAATGAAAAGAACTGAGGGCAGTCTCAGAGACCTCTGGGACAATATTAAATGCACCAACATTCGAATTATAGGGGTCCCAGAAGAAGAAGAGAAAAAGAAAGGGACTGAGAAAATATTTGAAGAGATTATAGTTGAAAACTTCCCTAATATGGGAAAGGAAATAGTTAATCAAGTCCTGGAAGCACAGAGAGTCCCATACAGGATAAATCCAAGGAGAAACACGCCAAGATACATATTAATCAAACTATCAAAAATTAAATATAAAGAAAACATATTAAAAGCAGCATGGGAAAAACAACAAAAGGGAATCCCCATAAGGTTAACAGCTGATCTTTCAGCAGAAACTCTGCAAGCCAGAAGGGAGTGGCAGGATATGCTTAAAGTGATGAAGGAGAAAAACCTACAACCAAGATTACTCTACCCAGCAAGGATCTCATTCAGATTTGATGAAGAAATTAAAACCTTTACAGACAAGCAAAAGCTGAGAGAGTTCAGCACCACCAAACCAGCTTTACAACAAATGCTAAAGGAACTTCTCTAGGCAAGAAACACAAGAGAAGGAAAACACCTACAATAACAAACCCAAAACATTTAAGAAAATGGGAATAGGAACATACATATCGATAATTACCTTAAATGTAAATGGATTAAATGCTCCCACCAAAAGACACAGACTGGCTGAATGGATACAAAAACAAGACCCATATATATGCTGTCTACAAGAGACCCACTTCAGACCTAGAGACACATACAGACTGAAAGTGAGGGGATGGAAAAAGATATTCCATGCAAATGGAAATCAAAAGAAAGCTGGAGTAGCAATTCTCATATCAGACAAAATAGACTTTAAAATAAAGACAATTACAAGAGACAAAGACGGACACTATATAATGATCAAGGGATCGATCCAAGAGGAAGGTATAACAATTGTAAATATTTATGCACCCAACAGAGGAGCACCTCAATACATAAGGCAAATACTAACAGCCATAAAAGGGGAAATCGACAGTAACACAATCATAGTAGGGGACTTTAACACCCCACTTTCACCAATGGACAGATCATCCAAAATGAAAATAAATAAGGAAACACAAGCTTTAAATGATATATTAAACAAGATGGACTTAATTGATATTTATAGGACATTCCACCCCAAAACAACAGAATACACATTTTTCTCAAGTGCTCATGGAACATTCTCCAGGATAGATCATATCTTGGGTCACAAATCAAGCCTTGGTAAATTTAAGAAAATTGAAATCGTATCAAGTATCTTTTCCGACCACAATGCTATGAGACTAGATATCAGTTACAGGAAAAGATCTGTAAAAAACACAAACACATGGAGGTTAAACAATACACTACTTAATAACGAAGTGATTACTGAAGAAATCAAAGGGGAAATCAAAAAATACGTAGAGACAAAGGACAATGGAGACACGACGACCCAAAACCTATGGGATGCAGCAAAAGCAGTTCTAAGAGGGAAGTTTATAGCAATACAAGCCTACCTCAAGAAACAGGAAACATCTCGAATAAACAACCTAACCTTGCACCTAAAGCAATTAGAGAAAGAAGAACAAAAAACCCCCAAAGTTAGCAGAAGGAAAGAAATCATGAAGATCATATTAGAAATAAATGAAAAAGAAATGAAGGAAACAATAGCAAAGATCAATAAAACTAAAAGCTGGTTCTTTGAGAAGATAAACAAAATTGATAAACCATTAGCCAGACTCATCAAGAGAAAACGGGAGAAGACTCAAATCAATAGAATTAGAAATGAAAAAGGAGAAGTAACAAGTGACACTGCAGAAATACAAACGATCATAAGAGATTACTACAAGCAACTCTATGCCAATAAAATGGACAACCTGGAAGAAATGGACAAATTCTTAGAAATGCACAACCTGCCGAGACTGAACCAGGAAGAAATAGAAAATATGAACAGACCAATCATGAGCACTGAAATTGAAACTGTGATTAAAAATCTTCCAACAAACAAAAGCCCAGGACCAGATGGTTTCACAGGCGAATTCTATCAAACATTCAGAGAAGAGCTAACACCTATCCTTCTCAAACTCTTCCAAAATATTGCAGAGGGAGGAACACTCCCCAACTCATTCTACGAGGCCACCATCACCCTGATACCAAAACCAGGCAAAGATGTCACAAAGAAAGAAAACTACAGGCCAATATCACTGATGAACATAGATGCAAAAATCCTCAACAAAATACTAGCAAACAGAATCCAACAGCACATTAAAAGGATCATACACCATGATCAAGTGGGGTTTATCCCAGGAATGCAAGGATTCTTCAATATACACAAATCAATCAACGTGATACACCATATTAACAAATTGAAGGAGAAAAACCATATGATCATCTCAATAGATGCAGAGAAAGCTTTCGACAAAATTCAACACCCATTTATGATAAAAGCCCTGCAGAAAGTAGGCATAGAGGGAACTTTCCTCAACATAATAAAGGCCATATATGACAAACCCACAGCCAACATTGTCCTCAATGGTGAAAAACTGAAACCATTTCCACTAAGATCAGGAACAAGACAAGGTTGCCCACTCTCACCACTATTATTCAACATAGTTTTGGAAGTGTTAGCCACAGCAATCAGAGAAGAAAAAGAAATAAAAGGAATCCAAATCAGAAAAGAAGAAGTAAAGCTGTCACTGTTTGCAGATGACATGATACTGTACATAGAGAATCCTAAAGATGCTACCAGAAAACTACTAGAGCTAATCAATGAATTTGGTAAAGTAGCAGGATACAAAATTAATGCACAGAAATCTCTTGCATTCCTATACACTAATAATGAAAAATCTGAAAGTGAAAATAAGGAAACACTCCCATTTACCATTGCAACAAAAAGAATAAAATACCTAGGAATAAACCTACCTAAGGAGACAAAAGACCTGTATGCAGAAAATTATAAGACACTGATGAAAGAAATTAAAGATGATACCAACAGATGGAGAGATATACCATGTTCTTGGATTGGAAAAATCAATATTGTGAAAATGACTATACTACCCAAAGCAATCTACAGATTCAATGCAATCCCTATCAAACTACCACTGGCATTTTTCACAGAACTAGAACAAAAAATTTCACAATTTGTATGGAAACACAAAAGACCCCGAACAGCCAAAGCAATCTTGAGAACGAAAAATGGAGCTGGAGGAATCAGACTCCCTGACTTCAGACTATATTACAAAGCTATAGTAATCAAGACAGTTTGGTACTGGCACAAAAACAGAAACATAGATCAATGAAACAGGATAGAAAGCCCAGAGATAAGCCTACGCACATATGGTCACCTTATCTTTGATGAAGGAGGCAAGTATATACAGTGGAGAAAGGACAGCCTCTTCAATAAGTGGTGCTGGGAAAACTGGACAGGTACATGTAAAAGTATGAAATTAGAACACTCCCTAACACCATACACAAAAATAAACTCAAAATGGATTAAAGACCTAAATGTAAGGCCAGACACTATCAAACTCTTAGAGGAAAACATAGGCAGAACACTCTATGACATAAATCACAGCAAGATCCTTTTTGACCCAGCTCCTAGAGAAATGGAAATAAAACCAAAAATAAACAAATGGGACCTAATGAAACTTAAAAGCTTTTGCACAGCAAAGGAAACCATAAACAAGACCAAAAGACAACCCTCAGAGTGGGAGAAAATATTTGCAAATGAAGCAACTGACAAAGGATTAATCTCCAAGATTTATAAGCAGCTCATGCAGCTCAATAACAAAAAAACAAACAACCCAATCCAAAAATGGGCAGAAGACCTAAATAGACATTTCTCCAAAGAAGATATACAGATTGCCAACAAACACATGAAAGAATGCTCAACATCATTAATCATTAGAGAAATGTAAATCAAAACTACAATGAGGTGTCACCTCACATCAGTCAGAATGGCCATCATCAAAAAATCTACAAACAATAAATGCTGGAGAGGGTGTGAAGAAAAGGGAACCCTCTTGCACTGTTGGTGGGAATGTAAATTGATACAGCCACTATGGAGAACAGTATGGAGGTTCCTTAAAAAACTAAAAATAGAACTACCATATGACCCAGCAATCCCACTACTGGGCATATACCCTGAGAAAACCATAATTCAAAAAGATTCATGTACCACAATGTTCACTGCAGCAATATTTACAATAGCCAGGACATGGAAGCAACCTAAGTGTCCATCAACAGATGAATGGATAAAGAAGATGCGGCACATATATACAATGGCATGTTACTCAGCCATGAAAAGAAACGAATTTGAGTTATTTGTAGTGAGGTGGATGGACTTAGAGTCTGTCATACAGAGTGAAGTAAGTCAGAAAGAGGAAAACAAATACCGTATGCTAACACATATATATGGAATCTAAAAAAAAAAAAAAGTTCTGATGAACCTAGGGGCAGGACAGGAATAAAGACACAGACGTAGTGAATGGACTTGAAGACACAGGGAGGGGGATGGGTAAGCTGGGACGAAGTAAGAGGGTAGCACTGACATATATACACTACCAAATGTAAAATAGATAGCTAGTGGGAAGCAGCCGCATAGCACAGGGAGATCAGCTTGGTGCTTTGTGTCCACCTAGAGGGGTGGGATAAGGAGATGCAAGAGGGAGGGGATATGGGGATGTACGTATGCATATAGCTGATTCACTTTGTTATACAGCAGAAACTAACACAACACTGCAAAGCAATTATACTCCAATAAAGATGTTAAAAAAAAATCCACAAACAATAAATGCTGGAGAGGGTGTGGAGAAAAGGGAACCCTCCTACACTGTTGATGGGCATGTAAACTGGTACAGCCACTACGGAGAACAGTATGGAGGTTCCTTAAAAAACTGAAAATAGAGCTACCATATGATCCAGCAATCCCACTCAGGCATATAGCTAGAGAAAAACATGGTTCAAAAGGATACATGCACCCCAATGTTCATTGCAGCACTGTTTACAATAGCCAAGACACAGAAGCAACCTAAATGTCCACAGACAGATGAATGGATAAAGATGTGGTACATATATGCAGTGGAATATGACTCAGCCATAAAAAGAATGAAATAATGCCAGTTGCAGCAACATGGATGGATCTGGAGATTATCATACTAAGTGAAGTCAGACAGAGAAAGACAAATATCATATGATATGGCTTATATGTGGAATCCAAAACAAAAAAAGATACAAATGATCTTATTTACAAAACAAAAATAGACCCACAGACTTAGAGAACAAACTTTGGTACCAAAGGGGAGAGGGTAGGGGGAGGGATAGATTGGGAGTTCAGGATTGACATGTACACACTGCTATAATTTAAAATAAAATGCCTTTCCATGAAAAATAAATAAAGAAAAAATAAACAAAAAAAATTTTTTGGAATGTTTGTCATGCAGCAATAGATAACCAGAGCATACACTACCCAATTGGGAAGGCTACTGAGGTAAGACTGAAATGCACTGAACATCTTCCTTGCTTGGAGTCACACCATTGAAATGTTTTTGCCAGCAAGTGCATGTGAACTCATTATGGTAGGGTTTAATTCATAAATTTGGAGTAAAATTTTTTGCATGTTATTATAGCAAATACTCCCGTAGTGACAGTTCAGGTAGCATGGTGTATCAGTAAAGATAACTTAGCTGGGTTACAAGATTATGGAGTTACAGTCTTCATCTTTCAAAACTTAGATGCTATTTCCACTATTTGTTTTTTTAAACACCAAAACTGGAAGTCTGAGGACAGCTTGATTTTGATTTTTGTCCTCTGGATGTAAAGCACTTTCTTTAGAATTTTCTCTTTTATCCTTTTTATTCAAACGTTTTTGCCAGGCTATGACTATATGTAGATCTCTCTTTCACAGACTGAGTTCTTTGGCTCTCTAAAACCAGGCCATTTTTCAACTCAAGTTTTTTACTGTTAATATCTGTCATCTTTTTCCCATCATCATTTTCAGCAATTTGTCCTTATCCACTAAAATTCTATTACTTTCCCAAGTTTTTCCTCCATATCATTTTTCTATTTTCCAAATGATCAATTCTGTGCCTGACACTCCCCAATGAAAATGTTAATGTGACTACTCTATGCTCAAATTGCCTTCAATTCTTTATCTCACCTGATCTCTCTTTTAATCTGATCATGTTTTCCCTTTATCTCATTCTATTTACTATTGCTTTCTAAGCTATTTTATGAATATTATGTTTTCCCCGTACCTTATTGAGGACAAACTTTTTCCCTAAATTTTTCTTCTGTCTTATAATGCAGCAATATCAGGAATCTGAACTTCATCAAGTTTTAGAATGACTTCCCTCTTATTCTACAGTAATTATTCTATAAATTCATTTTTTCCTCAAAAAAAAAAAGTAAAGTCTACTCAGATTTAAGAGATGAATTGGGGAGACTGCCTTTGGACAGTCTCTACCCATCTGGGTATTGATTAAATTCCATATTCATCCCAACTCATGACTAGCACTTGATTTACCCATCCCCCAACCGAATCCAATGTTTAGCACTTTTTCTCTGTTGTGACTATGCTGAACTAAAATGGAAACTTCTCTTAATGACTGTCTAGATTTCTCACACTGAAGGGAAATACATTAAGTTATGATCTTTAACAATCACTCCCATCAGGTTTCTTCCCATCGTCCCCCTGACTTACAGCACTTAAGGGACCCACACTTTCCAGGACACAGTGTGCATTCTTATGTATTTATTTTCTGGGAATTGGTGAGTATTTCTAAGAAGAGCAGTACCAACAGGCTTTAGAGAGAAAGATGTAGGAAAGAGGAATCTGGCACAGGCAGTTTATCCTTGTCACTAGGCGCACAAGCCCTGAAGCCAGACAGTCTAGATTCAGATTCTGGCTCCGTTATTCAACTTGCTCAAACCACACAGCTAACCTCTGTGCCTCTGTTTCCTCACCTGAAAATCAGGAAAACTAAGAGAATCTAACTTACACAATTATTGCAGTAATTAAATGAGCTAATATATTTAACACAATATCTGGACTATTACAAGTATTCACTATTAGTTATAATTATCTTTCTGTTGTTATAAAGCAGAGGCCACACAACAAAAGGACATCTGTCCAGTTTTCTACTTGATATGGAACTTCCATTTCTGACCCAGGGGCAATTCGGCTGTGAGGGGAGAAAGCATTTCTAGCTTTCAGGGAGACACAGTCATCAGCAGCATAATGTAAATGACCCTCCACTTATGTTTTTAAACAGATTCCTTTTGGTTTTTAGTTATTGGAACTTCCTTCTGGATTCTTATGACAGGTTGCCTGTTGGTTTTGTTTTACAGTGTCATCCATTTCATCCTTATAAGGATTTTAGGGAGAAGTCAGGAGGGGTGTAGCAAAGGCAAATCCATCTAGGTACCATTCTAAACCACAGGCCATTGATCATTAATCCTAAATATGTTCAAATACAAAAACTCAAGTTTACATGACTGAGAACAGCTCTCAAGTCCAATTCTCTTTTGTTTATACCAGTGGCAAATGTCAAATTCTAAAAATCTCCTAACCAGAATTATGAACTGTGGGCCAAAAAATATCGCAGTGCTGGACAGAAATTTGAGGGCTCATCTACTCCATACATGTGTCTTAAAATGTGTCTATAACAATTTATCCTGGAAAAAGTATTTTAGAGACCGAAAGGAATACTTAAGTATTCTTAATAACCATAAGTACCAAGGAGCTCTTGATTATGTGAATTCTAAGTCCTCTTCTGTGGTTATATAAGTACAGTTCTTCAAAGAGAAAAATAGTTGGCCATCAGGTTCTATGTAATCTTTATGTTCTTTAAACCTTATTAGATCATCCTTTATACCCTTTTTAAAAAATTTTTTTATTGGAGTATAGTTGCTTTACAACGTTGTGTTAGTTTCTACTGTACAGCAAAGTGAATCAGCTATACATATACATACATCCCCTCTTTTTTGGATTTCCTTTCCATTTAGGTCACCACAGAGTATTGAGTAGAGTTCCCTGTGCTATATAGTAGGTTCTCATTAGTTATCTATTTTATACATAGTATCAGTAGCGTGGATGGACCTAGAGACTGTCATACAGAGTGAAGTAAGTCAGAAAGAGAAAAATGAATATTGTATATTAATGCATATATGTGGAATCTAGAAAAATGGTATAGATGATTTTACTTGTAAAGCAGAAATAGAGACACAGACGTAGAGAACAAATGTATGGATACCAAGGGGGAGTGGTGGGACGAATTGGGAGATTGGGACTGACATATATACACTATTGATACTACCCTTTTTTTAAAGTATATAGTTAACAGATGCACTGCTTAGCTGAGAAAGTTTGCATAAATAATTAGCTTTATGTAAATACTGCCTATTCTTCTTTTGAAATGTCACATTTATTTTAAACAAGAAACTGAAATTTTAGTCTTGCCA
Source organism: Eubalaena glacialis (assembly GCF_028564815.1). Lineage (NCBI taxonomy): Eukaryota > Metazoa > Chordata > Mammalia > Artiodactyla > Balaenidae > Eubalaena > Eubalaena glacialis. Next base: position 59,399,149 of record NC_083732.1, read on the forward strand.
AATTATGTAAAGATTTCTCCAACACTGCTTCTAGCCTAACCCCTTTTTTTTTTTTAGTTTTTATCATATACCTTTTATTCTATGTGTTTTTATTCTTTTTTTTAAACATCTTTATTGGAGTATAATTGCTTTACAATGTTGTGTTAGTTTCTGCCATATAACAAAGTGAGTCAGCTATACATATATCCCCATATCCTCTCCCTCTTGCGTCTCCCTCCCACCCTCCCTATCCCACATCCCTAGTTGGTCACAGAGCACCGAGCTGATCTCCCTGTGCTATGCGGCTGCTTCCCACTAGCTCTCTATTTTACATTTGGTAGTGTATATATGTCAATGCCACTCTCTCCTTTTGATTCTCTTTACTAGAGGTACTTACATTATACAAAAGTAACAGAACTGGGAGAAATGCCATTCCAAATTTTTATGTATGGAACATTTAAAAGTGGTGAGTTCCTAAAGTGGATACTTTCCAACAATCATCTTAGTCTAGGAAAGCAATATTACATAGGAGGTTAAGACCATGCTCTTTAGAGATGAAGAGCTTGGTATAAACCTTAGCTCTGCCACATTAATTTATCCAAAGCCTCATAGCTAGTATCTTCTCTAAGCCTCAGTTTCTCATTTTTAAAATGTGAGAAATAGTTGTTTCTACCAGATAAAGTTGGTGTTATGATTAAACAAGGAAATAAAGTTTTAGCCCAATTCATGGCATGTAGTAAGCATTGAATGTATGTTAGTAGTGGTAGTGGTGGTGGTGGTGGTGATGATAATAGTGATAACAAAAAAGACTATAAATGAGACAGAGAGGAGGAAGAGATCTCCTTAGCCTCCCTTAAACCAACCACATGAAACAATCTAACTCACAGCCAAACCACAGGGGAGGTTTGACCACACTCCCTGACACTGCTGTAAGCCCGTCATGGCTGTGCCGTCCCAGCTCGCTCACGCCACAGACTGTTAGTTTTCTGACTTGTATTAGAAGTTGCTCTTCCCATCTCCGGATGGATGGTAACTGCTGGTTTGGATGGGATTTACTTTACATCCTCTGATTTAAACAGCTTTGCAAAAGTAATTTTTCGTTGTTTTGAGAGGATAAGTAACACTACAAAAGTACTTGTGTTCAACAAAGTAAGGATCATGCAACAAAAGGAAAACACCCAAAGGAAAACAAATGTGTAGAGGAGATAAATTCACTTCAGGATGGATGTTGACCAAAAAGAAATTACATCCACAGTTCTCACAGTTGGGGACCAATGGCAAGTTACATGCCCCCTGTTTAGCAGCTGAAAGGCAGCCAGATCCTGTGGCTTGGCTCCCTCACAAGCTTTAAATACACGAACTTGCAGAACTGCACCCAAGTAAGCAAATAACATGCAAACTGCTTTCGGCTAAGAATAGAGAGAAAAGACAGAAACTTTTCAATAACTCCAAGCTTGAAGAGATTATACAGATAAATGGGTTCAGCTTTGCCAAGGTAGAAACATTCAATTAAGTTTTCAAAATCTCTAAGGGATGCTTTAAAACTCTCTTCTCTTTCTCTCTCTCGCATCTTACAACTACCTAAGTTGTAGGAAATTTAGACAAATTTAATATTTCAATAGCTGCTTTTCTTCTATTTTTTTCCACCCACCCAAATAGGTTTCCCACTATGAAGGGAAATGGAAAGCAATCCTGTCTATACTATTAACTCTGATTTTTAAAGAAGCTATAAGGCAAAATATTTGCTGGTGAGGAAAAATGTTGCCAGTGGGGATTACACGGCCTCTGTTCAGCTATAGTATTCATAAAAAAAACAAAAAACAAAAAAACTATGTATCTATTTTCCTACCTATTTTAAGCCATCTGGGTGATTCTGATGTGCTCTCCTTGGATTGGATCCTCTCTCTAGATAAGCACCATTAAGACTGCTTTATCTGTGTTCTTTAAATGGACTGATATTATCAACATCATTATTAGTTAACATCAATATGTGCCCAGGTACTGTGCCAGGCACTGATCCACTTAGTATTCATTACGACTTTTGAGGTAGGCATTACCATTTTACAAATGAGGAAACTAAGGGTTGATGAAGTTAAGCAGCTGCAAAAGTCACCAAGCTACTAAGTAAAGGAGTCAGGACCTAAACTCCAAAGCTTTTACCCTTCAACAATATGTTGTATCGCCTGGTTATGTAAGAGCTTCAAGAGTTCGAAATAAAGTAGGAGTGGAGTATAGGAAACCAGATTTGAAAGAATAATGAAGATAAAACAAAAAGATTTAAACTTGACAGGCTCTATTAGCCTGATCTCTGTCACTCTAATTGCTGTACTGTCCCCCGTTCTGAAGCAGCATGGATCCTTCAACTGCTCAATTACTGTTGATGAACATGGTAAGTCCACTTGGAGACCTGACCTAATAAATGTCCTGCATGACGCCATGTTGCCACCAGGATTTCTCATGAACGGCAGATGCAGTCTGAAACACAAAGTTGAATAACAAACAGCGAAAATTATACAGTCTTGGTTTTGTAATGATTTTGAAGAATGTTGCTTCGTCCCTAAATAAGTTATCTAACTCATGATGGGTCCTCCATAAAGCCTTATTAAAAATACAACTCTGATCTCACACTTGGAGAAACTGGACTGTTGTCAGGGGGCACATACACCATCCCCTAGATCAACAGCAGAGCCAGGCATTGAGGTTGACCTATTACCAGACTGGTCTTGACCACCGTGTGTCATTTTTCATCCCATTGACTATGATATGGTTCAAATCCTAACTTAACTAATTGACATGCTGAACTACCAAGTAGGATTTTGTAATCCAATTTGTTCCTCATCATTTAGGCAGCTGTTTTAACCAAAATGTGCGAACTTGTTTCAGGACATACATAAAATCCAGCATTCCTCTACCCAGGCTGGAAACATAATGGCACTTTGCCAGTGAAAAAAAAAGCTTAGATGGCTCCCATAAAAACCTGTGACACGAAATTAAGCTAATCACAAAATGCAAGCTTAAGGTTTAAACTGCTTAATTCTTACTAATCTTGCACTAAAAGTTGAAGCTAACAATGGACAAGAGTTACTTTGTGTAAACTAACTCTCTTCAAATTAATGCTATTTCCTTTATAGTAAAAAGAAATGTTAATATAAAGTGGGTCTTTATTCTTCACATATCCTCCAAATCATAGCTTTGCAATACTTATGGCTCCAAGATAGCCAAAGTCCAGTAATGCCCTTGGTAATTTGAGATCTGCAGTACACTTTTGACACAAGCCTCCTTTATTTTCCCTTTAAATGCTCTCAAAATACATGAATGTTATCACTCCACATAACTTATGTTTGGATGCTTGGCGCTCCCAAAACTAATTGAATCATTTTTGGTGTCAAGTTACAGAAACAAATATTGTACCAAAAATAGAAAAAAAAAAAAATTTGCAGAAGTCCAGTTACACAAAACTAGGAACTAACAACTAATATGAAACAAGATGTTGGCTAAAAAATTTTTTTTAATTAATTAATTTATTTATTTTTGGCTGCATTGGGTCTTCATTGTTGCACATGGGCTTTCTCTAGTTGTGGCGAGCGGGGGTTACTCTTCGTTGCGGTGTGCGGGCTTCTCATTGCAATGGCTTCTCTTGTTGCAGAGCACGGGCTCTAGGCACATGGGCTTCAGTAGCTATGGCATATGGGCTCAGTAGTTGTGGCACGTGGGCTCAATAGTTGTGGCTTGCAGGCTCTAGAGTGCAGGCTCAGTAGCTGTGGCGTATGGGCTTAGTTGCTCCATGGCATGTGGGATCTTATCAGACCAGGGCTATTTAAAGTGAGGTGACACTAATAGAACAAGTGCAACATGTGTTTAAAAAAAGACTATCACTAAATAATAGTTAACCTAGAAATTTCAGCAACATTTCATAAACATGTATATTTCTTTGTTTCAAGGTAATACCTGGATGAAACAAAAAGATTCTAGTTTCACATACTAAACAGGTATTCTTCTACAGTTAGTTTTGAGGGGAAAAAATAAAGACCAGTCAAGAGACCACTAAAGTAGTCATGGTGGGCAATGTGAAGAAAGAGTAGGACTGAGTAAAGACGGGGAGTGAGCAGTAAGTTGTTCAGGTGGTAGAATCAAGTGGAATAAGTGACCAAATGGATGTGGAAAATAAGGATAATAGAGGAGTAGGATGATTTCCAGGCCAAAATGAGTAAGGAGGTGATGCCAGCCTCTAAAATAGGGCATAGTAGGTGGAAGAGCCTGTTTGAAAGGAGAATTAGAAGTCATTTTAGATTTTTAAAATTTGAAGTACATTTGAGATAACCAGGTAGAAATGTCAGGTCAGGGGCTGGGGTAATGAAGGCACTGAGAGGGAAAATATAATAAAGAAAAGGTCATAACAGACAAATAAAATCCTTGTGCAGAAGGGCTAAGATTCAGGAATACTGGGGTAGCCTGGAAAGAAAGAGGTTTGTCTCTTTCATGGGAAAATACAAGTTAAGTAGGTACAGTATTTGAAGATATACAGATGGGAAGAAAGGTGAAGTATAGTTTGTCTGCCATAACGTATGGACACCAAGGGGGGAAGCGGTGTGTGTGTGTGTGTGTGTGTGTGTGTGTGATGAACTGGGAGATTGGGATTGACATATATACACTAATATGTATAAAATAGATAACTAATAAGAACCTACTGTATAAAAAAATGAAATAAAATTCAAAAATTCAAAAAAAAATTGTCTGCCATAAGGAGAAGACATCATCTCTGAGAAGAGTCAAGATTAGGAATAACTTCTGTGACAAATGAGAAAGAGCTTAGAGAGAAGTAATGGGATCTTCAAGCTGGACTGAGGAATTTGCTAAGATTGTGAGGTGTTCTGTCCACATTGTCTGTGATTTCCTCAACCTTAGACTGACTCAGGTTTGGGGGATTCTGAAGCACTAGAAGAAGAGGCTAAGTTCCAACCTCTCCTGCTGAGCCTGTGTGTATCGTTCAATCACAGAAAGACTAATGCCCATGATGCAACCTCCACTTATACATACATATGCCTCTCTGATCTGATGCTGAGTTTAAATGAACATTGTCACTATCAACATGAAAAAAATCGGAGGGCATAATTTTTCCAGTATTACAAACGAAGCCACACACGTTAGGCCTGCTATAAAAGTAAACTTAAGCTCACATAAAATAGTCCACTTTTGAAAAGAAACTGGCTAAGAGATTGCATATTTATTCATATGAAATATACATGTATTTAAATTATCCATTCTCTTTCATTTACTTCAATGCTCATAAAAAATGCTGGTCTCAAATTTATCACCTATATAAAAAATACATATTTATGTTAAAAAAATGTTTTAAGTTCCACCACATTAACAACTCTAAAAAATGTTGAAACCCATGAACAGATTTCTGGGGGGGCACATTTGCCGAGTTTTACCTCAAAGGAATATTTTAAAATTCATTTTCATAAAACAGTTTTTCAAAAAGAAGCTAACATGTCCTTAATTCTATTTGTTTTAGCTGGCACCACTCAAGACTTAGAAAGCTTAGAAGACAAGAACAGAAGCTAAAACTATCATTGTACAACACAAAAGGTTATAAATTCAGCATTTTTGTGCAACTTTGTACTCATTTCAATCCATCTAAAAGTTAAAAACCTTGTACTTGGACCTGACAATCTAGTCATAAGTATCCAGCTGTGATAATTTCAAAACTCTTTTCCATAGTGGAAGTCTTGGACCCCTCATCTTAAAAAATAAAATTACCACATAATTTTTTATATTTCTTTTTTTCTAAGCTTCTTAAGGAATGCACATGCTCTTTGCCTATCCTGGGCAAAGGTTATGAAGACAATTCACAAAAGAAGAAATGCAACTGGTAAACAAAGGAATGGAAGAGGGAGCCCCCTCATTAATAAATGAATATAATTGAAAACAGATGAAATATTTTTAAAAACATAATAAAATTGTTTTAAAATGTAAAACGTAGGTCTGGCAAGGTGTGGCAAGGCTAATACTCATATTTTGCCGGTAGCGCAATAATACAGCCCTTTGGAAAAGCATTTGGCAGTATGAATGTTGGCCAAAAATTGATGTTCTTTTATACAGTAATTCTACTACTCAATCTATTCTAAGAAAATAATTCAAAATATTGGAACATTTATAATAATAATCACAAAAATATTTTCTTGTAAAATAACTTCAGGGTTTTTTCCTGATTATAATACTAAGACAATGTTACCTGTACAAAATTTAAAAATTGCAAAAAGTATAAAGGAAGAACATTTTTACACATCTACATTCATTCAGCTATTTACTGACTACCTACTTATATGCAAGGAACTACTAAACACTGGGGACTGAGTAGTGGGTGTGACAATCCTTTCCATCATAAACATAAACCATGTTGGCTTATGGTTGATTGGCTGATACTTATGACTAGGGGTGATATTGATTTTTTCCATCCTGATATTTTTTTGTTCAGGAGGCTTGCTGATAAAAGAAAACAAATCTCAAATGCAGGAAAATCTTAAGTGCTCAACTTTATAATTTAGGTATGGTAAAAAAAAAAAAAAAATCATAGGATTATTACATGCAAAGCATCTTCTTATTCCTATGATTATATATATTATATATCTACATACGATTATACTTACATGTAATATGTAGCATGTAATTTAACATATATTTTACACAATAGTCAGACTTTAATATGTATAAAAATGTCCAGATACAAATTATGTACTACTATAAATCTATAAGCTAGTAAATTTAAAACTTATTTCAGAAAATATATATTAATGGTACAAAAGATACCCATTATCAGATAAGGCTCAAAATGGATGTAATCTACATATTCATCTTTGAGTTTTACAATCTCATGGCTTTCTGCTGGGTCCTGGATTTGTGAGAAATCCTTATCCCTGTGGGAAGATGGTCAAGGTTTGGGGAAACCATGACCGGGTCTGAATTAGAGACAATTGCCCAAGCAAGTGGGGACAGTAACACAAGCAGGTGGGAAGAATCAGAAGACACAAAGGCATGGGACTGATGCACCAGGGCCACAAAATAGTACTCTACTCAATGGCAGAACGGTGCCCTTAGTGCCTCATGAATAAATGACCTAGGTTTATGTGTCTAAGAGAAGGAGCTAGGAGTCTGGAACAGTATTACTACTTTCTGGAAGCTGAAGCTCTTTAGCATCCTAGCAAGCCATCCAAGGTCAGCTGGAGGAGTTGACAGACTCACAGTAATAAACAACCGTAAGCACCCAGGAAACACTAGTTATGTACAGACACTATGTGTTCTCCCTTAAGCCTTACAAGTCTGAAAGGTAGATTCCATCATCTGTCCCCACTTTACAGAAAAGAACAAGAGTATCAGAGACTCTTGAAGGGCAAGTAGCTAATGAGTGGCCGTCCTGGGGAGACAATCTCAGGACTGTCCAACTGCAAAGCCTTTTCTCTCTTTACTCCTTTGTTCTTCTGCTTCTCATCATTTGAGGGTTGCAAAAAATAGAAACAGATGGAGCAGGTGGCCCACAGTGGACTCCCAGATTGTGGTGATGTCAAGGCTGGAACGGGTTGGCATCAACTAGAGATGCCAGGTCATCAAGGAACTTAAGACAACTCACAGGTGAGACTCCAGAATATTTACCCCTGGATGTGTAAACCTGCAATTCTACATTATGACTTTTCTGGAATGTTCTCTCTCCAAGCCGTTTAGTAACTGGGTTACAGGAAGAGTAAGAAGAGTTCCTCCTCCATATTTCCAGCAGACCACTTAAGAACATATACATCTTGGTTGTATATACACACATACAAAGGGAATATGAATGAATGAGGTATATAAATGCTGATATTTCTGATATTTCTTGTATGTTTGCTTAAAATCCTGAACCTGTCCACAATAGGATTCTTGAAATTGGAATCTAGTAGTGCTTTATCAGGCAACAGTCTCATAACATAAAAATTTAGTGTCCTTTAGAGTTTAAATTTCAAGTTAGAAGAGAGAAAGCATTTAATAGACTCAGTAGTTTTATTGCTACAGATAGAAATTTTAGTTTTGCTACATTTCTTGGCATGTTTATTAAATCAAATGTTTTGCTTCTGTTTACAGTAAAGTCTTTATGAAATCAGAGCTTGAAAATATTGAGAAATTAAAATTAACCCAGAAACGTTCAAATAATTTCATTCTCATGACAGTTTACAACTACCCACCATTTTCCTAGGCAAATGCTCCCAGAACCCTCCTTAAAATACATTATCTTAAACCTTTCATTTATGAATTCCTGCAGAATTACTTAACATATTGAAGCCAAAGTTTTTCTTTTCAAAATACACAGTCTCTCTGCCCACAACACTATCAGCACAAAAGGTCATTTATTAAAGCTGTAATATCCCACCCACTTAGTGAAAATAAATAAATAGAATAAAACAGACCATAACTCCCCAGCCCATCAACCAAATGGATTAAAAATTGGGTAGCTCACCTGATTGTGGCTCTAGAAATGTGAAAAGTATTTGGAAGCTAAACACAAAGCATAGGTTCAGGAAAAAGGAGTCCCTCCCAAGAGGCACATAATCTCTGAGGAGACAGGTGACAGATGTGCCTATGGACCAAAATAAAATAAAGATCTGGCCAACCAAGCTGAGAAGGAATTTAAACACAACAAAAGCTCATGTTAGCACATGTTGGTGCCAAATGTATCCTGAAATCTTTGAGAGGAAAGCATTTTGATGAACTGAGGCTATAAGTCATGAAATGAAAAACTTCTAAGCACCTACCCCTGCCTGCCGGCCACAAATGCTCCCCACATTTTGCCATATAACACAGGCTAACATTGTACTGTGGCAAGAGATTTGAGATTCTGCTGTTATTGTGTTTTTAATGAATGGTAGGAATGAAAACAAAGCCTTGAGTCAGCACAAAATACATACTGCACATCTCTCCAAGAGTGAAGCCAGGTCTCAGAAAAGACCGATGTGTCTCCAGAAGATGAGGAAAGGGATTACGGAGAAAAGAAACATGTTTGTGAGCAAAAATAAGATTACAACTCTTGTTATTAACTCTGGCCAAGCCTAAACAAACATTTTTTTCTTCCAGTTATCATTGAGTCATATGGCCACCGGCAGGAACTGTTATCACTTCATTTTCTGCAGAATGTTTCAGAAACTTGAAACCTCCCACACTTTCCCCATGTGAATACTTTGGATTTTTAAACAACCATGAAGTGTTTGCTTCCAAAATTGAATACATTTGACGGCCTGGTAGTACAGCTGATCCCTCACAAACTGTTTAGCAGGGAGAATGAGGTGGCGGAGAAGGGTACCGAGAAAGTTACTATACCAAAGTGCACAATGGTTAAAAAGTTATTATGGGACAGTTATATAGAACAGCAATTTAAATTAATTAAATTATTAGCATTAAAGCTGTCTCTATTGTGCCTTTGTCTCTGTTTTGCTGTTCAATCACACAAAATGGAGAACATTTGCAAGAGCACAGCCTGAAATGCTGAAAGTAAAGAAGTAACATTTCAAAAATTTGTTGTACTCTTCCTTGTGTTACTGACCCCCATGAAGCACCAGCTCATCCATACAGAAACGTGAGACAAAAGATGCCAAGTAAGTTAAATGCCAAGTATTTTGCCTGCGTCCTATTAACATAATAAGAAAAAAAAACTATGCACAATCTCAAAGTCCAGTGTGTGCTACAAACTTGGTAATAAAAAAAAAAAAAAATCAATCCTTGATTTTTCTGCAGCTGTTTTACAAATAAAATGCCTATTTTAGGTAAGTGTTTTTCTCTAAATAGCATCTCTCCTAAAACAAACAAACAAAAACCAAAAAACTACAATTGCTTAATATCATCTTTGAACCAGAGATAACTTTAAGGAAATCTCTGATACCAACAGATCCAAATTGACCTCCCAGAAGTCCAACATAGCAGAACACAGCTTCCTCAACGTTGTTGCTTGTAGCCCCCTAGACCCTTTTGATTTTGCTATTGTAATATCATCTTCAATTTCACCCAAACAATTTGAAAGGAGTCCTGCCTTTTGCCACTTACCTGGCTAAAGAAAGTGCTTTGTCATGAGAGGACTTCCTTTCATGCTGGTCTACTCTTTCCTGAGCTCAGGGTTAGTTCTTAAATTTTCACAGAGGTGGTCATTTCTGCTGAGAAGATCAAGTGTTGCATTTTGCCTAAAAGGAACTTGAAATGTAAAACACCAGGTTTCACAGCTCCAGCCAAGTTAAGTATGTGTGTTTTATAATTAACGCTAGCCAGAAATGCAAATGATTTCCATAAAGTTTTAATCCTGTTATCAATCCCTTGAGACACACCCCCTTACCCCTGATCTCTCCCCTGGCTATGGTTCTACATTTTTATTGCATGTTTTATAAAAGAAAAACACTAGTAAAGATACCCTAGATTCTGGTTTAGAAGTCCCAAGAGGTGACACTGAGGTGTAGACTTAGACAGTTTTCTAATTAAAAAGTCAGATGGTCTGTTTCTCTTAGAAATGCTTCAGTTCCCAGTATGTGCCTGTAGGTGTTTTGCTCATGGCCTCTTGGCCCAAAGCCATTTAAGATCTGCCTCAACAAGCCCCTTCATGAAGTTGGGCCTCGCAAGTGATGGAGAGCCAGGATATCCAAGAAGAAAGGATTTATACACCTTAAATATGTACTGCTTTTACCACAATTTTAAAAATAAAAATAAATTTTAAAAGAACTTGGAAATCTGAAGAACATAAGCACAATTTTGAAAGAAAAGTCATTATATAGAAAAAGCGATTTGAAAAATTTTAACAAATAGATGAAAAAGAATCAAATATACTGAACTGTCTTAGCCATGGATGAAAACACCAATCACACCTCCCTTCTGATAAAGTTTTTTTTAATAAAAGGTATAATATACTTCCTTTATGAACCTCAAGCAATTGGCATCAACATTTTTCTATGGTGCCTGTTCCTGCTTTCAGCATTTGGTTCTTGCTTTAATTTCAGCTGTAGCAGCTTTTAAACTTTTCAAATCTTGAATCAACACAGCTCATGGTTTGTAGAATACCCATTATAATGAGAAGCCATGCATCTTACCAGAAAAATGCATATTTATTAATTTCTTTCAAGTCTATTGATCAGGAAACCCTTTACCAAGAAGACAGTGGGCTTCCCTGGTGGCGCAGTGGTTGAGAGTCTGCCTGCCGATGCAGGGGACACGGGTTCGAGCCCTGGTCTGGGAAGATCCCACATGCCGCGGAGCAACTCGGCCCGTGAGCCACAACTACCAAGCCTGCGCGTCTGGAGCCTGTGCTCCGCAACAAGAGAGGCCGCGATAGTGAGAGGCCCGCGCACCGCGATGAGGAGTGGCCCCCGCTCGCCGCAACTAGAGGAAGCCCTCGCACAGAAACGAAGACCCAACATAGCCAAAAATGGATAAATTAAAAAAAAAAAAGACAGCAATTGTATCCAGACTCCAGAATAACTATTTGCAACCCATCTGGAGCTGTGGCATAGACCACAGTCAGAATCCAAAAAAGAGGCTGAGAACAGAGCTGTTACAATTCACTCTCTTACATTCTTCATCTAGAGATTATCTCCTATGGTAGCTTTACACTAAATCAAATTTCATGAAAGTCTAGGACTTGGGTGTACAAAAGCCTCAACATATTCTTTGTCTAGATTATGATGATGATAATAAGAGCTACAAGAGTCAAATAAGTGAGTGCAAAAAAAAATCACTATAACGAGTACATTGAAGTCATTTATGTAGAGGTAATTTCTGCACACTGTACATAAATTAATGTAGACCATTTTTTATTTTGTGTTTTGGGGCTATATCTGTAAAATCCATTAAGATAACCCTTGTAGATAGTTCATGGATTACTTAAAATATTAAATGAAATGAAGTTTACATCACCATAAGATACTACTCTGATGAATACTCATTTCCATCAGAATGGGCATCAGTCAGACCACGAGTAAACTTAACCAGTGAGGAGTCGGCATTTTGCTGATACCATTCTGTTTTTACATAGAAAGCAGCTTGGTTTCACAGTTGGCAGAACCCAGTAATGCTGTAACTCTGAAGTGGTCCTTGATTGAACACTCTATAAACAATGTAGTAAAACCTAAGAAGTGAACTCTTTATAGTTAGTGTTTAATAAATGGGGTAGGTTATGCCCACTGAAAACTGACCCAGGAAAAAAAACATGGAAAAGGAAATATGTTTGAATTAGTTATACAAAGGCATAAAAACACATGATTTTGAAGAAATGTATTGTAATATATATAACTTTCTTTCAGGGCTATAGAACTGCCTTCAATTATCTGCCACCAATTATCTGTCTTCAATTAAACTGCCACCATCTGTAAGCATTTTGGGTGGGGATGTTCTGTGCCAGACTTTGCAGGTCAAAATTCTATAGGAGGACTTCCCTGGTGGTTCAGTGGCTAAGAATCCACCTGCCAATGCAGGGGACATGGGTTCGAGCCCTGGGCCGGGAAGATCCCACGTGCTGCAGAGCAACTAAGCCCATGCTCCATGACTACTGAGCCTGTGCTCTAGAGCCTGCAAGCCACAACTACTGAGCCTGCATGCCACAACTACTGAAGCCCACGCACCTAGAGCCCATGCTCTGCAACAGGAGAAGCCACTGCAATGAGAAGCCCACGCACTGCAACAAAGAGTAGCCCCTGCTCACCGCAACTAGAGAAAGCCCGCGCGCAGCAACGAAGACCCAATGCAGCCATAAATAAATAAATAGATAGATAGATAGATAAATAATTCTATAGTAACTTTAGGGAATCAACTCAAACCAGAAAGCTGAGATAAGTAAAAAATAATCTCCAGGTGTCCAAAAAGCAGCCCCAGTCTCCTCAGGAACCCTTGAGGGTGGCTGGGTTGTCCGTGGTTACTGAATAAAAGCAGTCTGTCTCTTCCAATTCCACATCCAACACACATTAGATTTAGAAGCCCCGGGGACAGCAGAAGGTTGCTGGCGTCCTATGTTAAGACGGGAAAATATACTGGCCAAACAGCTAAATGTCCTATTTCAGACTATGTGAACATTCTGAAAACCCTATTGCAGCACCATTACCTAAAGCCCACACCTCTTGAAATTCTGGCATTATAATGATCTCTGAAGAGGTACAACAATGGTATTACCTAATTTAATCACATAAGAGTTCAGCAAGTTTAATTTCCTCTGCATCATAAGTATCAGAAATTAAGATTTAAATTTAGGAGTCTTTTGACTCCAAAATTCTTTTTTTTTTTTTTGGCTGCATTGGGTCTTCGTTGCTGCGCACTGGCTTTCTCTAGTTGTGGTGAGCGGGGGTTACCCTTCGTTGCGGTGCATGGGCTTCTCACTGTGGTGGCTTCTCTTGTTGCAGAGCACAGGCTCAGTAGTTGTGGTGCATGGGCTTAGTTGTTCCGTGGCATGCGGGATATTCCCGGACCAGGGCTCAAATCCGTGTCCCTGCATTGGCAGGCGGAATCTTAACCACTGCACCACCAGGGAAGCCCCTGACTCCAAAATTCTTTAATCCTTTACAGCACTGGCTTTGTAGCCTAAAATATCACTAGGAAGTACAATTTAAAAGCTCAACTGTTTCCTTGGTTGACAAAATGAAATATCATCTTGTACTTAAAATACTAAAATATTTTTGTCTGCCTTAGGAAAATCCACATAATGGGACACCAAAGCTTTTTTTCTGGTCAACAGCAAAATTATTTCTCTAAGTTCATGGGTGAAGTAGTTTTGGCTAATAGCTAATTCTGATTTTATTGTTACTAAAAGGAACAGATGCTAAAACATTTTTTAAAAAGTCTGAATGAGTGGACACCTAGTTCTGAAACAAAGGTATAAAATGAACTTCAATTATGTTTGTTTTTGTATTTGAGCTATCTTTGTTTCTTACTGGACTTCTATCTCCAGTAGCAGACAAATGCACTAATTTTCTCGGTACAGAAAATGCCAGCATTAAAGCCAAATAAAGTTGAGTTTAAGATAATTACACGAGATTTCATCAAAGCAACTTGGCACTCATCAAAATTCAATCCCAGTTAGCTGATGAGATTTCATCAGGCTGCTTAAGAAGCAGGGGAATAAACAAAAGGAGAGACAATGAAAACAATGTGACAGCTGTCAAACAAAATGCCGAGCACAACATTGAACGCTTCCCTAAACGCAGTGCTGAAACCACTAATTCTCATCCCCGCCACACACACACATGTACGCGTGTGTACAAGAATAAATGACCACATATTTTGAATTTTCAATCATCTTTCATTGTGCTTTCATTGCATAATACTGATTGTGGAATCATTTGTTACCAAGTACTAAAGTTGCATAAAAGATGAACATCTTAAGGGCTGTACAGTTTAAAAAAGTTTTAAAATATGGGTGCTTAAGAGGTCACCTCCCTTGTTTGAACTGCTTTAAGCAAGTTCTTAATAAATGTAAGCTATTATAAAAGGAATGGTTCAAATTATGCTACTACCAATGTTACAGTTTTGCAACTAGATATGCTCAGATGTCATCCACCTGGTGGAAAATTTCACGTAGTGGTTCTTGGGATATACAGGTCTTATGTTTCTGATAAAGTAGAAGTAAACTGGTAACGGCAACACAGTGCACTGCTTCAAACAGGGCTACAGAAGCTAGCAAAATAACTCAGTTCAAAGCATATCTGATGACTGTATTAGGTCAATCTGTGCACTTAGAGCTGACAATTATACCAAATAGAGGAAGATCTGAAATGCTACAGACACTTGACATTTGAAGCAGAAATTACTTTAAATTACTCAAGTTAGCAATACCACTCTCAACATGAAAATACAAGAATACTACAAGAAATCTTTGCACACATGTAAGACATGCATATGGTTTCCTTCTACAGGTTTTGACATAAGACGAAAAGAAGAGAGGAAGAAAGGAATGGGAGTCTACACAATATCTATCTTCCAGGGATTAGCACTAGTTACTTTTTACCCTTTCATTTCATCAGAGGTTTATTTCCTCTAGAATTTTCAAGCAACAGATAGTTTAGAAAGTAGATTTTTCTATATGTAGATATTTTTGAAAATAGATGCTTCATATCAGCCAAAGTCTGTTGTACATTTTCTATGTATAAGTCCAAGATAATAATCAAAGACTTATTACTAATTCAAGTTTCTAGTTTTTGGTTATTATCTTGGACTAGACATTCTAATAAGTAAATTAAGACGATCAATGACAAAATGACCCTAGGACTGTTTCACCAAAAAGTGAGCAGAAAAGATGTAAGACCTGCCAGAATTTTCTCCTAGGAACAAGGGAAGATAATACCTACTGAATAAAAATGTTAAAGAGGCAGCTCAAGATGAAACAAAGTTGTGTTTGGAGCATATCATGTGCTTGTCCATCTTATACCATATTTAACTGTACATAACTTGTATACCAAAATGACTAACTGTAAACAAGTTAAAGGGAGGATTTGGGGTTTTTTATTGGTTCATCATAGAATCTTGCAGAGTCAACCATAAAAAGCAGATACATTGTTGAATCAGTCTGAGCTAAGTTTCATACCACTATTTGGAGAGAAAACACTGCAAAAATAAAGGGCCAGTCACTACAGAGAATATGTACACAAGAACATGAAAACCCTAGCTGCGGTACCTCTGAAGGATTCCCAGAAATTACTATAGGTTGAACAATAAAGAGGCTGTATGGGAGAAAGCTCTAGGTTTGATGTCTAAGCAAGAAACAAGCTTTGCCTTTATCTTCTATCATTACCATGGGGAATTCACTCAGCCTCTCTGCACCTTAGCTTCTGACATGTAAAGGAAGGGATGTAAATGAATGCAACTTAAAGTTTTGTTTTAGAGAAAGACATGCTCCTTTTTCCCCAAAGGAAAACTCATACGGAAACCCCAAAACGGGGACTTCCCTGGTGGTCCAGTGGCTAAGACTCCACACTCCCAATGCAGGGGCCTGGGTTCGACCCCTGGTCAGGGAACTAGATCCCACATGCATGCCACAACTAAGAGCTAACATGATGCAACTAAGACCTGGCGCAGCCTAAATAAATAAATAAATATTAAAAATAAAAATAAAAAGAAACCCCAAAACGTAAAAAAGAAACAAGGAAAGCTAGTCTCATTCAGCCAGGGTGAGGGGCCAGATCCTTACCTGCTGGGCCTCCTCCCCACAAGCCATGAAACAAGCCACACACCATGAAACCCTGAATAGAATTAGTTTGACCAATCTTGGATCTACATCTAGAGATTTCTTCCCTTTTATGGATCCTACCCTCTCCTCAAGATTAAATGACTGATACATATGGGTTTAAGAAATTGAATTCCCATAGCAAAAATGTCTTTAGGTACAGTGAAGCAACACACATTACTGTATCTGTTATACATCTGTAACCACATTCCTAGCTTTAGGCTCATTACTCTCTTATGACGTAGGTAGCTAGTTCACTTGTTATAAACTATGTGCCATATGCTAGACCCATGCTTCTTGAATAACTACATACCTGAACTTGAGGTTTGCAAATGAATCATCATAAATGAGCAGAAACTGTCTCCTCCCTGTGGCAATTCTTCAGTCAGTCTCAAATTTTTCTGGCACTGGTTAATCCATGAGGCTCAATTTAGTAACTATTAATTTTGAAGTATTTGCTGAGTTCACTTCTTCTCTTTATTTCTACTCCTTTTGCCCTAATTTCCCCCCTTTTGCTTCCTGACACATACATTATATCAAGTAGATTCTCCATGTTTACATATATGGCAGCATATATACATCCCATTTTTTCACGTTTTTGCTCATTTGATCTTCTCCCTTCACCCTCTACTCATTTTCACTTAGTCAAATCCTCCCGTGATTCCAGGTCTATACTCTGAATGCATCACCTCTTCAGCCACTATTAACCTTTCCTAGTCATACTGCAACCTTCATCCCGTTCAATATTTGAGGCTTGCTCTGTCCTAGCCCCTACGCTAATCAGGATACTCAATGGCTGTCCAAGCCATTTCTAGAACTTACTGTTTCAATTTTACCACCTAGATTACACTGTAAATGAGTTGAAATGAGTTTAACTTTGAATACGTTGACACATCTGTTAGCTGGAATGCAAATTAACCTACACTCCCTCTGCCTACCAAAGGCTATTACAATCTTCTAGGTAAAGAGAATAAAAAGGCTTCAAGCCAAGTAGAGACAATAGAAATCAAAATGAATGAACAGTGGAGAAACAGGACTGGGTGAGCAGTTATTTTGAAAAGATAAAATAATAACAACCCACATTTTCTGATCCTTGATTCTGTGCAAAGCAAGGTATGAATGATGTTTCTTAATCCTCTTAGCAATCCTATGAAGCAGGCATCTGTTATTATCTTCCAAATATAGATACTGAAGCTTAGATTGAGTAAACTTCTCAAGTTTGCATACTTTTTAGGTGGTTGAGCAAAGATCTGAGACCTAATTTGTCTGAATGCGAGGAAGAGATTCAAAGGTGGGGTTGAGGTCCTGGGTAACTGGGAGGCTAGTGATGCCTTTAGAAAGGATAGCCATCCCCAGAAAAATAAGATCTTGAAAGGATAGTAAGGTATGTTTCAGCTACGCTTGGTTTGACATGCTGGCAGGCTCTCTAAGGAAGATGCCCATCAACAGCCATAACTGTGGGATTGGGGCCCAAATGGAAGATGAGTCACATCTGAACGAGAGCATGAAGAGGTAAGAGTAAGCCATGGGAAGAATGGAAACTATAGCAGAATTCACAATGGAATTACAACAAAATGTAGCAGAATAATAAAAATTCACCTATTTGCATACATGCTCATTTACTCCTCACAATAATCCTGTGACATATTATTATCCCCATTTCATAAATGACTAAGCTTTGGGAAATTAAGTAATCTGACCAATGCCATTCAACCAATATGTGACCAAGACCAGTATGTACCAAATTTATAACTCTTTCCACTATTTTTTCATACTGTTTTTTCCAATATACACTCATTCACTGTCACCAAAGGTATAAAACAGAAGCTTGATGACTATTTGTCAAAGATAGCCAAGTGTGTCTTGGGGGCTTGGAGAGTTAAAGGATTAGGGGGAACAAATACATGAGACATTGTTTCCCACCACACACCACAAACACCACAAGTTGATAACTATACCGTTTTCTCCTGCACCCAGCATTTAACTCAGACTCCTTCTCAACCCAGTGTTCCAGGCAGCTGCTAGTAAACGACACGCTAGATAAAACCATCTTAGGTTATACAACCGAGATTGGGTCTTGTAGGATCATTTTCATCTTTGACCTGAATAATATTTAATTTGTGTACTTTAAATTGTCAGAGTATTCCAAGCTGGCTGGTAAAGGAAACCCATTAAAAGGTTAACATCATAAGCTAGAAAATAGGGGATAATACATCCAAGGGTCTTGGTAATGGCAAATGGAAGCAGCAGTTAGAAAGCAAATATAGTTCAGTTAGGGTGAATGCAAAATGTGTCTAGATTTTTAAAAATAAACTGAACTAATACAAACTGGGGAATGGCTTGGCTTAGAAAGTTGGCAGAAAAAGATTTAAGTGTCACAGTGGACTGCAAGTCAAGGCAAAATCCTGCGCTCTTTAGAAAAGCGAGCATTACAGAAAAATGCATAAACATCAGAACCCAGAAGTATTCTCTGGTAATTCTCCCAAACTCAGGCTCTGCTTAACACTCTGCTCCAAATCGGGGACATGCAAGTTCCCTTCTTCCATACATCTTACCGACACACCCCTCAGTCACTCCCACCTTCAATCAGCGTTCGACTAAAATACTTCCACGCCCCACTGTGTTCAAGGTAAAATTCAAAATCCTGTCCTTTCCATAGAGGTGCTTCACACACTCAGTTTTCAGCTTACATTTTTGCCGTAAGCTGTTATGACTGCCATTCTCAAAGTCTGAGTTCCGGCCAGGCTCTTGGGCTTATCCTCCCTTGGACACAAGAGGTACTCTTTGGCGTCTACATCTTTTCCCCAAAAGGTTCTGTCTCAAATCATCTCCTTTTTTTAAGGTGTTTTCCACCCACCTCTCCTAATATGTTTTGCTCTTCAGGAAGCATCCCCTAGCCACAACAGCTAAAACAGGATACTTCTCATATCATTTCAGGGCCTAAAATGATACTTATATTTACAAACTCAATTTTGCTTCTTTCGTTATTTTGTAATGTGCATTTTCTTCATCCCTAACTAGACTATAAACTTTTGTTTCTATCACTCCCCACTGCCAATTTGACCATTTCTTTAAAACCTGATTTAAATAATTGATTTGCTGAACCTGTAGATGCGGCCATGGAAAAATCATAGATTGCATTCGAAGCTCAGCTCCATCACTTAATACCTGAATTATATTGGGGAAGTAGATTTGAAAGAGGAATTAGAAGGCACCTTGTAAAATATTTTAATAAAGTCAATTCAACTCAGTAAGCATTTACTCAAAATCCACATGGTTCTCTCATATCAAATAGCCTTTACAGGTTAAAATAATTGAAGTCCAGCCTTGGAGAAAAAACAAAAATCACAAAAGGTTATTTAAAATGTTAGTGCGGGGCGGGAAATAATCACCAGAAATAACTCTCCATCTAAATATGCAACTTCTGATCTTACTTAAGAACATCTTACTAGGTAGAAAAGACACCTGGCTTACTGACAAGCTCAAAGGGTAACTGACCCTCCATACAAATGCACATTTTCTAGATTCTCTAGATACCATGAAGTTCTAAACGGATTCAATATTCACTGAAAGAACCTAGTGGATGATTGCATTCAAATATAACTGGTAAGCCAAAAAGTCCTGATTCCATGATGCCTGTTCCTCTATAACTCACATTTCTCGGTTATACCTTCAGCTTTCATTGAGGAATAAACACTCCCAAGCTGCCTTCTACCTTCTAGAAACATAGAAGGTAGTGCAGATGTTTGTGGTGCAGATGTTGTTGAAGACACTGTCCACCATACTACTCATTGCTCTGGAAGTGACTCCCCATTTGAGAAATTTGTTTAGTGTTTATCTCCCTATGGAACTAGAATATTCCCTTTGCTATGAGAATTATTAATTTCCTTAATTCTACGATGTAGGTCCCACAGCTTGCGCACACTTTAGTGTGTCTGAAATTGAAGTATTCATATAAATGTGTGTGCCATGTATATATGTGTGTATATGTATATACGTAGGTATACATCCATATATACATACATGTATGTGTGCATGTGTATCTATTCATGTTTGTGTACATGTATGTGTATATATGTGCTGTGTGTATATACATGGTGATTTTCTCTCCAAAAGCTGTTATTAAATTGATACTGTATTTTATAAGTAATCATTTACTTTAAATTAAGGTAGAATCATATCCATGTTTTCCCTTTGCCTGGTAGGAAACCCAAGGCCAAATTTTTGGCCCAATTATTTCAACCAACACATACTCATATGGCCTATTTTCCTTGTCAATCCTGAGCTCCTATTCTAAGTTTTTCCTAGTTCTGATCTTTTAAAATTTGTTTTGCTTTGTTTTGTTTTAGCATGTTATCAAATACTTTTTACATTAAGTTATCATTAAATTGTTTGAGTAATGGGCAGTCTATAAGGGTATAATACCAATTATTAAATGTCTCTTGACTACGCAAGTTCAAGTAATTTACTCCTCATTTCCAAAGTCCTCAAATACAAGAAAATAATGCTGACACACAGAATATTAGGCCCAAGTATTATATAAAGAGTCAATTGTAAAGCAAAATCTACTGCCCTTACATTTTTAGTTTAAATTGTAATAAAGTTTGCTACCTGAACCTTTTGCCCCTCTGTGCTGCACAAAGTAATTTTGTCGTCTTAACCACTTCTGTATGATGACAACATGAATCGCTCTGGGATTTGAGTAGAACTCTGTCATTATTTCCACGAAAATGTTTTCTTTCTGCCTCCTAATCCTGGAGGATATCCACAAGTCCAACTCTAGGTCAATCCAGTAGCTGGAGAAGTATTTACAGGAAATCTCAATGAGCAAACAGCCTGCGCTCTTTTTATCAACACCGTTTAAAGATCCCAGAGAGGTGTCTGATGAGGAAAATAAGTTGTTCCAAGAAATCATTAGGGGTTTATACTTGAGACTGTCTTATCTCATAAGGAAAAAAAAGTCCCCTGTAAGAGGGGGAAAAAAAAATCTACCACTGACACCATGTGTGTCCTATTAAAGTTGTTTTTATTTTAGAGTGTTGTAAAAATTGTTTTATATATTTTACATTAAGATCAGAGTAGCTTACTGCTGGGTAGAATTCATAAAAGAAAGGCTCCTTTGGAATTTTCCTGTCCTTGCCCAGTTACACATAGACCGTCGGGCCTTCGGTGGCCTATGTAGTTGAGAAATCCTTTTTACAAGTACCCATAAAAGAGACTAGTACATGTTGCTCCAGACTATAATTTAAGTGGGGCTAAGTAGAGATTCCAGATGGGAAGCTGTGGAGACTGGCACAAAGGTGTGGGTTCGCTCACTCACTCCCTGACCCCTCCGACAAGCAAGGCTGGCACCAGGACAGGCTCAAAATGCAACTGGGAGAAGAGGTTGTCTTATATGCCCTCCCTCAGCCTCCACGTGATGGGTGCTTGGCACACCCTTGGATTTCTATGTCTAAGTCCAAGATTGTACTTAATCTTGCCCTCTCTGGACTTTCCATGAGCTCCCATGCACAGCACATCGGGGCCCACTTTTCTGCTCCTCCATTTCCTCAGACCCTTACCCTCTGAAATGTGAGAATCAGAAAATCTGAAAGAAATCATTGCTAAAACAAACAAACAAACAAACAAACACAAAAACAAAAAACACCACCACCACCAGGTGCCCATAGTTATCCCCTACCCACTTTCCCAGAAAAAAGTAAAAAAATTAAAAAAGTAGTTGGGGGCGGGGTCGCAAGGGAGGGGTTACATCCCAAGACACTGCCTAAAGGCTCGTTGTTAAGACAGATGAGGCAGGAATTTCAGATACTTTAGCTACTGAGAGAAATGTCTGGGAGCAGGAAGATCTTTGGTAAACCTCAGTTTTATATGATAATCATACATTTACATTTAAGATGTGGCTGCTTATGAATGACTGTCCCACTTTATAATCACTATAAAATAAACATTACCATTCGCTGCCGTGTGTCCAGAGTACCTGGGAAATAGTACAATTTGCTTAATTTACAGTGACTAACACAAATCACTGATTTTAAAGGAAACAAAATATTTAGCATAGCAAAGAGGCAACAAGAATTCCCCTTTTTTAGATGCTCTCTTATTCATATAAGAATTTCAATATCTACATTCCTGACAACTCTGAAAGTTTCAAAAGAAAAGAGGTTTTTCTCTTATCCTCTCTCTTCCAAACTACTCTTGAGGTTGGCATGTATAAAACAGACCACATAAATTGCAACTCAAATGTAAACAAAATGTAGAGAAATAAAGAACATATGTCTAAAGCATATTTTCTTGACCCTATCCTACTGAAAATGTGCTTATTTCCTGCTTTTGGTTTAATCCATCACAATCTACAACCATCTTTAGTTATAGTATCTAATACCTAATCCACATGTTGCTGTCAGTTTATATACAGAAAACAAAAATTGGAGCGGTCTTATTACTATTGCCTTTTGAAAAGTAGATGCTTGCAGAGATTCTGGTTCTAAGTTGCTAAATAGTATTTTCTTTTGTATCCTACCAAGTTAAAAGCCACTTAAAAAAAAAAAAAAAAAAAGTAGATCTGGGGCCAAGATGGCGGAAGAGTAAGACGCGGAGATCACCTTCCTCCCCACAGATACATGAGAAATACATCTACACGTGGAACTGCTCCTACAGAACACCCACTGAACGCTGGCAGAAGACGTCAGACCTCCCAAAAGGCAAGAAAATCCCCACGTACTTGGGTAGGGCAAAAGAAAAAAGAAATAACAGAGACAAAAGAATAGGGACGGGACCTGCACTAGTGGGAGGGAGCTGTGAAGGAGGAAAGGTTTCCACACACTAGGAAGCCCCTTCGTGGGCAGAGACTGCGGGTAGCAGAGGGGGGAAGCTTCGGAGCCACGGAGGAGAGCGCAGCCACAGTGGTGCGGAGGGCAAAGCGGAGATTCCCGCACAGAGGAGCGGTGCCGACTGGCACTCACCAGCCCGAGAGGCTTGTCTGCTCAGCCGCCAGGGCGGGCGGGGCCTGGGAGCTGGGGCTCGGGCTTCGGTGCTAGCCGGGAGGGAGTCCGGGAAAAAGACTGCAGCTGCCAAAGAGGCAAGAGAATTTTTCTTGCCTCTTTGTTTCGCGGCGCGCAAGGAGAGGGGATTCAGAGCGCCGCCTAAACGAGCTCCAGAGACGGGCGCAAGCCGCGGCTATCAGCGCGGATCCCACAGCAACAGGGACGCAGAGGGAAAAACGGAGAGATTCCCGCACAGAGGCTTGGCGCCGAGCAGCACTCACCAGCCCGAGAGGCTTGTCTGCTCACCCGCCGGGGCGGGCGGGGGCTGGGAGCTGAGGCGCGGGCTTCGGTCGGATCCCAGGGAGAGGACTGGGGTTGGCTGCGTGAACACAGCCTGAAGGGTCTAG
Source organism: Eubalaena glacialis (assembly GCF_028564815.1). Classification (NCBI taxonomy): domain Eukaryota; kingdom Metazoa; phylum Chordata; class Mammalia; order Artiodactyla; family Balaenidae; genus Eubalaena; species Eubalaena glacialis. The sequence continues at coordinate 59,422,725 of NC_083732.1, forward strand.
CGCACCACAACTAGCCGGGAGGGTGCACGAGAAAAAGTCTGCAGCTGCCGAAGAGGCGGGAGACTTTTTCTTGCCTCTTTGTTTCGCGGCGTGCAAGGAGAGGGGATTCAGAGCGCCACTTAAACGAACTCCAGAGACGGGCGCGAGCCGCGGCTATCAGCGCGGACCCCAGAGACGGGCATGAGACGCTAAGGCTGCTGCTGCCGCCACCAAACAGCCTGTGGGCGAGCACAGGTCATTCTCCACACCGCCCCCCCCCGGGGAGCCTGTGCAGCCCGCCACGGCCAGGCTCCCGTGATCCGGGGACAACTTCCCCGGGAGAGCGCACGGCGCGCCTCAGGCTGCTGCAACGTCACGCCGGCTTCTGCCGCCGCAGGCTCGCCCCGCCTCCTCCGTACCGCTCCCTCCCCCCGGCCTGACTGAGCCGGAGCCCCCGAATCAGCTGCTCCTTTAACCCCGTTCTGTCTGGGTGGGGAACAGACGCCCTCAGGCGACCTACACGCAGAGGCGGGTCCAAATCCAAAGCTGAACCCCGGGAGCTGTACGAACAAAGAAGAGAAAGGGAAATCTCTCCCAGCAGCCTCAGAAGCAGCGGATTAAAGCTCCACAAACAACTTGATGTGCCTGCATCTGTTGAATACCTGAATAGACAACGAATCATCCCAAATTTAGGAGATGGACTTTGGGAGCAGGATATATTAACTTTTCCCCTTTTCCTTTTTTTTGTGAGTGTAGATGTGTATGCTTCTGGGTGAGATTTTGTCTGTATAGCTTTGCTCTCACCGTTAGTCCTAGGGTTAGGTCCGTCCGTTTTTTTTTTTTTTTTTTTTTTTTGGCTTAAAAATTTTTTTTTTCCCTAATAAATATTTTCTTAATAATTTTTTCCTTATTTTCTATTTTTAAAAAAATTTTTAATAAGTTTTTTCATATTTTTTATTTTAAAAAATTAAAAAATTTTTTTTCTTAATAAATTTTTTCTAAATAATTTTTTTCTTATTTTTAGTATAAAAAATTAATAAATCTATTTTTAAAAATTAAAAAAAATTTTTTTTCTTAATAAATTTACTCTTAATAATTTTTTTTCTTATTTTTTATTATAATTGCTTTATTTTATTTTATTTTATCCTCTTTTTTTCTTTCTTTCCATTTTTTCTCCCTTTTATTCTGAGCCGCGTGGATGAAAGGCTCTTGGTGCTCCAGCCAGGCATCAGGGCTGTGCCTCTGAGGTGGGAGAGCCAACTTCAGGACACTGGTCCACAAGAGACCTCCCAGCTCCACGTAATACCAAACGGCGAAAATCTCTCACAGATCTCCATCTCAACATCAAGACCCAGCTTCACTCAACGACCAGCAAGCTACAGTGCTGGACACCCTATGCCAAACAACTAGCAAGAGAGGAACACAGCCCCATCCATTAACAGAGAGGTTGCCTAAAATCATAATAAGGCCACAGACACCCCAAAACACACCACCAGACGTGGACGAACCCACCAGAAAGACAACATCCAGCCTCATCCACCAGAACACAGGCACTAGTTCCCTCCACCAGGAAACCTACACAACCCACTGAACCAACCTTAGCCACTGGGGACAGATACCAAAAACAACGGGAACTACGAACCTGCAGCCTGTGAAAAGGAGACCCCAAACACAGTAAGATAAGCAAAATGAGAAGACAGAAAAACACGCAGCAGATGAAGGAGCAGGGTCAAAACACACCAGACCTAACAAATGAAGAGGAAATAGGTAGTCTACCTGAAAAAGAATTCAGAATAATGATAGTAAGGATGATCCAAAGTCTTGGAAATAGAATAGACAAAATGCAAGAAACATTTAACAAGGACCTAGAAGAACTAAAGAGGAACCAAGAAACGATGACAAGCACAATAAATGAAATTAAAAATACTCTAGATGGGATCAATAGCAGAATAACTGAGGCAGAAGAACGGATAAGTGACCTGGAAGATAAAATGGTGGAAATAACTACTGCAGACCAGAATAAAGAAAAAAGAATGAAAAGAACTGAGGACAGTCTCAGAGACCTCTGGGACAACATTAAACGCACCAACATTCGAATTATAGGGGTCCCAGAAGAAGAAGAGAAAAAGAAAGGGACTGAGAAAATATTTGAAGAGATTATAGTTGAAAACTTCCCTAATATGGGAAAGGAAATAGTTAATCAAGTCCTGGAAGCACAGAGAGTCCCATACAGGATAAATCCAAGGAGAAACACACCAAGACACATATTAATCAAACTATCAAAAATTAAATATAAAGAAAACATATTAAAAGCAGCAAGGGAAAAACAACAGATAACACACAAGGGCATCCCCATAAGGTTAACAGCTGATCTTTCAGCAGAAACGCTGCAAGCCAGAAGGGAGTGGCAGGATATACTTAAAGTGATGAAGGAGAAAAACCTACAACCAAGATTACTCTACCCAGCAAGGATCTCATTCAGATTTGATGGAGAAATTAAAACCTTTACAGACAAGCAAAAGCTGAGAGAGTTCAGCACCACCAAACCAGCTTTACAACAAATGCTAAAGGAACTTCTCTAGGCAAGAAACACAAGAGAAGGAAAACACCTACAATAACAAACCCAAAACATTTAAGAAAATGGGAATAGGAACATACATATCGATAATTACCTTAAATGTAAATGGATTAAATGCTCCCACCAAAAGACACAGACTGGCTGAATGGATACAAAAACAAGACCCATATATATGCTGTCTACAAGAGACCCACTTCAGACCTAGAGACACATACAGACTGAAAGTGAGGGGATGGAAAAAGATATTCCATGCAAATGGAAATCAAAAGAAAGCTGGAGTAGCAATTCTCATATCAGACAAAATAGACTTTAAAATAAAGACAATTACAAGAGACAAAGACGGACACTATATAATGATCAAGGGATCGATCCAAGAGGAAGGTATAACAATTGTAAATATTTATGCACCCAACATAGGAGCACCTCAATACATAAGGCAAATACTAACAGCCATAAAAGGGGAAATCGACTGTGACACAATCATAGTAGGGGACTTTAACACCCCACTTTCACCAATGGACAGATCATCCAAAATGAAAATAAATAAGGAAACACAAGCTTTAAATGATATATTAAACAAGATGGACTTAATTGATATTTATAGGACATTCCACCCCAAAACAACAGAATACACATTTTTCTCAAGTGCTCATGGAACATTCTCCAGGATAGATCATATCTTGGGTCACAAATCAAGCCTTGGTAAATTTAAGAAAATTGAAATCGTATCAAGTATCTTTTCCGACCACAATGCTATGAGACTAGATATCAGTTACAGGAAAAGATCTGTAAAAAACACAAACACATGGAGGTTAAACAATACACTACTTAATAACGAAGTGATCACTGAAGAAATCAAAGGGGAAATCAAAAAATACGTAGAGACAAAGGACAATGGAGACACGACGACCCAAAACCTATGGGATGCAGCAAAAGCAGTTCTAAGAGGGAAGTTTATAGCAATACAAGCCTACCTCAAGAAACAGGAAACATCTCGAATAAACAACCTAACCTTGCACCTAAAGCAATTAGAGAAAGAAGAACAAAAAACCCCCAAAGTTAGCAGAAGGAAAGAAATCATGAAGATCATATTAGAAATAAATGAAAAAGAAATGAAGGAAACAATAGCAAAGATCAATAAAACTAAAAGCTGGTTCTTTGAGAAGATAAACAAAATTGATAAACCATTAGCCAGACTCATCAAGAGAAAACGGGAGAAGACTCAAATCAATAGAATTAGAAATGAAAAAGGAGAAGTAACAAGTGACACTGCAGAAATACAAACGATCATAAGAGATTACTACAAGCAACTCTATGCCAATAAAATGGACAACCTGGAAGAAATGGACAAATTCTTAGAAATGCACAACCTGCCGAGACTGAACCAGGAAGAAATAGAAAATATGAACAGACCAATCATGAGCACTGAAATTGAAACTGTGATTAAAAATCTTCCAACAAACAAAAGCCCAGGACCAGATGGTTTCACAGGCGAATTCTATCAAACATTCAGAGAAGAGCTAACACCTATCCTTCTCAAACTCTTCCAAAATATTGCAGAGGGAGGAACACTCCCCAACTCATTCTACGAGGCCACCATCACCCTGATACCAAAACCAGACAAAGATGTCACAAAGAAAGAAAACTACAGGCCAATATCACTGATGAACATAGATGCAAAAATCCTCAACAAAATACTAGCAAACAGAATCCAACAGCACATTAAAAGGATCATACACCATGATCAAGTGGGGTTTATTCCAGGAATGCAAGGATTCTTCAATATACGCAAATCAATCAACGTGATACATCATATTAACAAATTGAAGGAGAAAAACCATATGATCATCTCAATAGATGCAGAGAAAGCTTTCGACAAAATTCAACACCCATTTATGATAAAAGTCCTGCAGAAAGTAGGCATAGAGGGAACTTTCCTCAACATAATAAAGGCCGTATATGACAAACCCACAGCCAACATTGTCCTCAATGGTGAAAAACTGAAACCATTTCCACTAAGATCAGGAACAAGACAAGGTTGCCCACTCTCACCACTATTATTCAACATAGTTTTGGAAGTGTTAGCCACAGCAATCAGAGACGAAAAAGAAATAAAAGGAATCCATATCGGAAAAGAAGAAGTAAAGCTGTCACTGTTTGCAGATGACATGATACTATACATAGAGAATCCAAAAGATGCTACCAGAAAACTACTAGAGCTAATCAATGAATTTGGTAAAGTAGCAGGATACAAAATTAATGCACAGAAATCTCTTGTATTCCTGTATACTAATGATGAAAAATCTGAAAGTGAAATTAAGAAAACACTCCCGTTTACCATTGCAACAAAAAGAATAAAATACCTAGGAATAAACCTACCTAAGGAGACAAAAGACCTGTATGCAGAAAATTATAGGACACTGATGAAAGAAATTAAAGATGATACAAATAGATGGAGAGATATACCATGTTCTTGGATTGGAAGAATAAACATTGTGAAAATGACTCTGCTACCCAAAGCAATCTACAGATTCAATGCAATCCCTATCAAACTACCACTGGCATTTTTCACAGAACTAGAACAAAAAATTTCACAATTTGTATGGAAACATAAAAGACCCCGAATAGCCAAAGCAATCTTGAGAACGAAAAATGGAGCTGGAGGAATCAGGCTCCCTGACTTCAGACTATATTACAAAGCTACAGTAATCAAGACAGTTTGGTACTGGCACAAAAACAGAAATATAGATCAATGGAACAGGATAGAAAGCCCAGAGATAAGCCCACGCACATATGGTCACCTTATCTTTGATAAAGGAGGCAAGCATATACAGTGGAGAAAAGACAGCCTCTTCAATAAGTGGTGCTGGGAAAATTGGACAGGTACATGTAAAAGTATGAAATTAGAACACTCCCTAACACCATACACAAAAATAAACTCAAAATGGATTAAAGACCTAAGTGTAAGGCCAGACACTATCAAACTCTTAGAGGAAAACATAGGCAGAACACTGTATGACATAAGTCACAGCAAGATCCTTTTTGACCCAGGTCCTAGAGAAATAGAAATAAAAACACAAATAAACAAATGGGACCTAATGAAACTTAAAAGCTTTTGCACAGCAAAGGAAACCATAAACAAGACCAAAAGACAACCCTCAGAATGGGAGAAAATATTTGCAAATGAAGCAACGGACAAAGGATTAATCTCCAAGATTTACAAGCAGCTCATGCAGCTCAATAACAAAAAAACAAACAACCCAATCCAAAAATGGGCAGAAGACCTAAATAGACATTTCTCCAAAGAAGAGATACAGATTGCCAACAGACACATGAAAGAATGCTCAACATCATTAATCATTAGAGAAATGCAAATCAAAACTACAATGAGGTATCATCTCACACCGGTCAGAATGGCCATCATCAAAAAATCTAGAAACAATAAATGCTGGAGAGGGTGTGGAGAAAAGGGAACACTCTTGCACTGTTGGTGGGAATGTAAATTGATACAGCCACTATGGAGAACAGTATGGAGGTTCCTTAAAAAACTAAAAATAGAACTACCATATGACCCAGCAATCCCACTACTGGGCATATACCCTGAGAAAACCATAATTCAGAAAGAGTCATGTACCAAAATATTCATTGCAGCTCTGTTTACAGTGGCCAGGACATGGAAGCAACCTAGGTGTCCATCATCGGATGAATGGATAAAGAAGATGTGGCACATATATACAATGGAATATTACTCAGCCATAAAAAGAAATGAAATGGAGGTGTTTGTAATGAGGTGGATGGAGTTAGAGTCTGTCATACAGAGTGAAGTAAGTCAGAAAGAGAAAAACAAATACAGTATGCTAACACATATATATGGAATCTAAAGGAAAAAAAAAAAAAAAAAAAAAGAGGTCATGAAGAACCTAGTGGCAAGATGGGAATAAAGACACAGACCTACTAGAGAATGGACTTGAGGATATGGGGAGGGGGATGGGTGAGATGTGACAGGGTGAGAGAGTGTCATGGACATATATACACTACCAAATGTAAAATAGATAACTAGTGGGAAGCAGCCGCATAGCACAGGGAGATCAGCTCGGTGCTTTGTGACCACCTAGAGGGGTGGGATAGGGAGGGTGGGAGGGAGGGAGATGCAAGAGGGAAGAGATATGGCAACATATGTATATGTGTAACTGATTCACTTTGTTGTAAAGCAGAAGCTAGCACACCATTGTAAAGCAATTATACTTCAATAAAGATGTTTAAAAAAAAAAAAAAAAAAGTAGATGCTGGTCAAGTAATGTCACATAAGAGGAGTGAGTTGTTTTCAAGTTGAAATCGTAGGTAGGGGCAGTTTTTATATTTAAATTGTAGTACAATCCTGAGAAAATACTACGAAAATACAACGAGGGCTTAAAGAATTGCACCATATTATTACTAACACCTGCAGTATTGTGAGCTGAGGCAGCCACGAGCAAAAGAGACAGAAAGCTATCTGACCATCTGTCAAAGCATCACCTAAAGTACTTTAGCAGTCTGATTGCTTAGATGGGTCAGAAAGAGAAAGGGCATTCCAGACACGGAGCTACTAAATGTGAGGGAGGGGCTCAGAGCCCCAAGGCTCCTGGGCAGCCAGGGAGCAAGGGGGCAGAGAGGAGTGCTGGGTGTGGCTCCACCAAGACATCCTCAGGGGGAGGGCCACTATGAAAGACTTCGGATGGAAAGAATAATCTTGAAATCACATTTTTTCCCCCCAACAAATTGAGGACCAAAGATACTAAAATTACAGAAGAAGATGGCCTAGTAGGAATGGCTGAATCAAAACAAAGCCAGTGGGCTCAACATTTTGGCATTTATGAAATGACCTTTGGGGTATGTTTCACCAGCTATTTCAAGTGGGAGGACATTGGGAGGGGGTGGTGATTGCAGAGTGTCATGTTTTTTAAAAATATTTGTAAAACAAAGTAAAATGATGCATTGGGGTGGAGGGAGAGATCGTTTAAAGTCAGCTACTTCGATGTTGGACAACCATAGCTTTTATCTTTGAATTTTATGATAAGGAACAAGGAAAAGGCACAGGAAAACTTGAGTTTCCTGGGCAGGACGTTGGTCCTACTCTTGGCTTTACCATTAATAAGTTGCTACATCTCCATGGACCAGGCAGAGCCTCCTGGATCTCAGCTCCTTCCTCTTCCCTAGTATGTAATGGAAGAATCAATGATGTTCATAAAACATAGCCATTAAGTCAAGAGCTAAAAAAACTTTCCCTTAGATCTTCAAAAGATCTCCTTCATTCAGATCTCTGATCAAATGTCACTCCCTCAATTTCCCTGAACACCCTACATAATACACTCCCAATCCAATCTTTCACTAGCTCCTTACCCTGCTTTATTTTTCTTCACAAAGCTCCCATCTCCACATGAAATTATGCACTCATCCACTTTTTTATTGCCATGATCCCACTAGAAAAAACACTGTAAGAACTTTGAGCAATATCATGCCTAGACCAATGATTGGTACACAGCACTGCTCAATAAACACCTGATGAATAAATTAAAATTAGTTCTCATGGGACTTTACATATGGGACAGAATATTTCAGGTTGAGGTGGTGTTGGCCAATCCTGTGAAAGACTACTGTCACCTCCAAATGACATTCCCACCAACCCCCGCTCCCTGTACGTGAACATTTTCCAACTTTGTACCTCAGCAACCATGATTTTGTTCTTCCATTTGTCATTTACATTTGATCATAGCATGTTTATATTTTTCTATTAATATTGCCTAATGTACAACATAGTCCAGACTTGAAAGTCCTTCCATTTAAAGCTGCAAGTTAGGGAATTCCCTGGTAGTCCAGCGGTAGGGACTCCGCACTTTCACTGCTGAAAGGGCACAGGTTCAATCCCTGGTCTCGGAACTAAGATCCTGCAAGCCGCGTGGTGTGGCCAAAAAAAAATTTTTTTTTAAAGTAATAATAAAGCTGCAGGTTATATATTAATAGAATAACTTGGTCCCAACAGGATGAATTCTATTAGTGTCCTCAGGGTGGGAGGGAGGGGAGTGAAGACAGTTACATCTGCTGTGAGTACAGTCTTCATTTTTAGTAGTCTGTTCTTTTTGCCCTTGTTTCCTACACTCATTGTTCAATTGTTTTTCCTCTAACTCATTGTCAGTCTTTCCCTCTTTCCCATCGTCTTTTATGATCCCCTCCTCTTTCTGTCTCCATCCTCCTGCTATCTTGGTAGCTAAACCATAGGTCATATGCAGACTTTACAAGAGTCTTGCTCAGTCTTTGAGGGTTCACTATCTGTGAAAAGGAAGGAGGAGGAAGGAAGAGGATGAAAGCTGCCAGATGTAAAAGGCTTGGCAAATGCACAGTACAGCTACTGGAAAAGTGGTCAGTTCTTGGTCGTAAAACAATGCTCCTGGGCTTACAGTTCTCTTCCTCACCCTTCACATGACAACCACAAAACCTACCCATACATATCTTTTGGCAATTAGTCGTAGAGTCATTGGATTAGTCGTAGAGTCATTGGACTGGACTGGATCTTAGAGATTGCCTACCCCAATACCCTCAATTTAAAATGAGGAAATAGAGGCCAAGAGAGGTTAAGTGACTTGCCAAGGGTCATAGAATTAATGAGTTGACATGGTGCAGAGACCCAGATCTCCTGATCACCAGACCGGAATTCTGAAGAGTGAGAGTCAGAAAAGCCCAAGGTACTCCACAGATTATGTCATCAGAAATGAAAGAAAAGATAACTACTCAAGAAAAGTTTGGAAATGAACAGTAACTTCAAGTCATACATCAATGCATGACTTAAGACATTTCCAAATATTCTTTCACTGTTTAAAAGCAAATAAGCGTACAATAATTAAGGAAAAATAGGCAAAACCATTACACTGTTGTTTTTAAATCTTACAGCCATTTATTGTCTCATTTCTAATAGTTTTCAGTGTAATACCTTATATACTTAGGACTACTCCATTTCACTGACCTCTAACTTACGGCTTCCAGTAATGAAAAGCAGCTGATTTTAATGTGCCCATGCTCCAGTGTGAAGGAGGCTAAGGCTGCGTTTGTGTGCAATCAGGTTAAGATTGGCTCCAACAGGAGAAAAATCCATACATATGTTGAAAAGATCTGAAAAATGCCTGTATTCCCAACCTGATTACGACTTACATTTTTGCATGGTTTGTCAAAGCAGATCACCGAAATCAAGTCAAGATGTAAAATGGGATAAAGTGGTTTTCTTCTCTATTCTTCCATTAATCCCCGTGACCTATTGAAGAAAGGAACTTTTTCCTCTCTCACCTTAGGCAAGGTGGGATACTCCACTGGACGTTATGCCAATTTTTAACAATTGGTGCTCAATTTCCAAAATTAACTTTCTAGTTTTCATTTCCTACATTTGTAAATAGAAGTTATTTTACTGCAGAGTCATTTTCCATTTCTATCAACAATCCTATGTTAGTTCCCTTTTTTAAAACATAAAACAAATTCCAATACAATTTTTTAAACCTACTAACTTTAAAGTTTACTTAAAAATTAAATTTATTAAACGGAATATGTAGATACAGGGATTAGAGCAATAGCTGGTCTCTCCTAATGTCTATCCTAATAAATAATATTTGGTAAAACCTAAATGTAAATTAAATAAGAGTTCATTGCTGGTTCACTTGTCAAAAAGAGAATATTAACAGATGATACATAAACATTTGTTTTGACATAATTTTAATTGCTGACACTGTCAAGTTATATCTATTAAGACAATGCACTGTTGCTTGAAGCATAAAAAATAAAAATGCAATAAACATTACAGGTTAAAAATTTAGCTGTTACCTACAAAATTCTCAAGACTGGGGCTAAGTCAAAATAGTTTCAGAGGGGAGGGGAACGTGCTGGCTCTTGTTACACATAAGCATGTTTGTTATAGGAGCATTTTCAGGTTAATTTTTGCTATTAACGTAAACCACAATTGGGGGACCACGTTGCTGGAAGAGGAATGGGGGGGGTAGTTATATAAACAATATACAACAAAGAAAGTCTTTATTTCCAATACCTGAATACATCAGGTTTGTTTTTAGGTACAAGGTTGCAGGTTAAATGCTCTCAGCTATCCAAGAAGTGGCTTATTAGTTTTGTAAGAAAATATTTTCTTATATTTTGACTGAAAAATACCCAGTTTAACTGAACAAAACCATCCTTGTTAGTGAAAAGCAGACCCAAAAAAACTTTGTTTCAAAGACTCAGCAAAGAAAAGCAAAACTAATTCAAGAGGAAAAGCTGCCTTCCTAATAGTAGCTTCTGAATCTGGATCTAATAGTTCTCAAAGGCCGACTGGAGTCTTCAAGTCTTAAGTTTTGTCTTCCTCCATGGATCATAGACATTCTCTATGAGGCAGCATAATATGGACATAAATCCATTCTAAGCAGATATATATTCCCTCTCTGGGCTATAGCAACGAAGCTGAAAAGCTATGCCCCAACAGCAAGAACGAAAGCAAACAAAAGTTTTGACTGTTTCATAGGGCAATTTTCTAAACACAACTTTCTTTTTTGCTTTCCTACTTTGTGCACTAGAAAAATCCTAACTTCATCTTTGGCAATGCGGCATCCGCTAGTGATAAAATAAATATAACAAGAGATTATGCTTTCAGAAGCACAGCATCAGCGCTAAGAACTGCATTTCAACATACTGACTCGGCTCCAGCCAGCACCTGAGCTATGTACACTTCTCCTAATTTGTAAGTGGGCCTAATCCTGTTATTACAGAATAATTACTGCAAATCAGCACAATTACTACAAAGACACAAATAAACATACACATACCAGTAGCTGTTTTCCACAAATTATTATCAAAACAAAGAGAACCGGCTAATTGTGGTAACATTAAGACAATGTTTATTCCTCCCAGTGTTTGGGCAAGTTTATTTTAAGTTGTCATCTTCAACTAGTAATGATACAGATGATTTTACAGATCCCATAAACCTTTCTAATCTAAACTCTTCTCAACTGAAAGTTGGCTACTTCTCTTAGAGCAAAGGCCTGATTTCATAAGAACTGGCTTTTATGGTACAATAGCAAAAAAAAAGAAAAAGTAAAAAACCAACACACACACACACACATTTTTAGAAATCTCATTTTAAAAGCTCATTTGTAATGTAGTCTTCTAAATTATTTTCAAGGTACCATGAAATTAAATATTCACTTTACATTCTTCACAATTTAAGCATTCGTCTCTAAGGAAGTATAATGTGGAATATTCTCACCAATGTTATTATCAGGTTTCCCTCATGGATAAATACTTTTTTGGGAGCGAGGGTGATTAGACAGGAGGAGAATTCAGAAAGCACACAGCCCACAGTAGGGATTATCTGAACTCACCTCCTGGACAATGCCTCACGGCCATCTTACATCTCCTGGATTCAGCGATCGTTGGACATGGTATCGTGTCTTTTGCTGGCTTTTTAACAATTTGCCGTGTTCTGGTTTCCAGACCCCACTTAAATCCACATGTGCGATTATTTCTGCTACAAGTTCCCCATTCACTCCAATGGCCAACCTCACATCCTTCTAATAGAGAGAAAACAAACACAGGTGACAATTTGGTATACATTTCTCCACCATCACCAAATTTATATAGCAGTGTTTCTCCAACTCCCCCACCTTCAGATACCAAAAATTAAGTTGTACAGCCCACAAGACCTGTATACACCTTTCAGGAACTTTAACTCTTTGAATTATGGAGTTATAGATAAAAGTAAATAACTGCCACATAAGTAATTTAAAAATTACTACTATTTGCCTTAGTTCATTTTTTGAAGGGATGCTACTGGTCCATTCTAAAGACATTGAAATATATAATCTTTAAAAGGTTCAACAGCTAAAACCTACAGTAAAAAATACTCTTTTCATACCATGACAGGACACAAAATTTTACAGGTTAATTCTGCATGCCCCCCCCTGAAATTCACAAGTGTGCTAGTTTTATTTTGGAAGTAAGTATATGATGAAAAGGATAGGGAGTGTTTCGCATTTTCTGATTGTCTCAATTCTTTTAAAAGGTGTCTTACACCACAGTATATATTTCTTACTCCCTAAATTGATGCTGCACATTACCATAGTTTGAAAAGTAAACAAATATGGTCAGATATTTGAAAATGTATGTTTTGCCTAGATATGTAAGCTTTTAGCATCCCCTTTTGTAAGTTCATATAGTGGAAAAGTAGGTTACTCTCCAATACCCTGCAATGAGAGGAAGGGGAGGAGATAAAAGCATAAAAATATGCAAAGTTAAACCTCCTCATCAAATTCACCATTAAAAACCCCATCACACTAGCAGATGAGGACTCAGGCCTAGAGTCCACACACCATTAGTATTTCCACGTTCCAGATCTCAGCAGGCGTCATGGGAACTCTTAGATTTTTCAAAGCTATTTAAGATTTTTATTTAGTGGAATGCATAGGACTCTATGGTTAATTTGTTAACAGTTAAGGGTTTCATGAGCATTTCCACTGAACATTTGTAATAGGTGTGGGTCTTGCCTCTCAAAAGCGAATTCAACATTTTGAATATGCTCTTCTAGTGACTTTCTTATTTTTCAGTAAGGTGTTGCCTGTATGCATGTATTAACTCACACATATATAGGAATATGTGTACACATTTCTTCGAAAACCTCTCATTTAAATGTGTTCTCTGCAAGCTTCCGAATACATAATTACAGACTACTTCAAAATTTCTACAGGGAAAAAGTTCTCAATTTAAGTCTCCATTTTAAAGAGATGGAAAGCCTCATTTAGAAAACATTGCTCTGTTGTACACCATATCAGATGTATAACATGTCAAATAAAATTCAGACGTGGCAGAGGTGGGAGTGGTGAAGATGCCATCACACCTAAGATTAGATTGAGGCATTTATCAAAATGTAGGTACTGACAGATCTTTACCTTTTAATCAGTGGTATAAAATTACCAAAGTTTTTTTAAACACTCAAAAAATATAAAATTTATAAAATGTGTATTCCTAATTATTACTCACAAACAGCATATATATGTATATTAAATTATGCATTCTACATATCTAAATTTAGTAAAAGTAAAATTGTTTTAATGCACTTTGCAACATTCAGTCAATCATCAACAAAGTACATTTGGCACAAAAAATCTCTTCCCAATTGAATTTTTTTTATACAAATGGCTAAGCAAGAAGCTCCATAATTAATACACATAACAATAGTGATAGACTAGCTAACCACATGGCACTGCTTGAAAATCTTGTTTTTCTTCTAAACAAAATGTTTTTCTCTAACGGTTACTAATAATTTTATTAAGATAATTAAGAAATGGATGTATTACATAGATAATAAAAACATTATTCTCAGCATTTAAGTGGTTTAACTTAGATGTAAAACTAACAAATTTTGAAGCAAAATGTAATATATGATACTGCCCAACAGCATAAAGTCAGCAAAGAACTTAAATAATTTTCAGTTCTAATTAATAACAAGAGAACCGATTTGCTTCTAGGATGAATACATCCAGCATGCATTTTTTTCCCCCAAGAAACGGGTGTTAAAATAAAAGTTGAAGTTTGAAAGTTACATGAAAAACTACTCACCCACACATTCCATGGTTTCATCTAATGGTGCAAAACCATCTGGACATTCCTCAAAGCAGCGGCCTCTATGCAAATAAAAGCCTACTTTGCACTTGGTACAAAAGTCTTTGCTAAAGCAAGAATCACAGTTTTCTATTCTGCATCCTAAAAACAATTTTAAAGAGAAAAAGAAAATTTCAGTCAAAAATTTACTGGTTTTGCAAATAAAACTTTCACAAACTCACCGGTTAGCTCAATTGGAATTCTAGTGGTCAGAGAAATATGTGTTCAACTCATTTGTTTCCTCATGCCATCTCCTTCTAAATCACTCCTACCTCTTCCAACACTCACCACATCAATAGGCTAAGACAAAATTCCAGCCCGGGGCCCAAGGCAGCATGAGACCCTTCAGAAATTTTTGCAACTCCAAATGGGATTAAAATGAAGGATTAAAAAGAAAAACACTCCCCCTACAAATTACGTTGCTGGTGGGATTGAAATCTGTTCTGCTCTTCCAAAGACCTACTATGAAAAACACAATGGGAACACTCTAGTCAGTATCTTCTGTTCCAAGACAGTAAGTTAAAATTCTGTTTAATGCATTTACTTTCATCAGAGGGTGTCTTAACTAGGAGGGGTACTTTAAGTCATTTTTTGGAAAACCCATAATGTGCCATACATTTCCACTTAGTCTTCACTACAATCCATCAGGGTGAGCAGTGGTACCCCTATTTTGCAAATAAGGAACCTGAGACTAAGTCACAAAGCTGGTAGTGGCTGAGTTGGTTCTGAAAGCCCCCAAACGGACTGCCTTCTAAATCTGTTCTCTTTTCTCTATAACACACTAACTGAATTTCGTTGGAAACAGTTGGTGAAAGAGAAATGCTTTCAGTTCTGCTAGGTGTGGTTTTGAATCCCAGCTCTGCCCTTACCAGCTGTGTGCCCGTGAACGGCTACATGCCTCTCTGAGCCTCTATTTCCCTCTGTATAAAACAGGGATGTCACTGACTTTACAAGGTTATTGTGAGGATCTACAATAATATATGTAAATCGACTAGCTCATAATCGGTAGTCTGCAGATAGAAGCACCAGTGGATTAGAAACAGAAACATGTATTTTTCCACTAAACCATTCACATTACAAGGTGTAAAAAGAAGCAATAATTTACAGGCTTGTATTCTAGGTCAGATTCCCCTGTATGCGAGGAACAGCTGGGCCAGAGGTAATTGGTTTGTACGGGTGAAAATAAATAAACTCTAAACTACTCTTCAAGGAGAAGGAAGGAAAGGTCGGAGAATTGGTTAATTGAAAGGAGAGGTTTTCAACAGATTACAGTACATTATTACTTGTAACAGATTTAATTGATGGCAATTAACAGCACATAAAGCTCTATGAAAACTCCCTGGCAACACTTTTATTCATTTAACAAGCCTCTGAATGCCAGTACTATATTTGGTGATTTAACGATTCAGAAAAGCTTTAAAAACTAGCTTCCACAACCGAAGATATAATTGAATAAAAAATATAACCAAAACATGAAATCATTGAATATCAAAATTTTGAAAATTGAGAAGATAAAGCCAGAATACAAACACTAAAAAAGTTTGTTAAAATAGATTACATTATAAATAATCACAGTTTCTAGACTTATAAAAAGAAAACGGCAATTTTCACCTTTCAATTTTGAGTCTAAACATGTCTGCATGTATTAAGTGACCACCACGAAGCAGCTAATTCAACTTCTAAAATGTTACCCAAATTTACAATTGGAAAACCAACTATGTGTGGGTGAAAGTCCATAGTCAAATTACACTATTGCTCTTTCAGGGGAGGATGGTGGACACAGAAGAATGGTTTATTGCCCTATAAAATGTTCATTTGCAGTCTTAAATGCTGTGACCTATATTTTTATAAAACAGTGGTCTATCGCTGGTCAGTAGCTTCTTAATCATGGTCAAAATACATGACCATCATGTCCACAAATTGTTGGTTTTCTTGCTACATTTTTTTTAAAAGCAAGCAGCCCTTCCTGTTAGCAGAATTATTTTCCAAGAAATAATGATAAAGATTCCAAAGGATAAAACAGAACTAAAGGGTGAAGAGAACAATGCATTTATATATATATTTTTAAACAGGACTATACATTTCACAAGTCAATTGTTCTGTATAAGATCTGATTGTTTTTTGTTTGTTTGTTTTTTAACATGGCCTGCACCTACGAGCTTTTTGGCCAAAAAGTTATAGCAATAAGCATTTGGAAATAATTTTACAAGGTTCTTTCCTGATCTTTATTGTTACTTGTAGCTCCCTTTCCTCATTTCATTACATGCTCCTAATACCAGTTCACAGAATGTGGAATTTCTGAAATACCTATCATTCTCTCTAAAGTCCCTTAGGACTTCTTCAGGCATAAATCTGGCTAGAAGAAAGCTTAATTATTTGTCCTCAAATTTCAGTACAATAAAAATCTGATGAATTCAAATTATAAAATACTACAACCATGAAAAAGCACAAGGTGAATTACAAGCAATGACTGAGAATAAGCTCTGAGCCCCATCATTAAATGAAAAATGGCAAGTTGCAGGATATATAGAGTATGATGCAATAAAACCACATATACACGTGTATGTGTATGTATATGAAGTAGCTTAAGAAGTTAATTTGGGAAGGGGAAATAGCGGAATTTTGAAATGTTAAAAATTACATTTCTGAGTCATATGAATCTTTTTAATTGTAATGTATTTGTGTATTAAAAGTAAAAGAGAAAAAGATATTTCAATATACATTTGTGACCTACTTAAATATACAGAAAATGCCACTGTATTTACATTCTAAAACAAATTCTTTTGATTTTTAAACAGGCAAGAATGAATAAAGGAATGTTATCCCATCCCAATTTTTTTTCAGATTTGGGAGCATGAAGTTATACCCCTTATATGATAATGCTGAACCTGCCTTAGCCTTCAAAATAATCATTTGACCATCTCTTGCCAGCGTCCTTTGCTTTCATACGTTTAATGGTGCTTTCCAAATCATTAGGAAAAAAGTTAAACATTTTTTTATTCATTGAACCATTTAAATAAAAGCTTTGATTGGTGCAAAGCCGTAACGACGTCAGAAGCTCCACTGACCTTCCTGGTCTCAGTCACCCTTCGCCACAACATAAAACCAAAGCAGGCCGCCCACATACTTAGCAGCCTGAACTGACACAATGCGTTCACTCACAAACACCTTCGAGCCGAAAGCTTTTTAAAGCTAACAGCGACATAAAACCAACTACACTGCCAGTCTGCTTCTTTTCAGGGATTCACATCAATTCTACTAACTCATTTTTTCATACAAACGTAAAACATTCTCATTACGAATAAAAATTCAAAACAGTACAGAAGGTTTAAAGGAAAAGATAGAAATAGTCTTCCTTACCTGATGACACATCAGGTCTACTCCCCAGAAATAGCCACTGTATTAGCCACTGTATTAACACTTCAGGAAAATCTTTATGTCCATTTTATAAATAAATGAGTTTTAAAACACCAATGGGATCATTCAACAGACTGAAAAACTTTGCAAAACTTTACACTGAATAAGAAAACAGGTATATCAAACTTTACTAAACATGGGTCTTGTCTCTAAAAACCTGGGCTTTAAGTCCTTGTTCAGAAATACAAGACCCTGTTTTATCCAATTTACATGCTTCTAAATTTATAGTGCCTACTCAAAACTGTAATCCACCAAGTGAGGGCTGCCAGTATCGGTTTAAGTAAAATTATTGTCCAAGTAAAACTGTGTCCAAATGCAACCTGACGGGGCTGTCATTTGGCAAGGGAGGCTTGCTCTGGCCAAGAAACAGAAAAGCAGCCTGGTACCCCTTTTGTCCTTCCACAGTACCTATACCAGCTCCATTATAACATTTCTCAAATTATACTCTAGTTCAGTTCAATAGTTCATTCCAAACATTCTCCAAAAATTGAGTATGTGCCAGGTATTGTGCCATTTTATGAGAACATAAAATTGTAACACCCATTCCCTGTCCTGGAGGTGGAAAAGCCAAAGAGAGGGGGCCATGTGGCACTTTCAGGGCATCGCAACATAGCATAGGAGATATTAGAAGCATGTGCTGGGTACATGAGAGGCAGAGAAGATCCATTTCTGTTCTGCCATTACAAACTTTATTTTTTTTTTTTCAAGCTTGAGTTCCTTGTTTCTAACACAGTGCCGGACACATGGTCGAGTTTTAGTGCTTGCCAAGTGAATGCCATTTAAAAACTCAATTCCTTTATATTTAAAAACTCATTTGAATGCTTAATATGAGATTGCTTCATATGCACTATAAATATCTTTAATATAAAAAGAAAATCTATGGTTGCTGGTAAAGGACTACAAATCTTATTGGAGGAACAAATAGTCCAACACCTGAAAACAATTATAACAGAGAACGCAAATATTGAAGTGTGGCAGGTCATGTGTGCTATGGTTTTTGGAACCTCCGCTGAGCAGGTTTGAGAGAGACAGAGGGGAGAGCAGAGTCCTGGGAGGGCGACTCCTCCATCATAACACAACGGCGATGGTTCACATGGGGCATGACATCCATGAAGAGGGGCAGGAACGAACTGGAGGTTAGATGGATGAGGTGGCTGTGGGTGGAGGATTTCACCTCTTGTTTTATTTAGTTTCAAAAAAGGAGGTAAAATTATAAATTACTTGTGGTTTTAAATATTGAAGTAACAATTAAAATGAACAAAAATGAAGTTAAGTTCAAATTAGGGCTTGGTCTAACTAGCAGTAAGAGGTCCCCATAGATTGCACATGAGAATAACGTGATCAAAATGGTATCTGGTTTGTTCCCTCATTTTGACAGATAACAGCCCCTCGGGGCCAGGCGCCATGATGATAGCTAGAGGGACGGATGAAAAAGCAGAGTTCCTGCACTTCAGGATATTCTGTCTACTAATAGGAAAGGTACCCAGGCAGGCAACAAGGTAATAATGTAACTACGCTCAAGTCTATACAGTGAACTGGGGAGAGGGTATTTTCAGGAAATCAAGCTACCTGAAAGCAGGAGTAGAGTGGAGGTAAGGAAAACCACTGAGAGCCCCATGCTCCAAGAGCTGACAGCCATGGGAAAAGGAGTTACAGTCAATCAACAGAACCAACACACTGGGTGGAGGAGAAGATGAGCTGAGAGAAGAGAAAGATCCACAGTTATCCCCCTCGCCTGCCTCTTCCTTTGCTGCCGCAGCTCTCAGGACCTTGACGCACCGAGAGTTTTATTTATCTCCCCAGCAAAATCTAGATGACAAAAACCACCTCTTATTTGAATATCTCAGTGTGGCTAATAATATAAACAAAAAAATGAAAACCTTAAATGAAAAACAGAGAAAAATCAACCTCTGTTCAACCCAACTGTGAGCCCGTAATTCTATAGGTTATGATCAATTATTAGAGAAAGGAAAGAATCGGTGAGGTGGAGAGGGCCTCAGCCACACACTGAGGGACCTAAGTTATTTCCTGGGCACCAGGGCTGTGGGCTGCAGGCTCCTCAGCACACCGTGACCATCTGACCGCTTCTTGCTCTCTAATTGCCCTTCAGTGTCAGCCTCCTGGCACCTCCTTCGGAACGTGGCATACACACCCGTGGTGGGCGGCTGGGGGGAGATTCAGTCTTCAGTTAGCACTTGCAAGGATCAAAGAGCATCAAGTCAACCCCTGGAAAACCCTAGAGGTTTCTCGGCTCAGTGTATGCTAAAATTTGGACAGAAATTAAAGGGACAGGTTGTTCCAAAAGACATTTGAAATTAGACTTTTAGCAGTTTTTTCACATGGAAAGTACTAGACTGCAACTTCACATGAGGTTTCTTAAAATTGTTTAAATATTTTTAGGCTTCTCTAACAACTTCAAATACTGCTGTTTAACATTCCTTCTCAAAACTTGCAATGGTTTATAAATATCCCTAAATAAAGTTTTTAAGCTTTATGTTACACAAATCATGCCTTTCTAACGTGTACTATTGCAGTAATCCCATTAGAGTAGGGGCTGATGAAAACTTATGACCTAAAATCTAAAATTACATTTTTTCTAGTAGGGTCTAGTTACATGCAGCTCATCAGAAGCTTCATTATATTTCAGCCTAAAGAAAATAAAGGACAGATTCAGAGGTTTCAGGACTCGGTGTTTCATACTTACAACTGAGCTATTTGAATGATGATGCAGTAAACCAGCATTAATTTCACTAAATTAAGAGAAGATCCAGGGTAGAAGTCTGTGTAAAACCCACCAGAGTGGATTTAAATGAAGATTGCCTTTATTAGTTAGGAGAGTTAGCATAGAGTGAAATTCAACTATGTCAAGTGCGGAACAGGACATTTCAAACAAGAGCCAAGGCAGGGAATAAGAACTATGTTGAGAATATAGTGGCCTTTCAAATAGTACAGTGGTTAGCAGGTCTGAGGTTACAATCTTGGCTCCCTTACTGTTGTGTGACCATCAGCAAGTCAGTAGAGCTACCTTTGCCTCAGTATCCTCACCTTTAAAAAGGAGGTAACATCAGGCCCTATCTCAGAGTTGAGAGAAGTCAGAGGCTTAATAGAGGCAAAGATCTCAGCATAATATCTGAGAAAAGACCGTGAGCTATTATGAGTATAAAAATTTGCCAACTAGGATAGTCCAAGATGGCGGATGGAAGGAAGCTCAAATAAGGTACCAAGACACTGTATGTGTATGGGTATATATATGTATAATTATTTTAGTTATATATCCTATACATTCATATAATAAATTTTAATTATATACATATGTGTGTATATGTATACATATATATATATATACATACATACATAATGTACTAGTTAAATGAAAGGCATTATCCAAAGACCACTGTCTACAGTAAACATAGTAGCTTTACCCTTGTTTAGGTCATACGGCTAAACAAACTGAATACAATCATTTGTTGAGTACCTACATGGAAAGTCATCTACTTCAAACATTCAGAGCCAGGATTTAGGAAAACTGAGATCTAAATGTAAGTTTGAATTTGCGGGGGCGGAAATTACATGCTGTTTGTGCCCTACTCCCTTCACCATCAGATAGGAGGAGAAAATATCTGACTTACCTATATCAGATCTTTGTTCAGAGTATCAAATTAAAGATGAGAACAAAAAGAAAAGCTTAAAAGGTACCACATAAAATGTGTATTACTTTCTAGAGCCAAATAAGCCTAACCTTCAACAAATACTGCGTCAAACATGCAGCACCCCCTTCCAAGCACTATAAAGATGTTCAATTTATGAAGTGCACTAAACATGGTCCGTCATGGCCGTTAGGGCAGTGACCACAAGGATGGGAAAAATCGTGGCCTGGGAGTAATTTTAATTCTCAAATTGCAATTAGGTAGGATGAATGGACTCAATCCAGAAATGTATACATTGCTTTTCAGATAATTATAGAATTCTGTTTTATATGCCAAAAGTGCCCTTTATTTCAACTTCACAGAATATATATGCTATCAAAAATTGTTTTCTCCTGATTTATTTTAACTTAAAGTGTTACAACACTTCTTAAAAAAAAAACCCTCAAATTTGTAAAATATGTTGCTGGGAGCTTCACTGTGATGTCTGACTATTTTAAAAATTATATCTTGCCCACCCACACAAAGAAATCTGAAGAAACATTGAGGCTTGTGTAAAATCATGTGGTCAAATAATAAGGAACTATAAAAATGTTGGCTTCATTTCTCATATGTTCAAGTGATAGATATTTGAAATCATTCTCAAAACAACTGAAATTAAAACTTGGACACGTTTGCTGGGAATACAAAGCTAGGTGTTTAAAGGGCTTTTTCCCCCACATCTAAAGGGGATGAGAGAGAAGGACAACTACCTCAGAATAAAATAGGAAAGAAATGTGATAGTAATGAAAAAAGTTTTAAAAATTATAAACCAAATTAATATCTCTTATCAGATTTTAAATTCCTACCAGTAGCAGATCTCTCATCTTGGTTACTCCTTGTGCTTTTCCTGTTTTGGTAAGTTGTCTCCCTTTCATATTAAGGTGGAACCAAGGCAGGTTAATAAATTTCAGACCTAAGAAAGACTTAGTTGAATTTTTCCAAATGTTGGAAAATGCAAATCTCTCCACCCAACTAAACAGAAAAGCATATGTAAGCTAATATATGTCTTGCCCTCCACTCAACCTCCATCCAAGGAAAACAAGGAGACTCTCTGAATCCCTTCACCCTCCAAATAGGCAAGAGCAGGAATAGGCAAACTTTTCCTGTAAAAGGCCAGATAGAAAGTATTTTAGGCTTTGTGGGCTACACCGTCTCTGTCTAAACCACTCACCTCTGTTGTAGAACAAAAGTACCCACAGACAATATGTAGGTGATTAAGCATGACTGTTTTCCAATAAAAATTTATTCACAAACCCTGAAACTTAAAGTTAGTATCATTTTTGTGCGTCATAAAATACTATTCTTTTCGAATTTTTCCAACCAATGAAAAATTTGAAAGCTATTCTCACCTCAAGGGTCCTACCAAAAAAGGTGACAGGACTGATTTTGCCACTGGTCATAGTATGTTGACTATGATGCCTAGAGAATGATGGAAATCCATGGAGTACATGAAGGAAAAAGGAAAAAAGAAAAGAATTTCATTTTTAAAACACCAAATGGTAGCATTAAACTTAGAGAGGCATAGTGATGTCTTATACACACCATCTGGCTGTGTGCGTAAGACAAATATCAAATGAATTTGAGGACTCTGAAATTTAGTTATTTCAACATAGGGATAATATTACTTCAATGTTTTACTTCAATGTTTTTCACAGTATATTGATAAATCAAAAAGGGTGACTCCTTATCAGTTAGTAATAGGTCAAAATTCCACCCTATTTTAATAAGCTTTTAATTTCTTGATTATGTGTGGCATTGACTTGTCAGTGAAGGGGTTGACTGAAAAGAAAAAAATAATTTTACAAAATAATGTTTTGGCTAAAACCTGCATCATGTTTATATCTAGTCCTATGGTCTGATATCTTTACCCAGCTCTGTTTGTGAAGGTAACTTTGATGATAAAAGTAGATACAGCCTTCACTGTGCCATGTAGTGGCAGGCAACACTTAGGCTTGTAAGTGGACTTCTCAGAACTTCTGTTATCTGCTCTGTAAATAGGGATAATACTATCTCCCTCATAGGATTGTCAGGAACAAATGAGAGAATGTACAGGAAAGCACTTTAAAAACTAAAGTGCAAAATAGATGCCTTACTTAAACAAAGGGAAACAGAGCACAAGGTAGCATCTGCCTTTAACAGAGAATGATGCTGTCAAACTTGGGTCTATCCTGAAATAATAGGCTCATTCAAGAGAGCTACCAAACCCACAAGAAAATTAAATGTAAGCTTAAAAAAGATTTCCTCTATTAAATATCCGAACAGACTTTTAACTTTCCAAATATTAGTATCATAATTTAAAATTTTTAAATATTTTATAAGTAGTATTGAAAATCACATAGCCATGTTTACCACAGGGAGGAAAATATACATCCTAGCTCTTAGGATATCTATTTGATATAATTTGTCATCCAGATCAAATAGCAAGAAAGAGTACCCTTTGAGTTTTCTCTAGAAGTTACCCAATACAATTTAAAAAGGGTCTATCTTGCAACAAGTAGTCATGGCATTGCTACCCTAGACCAGTATATTAAACATCTGCAGTGTGAAGGTGAATAACCGTAACTGAAGTTGTTAACAGTATCTCCAATCTGGCCTACATCTTCAATCCTTGATGGTTTAACCATACTGGTGCTTCAAGTCATAATGCTCAAACTAAGATTGCTCGACTGCAGCTACATGAGGACCTCTGTGATCTTTCAAAAACACAAGTTAGTCATGTCTTTTTCTTGCTTTAAAATTTTTCAATGGCTCCTTTTCACTTCCAGAATCAGTTCAAACCCTCGATTTTCAAACACAAGATCTTTCTTGATAGACATACCCATCTACTATCCTCACTTCATCACCATGTGTACCTTTCACCCTAGCCATGAAGTTTCCTTAAAACTCCCCATAATCTCCCAGCACCCAGACACCCATGACAATAATTCTTCTCATAGTCGTTAATAACTATGTTCATTATAATCACCCTATTAAATGGAGAGCCCATGAAAAAGACAGAGCGTGTCTTTTTCTATTCAGTATTCACAGGGTATGGGTACTTGACACAACAGATGACAATAGATTTATCTACTGAATGACTAACAAATTTAATATTAAATCTCTTTCAGGTTAGAATAAACACTGAAACAGAGTCCACCTCATTTGTACAAAAATACTTAAATTATAAAGAGCTCCATTTCCAAATTAGGCACCAATTTATTATAAACTACACTGAAGCTCTTATGTCTCATTTTTTGTCTTTCTATAAGATATAAAAGTATGCATATTCCTGTAAACCAAGTAGAGATAAGGGTTGGAAGGAGAGATTGAACACAGCAGAAACTAGACTTTAAAATTCATATAAAGTCACAAAGAGATCAATATTAAAGAAGTGAATAGCCAATAGCAGATAATACTGTGTTACCCAGTAATTTCTTTATAGATACTCTTGAGAATTATTAGAACTAGAAGGTTATTATTCCAGCGTCTGTTATGTATTTGTCTAAGCTTGCAAACCCAGTTACTGCAAAAGCTCAAATCACAGCTCAGAGTTCCTTCCAATTCAGTGCTCTTTTATTTTTTTTAATTTTTTATTTTTTATAAACTTATTTATTTATTTTGGCTGTGTTGGGTCTTCATTGCTGTGCACGAGCTTTCTCCAGTTGCGGTGAGTGGGGGCTACTCTTCGTCACGGTGCGCGGGCTTGTCATTGCGGTGGCTTCTCGTGTTGTGGAGCATGGGCTCTAGGCGTGTGGGCTTCAGTACTTGCGGCTCGCGGGCTCTACAGCACAGGCTCAGTAGTTGTGGCGCATGGGCTTAGTTGCTCAGCAGCATGCGGGATCTTCCCGGGCCAGGGATCGAACCCGTGTCCCCTGCATTGGCAGGCAGAATCTTAACCACTGTGTCACCAGTGAAGTCCTCAGTGTTCTCTTAAAGTGATTTTCCACAAATTGATTTCTCTCTTTAGAAAATCAAATGTCTTGCAATCCTTAATGGGATTTAAACACTTAAACTGACCATTCATTTAAAAAATAGTCAAAGAAACTTTGAGATTTTTCTAATATTCAGGTTTGTAACTGTGCATAATAGTTTTGTCTACATCACATGGTTTATTTTTAGGGAACAGTATAATGAAAAGAATATTCCATTGGCGTCAGTAACTCAGACACTTAGGCCACCCTGCTACTGACAAATTGTATGACTTTGGGGAAGCACTTCCTTCATAAGCCTCAATATGCACATTTGTTGGGGTTGATGGGAGAGGGAGAGAAGAAACAGAATCAATTAGGTTTCTTCCAGATCTATGTGTACAGTTTTTAATTAGTTTAAGAGAACTTCTACATGCCTGACAGAGGCCTTGTAGGGTTGTGAACACACACACACACACAGGTTGGTCAGTGAAAGTGTTTACTAATTCAACAAAACATCTCCTTTAAGAACTATTTGAAATATGCTGTTATTACTTGTTTTCCTCAGCACAATGCAATAAGCTATTGCTTACCTTTATCTGAACTTTGTTTACAGACTGAAAAGATAGGAAATAGTTCACAGTATACCCAATTTAAATTAATAGAAAAGAACCCACAGCTAACGTCATGTTCAAAGGTAAAAGCTGAAAGCATTTTCTCTAAATATCAGGAACAAGACAAGCATGTCCACTCTCGCTACTTTTATTCAACATAGTTTTGGAAGTCCTAGCCACAGCAATCAGAGAAGAAAAAGAAATAAAACAAATCCAAATTCGAAAATAAGAAGTAAAACTGTCACTATTTGTAGATGACTTCATACTATACATAGAAAATCCTACAGATGCTACTACAGAAAACTACTAGAGCTCATCCATGAATTCGGTAAAGTTGCAGGATACAAAATTAATACACAAAAATCTGTCACATTTCTATACACTAACAACAAAAGATCAGAAAGAGGAATTAAGGAAACAATCCCATTTACCATCACATCAAAAAGAATAAAATACCTAGGAATAAACTTACCTAAGGAGGCAAAAGACCTGTACTCTGAAAGCTATAAGATGCTGATGAAAGAAGTCGAAGATGATACAAACAGATGGAAAGATATACCATGTTCTTGGATTGGAAGAATCAGTATTGTCAAAATTACTGTACTACCAAGGTAATCTACAGATTCAATGCAATCCCTATCAAATTACCAATGGCATTTTTCACAGAACTAGAATAAAAATTTTTTTAATTTGTATGCAAACACAAAAGCCCCCAAATAGCCAAAAGAATCTTGAGAAAGAAAAACGGTGCTGGAGGAATCAGGATCCCTGCCTTCAGACTATACTACAAAGCTACAGTATTTGAAATATGGTACTGGGGGAGGGATGGAGTGGGAGTTTGGGGTTAGCAGATGCAAACGAGTATATATAGAATGGATAAACAAAAAGGTCCTACTGTACAGCACAGGGAACTATATTCAATATCCTGTGATAAACCATAATGGAAAAGGATATAAAAAAGTATATATATATATATATATATATATATATATATATATATATAACTAAATCACTTTGTTATACAACAAAAATTAACATAACATTGTAAATCAACTATACTTCAAAAAAAATAGTATGGTACTGGCACAAAACAGAAATACAGATCAATGGAACAGGATAGAAAGCCCAGAAGTAAACCCACACACCTAAGGTCAATTAATCTATGACAAAGGAGGCAAGAATATACAGTGAAGAAAAGACAGCCTCTTCAGTAAGTGGTGCTGCGAAAACCAGACAACTACATGTAAAAGAACAAAATTAGAACATTCCCTAACACCGCACACAAAAATAAACTCAAAATGGATTAAAGACCTCAATGTAAGGCCAGATACTATAAAACTCTTAGAGGAAAACATAAGCAGAACATTCTTTGACGTAAATCACAGCAATATCTTTTGAATCCATCTCCTAGAGTAATGGAAATAAAAATAAACAAATGAGGCCTAATTAAACTTAAAAGCCTTTGCACAGCAAAGGAAACCATAAACAAAATGAAAAGACAACGTACAGAATGGGAGAAAATATTTGCAAATGATACAACTGACAAGGGATTAATCTCTAAAATATAAAAAACTCATACCACTCAATATCAAGAAAAGCAAACAACCCAATCAAAAAATGAGCAGAAGACCTAAATAGACATTTCTCCAAAAAAAGACATACAGATGGCCAAAAAGCACATGAAAAGATGCTCAACATTACTAATTATTAGAGAAATGCAAATCAAAACTACAATGAGGTATTACCTCACACTGATCAGAATGGCCATCAATGAACAGTCTACAAACAATAAATGCTGGAGAGGGTGTGGAGAAAAAGGAACCCTCCTACACTGTTGGTGGGAATTTAAATTGGTACAACCGCTATGAAGAACAGTATGGAGGTTCATTAAAAAACTAAAAATAGGACTACCATATAATCCCGCAATCCCACTCCTGGGCATAGATCTGGAGAAAACCATAATTTAAAAAGATACATGCACCCCAGTGTTCACATAAGCGCTATTTACAATAACCGAGACATGGAAACAACCTAAATGTCCATAGAAAGATGAATGAATAAAAAAGATGTGGTATAGGGATTTCCCTGGTGGCACAGTGGTTAAGACTCCGCACTCCCAATGCAGGGGGCCCTGGTTCGATCCCTGGTCAGGTAACTAGATCCCACATGCATGCTACAACTAAGAGGTCACATGCCACAACTAAGGAGCCCACCTGCCACAACTAAGGAGTCCACCTACCGCAACTAAGACCCGCATGCAACCAAATAAATAAATAAATATATTTTTTTAAAGTATGAATGGTAGCAAATATTTTAAAAAAAAGATGTGGTATACTTATACAATGGAATATAAATCAGCCATAAAAAAAGAATGAAATAATGCCATTTGCAGCAACATGGATGGACCTAGAGATTATCAAACTAAGTGAAGTAAGCCAGACAAAGACAAGTATATGATATCGCTTATATGTGGAATCTAAAAAAAAATGAACAAATGAAATTATAAACAAAACAGAAATAGACCCACAAACATAGAAAACAAACCTGTGGTTACCAAAGGGGAAAGGGAGGGGAAGGATAAATTAGGAATTTGGGATTACCATATACACACTACTATATATAAAACAGGTAACCAACAAGGACCTACTGTATAGGGTTAGGGTTAGCACAGGCAACTATACTCAATATTTTGGAATAACCTATAAGGGAAAAGAATCTGAAAAAAATAGATATATATGTACATATAGCTAAATCACTTTGCTGTACACCTGAAACTAAACACTGTAAATCAACTATACTTCAATAAAGATTTATGTATCATTCACACACAAAAAAATTTAATAGAAAAGAATCGCCCAATTATCCTCATTATCATCAATGCTGGCTCATTAAGAGAACTGAAAAGGGCTGTCACTTGGTCAATAGTAACCTATCAGGTTGCTCCATTATACCACCACCTTCCTAGATAATCTTTAGCATTTCATCAAGAAATTTGTTTATCTTTAAATGATTTTAAATGCTAAAAGTAGTTAATATAAATGTCTTCGTAAAATGCAAAAATAGTTTCAACTTTTAGCTTACCTGTTCCACAAATTTATAAAGTGATCCCTCTTTCAAACAAATTGAAAAGCATTCCAGGAAGCATATAGCGCAGGAACAATGAACATGGGTTGTCACCAGACACATGTTCCTGTATCAACTCCACTACCAGATTTTGAACAAGTGATTTAACTTCTCTAGGACTCAGTTTACTTGTTTCTCACAGTCATGTATCTACTTCATAAGCGGTTGAAAAGACTTAACCAGAAGCAAAGTGCTAAATAAGTCTTCATTATTACTAGTAAGCACATGGTGCCTTTCACAGAAGAGAAGCTAACGTTACTGAGCCCTCCCTCTTACTCTCAGAGACCCCAGCCACCTGGGATATGTCAATCATCCAATTCATATATATTGAGCCTCTATTAGAACGCCAAGTTCTTGACTAGCTGACCTCAGCCAATTAAACTGTGGAGCTGGTGAGACCAAGCTTTTAGATACAACCCCCTAAAACTAAAATCAGTTGGCAAATGTTTTATCCCAGTCATAGGTGCATCAAAATATAGCCAGCTCTCTTGCAGAGATGGCTTTTATTGAGAAGAAAGCATAAGAATCGAGAGATTCAGCAGGTAATCACATCTCAATTGTCTCAATTGTCTGTCTGTCTTCTGATAAGGGGACAAGAGGGCCGGTTTGTGGTCCCTCTAAGGAACTATTCTTTAACCTTATCAAGTTCTGATCAGGTTATTAACTGGCTAGGAGCAGCTCTTTGAATGTCAAGCTACTTTAGGACAATAAGCTTTCTCCAGCAGGCAGTAACCTGTTAACCTTCTGTAGAATGGCCCCCAAGGCAAGGTCCCTCTTCAGGGAAGAAACCAGCTCAAGAAAGTACTCTTTCAAAGAATGCCAACTGAAAGTGAAGACCTTACCCCTGCCCACCCCCCCAAAAAAAAGACAGATTCTAAAACTTATCTAATAATGTGATTTTTGTTATTTTCTTTTCTCCAAGAGAAGCAGAAAGGTATGGTTAAAGAAACACAGGAATTAGACTCAGCTCTGCTTCATACTGTGTGTCCTTGGGTAGGCTTCTGAACCATTCTGAGCTTATCTTTTCAATGGTAAAAT
Organism: Eubalaena glacialis; assembly: GCF_028564815.1. Classification (NCBI taxonomy): domain Eukaryota; kingdom Metazoa; phylum Chordata; class Mammalia; order Artiodactyla; family Balaenidae; genus Eubalaena; species Eubalaena glacialis. The sequence goes on from NC_083732.1 coordinate 59,452,708, forward strand.
GCAAATATTTATCTGCGACATAGGATTGTTAAGAGAATATTGGAATAGCCATTCCCACCCAGAGTTTGAGAAGAGGGGCTAGGCTGGAATAACAAAAAGCAGTGATTTCTGAAGGCATTCAGAATCCCAGAATGTTAGAGCAATGGTTTCATAGACTCCCTTAGTTTTTACAGATAAGGACACTGGGGCTCAGAAAATGAGGCTCACCCCTTGTCAAAGAGTAAGTTAGAATAGCTGATTGATCTCCATTCTTGAGCCAGCTGTAGACAACGACAACAGAAGGCCCCTCTCCGCCTGAGTAGTCACCATGATCCCGCTTTTCTGTCAGTTAACACTCCCCTGCTCTTGCCTTCAAAGTCTGGTCCAAAATAAAGGTTTACAATGCTTCTACTCATGTAGAAGCCACATTTCAATCAGAATCTTTTGTCAAAACCTTTATCCACAAAATCAAAACATAAGGGAATTAGATTCTAAGATATCAAGACACAGTTATAAATTAGAATACCGTATGTGCCAGAATACTTGGAATCTTAGAGAATTAGGAAGAGGGAGTTATGAGAAAATGAAGGAGGCAGAAAAGGGGTCAGCAGAGAGTTGGGAGCATTAGAAGCCTGACCTGACAGCCAGTGTATCCTACCATGGTCAACTTAGTAGAGTCCATATCAGATATATGATTAGTGATTTTGATATTGATAATTAATGAGGGACGTGGGGGAAAATACACATTTCTTCACAATATCCTAATATGCTTAGAGGATATTAAAACGTGTCTTTTACTAAAGGCAAAGCCTTCTACTCCCGAATTAGCGACAGAGACAACATAATTATTACACTGTAGCAGTGATTCCCCAAGTGTAGTCTCTGAGCCAGCCATGGGAGCATTACCTCGAAACTTGCTAAAAAGGCAAGTTTTAGGGCATTACTTCCAACCTACCAAATCAGAAACTCTAGGGGAGGACCCAGCAATCAGTGTTTTTACAGATGATTCTGATGCAGGCTTCAGTTTAAGAACCACCTCACTTTACTCCCTTGCTGCCACTAGAGAATATTCTAAAACAAGTGTCTGCCCAGCTTATGGATTCTCCATCCTCATCTTCCAGGATTCCACTCTCAAACTTTATGTGCCAACGCTCAGCTGACTGTCTGCTATGAATGTCCTTTTCCCTCTTGCTCTTACTCACCCTACTCCTCCCTTTGGGATCATTTCAGATAATAATATACTCTCTAGGAAATCTTAAGACTCACGCATCTCCAAGTGCACATTAGCTGACATCCATGGGTTCCCTGAGTACCCAGTGCATCGCTGTCACAATTCTTACCACATTGTATTCCCTTGCATTTTTTCCTAAAAACACACATCTGCCCCTGCATAGTGTAAGAAAGGTATGCATTAAGTGTTTGCTACATTTATACACTTTATTAAGCAGTCTAAACTATCTCCCAAATTATAGTGTGCCCTCTCTTTCCTCACCACATAAATACATACTATTAGCACCGGGAAAACTACCCAAGTGCCCCCTTCATTATTACGCTTCCTTGACTGTAGTGCAACCTCTACTCCAAAATAAAGAATATGATAGGCTCCTTCAATGATCCCTAACCCATTTGCTAGTTTGCTAAAGATCAAACCTAAAGTAAAATAGCTCTAACACAATACATGATTTAGAACATTTCTGGTTTCTTTTAAGTGTAATCAGAATAGTCCCTAAATTTGAATATTATTTTTAGTTGGAACAGTAACAATCATTTATCATCTCCAGGTTTCCCATCAAGGTCTCATCATTGGCACTTTCACACATCATGCTCATCCATTTCCTCTGGACCCCCTAACTCTTCACTACTGACCTAGCTACCCAGGCTAGATGCTGAAGGAAGGAGAGAATATAATTAAGTTACACAATTTCCATACCCTTTCATGACTGTTCTCACTTAAACACTAACCTCTCCCTTCTCTTACCTCTCTTATAATTATGTGACACACCAACCCCATTTGCCTGTGTGCTTCAGCAGCAGTTCAGGTAATGGTGCTATATATTACTGTTGTCTAATTCTGTATCAGTTTCACATGCAACCCAACTGTGTATTCAGTCAATTTGTAAGTATCTTCTAAATAAAGACATTCTTTAGTTTTATTTTACTTCTCCTGTAATCCCACAAATACTGAGGTTACATCAACATATTTGTTAGAGGTCTGCATCTTCACAGATCTTTAAACAATTATAAAGACTTCATGGTACTCAGAGTAATTATATAGGTCCCCTTATTTGTAGTTCACAATTATCCAGATTTGATTTAAAACATCTTAAACATATTTCTGTTAATTCTAAATACCTTGATCTTTTTTCAAATGCATCATCACACTGCATGATTCAAGAATGGCAGGGGTTTCCAAAAGGACTCAAACTTGACATGTAGTAATTCTTTAAAAACACCTAAACACTGATCTCGGGGTTCACAAATTAAGGGATGGTTATACTTAACTTTGAATTTTCTTTTTTTTTTTTTTTTTTTTTCAACTATTTACATAGCATTTACACTGTATTTATTTCTTTATTTATTATTTATGGCTGTGTTGGGTCTTCGTTTCTGGGCAAGGGCTTTCTCTAGTTGCGGCAAGTGGGGGCCACTCTTCATCTCTGTGCGCGGGCCTCTCACCATCACGGCCTCTCTTGTTGCGGAGCACAGGCTCCAGACGCGCAGGCTCAGTAATTGTGGCTCACGGGCCTATTTGCTCCGCGGCATGTGGGATCTTCCCAGACCAGGGCTCGAACCCGTGTCCCCCGCATTGGCAGGCAGACTCTCAACCACCGCGCCACCAGGGAAGCCCTGAATTTTCTTATACATTCAAAATTCCTAGTTTTTAAACCTATGTCTTTTCATTTCAAAAACAAACTATAGTATTCTCCTGGCTCAAAAGACATTTCTCACAAAGTGCCAAAACAAGGGCAGAATCATAAAATATAGCAGAGTAAAAACAAAAGTAGCAAGTTCACTGGATACAGAACTGCAAAATTTCATTTCCATAATTTTTTTTGCTTGCAAATGATTTTTTAAAATATACTGCCTCTGGCAAGACAAATATATATATTATTTTCTTATACATAAAAAATTTTACGAGTCCATTTTCTTTCACTTCAGCATATTTTTGATCCCCTTCCTTGTACATGAATAAAACAAAAACCTTGACTAACATGAGGTAGATACTTTATAGATTGCTGATTAAACAACTGTTTAATGTCCAAGGCTAATTTCCTCACTTAGGTTTTTGGATCCTATGTTCTTCTGTCTCTAATGATTATGTTGCCTTAATCATCCCTCTCTTTCTCCACCTCAACTGGTTATTTCCCATTCAAGTCTCCCTCCATCTTACACACACACACACACACACACACACACACACACACACACGATTTCCTAATTTGTGAGCCTTCTAGCTATCATCAGATACTCTTTTGCAACAAGCTTAGCAGGGAAGGGAAAGAGAAAGAGGGTCTACAATCACCTGGCTGCTTCCCTAGGACTCAATGTACTCCCGGAAACCGTAGCAATCAGGATAGCACTCCAACATTAACAATGAAACAACTCCCATCGAGGTCAACATCTCTTGTTTAAACAGTACAGCTTTGACATTGACCCCTTGATACTTCAAGTCTTCCTACTTGCTTCTGGGACATCATTCTCTAATTTTCTATTTTCCTGGTGATTCTGTCATGGCGTCTGCCACAGGCTTTTCTTTCCTTGCTGTAAAATGTCCCCATTCTTCAGGCTTCAACAATCCTCAGAACTCTTTCTCTCTCAGTTGATATTCTTTTATTCTTCTCAATAATTCAGTTAAAATCTCCCTTGACAGCTCCAGACCCTTACATCTAACTGCTTATTGGGTATCCTCCCCAGGATGTCTCATACTTCCTCAAGCTCAGCATGCCCCAAACCAACCATTCTCCACCATCATGATCTTTCTCTCCAGCAAATATGCTCTTCTTCCTATATTTTGTACCTTGATAAATTCTACTCTCCAGCTCTCAAGTCAAAATCGTAAGAGTAATCTTAATTTCTCCCTTCACTTTTGGCTAACATCCTCCAATTGGTTATGAAGTCCTATTGATTCTTCCTCAATATCTCTCTCCACGCCTCCATTTCCACTATAACTATCTTAGGTCATTTATTCATTCAAATATTTACTAAGCACCCAGTATGTGTCGGACACTATTCTGCATAACAAGAGCCTGAACAATACAGACTAAAAATCCCTTCCCTCTTGGAACTTATGTTCTAGTGGGAGAGGTGAATAAAACAGATAAGTAAAATATGCAGTGTGTTAGTCAACCATAAGTGCTAAGGAAAGAAGGGAGGGAAGGAATGAGTGAAGGAGGGAGCAAAGAAGAGAGGGAGGGATAAAGAAGAGAAGGAAAAAAGGAAATATTGGAATAGAGAAGGTTAAAATTTATATAGATTGGCCAGGGAGGGTCTAGTGAGGATACAGCTGTTCTCATTTTTTTTTTTTACCCAGAAGATTGATCTTGCTGCCTTCATTGCAGACTCCCCTCTAGCCCATCTTCCATGCAGCTAAAAGAAAAATATTTCCAAAAACCGTAACCTTTATCATTCCCTTACTTGTAATGCTTCGTTGACTACTTGTGGCTTTCAGGATGTTTCTACTACCTAAATTTAGCACATAAGGTCTGCAATGACCTAGTCCACACCAACCTAACTAGTTTTTTAGTTTTCTGATTTTACAGTGGAACTGCACTCAACCACCTGCATCTTACTTCACAATGAATGATTTTTTTGTGCATCTCCATACCTTTCCATGTGTTTTTTTTCCCTTTTTTCTACCTATAATACTTAATCCTAATAATTCTGCAAATACCCACAGTTTTTTTTAAGTGGCAGCTCCTTCATTGCTGAAATCCACCCAACCATTAGAAAGTGCGTTTTACTTAGTTGGTAACTTCATCCATAAAATAGAAATACCATAATCTACTTTCCACACTTATTTGAAAAATAAAATGAGAAAAAGTACATCTAATAGAGTAGCTGGCACAGAACGGAAGCTAAATAGTTAGCAGCATTTACCACATAATACACTTTACTTAACTATCTGTCTTTCCACTAGACCAGGCTTTCTCAACCTCAAAACTACTGACATTTCAGGCCAGATAATCGTTTGCTGCAGGAGGCTGTCCTCTGCACTGTAGAACGTTGAGTGGTACCCATGGCCTTTGTCTACCAGATACCAGTAGCACACCTCCACTTGTATTAACCAAAATGTCTCCAAACACTACTAAAATGTTTCCTAATGGGCAAAATCACCCCTGGTAGAATGTCACTGCACTATGCCATAAGCAACTCAAGGACAGAAACTAGTTATTACTCATTATTGTATCTCCAGGTATCTAGTACCAAAGTCAGCACATAGTAGGTGTTCAATAAATGCACATCAGTAAAAACCACAATCCTCCCATCTAGCACCATAGATTAATTTTACCTATTTTCAAAAAGTATGTAAATGTATATATTATTTTATAGCCTCTTTCACCCAATGTTATATTGTGAGATTTATTTATGACACTTCATGTTGCAGTAGTTCATCTCTACTTCTATATATACTTTTTAAAATACTCTACTGTTTGGACATTTGAGTTGTTTCCAATTTGTAGCTAGTATGATTAGTGTCATCATGAATAATCTTTTATATGGTTTTGGTTACAAGTCAGGATAGCAGTTTTGTTGAAGAAGGAGAAAGGGGAGTGATTGGGAAGGATATAATGAGGGTTCTTGGGGTACTGTTAACATTTCTTCTTGAGTGGTGGTAACATACGTGTGTCCACTTTGTGATAATTCATTGAATGCTCCATTTATGATCTGTGAACATATTCTGTGTTATACTTCACTTGAAGTTTTTTATTTATGTTACTAAGAAAATAGTTGTGCAATTAGAGGAAAAAAGAAGGCCAAGGATTCTGGTAAATATTCTGCAATGCCAATATTCATGAGAAAAATAAATGTTTACCTTCATTTGTATCAAAGAAAAGCATATTAAAACAAAAAAATATGCATTTTATCCTTTTTGTCACTAATACCCAGTGTTGGTGAGATGCAAGGGAAAATGTCTGCTATTAGTAAAGACATGAACGAGTACAACTTTCCCAGAAGACCATTTGGCAATATATATCAAAAGTCTTTAAAATATATGTTATGCTTGTATCTCAATTATATCTTAGTAAAGCTGGAAAAATATGCTATGTTTAAAAGCTTATCTTATGAAAATAAATCAGAAAAAACATGTAAAACTATACATGTGTGTGTAAGCAAAAGAATCTATATACAAGGAAATGCTTCATATAACTGCTTATAGCGGTGAAAACTAAAAGCATATTTTCAACAGATAATTAGCTAGATTATTATGGTATATCCATTCAGTAGAAAACATGCAGTCATAATTAATGACATGAAAAAATGTTCATAATTCATTAAATTAAAACAAGTTACAAAACAGAATGATGACTCATTTGTAAGGAAAGAAAGACATAAATATGCACAGAAACAAAATGTCAAGAATAGAAGCCAGAGTATTACTCAGCCATAAAAAAGAACAAAATAATGCCATTTGCATGGATGGACCTAGAGATGGTCACACTGAGTGAAGTAAGCCAGACAGAGAAAGACAAATATCATATGATATCGCTTATATGTGGAATAATGTAAAAAAAAAAAAAGATACAAATGAAATTATATACGAAACAGAAATAGACCCACAGACCTAGAAAACAAACTTATGGTTACCAAAGGGAAAAGGGTGGGAAGGAATAAATTATGAGTTTGGGATGAACATATACACGCTAATATATAAAGTAGATAACCAATAAGGACCTACTGTATAGCACAGGGAACTATACTCAATATTTTGTAATAACCTATGAGGGAAAAGAATCTGAAAAAATAGATATGTATGTATAACTGAATCACTTTGCTGTACACCTGAAAGTAACACAACACTGTAAATCAACTATGCTCCAATAAAAAATTTAAAATTATCTAGAGAAAATTATAATTCCTAGCTAAATTTAAATGTTAATCTGAGCAATAAATATTATTGTATATATACACAGGTGTGATTATAAAAAAAAAAATAGAAGCCAAAATGTTGACTTTTGTTATCTCTGAGTAGTATTTATTTTTGTTTTTGCTTTTTATTTTTTTAAAGGTCTATGTACTTTCTAAGCTTTCTGCAAGGAATATGTATAACAATTTTTAAAATTAAGCTTTTTCATGTAAATGCATTTATCAATGAATGAGAAAGAAAATATGAGAGAAATCTCACCTAACAGTATCAGAGACAATGGCAACTCAGTGTTGTAGTATGTTTTTTTCCACACTACGCCGCAAATGATTATTGAATTGGTTTTTAATAAGCATGTTTGAATTTTATAAGATCCACACTGTATGGACCAAGAAGCCAACCTCAGCCAACATTTTATAGAGCAAGTCTTCCTTTGGAAGAAAGGTTTTTCTTTACAACGAAATCTTACTTTAGTGATTAGGAAATAGATGAGCAAGTTTCACTTAGAGGATTTTTTAAAGCTACTGTTGCTTGAAGTATAATCTTCTCTACTGTCTAGCATTAATCTTCTAAAACAAAAAGTCAATATGATTTCAAATTCTAAGTTTGTGACAGCTTTTCCAATTTAAATCTGTCTCATCCTCTGTATGGAATACAAATAACAATGCAATATATGCCAAGCATCTATGAAAAAAGAGCCAATATTACTAAGAACGAACCATAATCATCTGAAGTCATATACTGAGAATTAAGAAATAATTTTCCACTTTCACTTTGCTTCACAGGAGCCTTGTTAATAAGCACTTCCCGCTTGTACCAGATAAGTAATGATTTCTAGGTCAGTAAACTGCAACATCGATTGCATTCACTTACAATAAGTATAACCATAGCAAACCCATTTTCACATGTAGATTCTCTTTCCAAGGCTGATTTACAGTCATTGCTCTCCTCCTCTCCATTTCTGAGAAAAGGGATCAACTTAACCAAAATGTTTGTGTTAAGCCCTGCCTTGGGGTATCTCTCTAAGGAAGACCCTGTTTATAAGACTATGAGGTACTGCTGAATGACTACCCATTCCAGTTTGCCCAGGACAGCCCTTCCTTACACCCAATGTCCCTGCATAGTTATTAACAGCAGCCACTTTCAATCCCCAATGTCCCAGGTAGAGTAATAAATTATATGGTCACCCTATTGTCCATACACAGTGTGTAGAGTGCTAGGCATAGAACTTGGAATAAATGCCTGGAGCTATCTACACGCTTATCTTCCTTGTGCACTGATAGTCTGGAATAAAAAACACATGGAATATTCATGGGCTCAAATCCACCCCCCCATAGCTGGTCTAAAGCAATCTGAACAGGAATCCATTTCAAGATGGACCCATCCTCCTATGAAGGTTCAAAAACTATGAGGATACACATTACTAGCTAGCCCAAATCATACACCTTAAGGATAAGGTACATATTTGAAAAAAATGGCCAATCTATTGATACTCTGGGGGAGTTGTACCCCTCTAGTTATTAATCCAAACAATTCCATAAAATGGAAGTCCATACAAATCTCCTCTAAATCCATATGTTTCTATCTTGCTAATGACAAAACTATTCACCTAGTCACCTTAGCTAGAAACCTTAGTATCAAATTTGATTCTCTCTTTATTCTGTGAAATTAGTTACTTACTAAGTCTCACTGATTCTATTTTAAAAGTCTCTGGAATTCATTACCCAAAAACCTTTCATCAGAACACAATTTCTCATCTGCAATTGTTACAGTAGCCTTCTCCAATTCATTTCCTGCACTTCTGCAAGAATTATCTTAAATAAAGCAATTGCTTTAATTCACTGTCTGCTCAGAACCCTCAGATAACATCCAGACCTCTTAACATTGCACTCAAGACTTTTATCATTTGCACTCAAGCCTCCCTTTTCATCTTCAATTCCAACCACACCTCACACTAAGCACCTACTACTCAATGGTTCTCCAGGGATGGTACTGCTCCCCTAGGAGGTGTCTGGAAATTTTTAGGGACATTTTTTATTGCCACAGTGATTTGGGGGAATGAAGAAGATTTAACGAACAGGGACCAAGAATGTTAAATGTCCAGCAGTGCAGGCCAAGTTGCCTTGCCAAGATGCCAATAGCATCCCCAAAGGAGACTTCTTGTTTCCCAAACACATTATTTTTACAAACGTGTCGCTTCTTCTTCCCAGATTCTATATAACCTGCCTCTACTAGTTCTGCCTTCTTCCAAAATAACATTGTCCTTGGATGATAAAATTCAAACTCTCTTCTTACCTAAAGACCTCAGCTGATTTAATAGTCATGCACACAGTGTGTTAATTGGAGATAATTAAATCACTCCCATAACACACCAGTTGCCTGCTGATCTAGTACTTAGTGTACTGAATTATGATTAAACATCTTACCCATCTGTCATTTCATTCCATGTTCCCCTTTTTTCTCCTTCTATCCACTAAAATTTGAGCTCCTTAAAAAGGGGGATATTCCTTTGGTATCTTACTCATTTTTTTAAACTCCAATTTTTACCATTTACCCAGAAGTTAAGAATAATTATATAATGAGAAGTGATTTTTTGGACTAAAAGGTAAAAAATTGTACTTGCATTCCTATGTATAGAACGCTATTCTCTAATAACCTTTTTGTGGTTGCTAAACTTCGAATACTTTGAAGTAAACTAAATATGTTAGTTACACCTTTTATCAGCAGTGGTGCTTTAAATTCATGTATTAAATTACAGATTAGACTAATTCAAGTATTACAAACTCAAGTATAAGAGAAAAAGAAGCTACAGACACTGTGGTAAACTCAAGAGGATGTTCCCAATATAAAGGTGTTTAAATCCCTTTATTTTTTGATAAGTGCTGAGTGAGTATGCCTTACAAAGATCTGCCTACCATGCTTGTGTTTGAGATACATGCTATGAAAAAATACTTAGGTAATCTTAAAAAAAAAAGTGTGTGTATACAATATACTTCTATACAAGAGATAAAGTAAAAGTGTTCTTATACCACCCCACTTATTTTTTTTAAGTGTAAGCTTAAACTATTTCTGTAGCATATTAAAACTGTACTCTTTCTTAATCAAAATTTTCAACTTAACTCCCCCTAAGTTGCATAAACAATAAAATAGGGTGGACAAAAGTTGACTGCTCACTTGCACATCTGTTCATATCTGGGGCTCGGTGTCCATAGTACCCGGATGGGCAGGAATGCAGGCACTCTCCATACTGGCGCATGCCTTCTCTTCGAAGAAAGAAGAATAACTTCTGTTGACATCGGCTGCACCCATTGTCCTTTGAACAAGACAAGCATCCCTTGCAAATGGGATTTGATACATAACTAGCTGTAAAAGAAAAAAGACAAAATACATTTAAATATGAATATGATCAGACTTCTGGTCAATGCAACATGTTGAAAAGACAAGTGTCTCTTGTCCTTTTACTTTAATCACATAGAAATGCTAAACAAAATAACCTCTGCCACCCTCCAAAAAAAAATGGTTAATACACAACCAAACTTAGAAACAAAGAGGAAACCCAGAGACAGAGTTGAGGCTGGAAGCTCAAACTGAATGGCTCATGGAGATGCTAGAGCAGACAGAGGCAGACCTCAGGGCAGGGTCCTGAGTCCAGACCAAGAAATATGCATGTAGAATCACGTTGCTATAAACTTGAAACTAACACACTATCATAAATCAACTATACTTCAATATAAAAAAGAAAAGAAATACGCATGTAAAGAGCTGATGCTTGTCTCTATGGAGACTGGAGTCATAAAGGCTTGTGTGTCCATGGAACAAGCACTAGAAGCCCCCACTCCAACTGGCCAGAGAAGAGGTTTCCAACCCTGGATTGGGGCATAGAGGACGTGAGCACAGGAGAGAAAAATATAACCCATAAGAAAAAGCTACCCCAAACCTACAAGACATCCAAGTGTGGTATCCAAGTTTAAATCATCAATGTAGTACGGGGTCCCTAAGTCAAGAGGTTAACATAAAAAACTTGCCCAGACCCAGAAAAATCCACAAAGAAAAAAGTATGAAACAACCCTACAGAAATTTTCTACAATCCTGAGACCTGGGACATTCATGGAAAACCACCTTAACATCAAAATGAACAAATCACATGTGCAAGCAAACCTCAATGAGGAATAGTCAGTCTGCGTAAGAGATTTCATACCTAAAGAATCAGAAATAACAGTACCATCTGAAAATGACTTTAAAATGAGTATCTTTAGAGTATTTGAAGAGATGAAATGACTAGAAATCACATGGGAAGAAGCAGTATCATAAAATGTGCAAATTAGAAAAATTAAAATTCTAAAACTGAAAAAAATTCTAAGGACAAGTTGAATGGTAGACTGGGAGAGGGACTTAACTAGAAAACAGGCTTAAAGAACTGTGGCACAAAACAAGATATAAATATTAAAAAGGTAAGAAGCAGGTAAGAAAAAACAGTATCTGAAATATATGAACCTTATGAAGTTCACTACAGCTAGTGACAAAAATGGTAATTTAAAAGAAAACAAATTCTGTTTCTAGCCCTGGTATAAAATTCAGAAATGATACAATCTGAAATCCCAGTATAATTTCTAAAGTATGAAAAGTTCATGTAAGGTCATAAGCTTAAGGCCACACTGACTTCATTTTATTGAGTTAACCCACAAAAGAAATAAGAGAAGGAACAGAAAATTCATCAATTATTGAAACTTTCTGCTTTGAGACTACATCTTATTTGCCCTACATATAATCTTTATTGCATATAAAATTAATACCAAGCCGACAGTATTCAGACTAGCAGCTATACAACAAAGTACATTGCATACCACACCAGTCTTTATTTATAATGATTTAACATCCACTATATTTACAAGTACTTGCAGCAGATCTACATAGGTTTCAGTTCCACAACATGCTCTCCCCACTTCTCCTGGGCTCCCTGACTTGTTCTTGCAGCCTCTCTTCCAGAGAGATCCCCAAACAAGGGCTTAGTCTAAACTTTCAGAGAAGGGGCCAAAGAAGAACCAAGACACTCAGTACCAGAAATCATGGCCAAGATGACCCTTTGAATTGGCCATTAAGATCTACTTCTTCCCACTTATTCCAGGACTTTGTTCTATCAACTGTTCAAAACTGCTTTTATTTACATAGTGAATCTATGTTAGAGACTTTCTCTTGCTTGCAAGCCTATCTATGCTTCCCAACTACTTTCTTATTTACCACCTTATTTTCTTAAACCTGCAATTGTGGAGCAAAAAAGAATCAATTCAGATGAAAAATCACCTCCTCAGATAGAATTCCTAATAAAATTTTGGCAAACTTTCCAGATACCCCTTTATATGTGTACGCATATACAATATTTATAATATGTACACATATACAATATTTATAATATGTAATTGGTATTTTTCATAACTGTGATCAGACTTTACATGAAGTATGATAACTCGCTCAATTTCAATCAAGTTGTGAGCATCTTCTCATATCAATGAATCAGACCAATATCACTCATATTTCTCAGAAGTGTCAGTTTTATCTGCAGCCTCAACCTACCATCCCCACCCATGTAATTATCCCCAACACTACTTTTATGAAGACCACAACTGGTTTTCAGATCCTCAATTCAAGACCTCATTCTGTCTCTTGTCCTCCCAACTCCTGTAGCTGGGTCATTACTGAAAATCATCTTCCTCTTCTAGATTAATGATAATGTCTCCTTCTAAAGACTTAATTCCAACCCTCCCTCTTGTAATTTCCACTAATCTTCTCATAAGTCAGGCCCTTATTACTTCTCACTTAGACATTATAGCGCCCCAACTCCCCATGTACCTCTCTCTACATTCTATTGTTGGCTCAGCTTTTCTGCTTTTATTTTCATCATAGGATTTCTGTTATCCCTTACTCTCATGAAATAATTATGACTTATAAAGCATTTTCACATAGTCAACTGGAAATAAGGTTATAGACTATTTACAATTTCCCCAGCTGCCTTCTGAAGAGGTTTTATTCTGACATTTTGTTATTAGTGTCCTGAGCAGGTTGTAAGGAGTATGTAAGTTTCAAAAACTAGGACACAGACCAACTTTTGTGTAAGGAAGAGGTAAAAACTGAGAGTGGGGTGGGTAGGGTGCAGAACACGGGATGAAAGGAACAGAACTAGGAAGACTCAGCAGCTGTATGATGGATGAAATGGCTTTGGCAGAGGAAGTGGTGACTGGGGAGAACCCAACTCATTTTAATTTTCAGGGCTGCCTAAGAACATAACCCACCTTAAGCACAAAGACCCTGTGGCATGATATTTGGGGAAGCAATTTATGACTCTCTTGTGAAAGAAAAAGTCCTTATGTAGGAGCAACCAGGAGACTAAGGCAAGGGCAGGAGCTGCTGGCTGGAGCTGCATCAAAGGCAGCCCCACACTGCAGGGTCCTCTGCAGCACGTCTAAGAACAGTTCACTGGCTGCCTTCCGCTCTGCAACTTAACTACAAATATGAAAAGGTAATATCAAGGTTCTCCAAATCCCAAACTTAGCTTCACAAGTAAAAGGAGAATTTAGAAGATTTACATACATAGCAAAACGGTTTAAGGAGAAGGTTCTCTGTACCACAGTCATCACAAAGTAAAACTGAAGCTATACTTACTTTCAGTTCAAAAGTTAAACCAAGAGCTCTTTATCACTATAAATCACACTCTGTAGTAAGAAGTATGGAGAAAAGAGAATTACAGAGCTAAGAGAATCATCATAAATTAAAGGCTTTTTGTTTTGTTTTATGTATCAGAAGCCAACTTTCATCCTGACCACAAAGATTTCAGAGTCAACAAATTGTACTCTACATTTTTTAAAAGGTATTCTTAAAATCAATAAAGCATTGCTTTATTTACTTGAACCTTAACTTACAATGAAAATGAAATAGGGAATACTTACCTGAGTCCATATCTTAGATATCTTTATAACCCTACACAGGAGGAATTCTCTTAAAACGAAAGTGATGTGAGCCACACCCAACCTAAGTGCTCTCTCTTCCCTTCCCCCAATCTTCTTCAACCGTGCTCCTCAATACTGAAGGACAAGAACACATGTAATTTTGGCAATTTGAAGCTTTGTGCCCCAAACCTCAAATGGACTTTTTGGTTTAATTAACCGTTGTCCAGTGTCAACTATCCTAGTCACCTCTATGTTGTAAATCAACAGCTTAATTCAACAAGAACTTCTTCATCTATTATATAGTGACTACACCAATCTCTGTATCTAAAGCCAGGCAAAAACAGACCTTTAAGCATGACTAGAGTAATTTATTTTGTCAGGATCTTAATAAGTCAAATGGCTCTGCCTATTTCTATGAGATTTAATTCAAGTGTGCAGGTGAATAAACAAATCTTAATTCCCAGCTTTGATGACCATGTTTATTTGCTCTCCCCGTAAGCTTCAACTTTTCCAACCCTAAAGCCTGCTGAGATCCAGAGCCTCATCACTCCAACCAAAACACTTTTCTAAATCTAGATCCGCCCAAAATTCTAAAGATCAAATATATCACATAAAACATTAAAAATCTTCAAAAAGGTGCTAGACAGTGGTGTAAACACAAATCCACACATATCTCCCTGACAGAAAAAGGAATATATGGATATAGAAAACAAAAATCATGAGGCAGAAACCAGGTAACAATTACTTATATCACTAAGTATATAAGGAGAAAAAAACAGTATAAGTAAAACTCTTTACTCTTGATTCTAATTATCTGATTTGTATTCCTCTTAAATTGCAAAGTAAGTTTGGTTTTTCATGAATCCTGATATTTTAAGTTTGATCCTTTGTTAAATCAAACCCAGTTATTCACATTTTATCCCATAGAACATTTTATGTAGGTGTTGAATGCCCATCTGTTTCTAATATACTCCTAATACTTTTTAAAAGTGTTCCCCTGTTTCTGGAGTAGGCCCTGCCAAACAAGAAGAAATCTAAATTCCTGCTAGGTGAAGGCATCCATTCCTGACAAAGAGTACAGATTTCTAATCCTGAAAATAATGGGACTGAACAATGGGCTGTTGGCATCTTAGCCTCACTCCATATTTGTAGGTTAAATAATGTTACAAGTTCAACAGCTTTTTAAAAAATGAAAAACTACTATTAACTTCATTGATCAATCTTATCATAAAATTGCTAATATATTTATCTCTGCCCAATCCCAAATTCAAGATATATATTTAGAAACAAAAACCCTATCCCTGGCACCAATGACAGGGAACTTGCATGTCAGATCCTATACAAATCAAGTCAGGCATAGATCCTTCCACTACAGCTTGGCAACACTGGGATAAAAAACTGTGTAATCATGTATACTCCCAAGCACAAACTCAACTAAGCAATCAAGGTCATGAATGAAGAAGCCACACAAGATTTGACCAAAATGAGAAATGCCTATCTTAGGATACTTTCCTTAGTTTTACATTAAATTGTAAGTATTTATAGAAAATAAAATATGTAATCTGATCTTTGATGCAAAGACAACAAATTTTAACACTCTGGATGTTCACCATTATAATCATTATGCCTTAGAAAATAGATGTTAAAATTAACAATGTTAATAAAGCTTTGACAGAGATAAATTTCTAAATGTCCATTAAAGTTTTAGAGGAGGTAAAATAACAGGAATTTAGTCTAGAAAAACTTTTGAGAATAAAGGGCAAACGTGCCAAAAATTCCAAAATTTTATAACCTGTAGAATTAAACCATATTTTCTCAGAATCTCTTTATCTTTTATCATGAGTCCTTCAATAGACACCAATGTTTTTAGGAAAAAGGCTTACAAAACTTTTAACTTCTCAAAGAAGTACTAGCTTTGAGAAACCCATATTAATTGGCTGCCTGAAAATGTTATTAGTTGATAATTAATACCATTGTTTATCCACCTAAAACATGTTAATTAGGAATGGAAGACTGGATATATCCTTATCTTCAGAAGTATTCCTTAGGAAAATAGTATTTCTAAAGATTTATAAGCCTCCCAAAATATTGAAATCATCTCTAGAGATGAATATTCTTAATGACATCAGGATTAAAGGAATTTAATCAGATGATTTTGCTGCTCCTACCAAAGTGTCTTTCTCACTGTATAAAAACTCAAAGCTACTAGATTTTAAAATATGGACGGAGAAAGTTAAGTAGAATTACAGGTTTATTTTAACACATGAAGTGCTAACATCTTCAGAAAAAATGAGGAAAAGGACCCCAATTGTAAGCTCCTGATTACTCGCCAGTGCTAGCACTACATGAGTCATAATCCTTATAGATTGGCACCTCAGAAGTACAGTTACAACCACGATTAACCATGGCTGTAGTGTGGTTAACTGGATGGGATATTTCTTTTTTTTTTACACATCACAAGGAAGCAGAAAGCCTGGATGAGGCATGTGTCATGCATGCTTCAAGTATAAATTAACTAAGATGTCTCAGGGAAGCCCAGAATACTCAATAAGGGCAGGTCAAGGAAAGAGGATGAGCTAAGATATGGTTGCAAAATAAATGTGGATGGAATCTTACATAAGTATGTTTGAGGGCACAACGGACCTATCCAGAACATGATAAAACACATTCCCCTTCTAATTTAACACATCATCATTAATATTCAAGGGAGTCTGCCAGAACTGGAGGAAACTGAAAGAATGTACCAAAGCAGTCACTGCAATCATCAGAGGAAAAATTACTTTGGTTCAACACATTTTACCTTGAGACAAAGCAGTATCCCTTCAACATATTTCACCCAAAACGTAAGCAGCTGAAGCAGATGCAGGTCGCACATCTGGTGATAGGAGCCAGAGATTTCCCAAAACAGCTTCTGAATGCACATCTTACATTCAATGCAAGGTACTTAAGTGTTTTTTTTTTTAAACAGAATCCATCAGGTCCTGATCCTCAGGGTTCAGCACCACAGAGAGAAGCTCAAGGAAAGTTGAAATGAGCACTTTGATGTGCCAGTTCTATGTACTGATCAACTAAACATGAAGTAGAACACAAGAATCTGAGTGAATTAAATGGGACCCAGAAACAGGTTTCCAAAAACAGTCATTAACGCCCAACGTCAAGTAAAAAGACACAATAAAAGATAAAAGTAGCTATGTATAGACTCTAACAAAAAATTAAAATCATGAGCCCTCAAGTTAGCATATACAATTCCCCAAATGGTGCAGTATTTCTCATAATTAACACTCACTGTTGAAGCCAAGCCCTGTAAGAATTACTCCTCTTCCCCCCACACCCCCGCTACAACCTCTGACACAAAAATCTTAATGCATATTCCCATGCTAGATGTTAACTCTGACAGGTAACAGGGGAATATATACAATTAAGGGTCAGAACACCCGCATCCCCCAACTAAACTATTAACATGAGCAAAATAGCAGAATCATAAGCTCTTCAGCTTCTACAACTGCTAACACCAGTAACATTAATTAGCTGATGAAGTCAGAGAAAAATATAAGATGGTTTGAGATTGCTCATTTTCCCAAAGATATATGATGTTTTGAAACAAGGGAAGACTCATATTTTATGTTGTATAAAATAAGCCACCTGCTTGAATCCGTGACAGAGAAAAAAATTTACTCCATAAAACTGTTCTAATGCCAGAGGAAAAGTAAGCGTAAGGTTATAACGTATGGGATCCTCTAAACTGTGGCTAGAAACTGCTGTGTAGTATAGATTACTCATGCCAAGGGTTGGCTTGGACTTTCACAACATACTTAAAAGACCCTGTGGAAATGTTGACAGAATGTTGGTGCTAATGGTAACTCCAACATGAGCAGATCTAAATAGATACATTTATGAAGATTGTTAAACCAGCACTTTCACATGGTCCCATGTTTACACAAGGAGATAATCCAATTATTTAAATAGAAAACAGCAAACTGCTCAAAAACAGAGCCAGATTTTTATTCCATAAAGTACTTAAATACTTCTTATACTAACACTACTTCAAAATAGTTTTGCATACTTCCTAAGTACTGTAACTTAAGTGCCCATAGCGTCTGACCTACCCAACTGCCTATAGGAAAAACTCCCCTTCCTGTCTATTCAAAGAGTAATAGAATATAAACTAACTCCTGCTTATTTCATGATTTTAATTTTAAAACAATAAATGGAAAGCCAACTGGATGGCTTATTTGGTGTCATAAACACAGCCCTCAAGAACCACCAGTGCCATAACTAACCAGATTAAAGACTCCATGTGCTTTAGATGTGGAAACTCCCGTGGATTATACCACTGTGTTTTAAAATTGAGAATGAACACTATTAGCTACACTGTCCTAGAGAAAGGTCTCTTCAAACAAAGATAATAAAAAAATTTTTTTAAGTTGCCTTAATGAAAAACACACTAACAAACCCTTCGGGTTGACAAACATTATTATGTAACAATTATTCTGGAATACACTATAATGCAAAAAAAGGTGAAAGCTTTATTATACTCAGTGTAGGTTGCTGTGGGTAAAATATTACTTATGCTAATAAAAATCAGAATGATTCACTACTAAATCTTCAGACCTACACAGGATTTAGTTCTCAGTAATTTTTAAATCAATTGTCTGTATTTAATATTTATCAACAGTTCATTTTAACATGCTTTGTCAGTTTGCTAACTTCACAGCAATCAATACCTTAGACACAGTTTGAAATCTAGCCACTTAACCATTCTTGTTCTAAGAAGTTATGTCCATTCAGAACAAGAAGAAATGAAAAAGAGAAAAGTCAAAATGGGGGTGGGGAAAGAAAAGAAAATGAACTTGGGGAAACATTCTAAGTAATGTTTATTATTCATAATTTCTGTTTATCAAAAGTGAATAAACAGATCAGAGAGTTTAAGAAACCTTTCCAAACTCATACAGTTTGCTAGTGACAAATTTAAATCCAGTTCTGACCTCTGATTTCAAAAGCCATGCTTTTAATTTCCTCATTAAGAGATATATGTACAGCACCTAGGGGAAAAATGCATTGTACCATGATTAAAACTGTGAGAACTTTCTTTCAAATTAGGCTGTACCCTTGTAATTTGCTCACTGCCCCTGTGCTCTGTTTTTAGCTACAGCAAAATAATCAAAGTTCCTTTTGGTGATTAGCCACTAAGAGTACTATACTAATTCTTTCCTAACATAACTAGGACTATATTAAGTCTCATAAACCAACAAAATTAGGATGTCATCCACAAAAACACTTCAGAGTCAAACTGCTGATACAGCAAAAAGGATAATGGGGGAAACTGAGTTACAGGTTTCTTCTGGCAGAGGTTAAAGAGAAATCTTCAAAATTATAAATGGAAAGTCTTTAACTGTTTGGGCATACAGCAAAAAGCCAGCACTCTTTACTCCAATTGACAAGTTCAAAGAAAAAACATCACCCCCAAACCATGCAATTTCCTGCAAATGGGCCACTCTCCTCACTGTCTTTGAAGACAAATCGTGTCCTGGACAAGGGGCCTTTGAAGTAACACAGCAAGCATACCTATGTAATTAGAAAGGCTTGGTACGCCATCCAAATGAGCAAAACTAGACTTTAAAGACGCGCTAAAGTGAAGAGGCTGGACTGACAGACTGACACAAAGAGTTTGAGAGCAGTTTGCCCCTGCTCACTAACCATAATTCTCCTTCACTCCCTCCAAGCCTCAGAAGCCAAAAGCAAACTCCATATGCACTACTGGAAAACTGTAAATAGTGTTTGGTCACTCTCAAAAAAGTGGCAAAACTGTATGTATGCATGTTTACAGACATAGATGTGTATATAGATACCTACACTTATGCATGTGTATATAAATGTATACATATACTATTTTTCTGAACCATTTGAGTATAAGTTGTAGACATTACACTCTTTTACCTCGAAATTTCAGTATTCAGTATGTATTTCCAAAAACAAGGACATTGTCTTATAATATCAGCCATATTGATATGATCCAATACTATTTTCTAACCCCCAGTCCATATTCAATTATCCCAATAATGTCCCTTATATCTACTATTTTCCTAGACTAGAATCCCATCCAAGATTATGCATTGCATTAGGTTGAACTATTTCTTCAGTCTCCTTTAATCTGGAACAGTTCCACTTTCATGAGCTTGACATTTTGGAAGATCAGTTATATACAGAATATCTATTTGGCTGACCGATCTCACATTTTGGGGATTATGTATGAATTGATGTTATGTTCTTTTCTCGTGCAGGTCAAGAGGCACTTGATGAATTTGGTTGCATTACTGGTGATATTAACTTTGATCCCTTGACTAAGGTGGTGTCGGTCAGGTTTCTATACTATAAAGTCACTATTTTTCCCTCTATAAGAAGTTTTTTTTTTTTTTTTTTTTAGGAGATATAGTGAAACTATATACATATCCTGTTCTTCAAACTTCCACACACTGGTTTTGGC
This sequence comes from Eubalaena glacialis, assembly GCF_028564815.1. NCBI lineage: Eukaryota > Metazoa > Chordata > Mammalia > Artiodactyla > Balaenidae > Eubalaena > Eubalaena glacialis. Next base: position 59,473,196 of record NC_083732.1, read on the forward strand.
ATCCACTGGTGATCCTTGCCTAAATCAACTATTCTTCTTGATGGTTATCAAAGGTGATTTTATAACTCCATCATTCTTCTCCATTTATTAGGGGGTGTTCTAGTGTTAGGAAGAGCTTTCCCTTCTCCTTCATTTATTTCTCTGCTTGTTTGTTTATATCAGTAGGAAATTTCAGATTTTATTCAGTGTACTATCACCTGTTACTGTAATCTGTGCTCAACTTATCCTAGATTTGTTCACTGAGAGCCCTTTAAGGTGCTATGGATTTTAAGTTGCATTTTATGTGCATGCTACCAAGTGCTTAGGGGTAGAGAAGGAGGAGATCAAATTTATCCTGGAAGAGCTAAGAAATAGGTGGTAAGATGAGTTGCCAGTTGGAGCAGGAGCTTGCCAGTTGGAGGGGGATATCCCAAGGAGAGGACTAGTACGGGCACAGGTGTCTGCACAGGACTGGGGGATGCTGAACTCTTTGTCCTTGTATGTCTGATAAATCTTGGCCTGTCTTATTGACAATCTATCTTTCAGACAATAGCAAAAGGAGCCACTCAATACTTAATTTGGATACAAGAAAGAATTTGCTGAGAATATGGAAACTATGATGTTACCATGGGGTTTATAAGAGTAGAATATACAGAAACTGCGACCCTAGAAGTAAAATCCAAGACTTCAACAATGGATTTTTTTTTAAGTTTGGAAGGATACAGGTTTGGCTTTGCAGCCAACATTTATAAGTTAGAAGAGGAATTAAGAGGATATTTTCAAAATAAGAATCTACTTACATAATCCCAATGGGAAAAGAAATGAATGATATTCTATTAGAATTCAATAAGGTTTCATAGGAAGTCCTCTGATGAATTCAAACATTTTAAGCAACATGTACAAAAGGATACATTCAGGAGAAAAATAGGTTAGTCACAAAGAAATGTGAGGAAGGCTAAATTTTCCTAAGGTTTATGGGGAACTTTTTTTTTAGAGCAAAATTAACAAGATGAAATTGTTCAGTCCAATTATTAAGATATAATGTAATACTAGATGAAAGAGGTAGAAAAACTTATTTTCTGCTTTCATTTTGTATTTATTGAAAATAAAGACCTTCAAAGTGAAAAGGGAAAAAATCACAGCTTAAGGAAAAAATATTGACTATAAGATAAGCAAGAAGACCCTAATGAATATATCTTTATTTTTTTTAATATTGAGAAATTGATTCCTGAAAAAAAAAATGGAGGACTTTAAAGAAGGGAAATGAATCAATGTCTGATTTTCAATAAGTTGGGAAAACTGAATTTCAAAAACTCCAAATTTTAGAAGAGGCTTTAGGACACCAGGGTTGTAAGCACTTATAGTTTAAAATAATTATTATAAACACCTACCATGGTGTTTATGTCAATAAGAACAAGTCCTGTCAAAATTAACCTCATTATTTTAAAAAAATCACAATTTCCCTTGCTTTCTCTCCCTATCTATATATCAACATCTATATCTATGTCTCTGTCTATATACACACAGATCTACAGATAGAAAGATATAGAAATAGCACACTCAAATTTGGTAAACTACGTATAAGTAAGTTGCAGACACCACAATACTTCACATGAAATTCTTCTGCATGCACCTTCTGAGAATAAGGACATTTTCTTACATAATCACAATACCATTGTCAGATGTCAGAAAATTTAACATGGGTAAAATAATATTTTATGGTGTTTATGTTCATACTTCATCAGCCATCCCAAAAATGTCTTTCCATCTATCCAGACACCAATCAAGGACTGTGCATTGCATTTGGTTTGTTTCTTTAGTCCTTTTAATTCAGAACACCTCCCCCATTATTTTTTGTCTTTCTTGACATTGAGATTTTTAGAGTCGAGGCCACCTGTCTTGTAGAATATCCTACAATCTGCATTTGAATGACTGTGGCCACATAATTAGATGCACCATTCTGCCATCATTAATACGATAATTTAACTCAGGCAGGAATCATCACCATCCTAACACCATTAGGTGAAAGCTTATTGGGAAAAAATATCACCAAAGAGATTACTTACTAATTCCAAAGGGGGAAGTTCCCTTTATGATGAAGAGATTTGGCAGAATCCACATTAACCAAGGGATCAAACTGAGTATCACCAAAAATGGGACAAACTGCCTCATGTGCTTCCTGATGTGATGAAATGGGAAGCACACATCTGTCAAGAATTCTTGTCAATAGATACTTCTTCTAATTACTTTGTAATCACTAAGTCTCCAATTTCATTTTCAGGGATCCTGAACTTGATATTGCAGAAACCTGTTTCTTCCTCTTTATTCTTTTCATTTTTACTCACAGTATTCTGAGAGCAACATATTTCAAAAAGGATTGTAGCAAAAGAGGAAACTAAGGAGACAGTAGACAGAGATTATGAGGCATTTGGTGTCTTCTCACCATAAGAGCCAATCATTAGGCTCATACACACAGGCACACACCTATGCACAGATGTGTGCATGCAAGCCCATACACCCCAAGGGAATAGAGGAGGGGGGACATTAGCTACTCTCTGGGAAAATCATTCCATCATTGTGGTATAGAAGCATTTCTAGGGCCACCACACATGGCTATACTCTACACAGCTCTGGGGGACACTGTTCACATAGAGCAGTTCTGCCTCAAAAAAATATAAAGCAAAGGCTCCCACCTGATGACCACGAGCCCCTATGCTCTACAGCCCCAGACTTCTACAGTCTGTAGAAGTACTTTGTTTTACTCACAACATATCTGTTCCTCTAAATTTTTTAATGGAAATTCAGATTTCTTGCTTTTTTCTTGAATAATCCTATGGTATGGCCCACATTCCTGCTTGATAACCATCAACTGAGCTGTATGGCAGTTGCCTGCATCAAACGCCCTGTCCACTTCAGCTCATCACTCTCCATGGTCTAACACATGACCAACTTCATGCACAGAGCAGCCACCTGGCCTCCGGGGATCACCTTCCACAAAGAAGACAAGACGTTCAAGTTCATGTTATCGTGAACAACATTTTCCTAACATTCAATTCACTTACTAACTGGGAGGTGTACGTCACCTCACAAACCAGTGCAACTTTCTCTTTGTGAATTTATAATCATGAAATAGCAGCTTTTTCACTGTAACCTAGTAGAGAGCAGTCGGCATAAAGAGAAATAATGTTATTATTTAAGTAATATCAGTGAAAACCAAAATTAGATTCAAGAATTAAACTATTATAAACATGTTCAAATGTACCCAAATTTCACACATATGTAATAAAAAATCACTTTGTAAAATGGTTTGCCTATTTTAAAATCTATGTTAATAAAGCAAAAGAATCTCCTGAAAGGCTGTGTGACAAAGTCAGAAACAGCAAAAAAAATACTTACTAAACAAAGGAACAAACTGGAAAAAATTATAGCAACACACAAAAAAAGGGTAGATTTTTTTGTATATATTGAATACTTGCAGATCAACATGGAGAATGGTCCTTTTAGAAGAGGAAGTAGGGAATATAAACAAACTATTAAAAATTGATCAAAGAAACGGAAAAATGTACATGAAAATATGTTCAACCTCACTAGTGACAAAAAATACAAATTAAAATAAGCAGTCAACTTCATCATATATTAACGTTTAGGAGATTGATGATTAAAAACTATCAGTAAGCATTTAGAAAATGACAACCTCATATACTCCTGGCGATAATGTAAATAAGTACAAATCTTCTAGAGTATAGTTTAGCAATATTATACTTTTCCTTTGACCCAGCAATGTCACTTTCAGGAATCCTATGGAAAGAAATGGACAAATACATAAAGATACACAATTCACATCACAGCATTTGTTTTAATGGTTAAAAGATAGTAAAGAGCCAAAATGTCCATCAATAGAATACTGAATAATTTATATCAGATCTAAAATATTGACTTTAAAGATCATTTATTATACACAGCAATGTTAGTTAACATGCAAAGAAGGCTCTTTTCATATAGAAAAATGTAGGAAGGTGGATTATAAAGATAATGTAAGACTATTTAAAAACACATGTGTATAATATTACACATATTATTATACATATATTACACATATTATATTATTATCATACATGGCATGATATTCTGCAGTATGAACTGACTTTTTTCTTTTAAGTTCATTCTTAGTCCTTAGGTTTTTCTTTATTCAAATATACAAGTGGCATTCACTGGCTCAGGGAAGAGTTTCTCAAAGAAAGAAGTGCAAACACTCAAATTTTAAGTTTCCAAATGCTATTTTAAAACTCTTAGAAGAGACAAAACCTTCCCATTCCTTTAATTTCATTGCGTTATGAGACACTGAGTTCTGAGTTTCAAAAACAGGAGACAAATTTCACAGAGGAAAACAGTTTCTGTCTTAAATAAGCATGGAAGACTATCAGAGCCAATTACCTGCTTAGACAGGATAAAGACCCCATGAATTGGGGGTGTAGGAGGGAGGGAGAAGAGAACACTCAGTTTAGGTTGAGTGGGTCTCTACAAACAGTCATATGCCCTAACCTTGGGGGAAACGGTTGCACGAAATAATATTCATATCCTGTCCTGATAAATTAGGGAATCAGAACAGAAGATATATGTGAAACCTAAGAAAGTAGGAGTGCCCAGGTGTGTGCCTCCAACCTGGACACTTAGAGCCTCGGGTTGGAGACATGGGAGTGAGGCATTTGGGGCAGAAAGGGCCTGAGAAGGCCTCTCAAGCCCAAAGCAGTCTAGGAAAACATCCAAAATAACCTCACATCTCAAGAAGAGCTCAGACACGGTGGAGAGAGACCACAGGCCAGGGACAACCTCACAGTCAGGACAGAAGACGCGGACTTCGTGGACATGAATTCATGCCCTGACAGAAGGTATGCAGAGCTAGACATGGAAGAGTCAAACCAACGCTAACCGCACACAGCAGTGGAGAGTGGCATCAGGATGACAGAGGCCCTCCACTGCTTTCTCTCCCCAGACAAGCTTGATGCAAACCTTCTGAGAAGCGGGTGGATGGAGAAGGAGGGAAGGCCAGAGCTCATCTGGTGATGAAAATGGAAAAACACTTAATTGACAGAGTATATGAATTTACCAGGATTAATTTTCCACTACTAAGAAGAACAAGGCCTCGAGATAGACACTAAACTCAAGCTTAGAAAATAAAGTGACTTTGCTGTACCCCCGGCGTGTGTATCTTAGGAAATTTCTACCTTCTACATATACACAGAAAAATATCTTACAAATATAGATCAAAAGCGTTAACAGTGGTTAATGAAAAGAGGTAGAATGAGTCCATCTTTTTCTGTATACTGTTCAGCATTTCATAAAGTTTTGCAACGAACCCATATCACTTTAATAGAAAACAAAGCTATTTTGGAAATAAAAGGTAAATGACAATTATTCTGCCTTAAAATGTTTTAAAGAATTTAAAACAATCATTAGGTTTTTAAAATAATTTTGGTAGCAAAGTACAATGGACAATTTCTCTCCATTTCTTAGTTTCTACTTTTAGTTATCCTGACTTTCACATATAGAATTGAGAATAAAGACGTTCGTAACTTACACGGTGACTCACCTGAAAGAACAAAGTAGGCCATGTGCCTTTGCGCCACAGGCACTGCATGCGCATGCGCACCCCCGGGGAGGCCATAATTGGGCAGGGAAGAGTTACTGTCTCTTTAAAAAACATAAAACTCCTAATTTGCTTAAAATACACACAGAAACCCAAAGGCCTTAATAACCTTAATTACAATTTCCTCCAAGTAGAACATTCATAAGCCTTAAATCCCTTTACTGAGTTTTATTGCCAGTAATTAGCCAAAGTAGACAGAACTGAGTGTGTGTGCATGTGTTTGTGTGTGTTTAAATTTAATAGACTCAAGAAACATTTGTGTCATTTAGTCCCCACTTTTCAATACCGAATGGAAATATTCAAGAAGGAAAGGGAAGAGAGATGGGAAGAATTCAGAATAGGTGGAAAAGAAGGAATTTCTAGATTAGTTCAACATCCAAATAAATGTAGTATTTGGATCCTGTTCATATAAGTTATTTGTTTTAATTATTCCCTAAACTTTCCAAAAACATTTAGTGGGAAAGCTGAAACCAAGATCGGTGTTCCAAACTACAGGGCTACATTAGCAAGTAGCCCTTTCAAGTCTTGCTATGTAAAATGTGGTCCTCAGCCCCGCAGTAGCAGCACCCACTCGAAGAACGATCACAAGCCTCCCCCGCACCTACCGAATCCAAATCCATATTAAAAACAAGATCCCCCATGATTCCTACACATTGATCTAAGGCATTCAGATCCAAGTTTTGAATACAGCATCCCCCTCCAAAATAAAAGTAATAAGGAAAATTAATGTCTGTACCTGAAAGCACTAAAACTACCTTTGTGCCTCCCTATACATAGATTATAATCAATTCAAAGGGGAATGTTATGTATCTTTCTATCAGAAAAACCAAAAGTTGTAATTAAAGTAGAATCTTTCCATTTTATTCTTTCATTCAAACTACAAACTGAAAATGGGTTAATTTGCAAAAGAAATTCCAAGGGTGTAAGATTTATTTTCCAAGGTTATTAGTTGACCCTATTCAACCTACAGGATGGGAGACTACTAGGTCACAAAGTACGATCCTAGTCAAGTAAAGGCTGCATATAAGAGATCTTCCAAAAAGTTGAAAAACGAGCTTTAAGAGTATACTATATAAAGAAGAATTAACAAAGATTAGGAAATAGAAAAGTTAAGGTTTTCAAGTTTTCATTCATTGAAATTTACAACCCTCATATTGGAATTTACCCTAAATTTACAACCCACACAAATCTGGCCCAGATCAGTGTCTAATGCGTCTTGCCACACTGGATCAGACTCATGCCCCTTCCTGTCCAGGATTCTGATGATGGCACCAAGGGACATGCTGTGGGAAGAATGGCTGTTCTTTGATGTCAGCCTCAAAGGTTAGGAGTGTACCCAAAACATCCTAGCTCCCTGTAATAGCCCATTATGGAGCTGTCATCCACAAACTTAGTTAAATCATTTTTGAGGTTATTTATATTTTCTACCCCTACTTCCTCTTAGAGTAATCAGTTCCATAAGTTTCTAACTAGTTGGGTAAGGTGATATTTTCTAATCCCATTGCTCACCACATCTTAGAATAAGGCAGTGTTCTTACTATCAATATTATTCATACCATCCATGATGTAAAAGGAAAATGGCCATATCTCCTCACAGCACTTGTGTCCATTGATCCCTATTGGTTTTTTTCTTCCCATGGGCAGGCATCTTCTGTCGTGACCATTTTAGACTCCTCGTATCTTCTCTGATTTCACTATAGATCTTTTGGGGGGATTATCAGCCTATTACAAGGAATGGGTATACAATTAATTTGTTCAAAGATAAGAGAATGCCCTCCACTTGATTTCAAAATTCATTTCCTGAGGATTTATGACTTCAGTCAAAATTCTTAGGGATCCTGTAACCCCTCATCAAAACTAGAAGCAAACAAACTAGATTAACTTCCCATACTTATAATTTGCCTTCTTTCTTTTTTTGTTTGTTGGGTTTTGCTGGTGGTGTTGGGGGGCTTCTCTCTTATACTTGTCCACTGCTGTGAACATAAATTCATCTGCCTGTTTCTATTTCTCAGGTAAGCTCAAGAGCTTACCCTAAAATTTCTCCTCTTGTGTGGCTTGGCCTTCTACCATCTTCTACCAGTATTGGCAGCCAAAAGTAGAACTGTATACCCTTTGAAAACAGTAAATTAAGACTACATTGATCCTCAATCTTTAAAATTCCCAACTTGCTACATACTTTAAAATTGAGCCCAGTTCTAAACTGAGGTCTCTTTTGTCCTATAGGAATATAGTTCCTAAAAAAAATCTGCTTTTACCACTTTACCATCCAGCTCTAGTTTTCTTTGACAATCACAAAGAAAAATAAGATACCAACAATGGGCACCCATGGTAACTTTTGAAGATGAGGGTGCAGAGAAAGGAAAGATACCCTTCTGCACATGCTCCTGACTTCCACTACCCACGTGGGTACTGGAGGAGAACTAGAGAGGAAATTAAGAGAGTTAGATGTAGTGAGTGCTTCAGGAGGGCCCAGCCTGAGGCTGAAATGTGAGAGTGAGGAGATGGCTATAGAAAGTCTTCAGAAAGTATCCAGGACCACCCAAAACAGTCAACTGTGAAGAAGAAAAAAGACATTTCTCACATGTAGGGTCCCCAAAATATATATCTCATGTACCTTTTCTCAGTGTTACTGAAGGACATGCTCCACAAAAACAGGGGAATAAATTAAAAAAAGAAGAAGAAAGAAAGTAAAAGATGGAATCTAGGAAACAGCATATTAAACACAAATTAGAGGCAGAAGGAATCCCCAAGATGATGGTTAAGGAAAATCCCAAGATGATATCTGTGAAGCAGGCTATATAGCAATCAGTCTAGATTGCACCACATCAGAGACTCCGAAGTTTCTTCAAAAGGATAAAATTAATAAAATAGTTAATATATTCTAACATACTAGGAAGAGATTTACACAAGCTGAAGAGAATTTAGAGTTGAATTAGGGGTGCATATATAAAGGAAAAACCAACTCCAGAGAAAACAACAAGTTATACAGGAAACAAAATGTAATAAATATATACACACTGTGTGACTCAGCTGTGTTTGCATGGTTATAAGAATATAAACACTAGTTACTCATCCTTCCAAAATTATACTATAACCATATGAGAGGATAGGGAGGAGAAGCGTGCTTGTGTGTAGTGAGGAAGGGAAGTAGTGAGAGTGGGCTAAATCCTTATCTCCCATAGTGGAATTCAACAGATGATGCCCCAAGCTAAAAAGTACAGCAGGAGCAATAAAAGCATGTTGTGAACAGTTATGACCATATATACCCAAAGATTCTAAAAGAGTTGAAAGTAGTCGTGGCACAGTTAGCAGGAAGGCATTGGGTCAAGGACAGTAGTTTTTCATAACAATCTTGGTAGAACTATTTGACTGTAAACCATATGTGTGTTTAACTTTGATAAAAACAAAGGATGTGGTGTTTCCTTGTAATATTAGTAATGAATAATTTAACTATACTTAGGAAAATTTCAAATTTATGCGATTAAATTAGAAGAAATTACAAACTAAAGATTTAATTACATAGCACTTACAAAGTCAAACAGAAATAAAGATACAGCTGAATGTTAATATTCTGTGGGCTGTCAGCAGTTACATCACAATACTCAAATTCCCAGATTTGTTCTAACTGCTCGCAAGTAAAAAAAAAGACTTTAGAATCTCAAGTCTCATTGTACAGTATCTTCCTTCATTCAGCAACTGAACAATTTATTTGATGTAGAGAAGAACAAAACATTATTTGCCATAATGTTTTTATTTAATTATGGATAAAATTATACCCTTAATTCACATTTATATTTCCCTACTAAAAGAGGACTTCACTTAAATCTTGGCAGAAAGCAAGAGTCTCAAAACGGACACACAGTTCACCTCTATGATGAACCCTTTTAGGGGGGTCTCTTATTTTACTCAGAGGGAAATGAGGGAATGAATCCAAGTTATTGTGATGTGTTCTTATATAAAATATTTGATTTACAAGGAAAGAATGCCTATACTAATGACACATGGCATTTGTAATAAATCCTTCTCACACTGTGGTATATTAACCAATATTTCCCAAACCTCCCTTAGGTCAACACAAGAGACCTCAAGCAGCCAACCAGATTAACTAGGACCACATCAAGTAAAACCAGGCCACACAGGACTACTTTCCTCCATAAGAGACAAAACAATACATGTATGATTTCAATAGTTTCTCAAGCTGTTCCAGTGTTGGCTAAAACTTACATCTTTCCAGACTTAGCAAAAATACAGACATTATCCAGGCCTAAGGAGTTTCATATTCAGTAAGAATTAAGTCTCTTTGTTCCTCTTTGCCAAGATGTCTTAAAGTCTTAAATAGAAATGGAAAGGGGGTAGAGACGTGATAGAAAATCCAGATAAAGCATTAAAAATAAATGCGTATATTACCAAATGTGAAGATTTTTTTCCATAAAACATGAAGAATCTAAAAGTGCCAGTACTCTGAATTTCATGATCCATGATCTTTTAGTGAATTTGGTTTTCAAATTAACAGTTCATACTTTAAGAAAACAAACTTTATGCCAGCCCAAGAATTGCACATATGTTACTGCATATATGTTTGAAATAGTTTTGAAAACTGACATATGGTGGTATAGTTAAGTGTATACAATATAGATTTTAAATATAAGTACAAAAGAGGTGTATATAAAAGCAAACTTGATAGAAGATTTATTATTTTGTTTCTGGTCCATGGACCTCATAGTCTCTAATATTTTCAAGCCTAACAAAATGAATTCAACTCAAAATGTTACACTGAACTATCCAACACTGACCCTTGTTATTTAAAAAATATATGTAACCCATACAACCCTTTCCCTTTTATATCTTTATTGCATTTCTGCAAAGCTGATCCACAGTCCATGGTAGCCTTTCCCTTTTGTGGGCTTCCCTCAGCCTGTTGGTCTGAGCCTCATAATAGTCATACATTTATATGCTGCTTTTAAATGTTTCTTTGAAAGTTTTTTGTTTTTTACTTTTCATTCAAATCAAGCTGGGTGAGAAGACCACAATCACCTCCTTTCTTGTTTGTTTTTCTTTTTTAGTTATTCTTTGTGATTAGAACAATAATCATTCTTAGGAAGAGCTAAAGCACCTGCTGATTGAGTGCATGTTAAAAATATGACAGCCACATTTTTCATGCAAATATAGTAATCTCCTTTTGGTATAGGATGTTTTTCTCAAAGTGTTCTTCAAAAGAATAGACTTTGTGCTTTTTGTTTAATACTAGTAGCAGAGAGATGAACAGGTAACTCACCATGTGTCAGACATTACTAGTTAGTTGCCTACCCTTGTTCAGGATCCCAGTTCTCTTTAGGGAGGCATTATGCTGGGCAAAAAACTGACTTCCCAGACGTTCTGGTAGTAAGGAGGCATTTGTTACATGTAGGCAGGGACAAGGGTATATGCCAGTCAAGTCTCTCTTGTTTTTTAATAAGAAACCAACAGCTTTTCCAGAAGCCCTATCCAGGAGACTTCTACTTATATCTCAGAGACCAAAACCTTACATCCATCCTAGACTCCCATCCCCTCACCACAGTCAGTTACCAACTCCTACTAACCTTCACTCTCCAATACATCCTTCACTCCAATCTCTTTTCTGCATTTCTACTACCATGGCTATTCCACCAGCCTACACACTTTCATGCTTCCAACTCTCACCTCCATCTAATCCTTTCTCCACTAAACTTTCAGAGGGACTGAAAAATTAAATAAAACTCCTATCACTCTCCCTGTTTAAGAATCCACAAGCCAGTCTCACCTCTGAGCTATGCCTCAACCCTACACAAGACACCAGCCCCAAACTCTTGCATTTCTGTTTCCACTCTTCACCATCCATCCCCAGAATACCTTCAACCCCCATCTGCCCTTATTTTTCTAGTTATTTTATATTAATTATTCAAGTCTCATATCAGGCTCTATTTTATTCATTAAACAAATATTTATGATTATTCCCTATGTCACACACACTAGGGACACAATGATAAGTAAAATAATTTACAATTTCCCAACTTAAAAAGGAACATGCAACCCCTCCAAGAAGCTGTCTCTGATCCTTGAACCACTTTTAAGGGCTTAAGGGTCACTACAGTATGGCCCCTCAGACATGCTGGACTGTCTTCTTTTAGTATATTTGTCACATTATGATGAAATTAACCAGCTGTCTATATGTCTTCCCCAGTAGATAGTAAACTCTTCAAAGGCAGGTTTCACCTCCTGTACATTTTGATGTGCCCAGAGTCCAGGTCAGCGCTTTGCATCTAGTATAGATGCTTGCTGTTATGCAAGAACACACTGCTTAAATGCAGTGCCTTTCAATTATCAAGTTTTAGTGCACAGACCTTTTACTTAGCTTGTTAGAAAATAAAGCTCCTGGTCTCCAGAAACATACCATCTAATTTAACAAGATATGTATGCATGATATGTCAAATTTAGTGCAACATTAAATAATAAGGGGAAAAATCTCTAAGGTTTGGTCTCAATTGTTTTGAACAATCTTATGACAATGTTTTAAAGATCACAAATTTGAAAAGCAAATCAATTATATCTCTTTGCCAAATAAACCATTCACCCATTTACTAAGACAGTTTGACTCACTGGGGTATTTAAATAAGCTTTTCCCCCACAAACTGGCTACCCTCTTCTGCTACCCTGAACCCCTGCTTTCCAGTTGGGTATCAATTCCCTAGGTATACTGAGCAGATTCCATAAATGAAAGCAAGATGAAATTTATTATAGTAGTTATTGAATTTTTAAGGCCTGTTACTTTTTATTTTAAAACATCAATTTAAATTTAATATAAAGCCAAAGCCTTTCCTCCACTCCACATACAAAGGCAGGAAAAGTCTAATTCCCTAACAGCTTGGGGTACAGAGGAATTGGATGCATTAACTCCCCAGTGCGCTACAGAGGAAAAGGGCATGTCTCCCACTCAAAGGATGAGGTTTTATCCCTCTCCTTAGTTGGCCTTAATGGTCTCATTGCCGAGGGGCTCAGGAAGGAAGAGTGATGACATCACCTTCATCAACAGGAACCTTGTGAGGAGAGGCTAATACCCATAGCAACTTCCCTAAGCTTTGGTAGTCTCTTTACAAATCTCACTGCACCTTCCAGCTAACACTGTGTCCACACTGTATTCCCCCGATACAAGCTTTAGCTGGCCACCTCCCCACTATGCTATAAAGGTCCTGTCAAGACTGTAATCCCTAATCTCATCCACCCTGTAATCAGATATGCAGGCTCCATCTTTACTGCCTTCTAGAGACAGTTTCCACCTCGCAGTCTCCTTTCTCTTCTTCAGATAGAGTGACAGCCACAGTCTACTGCCTAAGTGTCTTCCAACAATGAAAGGAAAGGTAGCAACCTTCTGACAGTAGCAACACAATTTAGGAACAATTTTTTCTTAAAGTCCCCACCCTTGCCTTTGCGGAGTAGAACACTTCCCCTTCATCCTCAAGCTCCCAAACTTTAAGAGTTTATGTGTGTGAGGGTACAAACATATAGAAAGCATCAGAAATTGACATAAAATAATAGTTGCATCTAGAGAAGGATAATTAAAGGGAACACAGGAGGCATGCTTTTTACTTTTTCTTTTTTCAATTTCTTTTTTTCCTTGACAATGAAGACGTATCTGTGTATAACAAGTGTAAGTAAAATGAGAATGAAAGGAGAGAAAGAGGAAGAGAGGAAATGAAGGAGATAGATTGATTGCTTCCTTATAATGAAATGATTCAATGATCAAATTTTCAAGTTAAACTCCCTTTGTATTCACATTACTATTTATTAATTTACTCTTCAGAAATAGTGAGAACAACTCTTCTTCATGGTTACTGCAAAGGAATAAAATTATATCACTTTAATCAAATGCAACAAATTCAGAATTAAGAAAAACCTCGTAAGACTTAAGCATCCCTGAGGAGCACACCACGTTACCCTCAGAGCCCATTCAAAAACGAAGCTTAGAAAACACCAGCTTCTGGTTAAAGTCAATCAACTCAGAAACAACAGAGTCTTTGTCAAGGAAACCCGAGTTCAAGTGCATGAGGATCAGATAAAACACAACACATGGCATCTGAACTAAAATGATATGCTTTGATTTTAGATTAGACGTTAAGAAACCAGCAGAATGCAAACACTTAAGAGAAAGGATGTACAAATAAAATTACGATTGGCTTCCTCTTAGGTGGTGACAGTTGAACAGGAAAGTGGTAATAGTAAAAGTGCTACAGAGCAGCATGTAAACATCTTTATTTGTAAATCCACAATATAGAGAGTTCTACTTAATAGGACACTGTGTTATGGTCACAGATAATAGATATTAGATAACCAACTGTTTAGAAAGTACACTGTTTAGGAGACTACTGATAATAAAAGAACAACTGTTAATTCAGAAAAGACCACAAGCAGGGCCATGTGCTTTAAGGCCTGTATCCTGTACAGGGAGGAGGACGTGGTGGATGGAAGGAGTTATGCAGAGCTGTGTCTCAATTACGGCTATAAAACCAGTTCCCCAAATTCTTTTAGAACCTCTCGTTAGAAGCTACTCAGATTACCTGAGATAATAAAAAGCCAGGAAGCATAAGGGCTCTTTTGACCACACATTAAACATGAATTAAATTACTGAAATTTCATGGTATAGAGTCCCAATATGGTGTGTTTCTGTGTTTAAAAGCAGGAGAATTTAACAATTTTATACACTGAGGATGCTTCCTAAGGAAGAAAAACAAGTTAACGCATACATAACTCCAAAATTCTCTCCATCAAAGACAACTTGGAGAAGACTTAGATTAAGTTGCTTCAATGAAATAAAAATTATATTAATCTGAAAATACACTTGTATGAGGTTATTCTTTGAAGCCTTGTTTGTCCCTGCAAAATATTGGAAGCAACCTAAATGTCCACACACAGGAGAGTAAGTGGATAAATTATGGTACATCCACACAACAGGACACAATGCAGCTATAAAAAAGAATGAGGGAGAACTCCAACTCTAAACTGATATGGAGTGATTTCCAGAATGTACTGTTAAGTTAAAAAAAAAAAATCAAAGTGCAAAAGTATAACAGAATATCTAATGTGTGTTACCTTTGATATCAGGGAAAAGGAGATAAATAAGAAAAATTTAAAATGTCTGTTCACTTGTGCAACAAGAAACATAAGTTGAATAAACCAGAAACTAGTGAGATAGGTTACCTTCAGTAGGCAGGTGAAATGGAGTTAAAAAGATAGGGGACTGTAAATAGGTTAGAAGGGGTAGGGTGTGGGAAGTACACACACTTCTTTTATACTGTTCTGACCTTCATAATCTTGTTAATATTTGACATACTCAATAAATGAAAACAGTAAGGATGGGGAAGAGGGAAAATGTCCCACCAAAAAAAAAAAAAAAAAATCGAACTGAATTTTAGATGAACAGAACCACACTGAAGTGGGCGGGAAACTAATCTAAGTAATTTTTGAACACAATATTTTGACTACACATCCTTAAGCTAAAGACAAAGAGAACTATAAACAAATACTGATTCTGAGTAGGTTTGTTTTTCACAGTGGTATGGGTTAGCATTTCTAAAAGCCTTCTATGTAATATATTCTCAAATTGAACAAATGAGTAAATATATTGCGGATGAGAGTTAAGTTCTTCATTGTTAGAAAAGAGTTAGAAACATGGAAAGAGAACACACTAGAATGAACCCTGAGATGTTGGATTGGAACTGGAGGCCACTACATCATGAAATCACTTTTAATATGTTCATAGAGATAGATTATATATGCACAGATATGTATGTATGTGTATACACACAGGCACAAACACACATGCATATGTTTTTTAGCTTTGTTTGCTGAGAAGGTCTAGAATTAATGCCATTCCCAATAGCAATGAACACACCTAGCATCCAGATTCTGTTTTCTAAACACTATTCTCAAATAAAAGGAGCCATGGCCTCTTGGTGAAATGGCTGATTCAAAGGCAGGGTCAGGGAAAGCACAAAATCAGCCTGAGACGTTTTGTACCAGAAAGCAGAGAAGTCTTCAGGGAATGTTGGGAACATGCCAAAAATACAGAAGTTTAGAGGAGCTCCCAGTGGCCCGATCTAGGACAATTTGAGCAACAGAATAAACATTGCCAGATTATAATCCATAGAAGAAAATAACAAACCATGAATCTATATTGCTATGAATGAATGAATGAATGAACGAATGAACAAGGGAGAAGTTCTTCTTTGCAGAATTCCAACTAATGAATATAAAATAAATGAGGGGGATTTCCCTAGTGGTCCAGTGGTTACGACTCCGCGCTCCCAATGCAGGGGGCCCGGGTTTGATCCCTGGTCAGGGAGCTAGAGCCCTCATGCCGCAACTATTATGAAAAGAGCTTGCATGCCACAACTAAAGATCAGGCGCAACCAAATAAATAAATAAATATTTTGATTAATTAAATAAATAAAATGGAGATCCCCTCACTTGGAATCACCATAGTAATAATCATTTCAGGCACTAGTTAAATCTATTGAGTAAATGTATGATGAGTAAAAGATTTTATATAGCATCAAAGCATTTCCCACAAAATACTTATTTCAGAGAGAAATATAGTAACTTTACAGACAAGATACCTTAGTGATCAAAATTAGTATCACCAGAAATGGATCAATATCATGTGCTTCCTGATATGATGCACTGGAAAAAAAAAACACATCGTTTCTGTTATATCCCTGGCAAGAAGGCAGAACTTCAATCTAGTCATGAGGCAACATCAGACAAACTCAAACTGAGGAATATCATACAGAATAACTGGCCAGTACTCTTCAAAAATTTCAAAAAGACAAAGTCTTTGTCTTCGTGAAATACAAAGGCTGAAGAATTAGTCCAGATTAAGAAGCGAATAAAGAAACGTAAAGCAATGTATGATCCTGGATTGGATCTGAAACAGACTTTTCTTCTTTTACTACATAACACATTAGTGGGACAATTGGGAAATTTTGAATAAGTCCTATAAGCTAGATAAAGAAAATAACACTGATATATACTGTTATTTTAAAAAATGTATTGTGGTTATAAATCAGGTTTTCATTTTTAGGAAATACACACTGATGTCTTTATAAAGAGCATCATGTCTCCCTATAATTTCAGAAAAAATAGATAATGTGATACAGCAATTGTGAAGTGTGCTAAGATATTAGCACTTAAGGAATCTGGGTAAAGGGTATATAAGATTTCTTTGTACAATTTTTTAAACTTTTCTATAAGTCTGAAATTATTTCAAAATAAGTTAAACAATATAAGATTTCAAGTCGAGGCAGAAGAAGCAATGACCAATCCATTTCAAAATAATTAAAATAATAACTACCTATAAGAAAACGATAGCAATTAATACAAAGAAGTTTTATGAAAATACCTCTGGTTTTTCCAAGGAACCGGATCTCTATTTCACTTTTATATTTCTTGGAGTTTTTGAGTAAATCATGAAAACCACCTCTGATATTTATTAGATAATAAGGCTTATTACTTAAAAAGACTAGCATATCCAAATACTGCATTTTCCTCTTAGATTTTTCAGTAGAGGAAGTTATCCAACTGATTAGTTAACAAATAGTTACTGAATGAAAGACACTGTCTAGATGCTTAAACAGATAACATCTACATCTGGTTCATCCATTTCAGTGCCAACAACAAACCACTATACAAGCTTTACCCCATGGGCTTTGCCAAATGAATTACCAATCTGGTAATCTGGTCAACCCGGTAGGACTACCACATGCAGGCAGAACATTCAATACAGTCATGATAATAAAACAATTCTTGAATAATAATTTCAAGGAACTTACTAGAAATGCATGCTTCAATGCATTTTTATCCAGGAAAATACAAGAGTAGAGAGCTTACATTTAAAAAAAAAAAAATCCATGAGTTAATTTGTATCAATTCATTCCTAATCACCACTATCCATTAGATTTTTTTAAATTGAGGTATAATTGACTTAAAACATTGTGTAAGTATAAGGTGTATAATGCATTGATCTGATACATTTATATACTGCAATATGATTACCACCATTTTAGCTAACACCTCCATCACATCACATAAACCACTATCCACTAGAATGGACAGATCAGGATGGATGTAGTTTGGGGGAGTGGTTTCCTAGTAGCTCTTTTCAGAGCCTAATAGGAACAATAAAAAGGGATCATATTTCTTTTAGGATTTCATCTTTCTCAAAAACAGAACCCTCCTTGATGTTTCAGTTTACTCCCTAATATATTCTCATCTGGTTTTATATTCAACAGTCTGCAAGCTCCTTTCTGTATATTTGCATACTCTAAGATTCAACGCAACCCTCATACCCTTCAAAAATTCTTCAGTGGTTCCCAACATCTACTGATAGTCTTTGGCCTCTCACCTCTTATTTCCAGCCTAGTGGGTCCCCTGAGGAAGTAACTGTATATACCAAAAGTTCAATGACCTGCCGAACATGTAGCCATTCTATATATTGTACCATCCAACAAATTTAAGTTTCAAGTTCCTAGCTTGACACTCAAGAGACCCCTCCAGTTTGTCCAGGACTGAGGCATTTCCTGGGATTCTAGACTTTCAGGGCTGAGAACCAGTGTCTCAGGCAAACTGAGACATTTGGTCATGCTAGTTCTGGAACCCAACAACTGACCTCTTGACCTCCCAAATGCACCTTTGCTTCTGATATTCACTTTCTCTGGCTCATCCTACCCCCGTCATCTCTACATATCTAAGTGAAAATTATTCAAAAACTTGTCCAAATATTACCTTCTCAGTCAAACGTTTGCTTATCTCCAATCCTGGAGGTAATTTCTCTTCACTGTAAATTCCAAAGCAAATCAATTGTTTTCTCCCTTGTGGCAATTGTACTATGCTGGGGAGGAAGAGGTGGGTCACTTACTCCTCACTTCTGGTGTTTCCTTCTCTACGGGGGGGGGGGGGGATATCTATATATATAAGCTGTGCACGTTCTCCTCCTTTTCACTAATTCTTCCCCAAGAAAGAGGGAGGAAGTTCTCTGTATGGAGATGTGGGACAAGGAACTATGCGTTGCAAAGCAGCACCGTTCTCCATCTTTTCCTGTTTGGGATTTTCTTGCATTGCCGAAGTGTTATAGAAGCAGGCCTCTATGCTATGCCTGGCTGGATGGGCTTGTCTGAATCCAAGGTATGGGATTAGGAAGTTCATTTTTGCTGTACATCAAAGCCACGTTCTCGAGCATCAGCTTTACCAGTAACAAAAATGATATTTAATTTGTCATCTGAAAACCCTGATCTCGTTATCATTCACAACTTGGGCAGATAAAAGGAATGCTGTTTATCAACTACAACCCCCTCTGAACTGTAGGTTCCTATAACTGGGCCTGTAACATCTCCATAGCATACTGTACAGTGCCTTGCATGTAGTAGGCACTCCTAACCAAGTGAGTAGATACTAATCTCTCACTATTGATTTTTTTTTCAGTATGGCAAAGTGAAGTCAGTTTATGCTAAGTGAAATAAGTCAGAGAAAGACAAGTATTATATATCACTTATTTTTGGAATCTAAAAAATACAACAAACTAGTGAATATAACAAAAAAGAAGCAAACTCACAGATATAGAGAACAAACTAGCATTTACCAGTGAGGAGAGGGAAGGGGGGAGGGGCACTATAGGGCTAAGTGATTAAGAGGTACAAACTATTAGGTATAAGATAAGCTATAAGGATATATTGTACAACACAGGGAATATAGCCAATATTTAAGATAACTAAATGGAGTATGACCTTTAAAAATTATGAATCACTATATTATATACCTGTAACTTATATAGTATTGTACAGCAACCTTACTTCAGTTAAAAAAAAAAATCCTAGGGCTGGTACTCACTAGCAAGGTGGTCTCGGGTAAATCTCTTAACATCAGAGTCCCATTTTTTCCCCAATTAAGGAGTTGCTACAGAGACTTATAACCCACAAGGCCTAAAATATTTACTCTTTGGCCCTTTACAGATAAAGTTTGCCAACCCCTCTTCCAAGGATTGTTGTAAGGATTACAGATCAGACGCTATTTATTGCTAGTGCCTAGCATATTTTTGGCTGTTATCAATTTAAATACCACAGTAATATTTAAAGTAATATTTTTTAAAAGAAAATTCCTGTGAACATACAAAATTAACAGCTCAAATACCCTATACTCAAATATTCCACGCCTAAAAGAGGGGAAAACAGACCATAAGAATCATCATTTTTAATTTGCTACAAATTTAGAGGCTCAGGAAGCATTACCAACCACAAAACTCTCACACTGCAAAGCATCTACAAGACATTTAATCAGTGTTCCCAAGAACAATGATGACTCAAGAGAAATAAAAGATACACTAAACATTTTTTCCACTAAAAGGGAGTCTTGAAATAGAACTTGAGCAACAAGAATAAGTATATTTACATATTTAATATTCTTTAATGGATGAGAAGCAGAGGGTACTGATGAGAGTTATTCCAGCTTGAAATAAGTTGTGAAAACTATTAAGTCTGACCAAGACACTGCAATAATTCTTCTCCCAATTAATTTTGACTTCTTTAACTTTGTGTTAAGTGCCAGGGATCCAAAATAAATACAGTCCTGGTCCTTGTAGAATTCAAAGTCCAATGAAGAACACAAACATACATTTAACAAGGTTATCTAAATTCTTCTAGCTGGAGTTCAAACACTTAGCAGAAATGACCCTTCTACCCTTCTCTCAGCTCCATATCAGTTTTGTTTGGTACCAGGGATGGAGGGAAGAATTTTGCAAGGGAGGGTCCTAGGACAGATAAAAAGACAAGACAGCTAAGCTTATGATGCTGGCAAGCCCCTTGGACTGGATTTTAGTTCCAGAAGTTAGAAGAGTGAGAAATCCTAGCCAGGGGCTTCCCTGGTGGCGCAGTGGTTAAGAATCCGCCTGACAATGCAGGGGACCTGGGTTCAAGCCCTGGTCCGGGAAGATCTCACATGCTGCAGAGCAACTGAGCCCATGCGCCACAACTATTGAGCCTGCGCTCTAGCGCCCGCGAGCCATGACTACTGAAGCCCGTACACCTAAAGCCCGTGCTCCGCAACAAGAGAAGCCACCGCAAGGAGGAGCCTGCACACCGCAACAAAGAGTAGCCCCCGCTCGCCGCAACTAGAGAAAGCCCGTGCGCAGCAACGAAGACCCAAAGCAGCCAAAAATAAGTAAATAAATTTATTTAAAAAAAAAAAAAGAAAGAAAGAAATCCTAGCCAGATCAGATGAGCTGGCTGAGAAGACTGGAGAGATCCACGCAGTATTCATTTATACAACCAAAGTTCAGCTTAGGGTTTGGGAGGGCGCTGGTGTCTCTGCATCTGCATGGAAGCTAGCATGGCTCCTGGACCCTACAGGTTGGCAAATTGAGATGTTTCAGAAGCGAGATTCTTTGGTCCTGCCGGGCGCCTGCACTGTCCCGAGCAGTGGCCATGGAGACGCTCCTCCAAATAACTTCATGAACCACAGACATTGATTAGTCCTGTCTAAGCAAAGGAGGAAAACCATGATGGAGGATGCTATATGGTGACTGCCAGGGATGCCCAGAAATAACTGGACAAATTGACTGGGAGTGTAACCCACAATCCTTTAGTCGTTCCTCTGCTGGCTTGAATATGCCCTACTCATTTAGTTTTATTTTCATGTGTATCTTAATACATTGTGGTAAGTGCTATGATAGAGGTCTGTACAAGTTCCTATGGGAATCCGGATGAGAGGCTACGAATTCAAACAGTTGAGGCAAGTCAAAAAGAACTCTGAGGAAGATCAGTTATGTTTTTAAGAATGTAACAAGGAGAGCCATTCCTTGCTAGGAAATGGTTCTCTTTTCACATTTCTGTCAATGTTTTCTTCCTTCTAAAGATACAGTATAACAACGGGATACTTTTCATCAAGTGTATCTTCCACTGAAATCCTTGCATGGGGTACCTGAAGAATTGGCAAGCACTTTGCCACTGATGATTATACACCTGTGTTAGTATCTTTTGAGGATCGAGATGACTCTTTATGCTACTAGAGAGAGAATTAGTGTTTCCCATTTATTGAGTTCTTTCAGACACGACCAATTCCATTGTTAAATTATTCTTGTATCTCACAGGACATGCATCTAAGTTACATTTCCAAACTGGAACAAGCATAACTTGAACCAGTCTCTTTAGAAGTCATGGTGTTATAGGCTTGAACCTACCACCAGATTAATCTTTCTTCAAATAATGGCTATAAAGAGGGTACTTAAAATATCCCAAAGATCTTGCATCACTAATGGATCACTGTTACATGGTGCAGAAAACTTGACTCAGGAAGCGGTAAGTGTAAACAGGTGGAGTCCATTATAAGCTTTTTCTTGTGCTGTAACTAAACGGCCTTATTATGCTACCAACTTGAAAAAATAAATTGTAATGTTTATTACTGATTATTAAAAACACCACGCACTTTGAAAAATAGAGAGTAGACTGTCAATCCATTTTAAAAGAGACCAAATCTTTTATGTTCGCAAACGCCCTTTCAGAACAAGAGGAATACAGGTATTAAGCGTCACCTGGGTGAGAATAAGAAATGACATAAAAGTCAGAGAATAAAAGACCATAATTTTATATATTAAAAATTCAAGATCAACCATGAGTGAAAATGTAAAAATATTTACTGACACTGGGATTACTAAAGATGAAACCTTTGGTTAGCAGACTTTGTTTCCACATTTTTCCACTCTCTCTGTTAATGGAAGAGGGGAAAAAAGTAGCCTTGAATCAAGAGACCCATCAAGCTGCAAAAGTTATTTGTTGTCTTTTGTAGACAGTAACTAGCTTCTCCACTTTCTGGCACTAATAGAAGAGAAGAAAGGTGATCGAATAAAACAGAATTGGTGCCCCACACATCACTCATAACCCAGTTGGCCCAGAAGCTACGATGGTGGCTTAGATTGGCAGAGGCCAGAGGGCAGGAGGGGACGGAGGAGAGGTTGTCACCGCATGCACCCACACACAGCTTGTATGGGAGGTAGCCCCAGCCCAGGAACTGTGACGAGACCACAGGCAGATAGTACAAATATAAGTTCTGGCCGCACTTCCGCCTTTTCACAACTTCAGTAAAACACTTTGCACACTCTTGTCCTAACTCTAAAATTAAGATTTTTTTTAAAGGAAAACAAAAACAGGAAAGAAAAGTAGAGAGGAAGTTACAGAAAAAAACCCAACATCTACTGGTTTTACCACATCTAGGCCTAACTATAATCATAAATATTTAATAATTACATAGTTCACATGTGGTCTATCCCTCTGAGTACCTACTCGTTCATCTTCATTCCTGATAAAAATTTAAGATTTTTAAATCCTCAAGGAGTTCATAATTTATCACTAACACCTTAATACAGTTTCTATTACATGAGGGTTGATCAGTAGTTCTCATTTCTATCCTGTGTCCTGGCCACATTTCCTAGAGATACAGGGCACATTTTCTCTTGGCTGCCTATGCTTTCAAAGTGAAGGTATTGAAATTAAAAAAAAAAGAAAAAGAAATCAACCTCCCCCTATCAATGTTCATGTTTCTTTTCAGAAACATAGTAAATATCTTTTATTGTGTACTGTGGCACAAATTCTTGGTCACCCCATTCTTTCATTCCTCAGATCCAATAAGTCACCAGTTGAAAGGATACTTCCTAAACCTTTCTAGCATCTCTTCTTGTCACCCAATGCTAGGACCCTCGTCCAGTTCTAATTAACTAGTGCTAAGATTACAGCAAGAATGTCTAGGTAGCCTCCCCGATGCCAGCTTCCTTCCCCTCCAAAACACTAGTCTTCCCCAAGCCCCACTTCCATCCCCCTCAGAAGACAGTCATGCCTGGAAGGCAGGTGCCATGTCTTACCAACTCAGTGTCCCTTCACATGTTTGCAATAAAAACTTTCAAGTACTTCACGGACTGAGGTACCACATGAACATCAATTTATGTTCAAAATTAGACCTCTTTGGACTCTCTGATTATCTTCTTTAAGTATAGTCTTACGAATCTTTGTAATTGCAAGGGAACAGAAAGCTTACTTCTTATTAAGACGCAGCTCTCGCTGGAGTACCTGTATTACCAGTCACCTGTATACTGTGCTTCTCAGACGCTTGTTAATCTTTAAACAACAACAACGAGATGAAGAAAAGGAGGCTGGATGCGCTTGGTGCTGGTGCTGGTGTGCGGAAAGAAAGGCATGGGGAGCAGAAAAACGTAGCACTAACTTGAACATTCTTCATGCAATTCCATCATAACTGGAGAGCTAAAAATGACAACCCACTGGCAACACACTTTGCTGAGTCACAGTATTCTTCGTGTGCATTTTTCTAAGAGCAATCAAAATGGTAATTGCAGGACTAACTTTAGAGCATGACATCACTGTATCTGCACCAACATGGAATGCAATGTGAAAAGTAATCTCTCATTAAACAAGAAACTGTGGTTTACAGTGTTTAAAAATTGCCTTGAGTCACTCATTCTCAGGGGATAGATCACAGTGCTCCTTAAGGACAGAAAATTTAGAGAAAGCATTAGCTCCTGCCACAAAATACTTAAGAAATCCCATGAGGTTCTGGGTTTTTCCCCCACTTGTTCTAATTACATCAGGAATAAAAACGTTCTTTACGCATGTTTTAAGTACCACCCTTAAAAATGTCCTTTTCCCAAACTAGGTTCCCAATTCAAATAAACAAACTATAAAAAGCCATTTTTGAGACAATCTGAGAAATTTGGTTGTGGTAGGCACTAAATGATGCTGAAGAATTATTGTTAATTTTGCTAACTCTGGAAATGGTATTGTGGTTATAAAATAACCTCATTTTATAGATAAATGATGAAGTATGTTAAGGTAAAATACATGATATCTGAGATTTGATTTAAAATACTTTATCAGGTACAAAATAAAAAGGACAGATGAAGCATATATAGAATATACATATATTCTTAATAAATGTTGAATCTGAGTGATGAATATAGGGGGGTATCCCCTATTTGTGGTTTGACAGAAAAAATTCATAATAAAAAATTTTTAATGTTTATTTTTCTGCTTAATGTAGGACTCAGAATAATGATTGCAGTGGCCCAGCGGAGAGGGTGCTGGGCCACAGTAGCATCAAAGCAGAGGAAGATTTGCTGTGAGCAGGCTATGGCCAAAGCCACGTGAAGGTTAGTGTGGGAAATGTCCTAAACAGAAAGTCTAGAAAAGATGTGCACGTGTACACAGAACATTTAATCTTGCGATAACCTCACATGACCAAGCAGACTCCTACACAGAAGCTAAGTGTTATTTTCTTCATGTTTTGAATGAAATTAGCAACTTTTCCCCCAAGCACTGTTTTGCTTTTCCCCCAACTATAACATGCATGTGTTTTATGTTAAATAATTGAAACCTATTGAAAACTCCCTCCAGGTAAACGCACCTTCCAAGTTTTGACCATTGCTCAGTAGGAAGACAAAAAAAAGGGGGCGGGGACAAGATTAGATCCTTTTCCAAGAAAATAATATGAGGGACACAAAAGACCAAATGATTACCTGAGTATCTGGCAGTAGCAAGAGAACTTTAGAAATCTAACTATCTTTTCTGAATTATATTGTTATCTTCAAATTACTGCCTCTTGTAGCTGCTTCTTGGGACAAGTAAGGTACCAGATAAATCAGAGATTTCATGATACTTCCTGGTGAGTTCCAAATCTGTCTTCTTACTGTGTTTCATCTCACTTCTGAGTATAAATGAGTGTCACAGACACAATGAGTAGTTGCCATGTCAACAGCACAAGCTTACAGTGAGCACTGGTTTCTCCTGTAGTGCTTAAACATCTGTGATTCCTGGATGCAGAGTCCGAGCTTTTCTTCGGAGAGTCTGTTTCAGTTTATCTGGAGGGGGGCCCAGGCTCCCACATCATTAAATGTTCCCCAGATTATTCTCACCATTATCAGGTTCAGGAACCACAGACTATGTCTATCCATGGACTGCCTGATATGGAAAACTTTTTCTTGATTTTGTTAAATATATTACAAAGATAGAGATACAAGGGCATCCTGTGAATCTGTGCATACTGTCCTCCAAGTATTAAAAAGCAACTTTTTAAAAAGTTTGCATTAAAATCAAAGATATTTTATTTAACAACAACAACAACAACAACAAACCAGAATATTTGGTACAATTAGCATTCCCTTCATATCAGGTAAACCACCACTGGGACTTTGCTGTCTCCACAGATCTTGGTAAAGCAAACAAAACAAAAAAATCCCACCTCACATTACTAAAATGTGCTAAAATCTATAGCAAAAGATTTGCTCTGTCCCCTCTGTAAAAGTCTGACCACTTTCAAGACCCAGCTCCTCTGACACCCTCCTCTGTCAAGAGGAGGCATAGAAGCCTATGGCACATTGTATATACCTGTGTCCATAGCACTTTAACATTGAGCTGTAGTTGTTTAAGTCATAAATCTGAGCATCCTCAAAACAAAAGCCATGTGTTATTCATCTTCATACTACCAGCACCTTGGAAGTACTGGATCAATGCTTTGCTCAGTGTCTACTAGGTATCACATAAATAATCATCCATGTTCTAGAATGGCTTAAGTAATTAAGTCAGTTCCTCAGTCCCTTGGTGTATATGACAACCAAACAAATACGAGGCTAGATTGCTTAATTTTCCCTGACATTTCCATTCATTCTATCTTTCACTATGCTCCATATCTTAAGAGTTTCTAGACCTTAAGGGTACTTATCCCTCATGTGTTAAAATCATAGCATTTTAATAATCTGGCAAATAAATTAGAAACAAATTCTAATATATCTTTTTCTTGCAGCAATTCCCTCGTTGCTTAATAGTAATATTAATTGAGAGCATTTGGGAATACTCTATTTGCCATATTGTTTAATATGCTTTACATGCATTAACTCATTTAATATTTATAAAAACTTTATGAATACGTTATTATTCTAATTATACAGAGAGTGAAAGTAAAGCACTGAAGAGGCTATCTTGCCCAAGGTCATTCAGCCATGAAGTGACAAAGCCAGGATTCAAACCCAGGGAGCCTGGCTTTAGTGCTTCAAGTGTGTTTTCCTGTGTATTTAAAAACAAATGAATAAAATAAGTGTTTGAAAGATTGTTTATCATAAGCTTCCTTTCCGAAGGAAAAAAAATAGTTGGTAGTGAAGAGGTCTGAGCTCATCCATGCAGTCTCCACACTGGCCAGCCCAGCTCCTCTCACCTCCCATCAACCTTAAGAGAGTCCCAGTGACTACCAAGCTGCCAAGCACATTTACCCTTTCTCACTGTTGGCCAAATAACAAATAGTGTAAACAAGGGATTAATCAAGAAAATAATACTGAGCACCTGTTGCTAGAAGGCTCTGAGGAATTGGAGAAAAGAAGACATAATTGAAGTCCTTGGCAACCATCCAATCAAAAGGGCTGCATGAATAGGCATTAGATCACCTACCCTACTAACAGGCAGTAAGTGCTATAAACATACGTATTGAAATTTCCTGCTTTAATCCACAAACTTCTCAACTGGGATGATCACTGAATCCATCTGAACTGGGTCTGATGGGCTGGACTTCAAACAGAAGGGAGGTAAGGGGAAATAAAGACATTTTAGACAGAAAAAAGAAAAAAACCCATGTGAGAAAATGCACGGGAACAATCAGTCCTGCAGTTCAGCTGAAGCACAGAGTAAATGCCTAATGGTCTCAGAAGACAGCTGAAAAGGTAGGTTGGGTCCAGACCAAACAGAACATGGAATATCACACTAAGCAAGAAAATTAGCCTCCAGACACTGACAAGTTCCTAAAAATCTGAGCAGGAAAATGACATTATCAAAGAGTAGTAACAGAAATACTAATCCAGACTGATGAGCAAAACTTAGAGGGAGAGGGGTGATTAACAAAGAGAAAAATCAGTTAAGAGACTTTTGCAATAATCATGACTAAAATATTGATTTGGGACAGAGCACTGGGAAGCCAAAATTTGGACTTGATTCATTATGAACCAAAACTAACAAGTCTTGATAATAGATGAGTGTGGAGATCTGAAGGAGAGGAATATTTGAAGATGTAGTCAAAATTTTCAACTTGGGGAAGAGAATTGAGGTATCACTAAAAACAACAGCAAAGTCGGTGATGAGCAAGGTGAGTGAAGTTGTGGGTTTCATTGGTTTAGTTTTGGCTGGGGGAGGAGGTACAGAGAATTCACTTTTAGGACAAGTTGGCCATGAAAATGGAGCTCTCCGGCATGCAAATGAAAGCACAGGGCTGGTCTACAGAGAGATTTTAAAGCTATCAAGCAGTTTAGGAGGAGAGCTCCAAAGCATGAACTAAAATCAGGTTTTGTTTCCTTGCAATATTTTAGATAAACCCTGAATGTGTGGCAGGGAAGAAAAATCCTATGGGGATTGCAAATGATTTTTCCCTAAGAAGTTGAACAATGAAAGAAATGGCAAAAGCAGAAAGGGTACATTCTAAGGATTGTAGAATCAAAGGATATTTTTATTTTACATGTAATATGGAAGATACCTAAAAACTTTTGACAGTAAGAGGAGACAGTGTCAAAGAATGTGAGATAAAAGATACAAATGAAACAGATCCTATATGAGAAAAGCTCAGAAAAGGGAATATAGGAGCAAAAGTACAAGTAGAAGCGACAGGCCCCACTTCAGCTGAAATAGGAAAAAATAAATGTAAAAGGATAGGTGAGGTTTTTAAAAGAAGTTTTTAAGAGGAGTAGGGTATGCAGGGTATGTAACAGGGGGGTACAATATGATGAGAATGCGAAAAAAGATTAGTGAATTCTCAGAGGATAGCTTTGATGTTTCTCAGCAAATTAAGTGGCAAGGTTGTTATCTGATAAGGGACTTCGTGGAATAAAGATCAAGATTGTAGAAAAACATTTGGAAAAGTCACTGTCAAAGAGAATGCAATAAAGAGTCCTAGAGAAATGATGAAAAGGGTTTCCATAGAGCAGTAAATCCCACTTGTGGCAAAATGCATACCAAATCCCCCTTAGCAGCATGAGAGTCACATCACAAAAGGTCAAAGGGGAAAGCTTAGGATAATAAAGACAGCAGTCTGGAGATGATTATTAGGGACTGAATGTTTGTGTCCCCCAGAATTCATATGTTGAAACTCTAATCCCAATGGGATAGTATTTGAAGGTGGAGCTTTGGGGAGGTTATTACTTCATAAGGGTGAAGCCCTCAAGAATAGGATTTGTGCCTTTATAAGTGTCAGAGACTTAGCTAGCCCTCTCTCCTTCATGTGAAGATACAAAAAGAAAATGGCTGTCTGCAGCATGGAAGAAGATCCTCACCAAACCTGACCGTGCTGGCACCCTGACCTCAGACTTCCAGCCTGCAGAACTATGAGAAATAAATTACTGTTGTTTATAAGCCACCCTATCTATGATATTCTATTATAGCAATCCAAAGGGACTAAGACAATGACCATAGTAAGTTCAGTCAGAATTCTGAGTTTACCAATATGTTGATAGTTGCCCACAAAAAATGAAATTTAGGGACCTGTGGCTACCAAAGAACAAGTTTAATTAATTGATGGTAAGGAAAGTTTAAACCATATAAATTGTATGCAAGATACAAACTTGAGAGCTAGGAATTAGAAGGGTTTTGAGATACAGTCACTTCAACAGGTAATTGAGGAGAAAATGAGATCAAGGACACACTCTCATGGGTCACCATACTGGTGCTGAATTTAAAGGAACCCTCTATGACCCAAGTTTGAAGAAGCTAATAGAAGATAGTGAAGGAAGATCCTGAATGTCTACAGATTGGTGATAATGAGGGGAAAGCAGTAGAAATGGACATAGCAGACTACAAAGAAGGAGACTGCTAAATAACCATGGTCAGAAACAACGGCGAAGATGAAGCACAGAGAAATGAGAAGCAGACCTTCCTTTTCCAGGGAAATCAGGAAAAGGGGGGTGGGTCTTCCACAAGAGAAAGACTCTAGAAAAGAGGCAGTATGGCTCGCAACACAGATTTCCTTACAGCTCAGTACTGGTGCTCATTAAATGTTGAATTCTTGAAGGAGTCATTGTAAAGAAATAGAAGCAACTTTGTCCTTAACATAGCTTTCTCCTGACACCTAGGGAACCAAAGTGACAAAGTGGGGAGCATGGGAAAGTGAAGGATCTGAGTTCTTAAAGGTGATTACTAGACTAGCGGTGGGTGCAGGATAAGCTTTGCGTCTAGGGCAACAAGGATGGTTAACAGATGAAGGAAGCATGAAACTGGCGGACTGGGAGGCAGCACGAAACTGGGAAATCGGGGCGGGGGATCAAACGCTTTGTTTGGAGTCAGGCCCAGCTTTCGATCCTGGTTCCATCACATGTGAGCTTTAAGAGCTTCTCTCTACGTCTCTTTGCTCCCTTGAACTCCTAGTCTGCGAGTTTCCAAAATCCATTCCAACTGCATGTGGCTGATGCAAGGAGTGAATGAAACGACGAATGCTTGTGAAGCGCGCGGCCGAGGCGTACTGCGGGCACAGCAACAAAAATGAACGGTAGCTATCGCCACCAGAGGGAGGAGGCGTCGAACAGTCTCAGACAGAGGCTGAGAAAAGTGAAAACGGCCTCCAGCCGACTGTGGATGAAGGACAGAGGAAGATAAGAGCGAATGCATGACCGCAAGTGCCTCGATAAGTGGGGCTTTTAAACCTCAGGGGTGTGGGCACTCCATTTGTAGTGGGGAGTTTGCTTTGACGAAAATGCTTGCTCTGTAATGTTACCTGTAATGTTAATGCTTCGTCACTTGAGAATTCCGCACTGTAAAATCCTTCTTGTCTAAGCCTTAGAGAGAGATCTGGGCAGTGGGTTGAGAGACTGCAGTGGAGGTCTCTTCTCACCCCAGCAAGGTAAGGATTATGTTTCATCTGCTCTGTTTTTCTAATGGTGCCAAATAAGTAATATTTTATTCCTATTAAGGAATGAAAGAAAGGATTTCTAAAGTTGGGTCTACAACATATTATACTACTCTTTTTGCTAAATAGGAGAATAGTTATTTTTATTTGGTTATACATTTTACCAAGATACTTCGGGGGGGGGGGGGAAAGTACCATCTTGGAAAAAAAACAAAAGATAGTCTTAGCACCTCTCACCCTGAAGCATGCCAACATTCTCTCATTCCACGTTTAATTTGAAAGAAAGTTAAAGAGATACCCATGACATCTTGGCTGAACTTTATAACTGTGATAACCAGTCAAGAAGCAAAGGCATCTGAAAGCTCTGCGGCCCAGCCAGGGCCATCCCAACAGGGACAAGGAAAGGAAGGGAGTCCCTGAGAGGCAAGGATGCTTCAGAGAAAAGTGAAATGAAAGAGCCACTTGTACAAAACATTGTTTTGATAACCAGGAACTTTCAGGGACGTTACGTGGATAGAACTGCATTTGAATTGTTATCAACAGCAACTTCAGAGGGGAAAAAATGTTCAGTTTTCCACTAAAATTTTTAATACAGAAGCAATGTTTTTACTGTCTGACAAATAATCATTTCTAGCACAATGCCTGACACCCAGCAGGAACTCAAAAGACCTTTGCTTAATGAATCCATGTCCCGTGAAAAGCTGATATGTCCCAATGATTATGCCACAATTCTAAAGTGGGTTTACAAACTGTCACAAAATGTCACTGATTCTGCGGTCCAGAAAGAAAACTATGAATATTTAGGAAGTGGTCAAGAAAGGAAAAACTCTGATTTTAGAGGTCAAGAAGTAACACTAGTACCTATATTTCTAATTCCTCAAAAAGCTATTAAAAGGTTAATTTTAAACACAAAAGTTTCTCTTGACTACAAAGCCCACATATTAGACACCTGGATTCAAAATCCAATCACTCTCAAGAACATTAATTCCTTTCTCCCTTTATTATATAACATGATACATTCGAGATTATAAAGAAGTATGTTTCATTTACTATTCACAAAAGTACCAAAACTCGTAAGTATTAAAACTTTTTTGGTGGGGAGGGGGCACTGGGTAGGGGGAAGAAATGTCTGTTCCACATGCAGCTGCAGCATAAGCTTAGGTGAATCATATTCACCTCTTCTAGACGTTAGAAGATAGCCATCTTGTCTGTGTATGTTACACGGATATATACATCTTCAACAGTAAAAGACTTTTCCTTACATCTACTTAAGTGAGTTGCGGGGCAAAACATGTGAACAATTTGCTAACTGCTTACTCCACTCAGATTGCCATAGAGTCGGCACTCCAGGATATATAGATATGGTTGGACTTAAACTGTGTAATATAAAACACAGCTATGTTTTTAATCTGTCCTTCCTACCCTGCCATCTTTGGTCACTAAAGTGGAGAATCTCTGTATCTCAGGTTCACATAAGTATATATTCAATAACACATGAAACACCTCTTATCTTGGAGAGGCAAAAAGCCAAAGCAGGTAGTGTTAAACGCTAAATAACCCCTTTTTCAAGACAGTGCGAACGATGGCAGCAGCTGCTTGAAGAAGGCTCCCCTGCACACACATGTAACAGAGTATGGAAACCATTTGTTAATGAGAAGCCATAATTTAGGCCTAGGGCCTTATGAAAAGAAAACGTTTATACGTTTGCAGAACAGCATAATAAGATTTCACAAATGCAAAGATAAAATGTGCTATCATTTATCTTGGACTAAACTATCTGGGGTTTGATTGCCTTGAGAAATGTCCAAATCAAGAACAATTATAGATTTTTCTCACACCACATATACCATGAAACACTGAACAAATACTTCTTTTAGACTATTCAAAAGATTAGAAAGGAAGAAAATTGTCTATTCAATGGTAGCCAAACCAGTAAGATGGGAATACAGTACGATGTAAAGAAGAAAAATAAAGAGAATGAAGACTAGCAGTGAAAAGGATCACTGGTCATTTTTTTTTCACCCTTATTTTAGGGAAGGAACAATCTTATATCCAGCCATGTAAACTTTTCTCTTGGGTTAAAACTGGCACCTAGAGACAAAAGCATCGTTTGCAAACTACATCTCTTTAACTGCATGGCCTCGCCAGTGGTCTGAAACACTGTGTGCTTCCAGCCCATAATTCAAGTCTGGCCTGGTGTATTGACGCAATTCTGCCAAATTATACATGAAATGGACAAAAATTTTAATATTCATCCCATCAGTTCCCTCTCCCAATACAATTGTTAAGGGAAATCCACATAATAGGCTTTCTAGAAATAAACCATTTGGGTGTGCAGACAAAACACTAAGTTTTCACCAAGTCAGCAGACATAATTGAAAAAATAATCCTAATCATTTAAGGACAACGGTTGATTCCAAGTGTCTGGAGAGAAAAAAAAAAAAAGTCAAGAAAGGTAAAAAGAGAAGAGAAAAAAAGGAAAACGGCAAAGATAGAGACTGGAAACTACATGAGTCAGAATCAGAAAGTAAGACCTAGAGTCTGAGCATTTAGCAGGACTCCACAACCAGAAAGCCGTTTCCTTGCCAGCGGTCACCCAGTAGAAGCAGGGTTAGTAACTGGTAACAGTTTTAATCACCTTCATTCTCTTCAGTATCACTTAATATAACCTACGGGCGTTATCTAGGATATGAAATATTACTAATGAATATGAAATTTAATCATGTACCAAAAAACACCATTTGAAGTTTTTGCATATTATAAATATTTAAATTATAGTCTTTAATACTGCGTATGTCAGAGGCCATGCCAAGAATACTAAGGGGAACTTTGGGGAATTTGTGACCTCATGTTTTGTCAGCAGAAGTGCTATATTCTAGTACCAACGAAAAATTTGGACACTTCACCACACGTGCTCTTCAAAACACCTCAGGAAAATTCTTGAAAGGTTGCTGCCTCTCACTCAGTGAATAACTTGGTAAAATTTTTAAAAGTGCATGCAATTGAGGAAGCCTGTGGTCCACTGTGCTTATAATATTCACCCAAAGTAATGGGACAAGGTAAGGGATTGACACCCTAAAGATTTCTTTATTGTGAAAAGAAAATATCTATATACAAGGGAACTGCTTCTATGTATTTGCTAAGTATTTCTGCATAAAATTAATGACAGCCAGAACTTTTTTGTCCTTACTATGTGCTAGGTACTATGTTAAGCACTTTTTAGGTATCTCTATATAGTCCTCACAATTACCCTAAGGAGGCAGGTACTCTTAACGTCCATTTAACAGATAGGAAAACTGAGGCCCAGAGAGGTGGAGCAACTTGAAGAAGACACACAGAGTGTGTCTTCTTAGACCCTAGGGTGCTATCCATTAAGTACCCTGCCTCTCTTTACATGCCACATGTCAAATTATGAGAAAGAAAATTTTAAGAAAGCAAATTCCTGAGGAACTTTAAGAAAGCAAATTCCAGGGCTGCTAGGAAAGGGAGTGGGGCTAACCCGTCAACATCTATTCACATTTACATCCCACGTGAGGCTGCATGATAACTCAACAGTTAAAATTAGAAATAACAATCACAAAGAAACAGTGAAATTACAGAAAATCTACTAGAGTCAAGAAAATAGAAGTACATCAGTTTTTCTAAGTTCCAACACTTAAAATAATCATTTTCATTTACTTGGAATCTTGGCTTTCCAAAGTGACTTATTCTCCATAGATAAGTATAGCTTAAGCTTTACTGTAGCTTTAAAACCCTAATGTTTAGAAAGAACAGATAAAGCTCCTCCCGTTCCTTTTTTTTTTTTTTTACCCCAAGCTGGGAATTAGTTTTTTAAAATGTCTATCATGTACATAATTCCATAATCTCAGAAAAAAAAAAAAAAAACACTAGACCACTCACTGCTCTACTTTTTGCACTACAGTTAGTCAACATTGGGAAATCTTCAGTACCCTCCAAACCACTTGTGTTTCCAGGATATATTTGTTTTATATCTACTGCATTTTCAAACAATTTCCACAGCCCAGAAAAAGTCCTTCCAATGAAAACAAATTGTCTTTTACTTATATGTATTTAAGTGCTAGAATGTTTGCTTTCATAAGATTTTGGACTTGAGGTATAGATCAGTTAATCAGAATAATGCTTAAATTTAAGAAGAGTTTATACAAGAGTAAAATCCACCCTTTTGGATAATTGGTCACTTCTTTCATAGCACCGAACTAAACAGCTCCAGTTTCCCTACTAAAAATTAGTAACAAAAGTATGTATATATAGACTGATGAAGCAAACATGGCAAAATGGTAACTTTTTATTTTAGTCTGTGGGTATGTAGATGTGTATTTTACTATTCTTATGTTTCTGATTATTTCCAGTTTATCAAAATTAAAAGTAAAAAATATATTTTTAAAGTAACAAAAGTTACAAGGTAGCATTAATAAAATCCCATTTGGAATGAACAAAGCAAAGAAATAAATTGCAAGCATGAATAAGTGAAACAGTGTCCAGGGACAACTGCTGTCACTGCCTGGTAAATGTTGAACAGGACCTGAAACCTGGCTGGGCTGGATAATTGGTTCCCATCTCATCACCCTCTGAACGGGGAGGGGGAGAAGCAGCAGCCTAATACACTCTATGAGATCAGGGAGAAAAGTAAGTTATCTGCAACCCCAAGCACAAAAGAATCACCTGGAAAAAAATCTCACGCTCAGCTGCCTTTTCCTGGGTTCCCTTTTACTGACTTGAACCTTCAGATTTCTTCCTAGAAGATTAATTACAGCGATGGCTACAGCAACATACCACAAATGAATCAAAAAGTGAAGAACCCTCTTACACCATAAAATCAAAACCACATGCAAGGATGTGTGCAAGAGCTGAAGAACGCCACAGGGCTTTCAGCAATAAGCAAGCTTCCCCAGCCGCACTGCACCACAAGGCCTCCAAGAACACATTCAGTGAAGAAAAAGAAAGCTCATTGAAATGTTAAGGGAGAGAATCAAAACTGGTAGTTGATTTTTTTAAGCTCATCTAAATACTAAAATAGAAGCCTATTACTATAAAATAAATCTGGACATGTGTCACTGGCAGTCACCAAGTTGAGAGTGAGCATTGCAGAAGCAGTTTGGGGGCTGGGGGCAAAATAAAGACTTCAAATTTCACCCAGTTAAGATTTGGGTTGAGGGGCTCCATCAGTAGAAAAAAAGGGCTGCAAAGAAATTTAAGTTTTCTTTTGAACTGGCTTCTTTTGCTGGACAGAAAGTATGAGTACTAAGAGATGTCAAATGATTTAAAAGAAATTTTTAAAATATTGATACTACCTATCGCCTGAAAACCTCGTCAATACAGATAGCAATGCACGAATGTTTCAAGAATAGTACAGAAGAGTCCTGGTCTTATCAGGGCTGTGATTTTGAAACGACAAGTGGAACAGCTGAACTAAGTAGATTTGAATATTATCCCAGTAAATGAAGACAGACAGGGAGTTAAGTCTCTAGAGACAAAAGGTGGAGTAACATTCACGTACTCAGATTCAGTCTTTGAACATGAGGCCCAGAAAGATTCAAGGACTCCTGACTCATAAGCCAGTGGTTTTCTAGTAAACTATCGCCAAAGAATTCAAATCACATGCACATAAGGAAGCTCTGGAAATCCATTGTTAGCACAGTGCTTATAGATAACAGTGCATTGAATACTTAAAATTTACTAAGAGGGTAGATCTTACATTAAGTGTTCTTACCACAAAATTAATAATAATAATAATAATAATAAAGAGATCGGAGGAAACTTTGGGAGGTGACATATATCTCTATGGCCAAGATGGTGGTGATGGTTTCACAGGAGTATACTTATCTCCAAACTAATCTAACTGTATATGTTAAATATGCACAACTTTTTACATGTCAATTATATCTCAACAAAATATGTTTTTTTTTAAATCACATACACAACCAGGGTTAAGTCAGTCAACTGAAGTTTTTTCTTTAAGTATTTTCCTTAGGCATTTCCATCCTAGTTCTTTGGTAACCTTTATCAAACTAAGCAATGTACATGTTAAAATATTGGTTTTTATGTATAACTTTTAAAAAGTAAAAGTTATATGTTAAAATAAAAAGGAAAATTTTAGCTTTTTCAGCTGGTGAAGTATTTCTAATGTGACTCATTTTCATGCTGAAAAAAAACAAACCCCTGTTTATAAAAACTAGATCAAGCAGGAACGGGATAATATAGAAAGCCAGGAAATAGAACATACGCTGATTTCGGGTTCTAGATTAACATGTTTCTCTGAACTCCTTACTTTTTATTTTTCTGTTTTTATTGGGGTATAGTTGTTTTACAATGTTGTATTCGTTTCTACTGTACAGTGGAGTAGAGTTCCCTATGCTACACAGCAGTTTCTCATTATTTATCTATCTTATACATATTAGTGTATATATGTTAATCCTAGTCTCCCAATTCATCCCACCCTCCCTTTCCCTGCTTGGTATCCATATGTTTGTTCTCTACATGTGTGCCTCTATTTCTGCCTTGCAAACCAGTTCATCTGTACCATTTTTCTAGATTCCACAAATATGCGTCAATAGACGATATTTGTTTTCCTCTTTTTTACTTCACTCTGTTTGACAGTCTCTAGGTCCATCCACATCTCTACAAATGACCAAATTTCATCCCTCTTTACAGCTGAGTAATATTCCATTGTATATAGGTACCACATCTTCTTTATCCATCCAATGTCTGTCGATGGGCATTTAGGTTTCTTCCATGACCTGGCTATTATAAATAGTGCTGCAGTGAACACTGGAGAGCATGTGTCTTTTTGAATTATGGTTTTCTCTGGGTATATGCCCAGTAGTGGGATTGCTGGGTCATATGGTAATTCTACTTCCAGTTTTTTAAGGAACTTCCATGCTGTTCTCCATAGTGGCTGTATCAATTTACATTCCCACCAACAGTGTAAGAGGGTTCCCTTTTCTCCACACCCTCTCCAGCATTTATTGTTTGTAGAATTTCTGATGATGCCCATTCTAACTGGTGTGAGGTGATACCTCATTGTAGTTTTGATTTGCATTTCTCTAATGATTAGTGATGCTGAGCATCCTTTCATGTGTTTGTTGGCAATCTGTATATCTTCTTTGGAGAAATGTCTATTTAGGTCTTCTGCCCATTTTTGGATTGAGTTGTTTGCTTTTTTTGATATTGAGCTGCATGAGCTGCTTGTATATTTTGGAGATTAATCCTTTGTCCGTTGATTCATTTGCAAATATTTTCTCCCACTCTGAGGGTTGTCTTTTCATCTTGTTTATGGTTTCCTTTGCTGTGCAAAAGCTTTTAAGTTTCATTAGGTCCCATTTGTTTATTTTTGGTTTTATTTCCATTTCTCTAGGAAGTGGGTCAAAAAGGATCTTGCTGTGATTTATGTCGTAGAGTGTTCTTCCTATGTTTTCCTCTAAGAGTTTGATAGTGTCTGGCCTTACATTTAGGTCTTTAATCCATTTTGAGTTTATTTTTGTGTATGGTGTTAGGGAGTGTTCTAATTTCATTCTTTTACATGTAGCTGTCCAGTTTTCCCAGCACCACTTATTGAAGAGACTGTCTTTTCTCCATTGTATATCCTTGCTTCCTTTGTCATAGATTAGTTGACCACAGGTGCATGGGTTTATCTCTGGGCTTTCTATCCTGTTCCATTGACCTATATTTCTGTTTTTGTGCCAGTACCATACTGTCTTGATTACTGTAGCTTTGTACTGTAATCTGAAGTCAGGGTGTCTGATTCTTCCAGCTCCATTTTTTTTCCCCCCCTCAGGATTGTTTTGGCTATTCAGGGTCTTTTGTGTCTCCATACAAATTTTAAGATTTTTTGTTCTAGTTTTGTGAAAAATGCCATTGGTAATTTGATAGGGATTGCACTGAATCTGTAGATCGCTTTGGGTAGTATAGTCATTTTCACAATATTGATTCTTCCAGTCCAAGAACATGGTATATCTCTCCATCTGTTTGTGTCTTCTTTGATTTCTTTCATCAGTCTTATAGTTTTCTGAGTACAGGTCTTTTACCTCCTTAGGTAGGTTTATTCCTAGGTATTTATTGAACTACTTACTTTTTCAAAGGTGATCTTTGCACTTTAGCTAGCAACGCTTGGTATCTCTAAGCATGCACATTTTCTGTTCTTCACCAAAAGCAGCCGGTTTAAAAGAAAAAGCTGCTTCCTTTGAGAAATTCAAACTTAAATATGATTTTGAACAAACTTCCAACAGGGATGTATGCCTCTAATATTCATTAGAATTAATTTTTAAAAGGACACCATTTCAGGGAATTTTTCAAAACCATGAATGGAGAATTTGTTAGAGACCTAGGATGGGAGGAAATATGAGCAAAAAGACACACAGAGTAAGCAAGGGGGAAACATAATCAGCAGCAGCGAACAGTCTCTGCACACTTGCTTGGTGCCAGGCTCTGTTCCAAGGGCTTGACATGGACCCTCTGTTTAATTCTTACAACGAAATCATTAGCTAATAACACATATATATGGAATCTAAAAAAAAAAAAGGTTCTAAAGAACCAAGGGGCAGGACAGGAATAAGGACGCAGACGTAGAGAATGGACTTGAGGACACGGGGAGGGGGAAGGGTAAGCTGGGATGAAGTCAGAGAGTAGCACTGACATATATACACTACCAAATGTAAAATAGATAGCTAGTGGGAAGCAGCCGCATAGCACAGGGAGATCAGCTCGGTGCTTTGTGACCACCTAGAGGGGTGGGATAGGGAGGGTGGGAGGGAGACGCAAGAGGGAGGGGATATGGGGATATATGTATATGTATAGCTGACTCACTTTGTTATACAGCAGAAACTAACACACCATTGTAAAGCAATTATACTCCAATAAAGATGTTAAAAAAAAAATCATTAGCTAGGTAACTACCATTACCTTCTCTTTACAAACAGCAAAACTGAGGCAGAGAGGTGCGAAGAAATAACCTGATCAACGTTACAAAGTAATTAAGAAATGGAAGAATTTGGGGTGCAAATATTTGGACCAAATGAAGAATAGAAAAATGAATTTTATTGTTCGAAGGACCCTTGGGACTATTTAGTCTAAATCTTATTTCTAAATAGGCAGGATGTCTGGTCAAAAGGTGAATTTAAGTTCTCTCTCTCACTTTCTCACGCACACACTCTCACACACACACCCACTCATACACACACACTCACACACACACACACTCCCACACACTCTCTCTCACACACCCACTCATACACACACAGTCTCTCACACACATTCTCACACACAGTCTCTCACACACACACTCACACACACAAACTCTCACACACACACAAACTCTCTCTCACACACACACACAGAGTTCGTGGCAGAGCTAGTGAATAGTTACTTGTCAGGGCTAATTCAGGTCGGGCAAAGAGCCCCTCACAGCCATTCCAGCCAGAGTGTGAACCTTACCAGAGACTTTAGAATAAAAGTAGGAATAAAGGCCTCAGATTTTATACATTCTAGTCTTAACTAGGGTACAGAGCCTGTATACCTGAATCTTCTAATAGATCATAAAACCTGACCCACCTGCTGCCATCAATTCATCCTGTTCTCAGGGGTTTGCAGGGTGGGCTTCTTGGTGGAAACGTGTCCGCAGCAAGTGGTAGAAAACTCCTTTCCCCCTCCCACCACCTGCCTGGAAACTTCAGTATTGGCAATCATCACCCTACTCTTACCCATCCTTCTCCATGCCCACAATCTCAAGACTTTGCAGAAAATCAAAACAGGTTCTCTTCTTAAAAGGACTAAAAATCCTTAATCTTGACCAAAAATCCTTCCATCATCAACAGTACAATGCTACACAATGCCCTCTCCTTAGAGCCTATAGACATTTCTAGAAGGAATGCCACCAGATCCTATCCCCAAACTAACGTTTCTATCATTAGGCAAGCAAAATAATCTACTGAACTTCGAAATCAAGGAATTTCATTGTATCAGTAATAAAAGCAGACATTCCTTCTGTGTTGCATTAAATTCTTAAAAGTTCAAACATATATTGGGCATAATCAGTAAGAAATAAAGACAAGATATTTTCAATATTTTCCAGTTATAGGCCTGTAACTCTAAAAATGATTGGATATAGCCTAATATGTAAGCTGTAGGTATTACATTCTATACGTTTCGTGTGAAATCACTGTGCTGTTTCCAAAACATCTGTGACTAAGAAATATAAGGACCACTTTGTAAATAGTGTGAATCTTATGTTTAAGAGTTAAGTCTCCATTTTCATGAAATCTTTTCCTAGGGTATCATCCGCTCCTTCCCCTCTGAACCCAGAAGACGTTTCTCATCTGTATCCTCCTTTTAGCATTCTGTCTTGAATTTCCTGTATACTGCTATTAATATTCTGCCTTTATTTGTTCAAAAATTTTTTTCTTTGATACCCACAGTCTGTACTGGGCACTAGAGATACAATGCGAACAAAGTCACCATGCTTTCGGAGCTTATGTTGCAAAAGCTCTGGTGTGGATAAGAGAGCCTGCATCAGTTAAGGCAAGAAATGCTAGCCTTTTTTTGTTTTTCTGGGTTTTTTTTCTGGCTTCATTGAGGTATAATTGACAAATCTGTAATATATTTAAAGTATACAATATGATGATTTGAGATGTGTCTACATTGTGAAAGGATTCCCCCCGTCAAGTTAATTAACACATCCATCACCTGACATTTAACTTTTTTTTTTTTTTTTGGTGAGAACATTTAAGCTCTAGCAAATCTCAGTGAGAGAGTACAGTGTTATCAACTATAGTCACATTACACGTTAGACCCTCAGACCTTATTCATCTTATAGCTGAAAGTTTGAACCCTTTTACCAATTTCTCCCTATTTCCCCCACCCCTCAGCCACTGGCAACCACTTTTCTACTCTGTTTCTATGAGTTTGATGTGGGTTTTATCTGTTTGTTTGTTTGTTTTTAAGAGTCCACATATAAGTGATCCCATGCAGTATTTGTCTCTGGCTGGCTGGCTTATTTCACTTAGCATAATGCTCTCCAGATTCGTCCACGTTGTTGCAAATGGCAGAGTTTCAGTGGCTTTAACACAAAAGGAGTTTTGTTTCTTGCTGACACAGGGTCAGGTGCAGATGTGCAGTAGGGAGATTTCCACAGAGTCATTCAGGGACCTAAGCTCCATTCACCTGGTGGTCCTGATGTCCCCTGGGGGCTCCGAGAAGGCGGGTTAGATCCTCTGCACCAAGTTGGCCAACTCAAGAAGAAAGAGAGACCCTCCACAGGAGGTTTGTGGGGACAGGTCTAGAAGCAGTAAGAACATCCCTTCTATATATTTTCCAGGACAAACTCAGGCCCAGGGCCACACCCAACTCCAAGGGAAGCTGGGAAACATAGTCCAGCTACAGACGCCCAAGAGGCAAAAGAAATGGGTTTTGATGAATATGCAGTGTTTGCTACCAAAGGAACAAGAAAATTCTACCGTGTTTAAGAAATAAATAGTTGATATAATAGAGTAGGGCTGGGGCTAGGGTGAGGTGAGCAAGGCTCCAACAGTGGAAATGCAGGGAGTCGCTCTCTCTCAGGCTTGGGCAAGTACACGCCTTAGATTTGTGCCATAGGTGCCCCTCTTGCCTCACCCTATCCTGCCCTGATAGTTTAACTGCAGAAAATGGAGAGCTAGAGAAATGCATTGCTTTAGGTAGTTATCTGGAAAGGAGCTCGTCACAAAGAGGATGGGAAAAGAGCTTTCCAGCCAGAGTAAGCAGCAGATGCAAAGGTCCTGAGACAGGAAAGTTTAGAGTGTTTGAGAAACAAGAAGAGGCCAGTAGGGCTGAGATAACAAAAGGAGGGTTGGAGAAATAAAAAGTGCCCAGGTCACACATAGCCTTTCAGGCTGAGTAAGGAGTTTGGGTTTTATTTCAGGTATAATGGAAATCCACTAAAGCATTTATGTGGCAAAATCAAATGCTCCAGCTTTTGTTTTATAAGCAATTGCTCTGACTGCCCTGTGGAGAATGGATTGCAGGGAGATCAGTTGGAAGGATACCAATGTGGTTTGGGAGGGAGATGGTGATAACCTGGTCTACAAAATGGCAATAGATGCAGAAGAAGAAGGATTCAAAATATACTGGAGAGAGGTATAGAAATCATAGGTATTGATGAGGAAAAAAAGGAATAAATGTTTATGCAACTAAGTGGATATTAATGTTATATGAAGCCAGGGGGGAATGAAAGAGAATGTTTTTTCTATTTAAATAATGAGCTTCTTGAGGGTAAGGGAGATGCTTCTTTCTATTCTCAACAGGAATAATCCAACAAGATGTTGTTTAAAATATAGTATCAAAGGCTCAAGGCAATATGCACACCATCTCCCACCTACAGAATAAGAATCAGTACCATATTCTGGAGAACAACTGGCAATAAAATCAAAAGTCTCACCTCTCCATCTTGGTGGCTAAGAGCATGGCTGAGTCAAAATGCCTAGACTGAAATTCCAGCTTTACCACTTACTAGTTCTTGGTAGTTCTGTGACTTTGGGCAAATTATTTACCCTCCTGTGCCTCAGATTATTCCTTTATAAAATGGGAAGAAAAATACAGCCTACCTCACAGGTCATTTGAGAATTAAATAATATGTAGCACAAGGAACTATGATTGGCACATAGTAGGTGCTCAATAAATGTAATGATTAAAGTATATTAATTATTATATCTAGTTCTGTGAATGATTCCTAAGGAAAAGAGATGTGGGAAAAGATGTACAATACAAGGAGGTTCATAGCAGCATTATTAATAATACTGAAAACTTAATATTGAGATGTTTATCTGCCCAATGATAAGGAAATGGATTTTAAAATGTCATGGTAAACAATGACTTTTGAAGCAGACATATCATTAAAATAGGTACGAATATGTGCTTTATGATGTATTAAGTTTTAAAATCTTATATTTATGTACAAGGAGAGGAAATATCTAGAAGGATAAAAGCCAAAATGTTAACAGTGGTTACTGCTGAGTGGGACGATTATTGGTAGTTTTGTTTTCTTCATTGTTTTGTTCTCTATTTTCCAAATTTTCAACAATAAATAAATGTTGGAATTATATCCATAAAAAATTCTGCAGTTAGTGGTTTTTAAACCAATGACTTATATGAACACAGTGCAAAGTCTTTACCACTTACTTCCAAGACAAAACACCTAAATAGCTCAGCACGATGAGGGTTTATTACCAAAATACATTTCAAAACTAAATGAAAAAAAATGGGACATGAACTACTGGCCCTAATTAGTGGATATAGCTTATTTGTTTTCTGACTTAAAAATGTACAGGTTGAAGGAGGGAAAAATCATTCTCAAGAATCATTAGTAGAAGCAGCTAGGTGCCTTGCCAGTTCTCTTTCCCTGACTTGCAAGATAACCCATTTCTTCAGCTCACAATACTTTCTGCTCTCTTAAAAACGCTGCAAAGGCACTTTACTTCTAAGAAGAGCACACACCTACCGGGTTGTATTTCTCTAGCAACAGGTTTGTTTTCATGAGCCATGTACTAAATGTGTTTATGTCCGAAACTTCTAGCATGCTCTTATCTACTTCGCGCAACAGACATTTGTGTGAATTAAACTTTCAACTTCATTAAATAATAAAATTATTAAATGTAGATGTTATAGATATCTTTCAACAGGTGAAACAAATATCAATGGTAACTT
This sequence comes from Eubalaena glacialis, assembly GCF_028564815.1. Classification (NCBI taxonomy): domain Eukaryota; kingdom Metazoa; phylum Chordata; class Mammalia; order Artiodactyla; family Balaenidae; genus Eubalaena; species Eubalaena glacialis. The sequence continues at coordinate 59,517,441 of NC_083732.1, forward strand.
AATTAGTAGCAATGAGCTAGGGTTTTAAATGGATAAAGGAAAGATTTCTGTAATTAGCAAGAACTAGCTGCAGAATAAGTAGGAGGAATTTTTTTTTACAACTTTTACTGCCACTTTCGCACTGAAGCCATAACCTCTAGACCCTTTCTTCATATGCCTTCAAGTTAAAGACCACACAGCTAAAACCGAGCCATTGACGGGTGTGGGGTACACATTCTAAGCGGCAGGCTGCCATTCAGGTCAAGCTTTGAGGAAACTTTAATCCTTCTCAGGTGACGCTACTTTTATTCTACAACATCCAGTTGATCTCCTCAAATATTTTCCTTCCTCCCCTCCCTAAGCCTTCCAGAGAGTGTTTAAGTAGCACAAAGTACTGTTTTTCTACCCAATGAGTGTCAGATTACACTAGGCTGAAGCTACTGTATGTTCACTCAGTAGCTTCTCTGAAAGCTGTTAACAGAAAACATTATCAGAAGATGTCTAATAGAATTCAGGTTTTCAGAAGGTTTGCATTTCATTCCTGTTAGCATAAGCCAAAAAAAGAGAGTTTTTAAATGTCATTCTGCCACTAATGTTTCAGTAAGCAGAAACTGCTGGAAGACTTCACCTCCTCCATCTGACAGGCCATGGCTTGACACAAATCAAAGTTGACCCACTGGCCAGCCAAACATGCATCAACTCATTACTCTGAAAATTACTCTGCAATTAAAGAGGAAGAATTAAGTGTATTGCCTGCTCTCTAAGAACTGTTTCATAGTTAACAAAATATCTATGGTTGAAAAGGAATAGTTCTTTTTTTTATTGAAGAATTTCAGCTAATAATTGTGGAAGGAATAAAAATAGAAAAAAAACTATTTTATAACCCCTAAAGAAACTGATGATTCAAAGATCATCAATGGAAGAAACCATTACATGAAAGGTTAATGGAAACCTCAAAATGGAGGAATCAGGCTGTTACCACATGAACCCACTAGTTAACCTTAGCATCACTAAGAAAATGGGATGTTGTGTGCTTCCTGATGTGTTGTAACATGAAGTGCACAGCAACACCTGTGAAGCGTTCTAGCCAAAAGAGTTGAACCTGAATGTAATCAAACCTTCAAGGAGAGCTTCCAGTTTACAAAAACATGGAGGATAGAGGAAGTCAAATGACCCCCACAAGGGAGCAAAAGGAAAAATCCAGAATGTCAGATATTCAGTAGAAAACTGACCTGATCTTTTCAATAAGTCAGTGGCATGGAAAACTGGGTGGGAAGGAAGTACTGCTCTAGAATCAAAGTAACTTGAGGGACATACCAACCAAGTACAATGAGTGGGTGTTACATCAATGCTGATTCATACGTATCAGCTGTATAAAGATATTGTTGAGGCAACTGATGAAGTTTGATGACATACTGATTATGAGGTGTTACCAAGGAATAAGCAATTTTGTTAGGTATGTTAATGGCATTGTGGTTTGGTAAGAAAATGTCCATATTTGTAAGAAATGCATTCAGAAATAGATAAGGTAAAATGATGTAACATCTGAGATTTGCTTTATAACACATAACAATAAAAACTTAAGAAGAATATAAAGAATAGATGAAACTAGTGTGACAAAATCTCAATATTTGTTCAACCGGGGTGATAGGCAGTCATTATGCTACCCTCTCTGCTTTTGTGTATGTTTGAAATTTATCACATTTAAAATGTGAGAACATTTAAAAGTATGTTCTTACCAGCCCTTTATATATAGCACACAAGTATGGACAGATCCAGCTCCCTGGCAGTGCCAATATTAGATACTACTCAATATCGGAGGGAACTAATTTAAGATACCTCTAACACCAGAAGCAACTGTACAGTAGACCATGTTGATATTTGAGTAATTACTTCACGAACATTACTTCATAAAGGATGCTAACAGCTCTTGGAGTTCTGTAAACTTCAGAAGGAAGCCAGTTAAACAGAATTTTCAGCTTTAGCTGAAGAAGAAGTCAATTTGATTCATGGATTTATTTAAAAATGTAATCAACACACTCAGGTGATTCTTTGGATTCGTGCAATTTCGTGGAACTTCAGGGGCAGGAAGGAATTTGAGAGTCCGATTCCAAAACCTATACACTTATAAACCATGTCTAAAGCATCCCCCCCCAGGGCCACTGTGTGCACAAGTCCAGGGGGGTGTCATTAATATCATGCTTTATGTGCAGTACACAATCTAAGCAGCTATGTACAGTGCTCTACTAGTTATTATACTTCTATTGCCATTACTTTTTCTTTTAATACTATTATTTTTATGGTATCATTAATAATAATAATACTTATTACACAGAGTTGTGAAAATGAGGATTTAAAGAACCTACAGGTCTGCCACAGGTTAGGACTTATGGGTTGAATTGTGCCCCCCAAAATATACACTGAAGTCTAATCCTCAGTACCTGTGAATGTGAGTTTATTTTGAAATAGTGTCTTTGTAGCTGAAATTAAGTTAACATGGGGTCACTGGTGTGGGACTTAATCCAACATAAGCGGTATTCTTATAAGAAGAGATGAGAGACCATCACAGAGGGATGACAGCCGTGTGAAGGTGAAGACAGAGCTGCCACAAAGTAAAGAACATCTGGGGTCCCCAGAAGCTGGAAGCGGCAAGAAAGGATCCTCCCCTATAGTCTCAGAGGGAGTATAGACCTGCTGACACCTTAATTTTGGACTTCTAGCCTCCAGAACTGTGAGAAAATTAGTTTCTATTCTTTTAAGCCATCCAGTTTGTGGTACTTTGTTACAACAGTCCTAGGAAATCAATACAGTATTATGTGTGCTGCAAATGCACTTCTGAAAGTAATGACATCTAGAACAAACCACTGGTGTGGGCTGAGGACCTTCATCTGCCTCATTCTTTAATCTAGGTAAATATTTCTCTTAATGTAGCCGACTTCTTTTTGCAACTATATCACATTGTCACCTCAAAAATCAGTGGTAACCCCTTGTCTCCAACATCCTATTCGTCCATAGTTGGTTCCTTGATCTTAAGATCTAAACTGCATTTTTTTCTAGCTAGTGGGAAGCAGCTGCATAGCACAGGGAGATCAGCTCGGTGCTTTGTGACCACCTAGAGGGGTGGGATTGGGAGGGTGGGAGGGAGACGCAAGAGGGGGGGATATGGGGATATATGTATATGTATAGCTGATTCACTTTGTTATACAGCAGAAACTAACACACCATTGTAAAGCAATTATACTCCAATACAGATGTTTAAAAAAAAAGATTTCATTCACAAATTCATCCTGCCATTCCCAGCCATCGAGATCTTTTTGTAACGTCAACCGACCTTTTAAATGTCCTCTTCTACTTCATATTATGCAAAAGTGTGGATGGCATGCCCATCTGTTTTCAACCTAATCATTAAGAAAATATTGTTCCAAACTAGGCTGAAGAGAGGGTCCTTTACTATGCCAGAGGTTTCCTGCAAAGTGCACATCAATCCATTACTCACCACTCTGTCAAATGTAATTCAAGTAAGTAACAGAAGATGATATATGTTCATTTCTCTACCTGTTCCAAAAGAATTTTTAACCCTATTATGCTTTCATAAGTGCAAAGTATTATTATTAATGAATTTTTGTCCAATGCTTCTTTATCTTCCAGTCTAGTAACCCCATTAAAGACAGCAAAGTATTTGTATGGCATAACCCATGCTGGTTATAGTTGCATTGAAATCTGACCTTCTTATAATGAAACATTCTCGAACTTGACATCATGGTCATGTAAGACTTGAGAAATACATCTTTTCTTTTTTAGGAATTCAGATTAGACTTCCATATGTATAATACTATTTATTACTGAAGTTTAGAATGATGACAGAGGCATGTGATGCAGAATCTAAAGAAGTAATTTTGTTTAGTGTTCTCTATTTAGGAAGGACATTATTTGGGTCTTATAATTTGAGTTGAATAATTGTCAACAAGAATTTCTATTTAAATATTAGATGCCAGATACATTGCAGATGTGCTCATCATGGCTCTTGTGGTGTGAGTGGCCCTTCAAGGTTTCTCTACACTCAGTACAGCCACTGGCTTTACAACACTCTTAAGAGATACCCTCTGCTGCTGGAAAAGGGCAATTTCCAATGACTCCGGGCATCAAGAAAGGGTCTTTTACATGAGTGGATAGTTTCTTAAATATAAGCCATAATCTTCCTCCCTATGAGCCTCCTTCATTTTGCCTTAATCCCAAGGGAAGAACGAATTACACCCTTTTTCCATGTGACAGGCCTCAAGTCTTGGAAAGGAGTGATCCTGCTCTTTCCTCCTCTCTCTAGGTCCAGACTCTCCCATTTCTTCAAAACTCTCTCCCAGAACTCAACAAAAAAGATGACTACTTGAAGCTTGCCAAAGCCTTTAGAACAGTTATTATTCATTTTGAGTCGCTTTCAAGTCAAAATCATGTTGAGATCACCCACAGCAGCTGCAAAGAACTAATTATTTTTACTTCTACATGAGAGAACAATTAAAGTGCACAAAATTCATAACTTTGGACAATCAATTTTCAAGAGACAATTGCCAAGCTCTAGATCAATTTTCAGGATAGTATTATTCAAAGGGAGAGGGACAAAGAAATCTTTCATAATTGACAGATTCAGTCAAGAATCACATCAGCCAGTACATGACTTATTGACCACCAGGAGTGGTGTGAACGGCTTTCCGAGCTCCACAACAAACTAACCTCAACCCACTAATCACACTTCTGGGAACCACTGCTGTCCACTATCAAACAACATTTGGTTTTTCAAATTAGTCTCCTATCCCTAACAGAGTTTCTCTATAATACTAAGTTGATGGAAGGATAGTAACCACAAGGTATATTTCACCAGTAGAAGGAACGATTTTGATAGGACAGCCCTGACTTCTAAGCATTAGACAGATACCCAGATCCTTGTGTCAACAGAAAAGTTTAATGTTTGCTCTTTCTATTCACTCCACCTACAGCTGTTCTCTGCCATGTCTTCATATTGACTTAGAGCTCAGAACTAATACCCAGGAGTCCCTCAAAATTTCCTATAAACCTGACCCTTAAACACACATACATACACACACTTCCAAAGAAGTGATCCTCTAAAACATCATCAAGAAGCAAGTGTCAAAAATTAGAATTTTAACAAAATATTCTTCCACCTACAAGAACTACCCAGAGGACAAGTCAAAGACTAGGACTGCTTTAATTTATATTTAAGGATGGTAACCTGGGAGCCCCAGGTACAATTCTTCCCATGCCACTGGGATCATTCAGTGCAGAGTCCTCAAAAGACCAGTTATAGCAGTGGAACACCTGAGAATAACGAATACCACAGTCACTCTAAAGGGCTATTGGTGGGGGGGAGGGTGGCAGAGGGGAAGGGTGTGATGGGCACAGGACATGTCACTTGATCATGGGAATATTATCCCAGCTATGACTCAACTGGAAACCTGGTCTACTATCAATACATAGATACATAGGAAGGTTAATGAAGATATGAAGATATAGCACAAATCTCTTCAACATTAAAAGCCAGTCTTTTTTTTTTTTTGGAAGCGCTGCTCAGCTCGCGGGATCTTAGTTTCCCCACCCCAACCAGGGATTGAACCTGGGCCCACACAGTGAAAGCGCCAAGTCCTAACCACTGGACCGCCAGGGAATTCCCAAAAGCCAAGAAAGAGGCATTAGAACACAGAATGTAAGGTAATCAACAATGAAGGGCCAGAGAATTTTTAAATCCTATGTCAGGCATTATTACATGAAGGGGAAAGAGAACCTAAAAAAAATTAAACTTGAGATTTTCAAGATAAGATCAGACAATTTTTATCATTCTCAAAGGGTTGCAATGTGAGAGATCCATTGAATGAAATGGGTCTCTACATAAAGATTAAAGAATTTGGCAAACAATTGGGAAGTATTAACTTGGAGTCGTTTGGTCAACTCCAAATTTTACCAATTGCTTAAATTTTTAGGCATGCACTTTATGGAAAACATTCTTTAGAAAAAAAGAAAAACTAATGTTTTCCAAAGTGGCTATAGAAGCTGGAATCCACCTCCCGGTTAACACAATCTCTAGCTTTAATATCTGCCTCACAGATATTAAAACTGTGTTTGGTTAAGTTTGCCTTTTGGCGAGAAGGTCTTGTCAAAAGGAGACTAAGGACCAAAACCAGAAATTCTCAGTAAAACTGAAAGCTCTCTTTATTTGTTCCTTTTCCCTCTCTCTCCATGAGGAGGTCAAGTTGTTCACAGCCTCAATCTTACTGGAAAGAGTAGAACAGTTTTCCCACCTGAACCTACCCGGCAGGGCAGAGCAAGGCAAGCACAAAACCTACAAAATTTCAGAGAACAAAGCACGAGGAAAAGAATGCAAAGTGCGCCCTCTATCGCTCTGTGTGTTTTAACTGCTAAGTGGCTGGTTGGATTGCTGAATCCAGTGATAGGTGAGAGAGGAAGGCCATCACGGTAGAAAAGTTCTAAGTGTGCTGACCCAACAGCAAGGATCTTGTAGAAGCCTACTTGGCCAGAATTGAAGAGTGCTAAGCCTGGTTCTGACCAGTCTGTGAACTGGCAGTGTGATACATACAAATCCTATTAATGCCAGCACTGCACATCATCAGCTGGAAAATTGCAACACTGATTTCTAAAACTTTATATTACTGTTTTATTAATGAGACAAAAATTAGACTATATGAGAAGTTTTAACAGAACCCCTTATTCTGTGTTTATTTTGTACTTTTATAAACATTTTAGGGAAATAGAATTTAACAACTATTGCCTTTGAGAAAGGTATTATTAGCCAAGTAATTATTTACTGAAATAAGTCTTGAGATAGTGTTTCCAATGTGTCCTCATATTGTGAATTATACACATGGCAAATGGCTGGAAACCCACACATGGAAAATAGACACTTGTTTCCTAAAAGTTTATGTCAATTTGAAGCAGCCAATTGGCATCATGCTCTTTAACAAGGTCTACCTCCTATTTCTTTAACCAATGCTTCTTAACCTGTTGAAGGAAAGATGAACCATGGCCACTTTAAGACTTCAGTGAAGGCTCTAGATCCTCTCTTTACACGCTAAAAAGAAACAGAAAACGTTTTGCATCTAATTTCAGGAGACTCACAAAAACCCTGGCCCCATCTCTGGACCCCAAGTTAAGAAGCCTTGATCAAAAGAAATGTGCAGAACCAGCTGTTTTATAAGTGCTCTTAATATCCTTCAGCAAGTGATGAAAATCAAATGGCTTTAAGTAAATTGTAAAGGTTTTCCCCAAATGACAAGATAAGGTGGACAGCTACCTACAATTAGTTTCTCTACATTTTAAGAGTAAAAATAATAATATTTACTAGCTTTTCTCTAACCTTGATGGGCTATGCTGATCATATGGTGTTATGATACATAAGTGTATGTACAAAATTCATATACACACACCTACAAACACACATATTGATACACAAATGCACAAGCACACACCCACAGACACACAGATATTTGTTCTGGCTATGGGAGTACCAGAAATAAAAGAAGTTCCTATAATTCATATGCAAGAATAGTGATAAAAAATTTAGCAACACAAGTATGCAAGTTTTTACCAGATCACACTTATGGTCCTACACCTCAGTTACTCCACCCACTCAGCCTTCAGTTCCTTAATACCAGTTACTTTAGTGGTGTAATTATGAGTTGTAGGAAGTTCTGAGGCTCAGTAAAACTCTGGGTCCAAAGAACTTTTGAATGGGCTCAAAGGTAATTTCTTCTTTTAAAACGAACACTGATGTTCAAAGTGTACTGTGTACGGGAAAAGCCAGTGAATTCGGGAGGGTTGCATTCTGGTTCTAGCTTTCTTCCACTTAAAAATTAGTTTTTTAAATTACACATTTCAGTAAGCAGCTCACCTTCTTTATTAGTCAAACCAGTCTCACCTCCTTCAAAGGGTAGCAAAATGTCAGTGCTCTCCTGGAAGGCACTGTACAAAAAACTATGTAGTCTACTCACACCTACAGAAGAACTTGTTCTAAAATATACACATACACATACACACACACCCCTGTGTCTCTCATAGGTATGTCTACACTGCTATATTTATTATTCTAAAGTCATAAATATAAGATTGAATGTTTGCCTGCACTAATTTATTTTTGTTATTAATATGACTGCCTTTTAAGAAGATAAATGCTACTTTCTTTTTTCTCTAAATAATTATTCATACAGACAAAGTGTTTGGGGATGAAAATCCTTTATTGGCCCTTTGTTTAGAAGTATTTTTTAGATATGGGTGACTCCCACAGAGTTTCCCCTCCCCTGTCCAAACTCACCCACCATTTGGGATACTCTATCATTCAAATAATAAACAGGGAAACGAATACACACGCAAGCACTAGTGTACTCTGAAATTCTGAAGATTATCAGAGACTTCAGAATAAGGCTAGGCTGGGATGCTTTTATACGTCAGTGTTGCTCATCTTTAAACTCTAAAAAAGAATAGTAAATAATCAAATTATACCTATTACCCTAATTATTCATTCAAACTTCAACTATGCTCAAAGAACTTCGAATTGAAAAGAAAAACATTTCTCATTAAGTCATTAGCATTATTTTAAGGGCAAACAACAAAATCTCATCATCACTGACTTTCTGTTCAGCCACAGCTTGTGGAGGAAGCACTCTAGTTGGCCTGGTTTGGGGAGTATTAAGATGAATATGCCAAAGTTCTGCCCTAGAGGAGCTTAAAATATAGTAAAGATGACACATGTGGCAAAGTAGCCAAAATAAAGGGGGAAATGAGAGTCCTTTAGGAGTAGCATGAAAAGCCAAGAAAGCTTCTAGGGAAAATTCCAGGAAGGCTTCACAGAAATGGTGACCTTTTATTCAGCTGGGCACCACCACATGCTCGACAACACAAAAACATGAAAACATAACGGTATGCTTGGAAATGAACTCATATGGTGTAGCTTAAGCATACAGTGCTTTCGTGGTGGTGGAAGGTTGGAAACAGGCTGTGGTCAGATGGTAGAGTACCCTTGAATGTAAAGTGAAAGAAGCTGGAATTTATTCTGCAGTCAGTATGGAGACCTGGGAGGTTTGAGGTTTATTAGCAAAGAAGTAACATGATCAGATTTGTGGATCACATTGAGAAAAATTCAATGTGGCAGCATTGTAAAGGATGGAGTGAGGAAGAAGTGGAGATGGGAAATGAGTCAGTGAGGACCTGAGCTAGGAAATACCTCTGGGAATGGAGAGTATGGGGTAGATGTAAACAACATTTCTGATACCCACTAAGACTGAACAAACCAACAAAAGAAACAATAGGAAAGTCAGAGACTACAGCTAGGCTTCCAGCCTTGACACACAGAAACCCTTGAACAGAAAAAAGAAACACAGGTAGAGGAACACATTTTGGAGAGGAAGAGTAATTCCACGCATAGAAGAGGAATTGAGTTGTCAAGACTGAATGTGCATGGAATGGAATACCTATCCATATATGAGGGTGCATGAAATATTTATCCATATGGCAGTAGTTGGGAAATCAGAGAGTAACATAATCCGGAGTTCAAAAAAAACGGGGGATAGAGTTGAAGGACTTTACATGGAAAAGGCAGGTGAGGATAAAGGGATGGATAAAATCCCCCAAGGGAAAGAATAAAGGTAAAGAAATAGGAGCCTACACCTACTCAGAATGAGGGGACCAAAGAAGAAAAATGTGCAGAATATGGGAGGTGAAACTAGAGTGCAGTGTCACTAGCCAAAGGAAGAGACTTTCTTTGGAAAGGAGTGATAATCTCAGTGACGGGAGGGCTGTAATGTTGGCAGGGTTGGCACTGAGGTGAGTAGTGAGTATGGATGACCATTAAGAAAACCCTTTCGATAAAATGGTGGAGGTAGAAGCCAGATTGTGACAGACTGACAAGTGAGTGAATGAAAGCGGATTATTAGGCAAGACAAGAGAAGGGTTGAAGTCAAGAAAAAGATTGGAAAGTAAGGTGAGAAAGAAGGAAATTAGGAATTTTAGGATGGGGGGATAGCAGCAGGCTTGAAAAGAGGGTGACTGGATACAGAAAGGTCCTAGAGGAGAGAAGGATACATGGGGGGGTGGGTCTTGGAAAGAATAAAAACACTGTATCCTTACCCATTCCCTCTCCTAGTCCTCAGCCCCCTCACCTACCCCTGTCCTGCTCTGTTGTCCTGAGAAAAAGATGAAAAATGGGAAAGACGAGTAAAAATCATTTTTAGTTACAAAAACCCAATTCTCCATAGTTACACCATGCCCCACCCCACATACCTACATATACACGTACCTGTATGCATGTAAGTAGATATGCCTTCTCCATCATATATAATTATATACTACTTATGTACTGTATTAATTAGTGCCTTCCATATTTATTCCAGCTAAAATTGTGAAAATGTATAAATATGACATGCAACACTGTATCTAATGGTCAATCCTTGATTGTGGCAGATAATGGGGAAAAAAATAATGACCATCACGACATTTTGAAAAAAGAAAATTTTAAACTTTACTTTTATCCCAGAGCTTACCACCTCCTTTTAGCAGGGTGGTTCTCAAGTACTCTGTCAAATGATTTGTCTGTCATCTATTTCCTGAACTTGGGAGGGGTAAGAGTGCTTATTTCCAGAAAAAAAAAAAAAAATTGGTTCAAAAGGCAGTCAGTTGGAAGAAAAGAAGTAAAAAGCCTGGATAATCTATAAACTGTCCAGTTAGTCTCTGAATAAATCAAGAGGTAGTTTTGCATTAAGAAATTAGAAGCATCGGGGCTTCCCTGGTGGCGCAGTGGTTAAGAATCCGCCTGCCAATTCAGGGGACACGGGTTCGATCCCTGGTCCGGGAAGATCCCACATGCCACGGAGCAACTAAGCCCGTGTGTCACAACTACTGAAGCCCGCGCGCCTAGAGCCCGTGCTCCGCAACAAAAGAAACCACAGCTATGAGAAGCCGCGCACCACAACCAAGAGTAGCCCCTGCTCGCAGCAACTAGAGAAAGCCGGCGCACAGCAACAGAAGACCCAACACAGCCAATAAATAAATAAATAAATTAAATAAATCTATTTAAAAAAAAAAAGAAATTAGAAGTGTCGTCTCCAACTTGTGATTTCTGTAAACATTGGATTCGACCCAAGCTAGATTTATAAACAGATAACGAAAGCCAGAAGAAGTGGAGGCCTGAGGAAATGTCACCTATTCTGAATCACTTCCAAATTTCAAGAGAGGAATAAGATGTTGGTTGGGGAAATGGCAACTTTCTAACCTCTGTGCACTGGTAAGGTACTGGCCAGAAAAACTCAGAATTATGCTGGAGGAAAAGCCCATTAACAAAAGAACAAAAGAAAAGAAAGAACATATTTATGCTGCAAAGTTAAAACATCACATGAGCTTTTCTGAAACACTCTAAACTTAAAAAAGCAGGCCTACAAATGTATTCCGAAGCTTTTAAGCGTAGGTTAATATGTTCCATGTGCCATTTTGTATTTTGAAAGAATACTGTGAGAAATAAGCTATCATTAAAAGTACTTGTAAAACTTGTAAATATCTCCACATCTCCTCATTTGATTTTTTAAAACACTAATTAATTCAGCCCTATAAGGTTTAAGAGAAAATGTAGTGTTTTGTTTTGTTTTGTTTAAACAACCGAAGTTGCCAGTAACATACCACACTATTTGTGATAAACACTTCAGTTTCATGGAAGAAGCCAAATCTAATCATAGGAAAATGAGCGGTTATGGAGAGAGAAGCTGAGGCTTCAGGAGGGAAAAGGCTATGGCGGGAAACACTTGTCATACCACGCCCCCTACCCTCAGACCACCAGAAACACAATTACATGTCTGGGAGCCTTGCTGCTTTTAAAGAATTTCATCAAGAAGTTTTCATAAATCCCTGGTGAATTTGTGACTGGGCATATCAATAGAATGAAGGAGATATAAAATGAAATCACTACATACTAAGCTCAAGAAATCCCAGAAGACCATAATAAAGTTATGATTTGTCTATCTACCTTTCAGTAATTCGGCCTGAAATGTGGCTTACAACCATTCCAAAAAATAAAACAAATCAAGTAACCCAGTTTACCATACAAATAAATCATAAGAGGTCCCAAGACAGATACAGGCCACAGGGTTAACAGTAGCTAATAATGACTATGATTTTGAAGGGGGCTGGAGGGTGAGGGGGCCAATGAGTTCTGATTGTTACCACATAGACACAACATGAGTTGTCAATCAGCTTTTCAAAACGTTGGCATGTGTCTCCCCTCTACAAGATATTCATTCTCACTACTGTGTTTGTGCCTTACTTTCAAATGTACTGCTGCCAGGCCCCAGTAGTGATTATCAAATGCACTTTTATTGTATGATTTTGTTTTCTAAATAAGCAGACAAAAGGACTAGTAGATGGCTAGTGTTGTTTATGATAGTCTCTCCCATACACAGTCTTATCTGACATTCTGGTCTCTAATCCTCTGGCCATATTTTGAAATAAAGCATAAAGTTAAATGATATATTTGCTCTCTATTCCAGACTGGATGCAATTGATTTTAACTGACTAAATTATCTGATCTCTGCCAAGAATTTTATTTCATTAAGAAAATGATATTATAGAGCATCTGAGATCATAGAGCAGACTAAACATAATGCCAAAGGAGTTCTGAGAATGCTCCACAGTGAAGGTTTGATTATTTGCAGATGGAATATGAAAAAAAGAAAAAGAATCAGATCCCGGGCATTAGCCTAACCAATCCTGGTATCACTGCTGCCGACATCACAGCACAAAGCCAAGAAAATAACTGAGCTTCTAAGCCACAACACCTTTTTTTAATGTACTAATCACTTTTCTTCCTAGAAAGTAATACTTAACTGCCACTATCCAAAACAAAGGGAAAGGGGGAAATGTTGGTACCACAATAGGCTCTAGCATGTCAACTGTCACTGCTGACATGATTTGGCTAGTAGTCAAGCATTCACCAAGGAACTAATTTAAATCAATCTCCTTTGGGAAAGCCAATTGTTTGGTATGCGCAACAATTGGTGTAGGATCAATCAGTGGACATGAGATCAATTAAAACCAGCTTAAGCCTGTGAAGAGGGACAATTCACACAACCTGAGTTAGATCTCTATTCATTTCAATACTCTCACAATGCAATCCTTAAGCTTCCTTGCAAAGCAGAAAAGCTACTATCACCCTACACTGTCTAGCCAGCACTTTAAGTAGTTCCACTTTTAATTAAAAACACAGTACGCCCTTTGTTGGTACAGATAGTGTGGTCACTTTTAAGGGTTGCAGTTATTTTAGCCAGAAGCTTGAGATTTGGGAAGGGACATCTGTTAAGGAAAACACACACATTTTGATAGAATTTTTTCTTTACAACCTTACCAGTTTACATGTACTTGAAAGCATTTGAATCTTATTAAATTGAGAGGTTTGTCTGGCAAAAGTTACTACTGCACACTTTAGAATTGGGTTTCTAAACGTCAGCACTTGGGGATGTGGTGGTAACTGCCATGAGATTTTGCTAAAGCAGCTTTGAAACAAATAGGTTTTGCGTCAGATACCTAAGGAGGTATAGGCAGAACTTTGGAGATGGCACTGCAAAGGAAAGCATGCAGTATCGCTTCTGGCCGCAGGAGTGCTGTAATGTCATGTTCCACCAAAGAGCATCTCTGCATTAAGTTCTACTAAAGCAACATGCTTGATTCTTCCCAGTTCAACCACAATGGGGCAGGCAATGTGGATCAGAAAGACATTGCTGAATTAGCAAGTCATCTAATAAACAAGAATTTGGCAAAGGATTTTAGATATTTTGTATTTTGAACATTTTAAAGCACTTTAGTCTTTTCAACCAAATAGGCTGCAGTGTCTACTTGGGGGCAGGAGGTGTGGGGTGTAGGGAAGCCTCTCCAAACACTTTGACCACTTAGACCACAGTGTAATCAAAAATTGCCAGTTCTACCAAGTGATACCTGGAAAGAAAATACCGGAGTGGAGAAAGGAGGCAGAGGGGAGGTGAAGGAGATGGAAAGGGACTTTGGCAAGACTGATATCAGTAGCAAACTTTCATGGCCTCCGGGAAGAATTTCCTCCCTAGTACATTTATTCAGAAAAACTTCTGAAAATAAGCATTTTCCAAATGTCAGAAATGAAAGACAAGGAGAGTAAGAGAAATGAGGGCGAGAGAAAGGGGTATCCTTCTCATAAACCACAGTTTCATAGTGTCAATTGGAGAGCAGAGGCGGCGGAAATCGCACACCACCAAGTTATCCTGAGCTCTGCCCTCTGGCCGGCCAACCTTCAGCCCTGCGGGTAGGTGAGAACAGCTTAACGACGTCCTAAAAAGCTTTGAAAAATTAGGGCGCAGAAAGCTCTCTCCAAAATCTGGATGCAGGACTGGAGATTCCATGAAACGAGTTGTAAATAAACCGCATCACAAGTCGAGTGAGACGTTCATATCCCAGAAAAATCAAAATCTGTTAACCTCAAGACAAATTCCAACTGCGCAAAAGTCCAAACTGCACGACCAAGACGGATAAACTCTAAGGGGCTGCTGTGCACCTTCCGTGAGGCGGTACTGCAAGGTGGGGCTGTGCGTGCTGGGAGCGGGGGTGTTGCGGTTTGTGTTTAAATCCTTCAGCGGACTTAACTGTGTTTAGCGGCCCTTCCCCTAAAATGCAGTTGGATTAGCTGCAGCCGCAGCAGGACTCGGAGACAGAAATACGGGCGCACTAAATCATCAGGAAATCTAGCTTTCTGAAACCTTTCTGAAGGCGTCCACTCGCCGCCCCACAGTGCACACAGGTGATGGAGAGGGAGGAGGAGGTTAAGAAGCCGCAGGTGAGTTTCACTGAGTGCCGGCACCTCTCTCAGAAGTAGCTGCTTTTGAGGGGAGTAAACAGAGAGGGCAAAGTCGGGCCTGTCTCCAAAACATCACCCTGCAAGCAAGCGTTCCCCCCCAAAAAACCTGCGCACGAGTTGCCGCTCAATGCACTAAGTTCAGTACGTCATCCCACCTAGTCTTAGGGTCCAGAAAAAGAAATCAATGTTGCTCTTTTCCTAGAAATGCAGGTCCTCCACATCGACTTGGTACCCCTCCCCAGCTCTCTATCCCACACGCGCGCGCAGACACAGACACACACACACACACACACCCCAACACACACACACAGAGTAGTAGGCCGTGTCCAAAGCTATCTGGGGTCAGTACTTGGGGCGCACGTGGATGGTGAATGTAGAGAAAGATGAGCTGCAGGGGAGATAGTTGAGAGGACTAAAAAGAGAAAAAAGACAAAAAGAACATGAAAAAAAGGATGCCAAGTTTAAAAAAAGAGAGACCGAAAGAGAAGAGTTCCGAAGTAGAAGCTCGGCAGTCAACGTGGGTACGGACCGCAGCGCTCAGCCCTGAACTCCCGCAGGACGCCCGGCTCGCCGCGCGTCTCGCTCCGGCTCGCCGCG
This sequence comes from Eubalaena glacialis, assembly GCF_028564815.1. Taxonomy (NCBI): domain Eukaryota; kingdom Metazoa; phylum Chordata; class Mammalia; order Artiodactyla; family Balaenidae; genus Eubalaena; species Eubalaena glacialis. Next base: position 59,532,895 of record NC_083732.1, read on the forward strand.
CCTTCTGAGGACGGAAAAGACAGAGCGTTCGGCAGAGCTCTGGAGACCGGAAAGCGGGGAGCGGTGGCGCGCAATAGCGGGGGGTGCAGGGCACGGTCCTGCCCACCTGAGCCCCTGAGCGAGCGCCGCCACCCGCGCCCCCGACCCCGACCCCACGCGCCTCCGGCAGGGCAGAACCCACCTCTCTTACTGCGTCTCCATCGATTGCCTTGGCAGTGGCTGTAATCCATACAGTTCAGGATGATGAGGGCAAAGGAGAAGAGACGAAACTGCATCTGGGCGGTCGGGCGGGGGAGAGACGCCTCTCAAAGTCGGGGAACTGGAGGGCTCATCCGAGGAACCGGCGCCGTCCGCGCTGTTGAGGAAGACGCCGAGGGGGAGTCGCCACTAGCCCAGGGGCCTGCACTGGTCAGTTCAGCGCAGCCAGCATCTTTCCGCCTTGAACCTGAGAGACGAGGAGGAGAAGCCGGGTGGAGCGAGGCCCAGGGAGGCAGCTGCCTCTTCACGCGTCCCAATTTAAGAAGGGGAGGGAGGAGGGAAGCGAACCCACTGCCTGGCAGGAGCTGCGGAGCAGCTTAACCCCGAGCGCACAGCTGCCTGCAACTTGGAGAGAAAGGTGATTACAATCAGTGAATTAGCAACCTCTGCAGACCTATAGGCTCCGACCCGGGGGAAAGGACTTTGCGCGGGCGCTCCGGAAAAGAAAAGAGCTCCACAGTTCCCGAGGGTGCAGGGTTAAAGGCGCACTCTTCGGTCCTTTGGTCCCACAGTGGGGTACCCAAGCGCCGTGGTCGCGGTGGCCAGGCGCGGGTCGCCTACCGTGAGCACTTACGTCTCAGGCTGTGCGGCGTGCCTAGGCGCGGAGCTCCATCCAGGGCTCGGAAAGCCAGACGCCTCGCTAGCACGTGGGCTGGGGAAAAGTTTGCCGAGACCCGCCGGGAGCGCGTAGCAGCTCTGGGATCCCGGCGGCTGCCTTGGGTTCGAAGTGCCCGGAGGGTCCTCCGGACTGACCGCGCCTAGCAGGAGCGCGGCGGGGCGGGCGGGTCCGCAGCCTCTGGGATGCTGCGTCCGCGCCGGTGAGTGCGATCCTACGGCAAGGGTTACGCCCGCTCTCACTCTCTGGGTCCCTGTCCAATTGTGCGGTTTCCAGAGCTCTCTCCACAGCCACTTCACAGCTAAGGTTTCTCCGTTTCCAAGCTGTGGGAGACAGAACGCTCTCGGGAGGCCGAAGGGATGGCGAGCTCACTTTCCGATGGAGATGCAGTCGGGCCGAGGCTCGGGATGCTTCTATAAGTAGGTGGTGCTGTGGTCCAAGGCAACTAAGTCAGGGCTGCCTCGGAGTTCCTGGGTCCTAAAGCCAGAATCTCTCCGGTTTCCCTGAGGTCCTAAAGAGCGCTGACAGCCTCCAGCGAGCCTAACCCCCGGCGAATCCCCTCCGGGCTTTCCTGGAGTGGGTGGCTAAACTGAACAGTAGCTGAGGTGGAGGCGCCCCCTGACTGTGCTGGCCCGACAGCCCAGCTGTCTTCACCCCCAAGGCGTCTTCTCCGCTGCTCCGGGGTCGGCTCCAACCTCAGCGCCGACCTTCCAGCAGGAAGATCTGACTGATGGCTTCTCCTAAACCTTCCTTTCCGAGCTCCGGGCCGGGACGGCTGCTTCTAAAGTGGCGTTTAAACTTGAGCCGCACCCCGAAAGATGCCACACCTCTGCCACTCTTAAGTTTTACGTCTTGGCTTTGTTTTACAGGAAGATGTTAGCAAGGCTGAAACTAAAACGCGTCTTCGGTTTAGGGAGTAAAAAGAGTACTAATACTTTGCTTATCCTTAGAGGTTGTATTTCTTGACTTTGTGTCTCCTCCAGAAAAACTTACAAAAACCTTTGATCCCTTTCTTGGAGTACGCTAGAAATTGGGGCCTTGGTTCTTCAAAGAAAAGTTCAGTTTCTACCGAAGTATTTCTCATTCATAATCCTCCTCCCTCCCCCACCCTCAAAGTCTCCTGAATTGAACTTTTAGGTGCCTTGAGTTTGGGGAATACTCTGTTTAACAAAGTATTACATTAAATACACTTACGCTATCTGATTTCATTCTGGTGAAATCTTCTGTCCTGAATTCATTACTGTAGGAATGAATGTATTTACCCCCTAGGCAAAAGATAAGAATTTATACTGCTAACCATGGCAGTAGGAATGTTTGCAAATATTACCACAGGTACCATATTATTATGCTAGCATTTTGTATCATTTAAATTTCTTTCTCTATGCCTTCAGTTTCAGAAGATGTTCAGAAGTTTGGAGACTTGAGACAATCATATAGAAACAACAAGAATATTAAAATAGTCATGTTTATTAATTGTTCCATTAATGCCTATCCATAACTATTTTTATGGAATCACTATTACATAGCAGTATTTATGTGCTAAGAATTTTAGTGTTATTCACTTTATGTATGTCTGAGAACACCCAAGTTAATCTGAGTTGAAGTCCCTGGTCCCATTTCCCAGATAAGAAAATTCAGCCCCTGAGATTGGCCCATAGGGCACAAGCAGAGCTGACAAAGCACATAACAGCAACAGTGGATCTGTTTCTCAGCTTTCAGAGTCTTTGATTTTTGTCACAGAATTTGGAAGTGATTGGAAACACTTCAGTTTAGGGAGTGGCCCAGCATTTGACATGATATTCCAGTGAATATCCCCCAGTCATCAGAAATACCATTTCTCCCATACACTCACACATGCACACACCAAATTTATTGCACTTCTAAAGGAGTTAAATCCATGAAAGACCAAAGTCCTCTATAAATAAGCCATCTACCTTTCTGTACAACCTTGGGACTAATTCATGGTTAGTGGTCATCAGTGTCTTTTAAAATATATAAAGACAAAAATAAGCACAAGACCAGGTAGATCTAGCTCTACCATTAACCACCTGGGTCATTTTGGGCAAGTCTCAGGATCTGTTTCCTTGTTGGTATTTTTAGGAAATTAGAACAAGATCTCTCTCACCCCTACCATGTTCTGGTTTACAATCAATTTTCTATTTCTCTCAAGAAGTTTGCTACGGAGTCTAACAGTGTCAGGACAAACTCATCATTGATGAGTTTTCAATATAGAAAGATGAGAGTTAGCCACTGTCATCCTTAAATTTACAGACCACTTTCAATCTCTGTCTTCAAAGGTTACTTTCCAAAATTTTAATCATTTGGGTTGCACTGATGGCATTTTTTAAACCAGAGATACTTTTCAGTTTAGTGAACTCCCAGATCCACTTCACAAAAAAGAATTTTAACAGCACCACTTCTGCTGAAGATAGGTTAATGCTCTTAACAAGACAAGAATGGGTGCTAGAAGTAAAGAAGATTCCTAATTCCTTTCACCTTGTGCTCTCTCCTGGTCTGTCTCTGCTTTTTAAAGGACACCATGGAACTTCAAAAAAAATCTGTCACACTTAGTTCTTGGGGTACTTAGAATCTCACACTTAATCTCTTTGGGCTAGTTTGTTGATAAAGCAGAATTTTTTTTTCTTTTTTTTTGCCATTCACTGAATATTTCTCCCAATTTCAAGAAGCCAGGAATGTTCTTGCTACTAAAAAAACACATCCCTGGTGGATCCTAAACTATCATTAACTTTAACCCCATATTTCTGTGTCCTTTCATTTCTAAACTGTGAAAGTGTTGTTGTTGAGGCTCAGAGTTCACAGTTTCTCCATCTTGGAGACTCAATGGGCTTTTTCTTCAAACTGAGTTTAGACGGTGGTTTCATTAAACTCCCTTTATAAATAGGCATGTGTCTGGTGTCTGTTTACAGAGAAGCGTACTGACGAGGTTGACTTCATGCCACGCACTGGTGATACAGAAGGTTAACTGAGTGCCGGTGGGTTGGTGGGGAGATGATGTTATAGATGAGAAGCAAGTTGCCTACTTTACGTTTTTGACTTGTAATTCATTCATACAGCTAAAATTCAATCGTTAATAAAGGGCATACAGGGAAAAGCCTCTCTACCAGCCAGCCAGTTCTCCTCCTCAGAAACAGCCAGTTATTCATGTACAACCTTCCAGGTTTTTAGTATACTTTCAGAGATATGTTGTGCTTATCAAGAAAATGTGTGTGTATACACATATTATATTCTTCACCCTTTTAGGCAACTAGTAGAATACTCTATTCACTAATCTGCACCTTGATTTTTTTCATGCATCTTAGAGTTCATTCGATATCAGTTCATAGCAAATGTTCTTGTTGTTTTTATACAGTCACCTATCATTTCATTGTATGGTTCTATTTAGCCAGGTCCCTACTGATAGACATTCAGATTATCTTCATTCTTCTTCTGTTATAAGCAATGCTTCAGTTAACCTTTTCATGGGTCATTTTAAATTTGTATTATAAATTCCTAAAAGTAGAAAAGTTGGATCAAACAGTTAGACATACCTGTGTGTGTGTGTGTGTATGTGCATCCTTAAAATTGCCTTCCACAGAGATTCTATCCAGTTACAATGGATGAAAGTACCCATCTCCCTATATACCGGCCAACGTGTTTTGATCTTTGATACTCCTAGGCAAAAAGTGGTATCTCAATGGTTTTAATTTTTATTTCTTTTCTTTTAAATGAAATTATGCATCTTTAATATGCCCAAGAAATTTATGTTTCCTTTTTCATGAATTCTCCAAAGATATCATTTACCTCTTTCTCTGCCCTTGCTCACTTAATTTTGCTTTGTAGAAAATATATGTATATATATATATATATATATATAATCTTTTGTTATTTGAGTTGCAAATATTTTTCCAGGTTTATCATTTGTCTCTTTACTTTTGATGTACATTACTATGCTAAAACTTTTAAAATAATTTTATGTAGTTAAATTTGTCAGTCTTATCTTTATAGTTTCTATGTTTGTGTTACACTTGTAAAAAGTTCTTCCCCATGCCATTCTTTGTGAGTTTTTATTTGGGATCTTTCTAAGACACTTTTTTTGATATTAAAAACCATAAGATGTTAGTGATTTTATGACAGTATGATGTGGCTGCAACAGAATAGAGTTTACATTTTCTAAATCTTTCCTAAGTATTTATGTTCACAGATTTGGTTGACTTTGGCTCTGACTCTCATTTTCATTAGCTAATTGATTTAGAGTTCTCTTGTCTTTTATGTTATCAGATTCATATCCTCAGATTTAAAGTTTCCCACAATCTTCTGATTCACTGTTGAAATTTGGTGGTATCATACTTATTCTTACAGTCTAGAATTTATCCGTTACTTACTTTGAAACAAATTATGGCATTTTTGTCATTGTATCAAAATTGATATTTTTTTTCTGTTAAATATAAGCTGAATGTCCATTTTGCTAGCTGCATGTGATAACCTATGTTCACTTATTATATTTTGTATGAAATAATTAAATTAATTGATACGAAAGATCTTCAACCAGGTCACTGACCAGTCCTTATCCAGGCTAATTTGTTGTTTTTAAAAGCCACATCATAATCACTTATTTAACATTTGAAAAATATGTAAATATTTGACTCCTCCAAATATTAATACTATGTCCTGCCACTTGAGAACTCTTCTGTAGACTGATGTGATAAGGCCTATTTCTCATTTTGTTCTTCATCCCCATGGAAGAGATCCAGGAGACTCTCTTCAAAGGAAGTCCAACTCAGACCAGCTCATAAGAAAAAAACTCAAGATTTGACCTGAAGCTTTAAAATTATTCCCTTTATTTAATCTTGTGCACTCTGAACTCTTTTGAACTAAAGTAGTGTCATTTCCATTCTTTTTTGTGTGAATGTGGTTGCTGGAAGGAAGTGTTACTACAGTTGGTTAATAAGGAGAGATAAAGATTCTCAGCTATTTTAAGAATGAGACACAGTTTTCACTAATAGAAGAGAATGTCTCTTTTCACTGTTTGTGGACACTCAATTAGTTATGCTAATTGAGATGAACAATAGGACAAGCATCCCTAAGAGCAGGAAACACCCTCCCCAGAACTTTTTTCAGTATTGATATCCCAAGTAGATCCACCTCTCCTAAGCAATTGATTTGTCTTTAACTTATGGTTATAATGAACTGTGCTACTATTCAAGAGCAAATTTGTGGTTTACCATCAGCAAGTATACAAAATGGTCAGGTACTTTATGTACTAGTCTCATTTCTTGCTCCATTTTTTTCTCACCTATTTTTAATGTTGTATTGTGCAGTATTATTATGCATCTTCATAAGCTGCTTTAATTTTGGAACAATATAGAAAATTTAAAAATAATAATTCATGCCTTATACACATGATAATACAAATATATATATGTCAAAGAATCAACATAGGGGTTCTAGTTGCTGATTACGTCTACTCAAACCGTTCATTCAAGAACTGAGGAAATAGCCATGGCATGAATTTGGGGACCCACTAGGCCCATTGGGAGATGAACCCAAGCCCAAACTCTATCAATTACCCAGTCTTCATAAGCCCCTTCTCTTGACATTTTGGGTGTCAAGAAATTAACCAAAGTCTAGTTATTTCCCCCTCCCCAAAACACAGTCATCTGAGTAAATGGCTCCAGGTCCTGTGGGGGGAGACCAGGAGAAAGATTTACTGTGAAAGTCCTTGCTCAAGAGACCTACCTGAACTTGTCTTCATTCAAGGAGCTCTGGGGCTGTGAACCGGCTCAAGTCTGGGTTGGTTAAGGGGCTGTGACTATCGTGGTGACTCAAGTTACACTTCTGTAAGCCAGACCTAAAGTTTTTCTGTTATACAAATCAAGACTTTAGTAGGCTGTCCATCTACTTCAGTCCTAGATAAAAGTAACTTATAAGTACCAATTACAATCACATAACTAGCTTCAGAAACACACACTATAGCAATAAGTATTTCTTCCTTGATTTGATATAAATAACAAATATCAATATTTTGTCATCTCCTACTCCTCTACTATTTAACATAAGTTGTGTAAATTGTATTGATAGTTAACCTCATATCTCAGTATTTAAACTACAGAATATGAAATAGCGAGTGACTCAGCTAAAAGAATGAATTTCACCCCAAGATTAATAAAGGGACATCTGATACTTTGGGTATCCTCTTTCGGGAAGCCGGTCTGTATGTTTTTGTGCAGGTAGCTGTGCCATGTACTGTAGAAGCATAAATTTGCATTTATCTTTTTTTTTTTTTTTTTTTTTTTTTTTGGCTGTGTTGGGTCTTCGTTTCTGTGTGAGGGCTTTCTCTAGTTGTGGCAAGCGGGGTCCACTCTTCATCGCGGTGCGCGGGCCTCTCACTATCGCGGCCTCTCTTGTTGCGGAGCACAGGCTCCAGACGCGCAGGCTCAGTAGTTGTGGCTCACGGGCCCAGCTGCTCCGCGGCATGTGGGATCTTCCCAGACCAGGGCTCAAACCCGTGTCCCCTGCATTGGCAGGCAGATTCTCAACCACTGCGCCACCAGGGAAGCCCTGCATTTATCTTTATTTGGAAGTTAAATGTGGTTAAAAGACGTATGTGTTGGATGCCAGATTGTCAAGAGATGGACTGTTGTGGTTTATACTATCACTTGGGTTAAGTTGGGAACTGTATTTCTCAAATCCTCTGGCATGTAATGCTTTTAGGTTGGAGCTGAATAAAAGAGGAATTTACATGGGATTTGGGGGGACAGAAATGAAACAGTGTTCAAGACTTTCTTGGAGGTCTTTTTTCAGTACGATGCAGTGATGGACAGAAGCCTAGGTATACAGCAGGTACCAGCCTGAAACTCACTCTGCTGTACCTCCTGCTCTTCTTCTGAGTGCTGATCCTGCTTATCCAGAGCCCCCAGGCCCACTACCAGATGACCAGCTGCAGAGGCAGTAGATTTCCAGAGACCTCTCCACAAATTCCCCCTTTGCCATCACACTATGGTGGTTGGGCACACTTGGCTTCTCAGACATATCAGTGACTCCTCTTTTTCCCTCCAATTCCCCTTCCAGATCTTCCCTTCCTCAGCTCCTCTCACAATCATATAAGATCTAGTTCCTATAATAATTCCATCTGTAACACCCAGTGACTCTGCTCTCCTGACTGAACCATGGCTGATGTAACTATTATCAATTGATTTTTCCACTATTAAATATGAGAACTTATTCCCTTTTCCTCTTGTTTCTTTCCTATACACCATCCTCCCCCCACCCACCAACCCCATCCTTCAAATATGGCTAGATCAATATTGAGTGGCTATGTCTATGTTATTCAGAGCTGAGTCATGTAGTAAACTGGACTACTGTTACTTTCCTGTGCAACTTTTTGTTTTCTCTGAAATTATCATTACCTTGTTTTCTCCTCTGCAGAGTTTTCTGTGACTTACAAAAAACTGAACCCAAACATTCTTCTGGTCATCTTAATAACCTCTTATGTTTCTTCCTACCAAGTAGATCATCAGTTTCATTTTCTTCAAGTTCCTCTTGAAGGCTCTGGCATACTTCTGCTGGACTGGTTACCCTTTGTGCCTGATACACAGTTGTCGTTTTGGGATGTCCCTTTACCATCTTCCTGGGGATTCCCTTTTTCTTTCACCTCTGGTGGATTTTCTGTTTCCTATGTCCCATGTCTTCCTCTTTCTTAGTTAATCCTTCATTGTGGTGGAGGACATTCTCCAGGAGTTTCCTGAAAAATTTTGTATAGGGGTAAAAAATTTTTGAGACTTTTGCATGTCAGAAATGTCCCTATTCTACTCTCACAACTGACTATTTGGATAATATAAAATTTTATATTGAAATCATTTTTCTTTAGTAGTTTGAAAACATGACTCCATTGCTTTTTATTTTGCAATATTGCTTGGAGAAGGCCAAAACCATTCTAATTACTGATTCTTTCTCATGTTCCTGTCTGAAGCCCACTCCCAGAAGATTGAAGGGCTGAAATTTCACTGAAACTACTTTGTCATGGATATTTTTTCATTGATATTGTTAGAGGTTTGATGGCCCTTTTAACCTTAAAATTCATGTTTTTCAGTTCTATAAATGTTCTTTAATTATTTGTTGTATGATTCCACCCCTTCCCCACCCCGCCACACACACCCACACACACATTTTTCTCTCCTCCTTTTTTGGGAATACTTATTGTTCACATATTGGACATCCTAGAGTGGTCCTCTAATTTTCCTATATTTTCTCTCCTATTTTTCATCTCTTTGTATTTTTTCTCTACTTTCTGGAATATTCCTTCAACTTCATCCTCCAAGTCTTCTAATGAGTTTTCCATTGCTCTTCTCACATTTTTTTTAATTTCCAAGAGCTCTCTTTTTTGATTTTAAAATTTTCTTTACTGTTCATAGTCTTGTTTATTCCAAGTTGTTGTTTGTTTTGGTCTTTATCTTTCATCTTTGAGGCTTTTCTTGATATTTTAAATTCTTGGCTATTTGCTTATATTTAAAAGTGAGAGACTAACAAGCTGATCTTTTAAAAAAATTCTTACCACTTGGGTGATGCTTGCCAACTGGAGCTTTACTGTATGGCAAATACGGACCATAAGTAAACTGACTGAGGCATTTATTGGAAAGAATCAAAATATAATTTATTTAACTATTTTCACTAGGTTTGGTTAGATTTCCCAGAGAAAAGTTTTCCAATATTCTGCAAAGAGGGAGGGTTGAGGGGCGGCAGTTATTGTCTTTCTTTAATTCTTCCTTTCCTTGTGGATTTTCTCCCCTTTTGAAAAACTTTTGAAAAACTTATTTCACTTAAGTTTTGAAAAACTTTTGAAAAACTTATTTCACTTAAGATTTAGTAAGGTTTCAGGAGAGAAAAAAATTAAAGGCATGTGAATCCACTTTATTGTTACTTGTCTTTGTTTTTCTTTTATTCACTCAACAAATAATGATTGAAGTCCTATATTTTGACACTGTTATGGGTGCTGAGGATACAGCAGTGAGAAAGGAAGACAAGATCCTTATGGAGCCTATATGCTAACTGGGAAAAGATAAACAATAAAAAGCAAATACACAGGATTGTCTTTATTTCCCTAAGTGTTTATTTCAACATTTATTTTGATGCAAGTTCAAAAAACTCCCACATACTCTTTTCCAAACATCATTAATAATTTAAATTTTACTGCATTTGCTTTTCATTCACTTTATCTCTACAGCTATACATATTTTTTCTAAACCATTGATGAGTAAGTTTTAAATATGATCTGTTAGTCCTAAATACTTCAGTGTATACTCCCTGAGAACAAGAACATCCACTTATATAACCTCAACATTATCAAAATTAGGAAATTTAACATTGATAAAATATCATTACCTAATTCACAGTCTATATTCAAATTTTCTCAGTTGTCCAATATGCCCTTTATAGCTACTGATTCCTCAGCCTGGGCTTGAATCCAGGATCACATGCTACATTTAGTTGTCATGCCTCATTGTCCTCTTTAGCCTGGAACTGTTTCTCAGTCTTTCTTTGTCATTGATGGCCTTGATAATTTTGAAAAACACATTCTATTTTGTTGAATGCCCCTTAGTTTGGATTTGTCTAATATTTCCTCATAATTAAATTGAGGTTATGCCTTTTTTGGGAAGAATACTATAAAATTGATGCTGTGTCCTTCTCAGGGCATCACATCAAGAGGAACACTCTGCTGATCTATCCTATTACCTACTACTTGATTAAGATGTTGTCTGCCAGGATTTTACATGGTAAAGTCACTATTTTTCCTTTTGAGATTAATAATTAATTTGTGGGAAACACATTGGATTATGTAAATATCCTCTTTCTCATCAAACTTTAACCCCTACTTTTGTCATCCACTAATGATTTATTAATTGATAATTCATTACTGTGATGTAAAGAGGGTAAATCACTTATTACTCTGATGGTTGTCAAATGGTGATTTTCTAACTCCATTATTTCTTCTACACTTATTAGTATTTATTATTATTATTTATTATTTACACTTATTATTCTACTGTAAGGAAAAGCTTTCTCTTCTCCCTGATCAATTGACTGATATCAGTATGGACTCATAGATTCTTATTTTGCTCAATGTGTTATACTGTGTTACTACTTTTATTTTGAGTCTCAGTTTGACCCAAATTTGGCCTGTGGAGAATATTAAGCTGGGTTCTGTGCTTCAAAGATTCTTTAAGTACTTTTTCACTTTTAGGCGCAACCATAACTTCCAGACTTATCTTGTGTTTTCCCTGTTCCAGCCCTGGAATAAGCCCTGCTTTTCTCCAAGCAACCCTGGTTCCTTTTAGTGGAGAATTATATTTAGAAACCAAGATCTGGGTACTTGGTATATGCAATTCTACTGGCATGTCATAGCTTCTACTTCTTCTCAGCATCAGAGTTAAAATCATGAGTTCTTTATATACACCCCTCATTCCAATCCAACAGCACAGAGTTCATTCTAGCCTTTTCTATTTCCATATTTGTAACTCCCTCTGCAACAGTGATAAATGTAAATTGGAAATACCTATAAAGAGCAATTGCTGCTGTTGTGTGAATATCAAGAAAAGCTTCACCAGAGATGTACATAAGCTTGGTCTTGAAGGCTAAGTAGGATTTTATCAGGGAAGCAAGAAAGGGCATTTAAGTCAAAAGTGATAGAAAGAGGGAAAGCCAAGATATAAAGAGAAATAGCTGGCTAATAAACCAATGTGCTAATGGAGTGGGGCATGAAGGGAGGGAAGATAAGGGTTTAGACTGGCAAAGTTGATAGCAGCCAGATTGCAAGTGAATGGACTTCCATGGTAATGAATAGGAATTTTACCTTCAATACGAACTGAGTATTTTTTTATAGCGGGAGTTGTAACATACTCAATTCTACCTTAGGAAGATAATTACTTTGGCAGTACTGAAAATGTATTGGAGGGAAACCAGTTCAGAGGTTAATTATATATATATGATATATGACTATATTATATATGACATATATACATACACACACACAGTTGATTCTCATTATTTATGGTAGTTGTGTTCTACAAAGTCACCATGAACACAGAATTAGCAAATACTGACCCATTGCTCCTTGGAGAAATACCGAGTAAGATTCCTGCAAGCTTCTGATCACTTTTCATCAACCAATCAATACATAACCTTGTTTTATGTGTATTTTGCTTTAAAGACACCATATTTAATATGTATTATTAATTCACTAACATCCTACTCACAGCAACAGCACTATAAACTCACACCTGAATGAATCTTATTTAACACGTATTTTTTCTGTAAGGCGCATCACAGCCTTCTTGCATTGGGGGACACTAGACAGCACTTCAACACTACACTTGGGGACCTTTCTAAACAATGAAATTACCAACAAAAAATTTTAAAATGTGAAAAATGTGGCACTAAATAGATCACAGTATGAGAGCTGAAACAAGAAGGCAGAATGCTACCTTGTTTGACCTCAGCTGGGAATATGAACATCAGGTGACTTAAATTTTTGCCACTCTGTGCATGTCCACAAATGACCATGAAAGCACCAGGAATATTGATTTTGAGGCTACAAATAAATTTTCTTGAGTAGGCAAATTTGCAAATACAGAATCTACAAATAATGAGTATACATACATATGTATGAAACTAAACCAGTGCAATGTTAGTGGAAATGGGAAGGAAGGATTTGATTGATTAAATATGGGAATGGGGAGGGTAGAAGGCAAAGATGATGCTGAAGTTTCTATTTTGGAAGACTGGGTAAATGTTAATGTCATTACCAAAAAATATAATCCTGAAAAAGAGTCTGGAGGCGAGAGATAATACAATTTTGGAAATGTAGAATTTTAGAACAAGGGCAACATCCTGGTAGAGATAGTCAGTAATCATGAAAATGTGGAACTGGAGCACCTTACAGAGGCCATAGCTAGATATAAAATTTGATTATCAGGTACATATAGCGTACAATTGAAGCTGTAGGAATAGAAGAGATTGCTTGGGTAAGGAGGCAAAAATCCAAAGATAAAACCTTGAAAATATATACTAAATTTAAGGGGTATAGTGGAAAAGAACCAATGAAAAAGCCAAGGAGAAATTTGGGGGGAAAATCTCAAATCTAAGGGGATTATAAGAACAATAACAAGTAAAGAGGCTAGTTAATGTTCCCCAAGCAGGACAGGAAGTAAAGAAATATTACGTATGCAAACATGTATGTAATACAATTCTAAATATGCAACATTATTTGTATATTTGGTACCCCTTGTCTCTGTAACAGTCTAATTTTTATCATGCTTTAAGATGGTAGAAATAATTTAAGATTGGTTATCCTGGAAATACACCAGAGTCCAAATGGACCAAGAAGATCGTTTTTTGGAGAAATTGGAAGCACCTCATACCATCAATCTCAAGGCAGAGAAAGAAAGATATGTACCAAAGATCATGAAAAGTTGATCCATGATGTCACATCAAGAAACATAGGTTTGGGACTTCCCTGGTGGCACAGTGGTTAAGAATTCACCTGCCAATGTGGGGGACATGGGTTCGAGCCCTGGTCGGGGAAGATCCCACATGACATGGAGCAACTAAGCCTGTGTGCCACAACTACTCAGCCTGCCTGAGCACTAGAGCCCGTGAGCCACAACTACTGAGCCCACATGCTGCAACTACTGAAGCCCGCGTACCTAGAGCCCGTGCTCCTCAACAAGAGGAGCCACTGCAATGAGAAGCCCACGCACCGCAATGAAGAGTAGCCCTTGCTCACCGCAACTAGAGAAAACCCGCGTGCAGCAACGAAGACCCAATGCAGCCAAAATTTAATTAATTAATTTTTTAAAAAGAAACACAGGTTTGTCTATCACATTCCAGTAAGACCTATTCATAAGCAAAGTACAGTGAAAGAACAGGGGCCGAAAACTGGGAGAGTGGACAACAGAAAGAAAGGATCAGGAATGACGAAGCGTTGACCAGGGTTTTCAGGAAGAAGACTTCCAGTTCCTAGGAATGGCAGGCTGGGCTATCTGAACAACTCTCCAGCTGAAAACAACTAAAAATGCTGAATGTAATAAACATCTTTCTAATAGCCACAAAGAGCTAAGAAGATAGTAAGAAATAACAGGCCAAACAAGAACCCAGGATGGTAAGTGAACACAAAACCACTTTCATCCTGAGGCTATTTGCCTAACACAAAAACGTGAATTTTCATTTTCTCAGGAAAATGAGGGTGTCTTGTGGGAAGGGAAATAGAAATTCAAAGGCAAGGTTCACATTAGTTGAGGAATTAAATAGGTGCTGGCAGGAACAAATTTAAAACCTGTCCAGGGAAAGAAATACATTCATCCTGAATTCACATTATTTCTAGAAATAATTTTTCAGATACAATAACCAGCACAAAATACAAGAGAACCAGATGCATACACACACAAAAATCACTGTGGATGAGAAACAACAGACAACAGACCCACAAAGACTACAAATATTGGTATAATCAAGCAAACTATAAAACAACTATGCTTTAATGTGTTTAAAGAAATACTGAAAAACAAGCTTGACGATATCTGCAGGGTATAGGATTGACCGTGAATGAGGTAGGAAGACAAGGCTAAGGACAATAAAGTTAGGGGAGAAAACTTGGAGGATTCTGTTTGCATACATACATGCCTATATAATGAATAAAATCAATAACAATACCATCATTTTCATCAAAATGCTTTATTAAGCCCCTACCATGTAACAGATATCTGTTGTTTTTGCATGTCTATTTTTCACTCCCTTCCTCTCAAGTAGCAATCTTATTTTCCTTAATAAGGAAACACACACTATAAAGAAGCCTCACCTTCCTCCAAGCTCCAAGAGTGGTAAGGAGACCCCAGACTGACCAACTGAACAATTCCATTCACCTGGTTACTGTAATTGATTCAGGAGTGGCACTGTTTTCCAAGACAGACCAATGAAAGTAAAACTTTTGCTGGAACTCCTGAAGGAGCTGGAACTGCTGAGGCAGCTAACCTGGGAGGCTGGAAGTCTGCTGGCTGTTTTGGAACCATGAGAAGAGAGTCTGCTTATAAATAGAGCCAACACCAAGAAAATAAAACCCAAGGTAGAGGAATAGATTCTTAATGACATCCTTTAAATGTCTAGATTCTATGCCTATAGGCCAGACACATCTCCATTTTACAGGATAGTACATTCCATTTTTCTGCTTAAGTCAGTTTGAGTTGTGTTTCTGTAACTCGCAAACAAAACTCCTGGTATATAAGAACATTATTCAGAGCCCTGGGCTGGTCACCAAGGATAAAATATCTGAAAGAGGGAAAGTCAGTCTTGGAATGAAAATTTTAAAAGAGGAAATGATTAGAAAATTTAGGTAATGAGACTTATCTATTGCCAACCCATCCTAAAAATAATCTCCTTCTACTGATTTTCATAGCACTTTATCAATTACCTTATCTCAGCACTTAAAACATTTTACTTTGTATTATAGCAAGCTTTATATATCTCTCCTACAAATCTGCATACCCTGGGGAGGAAATAATCATAGAATTTCAGAGTCAGAATGTACCTTGGAGGGCCTTCCCTGGTGGCACAGTAGTTAAGAATCCACCTGCCAATGCAGGGGACATGGGTTCGATCCCTGGTCTGGGAAGATCTCACATGCCACGGAGCAACTAAGCCTGTGAGCCACAGCTACTGAGCCTGTGCTCTAGAGTCCACAAACCACAACTACTGAGCCCACGTGCCACAACTACTGAAGCCCGCACACCTAGAGCCCGTGCTCCACAACAAGAGAAGCCACTGCAATGAGAAGCCCGCGCACCGCAAGGAAGAGTAGCCTCCACTCGCTGCAGCTAGAGAAGGCCCGTGCACAGCAATGAAGACTCAAGGCAGCCAAAAATAAATAAATAAATAAATAAATTTATATTAAAAAAAAATACCTTGGACAGACTTAGAAGGACTTTCTTATTTCATATTGAGGTAGGGACTATGTTTTATCTTGGTATCCTAGATGTGTTTAGGAGGTAATATTAATTAATTGAAGGAATGAGTTGATAAAATGAAAAGAGAAAAGGAAATAAGAAAGAAGAGAAATTAAGAAAATGGGAGAGACATAATAAGTAAAATTTATATACTTTGGGAAAGGGAGAAGAAGAGAGGTTGGAAGACAGAAGGAAAGAGAAAAAGAATAAGAGAACATAGAAGAAATTAGAAACATTAAGCAATACTTTTGGGCATCTCCAGTTATGAGCTACATTATAACGCTTTCTTTTAGAATTTTGACCCTTCTGAGTCTTCTCTGCTTATGCAAATAATAAAATTTATTTCTTAATATCCTGAGTGCACAGTAAACGACAGGAGGAAGGAACTCTGGATGTATTCTTCACGGCAGGGGGAATCCTAATTTAAATCATGGAAGTAGGGTGGAAACTGGAAGCACCCTGGACTGACTTATGATGGGTTTATGGAAGTTCCTCTTGCTTATCCTGTTAGATTGTACTGTGGTTTTCAATGATTTGCTTCCCCTTTCCTTTAGCGTAATTATCTTACCCATTGCCATGGAGTATGCAGTGACTTCTTGTGGGAGAAACACACCTCCTTGCCCCACTGATATCCATCTTGGCCATGCAATTTGCTTTGGTCAACAGCATGTGTGACCCATGTCACACCAAAGCAGAAGCCTTAAGAGCCACGATGCTTGCCCTTTTTCTTTAGATGTGAAAATGACATGTTTCAAATAAGAGCTGCTGCATTATCCTCAACCCTAGAATAAGACGACACTGGCAGCAGAGCCACAGCTGATTCTCAGACACCTTTGCTGTTCTACGTTACTGAGACTGAGGGATTATTTGTTACCAAAGCAGAGCTGACTTATACATCATTAAATTGTCTTTGATGTGCAAACCAAATCTTTTTAAAGTAAACTCCTGAGTTACTTTGTTTCCAGTATTACATGCTCTGAGATAAAACTGATGCAGAAAAAAAATCTAATGTTTGAAATATAAATTTGTCTATGTTTATAAACCTTTTTTATTTCTCAATACCTATGTTGTACCTATGAAAAAGAACCATAAAGATCAATCCATAATCTGTAAAATTCACAGATCCACAATGTCTGAGATTGCAACAAAAGAAAATAACCACATATTATCCCAGCAGAAACTTAGATTGCTTTGCTCTCATTGCAGGAAAAATAGGTTACTTTTAAATGTTAGAAAAAAAAAATTATAAGGCAGTCTGTGTGTATAGGGAAGACCACCCCTTTCTTCACCACTACCACCATAAAAATATTTACAGACTATAAATATCTTGGTTTCAGGACTCACTGGTCATCTGATAGTTCAGTAACAGTCTCAGTGCAGAAAGAAAAATATGTTTCTTGGTTTTAGAGGAAGTAAAAGGAAAACAACTCCAATAGTTGCATTTTTTAATTCCAAGCTGCAAAGGAAATGTTTTCTTTCATGAAAAACCAGTGAAGCAAGACTCCCCTGAATTTTTATATAAAGCTCAAAAAAAAGGCAATGAATCATAAGTAATACCACTTCATAAAAGGTGAGTTTTTCATTTAAAAACGTGATAATAATGAGCAAGAGTACTACCAGGAATACAGCATGTATGTGAGTATGTATAGATTTAGCCAACCTGCTACACAGCTCTCCTCAAAAAATCAAAATGACTTTTCCTTTTAATCTAAAACATAATTAATTTCATTTTCCCCTTTCTTTTCAAGTCACAGGGGGAAAAAGTAACAATTAGAGAAAAAATAAAGGAATGGTTTTTATAAGCCATTTGAGTTTCAGTTTCAGGGACATTTTAAAATTTTTTTCCAAAAAGCTAGATACACATAAAAAATAATAAGAAAAATATGCTGTTCACTGCATCCTGAATCCTCATCTTTCAAACTGGACCTATTTGTGAGTGTCAGTTAGAGCCTGCCAACTGTAGAAGCTGTATTCCTGCTGGAAAGTCCTAGCACGAGAATATTACATTTCTTCTGGAGGGAACCCATTGCAATTTGCTAATATTCTTAAGGTGAGAGGGCAAATTCAGTTTTGCCAACTGTACCCACCAAGTGGGTTTTGGAAGATGTTAACTGTTGGTGTTCGGAAGAGATTTTTTAGATTCCAAATGTTTTCTATTTGTTTTTCTCAAAAGAAATACCCATCCATCAAATGAGAAGGTTAGATTCTTTGGGAAAGAATCTGTCCTTTCCCCCTTTTCGGTGGCAATTCATTATTTTTACAAGATTAATCACTGGTCATAAATCTCATGTGTCTAAGGTACTTGGCCTGCTCTTTGCTGCATCACTGTAAAATATTAATAAATCTAATATAACACGATTGTGTCCTCCAATGTATGCGTTTTTGAAAGTGGAAGCCAAATGTAAGTAAATTGAATTGGCTGACTTCTAAGAACCAGAGGGTTGTATGCGGTAGTTTAGACTGAGCACAATCTCAGCCCAACTCCATTCTGCTCTTCCCCCTTCAGAAACCAAGTTCTTTCATTGCAACCCCCTGTCTGCAGAAAGACTGGTCTTCTTGACCACAAAGGACCATTATGCAGCCTAATGAAATGGAATTTGGAATCTTTCATTTCTTTTCCCTCCATTTCTCAGTGCAAAAACAGTTGTATCAGCTTTGTCCCCAAATGCAGCTGCTCTGCAGGTGTTCGTTCCCTATAACCCCAACCAGACAGCTCCTCATCAGGTCCAATCAAACTTCTCACAGTATTTTTGGAAGAGAGTAAGGTATCCCCTTCTTCCTTGGATGCCCCTTTTTTAACCAGGCCATCATCTGGTGCAGAGATCACAAACTTAACCAGCTATTCTGGATCAAGTACGGAACGTAAATGAGTAGTGTGTAGATAGGGATGATGGTGAATTACAAATTACATGTCCCATCCAGAGAGGGTAGTCACAACTTAGGTCTGGCCAAATTTTTTCACATAAGCATTTGACCTACGAAAGCCAAGTCTTTCTTTTTTCAAGAGAAACTGTGCATCAGTCAAGAGCCAATCAAGAAAACCACACAAATCCAAATTTTTATGATATATTATATCCCAACTTCCACCTGTAGCTAACAAAATTAAATTTTTAAAACACATACAGGCATACATGCATTATTTACCAAATTAAGTCTGTGGTTCTCCAGTCTGTGATAGTGAGGGACAATATTTCTCTAAACAAGTAAATGGACAGAGGTAGCCTCTTAAGATATTTTACTGAAGTTACAGTCTCAGCTTTTCAGGATTGCAGAACACATTCAGCTCGGTAACTTCAGTCTATTTAACTTCGTGTTCATTCATTTATTTATTCATTTATCCATCAAACATTTATGGAGTGCCTACACTAGGGGATGGTTGTACAGAGAGAAATAAGACATAGAACCTGCCTTAAAGGAGCTTACAAACTACCTACGGAGTCTGACATATAAACTAAATTATTATGGGTATTACCAGCCTTCTATAGGAATTTGCTGAATGCAAAGAGACAAACTATCACTGTTTTTTTAAAAAAATCAGCTCTCAAAATCACAGTGCTGCTCTGTCTTCCCCGAGTCTCCCTTGGAGAGCTCTTTCCACCCCATCCACTCTTCTCTCACATATGCTAATTAGAGCATATGCTGAAGGAGTTGAGTGTGTTTGCTGGCTGCTTCACACTCATTAAGCTCCATAACTCTACTTAACTGTGCATATCAAGAAGCCAGTTACACAGGCCACACTCTTAGACACTCTGCATATGTGAATGGGCAAAAATAACTTAATACAGAAAGAAAGAGTGTTTATTGTTGCTCTCACTTTTCTCCTCCTGATTTCTCTCTTATTCTCTATACCCCCAATCCCCTTACTTTAGTATTCATTTCTCATATAAAGACAGAATATAGCAAAATGCCTGGCAAGAGTTTTAGCCACTAGAAAATAATGCAATAAAACTTAATCTCTCTCTTTAAAAAGTGCATCATTTGCCCTTCGAGACATCCCACCTTAAACCCTAAAAAGTAAACAGATACCCAGGACTGAGGAATGGCATTAGAATAGAAGGGTTTTCAGATGTTTTGGAATTATTCTTTCTCTGCATAATTTACAGCTGGGTTTTGGGGTCTCTACGCAGTTGAAAATCAACAAGTAGAGACAGAAGCTATTGACATCCTCTGGAATAAATTATAAGCTATTTTAAGGGATAGTTGGTGTTTATTGAACATTTTTTATGTTTCAGGTACTATGTTAGAGGATTTTTGCTGTCTAATTTAAAAATTTAATTCTTACAATTACTCGTTAGAGTTACCACATTTCCAGGTGAGGAAACAGACTTGGGAAAATCGAACAACCTATGTAAAATCACACACTAGTTAGTGGTAAAGCCAGAGTGTAAATGCAGGTTCTTCTGCCCCTGGGCCTTTGCTCCTCCCACTAACCCACACTGTTACTTTAAAGCAGACACTGAGTAGATCTTTTCTCAGTCACGATTTTACGCATCATATAAATCACTTAGCTGCCACTTGATCTTTAAGCCAAAGAAGTAAAGAACCAGAAAACAATAAAAAACGTCAAACACAGTTGTATATGACCAATTCTTCATAATAAGACTACACTCTGATTTCAGCCATGGTCGTGGCAAAGACATGGGGTAAAAAGCCTATGAATTGCTTTCCCTGGTAATAAGTAGGATTTGGTAATAAGTAGGATTTGGTAATAATTACATTCATAAGATAATATTGGTTATTCTCTTGTAATTTACTGCAGGAGTAAACTGGCATCAGTAAGACTGAGGATGGATGAATTGACATATATCCATTTTATAGTACAAAGAGACACATTGTCATT
Source organism: Eubalaena glacialis (assembly GCF_028564815.1). NCBI lineage: Eukaryota > Metazoa > Chordata > Mammalia > Artiodactyla > Balaenidae > Eubalaena > Eubalaena glacialis. Next base: position 59,553,599 of record NC_083732.1, read on the forward strand.
GGTTTTTATTAACATCAACCATCAATGCGATAGTGCTGTTTGGCCTCTCCGCAATCTCCCTTGGCCCGGCTGCCTGCCTACTCCCACCCACCACAGATTCACATGCATTAATTAGCGCATATACTGAAGTATTTATGTGTCTGCTGTGTGCTTTACACCCAGTAAGCTTCATTACTCTATTGTGCACACAAAGAAGCCAATCACACACCACCTTCTCAGGTTCTCAGGTCTACATTAAAAAGCAGAGATTCTACAGTCAACAGAAGATTGAAGAGGGTCTGGTGTGGACCAAGTTCCCTCCCACTCACTTCCCAATTCCATAATTCCATACTCTAGAACTCTAACTAGGTAGGACCTGGACATCCATAATGCAAGCACAGGAGGAAGTAGGATAGTAAATCTTAGGCCTTAATTTTTAGTGCGGATAGTTAGGATCAACATGAAAAAAAATCAGGGCAAGAGCAGAGCTTCGCCCTTTCCCTATGATTCTGAGCCAAACCCCAACTCAAGCATTTTTTTCCAGATCCAAAAACCCTTCCATTCAACATTTTACATCACTCCTCCCCTCTAATATTTGCCCAATGATTTGCACTATTTGGAACAAGTTCAGCCACATGATGAGCCCTTGTCTGGTCTCCTTCCTGAAGGAGCCCACAGGGATGGGAGAATCAGCTTCCTGCCAAGGGTGCCCATTCTGCTTCCAAACTCTGTTGATCTGTGGTGGTAAAAGAGACTTTAAATGAAAGATTCCCCTGACCCATTCCAGGGCCCCCTGCCCTTTGCTTCCAGCCCTGGCCCCTCAAAATTAGAGGATGGTATTTTTCCAGGATATCTGTCCATTTGCTTTGTGAAACCATTCTACTTCCTTAAATGGAAGTGTTGTTGACCCCTTGATAGCTTCCTTTAATTTTGGTCCCATTTGCAATGGATCTAGTAAAATTTCATGAAATTATGTAAGATACAGATAGTCTTCTTTCAGGTGTTATGTACAACTTCTCTATGTTTGCATTCCTTTGTTCAATTCAGTTGAGGATGGGAGGATTCTGTGACACCTGTGTTCATGTTATCATTTTCCCTGAAGTCTTTCACTGAGATTTCTTCTATGGTTCCTTGTTTATAAAGCCATATCCACCCACCCCCATTTCTGGACTTCTTATTAAAAATATTAGCTTTCATTAATGGGAGTTTTCTGATGCTCAAGGAGGGATTTTGTGCCCAGAAAAGACTATTTAAAATTACATGGAATTTAAGTATTCAGTATAATAAATTTCCCAATTTAAAACTGAAATTTGCTGCAAATTGAAACCAGAAAGGGATATCACCTCACACAAGTCAAAATGGCTATCATCAAAAAGTCTACAAATAACAAATGTTGGCAATGATATGGAGAATAGGGAACCCTAGTACACTCTTGGTGGGACTGTAAATTGGTGCAGCCACTGTGGAAAACAGTTTGGAGGCTCTTCAGAAAACTAAAAATAGAACTGATCCAGCAATTTCACTGCTTGGTATATACATCCAAAGAAAATGAAAACTCTAATTTGAAAAGATACATGCACCCCAACATTCATAGCAGCATTATCTACAGTAGCCAAGATAGAAGCAACCTGTGCCCATCAAAAGATGAATGGATAAAGAAGATGGGGTATATGTCTATACAATGGAATATTTCTCAGCCATAAAAAAGAATGAAATTCTGCCATTTGCAACAACATGGATGGACCTAGAGAGCATTATGTTTAGTGAAATAAGTCAGAGAAAGACGAATACTCTGTGTTATCACTTATATGTGGAATCTAAAAAATAAAACAAACGAGTGTGTATAACAAAACAGGAACAGAGTCACAGATATAGAAAACAAACTAGTTGTTACCAGTGGGGAGAAGGAAGGGGGAGGAACGAGATAGGAGCAGGGGATTAAGAGACATAAACTACTATGTATAAAATAAATAAGCATCAAGGACATATTGTACAGCACAGGGAAATATATCTATTATTTTATAATAACTTTAAATGTAGTTTAATCTAGAAAAACATCATACACCTGAAACTAACGTAATATTGTAAATCAACTATGCTTGAATTAAAAAAAAAGAAAAAAAAATAGGACATACACAAAAAAAGTGCTGAAATTTCCCTTAAGCTTTTAAATTCAAATTCACTTAAAGATTCTTTCATGTTATCTATAAATCTAGTAAATTTTATGTAAAATAAGAACAATAATTTTCAGGAAAATCTTTAATTAATGTATGGCCAACTAATGTAGAATGGACTAATTTCCACTTAAGTCATTTAATTCATGGACTTAATTGATTTCCTTAAGCATGTTGAACTGCATTTAGATCAGTATATTTTATTTTCTTTTGAAGAACTTCAAGTGCTTGATCGGGCGGATACACAACACTACTAGGCAAATCCTCCTTAGCTTTTACACAACTATTTAGAGTTAATTACAAATTATTTTAAAATATTTCAATAGTCTTTTAAAATGTAAGCAAATTCTCTTAGCAACTTTCAGCTTAAAATAACAAACCTAGCATCAATTAATATTTTAAAGTCAGAATCACAGGGTTAATCTTTCAAATTCTTTAAAATTTCAAGTTTTCTTCCACACAACAAACTATATAATAGCACACACATATTATTCTGAGTTTAATACAAAATGAGTTAAACTGTGGGTTTGATTTCCTCACTCTCTGAACAATATAATTAGTAAGATGAACTCAAGAGCTATATATCAAACTCCAGACCCCTCAAAATGAGAATGATATTCTTCTAAAACAGCAGTGAAACACTGATAAAAATTGACCATGTATTAAGCCACAAAGAAATCCTCAATAAGTTCTACTAAATGGAATTAAACAGGCCATGTTATATAGTTAAAATATAATAAAATTCAAAATAAAAAATAAAGAACAAATAAAAGAAAACCATTAATTTAGAAACAAAATTACTTTCATAAATAATTATTGGGAGAGAAAAATCAAAACTTTAATAAAATAATGCTTTTAATAATAACACTTGATACCAATACATAATCATTTGACAATATCCCTTGCTGACTTTCATTTTGCTGTTTTTTACCTCTTGATCAATCTTCTTCATTCATCAGTCACTTTAGTACCTGGCTCACTCTTTCCCTCTCCATCATTTACTCTTATCATCTTGGTGAACCTAACTCTATATAGATAATTCATCCAACGCCCAGGCCTTTCAGTTTCTTGACTTCCTGAATTGCAGAAATGGCTTCTTACACAGCTAATGAAAGAATATTTCTTTCAAATTTGCATTGGAAATGCAAGAATATCTTCATAGTATTATATCATTTATCCCATAATAAGTACTACATTAAGATATAGTTTAAATAGGTTTTATAAGGTTGCCTGACTCTATCATCTAATTATTCTGTTTTTAACACTGGCTGCTGAAATTACAAGCACTCCTTTAATGTGAAATATAATGAAATTAAATACTGAAATATAACAATCTAATGTATGAAAAGACTCTTAACGACCATTTTTAAACAAGTACATTAAAAACCCATATGCAACGATCTGATTTCTAGTATCACAATAAAACTACTCCAAAATACAAACTCCCCCAGCTTGCATGATCTCTATTATTCTGGATGCATAGTTTATATTATTACATAGTTACTGGCTGATTGATGTAATTGCATGTTAGTTGCACTCAATTACTTAGATGCCTCTAACAGTGTCTAAGAATAATGATAAAATATTGATAAAGACATATAAGATCATACCCACCCACAAGGAGATAATTATCTAATTGGAGAGAAAAAATTAGCAAAGATAAAGAGGTAAGAAAATAAATAACTGATTTATGGTATGACATTGACTCTAAGTACATGGGGGTACTATATAGGTGTTCCAATAGCTGTACATTTCACCCACTAACCTATTGTGAATTAACCAAAAGGGGGATTATTTTGTCATACAAAAATATATATATATGGCTATAGATAGGCAGTGCAGGGCTGGTGCAGTAAACCCATGATATTACTAAAATCCCAGTCTACTCTCTTTATGTTCTGCCATCTTTAGCATTTCTTTTTTATTCCTTTGGTCATTTTATAAACACAAGATGACTGCTCCACCTGCAACTTATAGTCCAGGTTCTAGGAAGAAGATGAAAGAGATAAAAATCATACAATTTAATCAATAGACGCAGAAAAAGCACTTGACAAAATTCAACATTCTTTCATGATAAGAATTCTCAACACCTGGGTATAAAAATAATGTAACAAAGGCCATCTGTAACAAGCACAGCTAACATCATACTCAACAGTGAAAGGCTGAAAGCTTTTTCTCTAAGATCAGAAACAACACCAGGGTACCCCCTCTCATTGCTGATATTCAACATGGTACTGGAAGTTTCAGACAGAGCAAGTAGGCAAGAAAAACAAAGTGGCATCCAAATCAGAGAGAAAGAGGTAAAAATTTCCCTGTTTGCATATGACATGATCTTATATGCAGAAAATCCTAAAGACTTTACCTTCCCCCCACAAAAAAATTATTAGAGAGAGTAGAAAAGTGGTAGCCAGGGGCTGGGACATAAAGAAAATAGGGAAGGGTTGGCAAAAGACTACTAATTTTCAGCTATAAGAGGAATAAGGTCTGAGGATCTAATGTATAACATGATGACTAAGGTTGATAACACTATTGTATAATTGAAATTTGCTAAAAGAGTAGAACTTAAATGTTCACACCAATAATGATAAGAAGAAGAAGGAGAAGGAGAAGGAGAAGGAAAAGAAGAAGAAGGAGAAGAAGAGAAGAAGGAGAAGGAGAAGGAGAAGAAGAGAAGAAGGAGAAGGAGAAGGAGAAAGAAGGAGAAGGAGAAGGAGAAGGAGAAGAAGAAGAAGAAGAAGGGACTTGGTTCATGAAGCCTTCACCTAGAAGTGAAGCTGCTGAACAAACATTGAGAAGGACCATCTCCTGCTTCAATCTGCCGCTGGATAGGAACTAATCAGAGAGAGAGAGAGGCGAAAGATGGAGAAGGGGGGTGTCCAGGGCTTTCCCGATTACAAATCTCACCTTCACTCCAACTCTCTTTACACTTCTCTTGCAAAAATAGTAATAGAAATAAGGAGGTGGTGGGGTTTCCAAAAACAAAAATTGTAATCTTCAACCATGTGGGGAAGGCAAAAATCACATCCACCACAACTCTCAATTCAAAAGTAAAGTTGTACTGCACACAATCAGGATGTTACTTAAGAGTGCTCTTCAAAGAACACATGGTGTGCGGCTGACAGGGTCTTGGTGCTCCAGCCAGGTGTCAGGCCTGTGCCTCTGAGGTGGGAGAGTACAGTTCAGGACATTGGTCCACCAGAAACCTCCTGGCTCCACATAATATCAAACGGCGTAAGTTCCCCCACAGATCTCCATCACAAGGCTAACACCCAGCTCCACTCAATGATGAGCAAGCTACAGTGCTGGACACCCTATGCCAAACAACTAGCAAGGCAGGAACACAACCCCACCCATTAGCAGAGAGGCTGCCTAAAATCAGAATAAGGTCACAGACACCCCAAAACACACCACTGGATGTGGTGCTGCACACCAACAAGACAAGATCCAGCCTCATCCACCAGAACACAGGTACCAGTCCCCTCCACCAGGAAGCCTACACAACCCACTAAACCAACCTTAGCAACTGGGGGCAGACACCAAAAACAACAGGAAGGACGAACCTGCAGCCTGTGAAAAGGAGACCCCAAACAAAGTAAGTTAAGCAAAATGAGATGACAGAGAAACACACAGCAGATGAAAGAGCAAGGTAAAAACCCACCAGACCAAACAAATGAAGAGGAAATAAGCAGTCTACCTGAAAAAGAATTCAGAGTAATGATACTAAAGATGATCCAAAATTTTGGAAATAGAATGGAGAAAATACAAGAAACGTTTAACAAGGACCTAGAAGAACTAAAGAGCAAAAAACAATGATGAACAACACAATAAATGAAATTTAAAATTCCCTAGAAGGAATCAATAGCAGAATAACTGAGGCAGAAAAACGGGTAAGTGACCTGGAAGATAAAATAGTGGAAATAACTACTACAGAGCAGAATAAAGAAAAAAGAATGAAAAGAATTGAGGACAGTCTCAGAGACCTCTGGGACAACATGAAATATACCAACATTCGAATTATAGGGGTCCCAGAAGAAGAAGAGAAATAGAAAGGGATTGAGAAAATATTTGAAGAGATTATAGTTGAAAACTTCCCTAACATGGGAAAGGAAATAGTCAATCAAGTCCAGGAAGTGCAGAGAGTCCCATACAGGATAAATCCAAGGAGAAACATGCCCAGACACATATTAATCGAACTATCAAAAATTAAATACAAAGAAAAAATATTAAAAGCAGCAAGGGAAATTCAACAAAAAACATACAAGGGAATCCCCATAAGGTTAACAGCTGATCTTTCAGCAGAAACTCTGCAAGCCAGAAGGGAGTGGCAGGACATATTTAAAGTGATGAAAGGGAAAAACCTACAACCAAGATTACTCTACCCAGCAAGCTTCTCATTCAGATTCGATGGAGAAGTTAAAACCTTTACAGACAAGCAAAAGCTAAGAGAATTCAGCACCACCAAACCAGCTTTACAACAAATGCTAAAGGAACTTCTCTAGGCAGGAAACAAAAGAGAAGGAAAAGACCTATAATAACAAACCCAAAACAGTTAAGAAAATGGTCATAGGAACATACATATCGATAATTACCTTAAATGTAAATGGATTAAATGCTCCAACCAAAAGATATAGACTGGCTGAATGGATAAAAAAACAACACCCATATATATGCTATCTACAAGAGACCCACTTCAGACTTAGGGACACATACAGACTGAAAGTGAGGGGATGGAAAAAGATATTCCATGCAAAGGGAAATCAGAAGAAAGCTGGAGTAGTAATTCTCATATCAGACAAAATAGACTTTAAAATAAAGACTATTACAAGAGACAAAGAAGGACACTACACAATGATCAAGGGATCAATCCAAGAAGAGGATATAACAATTATAAATATTTATGCACCCAACAGAGGAGCACCTCAATACATAAGGCAAATGCTAACAGCCATAAAAGGGGAAATTGACAGTAACACAATAATAGTAGGGGACTTTAACACCCCACTTTCACCAATGGACAGCTCATCCAAACAGAAAATAAATAAGGAAACACAAGCTTTAAACGACACAGTAGACCAGATTGCCTTAATTGATATTTATAGGACATTCCATCAAAAAACAACAGAATACACTTTCTTCTCAAGTGCTCATGGAACATTCTCCAGGATAGATCATATCTTAGGTCACAAATCAAGCCTTGGTAAATTTAAGAAAATTGAAATCATATCAAGTATCTTTACCGACCACAATGCTATGAGACTAGATATCAATTACAGGAAAAAATCTGGAAAAAATACAAACACATGGAGGCTAAACAATACACTACTAAATAACCAAGAGATCACTGAAGAAATCAAAGAGGAAATCAAAAAATACCTAGAAACAAATGACAATGAAAACACGATGACCCAAAACCTATGGCATGCAGCAAAAGCAGGTTTAAGCGGGAAGTTTATAGCAATACCATCCTACCTCAAGAAACAAGAAAAATCTCAAATAAACAACCTAACCTTACACCAAAAACAATTAGAGAAAGAAAACAAAAAAACCCCAAAATTAACAGAAGCAAAGAAATCATAAAGATCAGATCAGAAATAAATGAAAAAGAAATGAAGGAAACAATAGCAAAGATCAATAAAACTAAAAGCTGGTTCTTTGAGAAGATAAACAAAATTGATAAACCATTAGCCAGACTCATCAAGAAAAAAAGGGAGAAGACTCAAATCAACAGAATTAGAAATGAAAAAGGAGAAGTATCAACTGACACTGCAGAAATACAAAGGATCATGAGAGATTACTACAAGCAACTATATGTCAGTAAAATGGACAGCCTGGAAGAAATGGACAAATTCTTAGAAAAGCACAACCTTCCAAGACTGAACAAGGAAGAAATAGAAAATATGAACAGACCAATCACAAGCACTGAAATTGAGACTGATTAAAATTCTTCCAACAAACGAAAGCTCAGGACCAGATAGCTTCACAGGCAAATTCTACCAAACATTTAGAGAAGAGCTAACACCTATCCTTCTCAAACTCTTCAAAAATATAGCAGAGGGAGGAACACTCCCCAACTCATTCTACGAGGCCACCATCACCCTGATACCAAAGCCAGACAAAGATGTCACAGAGAAAGAAAATTACAGGCCAATATCACTGATGAACATAGATGCAAAAATCCTCAACAAAATACTAGCAAACAGAATCCAACAGCACATTAAAAGGATCATACACCATGATCAAGTGGGGTTTATCCCAGAATGCAAGGATTCTTCAATGTACACAAATCAATGTGATAAACCATATTAACAAATTGAAGGAGAAAAACCATATGATCACCTCAATAGATGCAGAAAAAGCTTTTGACAAAATTCGACACCCATTTATGATAAAAACCCTCCAGAAAGTAGGTATAGGGGGAAGTTACCTCCACATAATAAAGGCCATAAATGACATACCCACAGCCAACATCATTCTCAATGGTGAAAAACTGAAACCATTTCCTCTAAGATCTGTAACAAGACAAGGTTGCCCACTCTCACCACTATTATTCAACATAGTTTTGGAAGTGTTAGCCACAGCAATCAGAGAAGAAAAAGAAATAAAAGGAATCCAAATTGGAAAAGAAGAAGTAAAACTGTCACTGTTTGCAGATGACATGATACTATACATACAGAATCCTAAAGATGCTACCAGAAAACTACTAGAGCTAATCAATGAATTTGGTAGAGTAGCAGGATACAAAATTAATGCACAGAAATCTCTTGCATTCCTATACACTAAAGATGAAAAATCTGAAAGAGAAATTAAGGAAACACTCCCATTTACCACTGCAACAAAAAGAATGAAATACCTAGGAATAAACCTATCTAAGGAGACAAAAGACCTGTATGCAGAAAAGTATAAGACACTGATGAAAGAAATTAAAGATGATACAAACAGATGGAGAGATATACCATGTTCTTGGATTGGTAGAATCAACATTGTGAAAATGACTATACTACCAAAGCAATGTACAGATTCAATGCAATCCTTATCAAACTACCAATGGCATTTTTCACAGAACTAGAACAAAAAATTTCACAATTTGTATGGAAACACAAAAGACCCCGCATAGCCAAAGCAATCTTGAGAAAGAAAAACGGAGCTGGAGGAATCAGGCTCCTGGACTTCAGACTATACTACAAAGCTACAGTAATCAAGACAATATGGTACTGGCACAAAAACAGAAATATAGATCAATGGAACAGGATAGAAAGCCCAGAGATAAACCCACGCACATATGGTCACCTTATTTTTGATAGAGGAGGCAAGAATATACAATGGAGAAAAGACAGCCTTTGCAATAAGTGGTGCTAGGAAAACTGGACAGCTACATGTAAAAGAATGAAATTAGAACACTCCCTAACACCATACACAAAAATAAACTCAAAATGGATTAAAGACCTAAATGTAAGGCCAGACACTATCAAACTCTTAGAGGAAAACATAGGCAGAACACTCTATGAAATAAATCACAGCAAGATCCTTTTTGACCCACATCCTAGAGAAATGGAAATAAGAACAAAAATAAACATATGGGACCTAATGAAACTTAAAAGCTTTTGCACAACACAGGAAAACATAAACAAGACAAAAAGACAACCTTCAGAATGGGAGAAAATATTTGCAAATGAAGCAACTGACAAAGGATTAATCTCCAAAATATACAAGAAGCTCATGTAGCTCAATATCAAAAAAACAAATTACCCAATCCAAAAATGGGCAGAAAACCTAAATAGACATTTCTCCAAAGAAGATATACAGATTGCCAACAAGCACATGAAAGGATGCTCAACATCACTAATCATTAGAAAAATGCAAATCAAAACTACAATGAGGTACCACCTCACACTGGTCAGAATGGCCATCATCAAAAAATCTACAAACAATAAATGCTACAGGGGCTTCCCTGGTGGCGCAGTGGTTGAGAATCTGCCTGCCAATGCAGGGGACATGGGTTTGAGCCCTGGTCTGGGAAGATCCCACATGCCGCGGAGCAACTGGGCCCGTGAGCCACAATTGCTGAGCCTGCGCATCTGGAGCCTGTGCTCCGCAACAAGAGAGGCCACGATGGTGAGAGGCCCGTGCACCGTGATGAAGAGTGGCCCCCACTTGCCGCAACTAGAGAAAGCCCTCGCACAGAAACGAAGACCCAACACAGCCATAAATAAATAAATAAATATACCTTTAAAAAAAAAATGCTGGAGAGGGTGTGAAGGAAAGGGAACCGTCTTGCACTGTTGGTGGGAATGTAAACTGATACAGCCACTATGGAAAACAGTATGGAGAACCATATGACCCAGCAATCCCACTACTGGGCATATACCCTGAGAAAACCATAATTCAGAGAGAATCATGTACCACAATGTTCATTGCAGCTCTATTTACAATAGTCAGGACATGGAAGCAACCTAAGTGTCCATTGACAGATGAATGGATAAAGAAGATGTGGCACATATATACAGTGGAATATTATTCAGCCATAAAAAGAAACGAAATTGAGTTATTTGTAGTGAGGTGGATGGACCTAGAGTCTGTCATACAGAGTGCAGTAGGTCAGGAAGAGAAAAACAAATACCGTATGCTAACACATATATATGGAATCTAAAAAAAAAAAAAAAAAAAAAAAGGTTCTTAAGAACCTAGGGGCAGGACAGCAATAAAGACGCAGACGTAGAGAATGGACTTGAGGACACTGGGAGGGGGAAGGGTAAGCTGGGATGAAGTGAGAGAGTGGCATGGACATATATACACTACCAAATGTAAAATAGATAGCTATTGGGAAGCAGCTGCATCACACAGGGAGATCAGCTCGGTGCTTTGTGACCACCTAGAGGGGTGGGATAGGGAGGGTCAGAGGGAGACAAAAGAGGGAGGAGATATGGGGATATATGTATATGTATAGCTGATTCACTTTGTTATACAGCAGAAACTAACATACCATTGTAAAGCAATTATACTCTAATAAAGATGTTAAAAAAAAAAAAAGAAGAATGAGAGGAAGAAGAAGGAGAAGAGGAAGAATGAGATAAATATGTGAGGCGATTGTGTGTTTAACTAGATTGGAGGAATCCTTTCACAATGAATACATATATTGAATCACCACAATGTACACTTTAAATATCTTATAATTTTATTTGTCAATTTTACCTCAATAAAGCTGAAAAACACTATTAAAACTAATAAATGATTTCAGTAAAGTTGCAGGATACAAAATCAACATACCAAAATCAAGCAGGTTTCTATACACTGACATTGAACTATCTGAAAAGAAATTTTTAAACAAATTCCATTTATAATAGCATCAAAAACAATAAAATACTTAGGAATAAATTTAAGCAAGGACGTGAAAGATCTGTATACCGAAAACTATAAAACACTGATGAAAGAAATTGAATAGGAAACAAATAAATGGAAAGATTTTTTTCGTGTTTATGGCACAAAAAAGCCATTAATATTGTTAAAAAGTCCATGCTACCCCGATCCATCTATAGATTCAATGCAGTCTCTCTCAAAATTCCAATGGCATTTTCCTAAAATTTGTGTGGAAAAGACCCTAAATAGCAAAAGCAATCTGGAGGAAAAAAGAACAAAGCTGCAGGCATTACATTTCCTGATTTCAAACTATACTATAAAGCTATAGTAACCAAAGCAGTATGGTCCTGGCATAAAAACAGACACATAGCTCAATGAAACAGAATGAAGACCCCAGAAATAAACCCATTCATATACAGTCAACTAATATTTGAAAAAGGAGCCAAGAATATTCAATGGGGGAAAAATAGTTTCTTCAATAAATGATGCTAGGAAAACTGGATATTCACATGCAAAGTAATGAAACTGGACCCCTATCTTATATCACTCACAGAAATTAACTCAAAATAGACTAAAGACCTAAATGTAAGACTAAAACCATAAAAATCCTAGAAGAAAACATAGGGAAAACCTCCTTGACATCAATCTTGGTAATGATTTGTTTGATATGACACCAAAAGCAGAAGCAACAAAAGCAAAAATAAACAAGTGGGACTACACTAAACTAAAAAGTTTCTGCACAGCAAAAAAAAACAATCAACAAAATGAAAAGGCAACCTATGGAATGAAAGAAAATATCACAAACCATATAGCTAAGGGGTTATTATTCAAAATATAGAAGGAACTTATACAACTCAATAGCAAAAACACCAAATAATTTGATTAAAAAGTGTGCAAAGGACCTGAATAGACATTTTTCCAAGGAAGACATAAAGATGGCCATAGAAAGGTGCTTAACATCACTAATCATCAGGAAAATGCAAATCAAAACCACAATGAGATATCACCTCACACATGTCAGAATGGTTAGTATCAAAAGACAAGAGATAACGAGTGCTGGCAAGGATATGGAGAAAAGGAAACACTGGAACACTATTGATAGAAATGTAAATTGGTACAGCCACTATGGAAAACAGTATAAAGGCTCCTCAAACAATTAAAAATAGAACTACCATATGGTACAGCAATCTCACTCCTAAGTATAAACCGAAGGAAATGAAATCACTATCTGGAAGAGATACTGCACTCCCATACACGTTGCAGCATTACACAATATCCAAGACATGAAAACAACCTAAGTGGCCATCAACAGATGAATGCATAAAGAAAATGTGGTGTATATAAACAATGGAATATTATTCAGCCATGAGAAAGAAGGAAATCTTACCATTTGCAACAATATAGATGAAACTTGAGGGCATTATGCTAAGTAAACCAAGTCAGAGAAAGACATACCAGTATCACATATATGGAATCTAAAAAAGCCAAACTCATAGAAACAGAGAGTCAATTGCTGGTTGCCAGGGGCTGGAGGGTTGAGGAAAAGAGATGTTAGTCAAAGAAACAAACTTCTATTTATAAAATGAATCAGTTATGGAGACTTAATGTACAGCATGATGATTACAGTTGACTATGTTGTATACTTGAAAGCTGCTAAGAGAGTAGAACTTAATTGTTCTCACCACAAAAATAAAACACATGGTAACTATGTGGGTGAAGGACATGTTAAGTAACCTTATGGTGGTAATCATTTATATGTATATGTATACCTTACTCACAAAATGTTACATGTCCATTTTATCTCAATAAAGCTAGAAAAAAATGAAAGAAGCATCAAGAGGAAAAGGGGATGCCATGTCTATATTGGGAAAACAATTCCTAGAAATTCATTTCTGTCTCACTAGCCAGAATATTATCACTCCTTGCTTCAAAAGAGCTGACCAGAACAAAATTGGGATTCTATAAAAGAAAAAGAAAAGGAAGGTTGTTGTAAGTAGATGACCATTTGTTTCTGCAATACTGAGAGTCGAAAGGAGGGAGAAACTTCTTGGAAATGGTTTCATGGAGGAAGCGAAACAAGAGCTTGATCTGGAAAGGTGGCAGGATCTGGATATCCCAAAGAAGACAGAAGGAGTTTGCTCCAGTGGCATCAACAGCATGACCAGAAGTGGAAGTCAGATTTGAATGATTAGCCTGACATATTCAGAGAACAGTTTAAGGGAAGACTATGGCTGGGAACAATGAGAGAACACTGAATAGGTGGAGTGAGTTCAAGTGGTGGATATCTTTGACAGGAAGACTTTGGACTTGATGTGGAGCATATTAAGGATCTACTAAAGTTTTGAAGCAAGAGGAAGAATGTGTTTAACAGTTTAAGAAAACTTTTTTTCTTTGCAGAATGTGGTAAAGATTAAAGTGGAAAGAGATTGGATCTATTTGCTTATGAAGTCACTGAAAAACATTCAAGAGCTTTCACTGCATCAGTTATGGTTGTTGCCCAACTGAAGGTCTTAGAGTTACCTTAACACAAGTGTTTCCTGACTAATGGTTCACAAGCTGGCAATCATCCATGACATGCTCTCTAATCCTCCCAGAAAATGTTCTATTCATTCTGGAGACTTCACTAACAGTCATTATCAGAACAATATTGTCACTATATTTTTCAACATATAAGACATTCTCTACCTTGGAATTGTGGCAACGGAGCTTTTGAGAAGGAAATATAAGTCGTGATTTTTTTAAAAGCAGGCCATTTTCATTTTGGTCAACATGTTTAAAGTTAAGTGTTGATAGCATCCATGTGTGGAGAAGTGTGTGAAGACTAATTTTTATGCCAGTGTCCTTTCAAACAGTGTGCATCGAAACCCAAGTTTAATGGCCTGCCTGACTCGCTCTCCATTCCTCCCCCATCCCTTCACTCTCCATCCCTTGGGCAACTCATATTTCTACAGCAGGCTGGAACTTAGCCCCATCCCCAGCTTGAGGACCAATCTTCCTCCCTCCTTTTAGAGGGCAAATTCTGGAACCATAATCAAGTAGCGCAATGACTCAGCAACCTAGCATGAAGTCAGCCTTGCTTCTGGATATGGTTAACCTTTGAATCCCTTTCTGGTGATTTGGTCCTCATTGTGTTTTTCCTTATTGAACACCCTGTTGTGATTGCCTGACGCGATGCCCATTCCTCTAGAGCTAAGGTCCTGCCCGGGTCCCATTGATCCTCCTGAAGACCAGTGTCCTAACCCTGAGTCCCAATGCCCTCCCCCCTCTTTGCCAAACCTTCCTGATGCTTCTTCTCTTCTTGTTGACATTTCTAGCTATTGCTAGTTACCAAACCCCCAGCAGCTCACCTGCCAGTCCTTATTTCCTCATATTTCCTATGGTTTAGAGTTGACTGGTCTCCTGCATCAAGTCAGTTGAACAGCTGACTACCACCCTGATTCAGATTAGTCCTTTATTTGTGTAAAGGTTCACATCTCAGAGCCAGTCTTTCAGCTTTTTGTCTGTGGAAGGATTTTTCCCTAAAATATTATACTTTTTTCTTCTTTATGTTCTTCCCTTCCCCAACCATTCCAAGCAAGTAGCCAGACCCTTAGTATCTCCTTGATGCAGAAAATTTTCCTAAGAAAGCAGAAGCCACTTGAAGATGATGGCTTTTTTTGTCTTTTGGAAAAACTTACTGAAGAGCTTATTTTAAATAACCTAAATGGGTAGAACAGAGAAATGTGTATTCTACAGAAATAAGAGGAATGAGGACCCAGGCCCATCTCAGGGGAGTACTCCTGAGAGTTGGCAAGGCCTCAGAGGTTTGTCTGTATGAGTTACCAAGAAACGTAGGCCCAGGAACCCCCAGTGCCTAAGTTTCCCACCCCCTCGCATATGGTACAGATGGGGCACAGCTGCAGAAAATGAAAGGACCATTCCAGCTTGGATTAAGGTGTCTCAATACTAGCAGTGTGGACTTGTGATGGGAGGGGAAGCAACAAGAATGAGACTGATCATCCCTCCAGCCTACTGTGATATGGGTTCAGAAAGGGATTCAGCTTGGTTTTTAAGTAACCCTAGATAACATAACTATAAATAAGGCACAAACAGTGCCTTCAAGGAATTTCAAGATAAACATGGAAAATAAGACAAGGTCATTATATATGTATATATATCTTGGGGTATATATATATATATATATATATATATATATATATATGTATTATATGTCATAATATATAATATAATATAACAACATAATATAACATAATATCTGTGCCATCAAAGATGTAAAAAAAATTTACCTCTGATTGGAAGATTCAGAAACATCCTTCATAGACCTAAAGAGATTGGTAAAATTTGTATAAGCAAAACCTCTCAAGCTAGAAAGAACAAAAAAGGTAAAGCAACATTCAGTAGGAAGTCCATTTGTCTGAAACTAACAATGCCTAAAGTGTCAGGGGAGGAGATAAAGTTAGAGATGAAACCAGAGACATGGTGACACTCTGTTCTGCTGACAGAGAGAACAGAATATGCAAAGTGATCAGAAGATCTGTGTTAAACGTGGGAGAATAATTCCAGACAGTAGAGCCATCCTGCACTATGTCAAGAATTAGTGGGGACATAAACACAATCTAGTGATCTCTTATCTCATTTATAACAAATGGTAGAACCAATCAACATAAAATAAGATTGGCAACAGCTAAATTATGAGGTCTTCAATCTGACCTGGGAAAGTTAGACTCATTAAAAACAGGAATCAAAAGGAAGTTCAAAAATTACAAATAGAATAAGCTATAATTGGTAGACTCTAAATGGACAAAAAACTAACCAAGGAATCAAATTTCACTGCAAAGTTTTCACAAGAAAAAAGCTCTCAGTAAAAATAGTAAAATAAGTTAATAAAATAAGAATGAAAATGGAAATATTAGAAATGTTTAACTGTACTCTATAGAAAATTGATCAAGGAATCAAATTGATTTGGTGCAATTCACTCTGGAAAAATAGTTTCTCAACAAAAATATATATTGCCTGTGGAATGATTCTGATGAAATTCTCTACACCAACACCACTGTGTGAGAATGGAAGCGCCATAGGGGTAGGAACTTTGTTTTATTCACTGCTGAATCATCAGCACTTAACCCAATAAGGTCTCAGATTTCCATTTCCATTTTATTTCATTCAGCCTACTCAGCAATTATCTACTGAGTACTTACTGGGTTAGAAGTCTTTATTAGGTGTCCTGAATAGAGCTATGAACAAGAGAGACATTGTCCTTGACCTCAGAGCTCTTACAGGGTCTCAGGTTCTCACCAGGAGATCTTCCAAGCATGCTTTGCTGTCTAGCGAAGACCACCAGGAATCTGAGTCCACTTTACGTTCCTCTAGGCCTCAGTGTATTAAAGCAGAAGCCATCTTCTTTAGCCTCAAGCATCACAACAAGCAATGTGGAGGAAGGTCTCATAGATTTTGTCTTTTCCAGATTCTTCTCTCTCTTTTTTTTAGTTGACGTATAGTTGATGTACAACACTATATAAGTTACAAGTGTACAATATAGTGATTCACAATTTTTAAAGGTTATACTCCTCTTATAGTTATTATAAAACATTGGTTATATTCCCTGTGTAGTCAATATATCCTTGTAGCTTATTTATACATAATAGTTTGTACCTCTTAATCCCCTATCCTTATATCGCCCCTCCCCTGCCCTCTCCCCACTGGTAACCACTAGGTTGTTCCCTACATCTGTGAGTCTGTTTCTTTTTTGTTATATTCATTAGTTTGCTGTATTTTGTAGATTCCACATATAAGTGATATCACACAGTAAACTGGCAGCATTTTAATCTCGTTTTTTCCTCTCTATGGAAGTATTTAGGTACAACTGTGTTTCAAATTATTCTGATCCCCAACTTAGTAAAAGGTTGAAAAATGACACTCTACCACAAATAAATTACAATTCAGGAGTTAAGTCCAACTCCACTAAGAATGTGCATAATTACCTCACGCATTCAGAAATTATGATCCCAACTGCTTATAACTTCGTATTTTGTCATTTAAAAGCAATTGGATTATTTTCAGATAATCAACAAGGACCTACTATATAGCACAGGGAACTCTAATAACCTATATGGGAAAAGAATCTGAAAAAGAATAGATACATGTATATGTATAACTAAATCACTTTGCTGTACACCTGAAACTAACACATTTTAAATCAACCATACTCCAATATAAAATAAAAATTTTTTAAATAAATCATTTTTTAAAGTAAAAAAAATTAATTAATGTGGTATATCCACACAACAGAATATTATTCAGCCATAAAAGGGAATGAAGTACTGATACCAGCTACGACATTGTTCAGATGAACCTTGAAAACCTTATGCGAAGTGAAAGAAGTCACATGAAAGACCACATATTAGATGATTCCACTTACATGAAATGTCCAGAAGAGGCAAATCCATAGAGACAAATCCATAGAATAGTGGTTGCCTAGGGCTGGGGGCTGGAGGGAATGAAGAGTAACTGCTACTAGGTACATAGTTTCTATTTAGGGGGATGAAAATGTTACAAACTTAGATTATGGTGATAGTAGCCACTCTATAAGTAAATTAATCCACTGAATTGTATACTTAAACAGTAAATTTTATGGACTGTAAATTATATATCAATAAAGTGGTTTTTAAAAATCACACACACGAAAAAGAGCAATTGGATTATTGTCATAATTAAAATCAAGGTAATCCTAGTTTCATCTTCCTGTATATTTATCAAAAGTGTCCTTTCCTCCATGTCTACCAAAATACAGTTTCTGAACTTGAGAAATGATTTTTAAAAAAAACAAAAAACTTTCCCTTCAAACTTTGGGGCAGTTACAAAAAGAAACCTATCCTGGGGCCATTGTTGACAAGTGCTTAACTACATGATTGTCTCACAAAAGAGAAAATGTCATTGGATGTGAGTTGCTCTTCGAACCCAAAGTAAAAACAGATTTAAGTTCTACTAAAAATACTCCCCAAGCATGTTTGCAAAGAGAAAAGTCCTCCTCTGTGTGAACATATTGAGCATATTTGGATTTCCCAAGCCAGGACTGTAAAGGATTTTGGTGGTGGAGAAAGCAAAGAAGGTTAGGACACCAGCTTTGTCTTCCTTCCTACTATGGACTACCATTCTCTTCCTCACTCTCTACCAGCCTGTTGCCCCCATTTCCACCGTCACCCACTCTTTCTTAAATCCCAGCTCACCCATTTAACACACATTCGTGGAGCACCTATATCACTAAGGAAGTTTGAACTGAAGGCAAAACACACTTATTCCTCTATTGAGCCCCTTGTCAAGGGCATCTTGCCGTTATGGGTGGGAGAGAATGAGGAGATAGAGACGTGCTGCAGGGTTCTGGGGAGGACCTGTGAGACAGCCTCGAACCTCCGAGTCTGCCCATCATGTGCATCAGGGTAGTATGTAAAGGTCCACAGGAACAGCAAAGCAATTTAACAAACCATGCCTTCTCCGTTCTCCTTAATAAGTTCCCACATCACAGTGCTTGAAAGACCAGAATATGCCCTTTATTAATCTTATTACCAAGACTCAGGTCCTTGAGAGCAAGACCTAAATCCTACCCCAGTTCTGACACAATAGAATTCTCAGAAGCAAAAACTTCGCAGGGAAAGAGCAATAAATCAAGACCGAGCTCCTCCCGGATTCTTCTCCAGCAAATGTATTTTCCAGGCAAATAGGAACAAGCGGCAAAAAACAAGCAGCTCAGGTTTCCCTATGATGCGATTACTACCTTGGGGGAGGGGGAGGAGGGTGGATGGAGAGAAAATCTGACCCTACCTTGGATTTACAAAAAAAAAAAAAAAAAAAAAAGCTGGCATTTTGGCAGTCCATCTACAAGTGCTTTCAGAATGCCAAGTGCACGGTAGAACGCAGCCAGAAACAGAGACCTCCGGTGCCTTGTGATAAGCCACTGTTTCACTCGCTCCGCTTTTCAGTAGTGTCAGGTGAACGGAACCTTGCACTGCAACCTTAGACCGAGGAGAACAGTGGCTGCAAGGCAACCAAACACCCAGCTCCACCGCGGTGCCGAAGTGCTAAGCTCGGGGGTGGGGGGCGGGGGGGAGAGGCCCCGCTTTCTTTTCTTTAAAGAAAGGGCTTGCTACCTTGCCCTTGTTCTTAACCTTTCCTTTTCTGCTGTGTACTCCAGGCAGGTTTATCAGTCAGTTGGACCAAGTTGGACCAGCTCACACCACACCTTTGCCTGGGCAACTGCACCCTCAGAGGTCTCCAAGGGTGAAGAGCTTGACTTCTACCTCATCTGTCTTCCCTTTATACTTCGCAGAGTGTCAGCAGCACCAGCTTGAGAGTCCAACAAACTGGACTTGGACTTTGGCTGGATGTTCTTGGGCACCATACTTCACCTCTCTGAATTTCAGTCTCCTCACCTGTAAAATGAGGATTATTATACTTGCCCTCCAGTGACAAGGGTTTGGGATTAACAATACACAAAATACTTGCAATCTGGTCTAGCACACACAAATTGAACAGCATATTGAATGCAGGTATGCACAAAACAGGTGTGAAAAAACATGGATTTTATTTTACCTGGAAGGTACCTTAAATGCCCCTTTGTTCATTTGCTCCTCCCACTCACCTGTCAGGATTTAACCCAAACCTCTCTGCCTCTAGAAAAATCCTGCCCAACTTCATAGAGTTCAGTGCTTTTTGCTCCATGTTTCCAAAGCAAATTGTTTGAGCATATACACAGCAGCAATTCCTGCACTGTTGAATGTGGTCACTTCCTTGTCTGTCAACCCTGTCCTGCCATACCCTGAACACTTGGAAGGCAAAGAGGAGATGTTCAGTGTAAGGGTTACAAGCACAGCCTCTGGGGTCAAACTGCCTGAGACTAAGCCCCTTTTTCTTTTTGCCAGTTAACTGTATGCCTCAGCATTCTCCCTGAGTGACAATCATAGTACCTACCTCCCAAGGTTCTTAAAAGAGTGCCCAGCATCATAGAAGTGTTAGCTTTTATTACTATTCTCCTCTGTGTCTCCAGAGCCTGGGAGACAGCTGGTAATTGAGCTTTTATTACTATTCTCCTCTGTGTCTCCAAAGCCTGAGAGACAGCTGGTACTTGATGTGTGGGGGTTGGAGGAACCACTGAAAATTACAAAGAGAGTGATCCATGCATTTCATTCAGGGTCAACACATCATACAGTGGTTCAAGAATGCCTAAATTGGTACCCAAAAGAATTGGAAACAGGATCTTGAAGAGATATTTGCTTACTCATGTTCACTGCAGCACAATCCACAAATCCAAATTTGGATCCACCATCCAAAATGAAATGTCCATCGATGAATGAATGGATAAAGAAAATGTGGTATTTGTATATATATATATGCATATATATATATATATATATATATATATATATATATATATGATGAAATATTATTCAGCTTTAAAAAAGAAGGAAATCCTGTCCAATGCTACAGCATGGATGAAACTTGAAAACATTATGCTAAGTGAAATAAGCCAGTCACAAAAGGACAAATATTGTATGATTCCACTTATATGAGGTATCTAACATAATCAAACTCATAGAAACAGAAAGTAGAATGCGGGGGAGGGGGAAATGGGGAGTTGCTGTTCAATGGGTCTAAAGATTCAGTGATGCAAGGTGAAAAAATTCTAGAGAGCTGCTGTACAACACTGTGTATATAGTTAACAATACTGTACTGTACACTTAAAAATTAGAGGGTAATTTTTTTATGTTCTGTGTTTTTTACCACGATTTTAAAAATGCAAATTTAAAGTCAAAGAAAAGAAGAAGAAATAAATTGGATGTGTCAGGTTCAGCACCACAAGACTATTTCTGCCCAGCGCATCTCTGAGGTAAGTGCTGGTGTTCATGGGGCAGTCAAACCTGACCCTGAGACACGGTTCCCTCTTTATGACAAGTACACGTCTCCATGTCCGCACAAAGGTGTTTATCTTTGCTGAGCACCACTAACATCATCTGAGAGTCCTGAGCCCTTCAAGTGGGAAAACTGTACAGAATGAAGGATGCCTGAAGTGTTAATGCTTTACTTTCTCTCTAGCCAAATAGTTTGCTTTCCAAACAAGTCTTCTGCTAGATAGCCTGCTTTGTTTTTCTTCATAGCACTTATCTCCACCAGCATTATATAATATAGTCATTAGGTTATTGGTCTATCGCCTGCTAGTAAAATATAATTTCATGAGAGCATAAACTTGGTTTTATTCACTACTATATCCCCAGCTTCTGGAAGAGTTCCTATCACACAGCAGATATTCAATAAATATTTGTTGAGTGAATGAATGAATTAATAAGTTCCCTGTTAGGGGAGGGACAAGAAGAAAGTAGATTGTCCTTAGCTTAGCCACCAAAGTTAAGGTGCTTAAGTTGAACACAAAATTGTCCTTGGAAGGATAGAATCACTTCATCTCATTGCATTTCATTGTTTTACCCCCTCTAGTGTGGGGATGCAGACCTCAGTTCTACTCTGCAACACAGTAAATATTAATTTAGTTATGATTCTTTAACTAGATATGTCCAGGACACACTAAACTTTATAGACTTTTGTCAGCTAGATAATTCCAGAAATTGAACTTAGTGACAAGAATTCGTTAGACAAAGGAGATGGAAAAGAGCAAATCCCTCAGGTAGGGCCAAGAAGACAGATATAATTATATCCTGAGCCATTTCAATAAACTCTCGGATAACATCACTTGAAAATGGGTTCAGAAGCGAAGAAAGGGAGATGTCTGAAACACACAGTATTACCCACATATTCGTTTAATCAGCCTTCAAAGACTGAGTCCTCACGCTGAGTTAAAAGTCTTCCTCTACTTCTTTTTCAAAGCCAACCAAATTCTCTACCAAAGACATCTGCTAGATTTGTAAGGCTTAGAATCCTGGGATTGCAGAGTCTCTCTTTAAGTATCCTGAGGCCCTCTTTTCATGCCACTTAAGAGGATGAACCACCTTTTCCCTATTCTGACCTGTGGGGAGACCCTGTGTCTACCACCGTCCAAGGGGTCCTGTTCATTCTGAAGCTCAGTTCCTTTGAGCCAACATTTCCATCTGTAGCATCTAATGCCATCCCTTCTATGACCCCACAGAAGATTATTTTTACGTGCTTCATTTAGGTTTTCTCATGAAATACTAGATCAGAGTCCTTTCCAGAATGATAACTGGAGAGACTATCAAAGCTTCGGAGAGAGAAGATACCAATGGCATTTTTTTCTCTTTATTTTTCTTTGAAACAATCCCATGGAGGAGGCTTGGGAGAACCTTGGTTGGGCTTATGAAACTCTTGCATCAACAAACGGCAACCCAAACTGTCAGTAGCTGACTTTGCACAGCAGTTTGAAAACCAGAAACCAAAATAACTGCCAATAAGAAGCTACTGACAGCAAGATTTTTCCCTGTTGTGTAACCCAGTCTCCCTTCCACCTTCCCTCCCAGAGATCATTCCGTGGGGAGGGATCATTTCCCTTCTCCTGCCCCTAGCAAGTGCCCCATGAATGCATCTGCAGTTTATAAGGCTCCTCAGTCAGATTGGATATGGCAGGAAAAGACTCTGGAGGGATCAGAGCAGGAGATGAGATCTGAGACTTGGGTTCTCTCCCAACCTCACTCCTTACCAGGGTGGCTCAAGGAGAGCTCAGAGTCCCAGGACTATCTCAAAGAGTGAACACATATATACAAGTAAAACCCAGATTAAAGCAACATCAGTTGCAGTATTCAAAGAGGAAATGGAGTCAAGAAAGGCCAGCAGGAAGCTGCCAGCAGATGTGAGTGAAAAAAGGAAAAAGATTTTGTCTCAGGGGTAGCAGTGGACAGACCCATTGAAGAGCGGTTTATACATGACTTTAATGTTAATCATAATAATGATAGAATAACAACAGCTACCATTTATTAAGCACCTGTGATGCCCCACTGTGGCAAGTTCTTTCCATACATTAACTGGTTCAGGCACAATGTAATGTGTGCAACTGCCTTTAATTCCATCTCTCAGATGCGGGTCCCAAGGCTTATAGAAATTAATAACTTGAGTATGATCATTCAGTTGCAGAGAAGAGCTAGGATTTCAGCGCAGGTCCATCTGACTCCCACGTAGCTCTCCTAGCCCCTGAGCAGGGCTGCTGTCCTGGGAGCTTTGGAATGAACTCTAGTTGGACTATTCAAGTTCTGACTCATGCCCTCTTCTTCCAGCTCCCTGACAATCCAGCATGCATGAGGAAAAGGAGGGTGAACCAGGGAAGCGATTCCTGCTTTATTCCTCTCCTAGGGGCTGCTCTCTGCTCGGATTCCTAGAGATGGGGTAGATTGACCCCGAGATGGAATGACAGGGAGCAACAAGAAGTCCACAGGGGATCATTTTGCCATGCCACACCCCTGCACAATATATCTGCCCCAAGACTCCTGGGCCCGCGGAGTGCCCACCTGCACTTGGTCTTGGTTGCCTCTATTTTCCTGTCTGAAAGCTCAATATGTTGGTTATTCTTCTGTTTCTAATAACACTTTAGCTCAGCTCAGCTTTTGCTGACTCTTCACACTCCTTCCCATGAACATTGCTTCCCTCAGATGCCAACGTGGAGAGCAGTGGAATGGGAATGCCAAGGGGAAGCCAGGGAGCCCCAGGGCAAATCTTCCTTGGCAGCCGGCTTTTTGATATGGCAAGGACAGGCCAGGGTTCCAAAGAACACAAATATTCCCATTTTTCTTTTTGGCAGAATTAATGGATAAGTGCTTTAACAAAGACGGGGAATATGATGGAGGGAGGCTGGAAAGAAAGGGGTAAAGAGAAGAGACTTTTGACTAGATAAGAGGCCCGCATTGGAGCTCATCTTCTAGGCTGAGAAGATGACGTATACTTTACACTCACTCAGAAAAGAGTCTTATCTCCTATGTTCTCAGCAATTGTCAGAGCTCCACACATTTTGGTTTTCTGTGGTGGGAACAAAAACGTTTTCTTTCCCAAAGCTAACTATGATAATAATGATGATGATGATAGCTATCCTGTGCTAAACAGGATAAACATTGTGCTAAACAGTGTATGTGACGATGATGATGATTAATGATAATGAAGACTCACAACTTCATAGTTAATCACATAACAGGCAATGTTCTAACTGATTTATATACATATTAACTCATATACTAAGACATGAGTTAACATATTAATTCTTACAGCGAAAGTTTGAGATAGATACTATTATTATCCCATTTTACAGATGAGGAAACTGAAGAACAGAGTGTGACTTGCTCAAGGTCATGACCCTGAAAGGTAGGTATTTATTCCCCAGGAAACCAAGGTTCAGAGGGGTTTAGTAACCTGCTCAAGGTCACATACAGTGAGATAATGGTGAAACTGAGTTTCAAACCAAATCTTCTAGACTCCAAAGCATATGCTATTAGCCACCACGCTTGATTAACTCTTTAATTCTCTCTATAGATATAGATATATGTACAGACACACATATATACATATATGCGTATATATGTAAAACACATACACATCCACACAACCTAGCAAACCAGAGGCTTGATGGGGTCAAATAGCCATCTTGTGTTTCTCTCCAAGAATTTGGGACTGTTAGGTTCTAAAACAGTGTTTCTTAGTGCCTCTAAAAATGTCACATCTTGCTATACACACAAAAGGACTATATTTGAAAGTGACTTGAGATACATGGAGAAGGCCACTGGAGGCCCTTTTAGGCCTTGTCCTGCCACCTGTGAGCTGAAAGGATCAGTATTTTGGAACACTGAAATCCACCCTATTTAGGAAGTTCTGCCTTAGAGAAACGTTCCAGGCATGTAAGCAGGAAGCGAACTGAGAACCTACTCCATCTCACCTCTTCCGTTTCTCTGGTTCTGCACCTGCTCTGAACTTGTTTCTCCAGGAATAAAAAGAAATGTGCTGAGTAAAGTCAATTTCACCACTAAAAACAAATAAATAGGCCCCACCACCTGAAAAATCCCAGTTAAAACTTTCCTTTTTCTTTCTTCTTCCTCCAGGAAAACAGAACAATAGTAGTTAAAATGGAAGCACTAGGAAGCCCAGAGCAAACTGTGAACACCATTTACCTAGAAGACTGCTGAGCTGCAGATTTCACTTTTTCCCCTGAATGAACAGCAGCTACTGTCTTTACTGTCTTGCAATGCCCATCATCAAAACCTGACTGCTGGATGAGCAGCACAGGTGTGTGGGTGTGCTGGGTCCCTTCTGAGCCAACGTGGTGTGAGCTGCACCAGTTGGAGCTTTTTTTTTTTTTTTTTTCTGCCAGAACAGAATAAACATTGGTACCCATATCATTGGGGCAGGAATGCCCTGGCAGAAGGACACACTGTGTGACTGGCAGCCAGTCCTCTCTGGCTTTCAGTTTTATGTTTCTCAAATTCTAATTGATTTGCAACCTCACCAGGAGGAGTTCTGCTTCATTTCTCTGTTACATAAAGCTGGATGGCCCTAGGGCACATGGGCTGTGGAGTTCTCTGGAGCTCAGGCTTGGGCTGAGTGAGTCCATTCCCAAAGCTGACTCCACGCACGAGACAGAGAGAAGAGAGGAAGATAACTCTGAGCCTCTGCTTCTTTGCATTTCCCCCTTGGAAGCCACACAGTGATAGATGCTGGGTAAACCCTTTTGTTTCCAATGGCAGATGCAATGTACATGTGTTGTCAAACTAGGATTAGTTTGTTATTTCTCCTTTAAGTAGGTTAAGCTTTTTTAAGCAGGGGTAATTAAGATTATGACTAGACAACGAATGAAGAAATCACAGGGCTTAATGAGGGTACAGTAGTTACCCTCAAATGAAAAGGATAACAAGCTTGCTTTTATTGGTAGGAGAAAAGATTTTTTTTTTAAAAAAGGAGGGCTTCCCTGGTGGTGCAGTGGTTAAGAATCTGCCTGCCAATGCAGGGGACATGGGTTCGAGCCCTGGTCCGGGAAGATCCCACATGCTGTGGAGCAACTAAGCCCGTGCACGACAACTACTGAGCCTGCGCTCTAGAGCCTGCATGCCACAACTACTGAAGCCCGCGAGCCTAGAGCCTGTGCTCCACAACAAGAGAAGCCACCGCAATGAGAAGCCCGCGCACCGCAACGAAGAGTAGCCCCCGCTCGCTGCACCTAGAGAAAGCTCAGGTGCAGCAATGAAGACCCAACACAGCCAAAAATAATTAAAAAATAAATTAAAAAATTAAAAAAAGGAAAGACGGCAATAAACGATGCACAGATACACAGCTCCATCCGCACTCCTCTGGTAGAATTGGGAGCAGATCTGACCACTAAGGTAACTGGACTGTCCCTTTTGGAATTCGTTTTTAAGAACAGTTTCCTCCCCACTTCTCCCATTACTTGTTGGTTTCTTCAATTATCTGTGGTTACTAATTTCAAAATACTTTCAAAGATAAAGGTGGTGATGTTGGCACAAATACTTTCTGATCACAGGTTCTGGATATCTGCTCAAAGACCTCAGTGGAAAACAGAAAGGCATAAAGGAAGAAAGAGAAGCAGTCAGAAAGGGGGTGCAAACTCTTTCTCTCAGTTGACTCTATCCATTAACTGTTTCTCCAATCTGTCCTTCACTCCCAGCACTCCTTGCCAGTGCTGTCCACAACTCTCACTGTCTCGCTTCTGAAGAAATGCAAGAGACTCCTGATCTCTTTGCTTCTAATTGCTCCTCCCTCCAATCCATCCTCCACACAAGCGCCAGATTGATGGCTCTAAAAGGCCAGCTTGTTCACGCCACTCCCCTGTTTAAATTTTTTCCTGGGGCACAGAAATTCCACCTTGAGGAGCATCTCCTGTAAGTAATACTTGCATGTTTTCAAAGACAAGAATATTCAAATCAGCATTGTGTATTGACTGGCAACATATTTAATATCTATCATTAATGGACGGGTTAAATAAACCATGGTTCAACCACATAATTGTAAAACACGGAGCTGTGGAAAAGAATGAGATAGATCTAAATGTGCCAAATACGGAACAATCTCAAGATACAAAGCAAGGTCTGTATGGTATGCTCCTGTGTGTGCAAAAAAGGGTGAAGAAAGGAGATGTTTATACATAAAGTATTTCCACAAAGATACACAAGAAGTTAATGATCATGGTTGCTTCCCAGGAGGGAGGCTGTGGAAATGAAGATCTAGGGTGCCAAAGATTCTTTTTATTATGCGCTCTTTGTAGATTTTAAAATCACATGTAGATATCACATTTGTAATTAGAAACACTAATTTAAAAAGCAAAAACAAAATCCTCCATGTAGTGAAAGCACTTCATCAGCATCTAACAAAGGCACTTCATCGCCTGGCCCCAGCCTACCTTTGAGTCCTCCTCTGTTGACTCAGGTCACGCCACACCATTTGCCACTGCCTGACCCGCTCCTGCTACCCAAGAGTATTGCAAACATATGCACACAGCTGGGTCTCCTCATTTTCATATGGAAGATAATAGCAGTGCCCATTACATAGAGGTTTTTGAGAATTAAATGAGATAAAACACAAGTGCTTATAACAGTGTCTAGCAAATAATAAGTTTTCCATAAATGTTAGTTGCTATTATTTTATCCTAAAGCAGTCCTTCTCTTTAGAAAGGCTTTTGCTCCATTCTATGCCTGGTGAAAGGTTACTTATACTCTACAGTCTAGCTCAAATGTCGTCCTCTCCACATTCTTCATAGCCTCCAAACTCTGAGCACTTTGTTCATACCATTTGTGTAGTGCTTTTCATATTCTATTGTAATTAATGACATACAGGTCTGCTTCTATCCATATCTGTCCATATCCATATTATGGGGTAAATAGAGCAAGGACTGTGGCTATGATATATATAACTTTATAGAGTCAAATATAAGTTTTCAATAATTATTTGGAGAAATCGTGTAATGAAAGCAGTACAAAAATCCCCAGAAGATGCAGTATGTATGTATCACAGCAATCAAAATCCTCTCGCAGTGTGTCAGCTAATGGTTTCCCCACTGTGTGACACTAGAGGAACCTTCTGGGAAATAAGGATTAGCATTAGTGCCAAGATTCCCCCCAAGGTGATCTAAGCACTTCACACCATTTTGGTTGTCAGGCCTCACTGTTCACAGCCCATCCTTCTTGCCAGAACGCTGGGCCAGCTTTTTGTACTTAGCAATATAGATTGTGAGCTAACGCTTGGCTGATGTCTAATTTAAAAGATTGACTGTGCATTAAAAGCCCTACAAGACCAAAACAAAAAAAAAAGGCTTGAATAAATCATTCCAAGATCAATCTCTTCTCTGATTATCATTTTGGATTTGAGTCTCTAAAATTAACACATTTAATAATATTCTCTGTCCTCCATGCTCATGTGGAAAATAATATATTATTCAGAGACATAAAACACAAGTCCAGAGTTAAAATATCTGAGTGGGGGGAAAGGTTTTTCTAGACTGATATATCTCCGTGGAATATGTATTATCAGAATCACCTGGAGGTACTTAAGACTCAGGTTCTCAAGCTCACCCAAGGCTTACTAAATGAGAATCCCTAGCAATGAGGACCCTGAAATCTGCTTTTTCATACAGCATGCCCTGGTGGTTCTTGTATGTGAAAACATGAGAGCCACTGATTTATGATAACATTCAGGAAATTCAGCTTGAATAAGAAAGTACAGCAAATGTGAAGATCTCATGAGATGTCAAGATTCACCAAATCACCAAATCCCTACTGTGTGCTGCTGCCCTCTTTTGTACTCTTTAGGCAGTGATTTTTTGCTTTTGCTAGGCACCTTGCACAATGTCATGCTTGCAAAGATGCCAAGGATATTGCAAGCTTTGGACAACTGTGGAGAACTGAAATGTGGTTAGCTAGTGATTGATTCACTTTCCCTTAGGCTGTACATTGAGTTCCCCAGTTCTAATTAGAGCTACACTTTCCTGTGCACCACAGGCCTCATTAGGAATAATGGTCATGGGAAGGAAAAGAAAGCAACATAGTTTGTCTTGGGGGTCAAGGAATATGGAGGATTGGATCAAAATTGTACTTTACCCTTCATGCCCGTTTGTTTTGCATTTTTAAATGCCTGTCTTTTGAGTAGATCCAGTTGCCTTTGCAGTTCTTCTTTTCACAGCACTGCAAGCACATGTCATAAAGGTAATAATCAAGAGCCACACACTCTACTCTTCCTCTTTACCCACAAAAGACAAGTCAGCTCAGTATGATTTGGGAGTCATTGTGTCTTATAAATGAATCTATATATTAACAGAGATTTACTGCAAAATTATAGTCTTTAGTGGAAAGAGCATTTGTTTTCAAGTCAGGATCTATGTTTAAGACCCACTTCATCTTTTCTTAGGTGTACAACCTTAATGAAGCATTTCACTTCTCCTTTCTGAACCACGGTTTTATTTGCAAGAGGATAATAAGAATTCCTACTTTCAGGTTGTTGTCATAAGGATAAAAGAAATAATATTGAAAAAGTATTAGAATATTGTCTTGGGATTTAATAACATGTCATTAATTCAATCATCAAATAATGAAGCATCTATGATTTCCTACTATGTGGTATCAATAACTGTGTTGCTCTGGAAAATACTAAGAGAAGTACAGTTATCCTTAAGCTACTATGGTGTTTACAAACAAGATAAAAATTGAAACACACAAACTATAACAATACTGTATAGACATTATTTAAGTAATAATACAAAATACATCATTAGGCAGTATGTGATCAAGTGCTAGAGTAAGCGTTTAATTTTAAAAATGCAACCAATAAAAGAAGTGAAGCAATAATTTAGTGGCCAGAAAAGCAATTTGCTAAGATCACCTTGAAAATTCCTGAGGCACTTGTGAAAGTATATTCACTCAACAAATATTTCCTGATTGTCTACTACAAGCAGGCACTATACTAGGCTCTGGGAAACAGTGATAAACAAGACAGAAAAGATTCCTGTTACCATGGAGCCTGTATTTTAATGTCAGGAGAAAGACAAAGAGAATAAATTTATGTTCACAACTAATGGAATTCCAGGTAGTGAGTGATAAGTTCTAGGGTAAGGCATTAGAGTAGGACTAGTTGGTGGTTATTTTAGAAATAGAGAGTCAACGAATACCTCTCTCTCGAGGGAATGTTTGATCAGAGACCTAAATGAAGTAAGAGAGTGAGCCAAGGAAAGGTCAGAGGGAAGGCAAAGGAGCAGCAAGTACAAAAGCAGGAATGAGCTTGGAGTGCAAGATCCTGCAGGCGTGAGCCTGGGGAGCAGCAGCAGGAGACTCAGTAAGAGATTAAAGTGGAAGCCAGACCCCACAGACTGTCTCAGCCATCAAAAGAGAGAATTTTACTCTAAACTGTGATGTGAGCCCGTTACAGGATTTTGAGCAAAGGAGTGGCATAATTTAATTATTTCCTCTAAGATAATCATGTATGGAGAACAGACTCTGAAAGGAGAGAGAATAAATATGAGATCAGTTAGTATATTAATACAGTGGTCTAGGAAAGATGACAATGGCTTAAGCTCTAGGAGATGAGAAATGAAACTAAAAATATAGTAATTAAAAGAAGACATTAAAGAGACTATCAAAAGGAGAAATGATGAAAAATATAACAGGCTGGTGGACAATATAGGAAAAGTAAAGAGGATAAAGAAGAAATGAATTAGAGCTGGGGTGAGAAATAGGGAGTTCAGAAAGAGTTATTATTTGGGTAACAGAATGTAAACCTAGAATCTGGAGCCCACACACTTGAATTTGAGTGCCAAGTCCACCACTCACTACCCATATGCTTTTGGAAATGTTATTTAACATCTCTAAGCCAGTTCTCTCATTTGTAAAATAAGAATAATAACATCTACATCATAGAGTTGTGAGAGTCAAATGAGAAAACATACCAATTTCCTGACACATGTAGATCCTCCAAAAAATGTTTTTCCCCTTATACCCGCCCCATTGAATTTAACCTTTATTCATCCCCTTTTAATAATAAGAAAACTCTAAATACCATTATTTAGAAACAAAGTTTCTTTATGGAAACTTTGTTGTACTGAATCCACAATTATAGTTTATTTTAATTACTGTATTCTCCAATAATCCAAGGAGAGTTCTAAACACTGGCCTAGCTTTATGGAAATTTAGGAGAAGATTTCTAGGCAAACTGTGTAGCATGGTCAGATCACTTTAAGGGGAATCTCTGTACCAAGCCCTGTTTACCAGATGGGGCTCAGTCTTGGGTCCACTGAAACTGTGAACTGTTAGCAGGCACATTGTGGGGAGATTTTGACTGTCTGGCACACTGTATAAGGGGAGGAGAGCTTTAAGGTAATCAAAGCATAAACTCCATAGGGCTTTATGGATTAAGGTCACAGCCCCTCAATGAATACGTAATGCCCTAAAGATGATTCCCATTTGCTCATCCAAAAGGGAAAATGGACCAGCAGAAGGGAGGTGGCTTTTATTTCCATTGTGCTGTACTAAGAAACTCCAGGGCTTATGCAATTTCCTATCAGGGCCTCTCCCTTTAAGTACAGCCTCCTATCCCTGTAGCATGTAGGAAAATTGAAGTTTTCTAAAAATTAGGATGAACTCCATTAAAGAATTGAAGATGAAATGTTGAGTCAGAGCTCCCGCGTATAAGATATAGCTCAAGGTTTGCTCTTTCATACTGTTAGAAGCACTTTATTAGACAATGGACACAGGGCCAAACTAAAACAAAAAATACCGTCGGTACAATATTGGTGTAATATGCAAAAAAGAACTTGGGGTTGGGCATGGTGGAGAAGGGGAGGTAAAAGCACATAAGAAGATTAAATCTCACAAGTTAGGAATGAAACAGGCAAGTACTTTAAATCAATCAACAGTTTTTTCATATTCCCCAAAAGACACCAATCCTCAGTTGAAAATAGTGGCCATTGAATTAATTTAGACACACCACATAAAACACATTATCTATCGGTCCCTTAATTGCTCTGTGATGCTGAGTAAAGCTATTTCTTCTGATTTAGAGTCCCAACTAAAATGTCCTGTGGTCCAAATAAAAGGGAGAATTTTGATAACAGATGTGTTGGCCTCTTAGAGCCGATTATGTCAGATATTGCCAATGACCATACTTTCTATAGTACAAGTGATAAATTGAATCATGGCAAGAAGAAAAAAGTTTCCCCCTGGCTCGTAGGTATTTTGATTTGAAAATCAAATCATCTTCCTGATTTCTATGAAGATTTTAATCAAACTACAGAAAATACAAAAGATTGTTGATATTTTGTTCAAACAGAAGTGGACTTTGCTCATCTATCTGTATATTCAGCAGATGTACTATACAAATATAAATTTTGGAAAATTCCAGTCTAGAAACTTCTTATCAAAGAAAATAGAAAGGTCTTACCTGCTATGTTCTACACACCTGTACACAACAGTATTGGGGGAAAAAAAGGAGTGTGATTTTCTTGCCCATAATATTGAGGCTTTCATAGTAAAAACATTGGTCACTTTTCAATTTCCTTAAAATGCACAGAAGCACTTAATGAGATTGACTTTATAGAAATGGAAGAAGATTGTGTCCTTAGACATGTGCCCACAAGATGGGTATCATTGTTGCTAGCCATAGAAAAGATGCTAAAACGTTAGCTTACTGTAAAATCATATTTTCAAAATGTGAGACAAGAAGAATGTCCTTCTCTAACATGAAAATGCATCCAGAGGGAGAATGGAAAAAAGATTACAGTAAAACAGAATTATATATGCTGTTTCTCTGAAACTGTTCAATGATCTTTGAAGAGGCCATAAGGAACCTGGAAAAGGATGGACTGGGTGCACATGAATCATTCAATGTTATGTGTACGTTTCAACAAAACTCATACAGTGAAAAAAAAAACGACTCTTTTTTTGGAGAAATAAGACTGCTTTAAAACTCAGAAAATGGTAGCCAAGTTAAATAGGACTTTCTCACTTCTTTACTAAAACTACCTTATTTGGAATCCAACTTTAATTTCACAAGTTCAAATTACCTCTATGCCTTAAATGCTGAGAAAGAGCATTTAACTTATGATGACATCCTATGTGCTTGATTGTTTAAAAATGATGAACAATTAAAAAAACAAAACAAACAAACCCAAAAAAAGTTTAAAAAAATGAAAAAAAAATGGTGAACAATTTAGTTATGGCTAACCTACCTGATTGACTTCTTCATGCAAAGGATCTGATTGATAAGCAGCTGGTCTACCAAAACAAGTGTGTAGATACAACATGAATGGACATTTTGGGAGAGCCAGAAACTAATTCTTATAAGTCTAAAAACCTGCTGTTACTACAGAGTAAAATCCCAAGTATTCAATGCCCAACTTGTTGAGAAGATATTGGGATCAAGGTCGTCACACTGGATTGACATCAGAAATCAGTGGGCTTATAGCTATAATATTTAATATCTTTGAATGGTAATTAGACTTATCGTGGTGATCATTTTGAAATGTATAGAAATATTGAATCACTACAGTGTGTAACATGCTCTAATAGTAGAGCCTAGCTGTAGATCAATTATACTTCAGAAACAAACAAACAAACAAACTCTTAGAAAAAGAGATCAGATTTGTGGTTATGGAGGTTGTGGAAGGGAGAATTGGAATTGGATGAAGGCAAATGTACAAACTTCCAGTTATAAGTAAGTACTAAGGACATAATGTACAACATGATAAATATAATCACCACTGCTAATGTTATAAGTGAAAGTTGTTAAGAGAGTAAATCCTGAGTTCTCATCACAAGAAAAAAGTTTTTTTTCTATTTCCTTAATTTTATATCTATATGACTAGATGGATGCTCACTAAACTTACTGTGATAATCATTTCACGACATATGTAAGTCAGACCATTATGCTGTACACCTTAAACTTATACAGTGCTGTATGTTAATTGCATCTCAATAAAATTAGAAGGAAAAGAATTAAAAGAAACAGCAGAGCTGCAAATCAAAATGAATTTTACATTCAACTATATTTACTTTTACCACTACATAAAAGAAAAAAAGGATGTCCTAAGGCAAAGGCTTCAGGCATTCAGAGAAGTATTATTGGAAAAGGAAACTGAAAGAGTAAAAATATTCTACTGTATCATAAGATAGAAAGAAACATCTCATTGTTACTTTTTTATTAGATATAGGTAATATCTGTTTAATTAGTATGGATCTTAAAAATACACATTACTATATCCTGAAATTATTTAATATCCAATTAAGAGAGTTAAATCATTGCATCAGAGGAAAGAAATATTATCAAAATATTGTTAAATCTTCCTCACACATACAATTAATTGGTCTTACTATTAATTACTAGTAATTGTCACTATTAACTAGTTCTATTGCTTTGGTTGAAACAATAGCATTTATATAACAGAAAAGTAAATAATACAGAATTTAATATAATTTCATATAAACACCCATTTTTCATATCTTTATTTTAAAGTAATAACATATAAATTATTTATCATATACTATAGATAGCTATCTCCCAGGTGGGAGCTCTACTAAGTTGTTCACCTTAATTGTCTCCCAGACCAATCCTGTTCCCTTACCCACCTGGTGCTCCCAAGAGCACTCTTCAGTAAACCTTCTTCACGTAACTTCCTCTCAGCCAAAGTCTGATTCTGGGGAAGCCAATGACAATGACCAGCACAGAAATGGCTCCTTGCTTCATGAACTTACAGTCTAGGAGGAAATAAAAACATCAAACATGTAATTCCAAAAAAAGTATGTAGAGAGGAAGGATAGGGGATCTATAGAGAATTAGAGAAAAGTCCAACTGGAAGAGCCAATCTGGCCAGGGAAGGCTTTCCTGAGGAAGAGACAGCTAGTTAATTCTCTGGAGGCTAAAAAGAAAACCATCTGCAAGCCCAGGTTTGCAGTATTGGAATAAGTTCAGGGTTGCAAACTAGTTGCCTACAGGGCAAATTCAGGCTGATGGCAGACTTTGTTAGGCCATTATAGTGTTTTGTAAAAACTCAGACACAGTACAGTCTTTTTTTTAATCAGGAGATTTTTTAATTTAAATGTTTGATTTCTGGCCTCTTTTGAAAAATAAGAAATTTAGCAATACTAAGCCTAAATCCCGCATCACAAAAATCAGTGGGAAGTGAGGAGCCACTGCCCACCTTAGGTGACTTAACACCTTTTCTACTTCACATGGTTCCCTCACCATCCAGTCTTTCATTAGTTTAGAAAGACTTCTGCTAGATATACCAGTCTTTCTGAGAACAATCTTCCCACCTCTATGACTAGCTCTGATAAGATTCCTTTTAAAGTATTCTCCTGCTTTTTAAGAAACTAGTGATTACCTAACTACCGCTTTTGCTTTGTGTTCAGACAGTACTGAGTTGGCATCCTAGCTTCACTATACATTTTTGGTCAGATTATTTAACCTTGCAGAGCCTCAGTTTTCATATCTGGAAAAAAAGCAATTTTGCAAGGTTGTTGAGGGATTATGTAAAGTGTCTACCACTTTATATACAAAAACAACAGTAAAATAATTATAAGAAGGCAAGATTTATCTGCTATGGTATTCTAGTATTCTTATTTAGCCTTGGACATTTACCTGTTCCCAGAATAATTTCTGAGAGAGAGAGACAGAGACATTTTAATTGAACCCAAATAACACAGAAACACTTCCAAATATCCAGCTATCTAGCTCTCAGCTGGCTAGCCACTTAAAAATATAATAAGGAGCTCAGAATAAACCTTTTCGTTGCTGGCTAAATTCTATTGATAGAAGCATTCAAATAGAATGTTAAACTTATTGATTTTAGTCCCCACCTGCTCGGCTTGCATCTTATTTCCTCGACAGCAGGATTAAAAGAGAAACAGCCATGAGTAATGGAATGTCTGGGGCAGATTTCGGGCACAAGAGATAAACTCCAGGTGTCTAAACTTGCATATATATCAGCCTATATCTCCTTCTGATCTTCCTAGTAGGAGTACATTCCTTTGGTTTATCCTCACTTGATCTCTTCCATTTTCCCACTGAGGACTGACCAGACTCTGCTTTAACCATATCCTCGATAGCAGAATGAATTCCATCGTCTCTTTTGGTGGGGTGTCATTTGTCAACTGGAATAAGGGCCTCAATTGTGATGAGGAAGCCCTGAATATTGATAGACAACTGCCGACTATCAATGTCTCACTCTTGCCTTGTGCCTGATACCCCAGCCCAGCTAGCTAGGTGTCAGAGGTAACATTCCTCTCCCAGGTTTCAATACCCTCCATCATGACCCCTTGACTCTGTTTCATGACTTCCATTATTTGTTTTTATATATTGAGGAAGGTGAGATTTTTAAGCTTATAGGAGGAAAAAGTAACCAATTGGATGCCGTTTAGCACTCAAAAAGAAATGGATTGAATATCACCTTATTTGTTTTAATTCCTGTTACTCCACAACATACAATATCCTCTGGTTGAGCTTGCTAACTTCCTGGACCCCATTCACTCTTACTTTTAAGTGATTTTACTTTTTGTTATGAAATATGTCATCCATAAAAAAGAATATATAAAGCATGCTTGTACATTAAAAAAAAAAACCTGGGGACTTCCCTGGTGGCAGTGGCTGGGAATCCACCTGCTGGTGAGGGGGGCGCCAGTTCAATCCCGGGTCCGGGGGATCCCACGTGCCACAGAGCAGCTGAGCCCACACACCACAACTACTGATGCCCGCGTGCTTAGAGCCTGTGCTCTGCAAGGAGAGAGGCCACCACGGTGAGAGGCCCACGCACTGCAACGGAGAGCAGCTACTACTCGCCACAAATAGGGAAAGCCCGCGTGCAGCAACGAAGACATAATGCACCCAAAAATAAATAAAAAATAAATAAAATTTATTAATAAAAAATTGTAAAGCAAACACCCAAGTTCTCATACACACCCCCATTATGAAATGATAGAACATTAATACTTCGTGAGACTGTCTCTTCCTTTCCCTTTAAAATAGTGTAACCACTATTTTAACTTTTGTGATAATAATTGTTAATAGCTTTATAATTTACATATGTTATCCTGTAACAATGTAATTTAGTTTTACCTAGCTTAGAATTTTATATAAATAGAATAATAATAGCTTTTATTTTGTGACTTGCTTATGTTACTCCATATTCTGTTTGTGAGATTTATCCACACTGATATATAGGTATAATTAGTTAATATTCTCTGCTGTATAGTAATCCGTTGTATTACTTTACTATATTGCAGTTTCTTGTATCCATGCCACTGCTGGTGGACATTCACTTCTCCATACGCACTTTGTTCCACTTATGCCTTCATGCCTTTGTCCCAGCCTAAGAGACTCTCCTTTTTTCCTTCTCATGTATTCAATTCTCCCAAAAATATGAGTATTTTTTTCCTGATTCTTCCTCACCAATTCACTGTCTGTTCTCTGGGTTACTAATGCATGCCTTCATTAATTAATCAAATACTTTGAGTACTTAGTGCTAGAAATTTAGCCTCAATACTACACAGTTTAATATTCAGTATAGCTCACAAATCTTTTACCAACACTGTTGGACTCATAATAGTGCTCAATTAGTACGTGTTAATCCTTGGTTGAGAATAATAGCAATAACAATAGTTATATTAGTAGTAGTAGTAATAGCTGACATTTATTGTGTACTTACTATGTGCAAGCCACTGTTCTAAGAGCATTACAAGTATTAACTTAGTTGATCCTCACAACAACACTATGAAACATGCTTATCCTCATTTTATAGATGAGAAAACTAAGATCAGAGAAAGTATGTCATGTGCCCAAAGTCATAGAGCTAGTGAGTGTTAGAAGACAAGGAATAATAGCAACTTAAGTACGATCAATTTAGTTATTCCATGCTGATTTATAAAGGTATAATCATAACATTAATAGTAACAATTATTACTCGTTGAGTATCCTCACTGTACCAAAAGCTAAATTCAGCTCCCTTACATGATCTCATTAATTCTCACAATAATTTGTTATGCTGGGTACTATACTTCCACCTTAAAAGCAAGGAAACTGAGGCTCATAGAGGTTAAGCAACTTGCCTAAATAGATTATAAGTGGCAGGCTGAGGTATGAACCTAAATATGTCTGACCTCAACATCTATGCTCTGCCATAACACCCTGTTTCTTCCCTGTAGATTTTACCAGCCCTTTGACATTGATGCTTTTCCTTGTTAAATCCTAATTTTTCTCCCACTCCCCTCCCTCTCCTCTTCCTCCTCCTCCTCCTCCTTCTTTTTACTGCCTTTCATTACAGGATGTGATGGGAAATAAAACTTATCAAGTTCAACCTTCCAATGTACAATGACATCAAGGAAAGACAGGTCATCATTGGTTGGAGTGACAGTATTATATGCTCCATAGAAATTTTTTATCCATACTATTCTGTTCTCTGTGTATGTCACCATAAGTGATTGGGTGTAGTACAGGAAGAGAAAGTGAGTGTGACCATTGACCCTGCTAGTAGGACTCT
Source organism: Eubalaena glacialis (assembly GCF_028564815.1). Lineage (NCBI taxonomy): Eukaryota > Metazoa > Chordata > Mammalia > Artiodactyla > Balaenidae > Eubalaena > Eubalaena glacialis. The sequence goes on from NC_083732.1 coordinate 59,592,554, forward strand.
GGTGAATATCAAAACAGTCTCTTCTCCCACCAATCCTTCAGATTATTCACTTCTTCCTTGTTTCCTGAGTAGAAGTTACCAGCTGGATCCCTCTCTGTATTCTCTGCTGCATCTATTGCTCTAACTAGTGAAAAGTAAGCACCACATAATGCTTTCAGAACCATTGTGGGGAAAGTACAATTATGACCATAAATAGTATTATTTTACAGTTTATAATGTCATTTAATTAAATAATAGTTAAAACTTCATACTTTTAGTATGAGTTACCATATGCAGCTAAATCTTGGGCCCCTAAATGGCATTTAGCTATCTTTTTGCTTATATAACTGCAAAGCAATTTGTAAACTGAAAAGTCTAGAGATGCCCCCTCGCAAAGCTACTTTCTGAATAACCAGTGTGGAATTAAAAAAACTATTATGGGGGACTTCCCTGGTGGCGTAGTGGTTAAGAATCCGCCTGCCAATGCAGGGGACATGGGTTCGATCCCTGGACTGGGAAGATCCCACATGCTGAGGAGCAACGAAGTCTGTGCGCCACAACTACTGGGCCCACACGCGCCACAACTATTGAAGCCCGCACGCTCTAGGGCCCACGTGCTGCAACTACCGAGCCCGCATGCCTAGAGCCCGTGCTCTGCAACAAGAGAAGCCACCACAATGAGAAGCCTGCACACGTCAACAAAGAGTAGCCCCCCTCTCGCTGCAACTAGAGAAAGCCTACATGCAGCAATGAAGATGCAACACAGCCAAAAAATCAAAAAATAAAAACTAGTATGCACACAAATGACTGAGAGATGGTACAAGTGAAAAAAATCAACAATGTAAATGGATTTTTATATTAACCAGGGAGGAATTTAAAAAGCTAGTATGCACAGAAATGACTGAGAGATGGTACAAGTGAAAAAAATCAGAGATGTAGATGGATTTTTATATTAATTTACAAACAGTAAAATTCACTCTTTTCAGTGTACAGTTCTATGAGTTCTGACAAATGCACATAGTTGTATAACTATTACCACAAACAAGACACACCACAGTTCCATCAACCTCCCCCAGATCTCTTTGGTTACCCTCTGGGAGTCAGACTTTCCCCCTACCCTTAGTTCCTGGCTGCCACTGATATGTATTCTATCTCTATAGTTTTACCTTTTCCAGAACATTATATAAATGAAATCACATGGTATATAGTATTTTTTTTCCTTTTTTCTACATAAGTTACCATCATGAATTTTCAGTTGAATATGGTCCAACTCTGAAATTTCAGCACTTTTTGATATACAAATTGTAACTTCTTAAAAATTTTTTAATTTTAAGATAACTCAATAGTTTTATAATAGAAAAAGAACACAGATTGAGTACTTGGACTTATGTCAAATAGCACCTTATATTTTAGCACTCAGTAATTAGCAGTCAGTAATTAAAGAGAACAATTTTTAAAACATAATTTAAATTTTCAGAAGTTTTTATTAGTTGAAATATAGTTGTACAATATTATGTTAGTTTCAGGTTTACTACATAATGATTTGACATTTGCATAATTAGGAAATTATCACCATGATAAGCCTAGTAAACATCTGTCCCCATACAAAGTTATTACAATATTATTGACCATATTCCTTATGCTGTATATTATATCCCTGTGACTTATTTATTATATAACTTCAGGTTAGTACCTCTTAATCCCCTTCACCTATTTCCCCACACTGAACCTCCCTCCGCTCTGGCAACCACCAGCTTTTTCTCTATATCTATGAGTCCGTTTTTGTTGTTTGTTTTGTTTTCTACATTCCACATATAAGTGAGATCATGTGATATTTGTCTTTCTCTGTCTGATTCATTTTACTTAGTATCATACCCTCTAGATCCATCCGTATTATCGCAAATGGCAAAATTTCATTTTTTAAAAATGGCTGAGTAACATTCCACTGTGTGTGTGTGTATATGTATATATATGCCACATATTCTTTATTTATTTTTTAAATTTTTTTTATTAATTTATTTTTGGCTGCGTTGGGTCTTTGTTGCTGTGTGTAGGCTTTCTCTAGTTGTGGTGAGCAGGGGGCTACTCTTCATTGCAGTGCCTGGGCTTCTCATTGTGTTGTTTTCTCTTGTTGCAGAGCATAGGCTCTAGGTGTGCAGGCTTCAGTAGTTGTGGTGCGTGGGCTCAGTAGTTGTGGCTTGCAGGCTCTAGAGCACAGGCTCAGTAGTTGTGGCGCACAGGCTTAGTTACTCCACGGCATGTGGGATCTTCCCAGACCAGGGCTCGAACCCATGTCCCCTGCATTGGCAGGCAGATTCTTAACCACTGCACCACCAGGAAAGCCCCTATGCCACATATTCTTTATCCATTTGTCTATCAATAGACATTTAGGTTGCTTCCACATCCTGCCTATTGTAAATAATATTGCATGAGCATTGGAATGCATATATCTTATTTAACTAGTGTTATTGTTTTCTTTGAGTAGATACCCAGAAGTGAAATTGTTGGATCATATGGCAGTTCTATTTCTAATTTTTTGAGGAACCTCCATATTGCTTTCCATAGTGGTTGTACCAATTTACATTCCCATCAGTAGTACACAATGGTTCCCTTTTCTCCATATCCTTGCTAACATTTGTTATTTCTTGTCCTTTTGGCGATAGCCATTCTGACAGGTGTGAGGTGGTATCTTACTGTGGTTTTGATTTGCATTTCCCTGATGGGTAGTGATGTTGAGCATCTTTTCATGTGTCCGTTGGCCATCTGTACGTCTTCTTTAGGAAAATGTCTATTCATCTCCTCTGCCCAATTTTTAATTCAGTTGTTTGTCTGTTTGTTTGTTTTGATGTTGAGTTGTATGAGTTTTTTGTATATTTTGGATATTAACCCCTTATTGGATATATGTTTGCAAATATCTTCTCTCATTCCATAAGTGCCTTTTCATTTTGTTGATAGTTTCCTTCAATGTGTAAAAGCTGTGTAGTTTGATGTAGTCCAATTTGTTTATTTTTGCTTTTGTCTCTGTCACCTGAGGAGACATATCCAAAAAAGTACTGCTAAGACTGATGTTAAATATTGCACTGCCTATTTTTTTTCTAGGAGTTTTATGACTTCGAGTCTTAACATTTAAGTGTTTAATCCATTCTGAGTTTATTTTTGTATATGTTGTGAGAAACTAGTCCAGTTTGATTCTTTTGCATGCAGCTGTCCAGTTTTCCCCATTGTATATTCTTGTCTCATTTGTCATAGATTAATTGACCATGTAAGTGTGGGTTTATTTCTGAGCAATCCACTCTGTTGCATTGATCTATGTGTGTCTGTTTTTGTGCCAGTATCATACTATTTTAATTACTGTAACTTTGTAGTGTAGTTTTAAGTCAAGGCCTGTGATAACTCCAGCTCTCTTCTCCTTTCTGAAGATTGTTTTGGCTATGCAGGGTCTTTTGTTTTTCCTTAAAAAATTTAGAAATATTTGTTATATTGCTCTGAAAAATGTCATGGGTATTTTGATAAGGATTGCATTGAATCTGTAGATTGCCTTGGGTAGTATGGTCATTTTAACAATACTAATTCTTGCAATCAATTAGCACAGCATATCTTTTCACTTGTTTGTGTCACCCACAATTTCTTTAATCAGTGCCTTACAGTTTTTTTAGTATAAGTCTTTTACATCCTTGGTTAGATTTATTTCTAGGTATTTTATTCTTTTTGATGCAATTGTAAATATAATTGTATTATTAATTTCTTTCCCTGATAGTTCATTTTTAGTGTATAGAAATGCAACAGATTTCTGTATATTAATTTGTATCCTGCAGCTTTACTAAATTTGTCTATTAGTCTAATAGTTTTTTGGTGTCATCTTTAGGATTTCTTATATATAGCATCATGTCATCGACAAACAGTGACAGTTTCACTCTTTCTTTCCAACTTGGAATTTTTAAATTTCATTTTCTTATTTGATTGTTATGGTTACGACTTTCAATACTATGCTGAATAAAAATGGTGAGAGTGGGCATCCTTGTCTTGTCCCTGATCTTAGATGAAATGCTTTCAGCTTTTCACCATTGAATATGATGTTGGCTCTAAGTCTCTGATATATAGCCTTTATTATGTGAGGTATGTTTCCTCTATACCTCTTTTGTTGAGAGTTTTATATAAATGGATGTTGAATTTTGTCAAAAACTTTTTCTGCACCTATTGAGATGATAATATAATTTTTATTCTCCAGTTTGCTAATGTGGTATTTGAGATTTTTCTTATTTTCTGAGGAAGGCTTGTATCACTATAAACTTCTCTCTTAGAACTGCTTTTCCTAAGTCCCATAGATTTTGGTCCAAAATGGAGACATTTTCATTTGTCTCCAGATATTTTTTGATTTCCTCTTTGATTTTTTCAGTGACCCATTGATTGTTTAGCAGCATGTTGTTTAGTCTTCATATGCTTGTGTTTTTGGCAGTTTTTTTCTTGTAGTTGATTTCTAGTCTCATAGTATTGTGGTCGTAAAAGATGCTTGATATGATTTCAATCTTCTCAAATTTACTGAGACTTTTTTGTGGCCTAGCATGTGCTCTATCCTGAAGAATGTTCTATGTGCTCTTGAAAATAATGTGTATTCTGCTGCTTTTAGGTGGAATGCTCTATATACAGCTATTAAGTCCATCTGGTCTAATGTGTCATTTAAGGCCAGTGTTTCCTTACTGATTTTCTGTCTGGATGATATGTCCATTGATGTAAGTGGAGTGTTAAAGTTTCCTACCACTACTGTGTTACTGTCAAATTTTCCCTTTATGTCTAATATTTGCTTTATGTATTTAGGTGCTCCAATGTTGGGTCATATTTACTTAAAATTGTTATACCTTCTTGTCAGATCTACCCCTTTAGCATTTATGTAATGTCCTTCTTTGTCTCTTGTTACAGTCTTTGTTTTAAAGTCTATTTTGTCTGATACAAGTATTGCGACTCCAGCTTTCTTTTGATTTCCGTTTGCATGGAATACCTTTTTTCCATCCCCTCACTTTCAGTCTGTGTGTGTCTTTAAATCTGAACTGAGTCTCTCATAGGCAAGCGTACACGTGTCTTATTTTTTTATCCACTCAGCCACTCTCAGTCTTGATTGGAGCACTTAGTACATTTACATTTAAAGTAATTATCGTTGCCCCGGCAACGAGTGGGGAAACGGCCAGCGTAGGTGTAGCTCTGCCCGGGAGGGTCGCCGTGGGCCGGGCCGGGCTCGGTTGCAGCATGCTGCAGCTCGGGCTGGGACAGCCTTCGAAAATTCCGGGGCGCAGAGAAACTGAACTCTAAGGTTTTAGACAAACATAAGAGAACTGATTGGCTGAAAGGGAGACAAGGAAACAGTGACTTTGGATTCCCTCCAGCAACATTTGTCAGACCACCCGAATAAGCATTCTGCACAAACCAGACAAAACAAAACACACAGGATTTTAAACTCAAGTACTTTTGGAAATACAGAGTGTTATACCATTCTTTTCCTGGTGGTTCAAGGTCCATTAAAGTTGCCTACAGTGGATGAAAGGCTCTTGGTGCTCCAGCCAGGCATCAGGGCTGTGCCTCTGAGGTGGGAGAGCCAACTTCAGGACACTGGTCCACAAGAGACCTCTCAGCTCCACGTAATACCAAACGGCGAAAATCTCTCAGAGATCTCCATCTCAACATCAAGACCCAGCTTCACTCAACGACCAGCAAGCTACAGTGCTGGACACCCTATGCCAAACAACTAGCAAGACAGGAACACAGCCCCATCCATTAACAGAGAGGCTGCCTAAAATCATAATGAGGCCACAGACACCCCAAAACACACCACCAGACGTGGACATGCCCACCAGAAAGACAAGATCCAACCTCATCCACCAGAACACAGGCACTAGTCCCCTCCACCAGGAAGCCTACACAACCCACTGAACCAACCTTAGCCACTGGGGACAGATACCAAAAACAACGGGAACTACGAACCTGCAGCCTGTGAAAAGGAGACCCCAAACACAGTAGGATAAGCAAAATGAGAAGACAAAAAAACACACAGCAGGTGAAGGAGCAGGGTCAAAACACACCAGACCTAACAAATGAAGAGGAAATAGGCAGTCTACCTGAAAAAGAATTCAGAATAATGATAGTAAAGATGATCCAAAATCTTGGAAATAGAATACACAAAATGCAAGAAACATTTAACAAGGACGTAGAAGAACGAAAGAGGAACCAAGCAACGATGAAAAACACAATAAATGAAATTAAAAATACTCTAGACGGGATCAATAGCAGAATAACTGAGGCAGAAGAACGGATAAGTGACCTGGAAGATAAAATAGTGAAAATAACTACTGCAGAGCAGAATAAAGAAAAAAGAATGAAAAGAACTGAGGACAGTCTCAGAGACCTCTGGGACAACATTAAACGCACCAACATTCGAATCATAGGGGTCCCAGAAGAAGAAGAGAAAAAGAAAGGGACTGAGAAAATATTTGAAGAGATTATAGTTGAAAACTTCCCTAATATGGGAAGGGAAATAGTTAATCAAGTCCTGGAAGCACAGAGAGTCCCATACAGGATAAATCCAAGGAGAAACACACCAAGACACATATTAATCAAACTATCAAAAATTAAATATAAAGAAAACATATTAAAAGCAGCAAGGGAAAAACAACAAATAACACACAAGGGAATCCCCATATGGTTAACAGCTGATCTTTCAGCAGAAACTCTGCAAGCCAGAAGGGAGTGGCAGGATATACTTAAAGTGATGAAGGAGAAAAACCTACAACCAAGGTTACTCTACCCAGCAAGGATCTCATTCAGATTTGATGGAGAAATTAAAACCTTTACAGACAAGCAAAAGCTGAGAGAGTTCAGCACCACCAAACCAGCTTTACAACAAATGCTAAAGGAACTTCTCTAGGCAAGAAACACAAGAGAAGGAAAACACCTACAATAACAAACCCAAAACATTTAAGAAAATGGGAATAGGAACATACATATCAATAATTACCTTAAATGTAAATGGATTAAATGCTCCCACCAAAAGACACAGACTGGCTGAATGGATACAAAAACAAGACCCATATATATGCTGTCTACAAGAGACCCACTTCAGACCTAGAGACACATACAGACTGAAAGTGAGGGGATGGAAAAAGATATTCCATGCAAATGGAAATCAAAAGAAAGCTGGAGTAGCAATTCTCATATCAGACAAAATAGACTTTAAAATAAAGACTATTACAAGAGACAAAGAAGGACACTATATAATGATCAAGGGATCGATCCAAGAGGAAGGTATAACAATTGTAAATATTTATGCACCCAACATAGGAGCACCTCAATACATAAGGCAAATACTAACAGCCATAAAAGGGGAAATTGACAGTAACACAATCATAGTAGGGGACTTTAACACCCCACTTTCACCAATGGACAGATCATCCAAAATGAAAATAAATAAGGAAACACAAGCTTTAAATGATACATTAAACAAGATGGACTTAATTGATATTTATAGGACATTCCACCCAAAAACAACAGAATACACATTTTTCTCAAGTGCTCATGGAACATTCTCCAGGATAGATCATATCTTGGGTCACAAATCAAGCCTTGGTAAATTTTAAAAAATTGAAATCGTATCAAGTATCTTTTCCGACCACAACGCTATGAGACTAGATATCAATTACAGGAAAAGATCTGTAAAAAATACAAACACATGGAGGCTACACAATACACTACTTAATAACGAAGTGATCACTGAAGAAATCAAAGGGGAAACCAAAAAATACCTAGAGACAAAGGACAATGGAGACACGATGACCCAAAACCTATGGGATGCAGCAAAAGCAGTTCTAAGAGGGAAGTTTAGAGCAATACAAGCCTACAACAAGAAACAGGAAACATCTCGAATAAACAACCTAACCTTGCACCTAAAGCAATTAGAGAAAGAAGAACAAAAAACCCCCAAAGCTAGCAGAAGGAAAGAAATCATAAAGATCAGATCAGAAACAAATGAAAAAGAAATGAAGGAAACAAGAGCAAAAATCAATGAAACTAAAAGCTGGTTCTTTGAGAAGATAAACAAAATTGATAAACCATTAGCCAGACTCATCAAGAGAAAAAGGGAGAAGACTCAAATCAATAGAATTAGAAATGAAAAAGGAGAAGTAACCACTGACACTGCAGAAATACAAACGATCATGAGAGATTACTACAAGCAACTCTATGCCAATAAAATGGACAACCTGGAAGAAATGGACAGATTCTTAGAAAAGCACAACCTGCCGAGACTGAACAAGGAAGAAATAGAAAATATGAACAGACCAATCACAAGCACTGAAATTGAAACTGTGATTAAAAATCTTCCAACACACAAAAGCCCAGGACGAGATGGCTTCACAGGCGAATTCTATCAAACATTTAGAGAAGAGCTAACACCTATCCTTCTCAAACTCTTCCAAAATATTGCAGAGGGAGGAACACTCCCCAACTCATTCTACGAGGCCACCATCACCCTGATACCAAAACCAGACAAAGATGTCACAAAGAAAGAAAACTACAGGCCAATATCACTGATGAACATAGATGCAAAACTCCTCAACAAAATACTAGCAAACAGAATCCAACAGCACATTAAAAGGATTATACACCATGATCAAGTGGGGTTTATTCCAGGAATGCAAGGATTCTTCAACATACGCAAATCAATCAACGTGATACATCATATTAACAAATTGAAGGAGAAAAACCATATGATCATCTCAATAGATGCAGAGAAAGCTTTCGACAAAATTCAACAGCCATTTATGATAAAAGCCCTGCAGAAAGTAGGCATAGAGGGAACTTTCCTCAACATAATAAAGGCCATATATGACAAACCCACAGCCAACATTGTCCTCAATGGTGAAAAACTGAAACCATTTCCACTAAGATCAGGAACAAGACAAGGTTGCCCACTCTCACCACTATTATTCAATGTAGTTTTGGAAGTGTTAGCCACAGCAATCAGAGAAGAAAAAGAAATAAAAGGAATCCAAATTGGAAAAGAAGAAGTAAAACTGTCACTGTTTGCAGATGAAATGATACTATACATAGAGGATCCTAAAGATGCTACCAGCAAACTACTAGAGCTAATCAATGAATTTGGTAAAGTAGCAGGATACAAAATTAATGCACAGAAATCTCTTGCATTCTTATATACTAATGATGAAAAATCTGAAAGTGAAATTAAGAAAACACTCCCGTTTACCATTGCAACAGAAAGAATAAAATATCTAGGAATAAACCTACCTAAGGAGACAAAAGACCTGTATGCAGAAAATTATAGGACACTGATGAAAGAAATTAAAGATGATACAAATAGATGGAGAGATATACCATGTTCTTGGATTGGAAGAATCAACATTGTGAAAATGACTCTGCTACCCAAAGCAATCTACAGATTCAATGCAATCCCTATCAAACTACCACTGGCATTTTTCACAGAACTAGAACAAAAAATTTCACAATTTGTATGGAAACACAAAAGACCCCGAATAGCCAAAGCAATCTTGAGAACGAAAAATGGAGCTGGAGGAATCAGGCTCCCTGACTTCAGACTATATTACAAAGCTACAGTAATCAAGACAGTTTGGTACTGGCACAAAAACAGAAATGTAGATCAATGGAACAGGATAGAAAGCCCAGAGATAAGCCCACGCACATATGGTCACCTTATCTTTGATAAAGGAGGCAAGCATATACAGTGGAGAAAAGACAGCCTCTTCAATAAGTGGTGCTGGGAAAATTGGACAGGTACATGTAAAAGTATGAAATTAGAACACTCCCTGACACCATACACAAAAATAAACTCAAAATGGATTAAAGACCTAAGTGTAAGGCCAGACACTATCAAACTCTTAGAGGAAAACATAAGCAGAACACTCTATGACATAAATCACAGCAAGATCCTTTTTGACCCAGCTCCTAGAGAAATGGAAATAAAAACACAAATAAACAAATGGGACCTAATGAAACTTAAAAGCTTTTGCACAGCAAAGGAAACCATAAACAAGACCAAAAGACAACCCTCAGAATGGGAGAAAATATTTGCAAATGAAGCAACCTGACAAAGGATTAATCTCCAAGATTTACAAGCAGCTCATGCAGCTCAATAACAAAAAAACGAACAACCCAATCCAAAAATGGGCAGAAGACCTAAATAGACATTTCTCCAAAGAAGATATACAGATTACCAACAGACACATGAAAGAATGCTCAACATCATTAATCATTAGAGAAATGCAAATCAAAACTACAATGAGGTATCATCTCACACCGGTCAGAATGGCCATCATCAAAAAATCTAGAAACAATAAATGCTGGAGAGGGTGTGGAGAAAAGGGAACACTCTTGCACTGTTGGTGGGAATGTAAATTGATACAGCCACTATGGAGAACAGTATGGAGGTTCCTTAAAAAACTAAAAATAGAACTACCATACGACCCAGCAATCCCACTACTGGGCATATACCCTGAGAAAACCATAATTCAGAAAGAGTCATCTACCAAAATATTCATTGCAGCTCTGTTTACAATAGCCAGGGCATGGAAACAACCTAGGTGTCCATCATCAGATGAATGGATAAAGAAGATGTGGCACATATATACAATGGAATATTACTCAGCCATAAAAAGAAATGAAATGGAGGTATTTGTAATGAGGTGGATGGAGTTAGAGTCTGTCATACAGAGTGAAGTAAGTCAGAAAGAGAAAAAGAAATACAGTAGGCTAACACATATATATGGAATCTAAGGAAAAAAAAAAATGGCCATGAAGAACCTAGTGGCAAGACGGGAATAAAGACACAGACCTACTAGAGAATGGACTTGAGGATATGGGGAGGGCGAGGGGTGAGATGTGACAGGGTGAGAGAGTGTCATGGACATATATACACTACCAAATGTAAAATAGATAGCTAGTGAGAAGCAGCCGCATAGCACAGGGAGATCAGCTGGGTGCTTTGTGACCACCTAGAGGGGTGGGATAGGGAGGGTGGGAGGGAGGGAGATGCAAGAGGGAAGAGATATGGGAACATATGTATATGTATAACTGATTCACTTTGTTATAAAGCAGAAACTAACACACCATTGTAAAGCAATTATACTTTAATAAAGACGTTTAAAAAAATAAATAAATAAAAATAAATTTCCCATGGGGGGGGGAAATGCAACTTGGTATCCTGGACACTGCAACAGAAAAAGAACATTATTGGAAAAACTGTGGACTCTGAATAAAGTCTGTAGTCCAGTTAATTGTACTGTACCAATATTAATTTCTTAGTTTTAATAAATATATGGTGTTTAAAAAAATAAAGTAATTATCGATTGGTATGTACTTATTGACAGTTTGTTAATTGTTTTCAGGTTGCTTTCATAGTTCTTTTTTGTTCATTTCTTCTTCTTTTGCTCTCTTCCCATGTGATTTGATGACTATCTTTAGTATTATTTATGGATTCCTTTCTCTTTTGTGTATCTATTATAGGTTTTTGGCTTGTGGCTACCATGAAGTTTATATATAGTGATCTATCTATCTATCATCATCATCACCTATGTATCATCTCTGATTATTTTAAGTTGCCGATCTCTTAATGAAAAATGCATTTGAACAACCCTACACTTTTATTCCCCTCCTCCCATGATTACTATTTTTAACATTATATTTTACAACCTTTTGTTTTGTGTATCCTTTAACTACTTATTGTGGTTATAGATTATTTTACTACTTTTGTCTTTCAACCTTCCTACTAGCTTTATAGGTGATTGATCTACTTCCTTGACTGTATGTTTGCCTTTACTAATGAGATTTTTTCTTTCATAATTTTCATATTTCTAGTTGTGGTCTTTTCTTTTTCACTTGGAGAGGTCCCTCTAACATTTCTTATAAAGCCAGTTTAGTGGTGCTGAACTCTTTTAGCTTTTGCTGTCTGTAAAACCATTTATCTCTCCTTTAAATCTGAATGATAACCTTGCCAGGTAGAATTCTTGATTGTAGGTTTTTGCCTTTCATCCCTTTAAATATATCATGCCACTCTCTTCTGGCCTGCAAATTTTCTGCTGAAAAAATCAGCTGATAGTCTTATGGGGATTCATTTGCATGTGACTTTTTTCTCTTGTTGCCTTTAAAATTCATGTTTCTGACTTTTGCCATTTAATTATGATGTGCTTTGGTGTGGATCTTTCTTTGGGACTCTCTGTGATTCCTGGACCTGGCTGTCTGTTTCTTTTCCCAGGTTAGGGAAGTTTTTAGCTCTTATTTCTTCAAATAATTTCTCTGCCCCTTTCTCTCTGTCTCTTCTCCTTCTGGGACCTCTATAATGAGAATGTTAATATGCTTGATGTTGTCCCAGAGGTCTCTTAAACCATCCTCAATTAAAAAAACGTTTTTTTCTTTTCTCTGTTCAGCTTGGTAATTTCCACTATTGTCTTTCAGTTCACGGATCCAATCCTCTGTATCATCTAATCTACTGCTGATTCCTTTTAGTGTATTTTTTACTTCAGTTATTGTATTCTTCAGCTCTACTTGGTTCTCCTTTATATCTTCTCTTTGTTAAACTTCTCACTGTGTTCATCGATTCTTCTCCCAAGTTCATTGAGCATCTTTATGATCATTACCTTGAACTCTTTATCAGTTAGATTGCTTATCTACACTTTACTTTGTTCTTCTTCTAGGGTTTTGTCTTGTTCCTTTGTTAGGAACATATTCCTCTGTTTCCTCATTTTGCCTAATTATGTGTTTATTTCCATGTATTTGGTAGGTCAGTTATGGTTCCCAATCTTGGAGAAGTGGCTTTATATAGGAGATGTCCTATGGAGCCCGGCAGCACACTCCCCTCTGGTCACCTGAGCTATATGCTCTACAAGTGCCCCCTATGTGGGCTGCATGGGTCGTTCTCTTCTGGTGGGACCAACTACTGTGGGCATGTTCTCTGGCTTAGTTGGCTGCCAGGCCCTGTCTTGTGTAGTAGCTGCTGGCTCACTGGTGGGAGGGCTGAGTCTCAGCTCAGCTAGCTACAAGGACTTGGGTGTCCTAGGGCTAGTGTCAGTTTGCAGGTGGGTGGGGCCAGGTCCCAGGGAAGCCTGTGGTTGGTGCCATCCTGAGACTTGTGCCATCCACTGGTGGGAGGGGCAGGCTCTCAGCATGGCTCTCTGGAGGGTCCACTTAGGCTAGTGCTGGTCCATTGGTGAAAGGGGTCAGATTCTTGACGGCTGGCTACAGGGCTAGGGATGCCCAGGACTAATAGGCTAGAGAGAGGACTCCAAAATGGCACTTGCCAGCACCAGTGTCCTTGTGGTAGAAAGAGCTCCTAAAAATGACTGCTGCCAGCATCTATGGCCCCAGGGGGAGTCTCAGTTGTCTCCTTTCTTTCCATGAGGCTCTACAAGTTCAGTAAGTGGGCATGATCCAGGCTCTTTTCAAATTGCTGTCTCTGTGCTGGGACTTAGAGCATGAGATTTTGCACACACTCTTTAAGAGCAAAATCTTTGTTTCCTACAGCCTTCCAATTCTCCCATGTGGAGGCCTTTCTGGCCTTCAAAGCCAGTCATTCTGGGGGCTCACCTTTCCAGTACAGGACCCCTGGGCTGGGGAGCCTGATGTGGAGCTAAGAATATTTGCTCCTTGGGGAGAACTTCTGCAATTGTGGTTATCCTCCTATTTGTAGATCACCTACCTGGGAGTGTGGGTCTTAACTACTTGTCTCTATATGTAGTTCTTTCTTTATACCTTTAGTGTGGAAAGGTATAAAGTATAGAAAATGCCTATACTCTTCTTTGATTAAATAGTGAAGATTTAGCAATTTACCTTAACCATTGTTTACAGATGTTACTACAATGTAATGTAATTTTATAGAGGCTTTGTGCTCTCTTCACAAAGTATTTTTTGAAGTTCAAAATAGCTTAAAGAAGAACAAAAGAAACTTCTGAGCTCTCTACCATGTCATTGCTAAATTACTGGGGTACACTTAATTCTAAATTTTGACTATTCACAACACTCATTCAGTGTGAGTAAATTAATTAAAATAATAGGGTGAGTTTTATAAATTATCAGCATTTATATTAATACGCAATGCTGAAAAATAGAGATTGGTGTTGGTGTAGGTGTTATTGTATTAATATCCAGTGTACCATATGGTAATAAAATGAATGTTTTTCTAAAAACAAAATAAATTCATTCTTTATACTATCTCACTGATAGTTTCTCTGTAAATAGTTGTACTTTTGGTGTGCCCATGGAAGGAGGTAAACTCCAGGTCTTCCTACTCTACCATCTTGGCCACACCTTCTGGTATATAGCCTTTTGACTCTGGCTTCTTTCACTTAGCATAATGCACTTGAGATTAACTCACGTTGTTGCATGTGTCAATAGTGCATTCCTTTTTATTGAGGAGTAATATTCCATTATATGTATGTATGTCCATTCCCCAGTTGAAAGACATTTAGATTATTTGTAGGTTTTGGTAATTAGGAATAAAGTTGTCATAACATTCACATACAGGTTTTTATGTAACACAGGTTTTATTTCACTTAGTAAATGACTATGAATGGAATAGTAGGGTTGTATTTTAATTGTATGTTTAACTTTATAAATAACTGTAAAACTGTTTTCCAAAATGCCACTTTGTATTCTCACCAGCAAAGAAGAGTTCCAGTTGCTGCACACCTTCCTGTGCTGCATGTCAGTCTTTGTTTTCAACCATTCTAATCTATGAGTAGTGGTATCACATTGTAATTCTAATTTGCATATCCCTAAGACCAATGATGTTGAGTATATTTTCACATGCATATTTGCCATTTGTATACCTTCTTTGGTGAACTGTCTCTTCAAATCTTTTGTCCATTTTAAAATTAGGTTGTTTTCTTATTTCTGAGTTTTCATTATATATCTGGATCCAAGTCCTTTACAAATATGGGGTCTTCAAACATTTTCTCCAAGTCTATGGTTTGCATTTTCATTTTCTTAAGTGTCATTTTCGGAGTAAAAATGTTTTTATGAAGTTCAATTAGTCAATATTTTTCTTCTATAGATTATGGTTTCGATGTTGTATCTAAGAATTCTTGCTCTAACTTAAGGTCACAAAGATTTTTTCCTATGTTTTCTTCCAAAATTTTTATAGTTTTACCATTTACATTTATACCTATGGTACACTTAAAGGTAAATTTGGTATAAGGTATGGGGTATAGGTCAAGGTGCCTTATTTTTACATATAGATGTTCAATTGTGATGTTACCTGTAGTTTTTCATATATGTCCTTTGTCAGATTAAGGAAATTTCCTTTCATTCCTAGTTTGTTGTGAATTTTTATCATGAATGGTTGTTGAATTTTTTCAAGTACTTTTTCTGTATCTACTTAAAGGGTCAGGTGGCTTTCTTTCATCTGTTAATATTGTAAATTATATTGATTGATTATTCTATGTTGACCTGGCTTACCATTTCTGAGATAAACTCCACTTTGTCATGATGTATTACTCTTTTATACGTTGCTGCATTTGATAATATACTGTTGAGGATTTTTGTCATTGTGTTCATGAGGTATATTGGTCTGTTGTGTTCTTTTCTTGTAATGTCTTTGTCTAGTTTTGGTATCAGAATAATGCTGACCTCTTAAAAAGAGGTGGGAAGTGTTTCTTCCTCTCCTATCTTCTGAAACAGTTTGTACAGAATTCATATTACTTCTTCCTTATATGTTTTGTATAGTTTGCCAGTGGAGCCAGTT
Organism: Eubalaena glacialis; assembly: GCF_028564815.1. NCBI lineage: Eukaryota > Metazoa > Chordata > Mammalia > Artiodactyla > Balaenidae > Eubalaena > Eubalaena glacialis. The sequence continues at coordinate 59,608,284 of NC_083732.1, forward strand.
TTCTTTGTGGGAAGGTATTTAACATATAAATTCAATTTCTTTAATAGGTATAGAACAATTCAGCTTATCTATTTCTGAGTGAGTTTTGGTAATTTGTGTCTTCTGAGGAATTTGTCAATTTAATCTGTTACAGGATTTATAAGCATAGAGGTGATCACAGTATTTTTATCCTTTTAATTTCTTTAGGGTCTGTAGAAATATCTCCTTTTTCATTCTTGATATTGGTAAATTGGGTTTCCTCTCTTATTCTTGGACAGGTTTGCTAAAGATTGATCAGTTAAAATGATGTTTTCAAACTGGTTGCATTTTAAACAAGAATCCCCAAAGATTCTGATACTAATGGCTCTAGATGGGTCTTTAGGAGATCCCAATCTATGGCATACAAGGTACTCACTATTGGTAAGAAGAAGCAAATCCAAAATAAGGTTTATGTTTAAATAGAGCTCTTATGATTTACCTAACTCTAACCTGTCTCATCACCTATGGCATCATTTTGCTATGTTAATTTAAAAGTCACTTAATTATTAGAACCAACTTTATCTAGGAAACTCACCAGACACTTCAAATGAGTAAATGGTGGGTTTTCATCTTCCCCAAACACACATTCCTAAATCTCTATTTATGTTTCAAATAATTATGGACATTTTTCAGAGTAATATATTAAATATCTTAATTACTAATTTTTCTTAGTCAAAAGAAGTTACTATGGTTCATGTGACCCTGAATTAAAAATAAAATTATGGGAATTGCAGGAGATGATATCAAATGTTTTCCAGATGTCCTTTAAAATTGATTATTGCTTCATATACTCTTGCTGACTTGAGGAAAACAAAATAGGGCTCAAGAAATGATTCAAGCATATAAGCTATTAAAATTCAGATGCTTTTTGACCCTACAAGCTAAATGCCAAGAGAAATGAGTTGGAAAATGCCCAGTGCCCATCTTCTTTCTGGAGGTTCCAAAATTTATGACTAAGTTATTTTCTGTAAGTCTAGGACCAATTGTTGCTGTTCGCATAATGCCTAAAGCAATTATACTGCTGCACTGGATTTTAAAAGGAGTAATCTATATTTTAAGCTATGGTTGTAATTTTCAAAATCTGACTTAATAAAATAAAGATATTGGAATAAAAGAGGTCCTAAGAAATATTTATTAAACTTCCACTTTTTATTTCAATGAAGAGTATTTTTTTCACAACAGAAATTTACCTTGAAGTCCTCTAAAATCAGATTTATTTTTCTATCCTCTTAGCACATTTAAAAAATCCTCAGAGCACCTGTCTGCTGCCCTGTAAAACCCTTTCTCTAATACACTACATAAAGTTAGGGCAATCATATACTCCAGCTTAGATGATAAATTATAAGGTCACCCTACCTAAAATGAGTTTGAGTCAAAGCTATCAATATACAATCAGACATTCATTAGAGCAAGTACTAACTGACCAACACTAAATGCATAGCAGTCGAGAGATAAAAAGAATGCCTTCTGCTTTTAAAGAAATGACATTATCATAAGGTGGTGAGTACAAGCACTACTTATCAGTTAACAAGATAGAGTTTTTAAAAGTACCATTACTTATATGCTTAAAAGAGCATAACTGAAAGAAGGAAGTTGAGTATAAAGTAAACTCTTAGCAGCAGAAGAACCAAAAACATGTCTGTTATGGTCCCTACTGTATTCTTGGCACCTAGCATAATGCCTAGAATAAAACGGGTGCTCAATAAATATTTTTCTGCTGACTGTAAGTCTAGTTACGTACTTAGGCTTGGAAGTCAGACAGACTTGGGTCAAAATCCTGCCTTATCCAGGTATCTATATACAAGACTTTCATCAAAGGGTTTGTTCTTTCTTCTGAGTCATAAGACATGAATTTGAAAGACATCCATTTCTAAAAATCAAATTTATTCTAAAAAATTGAGATTATCACGTGAAAAATCACTAAAAAGTTGTGTGTTAAGCTTTGAGGGCAACTCATAAAGAGGAGTTTCAGTATTTGCAGCATGTTACATAAGCACTTATCTGTGCAGAATGTCCACTTCAAGGAGGATGAGACTTTGGGATATATAAGTTCTAGCATATTTGTTTGGATTCAGTGTCAGTCACTGATAGGAAAAGAATAAATTTATTTTAAAAATGGAACTATATATCAAAAGCCTTATTATAAATGTTTGTGCACTTTGACTCATTAATTCCACTTCTGAGAATCTATCCTAAATCAAAATACAGAGAAGTTTATTGAAATATTACTTGAAACAATTACAAAAATAAAAGGAACAACCTAATACCTAATAATAGAAAATTTATAGTAAAACTATAGTACACCAACATTATTCACTATAACTGTGAGAAGATTTTTGCTAAGGAAAGCGGCTTTGTCACACTGCAAAATCAGAAACGTATAATAAAAATTATGTATTCAGTATGCATTCAACTATATAAAAATATACATAGAACTAGCACCAGAACTGCCTCAATTTAAAGATAAAGACATCAGAGTAGGTAAAAATAAAAGGCAAATGTTCAGACAAGAGAAGAAACTAACAAAAGAACAGACCAGTTTAAAATTAACAGATACCTTAAAACATATTAGGCAAACACAAATAAAACAGGTGTCAAAAGACTGACTTCATAAAAAGGAGAATTCAAGGAAGAAAACATTAAGTGGGAAAAAAAGATATACACATGTGTATAATAATACATTATAAACATTAATAACAACTATAAAAGTCTATGTATCAAATTATACAGCACTAAAATATAAAAAGAATCATTAAAATATCTGTGAAATATTTAGAAATACACTTTAGATAGAAAATTTCAACATGCCTCTATAAATTCTGTCATATCAGAAAAAAAAATAAGAGAGATTTGAAAAATTAATAATCAATTAATGATTCACTCTGAAAACACTTTCACATAATTTTTAAAGCATCTAAGTAAAATTAACATGGTAACATCCATTAGACCAAAAAATATATATAAATAAACTCTGCAAAACTAAATTATAGCAGTCTACTTTATAGATTGCAAAGCAATAAAATTATAAATTAATAATGGAAATTTAAACCGAAAAACCTACTCCTTCAAAATTAAAAGTGTTTCTCCTACTGGATCACATGTTATGGAATATAGTCATAGTTGTCCAAAGGCAAAAATTCACAATCCTTACTACTGTTTCAAAAAATAGCAAATGAAAATTTAAAAACTAACATTCAAGAAGCTATAAAAATAATATGCTTCCTTCTTTACCTTTTACATGTTGGAGTTTCCCAGGGCTAGATTCTCTTCCCATTCTGTTGTGAGGCAATTTCATCCATTCCCACAGTTCATTTGTCATTTATATGGCAAGTGAAATGAAATTTTTTAAAAAAATCAGAAGAATGGAAATCATCTCCCCCAAAAGAGAGAAAAGCAAAGAGCAGAAGAAATTAAAAAAAAAAAAACTTACAAAAAACTTGTTCAGATGGAAAAGAGAACGATAAGAAAAGTTACTACAGTTATGAAACTATAGTAATGTTACTAAAGATGATGAAGATTTTAAAATCCAAAACAGGATAGAATAAAAATTTCAAACAAAGTTCAAAAGACAAAATCAGCACTTCCAGTTCCTGCTCTGACATGAAAAGAGCTTGGAAGTCATCTCTCCCATACTTATAACGAGAAAAAAGCTGAATATGAATGCCATGCCATGAGGACACTCCATTAGCCCTGTGGAGTAATCCACGTAGAGAAGAAATAAGGCCCCTATTTGCCACCTTGGTAATGGGTACTCCAGGATCCTTTAAGCCTTCAGATAACTGCAGCCCCAGCCAACAAAGGACTGTAATCTCATGACTCCAAACAATAACTAATTGACTGAGTATATCCTGAATGTGACCAACAGAGACTATGGGAGATAATAAATTATTATTGTTGTTTTAGACTGATTTATTTATTAGGTTACTAATGCACTGTTTTGATAGACATGTGAAAGAGATGTAGGAACACGTCGAAAAAATAAGTATAGAGAAAAATAGAGATACTGACTGAAAATTTTTCCAGAACTGATGAAAGTCATCTTCTATCATCTTCTACTCACTTAAACAGTTCCATGAATTCTAAGTAAAATTAAAAGAAAAAAAATAACACTTAGACATCATAATGAAACTACAGAACTTCAAAGATAGAGAGATCTTCCAGAAAGCCTAAGAGAAAAAGATAAACGATCTTCAAAAGAGCAAAATTTAGACTGACAGCAGAATTTTCAATAGCAGCAATGGAACCCAGAAGTCTATGAAATGCACTCAATTTTGCTAAGAGAAAGGAACTATCAGAATTCTATACCCAGAAGGAATATAACCAAAAAGTCATTACAACTAAAGGTGAAATAAAAAATGTATTCAGAGAAGGATAAACAGTGAGTTTGCTATCAATAAAATATTACTAAAGGAAATCCCAAAATATGTGTTTCAGACACATGGATTAGGATCTGTGATGAGAAGTTTAAAGTTCAAGAAGGAAAGGGTTATATGGATAAATTCAAACAAATATTGATGATATAAAACAACAATACTAATATCTTTCTGGATTAAAATAAAAACGAGATAAGTTAGAATTAAAATACATGACAATAGGATGCAAATGGGGGACAGGTGACTGAAATCAACTGTGCTAAGGTTTGTATATTGTTCAGGTGGGAATAAATATTTTTTATTAAATCTAGAGGTTAATAATGTAAAATTAATTAACTAATGCATGTTAAAATTTCTAGGAAAATTCTTGAAATAATACCTCTTTTATTATTTGATAGATATGGTAGCTATTAATAAGACTGATCCAAAATAGTAGAGAAAGGTAACACTTGGAAAAATAAGAGGAGAGAGAAACTAGAAAAGATAGAACAAAAAGGAAGTGCAAAATAAATGTTAGAAAAAAAATCCAAGTATGTGTGTATAGTAATTTAAAATATACATATTTATACAAAAAGAATTTATATATTAACATTTATTAAACATATATTTATATATCATATATATTTACACATACATACATAGTAATTATATCTACAGATAGTAATTAAAATAAGTTTTAATGGATTAAATAAGCCCATTAAAAGGCAAAGATCAGCAGAATACATTTAAGAAAAGAAAAATGTACATCTAAAACATAACTATAAAAAGCTTAAAAGGAAAAAGTTGGAAAAAATAGCATGGAATATTGAACCACAAGAAAATTAGGGTCTGTACACTAATATCAGACACAATAGATTTTGTGACAAAAAACATTATTAAAATAAATAAAATAAAGAGGTTCACTATATACTGATGAACAGGAAGTTAAGAGTTCTAGACTTGTATATTCCTAATATTATGGCTTCAAATCATATATAACAACAATTAACAGACTTCAGTGAGATACAAACAAATCTACCATAATAATGGAAGATTTTAACACAACTCTCTCAGTAATTGGCCGAATTAGTAGAAAAAAATTAAGGACAGAGACAATTTGAATAATATTATTCAATGTTAGTCTAGAGAATGCACCCAACTGTAGAATGCACTATTTTTTATCAAGCACAAATGAAATATTTACCACAAGTGACCACATACATAAAACAATTTACAACCAACTTGAAAGAACTGGGATCACAGACCTTATTCTCCAAATACAGTGTGATTAAGTCAAAAATCAATACTAGCATGGTAAGAGAATAAAGACCTTAAAAACAAACACCTTTCTATTGGTCATTAGCTGTATGACAGAGACAGTGTTGCAGAGCACGCATACCTCACACCATACACAAAGCTCATTCCAGAAGGATTTCACAGACACGTGGGTAAGGCAAAACTATAAAACTTTTAGAAAACAATGTAGGAGAATATTTTGAAGACCTCATGGTACAAAAGGATTTCTTAAAGCACAAAAAAGACAAATCAAAGGAACACACTGTTAAATGACTGCTAAAATCAAGAACTTGTGTTTATCAAATGACTCTATACAGAAAGTGAAAGGCAAATATCTGTAAAATATATAACCAATAAAGGATCACATACAAATAAAATATAAAGAATATTATGCTTCAGTTTTAGAAAGATAATAGGAAAAAGGGAAAAAATAAATTTCACAGCAGAAACAAAATTACACATATAATAAAAGATATTTGATCTAATTGATAAATCAGGGAAATGCAAATGAAAATCACAGTGAGATGACATTTATACTAGATTGTATCCACAAATTTAAATGTCTGGCAATATCAAGTGCTAATGAGAATGCAGAACAAAAAGAACTTTCATCCACCGCTATTAGAATTAAAAACTAATACAATCACTTAGGAAAAATTTTGGTGTTATCCAGTAAATGAGAATACACACAAAGACTATAACCCACCAGATGCCCTACTAGGTATACCTTAAGGGTGTCTCTTGCACATGTGCACCAGAAGACATGTATAAAAATATTTATAGTGCCATTTTACATAATAGTAAAAACCTGAAAATAAAAGTCCATCACTGATGGAATGGATAAATAAGTCACGGGATCACACAACAGATCATGACACAGAGTGATATGAGTAAGCTATGTGCATCCATGTGGACAAATCTCAAAAATATTGTGTTGAGCAAAAGGAAACAGCCATAGAAAAATACATACAATATTGATTCATTTATATAAATTTCACAAACAGGCACAACCTCATAATGTATTCTTTAGTGGTGCATATGTTCGTGGTAAAAACTTTAAAGAAAAGCAAGGGGATGGTTGACACAAATGTCAGAATGGGGAGACGTACAAATGGCAGGAACATGGAAAGACAATGGTCTATTTCTTGACCTGAGTAATGAGTACATAGAAATCTGTTATTATTTTTAAACTGCACATATACACTTTTATATTCTTCTTGCTTGGATATGTGCTATATTTTACAAACACACACCAAGAAACCCTTCTTTTTTCTAAAAAGCAAAAACCCTGAATAAACTAATGCATCCAGTAGGGCTCTTAGTTGCAAGCAAAAGAATCCACTTGAAAGAGCTCAAGCAAAAAATCAATTTTGTAAAGTATATTATGTGGTCACTGAATTTCTATTAAAATCAGCTATTCCAACATGGAAACCATACAGACAGAAATGATGCCCAAGTTACTCTGCTGGATGGTCCCTGTGGAACTGCCACTTCAGTAGTTTCAAGGTACATACTGCAGCTGCACACACTGGGCAGTGGGCATTGTCACTAGATTCTGTCTCTGGAAGTTTCATGGCCCTGCTCTCATCAGCACTGGAATTGATTTCTGAGATACCTGCTTCTTTGTGACAGTAGTTTCAAAATGTTGGAAAATAATGGGCCCAAGTCATATGATAAAGAAGTTGAACACAGCAAAACTGTGAAGAATCATTCTCAATGGAGTTTATGTGAATACCATCTCCTTAAGCTGTGCAGTATAATCATAGGAGTTTTCAGAAGCCCCGGCACCTGCTTGAAAAATGAGTTTCTGGATTCTAGCTTCTAAAGTGTAGACTACTGAAGTGGGAAACTCCCCAAATACAGTGAAGGTCTTAGAAATTGTTAGGTGGCTCTTATGGACTGAATTGTGCTTCCCCCAAAATTCTTATGTTGAAGACTTAGCCCCCAGCAGACTGTATTTAGAGATAAGGCCTTTAAATGTGATTAAGTTAAGATAAGGACCTTAGGATGGGCCCTAATCCAATCTGATTTATGTCCTAATAAGAGGAAATTTGGACATACCAAGAGACACCAGGGATGTGCACTCACAGAGGAAAGACCATGTGAAGACACAGTAAGAAGAACATCTGCAAATCAAGGAGACAAGTCTCAGCAGAAACCAAACATACTGATGCCTTGAATTTTGATGTCTAGCCTCCAGAACTGTGAGAAAATTAACTTCTGTTGGTTAAGCAACCTAGTCTGTGTTATTTTGTTAGAGCAGCTTTAGCAAACTAATACAGTGGTGAAGGAGGAGGGCATGTGTTCACTGAAACTACTCACATGAGAAAAAAATGGGAATAAAAAGTATTTTCAAGTCAGAATAGTAATTAGCTTTGTAGGAATTTTGACTAGGGTGTTGGAAATGATTTCTATCTGGATTTAGGTGGTGGTTACAGAGGTGTCTGTGTGCGTGTGTGTGTCTATCTGTATCTAAAATTTCATTAGGCTTGTGCACTCTACCATATGTATGTTTTACCTCAAATAAAAAGTTAATTTTTAAGAACTACCACAAAAATGCCTGGTACCAGTTTTACCGGCAAGGTCTTTCATATTTTCAAAAACCGAACTGCCACACAGTTTGGAAGTAAAGCTACTGAGTTAATTTTATGAAATTAGCATAACTCGGAAACTGAGACCAGATAAAGAACTGAATCAATTTCACTTAGAAATACTGATTTTAAAAAATAAATTATTAGCAACACATTTCAAAAGTACATTAAAAAGTAAATCTTTCACCAGCGCACTGCAGGATTTATTCCAGGAATGCAGATAGTCCACTTTTGAGAAATTTATTAATGTATTCTACCCCATATGCCAGTAGATGTCAAATGGCATTCCACAGAGATTCCTGATTTTAGAAATGAACAAACAAGCAAAAATAGAAGTAGCTGTTCAAGGTTTTTAAAATATCTGGTAAAATCAGGAAACTGAATGGATACCCACTATCATCACTATTGGTTAACACTGCACCTATTAGTAATTCCAGAACAATGAGATGACAGTTAGAAAGGATTAATGCTATTGTTTGTAGATAATACAATTACATGCTTAGAAAACTAGTGAAAATCAACTTAACAAAGCTCTAAAATTAACAGGTTTTCAGCAAAGTAGCACAATAGAAAAGTAATAGCTAAAATAGCTTTCTTTTCAATTAGCTAAAAGTAATTGGAAAGAATTCCATTTGCTCTTAAAACAAGAAACATAAAATAACTGTAATAGAAATTATGTAGGGTTCATATGACCAAATTATGGCACTTTCCTTAAATAGAATCATACCATGGTCCTGAATGGACAGGTTAATTGTGCAGATATCATTTCTTTCCAAGTTAATTTAATAAAACTAGAAAAAATGTAGGTGTGGGGTGCTTTGTCATGTGTCAACTCTCTTTTGTTACCTTCTATTTCTCGGAAGAGTGAACGAGAGAGATTTTTATGGGAGATTTGGAGTGGGAGCAAGGCAGCAGGCATTTTGTACCTTGTACACATTGTCACTGATCTGCAGTTTCATCTCTTGGTGTGATGTAGCAGACAGGCCTACATACAATCCTCTGCCTTCCCCTAGATCCTCTTTCAGTTGCTCTAACTCCTGGACTAGGTGTGTATTTGGACCCATGACCAAAGGCAGATACCCATGCCATAACACCAAGGGCAGAGGCAACAAGAACAGGCACTGGTGTCACTCCATCCCTGTGGGGAACAGCTCATGCTTGTGGTTCCACCTTGTCCTTGCTCTTCCCACTTTACCTCCATCTTTCCTTCCCAATTGCTTGCCCTTTGAACTTCAAGCTACAGCATCAAAGACAAGCAACCTTGCAGAACTGCTTAACCAGTTCCTATAATTGCATAAGAACAAACCTCTGTGTGTGTGTGTCTAAATCCTAGTGGTTCTGCTTCTCTGAACTGTTGCTGATACAAGGTGTCTAACTTGGAAGGACTGATGTAAAGGACTTTTAAAAGCATAATAGCAATGGAAGAAATCATAAATACTGAGAAGTATGATCACATACAAATTAAAACTTCTGAGTGTTAAAAAAACATAAATACATTCAAGACAAAACAAAAAACATGATAAAGTTTTAATGTCTTTGATATATAAAGTGTTCCTATGAATAAATTCTTAAAATACTTACAGCTGAAAAATGGGGGAAAATATGAATAATTATGTTAAAGAAAAATTGTAATTGGCCATTAGTCATATGAAATCAATATGGATTATTAATTTTATTTCAAGAAATACAAATTAAAATTAAAATTGCCTGAATAATCTACAACTATAATTTAATAAAAGTTTATTTTAAAAAGTCTAATATAACTTACTGATAGTGAGAAAATAAACTGATACATGGTTTTCAGAGGTCAGTTTGGTCAGAAATATCAAGAACCTTGGAGGAATTATTAATTCCTCTCCTAGAAATCTAACTTAAGAGCACAATTAGCATTTGGATAATAATATACAAAGATGTTCATTGCAACATCACTATGCTAACAAACCACTGCATACATAATTACTTGTGATAGGAAACTGGTTAAATATATCACAGTACATTCATAAGATAGAGCCATAAGTCTCCATTAACAATTATGTACTTGAAATATTAAAAAAATGAGGCAATGTCCATAAGGCTATGTGAAAAGAATGTCCTACAAAACTTTGTAAAGCGTTAAGTCTCATTAAAAATTATAATTTAAATTTAATATAAAAATAGCAAAATAAAGGACTAGAAGAAAAATAAATCAAAATATAAGTGGTGATTATGTAGATTATGGAATTGTTTTTACTTCTTTTTCCTGTATTTGTATTTTTCTTTATGTTTTTCTGTATTTAAATTTTCTACGATATTCATTTTACAATCACAAAGAAAGATGCTATTAATATACCAAATTATTGTCCCTAGATTGTGGGATTAGGGGCAGGTTTCTGGTTTTATGAAATTCTAATTTTTTAACTTTATAATTAACTTTAACTTTATAATTTGTTAATTAACTTGTTAATTTGTTTATAATTTGTTAACTTTACTATTAACTTTATAATTTGACTTTTTATGAAAATCATCTTTTTCACATTATTAGCCTCATCTCAGAGGCCAAGTGAGCACACTTTAAGGTCTCTGAGGGTTCTTGCAAAAAATGAGCTGCCTTTCCTTTTCCTGAAAGTGTGAGCTAGAAAATGAGTAGAAATAAACCGTGATTGGTAAAGGTCTTATCACTATATTTCAGAATTGGATTTTCAATGGTGCAATAGCTCTAATTGTTAGAAAGCTCTCATCTAATTGCTTCCAACAAATGGTTCTAATTCTATCCTCTTGGGCCACACAGAGTATGTCTAATCTTTCCTTCACATGCAAGCCCTTCAAATATTTGAAAAGTTTTCATCCCCCCTGGGTCTTCCCAACGCTAAATATCTCCAGATTCTTCAACTATTTCTCATAGGTCATGATTTTGTCTCTTCAACACAGATGCCATCCTTCAGACATATTCCCTTTTTTCAGACAATTAGTGAATGAGAAAACCTTATTGACTAGCCATGAAAAATATGAAAAGTCAACAGTAAGGTTTATTTTCAGATTTATCTTTCAGTTTTATTAGAAAATAATGTTTTTCCTTTTAAAAGTTAATTTCCAGGAAGTGTTCTTCATTATAACTCAAGTACTCAGAAAATACTAGGCTAAGGATGCACTTTATTAAATTATTTAATTATTTCTGGAAGCGGGGGGGCAGTATAGACTAATGTTTAGGGGCATAGGCTCTGGAATCAGAGCATCTGGGTTCAAATCCTTCTATACCATTTATAGCTGTATGACCCTGAGAATGCCTCTGTGTTTATTTCCTTCCCTGTAAAATGGATGGCAATAATACTAAACGTCTCACGGGTTACTGAGAATTAAATAGGATAATGTATGTAAAGCACTTAAATCACAGTGCCTGGAACATGGTAAAGTGTTTTTAAGTAAAACTTTATACATGTTCTCAAAGTAATTTAAAAATCCTCAGAATAAGTCTATATGAAGATAGCAATTGTATGGAGCATCTACATGAAGATAGGATACGATCAGAAAGCAAAAGCGTTAAGTTATTAACAGTGGATTTTGCAATATTTCATGGCCCTGATTTTATTTCACATGATTTTATTTAAAAACTGAATTTTAGAAGTTTAAATCAATGGATACAGAACTTTATTGTGAAGGACATAAATAAATAGGGCATGTAGACCAATTAACTAAATTCAGTGTTCCAGAAGAGAAATAATGAGGGCTTGATTCTTGGAGAGGAGAAGGTAGTTTCCTAACAATGAAAACTACCACTTCATTGAGTAGTTACCCTGTGCCAAGCATTCACTCAAATTGGAGGAGGAAGAGGACGAAGGGCAGGGAGGGAGAAGGATAAAGGAGGGTGAGGAGAGCAGGTGAGGGAAGCAAGGAGGGGGAGGGCAAATGGGGAAATAGTGAGTGCTTGCTAACAGCTACTGAGGGCAGGCATTGTGTTAACTGCTGTGCATGAATTGCTTCATTTAACCTCATAACCCTACAAAATAGGTATTGGAAAAAGTCTTTAGAGAAGTTAAGTAACGTGCCCAAGGCCAAGTTATAACAATTTATGTCTGGTAAAGAAGAACTCAAACCTAGTTCTTAGTCGCTAAGTTATTAGGGGAAAACTGTTTCGATAGGAAGGGAAAAAGGACCTGGAAGAAAGGATGAAGGTCTGGTATCTAAACAACAGAATCAGTAGTGATAAGAAGTGTGGATTTGAGTGGGGTGGGAGGTGGAATAAAAAGAATAATTTTTTGGTTTTTGCATTTCTGACGGCACTATCCAAGACACTCTAACTAAAAAAAAAAAAAAAAAACAGGATTACACTATATCAATTTTGCATTACAAAGGAATTGAACACTGAAGGTCAAGAGTTAAAAGACTAGGTAACATTCTCAATCCTTTTATTTAATTCTAATTTCTGGGAACTTAAAATGAAACATGGAAGATACAAACACTTTTCTTTCTCTTTTCAGTAAAGGTGATTTTTAAATTTGGTAACTTTAGAAAGGTCCATGTTTGCCTCAATTTGGTAAAATAAAGCTTAGCAATGTTTTCTTAAATTCATACACCAAAGGAAACCTTTCAGGACCCAGCAGGCTGTTTTAGTCATGGCATGTTTACTTTCAGAGAGATGCAGTCTGGAGGGTGCTATCGCCATGCCAGTGCTTTCTTCTTCTCGATACACACCTGATTAAAGGCTACAGGATCAAAGAGCAAACCACTTACAGCAAAGGGCTGCAGACCCAAAAGCTCATCTGTGAATGGAATAACTTAAAACTATTTTAAAGGGTCATCACAAAGACGGTGCTTATTTTTAGAAATGAGTTTTCTTTTGATACAACGAAAAATGTTGGCCATTTCCCTTATGTTTATAACAACATTCCAATTTAATCTTCAGTTTAAAAATTCTTTAATTATTGCACAAGTGTTTTGTTGATTGCACAACACCCACATCGCTGTTCTACGTGTGTGTGTGTGTGTGTGTGTGTGTATAGATTCCTTTCCTTTATGGTGATAATATAGGTTAAAGCTAAAATTTACAATTTTTATTCTGCTTGCTTGAGAAAGCTTTAAACATGAATGATAGGGAAAAAAAGCTTGATAGAAAAAAAGTCTGCTATAAAAACATTATATTATATTTTTACTAATTTCATTATTACTTACCCAAATCTTTTTCTGGTAATAACAGTGGAGCTGGAAAGGAGCATGGTATTGTTCAGGTATCTGTTCCAAAAGTTTATTCTTCTTAATTCCACATCCCTACTCTCCACCACTTAATGTCATTGATTCTATGCCATGTATATATATACTGAAGGACTTCAAGTAAAAGTAACCAATAGGTGTTGGAATTATTTTTAGGGTGATTATTAGAATCTTGTACAGAAAAAGGCCTTTCAATCTAAATTTCCTTTGTTGGTTATCATGACTATCACTGAAAAATCTGGAAGAACATATGCCAAAACATACAACCGCATGTTTTTTTGTCCAGTCATACATAAGAACCCAGCATAATTATTCTTGAATTAAAAAGAGTTATGCTCTTTTAAATACTGAGGCCCCATCTAGTATTCAGTTGATAAATTCAGTGAAGTGTATTTACTTCACTTTTGTTTATAGTGAAATTAAAAGTTGAAAGACAAAAAAATGTCTTACCAATGTAAATAAATTATGTGAAAAAACACTGCATACCACTTTATACCTTTATATGTCTTTGGCATTTCTACGTTGAGCAAATATATTGTTCTAATGTAGTACAACTTTTTAATTTTCCTTGTCTTACATTGTTTTATAAAATTTAAGCGTGAACTTTTAAAAACAAACAAGCAAACAAAAAACAAAAGAAGTTTGTCTGCTCCTAGAAGACAAAACCCAAAAAACATTGGGTAAATTAAAAAAACACACACACATTAGTTTTGCTTCTCTACAATTTAGTCATTATAGTAGAATATAAATTTCAAACACACAAAACCTCGAGTCTCCTGGTGCATCTTGTGTTACCATCTCCTATTCCACTGGCATTCCTATGTCAGAGCAGAGTGTTCTTAGGATAATTTAGCTGAAAAAAAGAAAAGGAAAAAAAAAAGCTACAGTTCTTCCTTGTTGTCTATTCAAAGATCCAGAGATGCCGAAAGGAATTCTCTCATTTTTTCTTTAGATGCTCTAGAAGGGAGCAAACTGTTTTAGTATTGTTTTTAACTTTGATGAATGATAACTTAAATTTCATTCTGTTTTCTAAAAAGAGAATGTAATAGCATCTTATAAGAGAAATAATTTTGTCAGTATGGGACTTTTTTTTTTTTTTTAACTATATAGTCAACTGTTCTTCCCAGAGTTCCTTAAGTCACTAATGGTCAGATAAGAAAAGGCTGCCAGGTGATCAAATGATAAACCTGAACAATAATGTCCAAGTTACAAGGCTGTTTTGAGACTCATTTGAGACGATGTAAATCATTACAGGTGAATGTTAACAAAAAGTGAAAATGAAGCAAAGATGAGGCATTATTACTGACTGTTCAGTGAAACCGCATTTGAGTCCTACAAATCTTCAAAGAACAAGGCCCGAAGTCCCATAACTGTGTCTAGTTATGGCTAGACAACCAAGAATGTTCTCTAATTACGTCATCTATTAAAACATACTGATCATGTAGAACTCTGGACGATTTCTGAATCAATGAAACCATCCACATTCTGCCCAGTATTTTCTAGGCCTGGTTATTCTAACTCACCAGCAGAAATTTAAAATTTTAAGTAAGAATGATAATAAAAGTTCCAATACCTGTCATAGCTTCTTAAGTTTTGTCCCTCTCAACGTAGTGTTTACAATGACAGCAGCACATATGACACCGATTTACTGACCTTTCAATATACAAAGATAAAACTTCTGATTTGCCATTATGGGATTCATGCTTTATGCTTTGTTTGTTTTTAAAAGTTGTGATGATTTTAAGCGGATCTACGTGCACTGTTCTCTGGTCTCCTGGCATCTAATGGCATGCACTTAGGAAACAGCTGGCAAAGTTTCAAGGTGCAAATATGTGGCTAGGAGTGGAGAAACACTAACTGGCTTATGCACAGAAGGTCCAACAGCTCTGTCCTAATTAGCCAACTGAACAAAGACACAACTAATCAGTGCTTCCTCTCTATGCAAACCGTTTGTCTTTAAAATAAAATGAAAAGCTGCATACTCCCCAAGTTGAGGAAACCAGAGGGAATCACAGCAATGCCCTCTCTGCTAGACTGCTGCTTTAATATTTACCAAACATCACCTGTGTACCTGAATAAACAAATAGGTAGTGTAGTAAATATCTAAGCATCTACTATTATGCCTGTTTAGGGAGTACAAAGATGAAGAAATTATGATTATTATGCTTAAAGGGCAATGTAGAAGGCAAGAAAAAAAAAGGTGCACAAATAAAAGCAATCCAATATTATACTTTATTCCCTCAGAAGAGCACCAGATTTCAAGTCCTGATTAAATAAGAGTGTTTCTGCGATCCAAGTGCTTTTTCCATGCCATCGCGCACATAAGCCATACCTCTGGGTCCTCAAAACAGCTGCTGTCTAGATCCACATGGAATCTTAGACATATACGTTTAAGCCATCAGACTTACACATACACATAAGTATACTTCGTTTATTTACCTGGAATTGTGCCTAAGTACCCATGCTGTTTCCCAGTTCAAAATGTCAACTTCTCCTCAATTGTCCTCACAATACTTAAAAACTAAATGAATCAATCTGGCATTGTTCTCCCAATCTCAGTAGACTAAATGGAAGTCAGCACAAGAATCAGTTTTAGAACCAAAATAGGAGATGCCTTAGATTAATGTTATTTCTTACAGATTCTAACAGTCAAACAGTTTATTAAATACATGAGATGAAAAATTAACAAAACTTAACAGTGTTTGTCCTACCTCTCCAGCAAGTTAACACTTTTCCAGAGGATGGCTTGTTCTCTGAGAATTAAAATGCGTGGGAGTAAATTATGCATGGAAAACACATAAAACAATTTAACAGCAGGCCATTTTCTAAGAGTCTAATTAAAGACTCATTGGAAGTTTTAAACATTTCATTCTAGCAGATAGTTTGGACCTGACCTTGGTTACTTCTTACTGATGGTCGTTACTACTCAGTATTTTACTACTGCCATCTACTGCTGAGGTAAATCTGATTTAGGGCTTCAATTGCTCCAGTGTCAGCAGTGATACTAGAACCAAAAAGGTTTCTTCCCAAGTGACCTCTTCAAGATGCTTGAGGATTTTTGAGGATACCTGTACCTCTTCCTTTGTTCACACATCTACCAGCTGGAAAACAAAACAGTGGTTAGATGTGGGGATCAACAGTAGGCTGACAAACAGAATTCTGAGTTCAGAATATTGTGATTTTAGAAGTCAATAGTTTTATATGTTGTTCAGCTGTTTTCCTGACCACTGGGAAGTAGAGAGGAAGGAAAACATCTGGGATCATTAGAATATCTGCCTCTATTTTCCTTCTAACATTACCAAGAAAGAGCCAAGACCCAGAGAAAGACAAGTTTTGAAACTTTTCATAAATTGCAGTTATCATGTTGATTTTAACAACTTTTCAACTAACCTTAACCATAAGATAAAAATGTATCCTATAGCAACAATTCATCAGTCTAAGTGTTTCCACATACAATAGTACTTACCAAATTGTATTATGTTTGTGTCTGTCTCAGACATCAACTCTAAACTCATGGAAAGAAGGGCTGTGGAAGTCTTTAAAAAAAGTTTTTGAACAGGTACATTTATCAACCTTTCCCCCTCCAAGTCCATATTTTTTCCATTGTACCATTCTGAACAAGACTCATTCATTCATTCAATAATTTATCAAGGGCCTAATATAAGCCAGGCATTAGGGATTCAGCAATGAAAAAGACATGTATTATCCATAAACAAATGAAAATGACAGCCTAAGAGAAATTAACCAATTAGTTATAAAATATTAAATATAATTATAGTGGGGTAAATAATACAAATGAGACCGACATTGTGACAGAAGAATCTAGCCTAGTCTGCGGGTAAGGAAAATCTTCCTTGAGAAAGGAAATGTCAAGTTTTCTTTGATGTGAGTTGAGTCCTGGAGGAAAAATAAAATATAAACTAAAAGTACACCTGTGCGGGGACTTCCCTGGTGGTCCAGTGGTTAAGAATCCACCTTCCAATGCAGGGGACTCGGGTTCAATCCCTGGTCAGGGAACTAAGATCCCACATGCCGCAGGGCAACTGAGCCTGCGTGCCACAAGTAGAGAGAAGCCCGTGCACCATAACAAAGAGCCCGCGCGCTGCAACTAAGACCCGATGCAGCCAAATCAATAAATGAATGAATATTAAAAAAAAAAAAAAAGTACATGTGTGCTTCTGGGAAGTGGGAAGTGGAAGCAGAGAAAATTTATTCCCAAGTAGAGGGAACAGCATTACAAACACTAAAGCATAGGAAGGACTGTTGTTCTTTAGAGCAGTATTTTTCAAAAGTGAATTAATACCAAATAGTAGATTATGAAACCAATAGAACAGAACGGAATAAAAAGAGATCACCACATATCAAAAAGGTGGGTATTGTTTTATAAAACTTTTGCACCAAATATGTTTATTTTTATAGTATTGGGTCATGATGTAAAATGTTTTCCTTACTCTGCAGCAGTCAAAATAGCTTGAAGCTACTGCTTTAAGGACTGAGAAGGTCAGTAGGGCTTGAGGCTGGCACATAATGAGGCTGATGCAGCAAGCGGATGCCAGATAATGAGAGCCAGGTTAAAGATTCAGTCTTTAGGCTAACAATAGGGAGCCACTGAAGAATTTTAACCAGGGAAGAAAAACAATCAGATTTAAATTTGAAAAAATTACTCTAACTCTATAATATGGAAAACAGGTGGGAATGGGGGGGTGTCAAGAATAGTTACAGGGAGAGTAATTCAGAAGCGATTGTGTTCATTAAGTGATGGATGCTAGCTTGGGCAAGAGTAGTGGCAGAGAAATAGATTCAAAACATAAAATATAAAATAAATTTAAAGAATACAAGTGGGCATTGCAAGTACGATAAGAGACTACCAAAGATGAAGAAAATCACTGAAATAAGAAACTGAATGGATGTTTAACAGCAAATTAGACACAGTTGAAGAGGTTGTTAATGAATTAGAAAACAGATCTGAAGAAATTACCCAAAAAGCAATGCAGCACAGATGACAGAGGTAAAAAAACATGAAATGCAGGGAGGTTCTTCTGGAGTGAGAACTCAAAAACTTGAGGACCCAAGAAAAGGAAATACCCAAAGAGATAATTTTCCAGAACTAATGCAACACAAAAGCCATTTTCAGAATCAAGAGGCCCAATGAAAACTTTTCAGTATAAATAAAAGAAAATTCACTTAGACACATCATTGTAAAACTGTAGAACACCAATGAAAAGGAAATGCTAAAAGCAACCTGAGGGAAAAAAAAATCTAATTACAAAAAGAATGAACAAGAAAAAGGGTACTATTGTAGAAAATAATGTCTTATTTATGAGGTTACAATGAAAAGGACAGACTATGGACACAAATAACAAGCTGAGAGAAAGATGACTGCAGTAGAAGCTTTCTTCATATTGTTGGCAGGGGGCAAAGATATTAATTTTAAGACATTAAGTTCAAAAATACATGTTAAAATTTCTAGGGTAACCACTATAAAAATAGAATGTTTAGCTACCCAACTAGTAGAAGACGAAAGAAAAATGGAACCATAAGAAGGCAAGAAATAGAGTGGAAAAAAGCCAAAGTGGAACATATAGAAAGCTTATAATAAGATATTAGAAATAAACCCATATATGTTAGTAATCATAATAAAAGGAATGGATTTAACATTCCAGTTAAGAGACACATGACTGTCAGGCTGGTTCCAAAAACTCCAGATAAGAAGCTGGAAACACCCTGTGTTCAACAACCCTTGAATGAATTAATTATGGTATATTCAGACAATGGAATATTACAGAGCAGTGAAAAAGAATAGACTACAGCTGAATACAGCAACATGAATAAATCAATATGGATAAGTTTCAGTGTTTACAAAGCAAGTCACAGAATACAAAGTATGATTTCAATTAAATGCATGTCAAAAACATGCAAAACCAGGCATTTTTGCTAGGGATGTACATAAAAAGAAAACACAAAGGTTGTGGTAATGGTTACTTCTCAGGGGCAAAGAGGAAAATACAATTAGTGAGGGGCTCACAAGCGCTTAAAAGTTACTAGAACCATTCAATTTCTTAAGCTGAGTAGTAGGTAGGAGATACTGGTAAATGGGTATTTTATTTTTCTTTAAACTGTAAATATTATTTATATATATTCTTTTGTATATTTCATATTTTAAAAAGTATAAACACACTGCTTGTGAATATATAGTAACTTTTAAAAAAGATACACAAGCAACTATTTAAGCTTCATGAACTCTTGTTCTTTGACGTGTTCCCAGTGCCTGTAAAAACTGCTGACACACAGAAGGGCCTATTATTGAATGGAAAAAAATAAAGAGCACAAAAAAATTAATCAGTACATAATTTGTGCTCAACATCTTACTGGGACAGTTTACCTGTTATCAAAACTTAAGGTTAAATCCAGAACCAAGTAATTTGTTTTTATGCAAACCTCAAATGTGCACTTCAACAATGAACAAATTTTGGTAATGTGTAAAAATGGCCATTAGTTGTATACAGTTTGATTATTTTTCTGATTGATACTGGTAATCCATAGTGGCATCATCTTTCTTCAAAGGGCAGAAATATTTGAAAAGCAAAAAGTGGTAGAAAATGTGAACATTAACTATTCATATAACGTGTAATCTTGAAGGAGCGGTACATAAATAGAAAAAAAAAATCAGAGATATTCATTAAAGTTTTGTATGTTCCAATAGGTTCTTTTGTGAGGCCAATAGCATCAGATGATTATACTGGCTTAAAAAACAAAACTAAACAAAACACCCTTTTGCTCTCATTTGAAGATAACAGTGCCAAGAGACTTAAATGGTTTTGTGGATCAAGATTCTCATTTACAACCTACTAAACATACATCCCATAACCCTATGTAAACTTAGTCTGGAAGGATTTATAAAACAATAATGATGTAAGGAGAGACAGTGTGACATAACTGAAAAAGCCTGTTTCCAATTCCTTGCTTTAACATTTACTAGGTATGACCTTGAGTAACCATCTGTGTATATTTCCTCATCAAAAATATATAAATATTTGCACAAAAATTTCAGTGTTTCCAGGCATAAGTGAGGCACTCAAATGTTAGATTCCTTTTCTTTTCCTTAGGGTTATTTAGATATATAGGTGTAAAAATGCCTGACACATAGTAAATGCTTAATATTCACATCCTATCTTTCCTCCCTGCAGTTTTTACAGGTCCACTAAGACATATTAAATAACTGTCAGACTTGCTTTTAATTGTTAGTGATATAATCACCTAGAAACCTTTGCTATTAACATGGCTTGGTTGAGCTATCTTAAGATAAAAAGTGAATATTAATGATGCCTTTAAGAATGTTTTGCCCTTGGGCCACTGGTGAGGATGGAAACATAGGCATCTTAAACATTCTTCCCATTTCAACATAGCCTGAGTAATACATGCAACTTTATATAACTACTGCTCCATTTCTTATAGCTCTGTACTTTTGAGCCATGGAATTAGCTCCTACACATGAGGTAATGAGGGTCTGCTTCTATCTAGTTAGTGATATGCCACCTTTTGGTACTTTCTCTATGAACCTTGATCATTTTGCACTACAAGTGATCCTCTAAACTTGGCATTTTCACAACACTGGTTATAGATGAATCAAAAATTAGCATTTGGCTTACCTTGACCAGGAATCCTCCTCCTAGATTCAACACCTTTGGATTACAGTTTAGAAGAACCAATACCACAAACGACAGCACAACGGCTAAATCTGGCCCCCGTATTCTCCAAATTTAACCGTATGTTGAGGGTGGCCTGACCAGGCGTCAAATAAAAGAACAGTATGCATGTATCTTTTATCTTTGTACCATTCGTTGAGAGCAGAAACAGAAACTTCTGTTGTGACTGGGTTTTAGTTCAACAATCAAAATGAAAAATCAAACCACTTCTAGGTAAAGGAGACCCAACCAGGGCTTTATATACTTCTTGAATATCTTAGGTGTCTATATAACTCTGTGTGTTTGTGCGTGTGCGTGCGTGCACATGCACAAAATATTCAAGGAGGTATTTATAAAATTCAACTTATATTCCTATTTAAGTCTCTGTAGCTGCCTAGTGAGTGACTAAAGAGCCACTTCAAGGAATTAAGAAATAGCAGCCTTATTTGTTAATAGCCCCAAAATATCCTAAAATAGGTACATGGTTAAACAATCTGGTACATCAATGCCATGGAATACAACTTAGCAATAAAAAGAAACAAACTACTGATATATATGATAACTTGGATAAAGAGATCTCAAGGGCGTTATGAGTAGAAAAAGTTAATCTCAAAAAAGTCACATATTGTATAATTCCATTGCTGTAACATTCTCATAATGACAAAATTATAGAGACAGAGAACAGACGAGTGGTTGCCAGGGGTTAGAGCTGGCTGGAGTAGGTGTGACTCCAAAGGGGTAGCATGAGGGAGATCTTCATGATGATGATAGCTCTGTATCTTGACTGAAGCGATGGTTACAAAAAAAGTGATAAAATGGTACAGAGCTATTCACACCATTGTACCAATGTCAATACCCTGGTTTTGATACTGTATTATAGTAACACATGAGGAAAAAATTGGGGGAAACTAGATTTAGGCTGCATAGGACCTCTCTGTACTATTTTTGCAACTTCCTGTGAATCTATAATTATTCCAAAATGAAAAGTTTAAAAAAAATCACACACTTACATACACAAGGAAATATAATGACATAAATGAAACATAGCCAATTTTATTCAAATTCTCCAAAATTTATGCTAAATATGTTAATTGTTTATAAAATGTTTCACCTTTGTATAATGGTTTTATTATTTCACCTTTCTTTTATAGTTTTTTCATTTTTTCTGTACAGTTCTTCAGTAGAAGCCAGAGTCCTGAGTTGCCCAGTTGGGAGCCTAAAATACACAAAGAGAAATCAACAGGGTGAAAAGAAATACTTTCTGAAAAACCAGTTTCAACAAAAAGTGATACTAGAAAAGTTTTTTAGCAATACTCCTCCCAAACCATTCTCTAAGATTTTAACAACCTCTTCAATTACTAAATGCAAGGTGTCTCAGAACAACAACAAAACACACCAAAATACCATCTGATACATTTTCTCACCAATTATAAAGTATGACAATGACAATATCACCAATATTATAACCAAAATCAATACAACTTGATCCTTAAGCATACAGAAACAACCATTACATAAAAGTTATTTTTCAGGCTCAGTTATTCTGGACTTGGATGGAAAAGGCAAGGACAATAATTTCCTAATTCTTCCTTCTCTTTTAAAACTGAAGGACTATGCTAAGGACACAAATCTGATGCTAAAACTTCAATCAAATGAGATCCTTGAATGTACCTCAACAGTTTCCTAAAAATGTCCTACCCTCCAGTTATACATAATCATAATGACTAAAGAGCATTAGAGGTAGTTTGGAATCCCAAAATTACAAGGCCATTCAAATTCCTTTAGTATCTAATATGCAGGATTTCTACCAAAAAGGGGGATATATTTTTCTGACAATTAAATATGACTTTCAGATAAAATCAAATTTTATAAAATCAATACTAATATATATAATAAGATCAACATTTTTACAGAAGTAGTTCTTTAGATTTACTGAATAAAAGGAACATGAATTTCAAACACTTGAAAGAGAGATAACACATGTAAGTTATCAACTGCCAGTATCAAAATGATGTGTTGAAAACACTGAGGAAATGAGATAATGAAGGCACACAGGAAGGGTAAAAGAAAAAAAACCCAATTATGGTAAAACTAGGAACACTTAATTTTTTTTGCTGCCTTAACTAACGCATAATACATCTAAGAGAAACATTTTCCGTTTAGTAATTTCTTAAATAAAATATTTATACCCCCAACAAATACAGAATCAGATACAACCAAAATTAATTTGTTCTCAAATGAAGTTCATGTAACAATTATATTACATTATTGCTAAATCCCAGACAGAAGAGAAGATGTGTGGTTCTTACCTCTGATCTACTATTCTGATTAAGTTTCTTCTCAATATTCATGGCCAACATCTGGCTTCTAAATGAAAGGCTTTTGGTCTTTTCAATCACTTGCTGATAGGGTGAGACTGCATTGTTACCCATAACCACATGACCCTACAATGAGACAGAGGGAAATTGATCCTGTAATGTTAACAACCAAGTTTCTCAGGTAAGTCATGAGGATGACATCACAACCTACATGTCTGTTGCAAATATTTTTATGCACAGAGATGACAATATTCATCCAACAACACAAAACAGGAGGTTGCTGTTGCCTTCAAAAAACTATTACACATTAAAACAAAAATTCTTAATAGAATAAACGTCCTAATAAAAACTTCTCCCCAAAGTATCAAATAATCAGCAACTGATATCTAGTATTTTGCACAGATAACATAATACTCACTAATTTAGAATCAATCTTGGCATCCAGTCTTGCATTTCTAATCAAATTTACAATCCATCTTTCAGCTTCTTCTGGAGTCATGTTCAGTTTATCTGCCAACATGCTAATGAAAAAAGAAAAAAATGACATTAACTGGGTCTAAAAACTTAGTTTTATATACACAGTCTTTGACCTACCCTCTGTATAGAAACTTTTAGGTACTTATGGGTCACCTTCTCTTAAATATTATGAGTCTTTTTTTTTTTTTTTTTTTTTTTAATAAGAGGCTCTTTTTTTTTTTTTTTTAATTTATTTATTTATTTATTTATGGCTGTGTTGGGTCTTTGTTTCTGTGCGAGGGCTTTCTCTAGTTGTGGCAAGCGGGGGCCACTCTTCATCACGGTGCGCGTGGGCCTCTCACTATCGCGGCCTCTCTTGTTGCGGAGCACAGGCTCCAGATGCGCAGGCTCAGTAATTGTGGCTCACGGGCCCAGTTGCTCCGCGGCATGTGGGATCTTCCCAGACCAGGGCTCGAACCCGTGTCCCCTGCATTGGCAGGCAGATTCTCAACCACTGCGCCACCAGGGAAGCCCGATATTATGAGTCTTAAAAGTGCACTATTGATGTTTGTGCTATTACCTTGTACCGTTCACAATCTATCTCATTTCACCAACCAGACTGTAAGACCCTTGAAGGTAGGTCCCCATATTCTGTATTACAGAAATCCTATTACAAGGAACATCAGTATTAAGAATAATAAAATGTAACACATAACTAAAACTCAGGGCCGCTATGTATGTTTGTTATAAATTCTAAGGACACTCCCTAGAACTAGAACACTATATAACCTAAATGGCCACTGAATTTAAGAGAAAAGAGACAGACACACATACATAGAAAACACGAAAGGAGAGGGGGAGGGAAAAAGATGACAGACACCAAGACCCTGATCTAAAGCCTTTGATGTCATCAACCGATCTGCATTTTCTAATTTATGGTCAGGTTGAAAAAGAGGCCACTGCAGAGCTTAATTTATCAGAACTAACACAAACACAAGCCTTGGTAGTAGGTAAGCCAGTCAGTCACCTGATGAAAAGAGTATCTACATATGCATGTATAGTATTTAGAAGGACGGTATACATATATGAATATACACAGGTGTTAGACACAAACATTAACTGTCCCCTTTTACTTGTCTTCACTGAAGATATTGCACACTTGCCAGGCCTTCTAATGTAATCACTGGTTAAATGAAAAAAACCCTAGAATATCAGTAACAAAATAATTCCTTAGAATATTATAAACTAAAATTCCTGATCTGATAGCATTCCCAATTTTAAAATATAAATATTCAAGACATTGCCAATCATATAATTATGTAATTCCGGAGCTCCCAACCTAAAAGTAACCAATCAAGTTAATAAAAATACCTTTATGGGAATAATATAATCTGTGCTATCCCTATTTTATATGTTTATTGTCAAAGAGAAGAATTTCATTCAAAATGTAAAAATTAAGTTAGGCTATCAATAAAATCATTACACATTAAATTACAAACTAAAGCTATGAAGACAATCATTTAAAATTTATCCCTAAAATATGCTTGATGTTAAAAACATCATGATGAGTATGAGCCAACTCAACCATAAAACTCCCTGGATTTACATGTCAAATTCTGTTCTCTGTCGTTTTATGGTCAATTTTGCTGTAAGTACACATTCTCAGCAAACATAAAGAACAATTAGTCCATGACTACTACTTCAATTTCATGATCAGGTTTCATCTTATTCTCTTTGTTACTGCTCTCTAACCAAACCTCATTTTATTTACGCTACTAGAAGTAGGGAAGTGTGTCATTTTACTGAAAGAACCAGGCATTTTTTTGACTAGGAAAAATTCCTGCAGCTGGTGTTTCCTGTGGCTTCTCAATAAACTCCTTGTGTTTCCTGCAGGTACTTGACTTATTTTACAGATGTGTAAATTTCATTCTCTTGGGCTTCCCTGGTGGCGCAGTGGTTAAGAATCCGCCTGCCAATGCAGGGGACAAGGGTTCAAGCCCTGGTCCGGGAAGTTCCCACATGCCGTGGAGCAACGAAGCCCGTGCGCCACAACTACTGAGCCTGCGCTCTAGAGCCCGCGAACCACCAACTACGGACGCCCGCGTGCCTAGAGCCCGTGCTCCGCAACAAGAGAAGCCAACGCAATGAGAAGCCCACACACCGCAACGAAGAGTAGCCCCCGCTCTCCGCAACTAGAGAAAGCACGCACGCAGCAAGGAAGACCCAACACAGCCAAAAATAAATAAAATAAATAAATAAATTTAAAAAAAATTTCATTCTCTTCTGTGCTGCTAAAGTAAGCAACTGCCTAATACTTTTATCTGAAGCTGCTACTCTAAAGGTAAAGAACATATTTTCCAAAAGATATTATTTTATCAACTCCTGTAACAATTTCTCTTTTGTATGTCTCCTGCATTCCCCCAAAATACAACTCTTTAAAGTGAGGCCAAGACCATTTTACTCTGAAAAGCACAAATGAAAACAATTTATACTGAATATATTAAAACTCCAATCTTCAAGATCTCTATATACTGCTTTTCAAAATAGACATGTCATTCCTAGTAGCTACTAATTGTGTATAGTTGGTTTTATACAGATTTTTAAAAATTATAACATAGAACCTGTTTATGGAGGCTGTTTACATAATTAAAATTATAATGAAACATTCAGTCTCAAGCCTAAGTTATTGATCAGATTCCTCTTCTTGCTGCCTATATCAAACTGAGAAGTCCTATCAATTATCTCTTTAACCACTGCCTCTAATCTAAGTTCCCTACCAAACTACTCTCATCTTGAAAGACTCTCCTCTTCACCAACCAGACTAAACCTCTCTGTTCATTAAACATACCATGTTTTTAACCACTTCGGGACCTCTGCACATGCTGTGCCTTCTGCTTAAAACGCTAATCCACCTTTTTCTTCACTAAGCTATGTGTTACATGGGTATCAGCTAAAACAGCACCCTCATCAGCCTTCCAAGACACCTCTGCCAATCATGACAGATGTTTGATGCTTTCATGGCCCCCTATTTTTTTCAGAGCATTCATAGAGCTGTAGTTGTTTTACTGAGTATCTGCTTTCATGATAGACTGTACATGTACCCCAAGAGCATGCATCATAGCTTCTTTGTTCAGTGCTATATATCCAGTAATTAGCACAATGCCCAGTATACAGGAGGCAATTAAATAAATACTTATTGTCTGATTCCTACCCTAGTCACTACCCTAGGGCTCCATTACTATTTCCTAATTTTCTAACTAATCTACCTCGAGTCTCTCCTTAATCTATTTTACATAGTTGTCAGCTTAGTCCTAAAACCCAACTACCAGTTTATTCCTAAATTCCTTTCAAAACTTTAATAGAGCCCTTCTACCAAAACAAAAAAATTCAAACTTCCAAGTTTCTCTTTCATGTTCTCTACAATTTAGCTACAATCTAACTTTCCAGCCTTCTCTTATTCTTCCTCATGAATACCACACACCAACCAAATTGTTCATTCAACAAAATATGAACTATGTTAGATGTTTGTGACAACATACAGTCTGCTCCCCACTTTCATAAAGTTTAAAGCTGTAGACTGGGAAGTAGGGGACAATCACCTAATACCCCAAATATATAAACTATTTCAAGTGTAAGGATGAAAAAGTGGAAGGAGCTATGTGAGTGCAAAAGGGTTTAACCAGTTCCAGTCTGGAAGTCTGAGGACAGTTTAAGTAAACAAATATTTAAGGTCAAATTTTAAGATAAAAGAAAGAAAATTCTATGCTGTATAACTCTACCTAGAATTTTCCATCCCTCTTCTTTCTTTACATACATATTCTAAGTCTCATATTCCATCATGGCTAGAGCAATCTGGCAACATGCATCAAGACCCACAAAGGTCTGCATACTCTGACCCATAATCCCACTTCGGGGATTTACTGTTTTGCAATGTGCTTGTTGATCCTTTACTTTTAAATCAAGTCAAAGAAAAACTTGAAATAAGGTCCGAGAAGTATTAGTAAATTATTGATGGTATCTCAGGTTATCTAGGCTACCAATCACTCTGAGAATAAGTAAGGGAACGTGGCAATAATCCAGTTTCTTTCAAGTAACAGGAAAATATACACAGTAAAAGTAATTAAATAATAGAGAGAAATCCTCAAAGTCCACAATTCTCTTACACTCTACTGATTTTATGAAAAAATTAGTAAAGGTTTAAAAATAAAAATTTAATATCCTATTAAAGCTTAAAAAAACAAAAACTTGCCTTAAGCTATCCTACACCATGTTAATTTTGTTTTTAAAATAATTCAGTTTATCAATAGATTAAAAGACAAAATGTATCAAAAGGCAGAATTTCTGAGAAAAATACCTAATTCAGTCTAGGTCTCAAACTCAAAAATAACTTCCAGATTATTTAGATTACACTAAAAATCTCAACCCTGTCAATAGGCAGCTTAAAGAAGATATTTTAGGCTTAAAGACTTATATTTAAGACATGATACCATAAAACTCCCAGAAGAGAACATAGGCAAAACATTCTCTGACATAAATCATACCAATGTTTTCTTAGGTCAGTCTCCCAAGGCAATAGCAATAAAAGCAAAAAACAAACAAACAAAGAAAAAAACAAATGGAACCTAATCAAATGTAAGCTTTTGCACAGCAAAGGAAACCATAAACAAAACAAAAAGACAACCTACTGACTGGGAGAAAATATTTGCAAATGATGCGACCAACAAGGGATTAATTTCCAAAATATACAAACAGCTCATACAACTCAATAACAACAACAACAACAAACAACCTAGTCGAAAAAATGGGCAGAAGACCTAAACAGACATTTCTCCAAAGAAGACATACAGAGATGGCCAATAGGCCTATGAAAAGATGCTCAACGTTGCTAATTATTAGAGAAATGCAAATCAAAACTGCAATGAGGTACCACCTCACATCAGTCAGAATGGCCATCACTAAAAAGTCTACAAATAACAAATGCTGGAGAGGGTGTGGAGAAAAGGGAACCCTCCTACACTGTTGGTGGGAATGTAAATTGGTGCAGCCACTAGAGAAAACAGTATGGAGGTTCCTCAAAAAACGAACAAGAGCTGCCATATGATCCAGCAATCCCACTCCTGGGTATATATACGGACAAAACCATAATTCAAAAAGATACATGCACCCCCTATGTTCACAGCAGCAATACTATTCACAATAGCCAAAACATGGAAACAACCCAAATGTCCAATGACAGATGAATGGATAAAGAAGATGTGGTATATATACACAAAGGAATACTACTCAGCCATAAAAAAGAATGAAATAATGCCATCTGCAGCAACATGGATGGACCTGGAGATATCATACTAAGTGAAGTCAGTCAGACAGAGAAAGACAAATACCACACAATACCACTTATATGTGGAATCTAAAATATGACAGAAATGAACTTATCTACGAAACAGAAACAGACTCAAGGACAGGGAACAGACTTGTGGTTGCTGAGGTAGAGGAGGGCTGGGGGAGGGATGGATTGGGAGTTTGGGATTAGCAGATGCAAACTATTATATATAGAATGGATAAACAACAAGGTCCTACTGTATAGCACAGGGAACTATATCCAATATCCTGTAGTAAACCATAATGGAAAGAAATATAAAAAAGAATATATATACATATAACTAAATCACTTTGCTATACAGCAGAAATTAACACAACACTATAAATCAACTATACTTCAATAAGATAAATTAAAAAGACATTTTAAATATTTTGTGTAAATCCCTTATTCCCATCTTTTAGTTGAAGAGCTCTCCTGCTCAAGTGACACAACAACATGATATTGAATATGTTAAGTCAGTAATACATAAGACCCCGAGTAGCCCAAGCCATCTTGAGAAAGAAGAACAAAGCTGGAGGTGTCACACACCTTGACTTCAAACTATATCACAAAGATACAGTAATCAAAACAGTATGCTACTGGCATTAAAACAAACACAAAGATCCATGGAACACAATAGAGAGCTCAAACCCAAGCATTAATTTATTTATGACAAAGGAGGCAAGAATATACGATGGGAAAAGAACAGTCTCTTCAACAAATGGTGTTGGGAAAACTGGACAGCTACACGCAAACAAATGAAACTGGACCACTATCTCACACCATATACAAAAATTAACTCAAAATGAATTAAAGAGTTGAACATTAAGACCTGAAATCATAAAACTCCTTAAAAAAAAAAACAAAAAAAACACAGGTAGTAAGTTCCTTGACGTAAGTCTTGGTGATGATTTTTTGGACCTGATACCAAAAACAAACCCCAAAACAAAGGCAACAAAAGCAAAAATAAACATCAAACTAAAAAACCCCTGCACAGTAAAGGAAACCATCAATGAGAAGAAAAGGCAACCTACCAAATGGGAGAAATATTGCAAAATATTGCAAACCATGTATTTAAGGGGTTAATACCCAAAATACAGAAGGAACACATATAACTCAATATCAAAACAACAAGTAATTTGATTTAAAAATGGGCAGAGGATCTGAATATTTTTCCAAGGAAGACATACAGATAGCCAAGAGGTACGTGAAAAGGTGCTCAGCATCACTAATCATCAGAGAAATGCAAATCAAAACTATAATGAGATCTCTCACACCTGTCAGAATGGCTATTACCAAAAAGATAAGAAATAAGTGTTAGCAAGAATGTGGAGAAAGGGGAACACTTGTGCACTGCTGGTGGTAAAGTAAATTGGTATAGCCACTATGGAAGACAGTATGCTAGTTCCTCAAACAATTAAAAATAGAACTATCATATGATCCAGCAATTCCACTTATGAATTTTTTATCCAAAGGAAATGAAAACAGTAACTTGAAAAGATATACCTAAACCCATGTTCACTGCAGTATTACTTACAACAGCCAAGACACAAAAGCAACCTAAGTGACCATCAATGGATGAATGGATGAACAAAATGTGATACACACACACACACACACACAGAGGAATATTATTCAACCATTAAAAGAATGAAACCTTGCCATTTGTGACAACATGGAAAGAACTTGAGGGCATTATGCCAAGTGAATTAAGTCAGACAGAAAAAGACAAATACCACATGATCTCATTTATACGTGGAATCTAAAACAAACAAAAAATGCTTGTAGATACAGAGAAGAGATTGGGGAGGGGGCGGGGACTGGGTGAAGGGTCAAAAGGTACAAACTTCCAGTTACAAAATAAGTAAGTCATGGGATATAATGTACAGCATGGTGACTATAGTTTAGAGTAAATCTCATCACAAGAAAAAAAAATTGCAACTATGTGTGGCGATGAATGCTAACTACAGTTATTATGGTGATCATTTCACAATATATACAAATATCAAATCATTATGTTATACACCTGAAACTAATGTAATGTTTTGTTATGTGTTAATTACATCTCAATTTAAAAAAAAGAAAACTAAAACAAACAACAAAAACTATCATTAATATCCTTAGCAAAATTAAAAACCACTGTAGTATTGCATTCATAAAATAAGAACAGAATGCTATAAAGGAAAAATATTCAGAGAAAAGAGTGACAGAGGGCTCTTGGAAATTAAAGAATAACATTAGAGATTTGTTGTTTTTAATCTACAGAAGATTTGAAAGATGTTGAGAAAATATCCCAGAGTGTAGAACACAAAGACAAAGTGATGGAAAATAGAGAACTGATAAGAAGATTGGAAGCCTGGTCCAGCAGGTCTAATACCTGAACAATAGAAGTTCCAGAAAGAATAAACAGTGAACATAAAGAAGAAAGAAATAATTCAAGAAAATTTCCCAGAACTGGAGAGCATGAGCTTCCAAATTAAAAAGGTCCTATATGAAGAATTAAAACAGACCTAAACTAAGGCATATCATTGTAAAATTTCAGAGCAATGGGGACAAAAAAAAAAAAGCTTCTTCCCCCCACATTTCTAGACAGGAAAACAAAACACCTGTATAAAAGATGAGGAATAAAAATGGCTTCTGACTTCTACAACAAAAGCTAGAAAGCAAGAGAATCACGTCTTCAAAATTCTGAAGTAGTTTTCAAGTGAGAATACCATGCCTAGCAATACCACTACTCAAGTATGAGAGTCAAATACACAATTTTAGATGTGAAAAAGTTTACCTCCAAAGTACCCTTCCTTATAAATCCACTGAAGAATATGATAATTACCAAATATGATAATAAACCAAGAAGAAGGAAGGCATAATGTCCAAGAAACTGGAGCGTTATCATAGTAGACAAGCTAAGGAAATCCCCAGAACAAATGACAAAGAGAGATAAATATGCATCTGGCAGAAAGAGCAACAAGTCCAGATTTTTTTGAGGAAGATAAAACTAATAAAATAATCAATTTTCAGAAGAGATTTATAAATTGGCAAAGAATCTGAAGTAGAATTAATGAAAAAGACATTAAGAAGAACAATGAAGCAAATGAGGGAAAAGTGGCAATTATCAATTACATGGAAAATAAATACGGAATACTAAAACATACTATAGATCTACCTTATTTGAAAAAAGGTACTAAGTTAACTTAGCATGTATTTGGTGCTAAGTTCAGAAATCAACACACAATTTATAAAAGATTAAAGAGTTCAGAAGAAGTCCCATATATAAATGAGAATTTAAAATGTGATATGGGTGGCATTTCAAATAAGTGGTGGGAAGGACAGTTTTTCAATAAATCATGTTGGTTAGCTATTGGGGGTTGGGGGGTGGGGGAGCTACTCTCTATTCCCAAATAAATCACTGATGGATTCAAATAGAAGAAATAAAGCCATAAAGGTCCTAGAAAAAAACATATAAATAGCATATAAACCTATTATAAGAAAGAACTTTTAAATAAAATACAAAATCCAGTACCATAAAGGAAAAGCTTAGTAACTTTGACTAAATAAAAATATAAATCATTCCTTTGGGGGGAAAAAAACAGAATCCTAAGTGCTATTTCAAGGCATAGAAAAAATAAGTATTTCATTCTCTATTCAATTTCATTAATAAAACATATTCAAGACTCTTAGCACAAAACCAGATACTTTTCTTTCTGGGAAGTAATTAAGACCAGTGGTCCCGCTTAAGCACATAAAATATATAAATCTAAATCTAGAGAACCAATTAGGCTTTCATTAACTCTAGGCTGATTGTCTATCAGGTTTTCAATGACTAATCTTTTAGACAGTCTCCCTTTTCTGAACCCTCCCATAGCCCCTGCCCTGATGTATCTTAACAAATAAGGATTTGGGGTCCAGCATTTCACAGGCATATGAATTACCTGTTTAAATAACCTGGCTTTCCAAATTTTATTTGATAAGCACAATTTATTTCAAATAGTATTGACTTTAGCATTAAGCTATGGAAACCTCTGGCCTGCTTTTCACTGAAGACTGTGGCTAACTATTTAGCATATCCAAAGAGCACCAGACTTTTATAACTGTATGCTACGACAACTAATTAAAGAATAAGTGTTAAGTGTAAATTGTGTTTAACTGTAAGATTAGGAGGAAACAGGGGAAAGAAACCAGGAGAAAACTGAGAAAATGCTAAATTCTGTGTGTGACAAATGTAAATTCTCACTGAATTTTGCAACATCGCATTAGTCAAAAATGACAGTATAGAGCTTCCCTGGTGGCGCAGTGGTTAAGAATCCGCCTGCCAATGCAGGAGACACGGGTTTGAGCCCTGGTCCGGGAAGATCCCACATGTCGCGGAGCAACTAAGCCCGTGCACCACAACTACTGAAGCCCGCGAGCCTAGAACCCGTGCTCCCAACAAGAGAAGCCACCACAATGAGAAGCCTGCGCACCACAACGAAGCGTAGCCCCTGCTCACCGCAACCAGAAAAAAGCCCGCGTTCAGCAATGAAGACCCAACACAGCCCAAAATAAAAAAAAATAAAATAAATTTAAAAAAAAAGAAACTTCTGATTAAAAAAAAGACAGTATATTACTTTATAGTTAACACAGAAATGCAGTGATAATGGCTGTTAAAACTATTTAATCTCCATCTGGAAACGCACCTTTTTATTTCTAACATCAGGAAGTATAATTAAGAATACAAATTGCTACATGGTAATAAAAACTTGAAGAAAAATATTAAGATCTAAAATGTTACTTAATAAAATCAGCAAAGTAGAATGACTTCATAACTTAAATGCAAGAGCAGTTGGCAAATACATATTTTTGTGAAAAGCCAAAACTAACCCCCATAGGGAAATTATATTAATGTATGCTCCAAAATGTTTATCATACACATTCAAAATATTACTTCCATGCTTTGCTTTTATCTACAATTGAAAACTGGTCCAAGAGTTATTCTAGAACAGCTTTTAAATTTCAGACACACACCATATCTGATAAACTATTCGGCTATACTAAATTAAATCCCACCACAGTAATCTTTTTTGACAGATGTTGCATACTTTATGGTAAACAGATTCGAAAGTTATCCTACAAATCTACAGGGTTGTATATAAACCGATAAAAACATTCTTAATATGCATTTTTACAAAGATAAGACTATCACATGTGCTTACAGCCACTTAGTGAAGAATCCTATTAACAGAGAATGTTCCAAATCACAAATGGAAAGAGTTATTTAATAAACCATGCGTTTTATAATACTGAATAGCATTTGATATGCGTCTGCTGGGGGACAGAAAGGAAGACAGAGACAAATCTTCCCCGCCCAACGCTAAAAAAGATCGAATATCAAATAACTTTAAATTAATTAGCAGCAGAGATAGGCCAGCATAAACTAGTGAATGGAGTAATTTGTCATAATTAATATATGGTAGAAGAGTCTACTTAAATATATCCCATTTAGAGAATTATCAGAGTCCACTGAAACTTCAATCCAAATTACTTCTCTGATTTTTCAATATACAAATAATGTCCAAGTCATTCTAATTACTCTGTATTTTTTTTTTCAAAATGCCTATCATAACTTGTAATCTTATCTTTATTTAATATCTGTTTCTTCCTCTGGATTTTAAGCTCTAAGGCTATGCTCCAAGAGGCACTCATTCACATCTGTAATATTTTCTTCTTCAACAACTGTACTAGTTACACTGCTCTTAACTAATTACATCTTAATGTATATCATATGTATCTATCCTCTTTAGAAAGCTGAACACTGGGCTTCCCTGGTGGCGCAGTGGTTAAGAATCTGCCTGCCAATGCAGGGGACACGGGTTCGAGCCCTGGTCTGGGAAGATCCCACATGCCGTGGAGCAACAAAGCCCATGCGCCACAACTACTGAGCCTGCGCTCTAGAGCCCTGTGAGCCACAACTACTGAGCCCATGTGCCACAACTACTGAAGCCCGTGCGCCTAGAGCCCGTGCTCTGCAACAAGAAAAGCCACCACAATGAGAAGCCTGCGCACTGCAACAAAGAGTAGCCCTCGCTTGCCACAACTAGAGAAAGCCCCTGCGCAGCAACGAAGACCCAACGCAGCCAAAAATAAATAAAAGCAAATCGTATTTAAAAAAAGAAAGCTGAACACTATCTTTTTAAAAATTTTGCACATTCTTGAAATGACAAAATTACAGAAATGAAGAACAGATGAGTGGTTGCCAGGGGTTAAAGAGAGGTGGGAGGGAAGTGGGTATGGCTATAAAAGAGCAATTTGAGGAATCCTTGTGGTGACAGAAATGTTCTGTATCTGAATATATCAACAACAATAATGATGGCTGTGATATTTTACTATGGCTTACAAAATGTTACCATTGAAGGAAACTGTGTAAAGGGCATAGGGGATCTCTTCATTATTTCTTACAACTGAAGGTGAATCTATTATCATCTCAAAATAAGAAGCGTAATTTAAAAAAAGAAGTTTTGCATCAGAGTTACTTAGAGGAGCTTTGAAAAATACAGATGCTGAGATCTCCCCCTCCCCACCCTGAGAATGTTTCAGTTTTTTAGGGGTTGGACCTGGGAAGTTTTAAACCAGATTCTCAAGCCTTGAATCCAGAGATTCTGATTCAGAAGGTCTGGGGTAAAGCCAGAAAATCTATTCTTCTTAAGTTTAAGTTGTTGGTGGTTTTTTAAGTTCTCCAGATGATTCTGATGTACAGCTAGGTTTAAAAACCTCTGGACTAGAGAACAATATTTTTTTCTATGGATTGTTTGAAGGTAAACATTAGCTATTTTGGTCATTATCATGGATTCCAAGTCCTTGGGGTCTGAATTAAGACATTTGTTGTACTTATAAAAGCCCAACTTAGATGCTTAACATAATTTTCAGCATATTCCTAACCCACTAAAGCAGCTCTAAAAACGTGAAGAAGCGTAGCTCCCTGGACTGAGCCTATTGGTCACATACTCTCCACTATCACCCCCTAAACCTTACAACCTGAGATCTCACTGTTATTCTAAAAAGAATTATTTCTTTGTTCACGTGAAGCTATACTTTATGCTCTGCCTCTACCTTCTTAATTCATTATATACTAAAAATATTAAATCACTGGTTTTTCACTTCATTACCCTAGCAGGCTGTAATTATGTGTCTAAAAAAAACTGGTGACCTGATGCAATGGTTCTCAATCCTGATGTGCTTTGGAATTATCACCCTAAATGGAACAGCATAGTAGCCCTATTTATTACACAGCATAGCACAGCATACACAGAAAATGTGACTCAGAAAGTTCGCAGTTGCTTCAGGGAATCTCTTTGTAAAATAAAAATCAAAATTCTACAGATTTTGCACAAAAAAATTAAACACTGTCTTATGGTTTCCATCTTTATCCTCTGGTTCAAGTGATACACTAATGACAAATTAGTCTAAATCTGCTGTTTCTAAAAATATCAATTGCTCACAATGAAAAAGAAAGAATTTATAATGAGGGTGAAGACAATGAATGTCAGAGAGCTATTAGCTCAGGCTCTTTCATTAAATAAGCCCTAAGCTGCTTAATGTCTCTGAGCCTTCAGTTTCTCAGCTATAAACAGGGAGTTACAAAACAAAGGAGTTGTACTGAATCAGTGTTTTGTAAAATTGGGTTTACAGAGTCAGAGTCGTATGGTTCCATAGAGTCAGGAGGAAAGCTGAATAGAGGTACAAGCTGAACAAGGTGAAGGGGCTCTTATTTTATCTGCATATATGTATACATAAATATGTATACTCATATACATAATATTGCATTTCACAACGAATGACATTTTAGGAATTTCCATGTATTCTTTAAGAGAATCAGATTTTTAAAATTATATGTCTGCTAGCTAAAGTACTACTAAAACAGGTCAAGGCTTCAACTCCCATAGAAAAAGC
Organism: Eubalaena glacialis; assembly: GCF_028564815.1. NCBI lineage: Eukaryota > Metazoa > Chordata > Mammalia > Artiodactyla > Balaenidae > Eubalaena > Eubalaena glacialis. The sequence goes on from NC_083732.1 coordinate 59,645,469, forward strand.
CTCACGCTCACACTGTAATTCTAACTCTGAGTAACCACTTCAGTGACAACCCACTAAAATTAGGCAAGCAACTATGGATGCCTTAGCAAAAACAAACGGCACTAAAGAAAAACTTTGGTCTACATACAATTCCTAAGAGGCAAACATTAAAGTAGTAAGTTTTTAAACATTAAGGAGCATTTACCGTTCGACTTCATCTGTGGCCAAAGGGCGCTGTTATTTTTCAAATTCTAATATGTAAAATTAGTTTCTAATAGGTTATGTAAGTTTCACAATTTTTTCCTAATAATTTCCTCACACAAGAGAAAATTCCAACTGAAATCCACCATAATTTTTCCGTGTTTCAACATTTTAGGATGTCACAAGAGTTTACTATATGAGAATTCAAATATATAATTAAATAAAACAAATTCAATTAACTGAAATGATTACCAAATGTGGTCTTTTCAACAGCATTTCCAATTTACTAAAGACTAACTCCTTATTTGAACCCCTGTTAAAAACCATTCTAAAACTGGTCACTGCTCTTTTCTCCCTACGTAATGGTATAATAGTGTTATTTTAAAAGGTAACTCTTTAAAAAGGTAACTGACAATCATAATACTGCCTTGAAGTTATCATTTTCAAAAATCATGCTTTCCCACACACATGGAAACTAAAGAAGATAAAGAAGGACTGTAGCACCCCGGAATTCAAACAAAAGCTAGGATTTTTAATAAATTACTAGGACAATGTTTCCTTTTTCTTCTAAAGCAAAGAGAAATAAAATAAAAATCCAATTAACTGGAATCCTATTAAGTATAACTTTACAATAAATGAAAATTTACAGGAATTTAGAAGTAGAAAATACAAATCAAATCAGAGTGTTCTTACTTAATGCTGATACATTGATGGATGCGACAAAAAGTCTCAAATATGAAGAGACGGGCATTTTCAATGAAATCCTCAAGACAAGCCACCAAGAAGAAATCATTCACTAGCACCTATGCGTATAAAATATAAAAGAAAAAATTAACGGTGCTGACAAGCAATTTTGAAAAATTTGTCACAAATACTTTCTTTGTGCTTTACTCATTATTCCATTCACTATAATTCTCTCATCTATCACAAGTTGTACACCACAGCACTTTCTAGAACACTATATTCAAGTCTCTAACAATTTAACCAAGAAGTAAACGAACGCTACAGGAAAAAGAGCTAAGAACTGTGATGTTTCCTTGTTCCACTGATGACTTGAGCAATCTTGTGACAAAGCAGCTTTGTCCTGTCTCTATCCTACATAAATGCTCTGGAGATAACATATTTCCAGCTATTTAAAATAGTTATGAATGGACTAAAGATATGCATATTTTTGTGATAGTAAGTAGACTTGAAAATCTACAAAAGAAAAAAATTCAAAGGGTGGCACCTATTCCACAGATGGTATCATACTTAGAAGAGAATATTCTAACTTCAAGAATAGCAACCAAGTGCCCCACTGCCTTGGCAAGACCTAGATACTTAGTATTACAATATACACCAATATTTAATAATGTCACATTTGACTGCAAGTACACAAGTTATTAAACTGGATTCTAATTGTGTCCAATGTTTGAAAATCACCTCTAAAGGTATACTTACATAATTTCCTTTTCCTTAGACAAATAAGATCTTAAGTCCTTCAACAAACTCTTCCCATTTTTGTGCTAATATCTGGGTTCAAAAATGAAACTGACAGCTAGTAACTTGTAGATTTGGTAAATGCCTTTAACAGGTAAATTCTTAGTTTCTCAAAACTTGCAAACTAAGTTATTCAAAAAACCATAAATCTAACTCTTTCAGTTGCTCTCACAGAACTTTAGTTTCTACCAACTAACAGAAAACATTGTAGTTAAAAAATTCACACTCTTAGCTTGACTGATTTATAGCAAATGATAAATACAATCATGAGAAAAATTCTGAAGATAGGCCTGCTTATGTAACACACTGGAATTACAGTTGTGATGGAAAATTCCATATAATCTTGCCCATACATATAAAATATTTCACATATTTACTCATTCAGGATAAGACATGAAATTATGTGTGAATTTATAATGTGCCGATGTTTTAACAAACTGTCCTAAAAAAAGGGATAGACTCAGGCAATAAGATTGAAAATGTCTTCAACCCAGCACATTTCTAAATAATCTGCATATTAAGATTAATAAACATTTCTGATATAATTACTTTAATAAAACCCTGCAAGGTTAACTTTTATAATATACAAAATTTTAAGAATATTATTAATTTGTAAGTAAAAATTTGTACTTACTGATTCACATTCCCTTAGCTTTTTCTGAGCCCCATCAAAGTCAAAGTTAACATATAAGCATTCAACAAACTCTGTAATTGGGTCTTTATATGTGTAAGACTCCTGTAAAATTAAGTCAAAGGTTAAGTTGGATCTGATTCAACATTGTTTAGTAGACTGTCCCCAGAATAGCCCAATCTTCCTATTTTCTCCTCCCTTACCATTAATTTCTAACAAATTACCTAGTATTATCTTCTCAAAGCAATTGCTCATATCCTGATTGCAGGCCACACCTTAACCTTATAATGCCTTCCAGACCAAGTTCTCTAAATTCTCATCCTAGAACCATTCAAAGGCTTTCAAATTCCTCTACTGCCAAAAGTCTCCCTTACTTAATAAACAGTGATGAACTTCTCCAAGTAAAAGGGTATTCATATCCTGCAGAATAAAACTGTCTTTTTGTACTTAAATTATTCTTAGATCAAATAAATGTTTAAGTTCTTTTTTAACCCATAGTTATTGCTGAGAAATTCACTAAAAATCAATCAGTAGGGCTATAGCTTTTGTACAACTTGGGGACTATTAAAATTATATTCTATGTAAAAATCACTACTCTGGAACTATGTAGGTAGTGACCTTCCAACAAAAAGTTCCAAGCTCCAGATCTCCTTCACCCTTTGCAATAAGAGCAACACTAATACACGATGCATATCAAGTATCTAACTAGCAGAGAGCAGTATTCATTCATACCACATCTACCATAAGTATATCATGAACTTAAAGTAGTATATGCCCATTTGGGGTTCTTGGGCTCTTTTCTCTTCATGTATACTTCCCTCCTATTTTTAAACATTTTTATCTTAAGAACTAAGAGTTCTACTTTTTCAGAAAAAGAGGTTAGACTTAAAGTTTAGGCACATTTTAAAAATCAATAAAGATTTTAGTTTTTACCTGTTGAATAACTTTGACCAGATCTTTTAGCACTTGCCGGCGTTTTCGGACATCTTTGTTTGTTATGACTGCTGTGGTCAAATAGCGGAGAATATGTGGACACATTGTCTGAATTGCATTAAGATACCTAAGGTAAAAATATAAAAATTACTTAATATTAATAACTTACCCAGTTTTTTTAGATCTATAATCACCTGTGATTAAAAGAAAACACTTGGGGTTTCCCTGGTGGTGCACTGGTTAAGAACCCACCTGCCAATGCAGGGGACACAGGTTCGAGCCCTGGTCGGGGAAGATCCCACATGCCGTGGAGCAACTAAGCCCGTGTGTCACAACTACTGAGCCTGCGCTCTAGAGCCTGCGAGCCACAACTAGTGAGCCCATGTGCCACAACTACTGGAGCCTGCGCGCCCAGAGCCCGTGCTCCACAAGAGAAGCCACCACAATGAGAAGCCCGCGCACTGCAACAAAGAGTAGCCCCCACTCGCCGCAACTAGAGAAAGCCCGTGCGCAACAAAGAAGACTCAACACAGCCAAATATTAAAAAAATAAAGTTATAAAAAAATAAAAATAAAACACTTGAGCAGACCATTAGATTGCACTGTTTCAGAAAACTAGGATTGCAAAAACTTAAGAATGAATACTATAAAGCAGCGGTTCACAACCTTTTTGGCACCAGGGACCAGTTTTGTGGAAGACAATTTTTCCATGGGAGGGGGGCGGGGGGGAGTTGGTGTGGTTCAGGTAGTAATGTGCTCGATCGTGGGGAGGGTTCAGGCGGTAATGCGAGCGTGCGAGCGATTGGGAGTGATGGGGAGCGGCAGATGAAGCTTTGCTTGCTAGCCTGCCACTCACCTCCTGCTGTGCAACCCAGTTCCTAACAGGCTGAGGACGGGTACCAGTCTGCAGCCTGGGAGTTGGGGACCCCTGCTGTAAGGGCCATCTCCTCCAAGAAAAAGTCTAAATGATGAGAATGCCAGCTGGTATTTCCCAATTTGGAGTGAGATGACAGACTCACCTAAGAGGTAAATAATCCTATTACCATTGTTGAGTAAGAGGATTTTGCAAGGCCCTTATACATACTGTCAGTCTGTTTCGAAAGATTTCATTCCCCTAGAAGAACAAATGTGTGAAAACTTATGTGCAAAACAACACTACTCAATTAGAGAATCAGGCACTCAACACAAATTAAAGAATTAAAAAAATAATTTCAGGGGATGAAAGACTGGAAACTATTTTGATGATCCCCAGCTGGCTACCCTCTGTCATTCAGTGTTTATCCTGTATTTCTCCTGCTCAATTTCCTTATATAGCTCCCCAATTTTTATCCAGTAAGAACCTCTGAGCACCAGGTACTATGCCAAGCTTGGAAACATTTGTCAATAAAGTCCATTTCTCTTAGTTAAATCTTCAAGTCCCAAAGTACCCATCCAGATCCATCTCCCACCACACCACCACTGACTGCTTCTTGCTTCCCTCACTTCTTAAAACTCACTCCATATGGACTGCTCTCCCAAACACATCCCTCTGAAGGCCTAAATTCTAGCCATCCTTCAAGGTCCAGCTCAGATACCTTATCTTCCAAGTTCTCCCAGACTGTAATGTTAATAAATCTTTATACTTTGTCATGTTGCAGATTCCCCATAAAATGCTGTTTGAACTCTTCAGAGGACCCTAGAATCTGATAGCAACCTAACACTTAAATAAAATCTAGTCCCACTTAGCCCTCCCTAAATTTCCTCTAAAAAAGGTAAGGTATAAAAATAATCAACACTCACTTAAGAATAAAACAATTTCTAAGAAAAGATAACTACACAAATCAGCTAAAAGTTTCATTACCTGAAAAATTAAGCCTGAGTTTTAGGCAGAAAATTTAAAATGCAATGTTCACTCAGTACAAGTGATTGCCTCAATACTCTTATCAGAGACATCATGTACAGCAGAGCATGACTGGTGTTCTTAATCAGTTTTGAAGTAGGTAATTTTAGTAGGCATTTATGAAACTCATTCATAGATTTATCCATACAAAATAAAAAACTGTAAGTTTATTTTATATGATGTTAAACATTTATTTTTACTTATCCTTTCTCTGTATCATTGCACCATGTGTAACTTCACTGTTTTTATTGGAGAATGACTTCCTTAGAAAATCATCTCTCTTATGTGAGTATATGACAGGGGTTAGCAAAACTTTTGTAAAGGGCCAAATAATGAATATTTTAGGTTTGCAGGTCAAGAGGCAAGATTGAGAATATTAATCAGGTACCTAAATAACCTAAATAACAAGAAAACAAATTTCCAAAATATTTTATTGACAAAACGCAAACTATAATAGTTGACTATAATTTTTTATAATTCAGGTCTACTAATGAGAAGAATAAAATTCCTTTAATAGGGTAACTTTGCTTAATTGTGTTCAAAGTTAGAGATCCCTATCACTAAAATTTATTGCAAATGTTTATCTGTTAATGCTGATCTGTAATGAGATTTTACATATTTGACCTCTGATATCAATTGATAAGATTTTAATTGAGCATATTTATCACTTGGAAGGCTTTTATGGAAGGCTTTTACAGAATTCTGTTACGTTCTTTTGATACTGCCTTTTAGCATATCATTACACTGCAGATAAATTGCTTCTGTTTCAATTGTACAGTTAAATGAATTTTCAAATACAGAAATTTCTTTTGTATTGGGGTTGGCAAAAAGGTTCAGTTTTTCTGTAAGATCTTACAGAAAAACTCGAATGAACTTCTTGGCCAACCCAATACTTACAATGAGGTCTAAAACTTTCTAGAATTGTAACTTGAGCCCAAAACACGTGTCCACTACAAATTTGTGTGGGAATGAGGGTCTCATTTCTTTTAACTTTTGAAAGAATGGAAAATGTATAAAGCAGCTGGACATAGGATCCATGCTATGTTAGGCATTATCAAAGTGACTACTAGAGTATAAGTTTTGCATATAAGTACTGTTCTGATTTGTAATTTTAGGTTGAATTAAGAAACATTATCAAGTCTATAGCTTAACTTCCAGAGCCATTCATGGCTTGATAATAGTGGTTGAGGGCAATTTTTTGTTCAGGAAAATTTCAATCTTGCCCCAACCTCAAAAAAGTCACAATAAAACTCTGCCACTGCAAAGCCATCCTATCACTGTGGTAGCAGGAAAAATCAAGATACTCTATTGATCTGACAAAAATTCATGGACTGAGAACAGTTAAGTCTACGATAGCAAATGAAGTTCACTGCTGACACTAATGGTTCAGTAATACACCATGGATTCAAGAATTTTCCACAAAGTACCTGGAAATGAATAAGGCAGTGGATAACTATAGGCTGTGAACACCTCACATTTTCACAAGCTTTGTAAATCTGTCCAACTAATAAGCATTTTTCTCCTCCACACATATTTGCCACCAAAAGTTTTAACACATCTTAGCAGATTCCACTTCAGGCTGTACTAAATTAGTGTTTCCTCAACTTTGCAAACATTTTCACCTGTAGTTGTTCCACAGACTATTCATAGAGGCATGTTCTTCAGTCACTTCAAATCCATCACTGACTCCTCAAGCCAACAACTAGCCATACTGGTAAACATCTCTCAACTCATCAAGAGCCCAGGAAAACCACTAAAAATCATATACTTTATTTTTTAATTGACTACTGATGTTGCTCCCAATATCTTCAATTCTGAGGAGCTGTTCTCACCAATAGGCTAAAAGTTTTAAACAAGTTCATTTTTTCTGGACATATCTCTTTGGCCACTGCAACTGAACAGAATTTAACAAAATCACCACTGGTAAATGGCTTTCCTTACCTGGTTAACAAAAGAGCCGCTCAGAAACTTACTTTGGTTGAAGCCTCATTTTCATTCATTTTTGTGAGGAAATTCTGCTGTGATGAGATATTCTGTTTTAAATTTCCTAATTTTTCTGACAGTTGCTTTGTAATCAGTTGGGAATATTGTAATGAGTGCTTACAGTCTGGTTATGTAGATATATACTGTATCCTCTTAGCATATCTACATTGTCAGTTCAATGCTTTGCTTTCTAATTTGAAACAAAATAATTCCCACTGCACTGTGCCTTACAATTTAAGCACATTTGGTACTTCCCTGGTGGTGCAGTGGTTAAGAATCCGCCTGCCAATGCAGGGGACACAGGTTCGAGCCCTGGTCGGGGAAGATCCCACATGCCGTGGAGCAACTAAGCCCGTGCACCACAACTACTGAGCCTGCGCTCTAGAGCCTGTGAGCTACAACTACTGAAGCCCGCGCACCTAGAGCCCGTACCATGCAACAAGAGAAGTCACCGCAATGAGAAGCCCGTGCACTGCAAGGGTAGCCCCCGCTTGCCGCAACTGGAGAAAGCCTGCACACAGCAACAAAGACCCAATGCAGCCAAAAATAAATAAATTAATACATTTATAAAAAAAAAATTTAAGCACATTTGAGTCTACTTTTCTAAAAGAAGTAAAATGTTGCAGTATAGTGATACACATGGCACTTGAAACTTTGTCCAGGTACAAGGGCAGCATCACTGGGATTCAAAGAGCACTGAGTAGCAGAGCGAGGCAGGGAGACTGCAATAATATATGATCTCTGTCACAACAATTCAACTCTGCCATTACAATCCAAAAGCAGCCAAAGATGTGTGTGTTGTGTGTGTGTGTGTAGATATATACATATATAAATGTGTGTTCCAATAAAAATTTATGGACACTAAAACTGTAATGTCATATAATTTTCACATTGCAAAATATTATTCTTTTCATTTTTTCCCCAACCATTTAAAATGTAAAAGCCATTCTTAGATTGCAGGCCATAAGAAAAAAGGCAGTGGGCCACAAGACATTTTAGCCCATGGTCCATAGTTTGCAGACTCCTGGCATACAGCATTACCATGGCTGACTTCGAAACATGCTAGGGCAGAAGTGATCCTTCCTATGTATGTATGTATATATGTATGTTATGTATATAGATCAATATATAAAGGAAGGGAGTGGGGATTAAGGGTGATTCTGGGGACGTTACCTTAGTTCACACTCTTGTAGGATCAGTAATTATATATTTAGTTCGAACAAAAGCAAAATCATAGATATGGTTATTTAACAGCCTGTACATAACCATTGTGCTCTTTTGTTCTACTTCTCTTTCTTAGCATCCATCTCCCTTCCTCTCTATCAATCAAAATTTAAAAGTCAAATCAATTTTCATCTTCACTGGACTCTAACTTCTCCAGGTCTCACTGATAAGTGTTATATATTTACAGTGTGTTCAGCATGCACAATACATCTGTATTTAGTTAAGTAGGTTCTTAAACTACTTGTTATGTTATTTGTTTGGATTATAAATTAGGTAAGAAAGGAGGCTATACCTCCCCTATTTTTGAAATCTAACTTAAAATTAATTTTTCCTTTAAATAAGAGTTTCAGTATTTATTGTGTTTGGAAGTGTAATTTCATGATGGTTAAGTAAAAATGTTTATTTTTCCTCTAGCACAGCCCTGCTCTAATTGTACAATTTTATGGAAGTTTTTTCTACAGTATTTTCTAATTGTAAGTCAGAACATTTAGAAATCAAAGGATAAGACAAAATATGCCACCAAATAAAAAATATTTAAGTATTATATGGGGGATACTATAAGGACATAAAGAATAAAAATTCTGCTCTCAAATATGCTTATAATCTAGTTAGGGAGATAAGGCAATTATAAGTTTTTTTAAAAAGACAGTAAATAATTAAATTCCAAATTATCAATATAAGGTAGGCACAATCTACAGGACCTCATGTAGAAGTAAACCTGAGCTGGAGCTTGAAAAACAGGCAGGCTTTGAATTGGTACAAAAAAGAGAAAGGTACTTCCAGAAGGGCTAAAAATATCAAAAAGGCAAGACTTAGTAGAACTGCAGAGGATGGATTTTTAGAGATCATCCTGAGCTAAAGCAGGTGAAACACCTGCATGAAAAAGTTTTCTTATCAGGAACAATTAGAAAGTTTAGGAAAAATAAAGGCAGAGGGTATATCAGGACAAATTCTAGACACGATCTAGTTGACTGTTAACAGTAAAACTTGAAATTTCTTAGGATATTTATGATATCTTTATTTAGAAAACAAATTAAACATTCTTTTGCTAACTGAACTTTGAATCTTTCTTTTTACAACTGGAGAGTAACTAGGGCATTGTATTACAAATGCATTCTTCTCCCTAATAGCATCTACATTTGGTGGCAAAGCCTCATCTCTAATAGCCTACGAACACTGTTCTAGCTTACACTTGCTACTTTATCTTACATATTATATTACATTTAAAAGTTCAACATTTTTCAAATGTGTAAATCATCTCCATTTTAGATTCAGAATAAATTATGGCAGAAATGATAATATATATGATGTAAGAGACTTAACCTGCACTGGCATCTAAACTTTCACTTCAAGGACAAAAGTATAAATTATCTCCACAGTACTTTCGTATTTTAGAAAAAGCCTGAAATCACAATCTATATAAACTATCAATTTAACATACACGCAATGAACCACATTAAATTGTATTCCTGTGCTACTGGAAATTAAAAACAGAAAAATATGATACTTTCTCCATTAATACCTACTACCTATCAGAGACAATTGAAAAATGCATACTGACTGTAGACATACAAATGCAAATTACACACTACTTACTAGAAGCTATTCTACTTAAAGAATATGCAACCTAGGAAAATGGCTGAAACAATGATCTGTCAAGCCAACTGGGTGTATTCTCACGTGAAGAAAGTTAGAATCAAGCAAAAAATCAGAATAAGTCATTAAGACATTACTAATGAGGAAGAAAATATGATGGCAACCTGACCCTATGGCAAGTGAAAATGGTAAGCACCATATTTTGGTGAAATTTTAAAACTGTAATACTACTGAGTCTTCTTTTTCACATTTTGCGAACAGGTTGCTTCTGTTTAAAAAAAAAATAGTCCAAATGGCATCAGGGTTCTTATTGGGAGGATGAAAATGTTCAAAAATTGATTTATGGTGATGGCTGCACCACTTGGTAAAGTAACTAAAAATCACTGAATTGTAAACAAAAAATGAAATCATCTGGTACCTTAGCACAAATCACAGTAGTGGCATCATACTATACTAGTCACTGTTATTAATAACCACACTCTTACAGTTAAAAAAAATGCCAATTTCAACTATATCTTTGATTAGGCAGTACAAATTATTAATTTTCAAAAATTTCAACCCGTGCATACTTATCTTTTTAATATTCTGTATGACTAAAATGGGAAGTGTGTAAAAGATCTTCTGCTGTACACTACAGTGTCATGGTTGTCTTAAGGAAAAGTACATGTTCAATGATTGAGTTGCAAGGTGAACCAGCTGCTTTTCTCACAGAACACTATTTTTACTTGAAAGAATGACAGTCAAACCAAAGCCATTCAGACTTGAGTATTTGGCAGACATTTTCCAGATAATAAAGTTGAGCCTATCCTTCAATAAAAACAAATGATAAAAATCAGAGCTTGCAAAAAAAGGGTAAAATTTTGGAAAATTTGTATCTGTCATCAAGAGTTTGACTACTTTCCAATACTTGAAAAGCCTTTTCTAATGGGTTTAGTAGTGAAATTAATGAATGTGATTTTTTTGGTGTTGTATAATGGTGCTGTGTATGTTGGAATACCTGCATAACTCCCTGAACCAGTATTTCCCAATCAATCAATGCATACGGTCATAAAATCATGCATGGGTAAAAGATCCATTTAAATTGCAAAATCAACCAATATAGTTTAGAATTCTAGTATAGTTTAGAATCCAAAAAACTGAATGATACGGTTTCAAATCCCGCTTTTCAGTACTTTTTAAGAAATTACTACTTGTTTAGTTCTGGTGTATGATCAAAAAAGGATATTCACAATTATCTGAAAAGGCTATTAAAACACCTCTCTTTCCCAACTACATGTATGTGTGAGGCTTGGTTTTCTTCTTATCCTTCAAACAAAATGACATATCACAACAGACTGAATGAAAATCAGATATGAAAGCAAACATGAAAATCTAGCTGTCAATTAAGCCAGAAATGTAAAGGTCTGCAAAAATGTAAAACAATGCCACTCATCACTAAATTTGGTTTTTTAAAGTTATTTTTCATAAAAATATATATAACTATAATCAATTTACTATTTGTCAATTAATAAATATATTTTAGAATTTCTTAGTTTTAATTTCTAATACAGTATATATCAATAAATTTAGCCAACATGTACGAAACTACACTCAAAAACTCTTAATAGTGTAAAAGAGTTTCAAGACCAAAAAGTTTAAGAACCATTCACCAGTAACAATAATATTGCCAAAGATAATTCTGATGTCAGTATTTTTTTCTTCTCAACATCCAATGTTTTTTTCTCCTCAGTGTGTATATCTGATTTGGGTCTTGGAGGGGGTAAGAGGATCTTACTGAATGTTCTAATAGGGCTGGTCCTATTTGCCTCACAAAATTGGATGCAGAATATCTCGCCATGTACACCTAGTTCTTTTAATGCTCCAAAATTAGTAATTTCAACATTTACTAATATATTGCTAATTTTATTTTCAGTGCCTTTGTTCCGTTTTTCTGTACTTTTACTCAAGGTTTTAAAAGTTGAACAAGTACTCAAAGCTATGAATTAATTTCTGAGTGCTGCTTTGGCAGGTATTTCATAATTATCAACATTTAATCTCTTCTTTGATTCAGTTACTTATAAAACTTTTAATAATTCCTAGTTTTACTGTTTTGTGTCCGGAAAGTACATGCTATAAAATTTCTAGTTTTAAAAATTTATTCAGAGATTTTTAATGGCATACGGTATTGTCTTTTTTGTATATGAACCATGGAAATGCAAATGAAGGCATTAAGCCTACTTGTAGAATACAGCTTGATAATTAACTGTCTTAATTCTAAGTTGTTATTTTAATTATATTTCTATGACCATGAACCTTTACCTTACTTTAAAATTTAAAAAACAAATCTACTTTTTGCATTGTTTTCCTTTATAAAAGTTTGATATTTTATCTTTAACAAAATTTTCTGCAATCTCAACTGAACTGCCTTTCTATTTCTAATATCTATAATAAATGATTCTACTAACAAATTAAATATATTGTTTTGATTTCATATAAGCCATAAGGTTGTCAGGGATTAATCCATACTGTTTCCCCTTATCTGTATTATAGAATTTTTACAGTGGGCTTGAATATTTTTACTTTCCTTGTTTGTATACTTCCTTTCATTACTTAAAAATATTTTTAAAAAATCAGTTGAATTTAATGTTCCTTTCTGGATACATATGTAACTGCAAAAACTACAGCAGAGGGCTTCACTGGTGGCGCAGTGGTTAAGAATCTGCCTGCCAACGCAGGGGACACGGATTAGAGCCCTGGTGCGGGAAGATCCCACATGCTGTGGAGCAACTAAGCCCGTGAGCCACAACTACTGAGCCTGCGCGCCTAGAGCCCGTGCTCCGCAACAAGAGAAGCCACCGCAATGAGAAGCCCATGCACCACAATGAAGAATAGCCCCCGCTCGCCGCGACTAGAGAAAGCCTGCGCGCAGCAACAAAGACCCAACGCAGCCAGAAATAAATAAATAGATTTATTTAAAAAAAAAAAATTCAGCAGAGTGAGTCTACCTGTAAGCAGTAGCATGGAAAGTCAATGCCTAGGGATTCCTATGACTGAGTTCAAGAAGAGCTGTTCTTATCAATCCTTAACCCACCTACTAGGTATCAAGATTAGAGCCAACTATTACAGTATCCAATGTTTGAGTCAAATCTGCTCATTCAGGGAAGGCTCTTACTCCCACCCGTGATTCTAGGGATATCAATCAACTCATAAGACAATCTTACAGGTTTTATTACTCAGGAGGGAGGCAAAATACTACATGATAATGTTACTTTTAATCTCTTCTCATTTAAATGCATGTTCGATTAATCTCCATAAATACTGAGAAATATATCCTTAATTCTTGAGTTTGAAATTCTCATCAAACATCTCTTTTCATAAGATGCACGGATAGTTAACATTAAAGATAGGTATGTAACTATTTTATATTCACCAACATCCCCAAATTTCTTGCAATGTTTTACCAATCATTTTTCTGGGTACTCCAGATTCATCCATTATTGGTATGTCTCAACTACTGCATAAGATTGCAACTGTCAGTATCACAAATAAAAAAGCCTCTTATAAAATATAATGGTTGCCCAAAGGGTGCATGAAAAAGGTACTTCTCAAGAATCAGAGTATAACAGAAATAAGACGGCCCTCAGAGGATTAAATAAACAATGCACCAGAGCAGAGAGAGATTCATCAATTTAGTAAGAGAAAACTACCAGATCAGGAAGACTTGAGAAGAACTTGATAAAAAATATTAACATATTTAAATCAACATAGGGGGACAGGGAAGGAATATAGGAGCAAAGTGAGAGATACTGATATGAAATGGAATCATAAAAAGAGAAGTAAAAAGCAAATCTTGGAAATGCCCATCCAAATGTTTAGGATGACATGCCAAAAAATGTTCACGATCTGGTCCTTATGACAAGGATATTCCTATTGTGGAAATGGATATGTTAACCCGATGCTTAATCTGATGGTGCCATGAAACATTCCAGTCACATAAATTAATTTTCTATTCTGATTCCAAATATTCATAAAGGAATCTTCTGTATTCTATAGCTTCCTATGTATTAAACCCATAGGGTCAGAACAATCTGGTCATGTTTCACGTACTTAGTCCTCTTAGCACTTCTCATTGCAAATAATGATGCCATTTTGGTTTTATACATCAGTTTTTTTGAGGTTGGTTCAGCTTTGTTCTTCACAAATCAACCCCTAGGATACTGTAAAATAAAGTTGCACGCTTCCTATACCAAAAGCCAGAACAAAATAATACCACCCTTGTAGGATCTTACTTCAGTACACAGTGGCTTTTCTTTTTTAACCTTTCCCAAGAGCTTTTTACTTAATGCAACATATGGACTACAATTTATATATAACTTTCCAGATTACAATCTATCATAGCATTCAGCAAAGAGTAAAACTTTAAAATTTTTAGATTTCCCACAAAATAGGGTTTCTTTAATAAAGGAGGAACAACAGCTCAGACAGAATGAACCTTTTATGTTCACATTAGTGAATAATGTGAATCTAGAAGTCATACTTGAACATCTCTAATGAAAGAAGAAATAACTATAGTACCATGTAAATTACAAAATCTTATCTCTTGCAATTTACATTTAAAATTTAATGCTGGAATCACCATCTTCTACCTCACTTAATGCCATGTAGTTTTTGTTTTTTCAAGGGAAGACCAAAATAATTTCCTGTTACGAAAACTTCTCTGCCTGTGTTCAGTTTTAACAAACTGGACCAGTGTGTCATGCAAATACTGACTAAATACATTAATACTGAACTTAAGTTGTGATGTTAATACAAAAAATAAGCCAAGCATATTTCTGATAAAAGTGCTTCTATTTGACAGATTCAGGGGAACATTTAGCATTTAATGCAGAGAACACAATTTAAACCATTTAAAAATGGCTCCCTGGGACTTCCCTGGTGATCCAGTGGCTAAGACTTCGCCTTCCAATGCGGGGGTGTGGGTTCAATCCCTGGTTGGGGAGCTAAGATCCCACATGCCTCGTGGCCAAAAAACCAAAAAAACAAAAGCAGTACTGCAACAAATTCAATAAAGACTTTAAAAAATGGTCCACATCAAAAACAAAAACCAAAATAATTCATTTCTACATTTAAAAATTACTGGCAGTTCTTGGTTGGCAAATATTTTTCATCTGTATCGCCACCAATAACTTCATTTCTCTTAAATTTAACGTCCAGATGATTATGTTAACAACTTAACTGAAGAGGTCAAATATTTTATAGTCTCAAAAATCTTACTAAACTGAGTATTTAAAGAACATGTTTATTCACGTGACTCAGTTTAGATGATTATATTTCATCAACTTATACAAAAATATCGCTAAAGTATTATTACCTTATTTTCAAGACTTAAAAAATTACAAAACAATTTAAAAATACTCTGTTCAATGTTCATTGATTTTCTATTAAGTGGGTATTACACCATCTATTCCTAAACTATACTTCCGTAAATTAAATATGCATTTTAGGAAAAAATGTTAAAACCTTAATTTGACAGACAATAAGCAGAAATCAAGTGAAATGTATTAGGATCTCCATCTTAAATTGAGTTAAAAATAACAAAAATATGGCTCAAAGTGTTATGTGAGACTTAACCAACAATGCAGTCAATAAGTCATACCAAGAATGCAATCTTGGGCTAAATTAATATAAGTATATGTACTGGTCATAGGAGCTAATAATGCCACTGTAGTCTATAAAGCTTAGATAACAATCCTAGAATAAGCTTTCAATTTTAAAGATCCAGATTTTTAAAAAGCTGTGGATAAACTGGTGGTTACCTAAGAACAGCAGCCAAAATACTAAAGAATGTGACAAACTACATTACTTAATAGAACTAGAGATATTTAGCCTGAAGGAAAGAAAAATAAGGAAAATTATCTTCAAGTATCTAAAGTATTTTCATAAAGCAGTCTAGTTTTCTGTTGCTCCAACCAAACAAATAAGAAATAATAGAAGATTCAGAGGTATTGACCTCAAATGGAAGAATAAATTTTTAAAAATGATTTCTAGCTAACAGCAGAACAGTCTAGTTCATAAAGCAGTGAATTTCTTATCACCAAAAGCTGGATGATGGAACAAAGATGATATAAAAGGGATTCTCTTGGTATGTATATCTTCCTTCCAAATAATATGGCCTAGAGCCTTAATTCTAAAGCTTTAATGTATACATGAATTAACCTGGGTTCTTCTTACGTTGAAGATTCTGATTTAGTTCTTCTAGGATAAGGCCTGAGACTCTGCATGATACTGATGCTGCTGGCCCAGGGACCAAACTTAAATAGCACTTTAAAGGGCTAGGAGTATACTTTTATCAAATAATTTACTTAAGAGTTACATGTAAGCCTTTTCAATTAACAAGCAAATCTACCACATGAAGAGGGGAAAATATGTGACAACAAATTCAAATGTTAGAGAGAAGTACATTTTAAATTTTAAAAATTCTATTTGATTTCATATAATTAAAGTCAAAACTATACAGTGAAATAACTTACTGTGGCTGGTAAAGGAAGAGATCAATAATGTTATCGCGCCCTTTAGGGTGATTGAAGAAAACAAACAGAGACCAATGAATGAGCCATGTTCGCTGCTGAAGAGACTGAAGTGGAGAACTCACAGACTAAAGGATTAAAAAAGGTATACAAAGGAAATATTAATATATGAGAAAGAGGAAAGGGAATAAACATGGCTGATCTCAGAATTTTATTTTAAATGAGAACCTTCTAAAGCATGCACGGTGATCATTATGATCAAAGTCCAATCCCCCAGACCACTCTACTCTCTGCATGACCCTTGACATTCAAAATTTCCCTGTTCTCAGAGACAGATTCAACAATGTCCACTAAGCCATTTTTACAGAGGCTCTAAGTTATACTTATTTCAGACAACATTTTATAAGCAAGGACTAAATTAAACACTTCATAATAAGTTTTATTAGACATTAATAGTAGATGAAAACTGTCATCTTCTGCATTAGACTTTCAATAACGGGTGGCACTAAGAGTATTATGTCATTTCCACTGGAACAGATCAAAGAGGCACCACAGCTCTAACAAAAATGAAAACTGAGTTATTTTCTCTAAGAGCCAAAAGAAGTTTGACTGCTTCCTTCAAGGAGATTCAGTAAAACTAATCAACCCACAAACCCACTGTGATTTTTATATCAGGTCAACATTTTAGTTTAGCCTCCCTCCCTTTCCTCCTTCCTTTTTAAAGTACACAGTATTTTCCTTATCAGAAAGTATTAAGGATACATAGAAATTTCAGAAAATCACCCTGAAAAACTGTAACTCACATTATTATCTATGGTCTCTTTTAGCCGTGTAAGGTCTTCCATGGCTGCATCCCAATTCTGCATTAAGATTTCAGAGGCCAGTTTTCCCCAGAGTGAACTCAAAGCATTTCTATCTGTTGCTGGAACCTGTTTAAGCAATCATAATTAATTATATTCTGAATACTCCGGAGGAAAAGAAGATAATGTATATTTTATACCCTACATATCCCTCGGGCCTACTAAAGATCTATAGCACTCTTCCCCAAACTCCAGTTATATAAGCCCTTATTTGGATCACACTGGTTAAGCTGATTCAAATAGATTTCATTTAACTTAATTTATTAAAAATACTCAGGTCTTTGATATTCAGTCTAGATCAGAAGATAGAGAATAACTTAAAACTAGGATACAGCACCAATGTTTTAGTGTAACCCATTTCAGATCATTTATACACAATTAATCAAATTTTAGGGACTCAAAACTTTGCAAACAAAGTTAGATTCAGAGGCAATTTGTTGCTAAAAATTCCTGGAGTGAAGACGTGAAAATCAAGACTTGTGAGTCTCAACTACAATTTAGAAAAATTATTTCCAGAACAAAAAAACTTCCAAATTATGATATAAATGGAAGAGGTCATAGAGAGAAAAAAAAAGCAGGTCTACTGGTTAATAACATTAATAATTATCAGAGGAATATGTACTGAGAAACAGAAGTTCATATTCTTATATAATCCTAAAACCCTGGAAGGTAAATAATAATTTTTATCCCTATTTTAAAGAGGGGAACTGATGCACGGAGAGCATAATTTGTTGAAAATTATACTTCTAATCATAAAAGCTATAAAATTTCATACTGCAGTCTTAACCCTACAAAAAAGGAGGAATGAGGGTCACTCTATCTCTTCTTGCCATTGATGCAAGTGGGTCATAAACCCAAACACCTATAAGGACTAGGCTAATAACAAAAACAAGTAAAGCAGGACTCTCAAAACAAGGCAAAGAAAGTGGATATAATGGCTCTGAACTGTGCTAAAGCAGCAGAAGCAAGTGAGGGTACTGGAGGGAGAAAACATTTCTATACCCCAAGCTGAAATTTTGAATTTTTCACTGAAGCACTTACATGGTACTATTAACTGTAAAGTACTATTGGTACATATTATAATTACAAGTTAAATAAAATCATATGGGGAGGACTGGAAATCCAACCACCAATAATTCTGGCTCTACCACTTACTATAAGTAGCTGAACCATCTGTGCTTTAGCTCCCTCATCTATAAAATAGGGATAGTAACAGAAGCCACCTCAGTTGTTGTATGACTTAAATCACATAATACATGTAAAAAGATTACAACATCATCTGACACATAATAAAAACTTGGGAAATGTGAATCATTACCACAATGATAATGAGAATAGAAATGATGATATCAGAGTATTATAGGTTGCCTAAACTATGAGGATCAAAACCATACCTAATTCAGACTCTGTCTATACTGAAATTCTTCCTTTGATGTCAGTAATTAATTCAAATGTACGGGAAAACATTTAGCAAACTCTCAGAACATGCAAATAGCAGAGACTAAATTTGCAAATTAAAATTCGTAACATAACCATGAAATCACTGGTTCTTATTATTACAATGTATGTCCACAAGAAACTTGTATATGAATATTCATGTCTTTACTTGAAATAGACAAAACCCAGAAGTAATCCAAATGTTTATCAACAGATGAATAAACTGCAGTATATTCATAGAATGGAATACTAGTCAGCAATGGAAAGAATCAAACTTCTGATATATACAATAATATAAACGAATCTCAAAAACTTGCTAGTCAAAATAAGCCAGGCACAAGCTTACATATATCATTCCACTTACATGAAATTCTAGAACAGACAAAACTAGTCTACAGGGATGGAAAGCAGATCAATGGATGAACCAGAGATGAGGTATGACTGCAAAGGGGAACAAGGGGTCTTTCTGGGGTAACAGAAATATTCTTTATCTTGATTTGGTGGTAGTTGCACAGGTACATGCATTTGTCAAAACTCACTGAAATCAAAAAAACCTTATATAAAAATCTATAAAATTATTGTTCAAATTACAAAGGATAAAATGTTTGATCCTTAGAAAGAAATCTAAGTACTAATATTTCACTGAATCTAAGATGTCATCAATTTTATGGTATATTATTTTAGGTCAATTCAGGACACATCCTAATTTTAGATGTTAAAATGGGATAAAAATATATCTGAGAATCGATATGAAATAGATGTCTTTTACAGTGACATTATCAGAGTACATCAGATCCAAATCTTCAGTCACGAGCCTAAAACTTCACCAAATCATCATTACTCAAGCTTTCTTGAGTCAAGGAAAAGTACCTTTAAATTGAATGGCAAGTACTTACAGTAGATAAATTTTAAATTCTGAGTGAAACAAACACACACACAAATATGATCACCAACAGTCCTAGCATCTTAAAATCACTTTTATTTCAAATAGCTGCTGGATGAGGAGAGGGGTTATATTTTGGAGCCAGACCGAAGGCCACAGTGAGGGCAAATTTTAATAAAATAATTACAATACAGTTATTAATTAAAATACAGTTATAAATTAATAACTTTTAAAACAAAAATGTTCAAAAATTCCTAACAAATCTGCTCCACCATTTCAATTCAAATTAATGCATTTCTTGGAGCATGATTCAAAGAAGCTTCACAATCAAATAGGGTGCATTTAAGCACTCGGTGTATTCTAAAAGCCATGAAGTCTTTTAAAAATAAAAGTAGATTCTAGGGTCATACAGCTTTAATTTATACAACACTAACCTACAATAGGTCACTCAGAGAGTCAAATTCTAATCTCAGATCATAGTTACAATGGTTCTTTCATAGCTTATGTTTCCCTAACCATAGATTTAAAAGAATAATCAACCACCAGAAAAGAAATGAAAACAGGCCATTTGCAAAAAAGTAAAATTAAACAACTAATAAGCAAAAACATTGACATTATTTATCCCAAATCCAAAACAGGATTTTTATCTTTGCTACTAACAAGATTTCAAACAAATACATAGATTTTTTAGTGGTGCCCATCTAAATCAAAAGAAAAAGTAAATAATCCATTTTTAAACTTAGCTTAGTTAGCCTTTATCAATATGCCGACATGAAGTAACCAACTCGCACATAACGCAACTGTTCTGCGGCACAAGATGGGACAAAAACTAAAATGAACTGCACCTAATTTCTGAACACTATCTAATCACTATATTTTGACTGCTCTTAATGTAAAACATTAATTTTGTATCCAGATCATGGTATTCAATCACTTAAACATCATTTGAGTTCCATCATAAGATCTGCTAGGCAATGTAAAAGCTTAAGATCAACCCAGAATTTTTTAAGACAGGAAACTAATTAGATCTTCGTATTTTACAAAAGTAAATATAAAAACTCTGCAAACTTTTAAGTATATACCTATCACATGCAGAAATTTTCAGACTAATTATGAAACCATACTACATAAACATAATAATACTATTAAAACTAAAATATGTTATATGTGTTAGGATAAAAGCTTTTTGCAGCAGTGTAGCAAGATTTTAATCCCCAAAAGATTCATGCGTACTACTCTGGCTCAAGTCCATGTCATTACAGTTGGCTCTTCATACCAATCTGCTTTCAAGGGTGGATATGCTAGAAGAGTTTCAGTATCTGGATTTCCAGCAGTTACCTTAAGTTTCCATGTCTTAGCAAAATGGCACATTCACTCACTGACCAGCAACAATAAATTTACTGTGCTAGAACTCTAACATGACACTAAATCTTCATTCTCAAAATTCACTCCCAGCATTAACAAATGATATGAATAACCAACTCTTTTCATGTACCTGTAATCATATCAGGCTTCTGATTTTACAATCCTCGTCTAAGCTGTTTACATTTCCAAAGTAATCAACTTTTGCTCTCCTAAATCCTTCATAATATTCAAAGTAAAACTGATGGAATTTTCTGATAAGCTGCTACAAATTTAGCATCACCCACTACCTTCAATGCACTTGCAAGCTAACCACAGCTAAACTGTAAATTAAGAATTCGTTTACAAATGGGATAATTTTTTTTAAAATCAAACTTGGAAATAAACTGAAATCTTTATTTCTTTGATGGAAGGATGGTATTTTTAAAAAATAAAGTTGTCTAAGCACTTTTTTTAAGTGTAGGATTTATTCGATTTAATAATACTGAACTCTTTCCTCACTTGCAAAAAAGGAAAATTTAATTTCCTAGAAAACAACCAAAGATAGCAGCCATTGAGTCTTTTCTTTGTGACTTCTGGGGCTAAAAGAAAAAAGGCACCAGAAAATAGAGACAGAAAGAACGGACTCTTCCAAGGTTGGAAGACAAAAAGTCCCTGTCTTAAAGAGGTCATTTCCCAACTTCTAGGATTAACTAGAGATATCAGAGATGTAGGTACTTGCTTACTAATCCAAAGTAACAAATTATAATTTCTCAAATGAGACGCTAGTTAAAACAAGAGAATTTTGGTAACTTTAGAAGGCATTTATTAATATAATTACCTAAACAGAAGGCAGAATAAGAAAGAAATCTGTCAATGTGAAATCCTGATTTTTCCTTTGGCTTCATGCAACTCTCCTTCCCTAACAAACACAATGAATCTAGGAACTTGTCAAGAAGACAAATGAAGAAAAAAAGGTTAGGAATTTTTTCTAGCAGTACTATTTAAACTCATCTACTCCCTACATAATGAAAAAAAATTGAGCTTTGTAGTCTAATACCTGAGGGCAGAAGTAAATAGAAAAAAGTTATTTTTTGAAATAAAAAGTTATTTTTTCAAATTTATTTGAAAATCTTTTCAAATATCATTAGAATTCCACAGCTGTTTAGAACAAATTCAAGGAATATATGAAGCACAAAATATTGAATTAAAATTAGGAATAATAGATTTATTCAGTAAATATTAAGCACCCACAATGTGCCACTCACTGTGCTGTACAGTAATATTATAACAAATTCACTACATGATAGAATTCTACTAATGCTAAAATCATACAATTATACATAATATGAAAAATTAGTGGTTCCTACTTTTGGATTTCAAGGACAAGTTAAATCTGCCTCCAAATTTTGAGGCCCTGAAATAAGGTTTCCTATTTCTATTTGGTTTTGTTGAAAGTTTATTTTTTTCTCCTTTTGCCAATGATCGTTGAAAACTTAATGGATAGATCAAATCTACAGACATGTTTTAAGGAACCAAGGCAACCTACAAAAGAGAAGAAAAAGAAAAAAAAAATTACTTACCAACACTCTAAAGAAGTAAAGATATTCTGCTGCTCCAGAGTAATTTCCACATTCATATTGGAATTTTGCATACCTGTAGAGTGTATCTAAATATTCCTGCCTAAACTAAAAAAAGGAAAAAAGCTTAAATTCTATTTCTGAATTTTGAGTTTTAAAATTCAAACCATTTACTCTTTCAAATATCCCCAGATATCAATTCTTTCAAAAGTTACTACCCTCCCCCCACCCCCCAAAATCAGAAAAGCACATGACCATTAAGATACATATTAGGAATTGTTGGATTTAACATTCATAGTTCTGAATTGTAACAATACCTACTTTGTTGTGATACAAACTTGAATTACAGCTGAAGGTCTGATGTGTGAGTCCCTTAGCTGGTGAATGAGCTTAGACAACTACCAAGCATATGCATCCCTGTAAGGATTTTGTGATTCTGTACAAATAATGTGTATAGTAAACTTCAGTTCTCTGAAAAAACTGGCCCCCAAATTACACCAACTTTTACAGTTAATGATGCAAGCAAAGTGAAAGACAAAAAATCAAGAGAAGGGCTCCGAACCAGAACATTAACAAATACACCAAACATTCTATATGGAAACCAGAAAGAGTAATTTTGCAGTGGTCAGCATGTCTCTTGTTACAATAATTGTTAAATGAATGATAAAACTTGAATGCAAGTTAAAGAACTGATTATATAAATAGCCTCACACTTTGAGTTAACACAAGGGGAAGGAGACTGGGAGATGACTAGGAAAGCCTGTAACAACATTCCTTTATATGGGGGTTTATGAAGGTCTTGGTAATGTCAAGGGCTACTGTATTCCACAAGGCAGCTTAATGCTATTGCTCAAGGTATTCTAATTCAAATTTAGTTCTGTTTTTACCTACTTGTTTATCCATCAGAAATATAAAATGCTAACTATTACATGATCATTCTGGAACAAACAATTTGAGAATTTCTGTTATCTAAAAAGATAAGTATAAGGATATTATTTTCCAATCAAGACCAATTTTTAAAAACTAAAGTTTCAAAAACATACCAGGTATTATGTCTAATAACTTAATCTGGAAATTATACTCTTGCCAAGCCATGAATCTATCTATACAGCACTATTCTTTAATTAGCCTTATTACAACATGACAACTAAACAGTTTTTTAAAAGACCACTTACACCATGCTTGTCTGCGAGGTAGTCAAACAGCATCCGACCATCCCTTAATAATAAAAAAACAAAAATTATTGTATTTTATAGGCCACAGAAAACAAAACAAGCGTATTCAACTTCTATCTTATTACTCACATAAAGCCATTTAATTATCTTAATACTTAAACACTAAAAATAAAATAAGACTTCCAGAATAAAATAAACAGAACATTACATGTTTTGAACATAAGGAATAGGAACTCAAGGAGAACTGCAAACTTAAAATTTCACTTTCAGATTTCTTTAGCCCTAACTGAAAATCATGTGTTCTGATTCACCACATGATCTAAGTTTTTAGGTAATAAAACCAGAACATTCTGACTATTCTTATAGTGAGGTCAGTGAGGTCTACTTAGGTGTTAACCTACTGAGTATGGAATCTGTTCTCTTGAGGATACTTTTCTAATAGGTAATATATTCTTAAAATAGGATAGAGATGGAAATAATGTACTATACAAATAAGCAGGAATTAATCCTGTATATAAATTTTGTCCCCCTCCACAATGTTAGTATTTCTCATAAGGACAGTGATTTGGCAAATTTACAAGACTAATAAATCATGCCTAACTCACATGCTATCTATGTTACACACTCTATATGATTATTATTCATACCAAAGTGTCAAATAACCCAATGTAACGTTTTTAAAATTAGCTTTGCACAACCTGAGATGTTGGCAGCCTTGTAAAAGACAAATTGATGACAAAGACACCAAGGAACAAGTGACAGGTGGCAGAGTTGCCCGCCTTCTGGGCATTTGCAAAAATGAAACCATTTTCTTATGCTCATTGTAAGAATGAATACCGTGGCATGTCTTTTGGGAGCATAATTTTACTTGAAGGTTTAATGGGGAGGGGTATGTTACCACTAAAATTAACATGAACATATTATAATACTAAATAAAAACATGCATGAAATTTTAACATAAAGAGACCTCAAAAAAAGCCACTTAACACTTGCTGTAGATCATAGTGAATAACTTTGTGTTACACGCCTTATACCTCAGGTATATAATCACTGTCCTCTGGCTGATATGGTATTTCTGGGAAAGTATGAGAAGTACAATACTACATATTCAATGAAATTTTAAAATG
The DNA here is from genome assembly GCF_028564815.1 of Eubalaena glacialis. Taxonomy (NCBI): domain Eukaryota; kingdom Metazoa; phylum Chordata; class Mammalia; order Artiodactyla; family Balaenidae; genus Eubalaena; species Eubalaena glacialis. Next base: position 59,670,282 of record NC_083732.1, read on the forward strand.
GGGAATCGGCAGGGAGAGGTTATTACTTTGAAAATGAATAGGTTATAAATTTAATTAGATTACAAGTTTTTAACCCCAATTCCATCCTTTCATTTATCTCCAATTTATTGCCTATTAAGCTAAAAGGAGTTATCTTTTTCTAATATTTAGTGAATAAATCTATATTCATCTTATTCATACCTTAATCCAATTACTTCCTAGTGTTTAAGTGACTAGACTAAACTTAGAATTAAAATCCTAAATTTTCTGTTGTACCCTAACATCTGGATTATTTCAGCTGTCCCTTTGTGGGCACTTACATGTGACTTGAAGGGCTACAATTACTCATGATATTCTAAGTGCATACAAGTATACCCAGACACACAGAGATAGCTATATACAAGCTATATACATATATATGAAAATACATATATATAACAGCTTTGTAAGATATAGTTATCTCTGTATATACATACATACTATATAACATGGCACATTATAGTAAGGTATAGTAATCGTATAGTATTTGCTGCTTTTCTAAAACATACCTGGTAACACTTTCTCAAATCACAAATGGAAACTTAGAGCCAATCGCTCTAAAAATTTGGTTTGATGACATATCCTAAGAACTCAAGGTGCAACATGGTAAAATCCTAAACAATTCCTCAGGTGAATATATTGATAGAAAAGATTTACCACAATGGCAATATTCAATTTTCGTAGAAGACTATTTTTAAACATTTTTAATGACCCAAAGGGCTTCAATTAGTGAAGTCAGAGTAGGGTAACATGCTTCCTTTGGAAACTAAACAATAAGTCTATTTCTAGCTAAGAGGAAATCAGGAATAAAATATAACCATATCAGCTCTATACTACCCTCCTTGGGCTGAGCATGGAAGGATATGAGACAATGTCGCAAAGTGATAAAGTGAGCTCAGTTTTCCCATACATTGAGCAACCCATGTACTCTAGGTATTGCCCAGGCACAGTTTGTCAACTTCAGCACTAATGACATTTTGAGTTGGGTAATTCTTTTGGGGGAAGTGAGGGTACTGTCTGATGCACTGTAGGATGTATAGCAGCATCCCTGCCCTCTCCTCTTTACATGCCGGTAGCACCTCTCCAGCTGTGACAACCAAAAATGTCTCCAGACATTCCAAATGTCCCCTGCGAAGGGGGGAGGAGGGTGGAGCTGCTCAGCATAATCAGATTTGGATTAACTGGTAAAGAAGTTCTAAAAAAATTTAGTTATTAACATTTATAATTAAGGACTTCCTCATCCTTACACAATAAAGACAAATGAAAAAAAACAGATAAAGCGATCTCTTAAACTGTGAACTTTTAGACTGGGTTACTAAAGTATGAATTAACATTTGTATTAATCCAGAAAACAGAATTTTTAGAGTTCAAATTAAGGAGAGGTTACCTGAAGGCAAAAGAAATAAAAGCAAAAAATAAACAAATGGGACCTAGTCAAACTTACAAGCTTTTGTACAGCAAAAGAAACCATAAACAAAACGAAAAGACAACCTACTGACTGGGAGAAGGTATTTGCAAATGATGCAACCAACAAGGGCGTAATTCCCAAAATATACAAACAGCTCATACAGGGAATTCCCTGGCAGTCCAGTGGTTAGGACTCTGCACTTCCACTGCAAGGGCAAGGGCTCAATCCCTGGTCAGGGAACTAAGATCCCGCATGCTGCGGCAAAAACAAACAAACAAAAACACAACAAACAGCTCATATAACTCAACGACAAAAAACAACCCAATCGAAAAATGGGCAGAAGACCTAAATAAACATTTCTCCAAAGAAGGCATACAGATAGCCAACAGGCACATGAAAAGATGCTCAACATCGCTAATTATGAGAGAAATGCAAATCAAAACCACAATGAGGTACCACCTCACACCAGTCAGAATGGCCACCATTAAATGTCTACAAACAAATGCTGGAGAGGGTGTGGAGAAAAGGAAACCTTCCTACACTGTTGGTGGGAATGTAAATTGGTACAGCCACTGTAGAAAACAGTATGGAGGTTCCTTAAAAAACTAAAAATAGAGTTACCATATGATCCAGTAATCCCACTCCTGGGCATATACCTGGACAAAACTATAATTCAAAAAGATACATGAGGGCTTCCCTGGTGGCGCAGTGGTTGAGAATCTGCCTGCCAATGCAGGGGACACGGGTTCGAGCCCTGGTCTGGGAAGATCCCACATGCCGCGGAGCAACTAGGCCCGTGAGCCACAATTGCTGAGCCTGCGCGTCTGGAGCCTGTGCTCCGCAACAAGAGAGGCCGCGATAGTGAGAGGCTCGCACACCGCGATGAAGAGTGGCCCCCACTTGCCGCAACTAGAGAAAGCCCTCGCACAGAAACGAAGACCCAACACAGCCATAAATAAATAAATAAAAATTTAAAAAAAGAAGATACATGAACCCCTATGTTCATAGCAGCACTATTCACAATAGCCGAGACATGGAAACAACCTAAATGTCCAACGACAGATGAATGGATAAAGAAGATGTGGTACATATAAACAATGGAATACTGCTCAGCCATAAAAGAGAAAGAAATAATGCCATTTGTAGCAACATAGACAGACCTAAAGATTATCATACTAAGTGAAGTAAGTCAGAAAGAGAAAGACAAATACCATATGATAACTTATATGTGGAATCTAAAATATGACACAAATGAACTACAAAACAGAAACAGACTCACAGACATAGAGAACAACAGACTTGAGGCTGCCAAGGGGGAGGGGGGTGGTGGAGGGATGGATTGGGAGTTTGGGATTAGCAGGTGCAAACTATTATATAAAGAATGGATAACAAACAAGGATCTAGTGTATAGCACAAGGAACTACTTTCAATATCCTGTGATAAACCACATGGAAAAGAATACGAAAAATAATATGTATATATATGTATAACTGAATCACTTTGCTGTACAGCAGAAATTAATACAACACTGTAAATCAACTATACTTCAATAAAATAATTTTTAAAAAAAGAGGTTACCTGGTTGACTGCATTTGCCTTGTAGTTTCTGGATCTTCAAACATCTTCACAATAGGTTCAGTTTCTGCCTGAAGCTGTTTCAGTTGTGCAACAACGGTGGTTCTTTTTTCTCTCAGAGCTAATTAAAAATGCAAAGGAGTACTATAATGTTAAACTATATCGCTCACTATGAGGATGTCTCTGGAAAATTTTCAATCTATCTAAATTGTGCATATATTTATCCCCAATATATTCATGTGCCAGGAGCCACCAACTCAGTAACTGCCCCAGATCCAATTTCTTCTTTCTAGCACTGCAAAGGCACATAAAGGAAGAGTGAATCCTCTTCTTACTCTTAGAAGAAACTGAGGAATATACAGATACAGCCTGGGAGAAGGAGCTGTTGAGGAAACAATTATTTAACTCTACATTTCAGAGACTTCATTCTCAGTGTTTTTATATTTGTTTTCATTGAATTCTCTCAGGAGATTATCCCACAGTTTCCGAAGCGGCTCAGAGGGGTTTACATATTATTACTACAGGTTTTCACCTAGGTTGAATGGAATTTAAATTCATCAATAATTTCTCTTTTCACTTTAAATCTAATTCTGTAATCTCTCAAAACCAATTCTATAGTTCCTTTTTACTGCATCATGAAGTCAGAGAAAACTTGCACATAATTTATCTGGCTAGCATGTTTTAAAGTTTCACTAAGAAATAGTTTACTTTTTTACCACAAACTAAAATTTAAAGAGCTACTGTTCTTGCAGGGAACTATAATAGAAGTCAAAATAGTGATTATGTTTTATGTGATAATTTCTACATTATATATTAGAAAGTACTAATACTAGGAGAGTGTTTCTCAAACACAGAGGGGATCTGTGATCAAATTTTGAGAAATGTCAATTTAAACAAAGTAAATTGTATTTCTCTACTGAGAAGAGTTCTTATAATCTTTTAAAATACTATGTGCATAGTGGGTTTTTTTGTCTGCTTGTTTGTTTTAAGAACATCTATTACTACAGAAAACAAGGATTTCGAAATATACCACAGTAGTTCTCTAATTTGAGTGCTGGTCTTCAGCCAACATTTTCTGGTTAAGTAGATCTGCGGTATGGCACAAGAATCTGCATCTCTAACAAGTTCTCCCAGGTGAGCTGAGGATGCTGGTTCTGGGGACCATGCTTTTGAGAACCCAGATGCTTCAAGACAAAAAAGAAATCTCTAAGGCACACAAGATGCCAACTGAAAAAACAAGTCAAAAAACTGCAAAATTCCCAGATAATTCTAAGGAAACAATCTGATTAATAAGTACAACTTTGATGCTGCATACTATGAACTGAAGACATTTGATGACCATGTTTTAAAGTAGTTTCACACCTTTTATAGGGTCCCCAACCCCCGGGCTGCAGACCCGTTGGTTAGGAATCGGGCCGCAGAGCAGGAGGTAAGCAGCGGGCAAGGGAGCAAAGCTTCATCTGCAGCTCCCCATCGCTCGCACTGCCCCCTGAACCATCCCCCTGCCACCCCCATAACATGGAAAAATTGTCTTCCACAAAACCGGTCCCTGGTGCCAAAAAAGGTTAGGGACCACTGCTTTAGAAGACCTGTAACCTCCATATTACCTTTCATCCAAAGAACTTTTAAATCATTCAAATAATTATTAAGACTTCTGGCTAAAGCACTTTTATAAATCACAAATCTTTTAATACACATGTCCTCAGTTCACAAGTCAAGCTTCAGATGTAATGACAAAACTTACCATGAGGAATATCATCAGAATAAAGGTTTTTGTATACATCCATAGCAAAGTCTACCATGTTGGTATCACTAAGAAGATCCAATTTCCCTTGTAACAATTCTTTTTCATTATATATCTGCAAGAGAAAATTACTTTCTAATGAATAAATTGAAGTTCCCTCAAGTAAAGCGGTTAATATTAAGATAGTGTACCTGGAAACATATGTCCTGAACTATTTTTTAATAAAATATATACTATTAATTCACCCTCCTACAAGAAAGGCAAGCAATCAGCCTACAGAGACATAAAATATTTTGTTTACCTAGCAACTTTAAAATAAAGGCAATTACATACCACAAAGCCATTCCCACCAACTTCTGATTTATACTGATTTTTTAATGTGTCCCTACAAGTCATCCTTTAGCCTTTCTAGAACAAGGCTATGAGTAAATAAACCACACCCACTCCACTGATAAGCACATAGTATTGTTGACTCCTCTCCACATTCAGGTAATTAGGAATCAACTCTTAAATGTTTTACCTTCTTAGTCTCTCTCACAGCCGCATGATGCCTACCCATTTCTCATTGAGGTGGCCTCTCCTTTTTCCCCCACATACTTTTCCACTATATAGTTAAAATCCTTTATAATGCTTCCCATCCACACCCCTGAAACAAACTGGCACCCATTCTTTCAGTCAACCTTGTCACATCAGGTTTTAGCTTTTGCAAAGAGTTCAAGAAACTTAATTTAACCCACAGTTCAGGAACCAAAGAGATACATAAGCAAACTCACATAAACATGAAGTGTACTGAGCAATATGTTAAGGATTCTACACAACAGCATTCAGGGAGAGAGACAGTAACATAATTCAAAACAATTTTTAATCAAATAGTCAAGATAAGGTTTCAGCAAAAGAAAAGATTTTTGTACTAAATCTAGTTTTGTCAAGCAAAGAAAAATGAAGGAAGATTATACAACATTTTACTACCCGTGAAAAGAAAAGATAAAGGCGGTCAAACGGTATAGCCATGAGATCAAACCTGAACCTTCCAAACTACATAAAGAACTCCTACAAAATAGTAAGAAAAAATAGACAATCCAATTGAACATGGCTAAAAGATTTTAATAGGCACTCCACAAGAGCACAACCAAATGGCCAACAAACACGGGAAAAAGTCCTCAACCGCATCAGTCATAAAGGAAATGTAAATTAAAATCACACTAAAAACTAAAAAAACGGACAATACCAGTGTTGGTATAGTTGCAGAGTAACTGAACACCTTCTCTGCTGGCAGAACTACAACCACTTTGGAAAACTGTTTTTATCTTCTAAAGCTAAAATATTCTTTAACCCAGCAATTCTACTCCTAAGTACCCAAGAGAAATGGGTACATATATTCAAAGGACATTACCAAGAATGTTCCCAGCAGCACTATTTGTAACAGCCAAGTCCTATCAACGTTAGACTGGATAAATAAATTGCAGTTATTTAGGACGTTTGCAACATTTTATTTATTGATCTGGATGGTGGTCACACATAAATGTGTTTCCTTTGGGGGAAAAAAAGCATTTATGGGCTTCCCTGGTGGCGCAGTGGTTGAGAATCTGCCTGCCAATGCAGGGGACACGGGTTCGAGCCTTGGTCTGGGAAGATCCCACATGCCACGGAGCAACTAGGCCCGTGAGCCACAATTGCTGAGCCTGCGCGTCTGGAGCCTGTGCTCCGCAACAAGAGAGGCCACAATAGTGAGAGGCCCGCGCACCGCGATGAAGAGTGGCCCCCGCTTGCCGCAACCAGAGAAAGCCCTAGCACAGAAACGAAGACCCAACATAGCAATCAATCAATCAATCAATCAATAAATCTTTAAAAAAAAAAAAAAGCATTTATATTTGCTTACTTTTCTGTTCACATATTATACTTGATAAAAAGTTTACTTTAAAAAAGAAGTTCCCTTTCAGTTTGCCCCACAGAAACCCTAATCTTAGGTGAAAACATCCTCTTCCTGGCATGCCACCTCTCCTCACCACTTCATCAATAGCTTTTAATTTGTAATGTTTCTCCCAACTGCAGATCCAAAGCATTGCTCCTCTGCCATCAGACCTCACTGGCCTCTTAAATCTATATCTGCTTATATCATCCTCTCTAAATTTTATCTCATAGGCACATTTATTCTGTAAAGAAGAGACAGTAAGATTTTGTGAGCCAAAAAGCAAAAATCAAGGATACTATATATAAGTACCATAAGAGAGAAAAGCTTCAACAATTTTCTTTTTGAAATAAAAAATATAATATGGAATAAAATTTTCTGTAATACAGTTCTACTAATGAGAAGAATGGAATTCTTTTTGGGCAGGAAACATTTTACTTAACTTGTGTACAGTTATTGTTCTATAATTGAGAAAGGTTGCAAATGTTCACCTGTTAAAAATTTTTTTTAGCTCAGACCATACAAAACAGGCAGAGAGGGTTGTATTTGGCTCACAGGTTATAGTCTGCCAACACAGTCTATCAACCTCTTGAAAACAACTCCTACTTTTTAATAGATTAAAAATCTTCTTTTGACACTCCTCCTGCTATCATCCTCCACAAATCCAACATCCATAATGATGATTCTTTAAAAACTCAAGCCTTAAAATTCCTTTATCCCGCAAATCATAACAACTTTCATCAGCTCATCTCTAAGACTTTTAACTTACATTCATCACCTCTTCCACTATTACCTCTAAAATGGTTCATCACCCTCAACATACCCTCTGTTCTTTCTAATTTTTACATCACCCTATTTGGTTGTCACTTTCTACATTAGTTTGGATATTGTTTTTGGCTATATCAAAGCTCTTCTCTTTAGCGGTTAACATTTATTCCATTCATTTTCTCCAACCAAATACAATTCAATGTCTATCTCTAGCACTGGAAAAAAGTTATCTCTTTTCTATGTTATGGCTAAGGTCACCCATAGAATGTTTCAGAACTAGGCAATAATGTTATTCAATCACATCTGTGCTTTTCTCTAATCAGCAATCCTTTTCATCAATCTCTAGATGGCATTTATTTATCACCAGCCTACCGCCACATATTTCTATACTACTCAAATAAACTACCGTTTCTCTCACTCCAAGAATGACCACTTATAAATGTGTGATTTCCAATCTCAGTTGGGCCCTCCAAACTTACCAATCCTTGCATTTGTCTTTGGTCAGTTTCCTCAGTCACCATTTCCAGTCTTTATCTCCCTCCTCAAAACCCCAATTGAGGACTTCCCTGGTGGCGCAGTGGTTGAGAATCCGCCTGCCAATGCGGGGGACATGGGTTCGATCCCTGGTCCGGGATGATCACACATGCCGTGGAGCAACTGGGCCTATGCACCACAACTACTGAGCCTGCGCTCTAGAGCCCACGAGCCACAACTACGGAGCCCGCGTGCTGCAAACTACTGAAGCCCGCGCACTTAGAGCCCGTGCTCCGCAACAAGAGAAATCACCGCAATGAGAAGCCAGCGCACCGCAAAGAAGAGTAGCCCTTGCTCACCGCAACTAGAGGAAAAGCTTGCACACAGCATCGAAGACCCAACGCAGCCAAAAACAAACAAAACTTAAAAAAACAAACAAACCCAACTGAATTCCCCACTTCCCTCTCACATAGGATGGCCTAGCCTCCTAATAGAAAACACTTAGGAGTACCTACTCTGTCCCAGAAGGCTAAATACTTTATATGTACTATTTCATGTAATTTTTCTAACAACCCTATGAGGCTGGTGGTAGTACCAACATTTTATGCATGAGAAAAGGCTTAGTTAAGATGGGAAAGAAACTGTTCTCAAGTGCACAAAGATATTAAGTGACAGAGCCAGGATCCTAATCCAGGTCCCAATTCAGTACCCAGGCTGCTAAACACTATCTGGCCTTCCACTTCACTTGAGAATAAAGAACACTAGGGTTCAAATATATATTCACTCATTTATTAAATAATCATGAGAAGCCCTTATGCCAGACTCTATTTGCTGAGAACACAGCAAGGAAATAAAACAAAGCTCCTGCTCCAATGGAGTTTATATTTTCCAACATATTGATACCATAAATATATTCAATTGATACCCTCATGTGTCATGATCATTGACTATCCCAACTATCTAGCCTTCAAAACTCAACTTCAAGCCTCTCTTCCTCAGAATCCTTTCTGTACCTCTTCAATTTTGATAGCACTCTGCCACTACTTCTGACATTTATTACTCTTAGCCTTATAATTACAGACGTCTATCTCCACCAAAGGATAAGTTTTTTAGTGATGAGATGTCTGGATTTTATCTTGGATTTCTCACAATTCCATGGTAGTCCTATACTTAGTAATTGATAAATAAATACTCCAGCACCTGTCTTCCCCTTGGTGTATCACAGCCATCTTACCAGCATTCTCTCCAAGGAAAACAGGTTTTGACCAGTTATTTTCCACTGATTCTCAGCTGCCGTTCACAGTTTTGGTCTTGCCCTATGAAAAACTAATTTACACTTACGTATTCCTCCCTTTCATCTGTCTGCCTTGAAAAACAAAAGTGTAAAGACACATTACAAAAATATGAAGTTTGGCTAGTTTAGAAGCATAGAGGATATTTTTCTATTCCTTGATCTTTGGTAAATTATCCTAAATTATCCAAAAAAGAAACAGAAGGCTGTTTTATTCAAGTTATACAATACAGGTTAAGTACATCCTATAAAAGAAAAATCAAGACAAAAACATTTCAAGATAAAGCTCTATATGGCAAGGCATTCTTGAATATTTATTGAAAATAAACTTTGCTGTTCCCTAATATCATTAACTTTAGAGTTGTGTGTAGGTGTTTAGAAAAGGTTCATATGAATTTGAGGGTTATACCTATCCAATGAACCATGGGAAAATTTGAAAACTTATCAGAACAATTTAATGTTTATTTGTAGGGCTTTTTTGTTTTATTGCTGTTGGAACACACAAAATCTACTCCCCAAATCTAGAGTGCCTTAAGTAGACTTGTGGTTTAATCTGCTTCTAGAAATAGAACGTATTTTTCTGACCAGTATTCTAATTCCTCCATCACAGTAATATCACTTTATTGTAACTATTAAAATGCATCAATTTCCCAATAAACTACGGTATAACTAAGCCTAATATTTCCAAACTTTTAGGACTGAGACATATTTTTAAATGAGGTACTAGGACCAAATACTTTTTCAAGATACCCTGAATAGCTCAATGAACATTGACAACCAATTCAAATCACTCGAAGTCTGTACATCTATACACTGAAAAACAACTCTTAAGATAAAATTACTGTCGGGTTATTTTTTGGGTTCCCCTCCCCACTGGACAAAATATGCTACGCTTCTAGGAAGTGGCTATTTACCGAAACACCAGTTAAACTCCTCGCAAAGAACTCACAACTTTACGGAAACCAAGGGGCTAGATATTTAAGTGTAAGAAAATCATTCCAAACGATCCGGCAAGCAAAAACACAAAGCCAAGGTCACCCTTCCTACTGTGCCCAAAAGAAAAATTTAAATCTCTAACAGTCCAATTTGCTTTTAGAAGCCAGCTTGAAGTTAAGCTCAAGCATTAATACAGGGAAGCCAGCCAATCGTCAACTTCCAAGAGGAACGACGCGGAAGTCCCTTCGGCACTGGCACCTCAAGAAGTGAAGCAGAGACCCCTCCCTTTCTCCCCTGAGTTTCATATTGTCACCTCACCCCTACTCACGGCCGAATTCCGCGGTGCTAATCAACAGGTACGACGCTTAACTACCAGCAGATCCTTATTGCCCGACTCGGGACCAAACTCAGGGCCGCCTCACACGTGTGTAAGGCCTAAGGCTATCGCCACCGCCTTTCGGCCTTGCCCCGCATCTCACGCGCTCCCACGCCTTCCTCGCGCTCAAAAACCCACTCACCTCCTTTACGGAGAGAAACTCAAGCAACGGAAAGACTAGATGCCGATCCAAAAAGTGCGCGATGCGAGTAGTCAAGTCGTACTCCGCCATCTTGCCAAGGAAAAGAGAAGTGTGCGCTCGCTAAAACTTTATTGATAGCGCCGACAAACGAACGGACAAGACCCTTATCGCGCATGTGCAGTGGTTAAACCAGCCAAAGGAAAGGGGCGGGGTTCAGCCTCGAGCGCTCAGGGAACAATGGCGCATGCGCGAGGTCCTCCCTCCCTCCCTCCCTCCCTCCTTCCCGGCAACTCTGGGACGGGGTGGATGGGCGGGCAAAATTCCTTTTGTTTGCAAGTTTGTTGGTGTCCTGCAATCCGTTCCGTTAACAAATGCTGAAAACTCAGAATTGATTGCTGAGGCAATGTCATTTGTATTGGAGATGCGGCAAAGGACAAGATAATGAGGCCCCTGCTCTCCAGAAAATTACGTACAAGGAGGAATAGCTGAGCTTTTATTTGGTGTATAGTAATCGTTTTGTAAGCATTTGTTAAATTAAGATGGGATGGTCTTCTAGACAAAAAACAAGTGAAATAATTTCAGATTATAGTAAAAGCCATAACTTGGTGTCGGGGGGTGGGGCAGGGAGGTGAGGGACGCGGTGCCAGTTTGGGGCTTTTCAATTAGGGTGTTTAGATAAAACTCAGGGTTACAATTTAGCCGAGGTTGTGGTAAGAGAAGCAGGTGACCAAAATTAGAGCCTGGGTGGAAACATGCCTGGTGGAAGCACAGCAAAGACAAAGGCCATGAGACAGGAAAGGGCTTGGTGTCCTTCAAAAACTGAGTATCCTACCAGACTGGAGAGTGAGGTTACAGACATGGAGAAGGGCCAGGTTTCCATTAAGGTAGGGAATGTGAGTTTTTTATTCTAAGTACTCTTGTCTCCTTGTCGTCTTTCAGACCTCTTCATTTTGGAGTGCCTTTGGAGTGTCTTGGACCTTTTCACTGTCTAGGCCAATGCCCTAAGTGATGTCATTCAACCTAATGGCTTTAAATGCAATCCACACGTTGACAACTCCCAAATTAGAGCCCCAGCACAGACTATTAGTTAACAGCCAACTCCATATATCCAACATCTCAACATTAACGTGTCCAAAAGCAAATTCCCCATGTAGCTCGTCAAAACCTGCTCCTTTTACACTCTTCTCCACCTCAGTGAATGCCCACTCCATCTGTCCAGTTGTTCAGACCCAAAACCTTCGAGTCGTCCTTGACTTTTCTCTTTCTCTTATACTCTACATTGACTTCACCAACAAATCCTCTGGTTCTACCTTTAAAGCATGTCCTGATCAATCAGTTCACACCACCTACAAAGTTAATCCCTACTCCAAAACACCATTATCACTTGCTTTGATTTTTGAAATAGTCTCTTCACAAATCACCTTGCTTCCCCTCTTTTCCTCCTGTGGTTTATTCTCCATATATAAGCCAGAGTGACTTTTAAAAGTCAGATTATGCTCAAAACCCTCCAGGCCTTGTAATCTCACTCAGAGAAAAACATACGTCTCAAAGTAGCCTAAAAAGCCCTACATCATCTGGACCCGTTACCTCTCTTACCTCATCTTCTCCATCTCCTCCTCTTGCTCATTCTACCACAGCCCTAAGGAACCACTCTGTAGATTTTCCCATTCAGGACTTTCAAATGAATGGAATGACATGATATATGGCCTTTTGGGTCTGACTTTTTTCACTTAATGTTTTCAAGGTTCATCCAAGTTGTAGCATGTATCAGTACTTCATTCCTTTTTAGGTCTGATTAATATTCCATTATATGGATATACCACATATTATTTACCCATCCATCCACTGATGGACATTTGGGTTTTTTCTACTTTTTGGCTACTATGAATAATGCTGCTATAAACATTCGTGTACACATGTTTATGTGGACATATGTTTTCAGTTCTCTTACATATATATTCAGAGGTGGAATTGCTGTGTTATACGGTAACTCTATGTTTAATTATTTGAGGAACCATCAGAGTATACTATAATTTTGTACGATGTTACCACTGGAAGAAACTGAGTAAAGGGTACACGGGATCTTCATATATTATTTCTTTCTTTCTTTCTTTATTTTTGACTGTGTTGGGTCTTCGTTTCTGTGCGCAGGCTTTCTCTAGTTGCGGTGAGCGGGGGCTACTCTTCATTGCGGTGCGCGGGCTTCTCATTGTCGTGGCTTCTCTCGTTGTGGAGCACAGGCTCTAGACGCGCAGGCTCAGTAGTTGTGGCTCACGGGCTTAGTTGCTCCGCGGCCTGTGGGATCTTCCCAGACCAGGGCTCGAACCCGTGTCCCCTGCATTGGCAGGCAGATTCTTAACCACTGCGCCACCAGAGAAGCCCGTGTATTATTTCTTACAACTGCATGTGAATCCACAATCAGAATAAAAGTCTAATTTTTAAAAAAGTGACTCCTAGACTTTGGGCTTAAAAAACTGGATACCTATTGGTGACAGTAAAAGGTGGGTGGGGGAATGGCAAAGGAATATGTATGAGTGCTAAAATCAGGAATTCTGTTTCAGACAGAATAACATTCCTATTAGCTACCCAAGTGATGCTGTCTAGTATGCAAATGGAGATACTATTCTGGATCAGTTGATATAGTTGTTAATCACTTACCATCCGTGTAACCTTGTACTAGCTGTTTTCAAGGATTTGGGAGTATGATATGATCTCTGCCATAGTGTCATTACAGTATTGTTGGGAAAGCAAGGCTGAATTTCCATGAAGCAAAGAATAAGTGGTGGTATAGGCTGCTGTATTGTAGGGGATAGTCTTTGTAGCCTCTAAGAGTTGAGAAGTGATAGCTGTAATATGAAGTTTCCTGTAAGCCCAGAGACCAAAGTTGTAATAGAATATAGACAGGAAAAGAGGAAGTTAAAGAGAGAAATAGCAGGAACTGAGGCTTCCAGCAGAAGTGAGCTGCAGCAGAGGAAGGAAGGAAGCAGGTGGAAGTACAGAAACTTGCCAAAAAGGAACAGAGAGCATCTTTGAGAAGCAGTGAGAAATAAGATGCAATTCAATTTGATTAACATTTTGAACTTTTACCATATGCAAGGTACTAAGCTAGGTGTTAATGGGACTATATAATCCGTAAGAGCTAGTCTCTGGCCACAGGAGCTTTCAATCTAATAGGTAGCAATTATTTGTTCATTCATTCAATATAAATTGAACACTTACAATATGCTAAGCACTGGTCTAGGTCCTGGAAATACAGCAGTAAAGAAAACAAATTGCCTTCTCTAAAGAAGCTTATATTCAAGTTGGGGGAGACAGATAAAAACATATTAACAAATACATAATTTGTCCAGTGGTGATAAGTGCTATGAAGAACAATAGGCAGGGTGAGAATGATGGGAAAAAGTTGCTAATTTATATAAAGTGGTCAGAGAAGGCCTCTCTAATAAAGTAGAATTTGAAAAGAGATATGAAGGAAGTGAGGGTGCCTGTGGCTGCCTAGAGGAGAAAAAGCCAGGTGAAGGAACATTAAGTATCAAGGTATGGAAGCAAAAGTGTGCTTGGTATCCTTGAGGGATAGCAAGGAGACTTTAAATTCAATAACTGATTGAGCAAGGGGAAGTGTGGAAGAAGATGAGTTCAGAGAAGGAGTGGTGGGACAGATGACATAATGCTTTGTAGGCCACAGTAAAGACTTTGGGTTGCATTCTGAAGGAGGTGGGAAGGTATTGGAGGGTTTTGAGCAGAGAAGGCATATAATCAGTGTTTATGCTTTTAAAAAAGGCCACTTTGAGGGTTTGGAAGGGGGTGGGGGAAGAAGCTCATTCACAGAGAAACCAGTTAAGGGACTATTGAAATAACTCAAGCAAGAGATGATGGTGGCTTAGATCAGAGTGGTAGCATTGAAAGAGTTGTGGACAGTAGTGAAATTCTGAATATATTCCAAATGCATAGCTAGCAAAATTTGCCAATGCATTAGATGAGAAGGAGAAGGGTCCAAGATGACTCTAAAGTCTAGAAGAAATGAGAGGCCATTTGCTAAGATGAGGAAGGGTGTGATAGATGCATGATTAGAGGAGAGAAATCAAGAGTTAAGTTTTGGACATATTATGTTTGGGATGCCTATTAGACACCTAAGTTGAAATACTGATTAAGCAGTGGTACATATGAATCTGGAATTCAGGAGAAAGGTTAAGAGCTGGAGACAGAAGACTAGATCTTGTCAACCTCTTGATGAAATTTACAACCATGGCACTGGATGAGATCAGACTGTATGTTGGGAAAAAAGATGAGAAGGGCTAAATCTTAGGCACTTCAACTTGTAGCGGTTGGGATAATTCAAATCAAGTAAAGACACCAGAGAAAGACTGGCCAGGAAGTGGAGGAGGGATGAGGAGGAACAAGAGAAAGTGGTGTTCCAGGCACCAAAGAAGGAGATTGGTCCAAGCACCAAGGAGCAATTAACTGTGTCAAATGGTATGGTTAGTTCAAGATGACAACTGAATACAGTAAGTCCCCTACATAGGAACGAGTTCCATTCCGAGAGCGCGTTCGTAAGTCCAATTTGTTTGTAAGTCCAACAAAGTTAGCCTAGGTACCCACCTGACACAATCAGCTATATAGCACTGTACTGTAATAGCTTTCACACAAATAATACATAAAAAGCAAACAGACACAAAAAATAAAGAAAACATTTTTAATCTTGCAGTACGGTACCTTGAAAAGTACAGTAGTACCGTACAACAGCTGGCATACAGGGGCTGGCATTGAGTGAACAGGCAAGAAGAGTTACCGACTGGAGGAGGGAGAGGAGGTGGGAGATGGTAGAGCTGAAGGATCATCAGCAATAGGAGATGGAGGGCAACCTGCAATTTCAATCAAGCCTGATGTTGATGGCACAGGTTCTGGTTTCTTGCTGGATTCAATTCTATCTACCCTCTTAAAAAAAGCGATCCAGTGACGTCTGAGTAAGAGCTCTTTTTTTCTCATCATAGATGACACGGTAGCACTGGATTGCATTCTGAACGCCCGCTGCAACCTTCCTTCGTGTACCATTCTACACGGTCCTGTGCCTCAAAAACTAATAGTGCCTCCTCAAATAAAGAAAATCCCCTTGCCACTTCCTGTGTCATGAATTTCTTCAGTTCTTCAGTTACTTCTTCCTCTTGTCTCTCTTTGTCCTTTCTCTGGGCCTCCAATTCCTGGCGCTTCTTAGCAGTACCAGCTACATCACCGCCGCTTTTACAGACATCCTGGGCTTGAAATAAAGATACTGTACTACTGTACTCTATATAGTACTGTACAGTAAAGTACACAAAAGCACAAGCACGTGTGGAGGATGCATGTGACAATGTACACCAGACATGTGAACTAACTTATGTGATTGGACATTTGAATGCACATTCACATCTTTGAAAGCTCGCAACTTGAAGGTTTATATGTAGGGGACTTACTGTGTTGCTCTTTGACTTTCTAAGATATGCAGGTTATTGATGACTTTGATAAAAGCAATTTCATTGAGTGGTAGATGAAAGTCTGTTTGGTGTGAGCTCAAAAGATGGGAGGAGAGAAAGTGAAACAGCATATATAAACAGATCTTTTGAGGAATTTTACTAGAAAGGGAAGCAGTAAAATGGAATGATAGATGTGGGGTCTAGGGAGCGTGTTTTAAAAGATATGTGTATGCTGATAGACATGCTACAGTACTTACATAAATAACTATCATGGAAGGATAGAGTATTATGACAAGCTGTAGGGAATATGAGAAGAGCATGTGGTCCCAGGCAACTGGCTCCAAACGGAGATTGATTCTCCATGAGGGTAGAGAAAATGGAGAAAGCTTGGTGGATTGGATGTCTTTTGTATTGGAACTGCTGACTTTTAAAACAGATGTGGGAGAGAGCATTACAGGTGGTTCAGGAACAATTTGAACAGTGTAGAGACACAAAAACAGAAGAATATAAGAAATATCTGGGAAAGACAACTTGGGAAGTTAACTGAAGATTGAAGACTATAGAAGAGGATATGCCAGAAAACACAAGACCAGGGCCAAAGAGTAGAAAGCTTATGTGAGGAATTTGAAATTCATCTGAAGTCATGAGGAGCCTTAAAATATTTTTGAGTGTGAGAGTGTTTCAGGAAGGTAATTCTGACTGTTGTGTGGACAGTGAATTGGATAGGTGAAATGCAGCCAGGCTGTGGAAGATCTTCAAAACCAGACTGGGAAACTTGGATTTGATCAGATAGGCAATGGGAGCCACTCATTAAGTTCTTAAATAGAAAAAGACATGAAGACAGTGGTGTTTTGTCCTTTAAAATTAAACTGGAAGTGATTTACAAGAAGGATTAAAGTGGTGACAGATTGGAAACTCTGCTGATTTGCCTGGCTTTTCCCCTGGAATTTTCCTTGCTGGTTTGTGAAAATATCTTATTTCTTTTTATAAGAGAAATTTAGCCCCAAGTATGGAAAATCTGACTTTCTTGCTTTAGTCTCTTCCTAGTGTTTTAGTTAAAAAGAGATATTACAGAAGAAAGACAGGCAAGGCCTCACCTGGTAGGATCTAGGTGGTATCAGGTGAAGACTTTCTCATACATTCATCAGATATTGATGCAACACTTTCCATTTGCTGATCACCATGTCAGGCTCTGGGGAAACAAAGAAAGGAAACCAATCCCAGCGCAAAAGGAATTTACGGTTTAGTGGAGGTGACAAGCATGTAAAATATAAAATAATCATAGCACCATGTGAGAGAGTCTATGCACAGAGTGTCCAGAGGAGGAAGTGATTCGCTGCCAGAGAAAGCTGGAGTTTCATGGGGGAAGGTAACACTGGACTACCTCTACCTGAATAGATGTTTAACTGACTAAGAAAAGGGAAAAGAATGTTTTAGGCAGAGGGAAGAGCAGGCACACAGACTTGACCTTGAGAAAAAGCATAGTGTGATCGGAGACATTGAGAAGGTCTTTATGCCTAGAGGGTAGCATGTGTGATGGCAAGTGGCAGGACATGCGTCTGAGTTGAGGGGTCAGGGCTGAATTGTCAA
Organism: Eubalaena glacialis; assembly: GCF_028564815.1. Lineage (NCBI taxonomy): Eukaryota > Metazoa > Chordata > Mammalia > Artiodactyla > Balaenidae > Eubalaena > Eubalaena glacialis. The sequence continues at coordinate 59,687,963 of NC_083732.1, forward strand.
GGGCTCTGTGAACTATGCTGAGGAGTTTGGATTCTATCCTGCAGGCCCTTTTTCCTGATAACTCTTTTATCATCTGTCTTTGACACATCCTCCTCTGTCTTTCTAGTTCAGGCTCTGATCATCCCTCACACAGACAGACTATTGCAATAGTCATCCAAAGGGTCTCCCTGTCCCTAGCCCTGCACCCATCTAGCCTGTCCTCCGCCCTGCTGTCCTGGTGACCTAAATGTACATCTAACCTTGTTACGAACTGAATCGTGCCCCCCCCCTCCTGAAATTCATATGTTGAAGTCCTAGCCTCCAGTACCTTAGAATGAAACTGTATTTGTCGATAGGGTCTTTAAAGAGGTAATTAAGTTAAAATGAGGTCATTGTGGTGAGCCCTAATCCAATGTGACTGTGTCCTAATAAGAAGAAGAGATTAGGATAGAAACATGTACAGAGGAAAGACCTTGTGAAGACACAGGGAAAAGATGGCCATCTACAAGCCAAGGAGAGAAGCCTTAGAAGAAACAACCCTTCCAACATATTGATCTTGAACTTCTAGCCTCCAGAATTGTGAGACAAAAAATTTCTGTTGTTTAAGCCACCTAATCTGTGGTACTTTATTTTGGCAGCCCTAGCAAACTAATACACTCTGCACTTCCAATTTCATATAGTATAACATAAAAACATCTTAGCACACTGTAGTATGTTCTTTAGAACTTTATCTCTCCAGAGCTGTACACCCCTTCCATGCTAACTTCTGCTCAAATAAGCCATCAAGTTTTTTGCTTCTCTACATTAAGTAGTGAGAAATAGCCCCAAAAAGCAACCTAATTCTACACCTTAAGGAACTAGAAACTGAGCTCAAAATTAGCAGAAGAAAGGAAATAATAAAGATTAGAGCAGAAATAAATAGAAAACAGAAAAACAATAGAAAAGGTTAACCAAACTGAGAGTTGGTTCTCTGAAAAGATAAACAAAATTGACAAACACTTAGCTAGAATAACCAAGGGAAAAAGAGAAGCCCCATATCAACAAAATTATAATTGAAAAAAGAGACATTACAACTGATACCACAGAAATACAAAGGATCATAAGAGGCTACTATGAATAACTATATGCCAACAAATTGGACAACCTAGAATAGATGGAAAAATTCTCATAAATATACAACTTACAAAGGGAGAAAGAGAAAATCTGATAGACCAATTACTAGTAAAGAGATTAAAACAATAATCAAAAAACTCCCACGGGGGCTTCCCTGGTGGCGCAGGGGTTAAGAATCCGCCTGCCAATGCAGGGGACACAGGTTTGAGCCCTGGTGCGGGAAGATCCCACATGCCGCGGAGCAACTAAGCCCGTGCGCCACAACTACTGAGCCTGCGCTCTAGAGCCCGCGAGCTACAACTACTGAAGCCCACGCGCCTAGAGCCCATGCTCCACAACAAGAGAAACCACCGCAATGAGAAGCCTGTACACCGCAACGAAGAGTAGCCCCCGCTCACCACAACTAGAGAAAGCCCGTGCACAGCAACGAAGACCCAACGCAGCCAAAAATAAATAAATAAATAAATTTATTAAAAAAAAATCTCCCACGAAGAAAATCCCAGGACCAGATGGCTTCACTGGTGAATTTTAACAAAAATTTAATAAGGAATTAACATCAAACCTTCTCAAACTCTAACAAAAAATGAAGGGGAGGGCACTCTCAAACTCATTTTATGAGATCAGCATTATCCTGATACCAAAACTGCAAGGGACACCGCTAGAAAAGAAAACTACAGGCCAATATCCCTGATGACTATGGATGCAAAAATTCTCAATAAAATACTAGCAAACTGAACTTAGCCACACATTAAAAGAGCCATTCACCATGATCAAGTGGGATTACTCCATGGGATGCAAGGATGGTTCAGCATATGCAACTCAATTAATGTGTTACATTACATTAATAGAATTAAACAAAAGAATGATATGATCATCTCAATAGATGCAGAAAAAGCATTTGGCAAATTCAACATCCATTCATGATAAATACTCTTTAACAAATTAGGCATAGAAAGAACATATCTTAACATAATAAAGGCCATGTATGATAAGCCCACAGCTCAACGGCAAAAGGTTGAAAGCTTTTCCTCTAAGATCAGGAATAAGACAAGGGTGCCCACTTTTACCACACCTATTCAACATAGTACTGGAAGTCTAGCTAGAGCAATTGGGCAAGAAAAAGAAATAAAAGGTATAAGAATTGTAAAGGAAGAAGTAAAATTGTCTCTATATGCAGATGACAGTGATTTTACAGACAGAAAATCCTAAAGACTCAATCAAAAGACTGTTAGATTTTATCAATGAGTCCAGTAAAGTTGCAGGATACAAAATTAACACACAAAAATCAGTAGTGTTTCTATACACTAATAATGTAATTTCTGAAAAAGAAATAAAGAAATTGATCCCATTTACAATAGCATCAAAGATAATAAAATACTTAGGAATAAATTTAGTGAAGATGTGAAAGATCTCTACTCCAAAAACTACAAGACATTGATGAAAGAAATTGAAGAAGACACAAATAAATGGAAAAGCATCCTGTGTTTATGGATTGAAAGAATTAATATTGTTAAAACAACAATACTACCAAAAGCCATCTATAGATTCAGTGCAATCCCTGTCAAGATTCCAATGCTATTTTTTACAGAAGTAGAAAAAAACACTTCTGAAATTTATACGGAGTCACAAGTTTATGGTTTCTTCGCTTGCTCTCTAGCAGTTCCTTCAGACTAAAATGCGCTTCTGCCCTCTCCCATCCCGTTGACCACCTCTTCACTTTTTTAAAAAATAAATTTATTTTTATTTATTTATTTTTGGCTGCACTGGGTCTTCGTTGCTGTGTGCAGGCTTTCTCTAGTTGTGGAGATCGGGGGTTGCTCAGCAGTTGTGGAGCAGGGGCTTAGCTGCTCCGCAGCATGTGGGATCTTCCCGGGCCAGGGCTCGAACCCGTGTCCCCCACATTGGCAGGCAGATTCTTAACCACTGCACCACCAGGGAAGTCCCAACCTCTTCACTTTTTAAGACTTGGATTAAGCATCTTCTTCCCTATTCTGTGTCTCCCATTAGCAGAGCATATCTGAAGTAATCCCTCCAGCCTCTCACTACTAGTAACAAACTTTTATCACAGAGTCTATAACATCTTAGCCCACCTTTTTTTTTTTTAATGTTTGTTTCCCCCTATTAGGCTGTAAACATCTTGAGTGTAAGGACTATGAATATCTGTCTTGGTAGTCCCAGTTCCTGTCTTAGTACCTGGCATATACCAAGTACTCAACAAATGCTATGGAAATGAATAAATGTGCATAGAGCCTGGATATCCAGACCTACATGTTCTTGAAAGAAATTCTTTCATATTTTGTTTTTGTTTTTTGGCCGCACCGTGCAGTATGTGGGATCTTAGTTCCCCGACCAGGGATTGAACCTGTGACCCCTGTAGTGGAAGCATGCAGTCTTAACCACTGGACTGCTAGGGAAGTCCCTCATCCATATCTTGGAATAGTCTAATGAATACCTGTCACTACTGTAGTGGACACTTTCAGAATGCTCATGCCTTCTGATTCAATAGCTCTCTTAGATATTTCTAAATAACACTAAATAACATTATATTTAATCCAATTACCCTTTTTACATACCACATGCAGATGCCTATTGCAGTATGCCTTCTTTAATTATATTTCCCACTCATTTATTCAACACACATTTATTCAGTCCCTATTCTAGCCAGACACAGTGCTAGATTCTGAGAGTGAGAAAATAACTAAAATGCTGTTCCTACATGAAGGAACTCATGATTAGGCAGAAGGGACAGATACCTAAACTAACAATCTATATTTCAGTGTGGTAAGTGCAATGATAGAGGTGTGCATGGGGTATTAATGTAGTGCTTTAATTAGATTGAAAGCACGGACACATCGTACAGCTAGGTGTTTTCTGTCTTTTTTTCCAAAATAATTATTGCTTCTTGGAGTGTGTATCTTCAGAAGCTGACTTTTTCCTGACCTTATTCCCTTGCTCTGGGGGACCTTATTGGAACTCTTTATGTACTGATTCCACCTAATTCCTGTGTGAGAATTTCCAGAAGCCTCAGTCCTGCTGTCATCCTCATTAAAGAATCACACAGAGAGAAGGTGCCTTTGGAGGACTTAAATCCCCTTCTTTCTTCACTTACCACCTCATATAAAGCTAGGATTGACAGCTAAATCTACTTCACTTGGAGACATTGTAATATGTGAAGTGAAGGATATCGGGCAAAGGGAAACATCACTGTTCTTTCTCATCTGTCCCTGATGCTAGCACCTGGAATGCGGCTACCCCATTATTTGGGGGAAGGTAGCAATTCCCAGTAGTTGGAAGTATCTCAGAGGAATCTGAAAGAGTTGTGATGAATCTAAGAGTTGACAAGCTAAATAAACCACTAGCCACTTCAGAACATAATTAAAATACCTATGTATCTGTTCAAATACTTCTAATTCTGTGTGTCTTTTATAGCATATTCTGTGCCTGTGTTATCTGTCTTTAAAAATTCCTGCAGTCCAAATAAATGTTCACTGCCTGGTTACCAGACTAACATGGTTACTGACAGGAAAACGGTGACACTGAAATGCAGTACAGGCTTCTAATCATGACAATGATCATTTGAATACATTCTCTTGTGTGATAACAGCCAGCTTCAATTATCTGGCCAGACATCTTATTTAGCATTTATTTGAAAAATCTGACATGAAAAATATGGGCTCTTTAAGAAAGTAATTTTTAAAAACATTTTCCCCAGTACTTTGTTATGTATCTCAAGCCAATGCTGGGATCTACCGGCTATGAGGGAATTAAGCTAGTAATGCATGCAAGTCAAGTTACTTCTGATATAGCCAAAAACTTAAAAGTAAATATTAAGATTATGTAGGGAGCCAGGAAGAATTTTCAGCCTAAAACCCAAACAGGTAAACAGGGTTTTCCAGGGATGCCAGAGGCCCAAGACAGAAGAGTTAACCAGGAAGAACAGTTACCTTGTTCGTGCTTGTGGTATCCCCTTTGCCATGTTGTATTTTCTTATCTGTTTATATGTCTGTTCCTTCTACTAAACTATAGGTTCTCAAGGTCAGGAATGAGGCATATTTATGTACCTCTATATCCATGTACCTTTTGGAGGAAATGAAGTCACAGGAAAGAAGGCCTGTAGGTAGCCCCAAAGGGTAATAACAACTGGGATTCATATGAAAGCACTTAAATATCTTAATATTATTCAACTAACCAGATGATTTAAGACTAGGATGTGGTTAGAGCGGTCTTCCCTGACTTTCTTATTTAGAATAGCTTCCCACAACATTACCTCACCTTGTTAATTTCCCTCCCATTGCTTATCACAACCTATAATGATCTTGTTTACATGTTGACTGGTTTACATCTTTCTCAGCTCATGGTAATTCCATGAAGGCAGGAGCCTAATCTTTGGTCTTGTTCATTACTGCCCAATAACTATTTGTTACTTGACAACTATCTGCTGAATGAAGTTTTGAATGAATTAATATGTCTGATTTAGGCCAAATGAATATGTTTGTATTCTGAAAATTTCTTACATGATAGAAAAAGCTTGCTTACCTACCAGGATACAATGGGCACAAGGGGAAGTAGAGCTACTGAAAAAGGAAAGAACATGAAAAATGCCTTAAGTCCTGGTATTTGATCTCTGAAAGGGAGGTCTCCCCTTTTTTATTCTCCTAAGTGACAATAGAAAATTAACTCAGTGCCATGGAGGAAGGGAAGTGGGTTAGTGGTATTCCTATCTTTGAAGACTCCTCTGAGTCCTGGAGATTGGGAATAAGGGAGTTGTCACAGGAGTTAAGCACCACTTATTTAACAAAGGTATTCTATACTTGCCATGTGACAAGAGCTGAGGGGGGCCACAAGATACAAAGATGCCCAGGAGGAAGACTGTAAAGCAGAAACAGGTAAAAAGCAGAGCTCCCAGTCTGTAGATGCTGGAAAAGATCTGTGTACTAGATTCACTGTTTTTATCTCTTCATTTCTTTTATATTTTAGAAATAATTTCTCTCTTTTTTTTTTTTTTTGGCCACATGTGGCTTTCAGGATCTTAGTTCCTTGACCAGGGATTGAACCTGGGCCACTGCAGTGAAAGTGCCAAGTCCTAACCACTGGACCGCCAAGGAATTCCCTAATGTCTCTTTTAAAATGAAAAACTTTCCCTTTTCACTTTCTATTTCTTTTAAGGCATTCATTAATCTAATTCTTTTTAATCAATAAATTAATTAATCTAATTCTTCACTGAGTTCTGTCACCTCAATGCTGAGCTTTTCTAATTCTGATTCATGATGTTCCTTCACATCTTGAATCATTTTCTTAATGTGTTTTAGGTTTGTTTTGAAATGGTAGGTTACAGTTTTGAGCTCTTTTGTGGGCACATCTTCCTGGCCTGCTTTCCTTGTCTGTAAGGATGTTAGTTTGCTCCTTATTTTTTCTTATAATAAATTTTGTGTGGGATTTCCCCTGGATATTCTCCTCATGCTCATTTCTATGGGAAATTGGGGGGGGGGTTTGTTTTCTGGTGTCTTTTTTTTTTCCCCCTGAACTTTTACAGTGAGGCTGGTGGAGAAAATTTTTTCTGACTCTAGCAATGCTCCCTCTTCTGTTGCTTTTGTGTAGCAGTCAAAATCTTGGTGGCTTTCTCTCTGGAGTTCCCTGGCCCTGTTTCCTGCCCCCTGAAACTTCCTTTACATTGTCCTGGTTGTTCAGGTGCTGCTGGGATTTATTCTACTCTCAGCGGCTTCTCCTTCCTCAGTGTTGGGCCGTGTCTCGCATAGGAGCACCGTGGAGTCACAGGGCGGCCCAGCTGCTCCGACCCCTGCAGTCCTGCGGACTCGAGCGCCGGAGTCCTGCTCCCGGGGCGGGAGCCGACAAAGCGCTCGCTCCCTCGCCGGCTGCGCGTTGCCCGCTGCTGAGCCGGGAGCCAAGCGCTCCTGGCGGCCAAGGGCACCTGCCCGCACCTGCTTCGCAGCCGTCGCCCGCTAGCTTCCTTCCTCCCGCACAGACCCTGAGAATCTGACTGTTGGGGGTTTGGCCGCACCCACGTGTATTTTGGGGTCCCCTAGCTTTGTGGTATATGTTGCCCAGGCGTTTAGGCTTCGCCATGTATTTGCCCTGTTTATGTAGTGGTTGTTGTTTGCTTGTTTTTCCTTTCTGTTTTGTAGAAATTCAGAGATTTAAAACCTGGGCTTCTGCCATCTCTCCCAAGTACCCGTCAACTGCATTTAAAGCTGGGAGAAACCTGGGACTAAGCAGATAAGACTTCACACAGGCCCTTTGAATTAAAGGGTAATGTTAAATATTTATCAAATGAGATGCCCCCTCTTTACCCCTATCACCACTTCCCATACATGTAGCAGCTTCTTTCTTTCCTAGCCAGCTTTGCTGTGTTCAGCTTTGCCCTCACCCTCCATGCTTGGTCTATGTAATCTCCCTAACATAGAAATATACACTCCTCTTTCCTACCCAATAAATCCTAAACTCCTGAGAAAGGCAAGCGAGACAGTCCATAACCGGGGCCTTTCTCTCTCTTTAGTCTGACCTCCTGTTGCATAACCATCAAACCCTGTGTGTTAATGCTACTGGACTGCTTGTGATTACTCACGTCCACACTGTTTCAAGACTCAGTGCTTTTGTGCATCTTATTGCTTCTGCCTGGAATGCCTTTTCCACCTTTCTCCTTATGACTGATTCTTATTCAAGTTTCCAGCATTAACTGCACCCCTCTGGGATCTCAAAGCATCTTTTAGTTCTTGTCATTTACCAGGAAAGATCTATATAATCTAAGTGTTTCCTCCACTTCGCAGTAAACTAGGGACCATATCTTACTTACCTTTGTGACCCTGCATCATGTATAGTGCCTTGGACATAGATAATATTAACATTTTCACTGTTTTTTGCTTCTATCTGTTCTTTCTGAGTCATTTTATCTGCCCTTGGTACTTCAGGTATGCTCTGTATCATTTACTGCCATGGTACATTAAAAGAAAAAAATATCAAATTTCTCTCGCTAGATCAGTACGTCTTCTGAGCTCCGGATCACTTATTCAACTGCTTGGGTAACATCTGCACTTGTGGGTCTTCCAGGAATCCAAATCAAGATCCAGTTCCCCACTAGTGTTCCCTTTCTTGATTAATGGCACCTTGTTGATCATGCCAGAAAATAGGAATCATGATAACTCATTCTGTTTTCTAAACTCCCTAAGCAACGCGTCTTATTGATTCCATCTTCCAAGCCCATCTCAGATCCATCCTTTTCTTAACCACTCTCACTCTACCACTTGAAGCCCTATTATCTCTCACTTGAAGCCATTTAAAATAGATTCCTAACTATACTCCTGTATCCACTCTTGACTTTCCCTAATCTGTTTTATATATAACAGACAAAATTACTCTTTGAAAATGAAAATCTAATCATATTGCTTACAACCAATCAATCAGTGGCTTTTCATTGCTCTTAGCATGAAGTCTGAAAATCCTTACATTGGCCTCTAAGTTCCTGTTCTTCCTTTTGCTCACTGGCTTCCTTTAAACTCCTCAAATTCCGTCATCTCCTTCCTATTGCCCAGTTATTCTTTTTCCTCTGCCTGGATGCTCCTCTCCATCCTCCTTCCCCCTTACCAGGCCAAACTCATACTTTGGCTTTAATATAGTAAACATTTCTGTGCTGTTCTTTATAGTTCAATTACTTATGTATGCATCCCTATACAACATAGTTTACTTTTGTTTTTTAACTTCACATAAATAAAATCAAATTCTATGAATCATTTTATGACTTGCTTTTTTTTTTTTTGGCCATGCTGCGCAGCTTGTGGGATCTTAGTTCCCTGATCAGGGATTGAACCCCGGGCCCTCGGCAGTGAGAGAGTGGAGTCCTAACAACTGGACCGCCAAGGAATTCCCAGGACTTGTATTTTATATTCAACATTATGTTTGAAGGAGTCATCTGTAATGCTGAGTGTATAGTTTATTTTCATTGTTCTATATTTTCCATATATTCTATTCTACAATATAATGTTCTAGAGTCAATGAACTTTAGGTTGTTTTCAGATTGAGGCTGTAATGAATGATGAGGCTATGAACCTTATTATACATATATCCTGGTCTACCTGTGCACCCATTTCATGGGGGTATATACCTCTGACCTTTGGCAATTAATGACAAATTGTTTTGTAAAATGAGCATCAAGATTACACCTACACCAGGAGTATATGAGAGTTGTTGCTACACATTCTTGCTGACACTTTTTAACTCATGCCAATCTGATGGAAGTACATTTTGCATATAATCTTTATAATAAATCTATGCTTTATAAAATAATAATATGGCAGTATGTGGTCATTTGTTTCCAGATAAGGCCTTAGCAATAGCTCCAACCCCACATACCCTTCTGCAACATGATTTTGGAGCTCTTCCAGTAAAAGGTGGAAGAGCTTTTTCTCTTCCCCCCAAATCTGGGCTGACGCCATGACTTGCTTTGGCTTCTAGCTCTAGGTCTTAAGAAGCCTGGCATTTCCACTTTTATTCGCATGGGATCCAGCTGTGATATAGACAAGCTCAGGTTAGACTACTGAATAACGAGAGACTATGTAGAAAGAGGTCAAGCCAGCTCCCACCTATTCCAACTACCCCCAGCTAAGGTCCCAGACACGTGAGTGAAGCCATCTTAGACATTCCAGCCTCAGTCAAGCTTTCAGCTGAATGCAGCTGCGTGCGTGAACCCAGTCAATACTATGTATCGAAAAATGATTGTTAATAAACGGTTGTTATATTAAGCCACTAAGTTGTGGAGATTTTGTTATACAGCAATAGGTAACTGAATCACAATATATATCAAAAGGCTTAAAAATGCTTATACCCTCCATATCAATTTCCTTAACAATCTATCTTAAAGAAATATTTTAAAATGAAGTTTAAAAATGTTCATCATAGTGTTCTTTACATTTTTTTAAAGTGGAAACAACTGCTATGTTTAAAATTTTAAATACAGAGTAGTAAAATAAATTATGATGCTTTCATAAGATAGAACATTCTACAGACAAAACTACATTGAAAGGGTTTTTAATGACATTGGAAAATGCTGATGAAAAATCGGGTGGTAATGGCAGGATCAATATACATTAATACATATATATATATTCTTGTTAAAAAAACTGTACATAGAAAAACACTGGAATAAATAAATCAATATATTAACAATGGTGTAGTGGTCTTGATTTAAGTTTTCCCATTCTTTGAAAGTTTTCTACAGAAAGGATATATTACTAGGATATATTCACTAGGGACTTAAAATTTTTCATTTTGCCATGGACTAGTAGAAACTTCATTTGGGAGATGCTGCCTCAAAAAAAGAAAAAATAACACTAAAACTTAAAATTACACAAGGACACCAAATGTCCTATATATGTTCTTCCTTGGTAGAAAACCACCTAGATTTCCTAATAAAATTATCTTTAAAGCTGAGAGTAATGGAACTTTTAGAGTCATAAAAAGGAAGTTAGGCTTCCTTTGAGGGCAAAGTTTCTCCAAGTGGAGGTGTTTATTTAATATTCAGTCTCAGGGACCCTATCCCAGACGTATTATTATTGAATCTCCGGGAATGTAGCCTAGGAATCTACATTTTAAACTACATCCTCAGGGAGAGATTTATACACCTAAAATTGAAGGAAACATGATCTTTTAAGTGTTCTCTATCTTGATCTGGCTGGTGGATCATGGCTGTAACATGTAACAATTCATCAAGGTATGCACTTAACTTTTATACTTCATATTAAGTTATATCTCAGTAAAAAGTAAAAAGGAACAAAAATACTAGGAATTACGTATTGCTTTAGCAAAATAAGTAAATCTAATATTTAGTAAATTTTAGTTAACACCAGTAGTCATAATTTATATATTTCCATTGTTCTGAGGCAGATTATTTTGCATTTTTGTTAGAAAACTAAGCACTGGTCATTTTATAAACAATCTTTTACATATTTCTGGTTAAAATAGTTTTATTTTTCAATGGAAAAATAATTCTAGTTTATAGCCAAATCTATTTGTTTGAAAAACAAGCCATCATTTTGTTTTCTTTGATATAGATAAGTCATTATTTTAGATTTTAAAAATTTTGTATTTCTTTAGAAAGTTGATGTTTCAAGTAAATGGTACATTTAAACCCCTGTAGTTTTTGTTTTTTTAATATGAAAAAGTGAAAACATCTGTATGAAAGAGGGAGGAAGAAAAGAAGGAATAGAGGGAGGGAGGAAAAGAAAGGAAAGGGAAGGGAAGGGAAGGGAGAGAGAGAGAAGGAAAATAGAAGAAAAGAAAGGAAAGGGAAGGGAAGGGAAGGGAGAGAGAGAGAGAAGGAAAATGGAAAACAAAATATTCCTGCCGATCCTCTCAAAGTAAATCGCCTCAAAGAGCTTAAGACATTTCACACGTTTTGATTGTTAGTTACATCTCTATTTATTGATTCCCATCTAGAACAGCCTTCTTAACTGCATAATAGGTTATTGTAACACTTCATAGTTGAACATATTTTATAGTTGTTTCTACTGATGTGTATTTGCAAGCTTTATTATCATTATTTAAAATATATGACTGTTTCTGTGTTGGAAAGAGAGGAGCAGGGACTCACTGTAAGAGGCAGAGTACATTTAAGAATTTGTGGCCTCTCATTTTGATGCCTGATTTATCACACACCTTCACAATTTTACTAGTGTCAGAAGGAGGCCTGTTTTCTCTTGGAATGCTACATTCTTCGGGGATGAAGTGTTCAGAGTCTTTAACACTGTATTGGAGTGTCTCTTGAGTATTTAGCATCTGGATAGGGCCATCATCACAGTAATGAGAGACAGAGCAGGCCAGAACTGACTCTGTCCAGGGGAAAAGCAGGATCAACACCAAATCTACCATGGTTTTTCCCAGCGTTGCAAAAATACTGGGTCAGGAAGACATCCATATGGAATACCTCTGCAGTCTCGCATTTAAATTGTGTTATTGTCACCCAGCCTACAAACAGTTAGGAAACTACTCTAATAGTTAATAATATAACTATAAAAATTTAAGGGATTATAGATCATAATTTTCATAACAACAGTTACAGGCTGTTATTGTAGACTGTGTTATTCTCATTCGCATATAACAGTATCTTTCTCTTTTTGTCAATGACAGTGCTAAAAATATTAGAAAGGTTTTTGAAATATAATAAATAATCCATGTTTGCCCAGAAATTATTACCTCAGTATTACCAAGAGAGACAAACTTGTAAACTAGATGGACCATCTGACTTGTTTTGTATTCATAAAAAAACCGTCTATTGCTTTTATTATGAAAATCACACATATATGTAATAAAAACATTTAAAAACTCAGATAAGGGACTTCCCTGGTGGTGCAGCGCTTAAAAATCCACCTGCCAATGCAGGGGACACAGGTTCAATCCCTGGTCGGGGAAGATCCCACGTGCCGCGGAGCAACTAAGTCCGTGCGCCACAACTACTGAAGCCCGCGTGCCTAGAGCCCGTGCTCCACAACAAGAGAAGCCACCGCAATGAGAAGCCCATGCACCGCGACGAAGAGCAGCCCCCACTCGTTGCAACTAGAGAAAGCCCGCGTGCACCAAGGAAGACCCAACATGGTCAAAAATAATAAATAAATAATTAAATAAATTTATATTATAAAAAAACTCAGATAAGCTGAGAAGAAAATGATTAAAATCTCTGATAGGACATCTACCTAGAAATAATCTCTGTTAATATTTCTATATAGAGATACATCAGGAGTGAGATTGATAGGTCACCATATTTATTTAGCACAATGTACTAGACCTTGTTTTATGAATATTAGCTCACCTAATTCAAAAAACAGTTCTACAAGGCGGTATACTATTATAAACTCTATTTTACAAAGAAAGCTGAGGAACAGATTTATTAAATGACTTGCCCAAGATCACATCACTAGTAGGTGGCAGAGCTGGGATTTGAGGCCAGGCAGTCTGACTTTGGAGTCTTATTTTCTTAGTTATTGCTAAAATTTTTCACCAATATATTCTTTAAACAGCTTTATTTATTTATATATACAATAAACTGCAAATATTTAAAATACACAGTTTGATTTTTTTTAACCATCTTAACTATTTCTAAGTGTACAGTTCAGCAGTGTTCAGTATATTTACATTGTTGTCTGACAGATCTCCAGAACTTTTCACCTTGCAAAACCAAAACTCTATAACCATTAGATAACAGCTCTCCATTTCCCCTCTGTCCCAGCCTTTGGTGATCACCATTCTACTTTCTGTTTCTATGGATTTGACCACTTTAGGTAACTTATATGTATGGAACCACAAAGTATTTGTCTTTTTGTGACTAGCTTATTCCACTTAGCGTAATGTCCTCAAGATTCATCTATGTTACAGCATATGACAAGTACTCCTTCCTTCTCTTCCTTTTTAAGGCTAAATACTATTCCATTGTATGTATGCACCAAATTTTGTTTATCCACTTATCTGTCAATGACATATGCCTTGCTTTCACCTCTTGGCTGCTGTCAATAATGCTGCTATGAACATGGCTGTGCAAATATCTCTGAGATCCTGCTTTCAGTTCTTTTAGATATAAACCCAGAAGTGAGATTACTGGATCATATGGTAATTCTACTTTTAATTTCTTCAGGCAGCTGAACCATTTTATATTCCCACCAATAGTGCACAAAGATTCCAATTTCTCCACGTCCTTGCTAACACTTGCTATTTTCTGTTTGTTTCTTTTTTGATAGCAGACATTCTAATAGGTATGAGGTGATATCTCGTGATTTTGATTTGCATTTCTCTAATGATTAGTGATGTTGAGAATCTTTTGGTATTTTTTTTTGTCATTTGTATATCATCTTTGGAGAAACGTCAAGTCCTTCGTCTTTTTTTTTTGGCTGAGCCACGCGCCTTGTAGGATCTTAGTTCGCTGACCAGTGGTTGAACCCCAGCCCTTGGCAGTGAGAGTGCAGAGTCCTAACCACTGGACCATCAGGGAATTCCCTCCTTTGTCCATTTTAAAATCAGGTTTTTTGGTTTTTCTGTTGTTGAGTTGAAGGAGTTCTTTATATATTCTGGGTATTAATACCCAATATATGTTTTTAAATAAACATGGAATAATACTTTTACACTACAGGCTGTTTTTCAAAGTGCTTTTTCATTACATTTTATGTACTTTGAATATATCATTTAACATTATTTTGCTATAAGATTTATATTCTGTCATATGTTTATAGTATAGTTTTTTTAAATTAATTAATTAATTTATTTATTTATTTTTGGCTGCGTTGGGTCTTCGTTGCTGCGCGCGGGCTTTCTCCAGTTGCTGCGAGCGGGGGCCACTCTTCGTTGTGGTGTGCGGGCTTCTCATTGCAGTGGCTTCTCTTGTTGCGGAGCACGGGCTCTAGTCACGTGGGCTTCAGTAGTTGTGGTAGGCGGGCTCTAGGGCACAGGCTCAGCAGCTGTGGCGCCCGGGTTCGTTGCTCCGCGGCATGTGGGATCTTCCCAGACCAGGGCTCGAACCCATGTTCCCTGCATTGGCAGGCGGACTCCCAACCACTGTGCCACCAGGGAAGCCCTATAGTATAATTTTTAATGATCCCTCTATTATAGACATCTTATGCTATTTCATAAGATGCCATTTTCATCTTGCTATTATATATTAAACTACACTTATCATATTTATTGGTTTTATGGTAGTTTCTGTATTAGTTTCCAGAGTTCACTTAACAAATTACCACAAAGTTGGTGGGTATAAACAACAGAAATTATTCTCTTATAGTTCTAGGGGCTAAAAATCAGAAATCTGGCAGAGCCACACTGATCCTAGGCTTCTAAGGGAGATAATGTTCCTTGCATTTTCTGGCTTCTGGTGGTTGTTGGCATTGCTTAACTTGTGGCTGCGCCATTTCATTATCTGCCTCTGCATTCACATTGCCTCCTCCTCAGCTGTCTTTGTAATCTCCTTTTGCCTTAATCTTACAAGGACGCTTGTCATTGGATTTAAGGCCCACCAAGAATGATTTTATCATCACGAGATCGTTAACTAAATTACAACTGCAAAGACTCTTTTTCCTTATAAAGTAATGTTAACACATTCTGGACATTAGGACATGCATATACCTTTTGGAGGGGGGGGCACCATTCAACCCACTACAGTTTTATTAAGATAAATTTCTAAAACTAGAATTATTAGTTCAGGTTAGGTAAAATTTAAATGGTTTTAGATAGATATTTCCAAATCATGCTTTAGAGTGACTTTGAATTGCGTTTTTAATGTTCTTAAACATATGTGTGTGCTTGTATACACACCATGCAAAAACGTATGTGTACTCCATAAAAATTTAAAAAGGAAAGAAAAAAGAAGAGAAAATTGGAAGTGGAGAGAAAACAGAAAAAGAATTGGGAGGGGGCTTTCAGCTCTACTCCTTTATAATTTGTCTGCCCATAGTTGTATCAATAAAACATACCTTATTGGTCTAGGCCGAGAAATACAGCCAAATTTGTGTGCTTTCGATTTATGTATTTGATTATCCCTGTTTTGTTTCTGTCTAGAAATATGTTTTATTTCTAAATGTTTGCATTTTATTTAGAATCATCTTCAATTATGACATGTTACATTTTCCTTTTGAAAGAAACATTTTTTCTGTTTTCTTCCATTGTCACATAATCTTTACACTATAGAGTATAAGTACTGGTACTTTTAAAATCATTTGATGAATGAGCTAAGAAAAGCTTTATATGTATATATGTATGTGTGTGTTGATGGGAGGTAAAAAACCATCAGGATTTGGCATTTCTTTTCTTAAACATAGTTGAAAATTTCACCAAAAAGGAACTATGTCTCAGGATAAAAGAGCATTTGGGTAATAAATCATGTGCAATTGTATTTTCAATACTTTATCATGAATAGCAATGAATCACTAGCTTCTTGATAGAGGGTGACTTTGTGTAACCAACTGGCAGAACCTACACACCCTGTTGAGTGTGAGCCCCTTGAAGTTGGAGGCAATGCACTTATTCCAGGGATGCAACTGTTGCTCAAAATCAGGTTTTAGAGGTCTCTCTTAACTGCTTTAAACTTGTGGCTTAAGATTCCCCAAAATAGAGGGCAGACAGCAGAAGCAAAAAGAACTATAATCCTGCAGCCTGTGGAACAAAAACCACATTCACAGAAATATAGAGAAGATGAAAAGGCAGAGGGCTATGTACCAGATGAAGGAACAAGATAAAACCCCAGAAAAACAACTAAATGAAGTGGAGATAGGCAACCTTCCAGAAAAAGAATTCAGAATAATGATAGTGAAGATGATCCAGGACCTCGGAAAAAGAATGGAGGCAAAGATCGAGAAGATGCAAGAAATGCTTAACAAAGACCTACAAGAATTAAAGAACAAACAAACAGAGATGAACAATACAATAACTTAAATGAAAACTACACTAGAAGGAATCAATAACAGAAAAACTGAGGCAGAAGGACAGATAAGTGACCTGGAAGACAGAATGGTGGAATTCACTGCTGCAGAACAGACTAAAGAAAAAAGAACGAAAAGAAATGAAGACAGTCTAAGAGACCTCTGGGACAACATTGAACACAACAACATTCGCATTATAGGGGTCCCAGAAGGAGAAGAGAGAGAGAAAGGACCTGAGAAAATATTTGAAGAGATTATAGTCGAAAACTTCCCTAACATGGGAAAGGAAATCGCCATCCAAGTCCAGGAAGCGCAGTGAGCCCCATGCAGGATAAACCCAAGGAGAAACACGCTGAGACACATAGTAATCAAATTGGCAAATATTAAAGACAAAGAAAAATTATTGAAAGCAGCAAGGGAAAAACGACAAATAACATACAAGGGAACTCATATAAGGTTAACAGCTGATTTCTCAGCAGAAACTCTACAAGCCAGAAGGGAGTGGCAGGATATACTTAAAGTGATGAAAGGGAAGAACCTACAACCAAGATTACTCTAGCCGGCAAGGATCTCATTCAGATTCAATGGAGAAATCAAAAGCTTTACAGACAATCAAAAGCTAAGAGAATTCAGCACCACCAAACCAGCTCTACAACAAATGCTAAAGGAACTTCTCTAAGTGGGAAACACAAGAGAAGAAAAGGACCTACAAAAACAAACCCAAAACAATTAAGAAAATGGTCATAGGAACATACATATCAATAATTACCTTAAATGTGAATGGATTAAATGCTCCAACCAAAAGACACAGGCTTGGTGAATGGATACAAAAACAAGAGCCATATATATGCTGTCTACAAGAGACCCACTTCAGACCTAGGGACACATACAGACTTAAAGTGAGGGGATGGAAAAAGATATTCCATGCAAATGGAAATCAAAAGAAAGCTGGAGTAGCTATACTCATATCAGATAAAATAGACTTTAAAATAAAGAATGTTACAAGAGACAAGGAAGGACACTACATAATGATCAAGGGATCAATCCAAGAAGAAGATATAACAATTATAAATATATATGCACCCAACATAGGAGCACCTCAATACATGAGGCAACTGCTAACAGATGTAAAAGAGGAAATTGACAGTAACACAGTAATAGTGGGGGACTTTAACACCTCACGTACACCAATCGACATATCATCCCAAATGAAAATAAATAAGGAAGTAGAAGCTTTAAATGACACGATAGACCAGAGAGATTTAATTGATATTTACAGGACATTCCATCCAAAAACAGCAGATTACACTTTCTTCTCAAGTGCGCACGGAACACTCTCCAGGATAGATCACATCTTGGGTCACAAATCAAGGCTCAGTAAATTTAAGAAAGTCGAAATCATATCAAGCATCTTTTCTGACCACAATGCTATGAGATTAGAAATGAATTACAGGAAAAAAACGTAAAAAACACAAACACATGGAGGCTAAACAATACGTTACTAAATAACCAAGATATCACTAAAGAAATCAAAGAGGAAATCAATAAATACCTAGAGACAAATGACGATGAAAACATGACGATCCAAAACCTATGGGATGCAGCAAAAGAAGTTCTAAGAGAGAAGTTTATAGCTATAAAAGCCTACCTCAAGAAATAAGAAAAATCTCAAATAAACAATTTAACCTTACACCTAAAGGAACTAGAGAAAGAAGAACAAACAAAACCCAAACTTAGCAGAAGGAAAGAAATCATAAAGATCAGAGCAGAAATAAATGAAATAGAAACGAAGAAAACAATAGCAAAGATCAATAAAACTAAAAGCTGGTTCTATCAGAAGATAAACAAAATTGATAAACCATTAGCCAGACTCATCAAGAAAAAGAGGGAGAGGACTCAAATCAATAAAATTAGAAATGAAAAAGGAGAAGTTACAACAGACACCACAGAAATACAAAGTATCCTAAGAGACTACTGCAAGCAACTCTATGCCAATAAAATGGACAACCTGGAAGAAATGGACAAATTCCTAGAAAGGTATAACCTTCCAAGACTGAACCAGGAAGAAACAGAAAATATGAACAGACCAATCACAAGTAATGAAATTGAAACTGTGATTAAAAATCTTCCAACAAACAAAAGTCCAGGACCAGATGGTTTCACAGGTGAATTCTATCAAACATTTAGAGAAGAGCTAACACCCATCCTTCTCAAACTCTTCCAAAAAATTGCAGAGGAAGGAACACTCCCAAACTCATTCTATGAGGCCACCATCACCCTGATACCAAAACCAGACAAAGATACTACAAACAAAGAAAATTACAGACCAATATGACTGATAAATATAGATGCAAAACTCTTCAACAAAATACTAGCAAACAGAATCCAACAACATATTAAAAGGCTCATACACCATGATCAAGTGGGATTTATCCCAGGGATGCAAGGATTCTTCAATACATGCAAATCAATCAATGTGATACACCATATTAACAAATTGAAGAAGAAAAACCATATGATCATCTCAATAGATGCAGAAAAAGCTTTTGACAAAATTCAACACCCATGTATGATAAAAATTCTCCAGAAAGTGGGCATAGAGGGAACCTACCTCAACATAATAAAGGCCATATACAACAAACCCACAGCAAACATCATTCTCAATGGTGAAAAACTGAAAGCATTTCCTCTAAGACCAGGAACAAGACAAGGATGTCCACTCTCACCACTATTATTCAACATAGTTTTGGAAGTCCTAGCCATGGCAATCAGAGAAGAAAAAGAAATAAAAGGAATACAAACTGGAAAAGAAGAAGTTAAACTGTCAGTGTTTGCAGATGACATGATACTATACATAGAGAATCCTAAAAATGCCACCAGAAAACTACTAGAGCTAATCAATGAATTTGATAAAGTTGCAGGATACAAAATTAATGCACAGAAATCTCTTGCATTCCTATACACTAATGATGAAAAATCTGAAAAAGAAATTAAGGAAACACTCCCATTTACCACTGCAACAAAAAGAATAAAATACCTAGGAATAAACCTACCTAGGGAGACAAAAGACCTGTATGCAGAAAACTATAAGACACTGATGAAAGAAATTAAAGATGATACCAACAGATGGAGAGATATACCATGTTCTTGGATTGGAAGAATCAATATTGTGAAAATGACTATCTTACCCAAAGCAATCTACAGATTCAATGCAATCCCTATCAAATTACCAATGGCATTTTTTATGGAACTAGAATAAAAAATCTTAAAATTTGTATGGACACACAAAAGACCCCGAATAGCTAAAGCAGTCTTGAGGGAAAAAGATGGAGCTGGAGAAATCAGACTCCCTGACTTCAGACTATACTACAAAGCTACAGTAATCAAGACAATATGGTACTGGCACAAAAACAGAAACATAGATCAATGGAACAAGATAGAAAGTCCAGAGATATACCCACGCACTTATGGTCAACTAATCTATGACAAAGGAGGCAAGGATATCCAACGGAGAAAAGACAGTCTCTTCAATAAGTGGTGCTGGGAAAAGTGGACAGCTATATGTAAAAGAATGAAATTAGAACATTCCCTAACACCATACACAAAAATAAAATCAAAATGGATTTGAGAACTAAGTGTAAGACCGGACACTATAAAACTCTTAGAAGAAAACATAGAAAGACCACTCTTTGACATAAATCACAGCAAGATCTTTTTTGATCCACCTCCTAGAGTAATGGAAATAAAAACAAAAATGAAGAAATGGGACCTAATGAAACTTCAAAGCTTTTGCACAGCAAAGGAAACCATAAACAAGATGAAAAGACAACCCTCGGAATGGGAGAAAATATTTGCAAACAAATCAATGGACAAAGGATTAATCTCCAAAATATATAAACAACTCATGCAGCTCAATATTAAAAAAACAAACAACCCAATCAAAAAATGGGCAGAAGACCTAAATAGACATTTCTCCAAAGAAGACATACAGATGGCCAAGAAGCACATGAAAAGATGTGGCATCACTAATTATTAGAGAAATGCAAATCAAAACTACAATGAGGTATCACCTCACACCAGTTAGAATGAGCATCATCAGAAAATCTACAAACAACAAATGCTGGAGAGGGTGTGGAGAAAAGGGAACCCTCTTGCACCGTTGGTGTGAATGTAAATTGATACAGCCACTATGGAGAACAGTATGGACGTTCCTGAAAAAACTAAAACTAGAATTACCATATGATCCAGCAATCCCACTACTGGGCATATACCCAGAGAAAACCATAATTCAAAAAGACGTATGCACCCCAATGTTCATTGCAGCACTATTTACAATAGCCAGGTCATGGAAGCAACCTAAATGCCCATCAACAGGTGAATGGATAAAGAAGTTGTGGTACATAGATACAATGGAATATTACTCAGCCATAAAAAGGAAAGAAATTGGGTCATTTGTTGAGACGTGGATGGATCTAGAGACTGTCATACAGAGTGAAGTAAGTCAGAAAGAGAAAAACAAATATCGTATATTAACGCATGTATGTGGAACCTAGAAAAATGGTACAGATGAACCGGTTTGCAGGGCAGAATTTGAGACACAGATGTAGAGAACAAATGTATGGACACCAAGGGGGGAAAGCTGCGTGGGGGGTGGGGATGGTGGTGTGATGAATTGGGCGATTGGGATTGACATTTATACACTGATGTGTATACAAATTGATGACTAATAAGAACCTGCTGTATAAAAAAATAAATAAAATAAAATTCAAAAATTAAAACAAAAACAAAAACAAAAACAAAAATAAAATAAAATAAAAAAATACTTCCCAAAATAAATCATTTTCATTTATTTGATAAACCCATCTTGTATTTTGTTTAAAATTTCTATATATTTTTCAGTTGCACCATCCATTGGATTTGGCTCTGAATAACTTTTGGTCTAGTTCCAAAAATCAAATCCACTTTCATGGAAAAATAATTTGCCACCAGAAAGGATATTCAATATGTTGCTATGTTCTCCAAAAATGATTTAAGCAACAGCACTATCATTAAAATAAGTATATGGCCTCCTGAGGAGTACACTTTGCAAGAGAGAGAAAACATGTTATTTGTGAGAGAAGTGTTATTTGTGATATGTTTTCATTAATATCCTGAGACCTTGCTACAGAAGAAACACAGTAGAGTTATAGGACACTAGATTTTAAGAGGAAGAAGGCGCTCAAGATTTTCTAGTCAAACCTCTTAATTTTACAAATAAGGAAAGGTGAGATTCAGGCAACTTAAATTGCAGATGGCTAGCTACATCCTCAGTTGGTGATGGAGTTTAGGTAGATACAAGATTTAAAATTCGATTTTACGGCTTTATTTTTTTTAACTGTAATATGGTGCAGCTTAAGTTGTGAATTGGCAAGTGGGTAACAAATTTCAACCTGCATATGTGTTTGTATTGGCTAGAAATTTTTAAATAACTTTAGGTGAGGAAGTAATTCGCCACTTGAAATTAGCAACAGGTTTTAGTCATGTATGAAACCTATGGCTTTTGGGTAAGGTTGACAGATTTAACAAATAAAAATTAAAATTTCAGATTAAAAAAATGGTTAATTTTTTTTTTTTTTTTTTTGGCCACACCACACAGCAGCAGTGAGAGTGCAGAGTCCTGAGCACTGGACCGCCAGGGAATTCCCTGCTGTTCTTGTTTTTTAATCTTTATGGAGTTGCCATCAACTTTGTAGATTTGTTTGGAAGACTGAACGAGAATTACAGGTGAAAAGCTTTAGCACTCTGCTGTATGGTAGGGTGCAACAAATGAGAATGATATTTAATAATATCATGCCCATTATGATTATTGTTTTAATTCTTATAACTATCTTATAAAATTGGTGTTATTATAATTTCCATTTTATAAATAAGGGAAATGAGGTGGTTGAGCAATTTGCCCAAGGTTATTTCAACAAACCTCTAATTAAATATAGAGCTAGGTCTCCATTACAAGCCAGTCTGGCTCCAAAATCTACATTTTCAAATCTATATTGCATAAACATTTGCCTGTGACATAGAGAAAAATCTCTATTCCATTCATTCATTTAAAAAACATTTATTGATTGCCTATTGTGTCAGATGCCCTGTATTAGCATTAAAATACAAAGATGAAAGACCAGGCAAATCTTGCCCTTAAGAAAGTCTCAGTCTTGCACAGGCAAGTAAATATATAATTACAGATTGGTACAGTAAGATATGTGATAGAGGGAAGCACAGGCTTCTGAAGGAACACATGTTGGGAATGGAGGTGGGGTTAGAGGAGGCTTCAAGGAGGTGGTGAAACTGAGTCTTGAGCTGAGTCTTGGAAGATGAATGTGAGTTGGCCTGACAAAAACAGCCTGGGTACTCGAGGCAGGGAAAACACATACTAAGCATGTACAGACCCTTTTGGTATGTTCAGGAATTATAGTTAGTTATACGCCTGGTTACAGTCACGTAGTGAGTTCAGGATATTGGAGACAATATCCTGTTGTCTCCAGTTGGGTTTCCTCAGAAGTGGACCTTGAGATGGAGATTAGTGTGTGAGAAATTTATTGAGGAGTGCTTTCAGGATCAACACTTGTGGAAGAGAAGAGAATGAAGTCGGATCAGGCAGAGGTAGAAACTGAGGTGCAATGCAGTCAAGTGAACCCTCAACTGACCCCATGTGTAGGTGTGCCACTGGGACAGCCCCTCAGAACTGTCTCGAGTTGGAACACTGGGATCAGACCTTTATACTCCCATGCTGATAAGTCATTGGATACCAGCTTTCCTGGAAAGGAGTCATGACCTTGGGCAAGGCAGTTTTCTTCAGCCGAGGGAATCCCTATAGAAGGTTGACAGCTGAGGATCATCTTCCAGCAGCCTTCCCAGAAGCCGGGGAAATGTCACAATGGCTACCACAATCTACCCCATGTGTCCCTCAACCTTTGCATAGTTTCCAGAAGCAGCTCCCCATGCGCCTTTCTTCCTGAGGGAAATTTGGAAAAGGAAGGTTAGTGGGACAAGCTGGAGTGCTCACTGTTGCAGCTGGTCATGGGGCCACAACTAACACTGGCTGTCTCCTTCCTCTACTATACATTCTAGATCCCCTCACCCTCAGCTATCAACTCTTCTGGTCTCAGTGGTTTACCTGGCATAACCCAGACCCTTTCTTCTGAGGTCTGAGCACTGCTCACCATGCTCTTCTCTGGCCAGAGTTACTACAGTTGGTAAATTCAATTTACCATCAGAATTGGTCAAGGAGTACCAAGCGTCACCCAAGTGGATCACCTGGGCTCCACACATATTCTAGCCAGCCCTACGTCCTCTTGATGATCAGGGTCAATTTCCCCTGCAAAAATGGTGACTCCTTATCTTGCTGACTGGTCCCTGGACACTAGGAGCTAGAAGTGCCCAAAAAGCAGCCATACTTTGTAGTTCAACTGGACTCTTGCTATGTCCCCTGGTTGAAATGTTTTCCCTCTGGGAAGCAGGATCTCTATCCACAGAGCCCTCAGCTCTGTGCAAACAGTAACAAAGAAACCTTACAATTTCAGTGAAGATAACTTTGGGGCTCTTAAAAACTTAGAGGCCAGGAAGAGTAAGAAAAAACAGAAAAAAGGTCAGTTTTGTAGAAGGGAAAACAGGTGTATGATGTCTCTGAAATCAAAAGAAGAATGTTTTTTAAAAAGTAGGCTTGATCAATTATTGTCAAATGCTGCTCTAGGAAAGGTACAATAAGATGAAGATTGAGGATAAACCACTGGATTCAGCAAGAATAATGACCTTGAAGAGTGTATTTTCAGTGGAGTAGAGGAATGAAAGCCTGACTAGACGGGGTTAAAAATAGGAATAGGAGGAGAGCAAGTGAAGATGGTGAGTATAGATGCTTTTAAGGGATAAATTGGAAGATTGGGATTGACATATACACACTACCACATGTAAAATAGATAAGTACTATGGAGCTACTGTACAGCACAGAGAACTCCACTCAGTACTCTGTAATGGCCTATCTGGGAAAAGAAACTAAAAAAGAGTGCATATATTTATATGTATAACTGATTCACTTTGCTGTATACCTGAAACTAACACAACATTGTAAATCAACTATACGCCAATAAAAATAATTTTTTTAAAAAAAGATGTTTTTAGGAAAGTAGAGGAAAAGAAAGTAACTTGAGGGAAAAGGCACAAAGGATGTTTTTTAAAGGAGGCAGACATTACAGCATGTTGACGAAAATGACCCAAGAGAGAGGGAATGATTGAGGAGACCTAATTATTATTTGTCACAGATACCTAAAAAGAAGTGTTTAGTAAGCGTTAGCTACTTTGATTGTTTTGTACTACTTTTAAAATCAGCCCTTGATAATTATAAAATCATCTGCCTACTTTCTTGAATTTTTAATTGAATTTTTGATTTCTAGGAAGTTTCTAGGTAATGTAACCAATATACCAAAAATGTAAGCTCCATGAATGTTGCTGTGAAAAATAATAAACAAGAAGTTTACTGTTTCTTATGACCACATGAAAATAAAATTACGTACATTTTTGGCGAGGGAGAGGTTTATGTAGGCTAGACTATGCATCAGAACATAAGCCTGTTATTTCCACAAAATAGTTTACAATTACGATAAGGTTTATTATTTGAGAAGATTTTTGTCTATAGTCAATAACAGAGCGCTCTGTGGATGTGTAGGGTCACAAAAACAAAGAAATATAAATAACAAACAACATCACACAGAACAAAGAATAATGTCAATGGAACTGTTGCAAACCATGAAGCACACTCTGAGTATTCAGATCAAAACACTCCCTTTTTAGAAGTAGCTATGGGGAATTCCCTGGTGGTCCAGTGGTTAGGACTCAGCACTTTCACTGCCAGGGCCCGGGTTCGGTCCCTGATTGGGGAACTAATATCCTGCAAGCTGTGGGGCATGGCCAAAAATTTTTTTAAAAATTAAAAAAGTAACTGTGGAGACTGGGTAACTAATCAGGGTGTCTGGGATTAGACCTAATACTTTAGTGACTCTAGGACAGAGACAAAGGGAGGGTATGATGTACAGTTTTTGTTATTTTGAATGAAAGAGAAAAAAAGTGAAACCTTTTTACTTGTGAAATTGTTCAATTTGTGTGTGAGGAAAAGCCATGTCTATAACCAATCAGAGCTTTTGTCCAAGTAAAAGATTACAGAGAATTATTGTCAGATGCTGGGTTTTTCCTTCCAGAGGAAAAACAACCCTATACCTTGAACATTTCAAGAGCAGTCTTCCAAAACCTCTATAAAATATTAAACTAATATACTTGCAATTTTAGTACCAATCAGGAAATGCAGAAATTACAGTACTCATAGTTATATTAAATAAGTTCACAGGGCACACATGTAGGACTTTTTATTCCAAAGCAGCCCAGTTTGATGAGTTAATATTTCTTTAGGGAGAGAATACTTGTATTTTCCATCTTCTCTGAATTAAGATTAGAAAACAAAAATAAGGATTTGCATACATCATTTAAAGTATAATTTCTTAAGCATTGCCAAGATGTTTGGCTGACCTCTGATTCTGTATCAATATTTAAGGGAAGGTATTAAATGGGAAATCATTTTGAGGCAAATTCAAAGATCATGTCATGTACTAGGGCTTTTACACTTTTTATATTTATACTGCAGTAACTTTATTTTGTTACTAGTTTCCATCATTTAAAAAGAGAAAAATAATATGTTTCCAAGGGCAAATATCCAATCTTTCACTTTCTATTTTTTTTTTTTTTTTTTGGCCATGCCAGGCAGCTTGCAGCATCCTCCGACCAGGGATCGAACCCAGACCCTGGGCATTGAAAGTGCAGAGTCTTAACCACTGGACCACCAGGAAATTCCCAATTTTTCACTTTTTATGCTAAAACATTGAACAGAGAGAATCATGCAATTTAACATTTGATTTACTCACATTTCTCATTAAAAATTTTCTCATGCTGTGTTTACTTTTTTAATAGTCCAAATATTTTGATTTGTTTAAATATTCTGGAAAATATGCATATTGATTTGGGAGCTGATAAAATACTTCTTAAAGTCATGATCGCATATCTACTTGCAAATGTAAAAATGGACATAACTAAAATATTCCTAAATCTTACATTTTTCAATTGAGGGGAAAAAAATTCCTTTTAAGAAACACAGCAAATCAACCAATGTGATCTTATCATATGGGAACAGTCTGAGGAGCTGTGTGGAACACGCCTCAGAGTTGTCCACCCAAGGGGTGGAAGAGGGGATTATTTCTCTACCGACCCGTGTCCTACATTTTGTTAATTCCCTCACAGTTCCCAGTTCCAGGTTTGTGTGTGAGTCAAAATTTAGCTGAACAGATTCCCACAGGCACTACAGCAAAAGTTTCCTGATGCAGAAAGCAAGGAATTGCAGTGGAGGTAAGTGCTGTCACATTATGCTTGTGCACGCCTGGTTGTTATAATAACACCCAGGCTAGAAGTATGTTAAGAGAATGTGAGGTGGGGCACAAGAGGTTTAAACAACCTCTCAAGATGAATTTTGGAAAAATAACATGGTATAACTATCAATAGATGTGGTTACTTGCAAATGCATAGTTAAGGTAATATGGGAATACCCAAGATTTATCAAGGTGACTATAAGTAAGAATGCCTAAGTCCAAACAATTACATTGTGTTTAAGTGAAGAAAAGATAGGCTATAGTTAACAAATATATCCCATGTTTTCAAGTCTGAATGGGACCTATTAAGAGGAAGGCAAAAAGTACTATAGAAATTTTGCATGCCTTCAATATAGTTATTGTCTATATTGTCTCCTGTGAACTGGTCAAATATCTAGTCTGTTTAGCAGCATTTCTTTAGTGAAGAGGAGCATCAGGCAATCATAGCTTAAAGACATTAACTTGGAATATCATCTAACATTATCTACTCTGCTTCCATGTTCACTAAACAGCCTCTGATTCTGCCAAGGCTTCCTCATAAATTCCTGGTCTCCCGGGATAGGATGGACTCATTTTCCACATGAGTAGCTGCATTCTCTTCACAGTCATATTTATCACTATATGTTTAAAAATTGAACCATGGTTTATATAGCAGTCCTTTGTGAACTTGGATGGTGTGAGATGGAAAAGACTGAGCATGGGTGAGATATTGTTCAAAAATACATCAAGCATGAATGTGCCAAGGAAACCAAGATGATATGACAGGGTTGAGTACATTAAGTTCTAGTAAGAAAAAGATTCTGATTCTTCTTCCCTGCTCTGCGGGCAAAGTGAAGGGAGTTTGGGAGATAATATAGTTTTCAATTATTTGAGAAAAAGTTCAACACTATTGCTTGGCTATTTTGACAGTAGAAGGGGCTCTACAAACTATTGTAGACCAAATTATCCTAAATTTTCAGTTGGTGTGTGGTGTAATGGTACCTTCTATCTCAACAAAATCATTTCTCCAAGGTGGTGGTTTGATTTGATCCATTATCAGAAGTCTTTGGAGGTGGGAAATAAAGGTGACTGCAAAGCATTTGGTAAACATAAATTAATATAAAACTCAACATTAGCAACTTTCCAGCAAATGTCTCTGAAATAAGTGGTGTATTTTGTGTAAAACTTCACAGAGTGTTTTTTTGATACATTAAAATGTTTTTCTCTTATTAGTGATGCTTTCATAGTTGGCTTTATTCACTTGATATCGATGATCTCCACTATAATAAAATTTAAGCAGCGAAACTTAATACAGTCTGAACTAGGAACCACAGCTTCATTGGGACTTAATGTATCATGTTGCAGCATAACATTCTAATATACATAATTTCCTAAATCGTGCATTGACTTCAGGGAGTACTTAAATATTCAGCTCAATTCACTCTTAAGTCTCTGGAATACAGTTAACAATATAATGTCCTGCATGAAGAAGGTAGAAAAGCTTCCCTCCACACCAGATTCACCAGCCAGGCCAGAAAATGAGGCAACAGCTATGAAAAAGCTTCCTCGTAGAGTTATTTCCAGCACATTTTAATGGGACACAAAAGGAAGAAGAATCAGCACTTCCTGAATGCCTACTATGTGTCAACCCTTTTACTAGTATTTTGACACATTTTGTCATCAAAACAAATCTGCATGTACATTTATTAATTATTCCCATTTCACTTTTAAGGAAACTAAGCTCAAAGATACTGCTGAGGTTAATACAGCTCTGGTGGAACTGAGACTGGAATACAATCCTGTCTACATTCTGTTCATGCACTTGACCGAGGACCAAATCTATGAATGCAAATGACTTCTGCTCAAGCATCCATCGTGGGTATTTTAGTATTATTCCTTCTTAGGACAATCCTTTCAGTGCTGTCCAAGTAGGCATGCATTTAAGAAAGGAAAATCTTACTGCTGCCTTAAAAGCAAGAAGGGGGTTATCAGACCAGTCTTTGCTTTCTTAGTGACAATAGGTATGGTTTCAGGAACCAAGCTCTAACGTATTCACCAGCTGTAAATTCCTGAATGACAGAGGCCATGACCTTGACTTCCAATTTCCAATTTATACCTGGCTTAAAAGAATCTTGCCCCGAGTCAAACCATGGCAACAGTAGGTTATGTTTGAGTTGCTGAGTTCTTGCTTCCTCTAAACACTGAAGACTCAAGCCCTGAATTATCTCAATTATTTATGAAATGAACAAATGCTCACATTAATAGAGTTCTTTATTTATTCGATGTAAGTAAACCAAAAAAGAACATTTGGCAAATGCTAGCTTTTACAGTGAATTGGGTTTGGCCTGTTGACTGAGTGGCGAAGGATTTGGATATGAATATTTTCAGTTGGCAGCAAGAAGAAGGAATTCTCTGTTTGCTTTTTGACATTGTGAGTTTAAAGAATGTTTTGTGCTGTTATCCTGACAGACTTACAAATCAAAATAAGCAAGAAAAGGTAACCTACAGCTTTCAGTGGAAGACAATATTGGGGGGAAACACAAGTATGTTTTCATTCTCAAAAAGGTAAAATTTGTCAGTAGGAGGAAGGGGAACTCTTATTTTGAGGCTACCAGATAAAATATTGACTTCACATAGTTTCACAGGCAAACAGATTAGAATTCACTTTAATTCCATGAGGAAGTTAATAAATATATGAGAAAACTAAGGTAACTACTTCAAATGAAGAATGGAGAAGTCACCTTATAAAGGGGTGACTTTATAAAACAACCCCTTAGAACCCTCTTGCACTGTTGGTAGGAATGTAAATTGATACAGCCACTATGGAGAACAGTATGGAGGTTCCTTAAAAAACTAAAAATAGAACTACCATACAACCCAGCAATCCCACTACTGGGCATATACCCTGAGAAAACCATAATTCAAAGAGTCATGTACCAAAATGTTCATTGCTGCTCTATTTACAATAGCCAGGACATGGAAGCAACCTAAGTGTCCATCAACAGATGAATGGATAAAGAAGATGTGGCACATATATACAATGGAATATTACTCAGCCATAAAAAGAAACGAAATTGAGTTATTTGTAGTGAGGTGGATGGACCTAGAGTCTGTCATACAGAGTGAAGTAAGGCAGAAAGAGAAAAACAAATACCATATGCTAACACATATATATGGAATCTAAGAGAAAAAAAAAAGGTCATGAAGAACCTAGGGGCAAGATGGGAATAAAGACACAGACCTACTAGAGAATGGACTTGAGGATTGGGGAGGGGGAAGGGTAAGCAGTGACAAAGTGAGAGAGTGGCATGGACATATATACACTACCAAACGTAAAATAGATAGCTAGTGGGAAGCAGCCGCATAGCACAGGGAGATCAGCTCTGTGCTTTGTGACCACCTAGAGGGGTGGGATAGGGAGGGTGGGAGGGAGGGAGACGCAAGAGGGAAGAGATATGGGAACATATGTATATGTATAACTGATTCACTTTGTTATAAAGCAGAAACTAACACACCATTGTAAAGCAATTATACTCCAATTAAGATGTTAAATAAATAAATAAATAAATAATAAAAGTACAAAAAAAATAAAAATAAAAATAAAACAACCCCTTATAGGACTTCCCTGGTGGTCCAGTGGT
The DNA here is from genome assembly GCF_028564815.1 of Eubalaena glacialis. NCBI lineage: Eukaryota > Metazoa > Chordata > Mammalia > Artiodactyla > Balaenidae > Eubalaena > Eubalaena glacialis. The sequence goes on from NC_083732.1 coordinate 59,718,518, forward strand.
TCAAACTCCATGCTTCCACTGCTGGGGGCACGGGTTCGATCCCTGGTCGGGGAACTAAGATCCCACATGCCGTGTGGAACGGCCAAAAGAAAAACAAAAAAAAACCCCAACCCCTTATGCCTCTTGGTATTCACATCCTTGTGTAATCCCCTCCCATTGAATATTGGCCAGACTTAGGGACTTGCTTTTAATGAACAGAATAACGTGGAACTCGGCTTCCCTGGTGGCACAGTGGTTGAGAATCCGCCTGCCAATGCAGGGGACACAGGTTCGAGCCCTGGTCTGGGAGGATCCCACATGCCGCGGAGCAACTAAGCCCCTGAGCCACAGCTACTGAGCCTGCGCGTCTGGAGCCTGTGCTCCGCAGCAAGAGAGGCCGCGATAGTGAGAGGCCCGCGCACCGCGATGAAGAGTGGCCCCCGCTCGCCACAACTGGAGAAAGCCCTCACACAGAAACGAAGACCCAAAACAGTCAAAAAAAAAAAATTAAAAAAAAAAAAAAAAGAATAACATGGAACTAATAGTGTATGTCCTAAGAAGCAGTGTTTCTCTCTCTCTCTTCCCCTTTCTCTCTCTCATCATTCACTCTGGAGGAATCCAGCTGCAGTACCATGAACAACCCTATAATGAGGCCCTTGTGTGAGGACCTGAGGCCTCTTGCCAACAGTCATGTGAGTGAGCTGGGAAGTGAATCCTGCAGCCCCATTCCAGTCTTTAGATAACTGCAGCCCCAGCTGACAGTGTGACTGCAGCCTCATGAGAGACTGAATCAGAACCACTCAGCTAAGCTGCTCCCAGATTCCTGATCCTGAGAAACTGTGTAAGATAATAAATGTTCATTGTTTTAAGCCACTAAATGTTGGGGTAATTTGTTGTACAGCAATAGATAACTTGCACAGAGGGGCAGGAGTGATAACACACAGTCTAGCCTGGAAAGGACAGGCCAGGAATTCATTTCAGCAGGAGGACTAAACAGGACTATATAAACATGATATGTTTAAGTAGGTCAGTTAAGAGAAGCAAATATATGCCGTAGGTCTCGCCCATCACCACGTCGAGGCTGGAGGATTGGAGAGCCAGCAAAATTGGCACACTTTGGAAAAGCTGGCACCTAAGACTTTAACTCCAAAGGTCAGTAGAGGACACAGGTGAATACCTAAAGGAGGCAGTTACAGAGAAGCTAGAATTAATTCATAGATTAGGAGACTGTAAGACATTTGATGTGTAAGTTGTCCTAGCTATCAGAGTTTAGTCAACCAAATAGACATGGTTGCTACCCTCTAGGAACTTATATTTTTAAATGAACAAGTTGGCATAGACAAGCATATAAAAGGGTGTGACACTAAATTCGAAATGCACATTCTTCTTCCTTCTCCTCATTCTCTCTGCTTCTTTCATATCTCAGCCTCTCAGCACCTCACGCCTAGCACTTAATTGCTACCAGGTTGTTTCTTGTTCTTGAGCCTTGTCTCCTCAGCTAGACTGTAGGCTGCTGAAGTAAAGGATCATGTCTCGTTCAGTAATCCTCTTCTAACCACAAGTTCTTCTCATTTGAAATGTGAGTGTATGTGGACTTATTTCTGTATACCTTCTCTGAAACCACAAGAATTTTGGATCACTATGCATGAATGATTTCAAGTTGCCACCATTTTATCTCTAGTAAAATTCAAAGCCCTTGGGTTATTTGTTTCTACCTTCTTCTGCTTCTCTATACTATTGGTTACATTCTCTCCAGTTTTTGCAAAGGTGTATTATCATTTTCTTTATATTATGGGCATTATGATGTGGTGTAAGAAATGGTAGTAGGTGTTGGGAGGACATTCTGCTATAGGTAAGATAGACGCGGACCCTGCCTTCCTGTTATTTGTTACCCAAGTAGTCTGTACAATATTGGGGAAAAAAAGTAATTGACCAATAATACACATAAACTGCAGAAGCTCCCAGGAATGTTTGAAGGCAATACTTGTGGTATGTCATGATATTCCCCAATGGAGGATCCATTTTTTGATCTGACACTATGCCATAGTGATATTTCTTACCAAAGAAAACCTTGTAAGATCTTGCAACACAGAATGTTTTTCAGGACAGAAAGATACACTCACATAATAAGATACAAAGAACACAAATGTTGGAGAGACAGAAAAGTGAAGTATTTTAAAAGCAGGTAGCTGGCAATTGTCAAGAGCATATTGCAGGAGGTAAGTCCTTAGAAAATAACTTCTTAAACCTTGGTATCTAAAACTTTATTTGAGCAAGTAGATATAAAGCTATTTTAAAAAGACCTTAACACATATATTAAATGATTCGCTACAATTCTATAAAATGACTAACTCCTTCTAATCCCTTAGGTGTCCATTTAAAGTTGTTCCTTCCAAGAATCCTTCCTATGTAGTCCAATAGTCCCTTGTTCTATACTTAGCATAATTTAGAGCAATCTGATATTTAATTTTCCCTTTCCATCCAGTATATTGTGGGCTTTCAGTGAGAGCAGGGACCTGTCTTTCTTGATTAATTTTGTGCCACCAGTCCCCAGCACAGTGCCTTACACATGGAAAGTGCTCTCAAAACATTTGTGTAGTGAAAAAAGGAATAAATAAATGGAGGTAAAAGAGGGTTAAAAAAAAAAAAAAAGACCAGTTATCATATTCATGCTTTCTTCAAAAAAAGAGAAAAATATCAGAAAGACATGAAATCAACACATAGGGCTATTCAAGCATGTCTGATGATAAATCTGCTAGGAGCACAAGCATTCATTATTTTTCATTTAATTCTTCATGTATTTATTACCTTCCTCCTTGATACTCAACAATGCCAGATTGTGCCTCTCCTGTTTGTCCTCTGGAGCCTTCCTGGGGGCCTCTTCCTAGATTTGGTCCTGGCAGAGACCTGACACTCCCAGAATGCCCTCTCTTTCCTATCTTTTGCTTTTAAGGGTCTGATATTGAACAGCCCAGTTTGTTCATTCCTAACAGGCTGAAATATTTGAACTTAATTCTGCCAGCAATAGCAACATTAAAGGTGTACCAGCAAAGAAGCAGCATTACAAAGTAGGGTTCAGGAAGATTTTTCTGTTGATATCAATTAGAATCGTTTTTCCTCTGGAGAGTCTGATGTTGAAAAGCCACAGTTTTTAAGGAGAGGAGGTCCATGCAATGTTAAGGGATGAGGGAGCAATGCAATGTTTTGTACTTAGTTCCAAATGGGCGCACTGGTATGAGTTCAGTGAAGGAGGAAATGATGTGCAATGGCAGGGTCAGGGGGCCCTCAGTGATGAAGGGGAATGTAAGTTAGCTTTGCAGGATAGAAAGGATTTAGATAAGTAATAATGCATATGACTCGTTTACAGGAAAACATAGAGAACAGCTTGGCTGTAGTAACGGTTCTCAACTTCAACTTTGAATTCAGTTGAGAAGCTCAATAAAATGAGAAATCATATGATCTGTCAACGCCCTCCATTCAAAGACCACCAGGAACACACCTGCAGTTGAAGGAGGTTGGGTTTATTGATTTATTGCAAAGAGGGAGACCACACACCGTGGAGAACCAAGGGGTGTCTCAGTAAGAGGGTTTTAAAAAGGACTTATAATACTTGGGTTTGTGTAAGTGATTTGGGGGAAGGTCCAAAGAGCAGGGCTTTGCTCTGGATTAGATGCTGTTGAGAAGCAGGGGTAATTCTTGTGTATCTTAATAATTTTTACCTAGAAGATGGAAAGAACCAAGCAATGCTATAACTGTAACCAGTAAAGAAGCAGCAGTCAATCATACCATCCTGGATAGGGGATATTTGGACATTTTTTGGACATTGGTTTGGACAATGTTCCTGTTTTTGTCTGTGCTGATACTTGATTGCAGGTTGGTTGTCACGGCCACTGTGGAGCCTTGTCTGATGTTGGTGTTCTGTGAAATTGCTCATGTTCAACAAGAAAACACAGTGCCCAGCTGTGAGGGCCAGACCAGATCCTGGATGTCAGTAACTGCTTTTCAGTTTTTCAAATGCAGCGTGAGAAACTGACTCACTGGTAACAAGAAATCTGTATTTCTGAAAAAATGCCTATGTGGTTCTGATTGAGGGAATCTGAGTACCAAACTTTCTGTAACACTCCTTTGGTAGGAAATAAAGCTGAACAAGAGAAGCAGATTGTAGAGATCCTTGAAAAATAGCTTAATGTGTTTGAACATAATTCTGTCAGCAATAACAGGCATTAAAGGCATATGGGCAAAGAAGCAACATTGCAAAGCAGGGTTCAGGAAGAGTCTTCTGTTGGTAGTGAATAGAATGGTTAGATGGAGCACAAGGGATGGGGGCTCAGACTAGGGATGAGCAGAGAGAATAGAAGCCACACACCACCAGTTAGGAAACTTGCAAAAGTCTGATCCTGACAAGATTATGAATTGGATTAAAATATTGGTAGTGGAGATGGAAAGAAAGTATTGGATGTGAAAGACATTAAATAAGAATCTGAAATCCATTCACTGTGAGCCTAGAGGGAAGAGACTTATCTTGATATTCTTAGCTCCCAGGCCTGTGCTTGGGGGCACAGTGTATACCCAGGACCGATGTAAAGACTGAATCAATTAACCAATTAACAAGATTATGTGACTGACAGGATGTAGGGAAAGAGGAAGAAGGAAAAATCAAAAACAAGAGTGATTTGGGGACAGTTTGGAAGGGAAAGTTATTTCAGGAAAAGAAGGATTCAGTTTGGTCAAGTTGAGTCTCTGTAATGGTAGAACATCCAAGAGGAGACACCCAGCCAAAAGTCAGCAATGTGGGTTTGGAATTTGAATTCAAGACAGAGGTTGAGGTAGGAGGTGCATGTTGAATACATGGGCAAATTAAGGTCATTGGAGCACATGGAATTTCTAAGGGTGGGTAGGTGAAAGAATGGAAGACAGAGTCAGCCTCCTCCTGGTTTGGCCTGGCAATTCTTGTTTTCTACCCTAGAAGATGAGTTGCCATTAGGGGAAAAAATATTTATTAACTATTTCAGGAATATAGTGTTGCTCTTATGAGCATGGTTCTGGAGTCATTAGTTGGGGTTTCCAGTTCACCTTTGTCCCAATCAAGCTGTGAATTTTTATGTACTTAACTTCTCTAAGTTAAATTTTCTTGATCTGTAAAAAGGAGATAATAAAAGTAGAGCCAAGTTCTTAAAAAGGTGTCTAGAAAGAAAACTATAATACATATCTCATGGGAATCAATGAGTAATGACATCCAGTAAGTATGGTGAAACTTTAGTTTGCTGCTAAGGCTGTTTCAGCTTTACTAAACATGGCCTCCTAAGTAGGAGTCATCATCTTCAGTGACTATGCCCTTCCATATCATAGGACAAAGACTGAGAATTTAAACTTACCTAGTTGATGCCAAAATAGTGGCATTTTTCAGAGCATTCTCCAGGAACTAAGTAGAAATAAGAGGGAAAATCCTTTTGAGTTGATCAGATCATACTGCTACCTAAAACTGGGTTCACCTTCTTGGTGAAGAAGCAGTGTCTCCCTGAATAGCAAAATTGGGGAAATTTTAAGGTAAGGGTATATGCATATTCATGAAGGGGCTTGGGTGGTAGACTGAGTACAAGCTTTAGTTGATTGAAGTCATGAGGGTCAGAAAAGGTCAACATCATCATACCTTAGGTTCCACTGTTCTGGTTGTTAAGTCCTTCAGGTTAATCTTTCCATTGAAACAGAAATGGGAGTCTTTACAACTGATATATTATCTTTGCTATTGTTACTTCTCTTGCCTGATAACAGTCTTCATTCTTTGTTCCTTTAAGATCATTAATTACTGAGACCTGTTCAAGGGCAAGCATCGTGGCCAGGTTTAGATCACAAAATGGCTTAGGCCAAAAATGGCTTCCATTTTGTCAAGAAAGCCATGCCTGGTTCTCTTTCTCCCGGGACCCCTACCCTATCTGCTTACACAACCACTAATGGAGTTGTTAAATAAAAGTAAATATATTTGAGATAGCTCTTGCCTAGCCTTTTCTGAGTTTTGTAAAGATGTATTTCCAGACAGCTCGCTTAAAACATATGCTTTTTCATTAAAATCTAACCAAAGGTGGCAATGTTCTATACAAATGCTCACCAATCCCTTAACTATTACCTGTACAATTTGTAAAATAAAATATCTCTATGTATACATTATAAGAATCAAATTATTAAGAATCAGAAAACAAAAATACCAGGCTTCATTGAGAAAATTTGAGATTTACAAGAAAACACCTTTAAAATAAAGGCAGAACACAACACAATGTGTTAGGGTACTTGTGTTTCCACAAAGATTCCTATGATGCACTAGATATTGGAGATACAGAAACCTGAAGCATCACTTCCATACTTGATTCATACACGGTCTTCTTCTTGCTTATTATACTGTCTATCTGAACACTTTAAACTTGATTAAGGTTTCTGTTTTCTTTTCTTTTTTTAACATCTTTATTGGAGTATAATTGCTTTACAATGGTGTGTTAGTTTCTGCTTTATAACAAAGTGAATCAGCTACACATATACATATATCCCCATATCTCCTCCCTCTTGTGTCTCCCTCCCACTCTCCCTATCCCACACCTCTAGGTGGTCACAAAGCACCGAGCTGATCTCCCTGTGCTATACGGCTGCTTCCCACTAGCTATCTATTTTACATTTGGTGGTTTCTGTTTTCTTTAGACAAATATTTACTCTCCAGCCTTCTTCTCAGGGTGGCCCTCCAGCTGACTGCAACAGTTTGTGTAATCTACAGGAAAAGAGCACTGGCCTGCATTTAAAGAAATCCAGGTTTTAATTCAAGCTCTATCTTAATCATAAAAATGTAAGAAATAAGCATTAATTGAGCATCTACCATGCTCTAAGCCAAGATATATGCAATCTTGCTTAAGTGGTAAAGGAGACCCAATAAGATAAATATCATTAGTTCCACTTTATATATAAAGAAAATGGAGGCTTAGAGAAGTTAAGTAACCTATCCAAGGTCATTGACTAGCAACTAGTGTAAACATTTAAACTAACTTTGAAGGCCCCAGTTTTTCCCATTATGTCAACTCCTATGACTAGATTCTATTTATGTTTCTTGGTTGTTATTTGATACTAAAATTAGGGGAAAGCTACTGCAAGTTAAGAACTTTTTTCGGGATATCCAGGGAAACTTTTATAGAGATAATTTTAATAGTTCACAGCATGAATTAGATGTGAAGTATAGCAATCTGGAATTGTGTGTTTTTAGTGAGTGCATTTTAATAATATTAGAATAGATTAATTAGCTATGCTGTGACAATGTTCGATTTTATTCTTAAAGCTTAATGTGAAAAAAAAAGAGACTGAATTACAACATATGATCAGTATCTATACCTTATTTTTATGCATTAGCCTCCATTATTTTTCCTAGGGGCTGCACTTTCCAGTGTTGTTTAAAAATTTTAGATTCCCTAGTGTTGTATTTTTCCAGCGCAAGTCTTTGACAGTCTCAGTCAAAATTCAATTGATGTTGTGGGCTGACTTTTTTCCCCTAATTTTTTGTTGAAATAGTCTATTTCTCTGGAATATTTTAAGGCTGTTCTTACCATTTCCTGCTGGGTGGAACTTTTTTTGGGGGGCTATGCTGTTTGCTTAAACTATGAAGCCATTTCAAGTAGATGTGTTTTATCATCCTTTTTTCCCCTTCAGGGGAACCTCCCTATAATTTAAGGTTGTTAATAACCTCACCGAAGTGACATTTCTAATAGTTATGTATTTTCTCATTGGAAACACAGAATGAAGGACAGTGGTTTTTTCAGCACTAGTTCTAAACCTACTGAAAAACAGTGAATTGTTGATAATGTATCCTTTCAATAAAATTGTGTGTCATAAAAGGGAGTTTTTAAAAACATAATAGAAATAAACCTAATAATTTTTAAAATATATGAGACAAATATCTAATATTAAGTAAAGTTAATAACATCTTAAAATATAGCTCATCCATTGGGGGTTGAATTTCCTAAAGTTGCTTTTGGAGAGCAAAAGGCATTGGGTTTAAATCACTTAAATGAGTATTTAGGGCATGTGTGTTATTATCTTCCCCATTATCATTATTATCAAGGCACTTTATTCACAGCAAGAATGTGGCATGTGTACCCATTTATGCTTATCATATAATTAAAGCAAGTAACATGCTTTTTGGGAACTTAGTAATGAAATGGAACAAAAATGACAGGAACTATATTATTAAGCCAACAAATACATTGGATCATTTAAGGTAGAGAAAAGAATCGATATCCTTTCTCTTTCACAGATGAAAACTAATACTGTTTTATAAATTCATTCCAATATATATTTTTTCTTCATTGGGGGTAGTTTCCCATTTTGAAATTCCCAGGCAAGGGTATCCTGACTTATTTTTAGTAAAGTTACCATTAGCTGCATCTTAGCATGATGCTAATGAAAGCAGATTAAATTTTCCATACCTCTTTATCTATCTGGCCAGCTGTCCTTCTAATGTGTTTCAACATTCTAGACCCACTGGATCAAAGGGTGGGAGGGTTAGGCACCCTCAAAAAACAACTCACAGTGCATGTTATACTGATGTAAGCAAGTATTATGTCCTCTCACACCATGTAACATATAATCATCTCCTATTTCCAAAAATTGTAGGGGAAGTACTCTGATAGTCATTAAACTGAGGTTCTAGTTCTACCTCTATTTCTTACTTCTGAGGAGATACTTGGAAGTCACGTAGCCTCCCCTGGTCTCTGTTTTCCAACTGGTAAAATGAAGGACTTTTAGGGTATATTGTCTCTAAGATGGCCTCCAGGTTTAAGACTTTAACAAAGCCCACAAAAATCTGTATTTAGTGCCAGAATCCAATTGGAATAACTATAAATTTACTAAGTAAAACACTGAGCACTATGAGGGGTCTGCACTCATTTGCTGAGTGATGTTTTGAAACTCTCTAAACTGAGTGACCCTTTCTAAAAATCAGAGCATTACACAATTCCCTTTATACCATTAGCATAGAAGCCACAAGAATGAGTGAAATTCCTAGTTACAAAAATGCTTACAATTCTTTGGAAATTGACCTTACAAGAAATGTTAAAGGATCTTCTTTAAGCTGAAAAGAAAAGGTGCTAATTAGTAACAAGAACACATATGACAGGTTAAATTGCATTGGAAAGTAAATATATAGTAAAGGCAATGGATTAATCACTTATACAGCTAGTATGAAGGTTAAAAAGCAAGAATATTAAAAATAACCATGATTATAATAATTAGTTAAGGAATGCTCAAGCTAAAAAGATGTAACATGTGACACCAAAATCATAAAACATGGTGGGGGTAGAGTAATAATGCTGAGCTTTACAATGTGATCAAACTTAAGATGTTATCAACTTAAAATAGACTGTTATAGATACAAGCTGTTATATGTAAGCCTTATGGTAACCACAAAGGAAAAATCTATAGTTACCACTGAAGAAAGTCATCAAACCACAAAGGAAGAGAGCAAAAGAAGAAACAAGGAACAGAGAGAAACTACAAAAACAGCCAGAAAACAATGAACAAAATGGCAATAAGCACATAAATAGTTACTTTAAATGTAAATGGACTAAATTTTCCAGTCAAAAGATATAAAGTGCCTAAATGGATTAAAAAAAAATTAGATCCATCTATATGCTGCCTAAAAGAGTCTCTTTAGATATAAGGACACACACAGACTAAAAGTGAAGGTATGGAAAAGGATATTCCATGCAAATGAACACCAAAAGAAAGCTGGAATAACTATAATTATATCAGACAAAATAGATTTTAAAACAAAGACTGTAATAAGAGACAAAGAAAGGTATTACATAATGATAAAGGGGTCAAACCTGCAAGATACAACATTTGTAAGTAGTTATGCACCCAACATAGGAGCACCTAAATATACAAAGCAAATATTAACAGACCTAAAAGGAGAAATAGACAGCAATACAGTAATAGTAGGGGACTTTAATACCCCACTTACATCAATGGATAGGTAATTCAGAAATAAAATCAATAAGGAAACATTGGCCTTGAACGTAAGACCTGAAACCATAACACTCTTAGAAGAAAACATAGGTGGTAATCTTCTTGACATAGGTTTTGGCAATGATTTTTTAAATCTGACACCAAACAAAAGCAACAAAAGCAAAAATAAACAAGTGGGACTACATCAACTAAAAAGCTTCTGCACATCAACAGAATGAAAAGACAACCTACCGAATGGGAGAAAATGTGTGCAAATCATATATCTGTTGAGGGCTTAATATCCAAATATATAAAAAACTCATGCAACTCAATAGCAAAAACCAAACAATTCAATTTAAAAGATAGGCAGAAAATCTGAATAGACATTTTCCAAAGAAGACATAGAGATAGCTAACAGGTACATGAAAAGGTGCTCAACATCACTAATCATCAGGTAAATGCAAATCAAAACTACAGTGAGATATCACCTCATACCTGTTAGAATGGCTATTATCAAAAATACAAGAAATAACAAGTATTAGCAAGGATGTGGAGAAAAGGCAACACTTGTGCATTGTTGGTGGGAATGTAAATTGGTGCAGTCACTACGGAAAAAACTATGGGGGTTCCTTTAAAAATTAAAAATAGGACTATGATATGATCCAGGAATTCCACTTTGGGGTATTTCTCCAAAGAAAACAAAAACTAACCCCAAAAGAAAGATATATGAGCACCCATGTTCATTACAGCATTATTTATAATACCCAAGATATGGAAACAACCTAAGTGCTTATTGATGGATGAATGGATAGGAAGGAGGGAAGAGGGGAAAGAAGGAAAGGAAAAAACAAAAGAAGGAAGGAAGGAAGGAGGAAGGAAAGAAAGAGAAAGAAAGAAAGAAAGAAAGAAAGAAAGAAAGAAAGAAAGAAAGAAAGAAAGAAAGAAAGAGAAAAGAAAAGAAAGAAAGAAAGAAGGAAAGAAAGAAAGAAAAAGAAAGAAAGAAAGAAAAAGAAAAGAAAGAAAGAAGGAAAGAAAGAAAGAAAAAGAAAGAAAGAAAGAAAGAAAGAGAAAGAAAGAAAGAAAGAAAGAAAGAAAGAAAGAAAGAAAGAAAGAAAGAAAGAAAGAAAGAAAGAAAGAAAGAAAGAAAGAAAGAAAGAAAGAAAGAAAGAAAGAAAGAAAGAAAGAAAGAAAGAAAGGTATAGCAATCAACGAATCCAAGCTCATAGAGAGAATGGACTGGTGGTTGCCAGAGGCTGGGGGGTGGTGGGGGCGGGATGGGAGCAGTGGGGAAGTGGGAGTAATGGGTGAACTGTTTTTGTTTTTGTTTAAATAAATTGAATTATTCTTTGAAAAAAAATTCTTTGGAAATCATCTTCAGTAAACATTCAATACCTCTTAGAATGCCTAAATATGTATTCTAAACAAACAGGCTAAGATAGTTACTACTTTGAAGGAAGAAAACAAATCAAGTGAAAAGCCATTTTATTTTCTTTTAGAGAAGCCCCAAATATTTCTTTCATCTATTTTTAAAATTAAGAACACAGAATATTGCCATATACTCCATAAATATAACAACCATGAAGGAGAGGCAGAGATTAGAGGAAACAGAAGGTGAAAATGGAGAAAAAGAAAAACGAGAAGAAGAAAAAAAAAGATAAAGATATTCACAGACATAGATAAATAGGCAGACAAATCAAGAATAAAGAGACAAGGAAATGTATCAGAAAGACTCTCATAGAAGTTAAGTGGAAAGGCAAAGAGACAGACACTCAACAAATGGAACATGGGTCATTCTAAGAGAAAGGTTTTCATGGAGAAATAGCTTAATCAATAACATTTACTGAAACATTTCATAAACATTAGTGTTAAGCAATGATGGGTATATGGGGGATGATAACCTCTTGGTATTTACCTCTGGGCCAACTGAAGGGAAATTGAAGACAGAGATACCTCAACATTATTTCAGTTAATTAAAATTAATTCTTCAATGGGTAGTCTCTACACTATTGTAGGATAGGAAATAACTTCATGTTCATACCTCCTCTAGAAAAGAAAAACAAAATTTAGGGACAAAATAAAGAGTGATTTTTAAAACGTATTTTGTTCTCCATGGGAAAAATAAATCATTTACATTTTTTTATGAAAGTGATTCATTTGTTAACATCAATCTCTTTTCACATTATTAATTTAAAATAAAATATTTCTGATATTAATTAATTGCTCATTTTAAGTGTTATAGATAACAGCACAATTGTTACCTTTAGAGAATCCTTACCAATTAGAGATGCAGTAGATATATGAGTGAAAGGATATGATTTACTTTAATATAATTTGTCAAAAGAAGTGTGTGTGGGTTTATAGATAAAACACACGTCAAAGTATTGATAATAACTGAATCTGGGAGGTGAATACATAAAAGTTCATTGTACAGTATTTTCCATTTTTGTGTATATTTGAAATTTTCTATAACAAAAAAAATGAAAGCATCTTTCCTTTAATTGAGTCAACTATGTATAAAACATTCACTTGCTCAGAAGAAGTAGCTCAAATGAATGCACAATCTCAGTTTCAGGGCATCATGAAAGACTTTTAAGGAATTTTTGTTACAGAGATTTCTTTGGTTCCTACTTTTTTTTTTTTTTGCAGTGACTTCTATTACTTTATTTTCATCATCATCTAAGTTTTATTTTCAGAACATCTGAACTGTGTTTTTATAAATTTCCACTTCAGAAACACAGGAAGTCTTAAGAAATGGATGAGAACCAGGTACTTAGTGAACATTTTTCCACTGTGTTTTATTTAACCTAAGTCCCAAATTCGAAAAGCAGCAGTGGAAGTATCTTTATGCCTTGTGCAAAGATGTCTCAATCGTTCCATGAGAAACCTGGAGAAAGGGTTGCGTTTGGAAGACTTTCTTTGGCTATGGCCTCAGCCTGGTATCTTGGAAGTATAGTGTACTCAGTCTCCTGGAGGAGAGGAATGCTTGCCTCTTACTCACACACTGCTTTATTTGCAAGTTAAAGTCTCAGAGGAGACTGTCTGTCTACCCAGCTGCAGAATGTGTATGCAATGATTGCATCTGTTGCCATAGAAACTGAAATATAACCGATAAACTACACATCCCAAACAGATTAAAATTGATTTAGAAAAACTACGGAGGGGTATTACAAAATGTATGTAAAACATTTTGTATACATTTCTTTACTGTACTTCCCTATTTAAAATGATAGCTTATGAAGTTGAATTTTCATAGAATTATTCTCCTTAACAGAGTTTGTGGTGGTAGCAAGATTATTGCTGAATAATCCTTAAAGTGGTTTAAAAAAAAGGAAACATGACAGCAGATGGCTGAATGGTTAAATTATGTATATGCTATGCATATATGTATGAGGGTAATAATATAGTTATGAAAAAACGAGTCCTAAAAATTCAGGCCCAAACGTGTTTGAACATAAGAATACAATTGATTTCTATTTTAACGTTCAAAGATGTGTATCCACTGTCTTGTTGAACTTATAGCAACCTGAACTTAATAATAACTACCACTTACTCAGCATTTATTCATAATGATAAAAATCATAGATGTGGAGAAGTAATAATCAACACTCCTGTAGAGCATTAGTTGGTTGAAATCGAGGTATACTGTTTTTTTCCTGAAATGTGAATATCATATCTAGGGAGCTAAAATTAGTCATTTGGGGAAACAAAAATTATGGAATGACAATTATTTAGGTGGTATACATTTAGCAAAATCTTATTTTGGGGGGTCAAGGGTCAAAGTCATTTGATAGCAACAATAATTTATAAAAAAATTTCCTAGCAAAGATAATCAATGGTAGTGTATACTAAGGGAAAGGAACAAAGATTGGGATTGCATGTAAACGCTTTTGGATTTTCACTGTATAATGAATTAGTTCTGCATTAGAGATTTTTAAAAACAACCTTCCCAGTTACACAAAGCAAGAGGACAACTTATGGAGGACATATCCCACGGAAATTTTGAACAGTTAATTTTGCCATCTTTTAAATCAAGGTAGGACTGAAAGTTCTATTTTCCTATTTGTTGCTCTGATGATTTATAGGAAGGGGAAGGTTCTTTGGGAGATGGCTAAAGCAAAGTTCCAACATTCTAAATTCTCTCTTTGGAAATGATTCATAGCTTCTAAAGTAGGACCTTCTAAATGTCCACGTGCAGATGTATGTAACATTTGATGGCTTAGGAATGCTAATAGCTGGATCTTAGTCTAGTCTCTGTTCTGCCATTACCTGGCTATGGATCTCAGACATTTCTGACCCACGATTATCTTGGCTGTCAGATCTCGGTAGGGGGTGCCAAATAATCTGTAATCCTCATTTCAAGTCTAATTAGAATAAAACCTTATGGTACAATGTTTCTGGCTGGCTCAACCCCTATGCATAATTCTTTTTTTCCTAATCATCTTTCAGTATTGGTCCAGGGGTAACCATGTGTCCAATTCTAACCAATGAGCAGTTGCTGGCTAAGATTCCAGGAAAGATTTTTAAAAGGAATGATTGGGTTGGAATGTTCCTTTGGACATTTTGAACCTGTCCCCTCCTTGCCTGCAAAAAAATGCAATGCCTAGAGGTATACCAGCCATCTTATGACCATGAAGTGACATGCTAAATAGTAACGACAACAGAAGCAGAGAGATGGAAAGAATGTATTGCTTCCTTGAGAAACGGTGCCAACCTTGGTCTGCCTGTATCTGGATTTTTTTTTTAATTTAATTTTATTTATTTTTTTATACAGCAGGGTCTTATTAGTTATCCATTTTATACATATTAGTGTATATATGTCAATCCCAATCTCCCAATTCATCTCACCACCAGCACCACCCCCGCCACTTTCCCCCCTTGGTGTCCATAAGTTTGTTCTCTACATCTGTGTCTCTATTTCTGCCCTGCAAACCGTTTCATCTGTACCATTTTTCTAGGTTCCACATATGTGCGTTAATATATGATATTTGTTTTTCTCTTTCTGACTTACTTCATTATGTATGACAGTATCTAGTTTTTATCATAAATGGTGTTGAATGTTGTCAAAAGCTTTTTTTGCATCTATTGAGATGATCATATGGTTTTTATTCTTCAATTTGTTAATATGGTGTATCACATTGATTGATTTGCATATATTGAAGAATCCTTGGATCCCTGGGATAAATCCCACTTGATCATGGTGTATGATACTTTTAATGTGTTGTTGACTTCTGTTTGCTAGTATTTTGTTGAGGAGTTTTGCATCTATATTCATCAGTGATATTGGTCTGTAATTTTCTTTTTTTGTAGTATCTTTGTCTGGTTTTGGTATCAGGGTGATGGTGGTCTCAAAGAATGAGTTTGGGAGTGTTCCTTCCTCTGCAATTTTTTGGAAGAGTTTGAGAAGGATGGGTGTTAGCTCTTCTCTAAATGTTTGATAGAATTCACCTGTGAAGCCATCTGGTCCTGGACTTTTGTGTGTTGGAATATTTTTAATCACAGTTTCAATTTCATTACTTGTGATTGGTCTGTTCATATTTTCTGTTTCTTCCTGGTTCAGTCTTGGATGGTTATACCTTTCTAAGAATTTGTCCATTTCTTCCAGGTTGTCCATTTTATTGGCATAGAGTTGCTTGCAGTAGTCTCAGGATGCTTTGTATTTCTGCGGTGTCTGTTGTAACTTCTCCTTTTTCATTTCTAATTTTATTGATTTGAGTCCTCTCCCTCTTTTTCTTGATGAGTCTGGCTAATGGTTTATCAATTTTGTTTATCTTGTCAAAGAACCAGCTTTTAGTTTTATTGATTTTTGCTATTGTCTTCTTTGTTTCTATTTCATTTATTTCTGCTTTGATCTTTATGATTTCTTTCTTTCTACTATGGATTTTGTTTGTTCTTCTTTCTCTAGTTCCTTTAGGTGTAAGGTTAGGTTGTTTATTTGAGATGTTTGTCGTTTCTTGAGGTAGGATTGTATTGCTATAAACTTCTCTCTTAGAACTTCTTTTGCTGCATCCCATAAGTTTTGGATCATTGTGTTTTCATTGTCATTTGTCTCTAGGTATTTTTTGATTTCCTCTTTGATTTCTTCAGTGACCTCTTGGTTATTTAGTAACGTATTGTTTAGCCTCAATGTGTTTGTGTTTTTATGTTTTTTTCCCTGTAATTGGTTTCTAATCTCATAGTGTTGTGGTCAGAAAAGATGCTTGATATGATTTCAGTTTTCTTAAATTTACTGAGGCTTGATTTGTGACCCAAGATATGATCTATCCTGAAGAATGTTCCGTGTGCACTTGAGAAGAAAGTCTAATCTGCTGTTGTTTGATGGCATGTCTTATAAATATCAATTAAATCTATGTGGTCTATTGTGTCATTTAAAGCTTGTGTTCCCTTATTAATATTGTGTTTGGATGATCTGTCCATTAGTGTAAGTGCGGTGTTAAAGTCCCCCACTATTATTGTGTTACTGTCGATTTCCTCTTTTGTGGTTGTTAGCAGTTGCCTTATGTATTGAGGTGCTCCTATATTGGGTGCATATATATTTATAATTGTTATATCTTCTTCTTGGATTGATCCCTTGATCATTATGTAGTGTCCTTCCTTTTCTCTTGTAACATTCTTTATTTTAAAGCCTATTTTATCTTATATGAGTATTGCTACTCCAGCTTTCTTTTGCTTTCCATTTGCATGGAATATCTTTTTCCATCCCCTCACTTTCAGTCTGTATGTGTCCCTAGGTCTGAAGTGGGTCTCTTGTAGACAACATATATATGGGTTTTGTTTTTATTTATTTGTTTGTTTTTATTTTTGGCTGTGTTGGGTCTTCGTTGCTGCGCATGGGCTTTCTCTAGTTGCGGCGAGAGGGGGCTACTCTTCGTTGCGGTACACGGGCTTCTCATTGAGGTGGCTTCTCTTGTTGTGGAGCATGGGCTCTAGGCACGCAGGCTTCAGTAGTTGTGGTACGTGGGCTCAGTAGTTGTGGCTTGCGGGCTCTTGAGCACAGGCTCAGTAGTTGTGGCACACGGGCTTAGTTGCTCCGCAGCATGTGGGATCTTCCCAGGCCAGGGCTCGAACCCATGTCCCTTGCATTGGCAGGCAGATTCTTAACCACTGCGCCACCAAGGAAGCCCTGGGTCTTTTTTTGTATCCATTCAGCAAGCCTGTGTCTTTTGGTTGGAGCATTTAATCCATTCACGTTTAAGGTAATTATCGATATGTATGTTCCTATGACCATTTTCTTAATTGTTTTGGGGTTTTTGTAGGTCCTTTTCTTCTCTTGTGTTTCCCACTTAGAGAAGTTCCTTTAGCATTTGTTGTAGAGCTGGTTTGGTGGTGCTGAATTCTCTTAGCTTTTGCTTGTCTGTAAAGCTTTTGATTTCTCCATCAAATCTGAATGAGATCCTTGCCAGTTAGAGTAATCTTGTTTGTAGGTTCTTCCCTTTCATCACTTTAAGTATGTCATGCCACTTGCTTCTGGCTTGTAGAGTTTCTTCTGACAAATCAGCTGTTAACGTTATGGGAGTTCCCTTGTATGTTATTTGTTGTTTATCCCTTGCTGCTTTCAATAATTTTTCTTTGCCTTTAATTTTTGTCAATTTGATTACTATGTGTCTCAGCGTGTTTCTCCTTGGGTTTATCCTGTATGGGATTCACTGCACTTCCTGGACTTGGGTGGTGATTTCCTTTCCCATGTTAGGGAAGTTTTCGACTATAATCTCTTCAAATATTTTCTCAGGTCCTTTCTCTCTCTCTTCTCCTTCTGGGACCCCTATAATGTGAATGTTGTTGTGTTCAATGTTGTCCCAGAGGTCTCTTAGGCTGTCTTCATTTCTTTTCATTCTTTTTTCTTTATTCTGTTCCACAGCAGTGAATTCCACCATTCTGTCTTCCAGGTCACTTATCTTTTCTCCTGCCTCAGTTATTCTGCTATTGATTCCTTCTAGTGTATTTTTCATTTCAGTTATTGTATTGTTCATCTCTGTTTTTTCTTTAATTCTTCTAGGTCTTTGTTAAACATTTCTTGCATCTTCTCGATTTTTGCCTCCATTCTTTTTCTGAGGTCCTGGATAATCTTCACTATCATTATTTTGAATTCTTTTTCTGGAAGGTTGCCTATCTCCAGTTCATTTAGTTGTTTTTCTGGGGGTTTATCTTGTTCCTTCATCTGGTGCACAGCCTTCTGCTTTTTCATCTTGTCTATCTTTCTGTGAATCCTCTCTGTCTTTTTATACATTTTTCTTTACTGCTTCTGATGCTACCCTGACCCTACCGCACTGTTGAAAACTTTCCCCAAACTGTATAATCTGTTAAATGATTCAACATAGATGAGTTAACAAATAAAAATGGCTTAATGTACTACCAGTTCTTCCTCAGTGTTTGTATTTTCATAACATCTAACCCAGTTATAATTCCTGACTACATTTTAGAAGCATCAGAGAAGCTTTAAAAAAATACCAAATGCACGTGCCCTCCCATCCAAGCCAGTTTGAATTTAACTTGTCTGCAGTGGGATGTGGGCATTGGTAGGTTTAAAAGCATCTCAGGTGTTTCTGATGTACAGCCAACATTAAGAACAAGCAGTTCAACCCACATTCCACATATATATATACCAGGTGCCTGACATTGCAAGTTACTCTGAAAAGCTACTCTCAGCCTTGTGGGATTACATGACTAAAGCACAACTCATTTTGCCCTTGAATGAAAAAGGAGTTTTGGGGAAGAATACTGGATTTTCTCAGGCATATGCAATGGTATCTCAATAGGGACTATACCCAGTCTCTGGAAAGCTGACAGGAACCAGGGAGTGGCTCTGTCTTTCTCTCTCTCGTTTTTGGTTCATTTTGCTCTTTCTGAAACCCAAATCTTTCTGCCTCCCCAGCTATGAAGAAAAATGCTATGGCTGCCCAAGGTCACTACATATATTTGTGCCCTGCATCTGAAGCTGCATCTACCTAGAGGGCTACCCTTTTCCTATGGGAACAAAATGGTCCCCATGGAGGGACACAGACTTACGAGTACACCGGTAATGCTTCACAATTCTCTAGTTCCCAGCTCCTCCATTTAGGAGACAGATCCAGGCTAAGAGGTTTTTTTGTTACAAGTGCATAGTCTCCAAGAGGAGAATCTAGCTGGCCCAGCATGGTTAGGTCCCCTCCCTAATCTACTCACCCATGTTCTGAGAAACTGACTAATGTGGCAGAAGCACAGTTGTGGAGGATTCACCCTCATATGGGGAAGGGGGCACTTATTTGAAAAGGGAATTATCTATGAGGTGGGCAGTTAACTGAAAAGGTCTACTTGATCCCTCGAAGAGCTAACTTTTGAATATGGGAGAAAAATCTAAAATTCAAATGTCTCTTATAAGTCTTCTATCAGAGGAATAAGCATATAGGAAAAATAAGAGAAAAATAAAGTCATTTCTGACTGGTGTGTTCTAGGAAAGCAGCTAGACAGTACAGGGAAAGAGGCCAGCCCAGACAGGCAGAGGGATTACAGTGAACAAAGACATGGAAGTGAGAATGGCAACTATTTCAGCTTGATTGGACCAGAGCATTTATAATGTAGTAGGAAATAGTTGAGACCAAATTGTGGAGTTTCTTGAAAGTCCGGCTAGGGAGAAAGGATTCCTTTTAAAAAACTGTAAGATTTTTGAGCAGGGGAAATATATAATCAGACTAGTATTTTAGGAAAATTGATCTCTTCTATGGTGTCTAGTAATAATTAAAGAGGAGAAGATCTGAAAGTAGATGAATAGGTCAAATAAAAGGCAAGACGTGGTCTAATTTTGGTTGATGGCAATAAGAATAAAAAATAAAGACAGGGCATTCTTGTGAATCCTGGGGATTTCAGGCATCATGCCAGGAGCAAGGAGGGAGATATTTGGATTAGGAGGCATATTCCCAGTGCTCTGGCCACGTACAATATGGTAAAGCCAGTTCTCTCTAACAAGTTAGTCTTTAAAGCACCCTATTGTTTATTTATTTCACTTTATTCATTCCATCATTCACTCACTTAACAAACATTTATTGAGCACCTGATTTGATCAGATACTATAGGAGGAGGTGGTTCAGATAAGATGAATAAAACCAATCTCTTCTAATGAGGATATAGACATGAAAACAATGAATGAGAAGACAGTGCAAAAAGTGCCACATTACCTCATAGGGCTGCTGGGAATATTAAATGAGATCACGTCTGTAAAATGCTTAGTTAGGCACAGTGCCTGGTACCTAGTAAGCGCTCAATAAATAGTAACTATTCTTCCATGTAAAATCCTGTGAGAGCAAAAAGAAGGAGTGATGAGCTGTCTCAAGATACTGAGGACAGCTTCAGAGAGGAAGTGAGATCATTAGCCGGCAAAGACCAAGATGGGCACTCTAGGTTAAAGGACCCATCTGAGAAAAAGCACGGTGTGTTCTGAGAAGATGAAGTGGCCCATGTGGACTGTGGGATGTGTATTTAGGAGTGGCAGGTATTGGGCCTATATTTTTGATAGCTTTTAATGGCCAGCAAAATTTAGACTTTATATTTTAGGCAATCAGAAGCAATGATTCAATTTCAAATAGAGAGTAGGTGAGCAGATTCCTCATTAGAAAGATCACTCTGGGGACAGTATGGAAGATGGACTATGGGTGGGAGGTGAGAAACAGGTCAGAGCAAAGAAATCACTACAGATCTTCCTTGACTGTCCAATAAACCCACTGTAAGTTGAAAATATTGTAAATTGAAAATGCATTTGATACACCTAACATACTGAACATCATAGTTTAGCCTAGCCTACCTTAAATGTGCTCAAAACACTTCCATTAGCCTGCAGTTGGGCAAAATCATCTATCACAAAGCCTATTGTATAATAAAGTGCTGAATAGCTTATGTAATTTGTTGAATACTGTACTAAAAGTGAAAAACAGAATGGTTGTATGGGTACAGAATGGTTGTAAGTGTATCTGTGGTTTACCCTTGTGATTGCCTAGCTGACTGGGAGCTGTGGCTCCTTGCTGCTGCCCAGCATCATGAGAGCGCTTTGTACTGCATATTGCTAGCCTGGGAAAAGATCAAAATTCAAAGTATGGTTTCTACTGAGTGTGTATCACTTTCACACCACCGTAAAGTCAAAAAATCATTAAGTCCAACCATTGTAAATTGGGGACACCTGTAGTCTACCTGAATTGTTTAGAGAAGTCATGTAAGGCAAGAGCTTGAATCAAATGATTCCAGTGGGATGAAGGGGCAGAAAAAAACAATGATGTATTGGGAAAATGCAGTTCTTTCCTTCCAATGTAGGGAAAAACCCAGTTCTTCTCTACTGTGCACTTTTTCTCTGTGTATCTCTTTTAATACTCACAGAGAACACTTCACTTCTTCTGGTCACCAAGTGTGTGGAGGTTTTTCTCCACACCAACCAATTCTCTGTGACACCAGCTGGGTGTCCTATAATTTAACTCTATTCTAACACTATCTACCTGGACATAGTGTCAGATCCCACAGGTTAAGGGCTCAGTCCCGTAAGACTGTTCCCATCCCATTTCAAATGCCAATACCAAATAATAGGAGTCCAGTTTACTCACAACTTCTATCTGATTTGGCTACAAATTGGAGTTTCCCAGTACCCCCATCCTCAGGTTCGATTAATTTGTTAGAGCAGCTCACACACCTCAGGGAAACACTTACTTACATTTACCCGTTTATTAAAGGAGGTGATGAAGAACACAGACGAACAGCCAGATGAAGAGATACCTAGGGCTAGGTCTGAGAGAGTCCCCAAGCATTGGAACTTCTGTTCCTGTGGAGTTGGAGTATGTCACTCTCCCAGTGTGAATGTGTTTGCCAACCTGGAAGCGCTCCGAACCCTATACTACCGAGGTTTTAGGGAGGCTTCCTTGCGTAGGCGTGATCAATTATTAACCTCACTTTCAGCCCCTCTCCCGTCTCTGGAGGAGGGGGTGTGGGGCTGAAAATTCCAAGCTTCTAATCATGGCTTGGTCTTTCTGGTGACTAGCCTCCATCCAGAAGCCATCCCAGAGCCCACCCAGAGTCACCTCAATAGAACAAAAGATACCCCTAGTACTCTAATCACTTAGGAATTCACAAGGGTTTTAGGAGCCCTATGTCAGAGATGGGGTCAAAGACAAATATTAGAACAAGAGATGATCCTAATGCTCTTATCACTAAGAAATTAAAAGGGTTTCAGGAGCTCTGGGCCAGGAACCAGGGGCAGAGATCGATATATATTTTCTATTATCTCACAAATGATGATGATTTCTTTTTACTTTTCCAACTTCATTTTGATAAAGCATTTTATGAAGCATTTCCAATAATCTATATACTTCTAAAACCCTAAAAATTTATGAGATGATGTTGGAAAACTTTTTATCTAATTCAAAATGAATTGCATTTTACCATCTCACTGTTTAATGTTAGTCTCTTCTAAAACATAGAAAAGCTCATACTTCAGGGAAAAAACAAAACAAAACAAACTTTCACAAATATAACATCCATTATAGCATCCCAGGTTAGATTACTTTTGAATATATTATGCAAAAATAATCTCATCAAATATTTTAATGTTGTGTTCCAATTTTGTATATTCTTGACAACCTTATACATTTCAAGATTGTGAAATAGATACTTAACAGGCAAAAACATGTCTTCTGGTGTGCTAATGAAGAACATCCTTTTCTTATTGCATTACATGAGAAATGGTCAGATGACCAAGACATAGGTAATTCATGGAGGCACCAGCAACTTTCTAGGTTGACAAATTGCTAAGTTTCACCTTTCTCACCCCTGGAAAAGGTTACTGGGTAATTTCTAGAACTATCTGAGGTCTTTTTACTGCAATTCTTGTGTACAGTCAATGCTTATTCATTGAAAATTCACTCAACTAGAAATTTCAAATAATGAGTTTTTTTTTATAGTCCTTATGTGTGATAACTCATCTTTTTAATGAAAGCCACCAAGAACAGTGAAATCTTGTATTTAATTTAAAAGCAAACCAGAAAAATTCTATTTCATTTGTTACTATTTTAGCATATTTTTTAAATTAAAATTTTATTTTGAGATAACTGTAGATTCACATGCATGTGTAAGAATTAGCACAGAGAAATCCCTTGTACACTTTCCCAGTTCCTCTCAGTGGTAACATCTTGCAAAACCACAGCTATATTTAACAACCAGGATATTGACATTGATAGAGTGTAGGTCTATTTCTGGGTCCTCTGTTCTGTTCCCTTCCTTGATCTATCCATATTTTCCTCCATCAATACCATACTGTTTTGACCACTGTAGTTATACAATGGGCCCTAATATAGGGAAGAGTGAGTCCTCACACTTTATTCTTCTATTTCAAGATTGCTTTAGGTATTCTAAGGCCTCATTTTAGTGTCTTTCATAATACTTCTTCTTTGAAAAATTAGAAACCCGGCATACTGTATATGGCATTCTTATTAACAAGAATATTAATTATTAATATCTCATTCATCAAAATTCCAAATAAGCAAGAATTTACTCTGCTTTTAATACTTACTTTAAGGTAAATTACAGTAAAATAGATTACAAAAGCAAGTTATGGAATCTTCTCTGTAGGTATTTAAAAACCATCTACTCCTATCTATCTTGATATGTCATAAACATTTCAGGTCTAATAATTCTAAGATATTCATTATTTAAAATGATTTTAAATGCCAGAAGTTTTACCACGTTAAACCAATGGGGTGTTCTGTAAAACTGTTCTGTTTTGTCGACCTTTAGTCATATTTACCTACTTATATAACCTTTATAAAGCAATAAATAACTGCAAGCACAGAATATGAACAAATCCTAAAACCAGCTTGTTAAAATGCAACTTTGTCTTTAAAGAATCTGCTGTGCCATTTACCTTCAGAGAAAGGCGAAAAAGACAAACAGAAGCTTCAGCAAACTGATGCTCAGATATTAAATGTACTTAAGTGTGTGGATATATTTTTAGCCCTGAGAATGTATACTCACCAGCAGTGCTCTCTCATAATTGCCTATTTTAACAAATGGGTCAGAATACATAAGATAAATCTGCAAACTATTGAATAAACTTGCCAAATATTGAATTTCAAAACAATCAGCATTATAAAAGTTTATGCAACCTTCTAATCCATGGTACTCCCAATTTCTTTTTGAGGGAGAAGGAGTTTTTGTTTTCTCCCAGAAAATTGATTAAAATATTTGTGCTGTCTTTAAGCAATAAAACAGGCTTTTAATGAGGTATTCTTTTATCACTGAAAAATGAAAAGTCAAGCCATATTAGAAATCACTGCAGCATATAATCAAAATAAATAAATATAAAATAAAAATGTCCCCACCATATGCAGTGCTTTTCTATTTAGCTAACAAAGTCTTTAAACAAAAAGAGAAGAGCTTTAACATTTTAAAAAATTTTCCACAGTTTTATTGAGATATAATTGACCTAAAGCAAACTGCACATATTTGAAGTGTACTAAAAAATATGTAAGTTTTGACACATGCATACCCCTGTGAAGCCACCACCAGAAGCAAGATAATAAACATACTTATCACCCTCAAACATTTTTCGTGCCTTTTTTATAACTCTTCCTACTTCTCTTACCCCAGCCTAGGCAACCACTGATTTGCTTTCTGTCACTATATATTAGTTTGCATTTTCGAGAATTTTATATAAATGGAATCATACAGCATATATTCTATTTTGTTTGGCTTCTTTCTCAGCATAATTATTCCCAGATTCATCCATGTTGCTGCATGTAAAATAGTTCATTATTTTTTGTTCCTGAAGTATGGATATACCACAGTTTGTTTATCCATTCACCTGTCGAAGGGCATTTGTATTGTTTCCAGATTTTGGCTAGTACAAGTAAAACTGCTGCAAATATTTGTATGCAAATCTTTGTATGGACCTATGTTTTCATTTCTCTTGGATGAATATGTAGATGTTGAATGGTTGGATCACATAGTAGATTGTGTTTAACTCTTTAAGAAGCTGTCCAACTTTTTTCCAGAGTGGCTGGACCACTTCAGTTTCTACCAGCAGTGAATGAGAATTTCAGTTGTTTCACATCCTCACCAACACTTGGTATGGTCAGTTGTTTTAATTTTAGCCATTGTGTTAGGTATGTAGCGGTATCATCTTGTGGTTTTAATTTGCACTTACCTAATGAGTAATGATAATGAGCATGTTTTCATTTGCTCATTTGTTATTCATGTAGCTCTCTGATGAAGTGTGTTCAAATACTTTGCTCCCTTTCTAAAAAATTGTGCTGTTTTCTTACTGTTGAGTTTTAAGAGTTCATTAATATTGTGGATATAAGCACCATATTCTATATATGATTTGCAAATATTTTCTTCTGGTCTGTGGATTACCTTTTCACTCTCTTAACAGTATCTTTTGAAGAACAGAAATTTAAAATTTTGATGACGTCCAATTTATTGGTTTTTTTCTTATGGATTCTGCTTTTGGTGTTGTATTTAAGAAATATTTGTCTAAACCCAAGGTCTCAAAGATTTTCTCCTATGCTGTTTTTTTAAGAAGTTCTATAGTTTTAGATTTTTACATTATATCTAAGATCCATTTTGAGTTAGTTTTGGTGTATTGTAAGGGGTATGGATAGAAGTTCTCTGTTTTTTGCATACGTATTTTCAAATGTTTCAGCATCATTTATTGAAAAGTTTATTTTTTTCTCCATTGAATTGTCTTTACACCTTTGTCAAAAATCAGTTGTCTATACATGTGTGGGTCTATTTCTGGGCTCTTTATTCGTTTTTTTTTTTAAAACATCTTTATTGGAGTATAATTGCTTTACAATGTTGTGTTAGTTTCTGCTGTATAACAAAGTGAATCAGCTATATGTATACATATATCCCCATATCCCCATATCCCCTCCCTCTTGAGTCTCCCTCCCACCCTCCCTATCCCACCCCTCTAGGTGGTCACAAATGGGCTCTTTATTCTTTTCCATTGATCTATTTGCCTGCCTATGCCAATACTGCACTGTCTTAATAACTGTAGTTTTATAATAAATTTTGAAGTCAGATAGTATTTGTCTTCTAAATTTGTTCCTCTTTTTCAGTTGGTTACTCAGACAACCAAGTAATGTTATGGCAGAGAGTAGTCGTGTTTAAAGATGCTTTTCACTAATTCTGGTCAGAGAAGATGGAGTAAAAACTCCAGTTCAGAACTGATGCATGAGGGATATATATGCTCACAGTTATTACGTTTGATGCTTTATCACTTCGCTTGTATCTTAGCTTTGTTGAACACAGACCATGTTTCAATTATTGTGGCTGAAACCTACATTAGTTCAGTTCTTTACAAGTATTAACTATTGTATAGATAAGTGAAAATTAAGTGCGGAGTATAACTTCCAGAAGACATCTTTGTATTTTGAAATCTTGATGCATTTAGAAGGAAGCTGGAGTGAGTTTTCATGCAAATTCCTATTAAAAAGTTAGACAGGACTAACAACTACTGTCTAACATGGAATGATGAGAAACACATCTAATCTTATTGTCCAATTTCCTGCAACAATTTTCAGTCGTCTTTCTTTACCATCCTTTCAGCCTGACCATTTGCTTGAGACCATTGGGAGATGTGATAAAACAGTTGCTTCTATGATTTATTGGGTACTTACTAATACAACTCTGAAGAGATGTTTGTTTTGTTTTTCTTCTTTTTTTTTTCAAAACTGAGATTGTCAATATGCTATATCTCACTTGCATTGGGAAATTTATGAATAGGAAACTTGCTTAGGGCTAGGTTGTGTTATAACTGAGTGCTTGGATCTTGAATTTAGGCAAACAGGGTTTAAATATTGATTCTGCTTTGTACTAGTTATCTGGCCTTATGTTATCAAATATCTCTAAACCCCATCTAGAAATTGGGGATAATATGGTGTCTGCCTCTTAGGATTATTATAAATATTAAGTTACATAATGTTTATAAAACACTTAGGCCATATGAACTTTATGTAGATATTGTTATGCTCTAAGTCAGTGGTTTCCTAACTTATCTGTATATTAGCATCACCTAGAGACCTTTAAAAAATTTCAAAGTTCAGGCCACACCCATGACCAATTAAATCACAATCTCTTGGAATGGGACACAGGGACCAGGAGGACTTTTCGAAGCTCCCCAGGAGAATCCAATGTGCAGACAACTGCAGTAGATGACATATAAATTTTCATATTTAATTTTACAATAACTCTCTGAGTTGTGCTTTCATTCCTTTTTATACATGAGAAAATTGAGGTTCACACTGAGTATGTTGATGAGGGTCATGTAGCAAATCCAGCTTAAAGGATTCAAACCCCAGGTCTGTCTGACTTCAAAATCCTTGCTTTTAACTACTTCACTATATTTATTTAAGCAAGATCCTAGATAATCCTAAATTTAACTAAAAAAATTGCGCACACACACACACACACAGCAGAAGATTTATTGCAAATATCTGACCCAGAGTTATGAATAAAGCAGTAGGGAAATTGGAAACAGTTTGTTGGCATTTGTCAAAAAGTCTACCATAACCTATTAATATAATCTTAAAAAATCAATAATATATCAATAATATATAATCAATTATATATCATGGAATTAATTTTGGTAAATAATACACTGGATCTTGACATGTGCTTTATTTTTTTCCAGTCTTTGCAGTAGTCAGATAAAGTCCAAGCTACTAGTAAGCGAGAGCTTCTACCCAATGTTTTCCCGAGAATAATTCCCAGATGTGCTACATGTACAATGGCCAAGATAACCTGATGACTAGTTTCTGGAACAATACTGTTTGCTATAAAACACATTCCTATGGCATGTAATTTTTTCTCTACACACCTAATTTAGGACATCGATGGACCAGTATCACAGCTCTAGTGGGAGCACTACAACAGGTTTTGGTATCTAAGTGACAGATGGCTCTGGACATCACCATTAGCAATTGCTCTTCCAGGCCTGTAAACAAGTTATAAGAACCGAGCAAAAATGACATTTCTGCATACATGATGACATAATTATGGGTGTAGACTTAATCTTAGAGAAGAATTCCAAAAGAGCTTATGTCAGTACAAATTGTAAAGACACCGCCATAGCAGTATTTTTAGGATTTCTTTACTCCCTCAGTAATTGCAAAGAACTCAATGTCATTTGACAGTAATTCTATCAATATTATTGTGAGAACTTTCTGCTTGACTAGTAGGCAACTATGCTTCAGCCTACCTGGCACTTTGAGGCTAAGGACTCTCCAGACTTTATCAACTGAAACAACAGCAGTTTGTATTCAGTGTAATATTGTGATGCAAACCAAGAAGTTAATAACACTTCGACATTCTGAAAAGTGTTTTCCCACCAGATAGTTCCAAAACTACCAGATGTTATTTTCCAGTAGGCAATAAAGTACCTCAACAAGGTTGATTTTTATTTTTAATTTGAGATTTTCTGTTTTTCAAAGGGAAAACAACTTTATTTTCTTTTTATAGTTATAAAAATATTGTTAGCCATACTGACTGGTGTAGTGAAGAAAGAAATCATCTGAAATCTCACTATGCAGTGATAACCTCTAGGTATGTAGGTTTCCCTCCCTCTCTCCCTCCTTTTCTATTATCTATTTATCTCTCTAACTATCTAAAAATAATGCAATAAATACACATGTATGGAAAAATCATATATTAGAGAATGGACACAACATGTAAAGCAAATTCCTTCTTCCATTTTTTCCCATCCTTAAATCAGTTTTTCAGAGGTTAAGTTGTTTATGTTTCACTGCTATATTTTGATTTATCGACTTTGGATATTATTTGTTGATTCCCAGCTATAAAGGTAAGAATTTAGTCCACCCATGTTACTTGCTACTTGTCTTTTCTTCCTACCAGTTTTAATAATCCTATTATTACTTTCATTTCTAATGGTTACTTACTGACTTTTTTTTTTGGTTTTTTAATTTGTTATTGTTTTTCAGCTTTGAGGTATAATTGACAAATTTGTAATATATTTAAAGTGTACATTGTGATAATTTGATATATGTATATATTATGAAAAGATTTCCCCCATCTAGTTAATTATCACATCCATCACCTTAAAACTGTTGATAAAGTACTTTGCTCCTAGTTGAATAAAAAAGGCATAAACATCACATTCATGATAAACAAATTGGTGAAAAAAGTCATAAAGTACAAATTAACTGTGGTCTCCTCTGTGAAATGTATCTTAAAAGAACTGTAATTTCTATGGTACTATTGCAGGAAGATGAGGCTATTCTGTGGACAGTACAAGCAAAGAGAACAATCATTCCCAAGGTAGGGAAAAAGTATGTGCTATCTTTTTTTTTTTTTTAATTTTTATTGGAGTATAGTTGATTTACAATGTTGTGTTAGTTTCAGGTGTAGAGCAAAGTGAATCTGTTATATATATATACATATACATATATATATATATATATATTCTTTTGTTAGATTCTATTCCCATATAGACCATTACAGAGTACTGAGTAGAGTTCCCCGTGCTATACAGTAGGTTCTTATTAGTACTGAAATTTCTATTGTCTATTACATCAACTGCCAACTCTCTTTTCACTTTTTGTGTTAATAAGATGACACTAACATTACTATTCACACTTCCACCTCTCCTGCCCATTTTTTAAGCCTCAATTTCTGTATTTTTGCAGTGTCAAGATTTATCATATTTATATTTTGTTCTGCAAGGATTCAAATTCAAGAGATCTGGGTTAAAATCATATTTCCATTATATATAAGCTGTATAATATAATTTCTCTAGGCCTCAGTGGCGAGTATGTGACTTTTTCATTTTCCTTAAAGGTGCCTTTTGATGAACAGGTTTCTAATTTTGATAAAGTCCAGTATATCGTTTTTTTTCTTTTATGGTTATTGCTTTTTACACACCAAGAAATCTCTGCCTACTGCATGATTGCAAAGATATTCTTTATGCTTCCTTCTACGGATTTTATAGTTTCGGCTTTTATTTTTAGATTTTCAGTCCAACTCAGGTTAATTTTTAAATATGTTGTGATGTACATGTCAGGATACATAGATATCCAGTTATTCTAGCACCATTTGTTGAAAATATTTTCTTTTCCCCATTGAATTTCTGGCATCCTTTTCAGTTAGCTGAAGTTATGGAGGTGGGCCTAATTCTTGATTCTCTCCTCTGTTCAATCTATTTGTCTTTTCTTACACCAATAATGCACTGTCCTAATTGTTGTAGTTTTATATTAAGTCTTAAAATCAGGTAATCTAAGTCTTCCAACTTGTTTTCTTTTTTTTTTTTTAATAGCTGATTCACTTCATTATACAGCAGAAACTAACACAACATTGTAAAGCAACTATACCCCAATTTAAAAAAAAAACAAAACTTGTTTTCTTTTTCAAGATTATCTTGGCCATTCTAGTCCTTTGTATATCCATATAACATTTCATGTTACACTATCAATTTCCAACAACAACAACAAAAAAGCATTCAGAGTTGGAAGTACATTGATTCTATAGATCAATTTCGGCTGAAATGACATTTTTATAATATTGTCTTGCAACAAAGTATGGTGTATCTTATTCATTTAGGTCTGTCTTAATTTCTTTCTACAATTTTGTGATTTTCAAAGTAGAGATATTTTACACCTTTCCTTAAAATTATTCTTAGGTATTTAATGTTTTTTGACACTATTATAAAAGATATTTATTTTTAAATGTTACCTTCCAATTGTCTGTTGAAACAATATAGAAATACTGACTTTATATCCTACAACTTTGCTGAATTTACTTATTGACCCTAATAGATTTTTGGAGAACCGTGTAGAATCATGTTGTCTGTGAATAAAGACAGTTTCATTTTAGCTTTTCCAATATTTATTCCCCATTACCCATTTCTTTATATGTTATATCCATCTTTTCTTGTAGACTTTTCAACATATTTATCACACTTATTTTAATGTCTTTCTTTGCCAAATCTAACACCTATGTCCTTTGTTGGTCTCTTTCTAGTGACTATAAGTCACATTTTCCCATTTCTAGTAATTTTTTATTGTTATGCTGAGGGTAATATATTGCAGAATCTCTGGATCTTCCTCTGAAAAGTGTTGTTCTAGCAAGTAGTTAAATTACAGACAGGTTGCCTTCAACTTGGGGAGGCTTGGTTTTTATTTTGTTAGGGCAGCTCTATGTTTTAGTTTTGTGATGTAGTCTTTATTCCTAACTTTATGGAAAGCCCAAGGTGTTTATCAAGTCCTTCTAACTTAGTTGGATTTAATCTCCAAAGTGTGTCTTACCTGTGGTAGATAGCAGCTAAAATCTCTGCTTAGTTCTTGGACCCTTCCCCAGATGTTACTTTCAGCTAGGTTCCTTAGATTCTCACTGGCACGTTCACAGTTGAGGCAGTAAGCCAGTGTTTTGAGGGGAGCTTAGATACAGATTTTGTGTCTTCTCACCCAGAAGCTCCTTCCTTTTGGGGATTTCCCCCTAGATTTTTAGTTGTTCAGGCAGTCCCAAACTCAGTTCTCTAAATTCTTAGACCAGTAGGATTGTGGCTTTCTTTTAGAGTTCTGTCTTCCCATGCTGCACAGACTGAAGAGTGAGGAGCGCTATTTTTATAGATACTACTCTATTTATAATTAAATATATATATATAGGAAATCTGATGGGAATATATTTCCAACCTTTACAAAGTTTACCGTACTTTTCCCATTTCCTCAGTGAATCTTTTCTCTCCCAACTCTGATCAAATAATTTGTAAGTCTTTTATTTTTCCTTTCTGTTCTCATCATCATAACTAGATCATGCTTCTTAAACTTCTTCATTTATATTCATAATTATCAAAAATTGGATTTCCTTTACCACTGGTGTCATAGAAGTAGAATGGGATTGAGGATCAGGAGACCACTGCTTTTTCACCAATCAGCTGTGTCATATTAGAATTAGGGAACCATTAAACCATTCTGTTCTTCAATTTCCTATTTGAACAAAAGCTAAGAATGAACTAACTAATGTCAAAAGACAATTCTAATCAGAGTCTATATACATACACATACACATATATAATACAGACAAATTATTTTGAAATTCTCTGAATTTCAAAAGAACTCTAAATTTTTATTTAAAAAGATTTTTTAATATCTTATTAATCAATATATCACACCACCAATATAAGTAACACCTATGACAAGAAATTGCCAAAATATAAGAACATTTTTTGTATTTTCCCCCTGGATCTTTTAAGGCTAGAGTAGGCAAAATAATCATTCTTTTTAAATGATAAATGTGAACGGTGTTTGATAACTTCTTAAAATGATTTTATATATATATAGTTCCTAAAAATGAAATATTTTCTTTTTTATTGTGAATTTAGGATATCATATATATTTTCTACTTTTTTATTGAGAATTGAGGATATCTATATATATATTTCATTTTTAAGAACTATTTAATCATTAAAGTTTTGAAAAATATGCCAGAAAAGCCAAGTGCTGTCTTTAGTAGGAAGCTCTATTATAAACATCTATAAATCATTTTTTACAACTTGCTTGATTTTAAGGAAAATCATAATAATATCACAAAATTTGTAAACAAATTTGAACACAAATACTGTCTTATCAATGTGTGACCAAACAAAATAATGGGACTCACATATTTGACATTTCACTGGATTTAACTCAATTCAAGCTAAATATCAAAGAAATATGTGGCAGTGTAGACTTAAAAATTAATATTGAACAATGTTTCTAGGAACCCTGCAAATTATTAAATATTACCTCACTTTGTGTCTATCTTTTTAATCTATTTCATCAGGAACTACTGATAGGAATATTACACTTTTAGTTAGACAGTCCATGTCCCTAGGGCTTTTGCCCTCCCTCTCCACACACAGATGCAGACAATTTCAATGCATCTATACGTTCATTCTTCACCTCGCTTAGAGTACCATTTACATTATTTGTTCAAAATGGTAACCTCTTTGTAAAAGCCAACTGCCTTCCTCTTGCTTTTCATCAGAGAAGAGGATAACATCAAAATTATTAGACAAGATCGGGCACATTCAGGGTGGTATGGCCATAGACAATATCAAAATTATAACTATGAAGAGTCTTAAGCTAGCTAGCTAGCTGTTTCTTTTTTCATTCTTAATTTCTTTATATTTAAAATTTTTATATAAGATACGCATGCACATAGTTAACTTAAAGAGTTAAGTGATTCTTTGAAGCAACACTTCCCTCTCCCTTACTGCTCCTCTATTTTCTAATTCCCAGAAGCAACCATTTTATTTCTTTTCAGTATTTAAAATTTACCTGAATAGTTCTAAATAACATGGTTTTATCGCTACACCGTGTAGATTTTATCTCGTGTCATCTCTGTCCAGATGAATATTTAGCATATGTTTTTGTTTAAAACCATTCACCCTGTGGGGAAGGATCGCCAGCGAGATCCCGAGGCGAGGCTCGCGCGCCGCCCCCCCCCCCCCGCCCCCGGCCCCCAGCTCCACCCGGTCGGCCCTGCTCAGCCATGATCAAGGCGATTCTCATCTTTAACAACCACGGGAAGCCGCGGCTCTCCAAGTTCTACCAGCCCTACAGTGAAGATACACAACAGCAAATCGTCAGGGAGACATTCCATTTGGTATCTAAGAGAGATGAAAATGCTGTAATTTCCTAGAAGGAGGATTATTAATTGGAGGATCTGACAACAAACTGATTTATAGACATTATGCAACATTATATTTTGTCTTCTGTGTGGATTCTTCAGAAAGTGAACTTGGCATTTTAGATCTAATTCAAGTATTTGTGGAAACATTATACAAGTGTTTTGAAAACGTCTGTGAACTGGATTTAATTTTCCATGTAGACAAGGTTCACAATATTCTTGCAGAAATGGTGATGGGGGGGAATGGTATTGGAGACCAACATGAATGAGACTGTTAAACAAATTGATGCACAAAATAAACTGGAGAAATCTGAGGCTGGCTTAGCGGGAGCTCCAGCCGGTGCTGTATCAGCCGTAAAGAATATGAATCTTCCTGAGATCCCAAGAAATATTAACATTATGACATCAGTATAAAAGTGCCAAACATGCCCTCTTTTAAATAAAAAATTTAAAAGGCCACTCCCAGGTAAAATCCGGGGGAAAAGTTATCTAAGTTTACCATGCAGTTGTTTACCAAAAATAGAGGAGGAGAGTCAACTTTCGCTCTTGGATTTAAGTCAAGGTACTGTAAAGAAGTTATGTAAAGGCGGGATGGAAGTTCATTGTTGCTTTTCTTGCTCAGTGATTTTGAAGAAATTGAGTAGTTACAGTGTGATTTTTTCCCTTATTTTCTAAACTGCATTCCTATGGCCACCTAAGGCATGCCACTATGTATTGGCTACTACAGTATTTTGAAAAGTGTTTGGGACATTTCTTTAAATTATGTATAACCCAAAATGTTGGTGTTTTGTATGGATCACAAATACAGCATTCCTTAATTCTTTCTGTTATTTGTCACAATTGTTATTTAAAGAATGAAGTATGGGGGTTTCCCTGGTGGCACAGTGGTTGAGAATCTGCCTGCTAATGCAGGGGACACAGGTTCGAGCCCTGGTCTGGGAAGATCCCACATGCCGCAGAGCAACTAGGCCCGTGAGCCACAACTACTGAGCCTGCGCGTCTGGAGCCTGTGCTCTGCAACAAGAGAGGCTGCAACAGTGAGAGGCCCACGCAACGCGATGAAGAGTGGCCCCCGCTTGCCACAACTAGAGAAAGCCCTCACACAGAAACGAAGACCCAACACAGCCAAAAATAAATAAAAAAGAAAAAAAAAAAACCCATATGATGAAATAAAATATAGGCTTTTTTTTTGGTGTTATGAGTCTTTCTTGGTTGAGTTTGCTTCTTAAGGCTAGGAAATTAAATGAGCCTTCCTTAGAAACAGGAATCAAGATCAGATGATCTGAGAGGTAATGCCCAGCTTCACAACTCAAAAATGTTTATTAATTAGGCAAGTTTCCCCACTCACAGACCTAGACTTCCTCTTCTGTTATAGTCAAATATTGATTGCTATCATTTGTACCCCACACTTCCACTCTGTCTCCTGGACCAAGGCACACCTTATAAATTCTGAACCAATATCTACCAATCACCTATTATGTGCCAGGCACTATTAGACATAAGTGGCACAAAAATGAATAAGACAGACCAAGGTCTGCCTTACAGAACTTAGAGTTTAATGGGAAGGACTTATCTTTAATAAGCAATTGAAATAAACTAATAAGTAAACAATAAGGGGACAGATCATACCATCCTTTCCAAACTTTTCCTTTTATATGTACTAAAGGGTATGTTTTATTAAAGAATATACATTTATATTCCTTTCCATTTTATATTCAACATTTACCTAAATGACTTTCTCAGTCTCCCAGATTTTATTGTCCTTAACGTAGCCTGGCATTGCTCGTCTTCCAAGGGGGCATGCATTTGGTTTTCTTTCTCTGAGTACAGCCTTCTCCCTTGTTATCTGCCTCCTTTACCCAACAATCCTGACCCTTAGTAGTTCTTCTCTTTCATTTCATCTATTTAGCCCTCTTTTGGCATTACCCTAAAAATGTTCCTTACTCCCCAGATCAATTATTCCCACTCTCCAGCATCATTCCTGGACTGCCTCATTGGCATATTCTCATCAGTCTTTGCATGGGCACAGATTTCTTACTATTGGTAATTTTTCAACTGACATAGACAACACATGGAGTTACTCTTCTCCTTTCAATCATTATCTATTATTCATATTCATTTCCCTCACAACATACTTCTTCTTTGGCCTCTATTATACATTTTCCTTCAAACCATTCCATCAAAACTCTTTCAAGGGTGACAACTGACCTCTTACTAAATCCAATTACCTTTTCTAATCCTCTTTTTTTGGCTTCGGCCTTCTTAACATTTCTGCAGCACACGACCATCTTGTCCTTCTGAAACCCACTTAAAGGTCGGCTTCTGTGATCTTCTCTGGCACTGAACTTCCACGATCATCTTCCATTTGTCAGACAGTCCCTTCTCCAGAATCTCCTCTGTCATAGTTCAGTTCTTAACCCCCTGACCATCGCTCTCAATCTTCTTTTCCATTTTTGACTGACTCTGTGTTCTGACTTTAGCTAATAGGTTTATTCTTGATGAGTCTCCTCTTGCATTTTCCAAGTATGTCATGATATAAAGCATGTCAAAGGTTGACCATAGTTTGGAATGCTTTGCTTTAGCAAAATTATATAGGTTTCCTTACGGAAGGATCATTTTGAGTGTTCATTACCCTAATGTGCACTATGGATATCCAAGAAGGAGCAAACATTTCCCCAATTTATTTGGTCTCAAACTCTCTGAATGGGGCATTTGAGAAACACATTTTGGGAAATACTGATTAATATTGCGATTGATAATGTCTCACCTTAATTCAGTTTTGTGCCAGAAACTGGGCATGGAGTATTTCTACTTGGATATTCTACTAACTCAGTAGGTCTAGAACGACATTTTCATCATCTTTCAACCCAATATCTCTTTTCAATTTTTTTCTATCAGTGTCACCACAATTTTCTCATTCATCCCAACTCAAAATCTCAGCATCATCTCTGGATTTTCCTTCTTCATTTCCTTTATCCTTTCAGTCATCTCTTAATTATTTATTAGATTGTTTCTTGAATTTGTATGTACTTAATATCTCAGTAGTCTAAATTCTCATAACCTCATATCTGGAAATCATCCTAACTGGCCCTGCTGTGTCAAGTTTTTTCTTAAACCAATCCATTCTAAAACAACTATTCAATACTTTTGTTAAAATACTGATTAAATCATGTCACTGTCCTGCTCAGAATCTTCAGCCAACTTCCTGTTGCCTCTTGAATAAAGTCTGCACTACTAACTGAGACATTTAAGGTTAATGCCTCTATTGACCTTCCCCCATCTAGTTCCTTGCTACTTTTCTAATTTTGTTATTTATTCCAGCTAAGTAGACCTCACTGTTCTAAAAATGTAAAGATATTTCCACCTCTGAACCACTTATTGACCATCTGCCTTGCATTACTTCAGGCAGTATTTTTTTTTAATTTCATGTATCATGAAATCAATTTTTTTTGGTGTTTAAATTAAATTCGCCTTTATTTTTATTCATTTGCTTAAAGATCACATCCATATTATAGTTCTTTATTTTCTTCTCATAAGGAAGTAATGATCTCTACAAGATGTTCTTATATTTTTAAATCAGTTATTCATCACTGTGTAACACAGTACCTCAAACTTAATTGCTTAAAACAAAAATGGTTTATTTGTTCATGATTCTATGCATAAGGAATTCGAGCAGTGACTGGCTAAATAGTTTTTCCTCTTTGTCAGGGGTCATGTTGTCAGTGCGGGTGCTGAAATGACTAAAGGTCTAATATGGTCTCACTCACATGTCTAGCAAGTTATTTCTGACTCCTGACTGGGGACTCAGCTGAGATTGTAGTCAGGGGACTTGGTATTTCTCCACATAGGTCTCTCCATCTGGCTGCTTGGGCTTCCTCACAGCATAATGGCTGAATTCCCAGAAGGTGCATTATAAGAAGCAAAGATAGAAGATGTATAACTTTTGAGGCCCAGGCTCAGAAGTCAAAGCATTACATCTCCCATTGGTCATAATAGGTACCAAGGCTAGTCCAAATTCAATGGTAGAGGAAATAGACTCTACCTCCCGATAGGAAAGTAGCAAGGCCACATTGCTAAAGAACATGTGAAATGGGTGATATTGTTGTAGCTCTCTTTGGAAAAAAAAACCTATTTACACTATCTAATGTTCTAGTTCTTTTTTTTTTTTTTAATTAATTAATTAATTTTTTTTGGCTGCACTGCATGGCATGTGGGATCTTAGTTCCCCGACCAGCGATCAAACCCATTCTCCCTGCAGTGGAAGTGCGGAGTCTTAACCACTGGACCGCCGGGGAAGTCCCCTTTCTAGTTTTATTTTTTTTAAGTCAAATTTTTTAAGAAAAATTTTAAACATATATAATTATAGAGAAAGCAATGTAATGTACCCCATGTATGTATTTTCTTAGATTCTGTATTTGTCTATTGGCATCTGTTCACCATGGGGCCAATTACATTAACTATATTTTCTTTTCTGTATTGATATGTTGGCATTTGGGGGCCTTACAGACCTGGGGAGAGACTGCCCCTTCCAGAGCTGGCTAATTCCTAAAGATAGTAAATAATTTACTTGGGAGCCCCTTCTCATACACAAGCCAACCACCTCCTTATCTAACTCTCACATATGAAGCCAGTATTTCTCCTGCCCTAAATCATCCCAGGGCCAGCTATCAAGTAACCAGAGACCATCCCTATAGTCCAAAGCCTGCCAGAATTATTCAAACTGGCCAATCCCAAGCTGTTTACCCTACCTGCCCTTGCCTTCCTCATGGAAACCCTGCTACAGGCTCTTCCCCTTGTTCCTGTCTTCTGTCTTCTGACCACCTGATGCTTCTCTTGTGTAGCATGGTGTGCCCCTCCTCTTAGAAAATGTAAGTAATAAAAATCTTCTTTCAATGGCATTAGCTCTGTGTTGGCAATGATTCACCTTCAAAAATTAAAATCCTGTGAGTATAAATGGGAGAGCATGCATCACCCAGTTCAACAATTCAGCAGTTATCAACTCACAGCCAGTATTGCTTCCTCTCTATATCCATACTCTTTACCACCCAACCTCTAAAATACTTAGGCAAATTCCGGATACCATATAATTTAATCTGTGAATATTTCTGAGTGTATGTATTTGTATATGTACGTATACTTATTTTTTTTCAACTATAACCACAATATCATTACCTCAGTAAATGATTTTTTTAATATCATAAATATCCAGACAATGTTGAAATATTTCCAGTTATCTCTTGGAGTGTATTTTTTAATGGTTTATTATTTGAATTAAGATCCAGATGAGGTCTATACATTGTAACTAGTTGTTATATCTTTTTATTTTCTTTTTATATATTGGTTTCTTTTCCATCTCTTTTATTACTTGCAATTTTTCTTTTTCCTTATCTCTCTCCCTCCCTCTTTCCTTCTGTCTCTCTCTCTTTCTCTTTGGTATGGTTATTGAAGAAAGCCAGTAGTTGGTTTTTTCTATGAAGTCGCTACTCCCCGCATTCTGCTTGTATTCTCATGGTGTCATTTAACGTGTTCATCCATCCCCATTATTTCCTATAAATTGGTAGTTAGATCTAGAGGTGTTGACAGATTTGGGCTTGATTTTTTAGCACGAATTCTTCTTGGGTGATGTTCTGTACATCCCCAGGAATTACATAATGTCTGTTTGTCTCACTTTCAGTGATGTTAGCAGCCACTGTGATTATTGCCTAGATCTATTAAATTATTAGGGACTGTAAATAGTGATATTATAATTCCACCATTCCTTTATTGTTTATTAGCTGGTATACTTCCATAAAGTAAAACTTCTTGACATCAATTATTTGCTTTCCCTGATGTATAGTCCATTTAAAAGATATTGACAATCAATAAAGTTTTTTAAAAGTATCATTTTGAACTTATAAATTTAAATATATTGGATTTGTATCAGTCCATTGCACTTATCTTTTTGACAAGACCCCAGTAGTTTTTGATAAGTTTCTTGCTTTCTGGTTAACAAAATGTTCAAAGATCCTCAGTACATTTCCTGTTACGGCACTGGAATCAGCCATCTGTCTAAGAATCACTAATTCTTTTTAGTGAGAAATGGTATTTAGAGAACACAATCTGTGTTTTAAGAGTGCTCATTGATATTAGGTTCATTATTTCTAGAACTTTTTAGTAGACACAATTAGAAAGTGTGCATTTTTAAAAAGATGAGTCTATATTAATACTTCCAATTTAGGTACTAGACTAGAGAGATTTTCCTTAACCTCATGTAGTTTATACTTGTGTCTTCTCCTATGCCAAAAAAATCTCAGTTCTCAGTGAATTCAACTTACTCATTTGCTTTTCTGTACTACACGCAGTCTCAGAATATTAATATAAACACTATCACAAGTATAATGATTACTAAAAACAAAGCAAGATATTTTTATTTGCAGTTTCTTTATCCTTAGGTTATCCTACACTAGGGATATAAAGTCAAATTACTGTGTTTTAAATCAGTTAGAATTGTTCCTCTATGTTTATAGAATTAAAGTGGATATAAGTTAGGTTCATTTGTTTCTTTCACTTCACTTTTTACTTTTAGAAATTGAGTCCCACTCCAACTTTATTTTTTCTTATAATTATGTAAAATACTTACATAATTCCAAAGTCAACTCTATATAACAAGAAATTAAAAAAAAAATTCAACTTCTATTTCTGTGTCCTGCAGCCTATTCTCTTTTTTCTCTTGTTGGCAACCATCTGTATGGTTTGTTTTCTTTATTAAAAAATAAATAAATAGACTTTATTTTTTAGAGACATTTTAGGTTCACAGCAAAATTGAGCAGAAGGTACAGAGATTCTCTACATACCCCCTACCCCCACATACACACAGCCTCCCCCACTATCAAAATCCTGCACCAGATGGTACATTTATTACAATCAGTGAACCTACGTGGACACATGGACATATCATTGTCACCCAAAGTCCATAGTTTACATTAGGGTTCACTATTGGTATATTCTATGGGTTTTGAAAAATATATAATGACGTATATCCCCAATTATAGTATTATTCAAAGGGTTTCACAGCCCTAAAAATCCTGTGTGCTCCACCTACTCATCCTTCCCTCCTTTCTAATGGCTGACAACCACTGATCCTTTTATTATCTCCATAGTTTTTCTTTTTCCAGGATGTCATATAGTTGGAATCATACAGTGTGTAGTCTTTTCAGATTAGCTCCTTTCACTTAGTAATATGCATTTAAGTTTCTTCCATGACTTATTATGGCTTGATAGCTCATTTCTTTCTAATACTGAATAAAATTCCATTGTCCGGATGCATCACAGATTATTTATCCATCTACCTACATTTCATAGTCCATTAGAAATGCTATAACAAAATACCACAGACTGGGTGGCTTATAAATAAGAGAAATTTATTTCTCATCGTTCTGGAGGCTGTAAGTTCAAGATTGGGTACCAGCATGGTTGGGTTCTGGTGAAGACCCTCTTCTGGGTTGCAGACTGCTGACTTCCCAATGTAACCTCACATGGTAGAAGGAGCAAGGGAGCTTCCTCAGGCCTCTTTTGTAAGGGCACCGATCCCATTCATGATGGCTCTGCCCCCATGACCTAATCACTCCCCAAAGGCTCTGCCTCCTAATACCATCACCTTGGTGGTTAGGTTTCAACATATAAATTAATTGAAGGAAGACACATTCAAATCATTACACCTGCTGAAAGACATCTTGGTTGCTTCCAAGTTTTGCCAATCATGAATAAAGCTGCTATAAATATTTGTGTGCAGGTTTTTGTGTGGACATAAGTTTTCAACTTATTTGAGTAAATACCAAGAAGTGTGATTGCTGGATCATACAGTAAGAGTATGTTTAGCTTTGTAAGAAACTACCAAACTGTCTTCCAACATGGCTGTACCATTTTACATCCCCACCAGCAATGAATGAGTTCCTGTTGCTTTATATCCTGTCCAGCATTTGTTGTTTTTTCCTTTATTTTTAATATAAGGAAATGTTATTTCCTACTTTTATAGATAAATGGCAGTATACTATAAACATTCCTTTGTAAACTTCATATCATAGAGTATATCACAGAGATCATGCTATAGTTGTATTTATAGCTATTACTCATTTCTTCTTACAGCTGCAAAGTATGCCATTGTATCGATATAGCATGGTTTTATTTAACCCATCCCTATTAACAGACATTTGGGTTGTTTCCAGTTTTTGTTATTACAAATAGTACTTCAATGAATTCCTTGTAAACCTACCTTTTTTTACTTTTCCCAATGTATCTTTGTGGTCAATTCCTAGAAATGGATTGCTAGGTCAAAGGGTAAGCATTTGTATAATTTTGATATATATTGACCAATTCCTCTCTCTATAGGAGTTACAACATCTTGTATTTCTATAACAATGTATTAGGGTGTCTATATCTTCACAGCCTCATCAACAGAGTATGCTGTCAAACTTTTGGATTTTTCCCAAACTGATAAGAAAGAAATAGCAACTCAGTGAAGTTCTAAATTATACTTTTATTGTTATGAACGTGGTTGAAACCTTTTTTTATGTTTAAGATCCATGTGCATTTCTTTTTCCTAAGAGCTCTGCTCATATTTCTAGCCCATTTTACTATAGGGTTGTCTTTTTCCTTTAGTTTTAGAAGCTTTTATATATATTAGAGACATTAGTCTTTTGTCTGTAACATATACTTTTCCCCAGTTAATCATTTTTTTTTAATCTGGCTGTTTTATTATCATGTTTTAAATTTTTATCGGATAAACTTCATCATTTTTATTGCTTCTGGAGTCATAGTTTTTCCACTTTCAGGTTATAGAAGAATTCAATTGTGTTTCCTTTAAAACTTGTATAACCATAAAAGTAACCCAGTTTAGTGGGATGTAACAAGCAATTTTTAAAATGAGATAGAATTAAATAGAACAGAAAAAATAGTATTCATTGTATATAATGAAGTACTGAAAGAGCTTCGAAATTGCCACTCCAACACTCACAAGAAAAAAGCTGAACAAACTGAAAGTCTTCAGGTTTTAGATATATCAGAGATCTGAGGCCAAAGGATAAATTGTTACTCACCAAACTTGAGAGACAGACAGGAAGATACAGAGAATCACAGTTTACCAGGAACAGAAGCCCAGGAGCAGAAGCCAGCAGCAGGAGCCAGGATTGGTAGGAATTCTTTAAACTGTAATTGATGAATTGCTAAGTGGCTCAATGTTTGAAAATTAAAACTCCCCAAACTTGAGAGTTAAAAACTCCATGGGGCCCAATTTTAAAGGGATTCTCAGGCTTTTCTGAGCTTTACCTCTAGGAGCTCTATCATGTTCTCACTGTGTAGATGGGAGACAAATCTCCTACTGCTTTCAGCAGGAAAAGGGGGAAAGTAACCATTTTGAAATATGCCCAGAACTTTCTGTTC
This sequence comes from Eubalaena glacialis, assembly GCF_028564815.1. Lineage (NCBI taxonomy): Eukaryota > Metazoa > Chordata > Mammalia > Artiodactyla > Balaenidae > Eubalaena > Eubalaena glacialis. The sequence continues at coordinate 59,761,517 of NC_083732.1, forward strand.
TTATTAACAAGGTCTACCCTTAAGGGAAACTATTTGACCAGAGCCTAACTGGGATTTCACAAAAGCCTAACTGATCTGGAGGAAGGGCAACACCCAATCCAGGCTCACTAAAAGACTGAGACCTAATCATAGGACTATAGAATACTTTCTCTCCCCTGCATCTTACCACAACATCCATAGGATTCCTGTATAATATCAGGAGATTACAGCTAAAAGAACTACAAGGCTCAAATCCTATTTAAGAAGTCTCGGGACTTTCCTGGTGGTCCAGTGGTAAAGAATCTGCCTTACAATGCAGAGGATGCGGGTACCATCCCTGGTCAGGGAACTAAGATCCCAGATGCCTCAGGGCAACTAAGCCCATGTGCCATAACTACTGAGCTCGCAAGCGCCTTAACTGGAGCCCGCATGCTGCAAACTACAGAGCCCACATACTCTGGAACCCTTGTGCCACAACTACAGAGCCCACGTGCCCTGGAGCCTGCGTGCCACAACTAGAGAAGAGAAAACCCGCACGCCATAACTAGAGAGAAGACTGCGCACCACAACAAAAGAGCCCACATGCCTCAAGGAAGATCCCGAGTGCCACAACTAAGACCAAATGCAGCCAAAAATAAATAAAATAAAAAAATAAATCTTAAAAAAAAAAGAAGTTTCTGTGAAAACCCAAAGACTAAAGGGGAGACAAAAGCAAGACACTAAAGGAAATTTATAGCCTCTCACAGCACAACTACAGTAAACAGTAAACACAGTCTACTCTTATCCAGATGAACATAAAGTATATAATGTCTTAAAATAATTTGTATGTTTAATGTATATCAATATGGACATAGTTATGAATGTGTGTATTGGATTGTGATTTAAAATGTATGTCTTACTGAGGACCACAGTCAAAAAAGCTGAAATCACTTGGCATAAGGAATCTCTTGACTGTGCTCTCTACAGAACGAAATAATACTAGTACCTATGTACTTATTCCCCATTCAAGTACAATAAAGAGTTTCTCCCATTCCATGCAGCAACAGCTCAGTGAAGACATGGGCAATGTATGTTCATGAACGGTGTTTTGTTATTTTCATTAATATGATGGGGATCACACAAACTGGTACTTCTCAACTAGAACTAACTCTAACTCTTCATAGGAAAAGTCCTGTGTCCTAGAAATGCTTCTCTCTTAGCTAATTGGGATACCTACTGAGCTGGCAAAAGATGCCAAAGAAGCTAGAGGCCCCGAGAACCTGATAGGCATGCTTACCCTCATCTTACTTGTGCTAGTCATAGTCTCCATTTGCAATATTGTTGTCTGTGAAGCAAGCAGACATTTTCAAGTATAAATACGGCACACAACATATTTCCTTTAGCCCTAAGCCTCTCAGTAATTTAGTTTCCTTAAGATACTGCTGTACTCTCTTTACTGCTTCCTATGTTTACATCTTTATTCTTGCTGTTAGAACTCACCTAAACAAATCTCACCCAACTGTAAGATCAGACTTCTCTTTGATCTGTCTCACTCCTCTATGAAACTGCCCTGGCCCTCCTTTTATTTATCCCAGTCTCTAACAGTCCAAATTTATTTCCTGAACCATTGTTTTAACACAAAAATCATTTATCACCATGAGTTTATTACTTAATTATTTCATACATATAAATCTTGACACACTTGTTAAATTATAAGCTCCTGGAGTAGATGGTCATTTCTTTTATACTCCATCTCAGGTGATCAAGAGGTGGGCATGCTCCACCTCACACTGGTCAGAATGGTCATCATTAAAAAGTCTACAAATAACAAATGCTGGAGAGGGTGTGGAGAAAAGTGAACCCTCCTACACTGTTAGTAGGAATGTAAATTGGTGCAGCCATTATGGAAAACAATATGGAGGTTCCTTTAAAAACTAAAACTATAGATGCCATATGATCCAGCAATCCCACTCCTGGGCATATATCTGGAGAAAACCATAATTCGAAAATGTACATGCACCCCAATGTTCATTGCAGCACTATTGCAATAGCCAAGACATGGAAGCAACCTAAATGTCCATCCACAGATGAATGAATAAAGAAGATGTGGTATATACTACTCAACCATAAAAAAGAATGAAATAACGCCATTTGCAGCAACATGGATGGACTTAGAGATTATCATAATAAGTGAAGGAAGTCAGACAGAGAAAGACAAATACCATATGATATCACTTATATGTGGAATCTAAAATATGACACAAATGAACTTATTTATGAAACAGAAACAGACTCACAGACATAGAAAATAAATTAATGGTTACCAAAGGGGAAAGGGGGTGTGGGAGGGATAAATTAGGAGTATGGGATTAGGAGATACACACTACTATATATAAAATAGATAAACAACAAGGTCCTACTGTAGAGCACAGGGAACTACATTAAATATCCTATAATAAATAATGGAAAAAGAACATACATATATATATATATATAAAAAAATATATATAAAACTGAATCACTTTGTTGTACACCAGAAACTAAAACAACATTGTAAATCAACTATACTTCAACTAAAAAAAAAAAAAGGTTGGCATGTAGCAGGTACTCAGTAAATGCTTAGTCAATAATGGATTTATGAACGACTCAATACACCAATTCTCCTTTAAGAAGGATACTTGTGGATATATACATATATATAAACATCTGTTCATTTCTGTTATTTTTATGAATATGATACAGTATCTAAAAGCTCAGAAAACTAGCAGTCCATGAGATGGGACAAGTTCTTGTAAAAATATCTTTCTAGAATTTAAAAATTATACTGATGATGCTAACTCTCACAGTTGCAAGAGCATTTAAAAAGATGAATAAAGGGGTTAGTCAGCCCTGTAGTCAGATGATAGACCTTCTTAAGTAAGCCTATTTAGATACTTCCTTCTACATGTGGAGCTTCTAATTAAGTCGTGAACTCCTAATTCCCTGGGGTTTTGCCACAACATTCATCAATTGGGTTCTTTTCTCAGTGACACATACATGTCATTCAGAACATACTTCTAAGTATGTCATTCTAACATACTTCTAACTCCCTTGTCTTTTTTTTTTTTTTTTCATCTAAAAAGTACTCTCTACTATAGGATGATGAAAATTCAAAGAACAAGCTACATAATTTTTACATTCCAGGTACAAAATCTCATCACTCAAGTTGGCATGTATATACAGCATTAAACAATCAATGTCTCGGGACTTCCCTGGTGGCTCAGTGGCTAAAAATCCGCCTGTCAATGCAGGGGACATGGGCTCGATCCCTGGTCCAGGAAGATCCCACATGCCTCGGAGCAACTAAGCCTGTGCACCACAGCTACTGAGCCTGCGCTCCAGAGCCCGCGAGCCACAACTACTGAAGCCCATGTGGCCTAGAGCCTGTGCTCCGCAACAAGAGAAGCCACTGCAATGAGAATCCCTTGCACCGCAACGAAGAGTAGCCCACGCTCTCTGCAACTAGAGAAAGCCTGTGCGCAGCAACAAAGACCCAACGCAGCCAAAAATAAATAAATAAATTAAAAAAAAAAATCAATGTCTTAAACATTGGCATTCCCTTTTTTAAATCTGCAGGTTCTTCTTTAAGTATCAACATCCTTGGAAACACTGACCCATCTTCTAATATATACTGGAATTTCTTTCAGACTTTTGGGTCTATAGATACCTCTTGATTAGTTTTTTAAAAAGAAGATGTCTAAAAAGCCTATCAAAATCCCCTCTAGGCCTCTGACCTACTTTTGACTTCAAAACTACCGTCCAGGACTTCCCTGGTGGTGCAGTGGTTAAGAATACTCCTGCCAATGCAGGGGACACGGGTTCGAGCCCTGGTCCGGGAAGAGCCCATATGCCACAGCACAACTAAGCCTGCATGCCACTGCTACTGAGCCCGCACTCTAGAGCCCGTGAGTCACAACTACTGAGCCTGCGTGCCACAACTACTGAAGCCCGCGCGCCTAGAGCCTGTGCTCCACAACAAGAGAAGCCACCACAATGAGAAGCCTGCGCGCTGCAAGGAAGAGTAGCCCCCGCTCGCTGCAACTAGAGAACGCCCGAGTGCAGCAACGAAGACCCAACGCAGCCAAAAATAAATAAAAAACAAAAAAAACTACTGGGGCTTCCCTGGTGGCGCAGTGGTTGAGAATCTGCCTGCCAATGCAGGGGACACGGGTTCGGGCCCTGGTCTGGGAAGATCCCACATGCCACGGAGCAACTAAGCCCGTGGGCCGCAACTACTGAGCCTGCGCGTCTGGAGCTTGTGCTCCACAACAAGAGAGGCTGCAACAGTGAGAGGCCCGCGCACCGCGATGAGGAGTGGCCCCCGCTCGCCGCAACTAGAGAAAGCCCTCGCACAGAAACGAAGACCCAACACAGCCAAAAATAAATAAATAAAAATTACAAAAAAAAACCAAACTACTGTCCAAGTAGCAAACAACCAAGCAACACAACTATTGGGTTGGCCAAAAAGTTCATTCGGGTTTTTCCATAACATCTTACAGAAAAACCTGAATGAACCTTTTGGTCAACCTAATAGTATCTCTATTAGTTCCACCTGTGAATAATTCTGATTGAGTTCATTTATTTATGTACATTCAGACCCTTACATGGTTTTCCTATATAAACCAAACATTTTTATAGACAATATAATTCTTCCTTCTTTATTTTCAACAACAAATTCATTCAAAACTTGTGTTAGCCAGCTTTTGCTGTAACAAACAATCCCAATATCTCTGTGGGTTATAACAACAAATATGTATTGATTGCCTAAGTTCATGAGGGTGAGGGCTTTTCTGGGTTTAGCTGAGTTTGTTTGAGCTAGACCTTGGCTCCATGACAATTATCTTTTCATTCCATAGCCCAGGCTGAAGGAGTAAGCTAGTATCTTGGACATGCTATTCTCATTTTGGAGGGAAACATCAAGATTGGGTACCAAGCCATGCACAATGTATAAGCACATTTGCAAACACGTTTAAAACTTCTAAGACAATCTATTTGCCAAAGAAAGTAATATGACCCAGGCCAAAGTCAGTGGAAAGGAAAATAGACTGTGCTCACAGAGAAGCATGGCAAGGGTATGGAGGGAATAAATACTTGTGACATAATGTAATCTACCACAGTCTGCTTGTGAACAAGTTCACAAATGTTCACTTCCTTGCTGTAAAAAAAATGTAATCACCCTATCCTAAAGATACTCCAAGTTCTGATCTAATCAAAACCTCTAGCTTGAAATCCAGGATCTTGAGTTTGTATCATGCCCAAATGTAGCGCTATTGAGCCAAAGTCCTATGACCTAAAAGACTTGTTATTTGTACCCACCCATGATAAAATACATACCTACACATCCATAATAAAATAGTGTAACCACAGTAAACACTCTCATTTACGAAGGGGAAGAAGGTGAGAACCCAGCAGTCACTGATTCACAGAAGTTCTGAAATCCCATGGAGAAATTGTTAAAAAGTCTGCTAACCTGAGTGTAAGGAACTGTGTTTAATCAATCTTCAGTTTTGTTTCCTGGAAGTAGCTTCATAGTATATTGTTCTTCATGACTCTTGACTTCACCTTCTGGGAAGTCCTTCCTTTTCCAATATCCTGTTTGGGAGAAACTTCTGTTTTGGGATGCCAAACAGCTTCCCTATCCTGTCAAAAAAGTCGAGAGCTCAAGGGTAGTTTTACTGTTCAAACAATCACAACTTCTTTTAATTCAGGCTGGTAGCAATTTTGGCACTACAACTTAAAAAAAAAACATTGTTAGTTTCTTTGATATCTTTGTTTCCTGTTAGTGCTTCCTGCCAATAGCCAGATCCATAATTAGCAGACATACTTCTAGGCTTAATTACAGATAATTTGCACTCTTTAGGCTTCCATTAGGCCAATCTATGATTTCTTTACCCAGAACCATTTTGTACAAGTGAAGTGACTTACTGGGGATCACTTTAAAGGGATCAGAGGTCTTAACAAATGGTGTGGTGACAACAGTCTTGATTTGATCTTTACTCCCAAGCCTGAATCATCATCATCATCATCATCATCTTCTTATTATTATTAATTAGGCATACTTTTACTTAGTAGGATGAAAATATTAACTTTTCATAATTATGACAAAAACTCTTTATAGGCACTTTATAATACTAATTTTTGAAGACTGCTTTTGCCTTCTGATCTTTATAATAGGCTTCTAAAAGATAATAGATAATGTAAGTTGCTCCTTCTCCTATTTATCCACTTAAAAATCACTTTGATATTATCTTTAAAATTGCCTACATGTTACTATGGTAATTTCACATTCAGAACTTGCTCAAGTTGCTAAATTTCTGATGTGCTTTAAATTCACTAAAAATAATTAAAATTATTCAGTGTAATAAAATGTACACACAACTAGAAAACAACTATCCATGCCCTTGACTTGGTTTTGCATTGAGGCCTTGTTTTAATTTGCAAATAATTTACTGGCTGGAGATGAGAAACAGTAACATCTTTCAACTCTGTCTCTGGACTTCTGCATTCTTCTTTTCTCTTCCATTCCATTGAAAAAGGTCCAATTATCTTCTGAGTTTATTCTTCCTTATAAAGCCTAAAAAGCAATTTTGGGCTACCAACATTCCGTCTTGAAAATTCTTTGCAAAGTTTATAGGTATATTTTCTGCCTTTCAAGTTATCTCAGGTAACAGTATTACCAAAATTTTCACCATTGCACAGAATAGGTTGTCATTTTTCCAGCCTCTTTTAATATCAGGGGCTCCCATAACAGGCACAGTGCAAATACTACATATTTTAGTTTATTATTGTTACACTGATGCCTTGCTTCTAGGTATCAATTTATTAATCAACTTTTGTTGTGGTGACAAATAATCCCAAATCTTAGCAACTTGCAACAACAAACAGTCATTTATCATTCATGTTACTGGGTTCTGCTGGGCTCTTTTGGGTTCAGCTTGCATCAAGTGTCTTCTCTCTTTGAATCAAGTCTGAGGAGTAGCCACTACCTGAAAGATGCTTTTCTGACCGTGGAAGGCAGGAAGAAGAGGAGTGTCAATCATGCAAGTGCGTTTAAAGCTTTGGCCCAAATGTGTTATATGTTATATCTGCTCACATCCCATTGGTTAAAGCAAACCACACAGCCTCCAAAGTTAACCAAAGTTAATGGGTGAGGGGAGCAAATGCTGACTGACCATAGGACAGGAAGGAAAAGAATAGCTATAAAAGAACAAAAAATAAAATATACTTTAAAAAATATTTACTAAATGACAAACTGTGTTCCTTCCAGCTGCTAAATACATTCTATAAACAAAGTAGTGTCTCTGATCTCAGAAAACTCAGTCTAGTGGAGAATTCAACTAAGTAAAGAGGCAATTGAAATGTAATGCGAAAAGTGTACAGAACTCATGCCACTTAACCCAGAATTAAAGTATTAGGGAAGGCTTCCTGGAGGAAGTAATAACTAAACCAATACCTGGATGGTGAACAGGAGTTAGAGGGTGAAATGAGTTGAGCAGCAGTGGACAGGGAGAGAGTTCTCAGCAGCTCAGAATGAGCAAGGCCTGAGGTCAAGAGAAAGCATAGAGAACCCAAAATATTTCAGTATGGTTTCAGGACAGAGACCAACCCTGTCAAATACACAAAACAATGGTTGACTATTTCATATTAAAAAGATAAATATTGGGTTTAAAACTGTGGAGTTGGGGCTTCCCTGGTGGCGCAGTGGTTGAGAGTCTGCCTGCCAATGCAGGGCACACGGGTTCGAGCCCTGGTCTGGGAAGATCCCACATGCCGCGGAGCGACTAAGCCCGTGAGCCACAATTACTGAGCCTGCGCTCCGCAACAAGAGAGGCCGCGATAATGAGAGGCCCGCGCACCGCGATGAAGAGTGGCCCCCACTTGCTGCAGCTGGAGAAAGCCCTCGCACAGAAACGAAGACCCAACACAGCCATAAATAAATAAATAAATAAATAAATAAATAAATAAAAATTAAAAAAAAAAAAAAAACTGTGGAGTCACAAGTCCCATAAACAATACTGCTATACACTGAAAGCTGAAAAAGAAAAAAAAAAAAAAATCCCTGTTCCTTTCAGAGGTGGAATACCCGAGAGAGTATGGGCATTTATACTTAAACCAAGCCAGGGCGAAATGCAGAAATAATGTGATTTAACTGTCTTGTGGCCTGGCACTTTTCTCCAGCATGCTTTGTGGGAGAAATCCTCAGTGTTGAAATTGAGTGAATGCTGTCAATGTGGTAATTATTTTATTATCAAGGGCAACCACTGGCAAGAGAAGAACTGCCTTGAGGTTTACAGTTTATGTCTCTGATCAGAAAATACAGTTGCTTTTGTCAATTAACTACATTAGGCAGGTTTTGGAAAAACAGAAATTAAAATGCAGTTTTACTCTATCACTTTTCAAGGGCGTGACTTTGAGTTTGGTTTAAGCAGCGTGAAGGTCGCTGAAGAGCATCCCTACTTTGTCTCTTAGCGCAGTGACTGCCCTGTGGAAGAGTCCAGCAAACTTACAACATGGATAGGCCCACTATCCTTTTGAAATGGACAGCTGGGGAATGTTAACACGCTCATGACAAGCATAAAAAAAACAACATTTTAGGCTCCGTTTGTACTCAATGTGCACGTATTTTAAAAGGAGGAATCTTGTAAGTATCAGCTATAAACTGCTTTGAAAACAGGATCTGGTAAAATACTGGGTTGGCCAAAAAGTTCGGTAAGATGTTACGGAAAAACCCAAACGTCTTTTTGGTCTTTTTGGCCGACCCAATACATCTTTGCAAAGCGGTCCAGGAAACAGACATTTTAAATATTCACCTTTGTTTAAGACACTCTTCGCACTTCCCTTAAGCACCCGTGTAGTGCTGCTGCCTAACTCTGTAAGGAACAGTCATAAGAAGGAAAGTTATAGTGAAAACAAAAATCCAGAACCATCAAATTTGAGATCAAATGTTGATGCAATATTAATGAACTACATGTGACCTTTCTATCACCAAAATCGGGAACACATGATACTATTGAATACATTTGTATCAACTCCACCTTGATTGTCACATCGTTGTTGAATCTGCACCTCTGATCTTGTCACAGGCAAAAGTACTGAAACGGCAAAGTATGCCTTTGTGGTCTTCCGTTCACCCAGGATCTCACTTCTCTTGCTACAAAATTACCTCTTTTTCTCCACCCTAGTATCAATAACTACCATTTATTGGTTGTTTAACCAAGCTCTGGACACTGTGCTGGTCAAGTATGTATATTATATAACAATAGTGGTAACCATGTTTCTCTCATCTTAGAGACAAGAAAACTGAGACACCCCAAACATTAAACAATTTTCTCAAGCTCATAAAGCTAGTAAAGTGATAGAGGCAAGATTCAAACCAGCTCTTTTTGACTGTAAGAAAATTCATAATTCCAACCACAACACTGCCATGTGCACTTGGATTGGTTTCTTATACACTGTAAGTTGTGGTTAAGAGGAAAGCAAACTGTTTAAACTAAGGTGTGAATGACTACAACCCATCCCCCTTACCCACACCCCTACACCTTTATCTATTTTTTTTTCCACTTTGAAAAATGAACACTACCATTCAAATGAATCTTTAATTAGATTGATTTAATGCAAGGTGACAAAAGGAAATAAAACATTTTAGACAGGTTGAGGAAGTATTTGGAAATAGGAAAGAGGAGCAGGAGCCATTCAGGTGCCCTTTGAGTCATGCCATGTAGTTGGTAGTGCAATCTCTTTTGGCTGATATTTTCTTTTGGAGCAGGTCTAATATCACAGGCTCATACATCAGGTCAGCCTTGCTCACCTCCTCTCTTGAAAATATTTAGTATAATTTAAAGCTTTAACTAAAAAAGAAAAGATTGAAGAAAATCAGTGATGTGTATTAATAATAGACATTTGAAGGCAGATTTTTATTTCCCTTTTTGAGTGCACAGGATACTGGTAATAGAAGCTAGTAAATTGATACAGTTTACATGAATTTGAAGTCTCCAGTACAAATGCAAGCCTTCCACTTGTCCTCATTCATGATTTATTTATTTACCAACTTCTATTTATCCTTTGGTTTTTAGCTACAGCTTATGTGAATTCTTTTTTTTTTTTTTGGCAGCGCTGTGCAGCATGAGGGATCTTAGTTCCCCCACCAGGGATCAAACCCGCGCCCCCTGCAGTGGAAGCACGGAGTCTAACCACTGGACCGCCAGGGACGTCCCTTATGTGAATTCTTTTTCCATATCTTCCCCATCTTCATTTACTTACAGGGTTAATATCTCTTTGTTTTGTGTTCCCTAAGCACTTATTATCTTTCTCCATATGACAGTTCCTACACAACACATTGTAATTTTTTACATGTTAAGCTTTTTTTACTTTAAAAATTTTAGAGTCTACATTGACTTATAGATTTTTAATGAGAACATCTAACAGTGTCTGGCACTGATTGACTACTGGTTAAATAAACATATAATTTCTGTATCTGTATTTCATATTTGAAAAATGCCAGTCACAGGGTTGATGTAACCTAAAATGTGTTTCTGCAAAAGTTTAAATTTTATCTATATGAAACTGATTCCTCTAAATCATTACTCTTCCTCTTATTTGCTCACTCATTCCTGCTTTCTCTTGCACTCATGCTCTCTTTTGCTTTTGCCTTTTTGCTCTTTCTTTCTCTACCTGCCTTTCATCACTGTCTCTGATTAGCTTCATTCTGCAACAGACTCTTCATCGTGTCAGGGAAGATGGCCAGTGGTGCCAGGTTCAAAATTTCCAGGCTTAGCAACCTTAACAGAAAGACAACATGTTTCTTCTAGTGTTTAAAAATGTTATCATCCTGCCTTGGTTTACTTTATCTTACTTTTTGCTGGTAATATTCTAATTTGAGGGTAAGTCAGGAGGATATACCTCAAATATCTGGAACCTGACCTATTACCTTCTTTGGTGTATTAGCCAAATACACCAAATGTATTGTGATAATGGTGTGCAACAAACATACCCCAAAATCTCAGCTCCAGTCTCAGGAGATTCTCCCTGGTTGTTCCAAAATTTCTTCCAGGAGCTCTCAGGCTATATGATTCCCCATTAATGGACTGCATTTGTCCTATTCCCTCAACCTTTGATTTAAAGTCTTAGTCTTCGTTCTAGTTGCACTAAATTATTAATTAGATCATGTTACCATCTCTGAACCAGTCACGGACCCACATAACGCTAATTAGTTTAGGCCTGAGCCACATGTGCTGCTCATGGAGATACTTCTCTGAAGCACATGAGCTGCTTAGAGGGGTGATGGTGGTTACCTAAAACACAATTGGGGTGCTAGAACCAAAATAAGGTGATAAAAGTCTGCCTGAATCAGCAAGTGTTCAACACAGAATATCATGCTTACATTTTAGATTTCTTATTTAAGTTCAAGTTTGTGGTTTAGTCTACTTTGATCTTAGGAAGAAGGATCAGGCAACAGCCATGATCTGAACTCTCTATTAGTAGATATACCTCAAAGACTGAACTGAGAAAATTTCCAGAATAAAGAAGGAAAGATGAAGAAGAGATACTTTGTAAAAGGTGATAGTTTTCTTCTTCCACCTGGTCTGCTGATAAAGAGCAACTACTTAAGTTTAAACTTTTTCCTTTCCTGGAAAGAATAAGACATTCTGAATTAGAAACATCGCTGGTACATCAGTCTCTGTTCCAGTTCTAGGGGAGAAAAACAGTAAAATGTTGGTCATGAAAGTGGAGGAAGAGTTACCCAGAAAATTTTTTCTTGATTAAAAAGAATTTTTTAATATATGTAAGAAATGGAGAAGGAAAAATGTTAAATAATACAAGAATTCTGAAAAATAAAATCCCGTACATCTAAAATTTCTGATGCATGATATATACTTTAGGATGGTTAAGAAACAACTTTATCAATGATGAGGACAAGATTATTGCTACTTCTGGGTCATACCTATACAGTGTCTTGAACTTAATGTTTATTCAAAGGACTGCTATGATATATCAATGAAGGATTTCCCATATAGAATTCATTGCGCTTATAAAAGTCCTCAACCTTTTAAAATATTTGTCTGTAAGGTGGTTTTGAACTGCTCTGAAGATTTAGGCTGTTCTTCATAACTCTACTTGAAGCCATTCCTCTGGGGATAGCCCACAACTGTCTGCTTGTTTATGTTCTAGAGATGAAATGAAATAATATATGAGATGCGATTGAAATAGTCCTGGATACCTGGAAAGTGCTCAATAAACTGCAGGGCAAGTTATCTTTCTTATTACTGCTGTTATTTTGCTCATATTATTTGAATCATTTTTCTGTCAGAGCAAATTTTGTGTGCAAGTTGCTGCTCTAAGGATTTGATGGCAGGAAAGTCCACCCCCACCTTTGCTGATCTCAAAGGATGAATGAAGGAGGCAGCTGGTTTCTAACATCTCTGCTTTGACAGCCCTCAGAGCCACCAGAGCCTCACATGCAGTTGGAGCTATTGGTAGCTGCTGGAGTAAGAGTGCTTGAACATCTTCAGAATGCCAATATTTTTTCAGGGAATAGTATCCATGTGTCTCAAAGTGAAAATTAAATCCAAACTTCCTTCATCATCAAACACTTGCTATTTCTCTTTGAAAACTTGGTGAATCTGGTGCTCATGAAAACATGGGTTAGTGAAGATCAGTGTGAAAGGCCAAGTAACACATGTTTTCTTCCTCCTCTTTAGCTCTTCATTTTCGTGGCCCTAATAATTTCCCAACAGAAGAAAAGCAAGCAATGAAACAAGATAGAGAAATGATCTTAACAAAGTAAAGAGTCATCCCATAGTTAATGACAGAAAAAAAAGCTAGTTTGATGCAGTACATTTTGTACTGATAAATACTGATCATTAAATGGTAATTTAGAGGTTTGCAATTACTACATTTTTACACTATGACTTATTTGAATAAAAGTTATATGATATTTTTAACTGCATTATTTATGAAGAGCAAGGCTATGCCATAAAATAATTAGTATTATTTATTTTGAGGTTTTTATTTTAAGATACCTATAGATATTTTTTTTTTTTTTTAATTTATTTATTTATTTATTTATTTATTTATGGCTGTGTTGGGTCTTCGTTTCTGTGCGAGGGCTTTCTCTAGTTGTGGCAAGTGGGGGCCACTCTTCATTGCGGTGCACGGGCCTCTCATTATCGCGGCCTCTCTTGTTGCAGAGCACAGGCTCCAGACCCGCAGGCTCAGTAGTTGTGGCTCACGGGCCTAGTTGCTCCGCGGCATGTGGGATCTTCCCAGACCAGGGCTCGAACCCGTGTCCCCTGCATTGGCAGGCAGATTCTCAACCACTGCGCCACCAGGGAAGCCCCTATAGATATTTTTTGAAGATAATTTTCAATACATAAAATGGAAAAAGTAGTAACGAATATTTTAATACTTATGTATATTTACAGAAATGCAAATTAAGATAGGATTTAAATTTTTGTGCTTCAGGTTAGAGCAGGGTAGAATAGCAGAGGATGTGGAGATAAGCAGTTAAGTATCAATATTTTTGAAGGGAGAGCCGCCAGGATTTGTAGATGGATTGGATGTGGCAAGTAAAAGAAAAAAGAGGAGTCAAGGATAACTCTTGATGTTTTTAGTTTGAGCACCTAGAAGAATGAATTTACCATGGACTGAAATGGGGAAAACCATGGAAGGAACAGGTATAGGGTAGGAGTGTGCAGAAGAAGAGTTTGCTTGGGTACATAAGTTTGAAGTTTCATTCCACTATCTTAAGCAGCTTGAGTCTTTTCCCACAGACTTATTTTGATTAAGTCCTTCAGTTTCCAGAGTATAATACTCCTCAACTCAAACAAACACAAGGGAGAGATTTTGCTCTTCATAATTTGGCTTTTCATAAGTTCCAATAGTGCATAAAATTTTTTTGAGATTACTACTTTGAAAAATAAAAATGTAAGTATCAACATACTGTTCAGTAACTACCAATTATTGTTATCATTATGTGTTCAGCATTAACTGCTTTACAAATGTTATCTAATCCCTACAAACACTATTATTTCCTCCTATTTTCCAGATGAGAAAAACTGAGAATTTAAAAGGGCCTGGGGACACACAGCTAGTACTCAGAACAGGTAGTGAGATCAGTTTGATGCTAAAGGCCACGCTTAAAGGCATTATATTTTATGTATTTGTTTCTCTTTGAAAAATGGTAATATTGATTTTCATGCATATATTCATAAATATTTCTAATTTTTCTTTATCTCTTACTTTTTATTAGCATATTTTAATTCAGTTTCATACTAAATAGAAGCAAATATTCAAATTAATTAATCATAAATAATATTTAATATGATTTATTATGACTGGTTCCAATATTCATGTGGCATCAGGGCAACCATAATGAATTGTTATCAGAATGGACAGTCATGCAAGTAAATGCTTAAAATATTAAGTAAGCTGAAAAAAGTGTCAATCATATTACCTTAGTTAACTTCATTTTTGAAAATCAGGTATTAGATCAGTAACATTTTTTAAAACTTGAAAGTGTGGGACTTTCAAAAGATGGGTTTTGAAACCCATCTAGAGCCCGTGGCTCACGGGCTCTAGAGCGCAGGCTTGGTAGTTGTGGCACACGGGCTTAGTCGCTCCGCAGCATGTGGGATCTTCCCGGACCAGGGATCAAACCCATGCCCCCTGCATTGGCAAGTGGATTCCCAACCACTGCGCCACCAGGGAAGTCCAATATTTATTTAACCCATCTTCCAAAAGATGGGTTTAATCAATTACAGACTTTTGTCAGTTTTGTTTAGGATTCATAAAGCATAATTTATGTTAAGATTTATAAAATATAGTTTTCAAGATGGTAAAGCAAGTGAACATGTACTGATTCTAAATACTAAAATATAAAAGTGGGCACATTAATTCAGCAGGAAACTTCTTAGTGATGAAGAACAATTACCTGAATGAAGGAAAGGAAATTAACCAATTACCAATTAGCCTTGAGGAAAATTCAATCACTTGATTTTCCACAGAAAATATCAGGCTCCTCTGGGCTGTCCTGCATGCAAAACAAGACCAGAAGAGGAATCTTGTGGTGCCAAGAGCAAATCTGGATTAATCATTAGTGGCTGGTCCCTTGACAAGTGTGGCTTCCTGCTTGGGATGTCGTACTCCTGTGTTGAGTTTTGACTACCACCAGCAGGGCCAGAGACCATCATCACCACATCATCAGGTCCTATGGAAGATCCCATGATATCCCACTTCTCTAGCACCTTCTTCAGATAAAATTACATGAAAAGGAGCGTGACAAGCAGCACTGAAGGTGAAATGAAGTAACAAAAGGGCAGATTGATACTTGTGGAGAAGGAAAGTTTAACTGCCTTGCCCTGGTGATTGTGGGGGTTATAAACTGATTCTGCAAATAGAATATTTGGAAAGTCTTCATATTTTAAAAATACAAGCAACAGTAAAGTTGTCTTTCTTCCTATTTCCCCAGAGTTTCTCTGATAGGCAGTATCTAATCAACAGAAATATGGAAAGCTACCCCAAAGAGAGAATACAGAGGAGCTAGAATAAAAACCAATACTCAAGGTGGCCAGGTGAATGAGTGGAGGCTGACAGGCTTGATCTGTGTTTTCATCTTTGACTCATACACTGCCTTTATGGCAGAATTGGTATGACCAGGCAGGCAACCTGGCTCTTTGAGTGTTTCCATCCTTCTTATCACCTGCTTCGTGAATAAAGCCTTTAATCAAAATAAACTATTGCATTCAGCTCTTGGTAGTTTTTTGCCTGCCCTTCCCATTCTGACTGAATAAGCCCAGCCAGAGAAACTCCAAGGTGAGCAAAGAAAGGATGCCAGCCTCTCTCCCTCTCATACACTTCCAACTTGTCAGGATGGGGTGAAATTATCTTGTTATACTTTTTGAAAGATTGTTGAAAAGTGAAAAAAAATGATTATATTTTCACTCATTCCTATGCATCCATAATCAGAAAATTAGAAAAGTCTCAAAGCACCGAGCTGATCTCCTTGTGCTATGCAGCTGCTTCCCACTAGCTATCTGTTTTACGTTTGGTAGTGTATATATGTCAATGCTACTCTCTCAGCTCGGTGCTTTGTGAACACCGAGGGGTGGGATAGGGAGGGTGGGAGGGAGAAGCAAGAGGGAGGGGATATGGGGATATATATATACATATAGCTGATTCACTTTGTTATACAGTAGAAACTAACACAACATTGTAAAGCAATTATACTCCAATAAAGATGTTAAAACAAAAAAGAAAATTAGAAAAGTCTCTAAGTTAGATCATTCATTTTCTGGCTCCAATTAGCCTTAATCAGGAAATCTCCTTTACCTCTTAGGTTTGTGTGCCCGATTCACACAAGACCTGATATGATTATTTCATGACTTTTTCGGATGCTGGGTCAATCTTGATATCAGGCTTTCCCCTCCTCCCCAAATTAGTAACATTTGAATTCAAACATAGTCTTTTTTTAAAAATTGAAGTTTAGTTGATTTACGATGTTTCAGGTGTACAGCAAAGTGATTCATTTATATATATATATATGTAAATATATATTCTTTTTCAGATTCTTTTCCATTATAGGTTATTACAAGATATTGAATATAGTTCCCTGTGCTATACAGTAGGTCCTTGTTTTTTATCTATCTTATAAATAGTAGTGTACATCTGTTAATTCATATTCTTTCCTTTCTATAATCAATGGACCAGCTTCCTTCCTCCCTCCATTTCTTATTAATATTAGTTATGAATTATTAATATTAGTTCTGGTCAGCTATTACTTGGCATTCTGATACTTTGCTACCAGCTGTTTTTAAACTTGACTTTTTCTTTTTTTTTGAAAACTAAATGCCTTTGCAGAAGCACTCTTTCCTTTTTTTTTTCTTTTTTGTTGTTGTGGTTTTGTTTTGGTTTGGTTTTTTGGCTGTGCTGCACGGTTTGTGATTTTAGTTCTGGGACCTTAGTTCCCTGAACAGGGATTGAACCCAGGCCACGGCAGTGAAAGCGCCGAGTCCTAATCACTGGATTGACAAGGAATTCCCAACTCTTTCCTTAATGGTGAATTTAGTCTAGAAACTTAACATATATTGAGATTCTGGCAATATTAGACTTTTTAAAGAACAGTAGGCCTTATTTAAAACCAGTTTTAAGGTGAAATAGTGAGAAAAAAGAAGATCAGATCACCTCTCTTTGAAAAAAATGCTTTAGAAGTTCTTGATAACCTAGTAGGTTAATAAGGTCCTTTTCATAAATTAACATTCTTTTCTTTCGGTGTCTCATTGAGTGTTAATGTGATATACCTTCACTTTATTCATCAAAACAACAACAACAACCCTGCTCGTTTAATGCATAGAATGATGATTTCCCTTTGGATGTCTTAGACTCTGGTTTATTTCCTCATTTCCAGTCTTTATAATTTTCTACATAGATGAATGACTATATTTTTCTATTCTCAATTTAAAAACAGGTTATGAGAAAAAAGTTATGCCAATGCAACTAATCTTCAGATAGCTAGTGCCAGGAAAGCAACATTCATAAAATTGTCCTCACTGGCTTTCCTTTTGGAATTGCAGTGCCAGGTAAAATGATTTACTGCCAGGCTGGACTGAGACTTGAGCTTTGTAGAAAAGATTTATTGGCATCAACTTTGCATAAAGCCATAATCATCCCCGAAAGGACATCTGTCATCATAAACCCTTATTTTCAGGTGTCTGGCACTTTCATAAAAAACTTTTCAAGTGGAAAAGTCATTTGAGTTTTCAGATCCTTTATTCCAGTATTTCTTGATCATTTAAAAGTCTATCATTCCTTGAATTTTCTGGACACACTAGGGCAGTGTTTCTGGGATCTATCCCTAGGTTTCCATGAGGCAGGGAAGGGCGGGAACCATAAATGTGCATTTTAAACAAGTGCCTGAGGAGATTCTGCTGCAAGTAGACTTTGAGAAACATTCTTCAGAAAACAGTATAGAGTCCTGTGTATAAATTCCGGCTCCACAATTTTTATTTGTGTAACTTTAACATACGTGGCCTCTGTCTCATTTGTTTCCTTATGTATATTCCTTACATATTCTTTAATTGGGCAAGTATATTTTCTGTTCATAAACTGTGAAGATTAAAGAAAATAAAGTAAGGAAGCACCTTATAGGAAGTATATATAGGGAGCAGACGATGCATTTTAGCTTTATTCTTTTTCTCTACCATTCATGATGACAAACACACAAACAAAATTACATATGTATGTGCACACATGCACACTTGACAGTCAATCTGGGGTGGAGCAGCTCTAGGACAAGTAAATTGATCTCTTGATCAGAATGGCAAACTTAAAATTCACTTGTAGGTAGCAGCAATTAAGACAAGGCCACAGTCCTGCAAACAGTCAAGGTCAGAGGACATAAACAAGAGGCAAAGTTTATATCAAGATGGACAATCAAAGACTCCCTGACTTGGGACACAAGTTCAAGGAAGACTAAGAAGCTGAAAACATTCCTCAAGTACCAGGGACAGGCCTTCATATCTGAACAAAGAGTTTAAAGTGCTTAATGCACTTAAAGTAGCCTGAAATCATCAACTATTTACTTTACCATATTCCTTAACTTGCCAAGAAACTGCACAAATTCATCAGTCCATCATTTACTCTTATCTGTGTCACAAATCAGAGGAGTTCAAAAGTCAACCTAAAAGCACTTGTGCATTTCAATTGATTCCAAATGTAGGGTCATTATAGCATTTGCTTCCTTATAAAATAATTTAGAGCAAATACACTTTATAAGTGGATCTGTGAACTCTGAGGTCACTTATTTAAAATGTTTAAGTTCTGAATTTTGTGATTGTTGCATTCTGCTTCCTCTTTATTTTATTTTTTATTTTTATTTTTTTTAAACATCTTTATTGGAGTATAATTGTCTGCTTCCTCTTTAAAACTCAGAGATAAAATCTCCATTTGGTCAGTTGTAGAGAAAATGCAGTAAATTATGAAATTATACAAAAGAGAGAAACCACCAAGCAGTTGTATATTTTATCATGTTGCGGTTATTTCCAGAATTATCCATTTTGGTGTTAGTCCAAGACATACTGGTTAAATTTTTCATTTTTAAATGAGATATATATTCAAAGAAGTGTTTTGCCTTCATTACTGTTTTATAAATACCCAAAGAATATTTTGTGAAGTGTTACAAGTAAAAATAAAAATCTGGTAAATTTCTGCTATTAATATCCAAATCTTATTTAATCTAATGGATTTATTACTGAGACAGATCCAAATACATTTATTAATTAAAAATAGATATTTTACACTGACATAAATATCTAGGTCCTTAAAAAATAGATTTGTTTGAATGTTTTAATACTGGGCTACCATTTATTCTGATTATTTAAAATGGATTATAGATTATTAGAAAAATATTTAAAATATTAGAGGTGAAAAGCTTATGGAAGATTTAAAATGCTTATTGATTATAGAAACATAAAACATGAGCTTGTAACTTTAAACAATCAATAATCAGTTAAACAATCTATATTTATTGACTGACTACCTTGGATACACTGGGAAAATACAAAAGGACTCTCGCACGGAGTCCCGGGGTTGCCACATTGCTCAGTTCCAGGGGGACATTCAGATTTGCTTTGTGAGGATGGTACCCTGGAGTTAAGAGGGCACATTCAGCCTGCAGGGCTGGGTGTAGCAGCAGTTCATGGTTCCTGTCCTCAACTAGTTTACAATCTATCTGAGTAAGGGGAGGAAGCAGGCAGGGTTGAAGACAATATTGAGATGCATGAAACAATAGTAGCAAGAAAGTATGTGTAACAATATGATGAGAAAGAAGGGAGAAAAAAAATTAAGATGGCAGATGCCAAAGACATGGGATGCAGTTTGTTTCTTTTCCCCTCATTAGGTAATAATGGACAGATTCTAAAATAACTTGGGTAGCCGAGCATAGAGCTGAGGACATGCTCTGTATAACTGAGTTGCCTGTGGGCATTGAGAAGCATGGAGATTAGTGACCCTAGTGATTGAGGCCCTGGTAAAAATAAAAAATGAGCCAAGAAGAGACTATGACCTTTAGTCATTCGATGAGACTGGGTTTTAGTCATCAGGAAAATTTCAGTTTCAATGTGAAATTACTGACTTTGCTAATTCCTAATTCCATGGTGAAAACACCTATCTTATATTTAAATTTTCCCAAGAATGCTGGGTGTGGGTGGGGGTATGGGTTCTGTTTGGGGGAAAGAATTGTGTGTGCAGCATTATGAATAAAGAATGGGTTCACTAGGACCAATTCCATGAAAAACATTCCTTGGAAACTTATGAAAGTAAGCTGTTACATGTAAAGTTGAGCATACAGTTGATGAGTGGTACAGACAGTTGAGGGCTGTAGGTGTTTTACTCATGCTTCAGACCTCAGCTTAGGAATCACTTCCTCCAGGAAACTTGTCCTGATCTCTAAGGTTAGGTAACATGCTCCAGGTTTCACAGAATCCTGTGCTCAATTCTATCATTGCACTCATTACTCTCAATTGAAATTGCCTGTTTACTATTATTCTGTCTCTGATAACAAAACAACAACAACAGCATTCATTAAACATTTTGCTGAATAAAGCACTGCTCTTAAAGCTTTAAATAATTATCTTCTTCAGTAACAACAACCACATAGGTATTATTATTACCTCGTTTTAAAAAAAATGAGGAAAAAGGGGCTTCCCTGGTGGCGCAGTGGTTGAGAATCCGCCTGCCAATGCAGGGCACACGGGTTCGAGCCCTGGTCTGGGAAGATCCCATATGCCGCGGAGCAACTAGGCCCATGAGCCACAATTACTGAGCCTGCGCGTCTGGAGCCTGTGCTCCGCAACAAGAGAGGCCGCGATAATGAGAGGTCTCGCGCACCGCGATGAAGAGTGGCCCCCGCTTGCCGCAACTAGAGAAAGCCCTCGCACAGAAACGAAGACCCAACACAGCCAAAAATAAATAAATAAATAAATAAGAGACCATTCCTTGCTCACAAGCATAGTGACGAGATCAGCAGTTAGGACCCCCCCCCCCCCCCGCCCCGTTCACTCAAGGCTCCAGTCCCAGCTCTTCCCAAGTTAGCTGGGTGCTGTTGGGCGAAGGCTCTAAAAAAAAAAAAAAAAAAAAAAATGAGGAAATAGAGGTGTAAGGAGGTTAAGATATTGCTACGGTCAAAGAGCTACTACATTTCATAGTAAGAATTCAAATCCAGACAGTCTGACTACAAAAGCAGGCACAATGTCTTTTATACCTGATGTTGGCACAATGTTGGGCACTTAGCATCCAAATAGTCATTGAATGAAAAATTGAACGATGTCAGAGAAGAGGGAGACAGATGAAGACTGGAGCTATAGTGGAAAACTTGCTAGGGAGAGGGTGGGAATTGAGCTGGCCTTTGAAGAATGGACAAGATTTGGATAAATTTACCGGAAAGCAAAAAGCATTAGGCCTGGAGGACTTGAACCAAGTTAACAAGAATGGGTACGTGGTGTGTTTTGGGTACAATGAGGAGACTGTCTTAATTATAAAGGAAGAAGCAAGTTAGTGGGCATGGAGACAGGGCACACGGGTTGAAGTCAAATTATAGCAAGGCTTAGAATCCATGCAAATAATTGGGTAGGGAACAGAAAGCCACTGAAAGGTTGTGTGTATGAGACTGACACAATAAAAACAGTTTTAAAGTGAAAGCATTATGCAAAAAATGCAACCCTCTAGGTGCATTTTAAAGAATGCCTATTTTACTAATAAACTAATTTCAAGGAAGGTAGCCTTCATTTTATTATTTTTATTCAGTCACCTAATATTTATTGAGTACCTCTTCTTTGTTATTTATACACTGTAAAGGATGCAATAATTTGCAAAGATGGTTTAATGTAATTTCTTTTAGATGTATTAAAATTCAATTCTGAAGTTTCATTTTCTTTCAAAATACTAGACTTTCATCTCACATAACCATAACATATCTTAATGCATTCAACTGTCTCTAATATGTCTTTTATTAATCTCCTAGCTGGCATTAAAAATAATCACCACATTTAAGATGAGTAGGTCAGTCCAAAAATTAGTTGTTTAGCTTATCAATTTCTTAATAAGTTGTAGCTTTTGCTTATTATTGCCAAAGAACTATAATGTTCTGCCCATAACTCTTTCTTATTTGATGTATGTCTCTATAACGTGGAAAAGGCAAGCTCATCAAATTTATAGATGACACAAAGCTGAAAAGAAAACAATCTATCTGATGTCACAATCTAGAAAGGTTGGGGCAAGGGTCATATCTAACACGATGGAATCAATGGGGATGGATCATGTTTCTAGGTCCTATGAAAATTACTGCACCAGCAAAAGACTAAGAAGATGATGTTTAGCAGCAATATGTGGGTTAAATATCCCAGGATATGCATTATATCTAACTTGTGCTGCCCTGCAAGGGTACAGTTCCATTCTACATTAATAATGGCTTTTAAGAAGACACATACATCATATATTTAAAAAAAAATCTACCTCCCTCTCAACTTGGAAAGCACTGTTAGTTAAAAACAAAAGAGCCCAACTGATTTCTCAGCTTTTCAAAATATCAAATCCATCACTTTTATTGTTCAAAAACATACCTATCACAATGGTGGTGTTGTCTTATAGAAGCCAAAGAACTGTATGAGCCCAGTGCCATGTACTATCAGATTCCTTCTGCAATGGTTCTATGAACTCTGATAGAGCAGCCTTATACACAGACAAAGTCTTCTATCAAGGTACAAATTCACCAAAATCATACATAATCCTTCTCTCAATATTTTCTGGGCTTATGTACCATCACCCTCTCCTTGGCCAGACCAAAGAAAGATAAGAAAGAAAGGGCTACTAAGTCTTATTCCTAAAAACATTCAATCAGTTACCAAAATAAAATAATTTGTTTTCAACCCACATTCTCTGTTTACTTTCTGGAGGTTCTTAAATTGTTAGCCCCGATTCTTCTTCTAAGTTGTCTTATGATTGCTAGGCCCAATTTGAGTCCCAATTCCCCAAAAGGGTCCTCGAAAGATGCTGTTAATTGTATCAAATTCAAATTACCTTAAAATATCTAGTGTGCAAACCTTCCAATATTAAACAACAACACACACATACTTATACACATTCACTCACGCAGGTAGAGTTTTTTTGTGTTTTTCTGGATCTCTAGACATTAATTTAAAACTCACATACACCAATGCTCCTAGTTCAACAAAATACGTATCAAGAAATGTATCTAAAAAACCCTGAATTTAACCATCCTTTCATTCGTTAATTCACCCATTTATTCATCCAACAAAAGTATATCTGAGTCTAATGGAGTAGTTAAGAGCCCAAGCTGTAGAGCCAGACTCCCTTGGTGTGAGTCCTGGGTATTTCAGTTACAGGTTGCAGGATCTTGGGCATGTCATAGTTTCCTCATGGCTAAATTGGGGATAGTAATAGTACTTGCCTTACAGGATTGTTGTAAGGATTGAATTAATTAATTCATGTAAAATGCTGAGAGCAGCACCTGATACATATAAATGCTTTATATGTGTTTTTGTGATTATTATAGTCTCTATGCTTAATCAATTTAAGTCTTCTTCTAAGGAGAGACAAATTCTTTCGAGAAACATATTCACCTTAAAGTTCTCCTAAAATGAGTTTTAGCTCTAAAATTACAGAGAATACACCTGGCTATAGTCCTTGTTCCTAAGAAGAACCTTGGTGAAATAGGAGGTGAATATTGCTAAAATATCAACTTACTGAGAGAATCCTCTCCAGAACAATCATATTCTGCAGCCTAGTGGCATGACACAGAAAAAATTTATATCAGAGTCTGAGCTAAAACATTTAACTTCTTAAGTAAAAGTAGAAAAAAAGAACAGAATAAAAAATGACAAGAAGTAGAGACTGGTGTTCTCGTGCTAGTTTAATTCTGCTGACCCTGATAGCTTTGGCCCAAAATGGGGTGGGAAAGGAAGGTGTGTGGTGACAGGAGACATAGATGAGCAGGTGCTTCCCACCTCTGACACAATCTGTTTTTGGACTCTAAAAGAAGATAAAAGTGCAATTATCCTACCCTCTTTGAGGTTCTTGTTCTCTCTTGTTTCTTTTTTCTAGTCTACCTTTTCCTTTGTTCTTCTTATATCTGCCCTTCCTCATTCTTAACATTCATTTCATTAAGATGACCAGGGTGAGATATTATTCTTTCATTTTTCTGTTTCTGAGGCTCTTGTCTCTTCTATTATCCTTATTTCACTACTATCACTCTTTCACATAAATTTAATCTGTCTGATAAGCGTTCACCATCAATTTCATACTAGCAGCATTGGGAGAAAAAAAAAACAAACAGAAATTAGAAAGGAAAGGGTTCTGCAGATCCCAGAGTGTTAACTGGCTTAGCAGATTGGTGCGGGGTGAGTGGTGGGGAGAAAGTCAGCAGAGTGTCTGAATGTGGGCAGTATAAACCCTTGAGAACTGCAATGCATTGGTAGTTAACTTCTGCCCGTGTCTACATGTCCTAACAGCCAAGGAAAAGAAAGGAACAGAATCAGTTAACATGATTTGCAATATTCATAAAATAATGATAAAAGAAGCACTATTCCTCAGTCTAGGACTATGAAGAATTTTCTCCTTTTAGTCTCATAATGGGAGGATAATGAAATGTAAAAACAACAACAACAAAAACCTATTCAACAACATCCCTAACAGCAAATTTCATACTTTTATCCACCTTGGCTCTGTTTGTTGCATTGAATGACGTTAGACTATGATAGCCCATGCCTAAATATAAACATACATGAAGTACAAATTTTATGTACCTCAACATGCAGGACAAAAAATATCCTGAACTGCCATCTCTTAAATTTTTTGAGTCAAAGATACATGCAAGTTTCAGTGGCATTTAAATAACACAATACTTGTCTGGCCCCAAATTGTCCCAGTTAATAACATAAAAAGACATCATTACCCATATGTCCCAACAAAGCCAACAAGTTTAGAAAAAGGCTGTAATTTGGATGACTTTGCTTATATTCTTTTTAGTTTACCACTAAAATTCTGCCACTTCATTTACCGAACTAATATTTAGAGTACCTATTGATATTATGTGCTAGGCGCTGTTCTAATTGCTGGGGATATAGTAGTGAACAAAATAGACACAGTTTCCTGCCTTGATGGTGTGAGCGAGGGAAAAAGCAGTTGTAGGTGAGTTTAGAGAGGCAATTTGGGTACAGATAGTGTACAGCCTTGTAGGAGATATGAGGAACTTTGACTCTGAGCAAGATGTATACCTATTGGAAGGTTTTGAGTAGAGTGACATGATCTTGTTTAAAAAGAATCAATTTGGGGCAAGGACAGAAACTAGGAGACCAGTTTACTGAAATAATCAGACATATTAAATATCAGAAAGAATAATTCTCAGTCTGTTTCTCCTAGGTCACTATTCCATACCTTATCCTCGCTACTAAAACTTCTAACACCTCTCACTCTTCCACACTCTCAGCTGATGCTTATTTCCTATTTCACTGAGAAACCATCAACTCTACACACTCTCACCACCACTTCTATCCCTCAACCCACACCCATGCCCGTTTATTCTGCCTTCCCTTTGACCACAACTGATGAAATAACTGTCCATACTCCTTTTACCTGTCCACTAGTCCCATCTCCTTCCACCTACTCAAGGACATCCCTCCAGAATGTCTCATCTCGCTATTGCATCATCATTTTTTACTTCTTTTTTGGATCATCCCACAGCACATAAATATGCTAAATACATTCCCAATATTAAAAAAAAAAACCTCTTTTGTCCCCAATCCACCATTCAGCTGGAGCCCTGTTTCCCTATTCCCCTTTACAGCAAAAATAATACAAAGAATAATTAATTCCTCTCCTTGTTCTCTCATAAAATGCTCTAGTTGAGCTTTCACCCACACCACAACTCTAAAACTTCTGCTGAGAAATCAGCGATAACTTTCATGCTGCTGAATCTAACGATCATATCTCAGTTCTCAACCTATTTGATCTATCAGCAACAGGGGGCACATTTTCTTTGACTTCTGGCACAGCCACTGTCTTAGCTTTCCTCCTCTGTTTCCTGTTTCCTTTGCTGGTTTCTCTTATCTCCCATTAAGTATGGGGCTCAGTTCATGGACCTTCTCTGACTACAATACTCTTTTGGTGACCTCTACTAGTCTCAGGACTTTAAATACTGTTTATATGATAAAGTCTCCAAAATTTACACTCTAGTTCTGAACTATCATCTTAATTCTAAACTTCCCTATCTTCAAGTGGAGATCTAATATTCTTCTCAAACATATCAAGCCCAAAGCTGATTCCTGATCTTTCCTCTAAACGTGTTCCTTCTGCATTCCTCCCCATCTTAGTAGACAGCAACTGGATTCTTTCAGTTACTCATGCCAAAACCTTGGAGTCTCTCACATACTAACAGCAAATCCATTGTCTCTACTTTCAAAATGTTGCCACTTTCTAAATGTATCTAGAGTCTGGCTATGTTTTCAGTTCTCACTCCCCCACTGCCACTACCTTGGTTTAATCCTCCATCATATTTTCAATAGATTAGTGCAACAGCCACTTAACTAGTCTCACAGGTTCTATCCCTTTACCTCCTTATAGTCTCTTTTCACCCCGGTGGCCAGAATGATCCTGCTTAGTCAGATCATTTCATCCTTCTATTCAAAATCCTCCAGTGGCTTCCCATCCTACTTAGAGCAAAAGCCAAAGAACCCTCAGTGGCTTAAAAGTCCTGACGCAATCTGGCAACAAGTTGAAAGTCTGACAATACTGAGTATTGGTGAAGTTGCAAAACACCAAGAGTTTTTATTTTATTTATTTTTAAATTTAAATTTAATTTAATTTTTAAAATTTGCTGGTGAGAGTGTAATGGGTATAATTACTTTGGAGGACAATGTGTTAATACCTAATGAAAGTGAAAATGCAGACTCTGACAGGAATTGTGTTCCTGTGTTCATACCTAGAAAACCTCACACATGTATAGAAGGTGACAAAACAATAATTTTTATAGCAGCATTGCATGTAACAGCAAAAAACTGGAAACATTCTAAAGATATTTACAAGAGATGAGTGAATAAATCTTGGTAGGTTTATACAATAAAACACTACTAAGCAATAAAAATCAAAGAACAAAAGCTGCATGTAGCAACATGGACAGCCACACAGAAGCCTTCACCGGTATTAATGCTTTATTTCCTCAGCAGGGTAGTGGTTTCACAGGTGTTTATTACATTAGTCCTTATTGCCTCTGTAAGCCTGAAATACATCATAATTTTTAAACGGGGTAAATGGTAAACTTGTAGAATATGGGAACAGTTTAGAGGAGAGCTTGCTGAGGGAGGGGCATGGATGGACACAGGCATGAATAAATAAAGTCGTGTCTCAGGGCTGAGGAACTTAATCTCCATCCCCTTCCTCTTCATCCCCACTGCAGTTTTCTTGGTTCAGGTTTTCATCTTTTCAGTAGCCTCCTGTTTGTTTCTCCTTGTTAAAGTCTTGTTCCCCAGAATTTATTGTTTATAGTTCTGAGTGGTTTGTACACATCCAAATCTGATCTTCTCAGTTCCTCTACTCATAAGCCTTAAAAGACTCTTCATTATTTAGAGTGAGTGTAAGTACATTTCTTAACATAATATAGAGAACACTCTGTAATATGAACCCAAGCCTCCTTACCGATATCTGTTCCCAAATATTTCAGTTCACAGTTCTGTATTCTTGCTCACATCCTTCATTATGAGCATCCTTTTCTGACACCTGGAAAACACCAATGTGAGACACAGTCTATGTGATTTCTTTCTAGCTTCTCTAGAGGTAGCTTTATGATGTATTTCTATACAGTTTTGTACATACCTCTGTAATAGTGTCATATTGTTATTAGGTAGTTATATTTTTTTCACAATATGAACTACTGAGAGTCAGGGATAGTGGTTTTTTGTTATTTCATTTTGTGTATCTGTTTGTTTGTTTTTAAATCTTTGAACACCCAGCTCCTACCAAGACATTTAACACATAGCAGGTGTAAATAATTATTTGTAGACTCAACGAAAGAATGAGTAGAGGTTTTATTTAGCAGTGCTGTAGGTGATAAGAATAGAACATCAGGTGAGACATAAACTCAGTTTTCAAGTTCTCAGTTATCTGGTTGCTTATGCTCATTAATTAAAATGCTATTTCAGCTTATACAACACTTATTGACTGATTTCAGGAAAGATAAAGAGAGGCAGGCATTGTTTTGTTTATGTTAGCTAAGAGCAGTCAAGAATTCAGCTGGTCTTATTGCTAGGATAATTCAAAACTGTTATACTGACGGAATACCAGGATATTTGAATTTATTTTTGAAAGTCTGGATTAATGTAACATTAGCTTTTGTTCTGAAAAGATACACAAGATGCTGGGGCTCCCTCCCTTATTCTCAAGATATGCATTGGTAAAACCTGGAGGTGTATGGTGTTATCATAGGGCCACACTATAGCAAATGGGGACTGTATCAGAACTATAACATCTGCATAGGGAAATCTGCTTTCTTTAGGTTTTAATTTTCTAATACTGAAAAATTTTATAATTTAGAGAAAAAACCCTACTGCTTCTCCATTAGTTTCCAGGACAATTGAATATGGTAATTTACATTTTTGAGAACATATCAGTTTGGGCATTTACTCAAAACTGTACAAATTCCACATTTTAGAAATAACCAGTTATTATTCAAGTTCTAACGTCCAAGTAGCTTGAATATTAAGAACTGGTTTTAAAAACCAAGCCCACAAAGTACTCCAGGAATTGTAAATCATTCTTCAATTGTCAACCACCAAGGCACTTCAATTTAGAAAAGAATCAAGACACTTTGCAGTTATTCAAGTATAAATGTCTTAACCTAGTTTCAGACTGAGGACAAAACCCTCTGAAGACACAAAGAATGCAACAGTACTCATTTTTTTTCTTTTTCTTTTTTTCTTTTGGTGACAGAATCTTTCTTATACATTCTCTAAGAAACAGGTATAAAACTGAGTTACTAGTCATTACTGATAGAGGTGAGAAGGAAGCTGATGATGTGAACAGAGCTGAAGGAAACTTGTCTAGGTAATCAAAGTACCAGACTTCCATTTAGACCCCTGAATAAGTTCCCAAATTTTTTTGAGGTGGTTAAGTCCATCTTCTGCATTATTTCTCAAACACATTAGGATATTGTTACCATGTGTGTTTTAGTTTTTGTTACTGTTTTTATAATTTACCCTAATTGAATGAAAAATGAGGGGATGAAGTAAAGCATGGGGGATCTTGATTCTTTTTCTCCTTTAGCCCAACAAGTTAAGCACGGATTTGCCCCGGCTGATTCTTATAACACTTTCTAGCCATCAGTCTTTGTGACTTCCAGACAACTACTAGCTATACTCTTGGATGGGAGAAATGGAGGGGTTTTGGAAATTGCAAATCAAGAGTTTCGGCCGTATGATCTTTTAGTTCTGCCTGACAAAGTCCCGGCCCGAAGCAAAAATTCACCAAATCAGTAACATCAGGCCTCTAACATTCTCATTATTTTGAAATTTTTTCCTTTATCCACTTTAAGTTTCCTCAACATATCACTTGAGTGAAGTGGGAATTATATGACCTTGCTATAAATATCAGCTTTACAAATGACTAGTAACTCAGTGTGAATAGTACAGGATGCTAAATGCAATTTGTGGTAAATTTCAATATTCCTATTTGGAAGATTGACTTATAACATTAGGACTTTTATTAAATAAGTTCAAATTAATAGCAGTTGCTTCTAGACAGGCAAAATTGAGGACTTGAGAAGGGTGAAAGAAAAATTAATTCTTCACTATAAACACATTTGTACTGCTTGAATTTCTTGCCATACAGATGCAATGTCTTAAAATTTTTTTGTTTTATTGAAACATTTTTTTCAAACTGTATTACAGACACTAAATGCAGAATACTTGCTCTCTTAACAAAGTTTGAAAGAATTAAAAGGCTTATCTAAAGGTTCAGACATGTCAGAGTTGGGAAGAGAATCAAAAGCCAATATTCCAGTGTTTCCCTATCCATTTGCTTCTCTTCCACACCACATTTAGAATTAGTTACAAATAAATTTCTATTTCCAACATTCATCTCAGAGGTTCTTTGTATTTTTATTCCTAGATAGCTACCCAATATTTATTTTATTTGAAGCGTATTTTAACTACTCTTGATTATGTTTTTTTCCCAAAATGATTTTCCCTAGTGACAACTGAAACTCAAGTGATGATTACAACAAAAGAGATTTTAAGAGTTTTTCCAGAACCAGGGTCATTGGTGACATTTCCATAAATCACACACAATCTCAACACAGGCCGTCTTACAGAGAAGCCTCACTCTAATAAGCTTAATATACAGAGGTTAAAATAGCCTCGTTGTATTTATCTTTCACTGTGCAGCTTACCAAAACCAAATTTCTGTCATCAACAATTATTAATCATCCATATGCCCTGGAGAGAATTTTAATAAAGCATATTATGAACCTAGGGGTGGGGGGATTCGGGAGAGACACAAATATGATCCAAATTTATAAAAGGAGATGGGGGTCCCTATTACTCCACCACATCTGTTTGCCACATGTTCATAAATCACATCAGTGTTTTGAACATTTCTCCTAGCACCTTCCTGTCACTCTGGTTTTATAGTTCATAATTTTACCCCTCCTCCCCACACACACACAAAAATTCTCATTATTATATTTCTGGCTTGAGAGTGACATTTGACCAACTATTAAGTCAAGCAACTGCAGCTAATGGCTGGGCTAGTGCCCAAGGATCCTCCAGTTTCTTGAGATTTGGTCACAGCAAGCAAAAGTGGGAGCAAAACTTCTTGTTTTTTCTAAAGAAACAGAGAAATAATATGAAGATACCAATGACCACTGCCAAACCAAAAACAAAGCTGCATTTTGAGTCTGAATCTATGAAATAAAGTTGCCAACTTAGAAAAAGATATTTTTCCTTCCAAACAGGATCCTTGGAAATACCATGGACACTAAGTTTATTTTCATTTTCCAGTGATGCTAATACATGTCTGCATGTAGTGCAGTGCCTGTCCTCCACGAGTTTGCCATCTCTGACAACCATGCATATAAATAGCAACAGGTATAAGGCTACATTTTCAAGACAGACTATGTGACCTGTTGGTTTCTTTAATGGGAAAAAAGTAAGCAAACTGAAAATACAGAGAAAGTCAAATTAGCTATGTGGTACCATATAGATGAAATTGGGGTCTTTGATCATTACGACTGATCAGCCTCTCCCTCCCCTTTGCTCCAAACACAGCACTGCTGAATGGGATATAACAGCCACAAAAACATACGTATCCATATTTATGCTTGAAAACAAAAAAGAAAAACCACGTGAAATGAACAGTCAATCTGAAGCCAGAGCAACGAATAGGAGCTAAAGCCAAACGGGCCATGAGGCTACTGGACCTGGATATTCTAAGTCACTGAGGTTTTAACCTAAGAGTAGAGAGTTGGAGAAAAAGACAGGAATTTTCAGGCCTGGGGGCGTGGAAAGCTATAGGTGCACTCTCAGCATAAAACCAAAAGCCTAGAAGGGACTAGAAAAGTTTCTTCCACTGGACTGGAAATTTGGCAAGAAAAATGGATTGCCTGTCCTAGGTTGTGGTTGAAAATTAATCATCTGGGAGAAATCAAAACTGATAACTATATGGGGGTAGGGGTTGAATTCACATATTATGTTTGGCAAAAGAATCTGAAGTCAAGAAATCATTGTTAAAACTGGTTGTGAGACCCATGGGATTGAAAGAGGTAGACATAATAAAACCACCCACAATAATGACTTCACAACCCTGAACCATGACACATCCTTCGAAAACAGTCGGAAGATAGAGTCAGTCTAAAATTTGAAGCACTCAAGGAAACAGACTTCCTGAGAGCCAGGAGTCTCAACAAACAGGAGAATTCACATGCTAAAACTATTAGAAAATAGAACCATATGAAAACAAGTTTGCTTTAAATGTTCAAAGAAATAAATAAGAAATAAAAATTACAAGGACAGCATATCCTAAAAAAGAAGATGCAGTAAGAAATCCTAGAAATGAAAAATATTAAAATTGAAAGGAAAAGCTCAATATGTGAACTCTAGTATATTAAACACAGATAAAGAGGAAATTAGGAAATTTGAAAACAGATCTAAGAAATTCACCTAAAATGCAGTAAGATATATATATATGTGTGTGTGTGTGTGTGTGTGTGTATATATACAAATATATATATATGTAGTTATGTGGTACTGTATTCATGTTATTCCTCAATTAATTAATTATAAACTCATTGGTAAATAGATAAATTTTATTACAAATATAAAAGACACATGGAGGATAGAATGAGAATTTCTAACATATGTCTAATAAATCTAATAATTCTCTTCAGAACAAGAGATTGGATGTGAGGCAATACTCTGAAAATGAAAGAAACCATAAATCTTCATACTCAAGGAGCAGACAGTTCTGAGGAAGGTAACTTAAAAAACACACACACGCACACACTTAGATAACCATGGTGAAACTTTAGAATATCAAAGCTTAAATTTTAAGAATTAAAAAAATCTTAAGTTGTACAAAGACTGAGACAAGTTATATTTACAGATTCTTACTAAAATATTACCAAAAAATATACTTCAGCAAGAAGGAAACTGAATATAAAAGGAAAGAGTGTGGTGGAAGAACCAGTGATGGACAAACGAAAAACAAAATCAAATCAAAAGTTTGTTGATAAATCTAGGTTTAAATGTTTAAAAGTGTGTGTGTGTGTGTGTGTGTGTACACTAAAATAGACTAAAAAATAACATAGACAGATTTAAGGTCCTTGCCTTATTTTAAGAGAAGGATAGAATTATTGATTCACCTCAAAACTTATTAGGTTATGTATATATTACTACTTAAGAGTAACTACTAGAAGAATAGAAATAGAATGTATAGCACACAAACTTAACCAAGAGATACCTTTAAAAGAATGAGGTGAGGATGGGAATAAATTCAACCAGTGCAATAGAGAAAACAACCACTTTCCTGTCTGGGTTTTTTCATTGGTTGTTGTAGCTTACAAAACTATGTCAATAAAAACAAGGTATTATGGGCATTTTCAGGAATTATAATGAAGATGAAGCTAGAAGAATTATACATAGGATGTTTTTAAATATTAAATGAAGTAATACACTTATAGCAAGATAAACACAGAGGAAGGAACAAAGTGAAAGAGCTCAATAAATGATAGACATCATTATTATTATGTTTAAACATTAAGAAGTTTAAACTTCAGTAACATACAGCATAGGGAATATAGTCAATAATATGGTAATAACTTTGTATGGTGACAGATGGTAACTAGACTTATTGTGAACATTTAGTAATGTATAAAAATATTGAATTACTATGCTGTATACCTGAAACTAATATAGTAAGTCAATTATATACTTCAATACAAAATAAATAAATAAACCATGGATAAAGCATGATTGACAGTCATTAATATGGAAAACATTAAAAAAAAAAAAAAAAGAAGTTTAAACTTTCAAAGTTATCCAGGATAAGAATCTTGCATCTTCTTTGATATTAATATCCAATGTGATTAATTAACATTCTAAATTTACTGGTAATTTGGCTATTTTTAGCAGAAGCCAGAAGGTCAAAACAACAAAACACTTCTGACATTTATCATATAGAAATAATAATGGTAAACAATGCAGTAAGAAAAAAGGATAAACAAAAGTCTTGCAATTGAATCTGAAGGGACTGCAGATTCATTTGAAAGCTGGCACCACTTTCTAAAAGGTGGGGGAAAACTCAGCTTTGACATTACAGTAGAAAAACATTAAACCTCTTCAACATCCAAAGGTGCTCTCTTCATTCTTAGAAATTTTACAGAACTGTATGTCATTTTCATGAATTCTACTTTGTTTATTAATTTTTTAAGGACTTGTATTTCTTCTTCTGGATCATAAGAATTTAAAGGCCTGAATAATGTCATTTATCACTGGCTTTCCCCACATACCTACCAGGTACCTTGAAACTCATTAAAATTGGTTTGTGGATGAAAAGGTGAAAATAATTCTTCTAAAAATAACTGACATTTGTGAAAAGAGCTGCTGAATTCAGTACTACTTTCCCCCCTTGTCACAGAGAAAGACAACCATTCTGTTTTTTTGGGGGGGGGCTTTTAACTTTTAATTTTATATTGGAGTATAGCCAATTAACAATATTGTGATGGTTTCAGGTGCACAGCAAAAGCAATACATATACATGTATGCATTCTCCCCCCAAACTGCCCTCCCATCCAGGCTGCCACATAACAATGAGCAGAGCTCCCTGTTCTATACAGTAGGTCGTTGCTGGTTATCCATTTAATACAACCATTCTCTTTATCCGTTTTCTTGCCCCACCAAACAGAGACCAGACAGGAGCTAAGAGTGAGATTTGTCAAAGGATATATGCTTCCAACTTTTTAAGTTAAAAGCCTTCAGATGCTTCAGGAGTAGATCCTTCTGACAGAAACATCAAATATCCCTAGTTTTGAAGGTATCGGACACATAAAGTCACACTGCCCCATTATTCAGCCAGAAAGCTAACTACTTTGTTCTTCATTCAAGAAGTATGTTAATTCACACTAGATACCAGTATCAAGAATTTTAATGGACCCAGTTTCTCTCCAACTACCTACTGTACATAAAAAGGAAAAGGCAATAGATACAGAATATTCAGTGATGCATATCCTTACTGAGGCCTTCACTGTTTACTTTCATCTTCTCTCTCCCATCCCCAGACCACTTCTATGCATCTCTCATTACCATGCAGCAGAGGATTGCATGACAAATCATTGTCTAAATATTACTATTCATTAAGCCAAAGACAGCTTTATTTTGGCTTAAAAACTGCACCTTACTATGTGTATAAAACTCCTTAAGTGCCAGATGGTTTCATTTCAACATTTAAGTTACTGATATTCCCATGACACTTGCCAGAAGAAAGTTTGGGACACCTCTTCACATGTTTCTTGAAGTAGCCTCTTGATACTAAAGGAGCCTCTCCAGATGTAACCCAGTAAAGATAATACCTTGCAAACCATAAATAAAATGGCCTCAACTAAGCTCACAACAGGAGACCGTCAGCCTGTAGGAAAGCTTTTTTCCCTCTAGTAAAAGTCAACAAATGAGATAGCAGAGAATGAAGGTACAGGGTGTAGTTCTCACTCTGCTTGTACGCTGGAATAATCCCAGATCAATTGAATATGAATTTCTAAGGAAGGGCGTCAAGACATTGGTATTTTTCTTAAAAGCTCCTTTGGTGATTCTAATGTTCAGCCAGGTTGAGAACCAGTGCTATGGGACCCACTGGTAGAAGGATCATACTTTTTCCTTAAAACAAAAAAGCTATACATGCTTATTGTTTTTACAAAGATACCTATAGATAAGCAAAAGGAGGAGGAAAAAAATCCATGTGCAATCTTGATTTCTAGATATAGCAATTATTAAAACCCTGGTATATTTTCTTCCATATTCTTTACTGTGCATGCCTGTGTGAAAATACGTGTGAATATGTAAACACTTTTTTTTCTTGCATTTTTATGTTTCTTCATATATTATAAAAAATATTTAGAATCATTTGCCTATGATTTCATAGGCAAAATGGCTGATAATGTAGGAGAAAAATGGTCAGTGCAATTCAGCCTTTATTTTTATAATACCTGACTCCAAAAGGTCTAGTCCATCATTAGAATGACCTTATCAGCAGGAAAGCATCAGCTGACTTATTTCCTCCCTCCCTCACTCCCTTCCTTCATTTCTTTCTGTTTTTGAGAAAGTTAATTTATAAAAGAGGTTGAATGTGGAGACATTGGAGCCCTCATACATTGCTGGTGGAAATGTAAAATGGTGCAGCTTCTTTGGAAAACAATTTGTCATTTCCTTAAATAAACACAGAATTACCATATGATGTAGTGATTCTATTCCTAAGTATTTACACCCCTAAAATTAACATACATTCCCACAAAAACTTGTATACAAATGTTCAAAGCAGCATTAGTTTTAATAGTAGTTCAAATAACCTAAATGTCCATCACCTGATGAAATGATAAATAAAATTTGATATTCCGTAACATGCAATATTATTCATCTATAAAGTGAAATTAAGTACTGATACATGCTACAATATGCTAAGTGATGAAAAACAGTCACAAAAGGCCACATATTGCATGATTACATTCATGTAAAGTGTCCAGAATAGGCAAATTTATAAAGACAGAAAGTAGACTAGCGGTTGCTTAGAATTGAATGGGGTGGGGTGGGGGGGAAGTAGAGAGGAGAATGGGGATATACTGCTAAAGAGTATGGGGTTTCTTTTAGTGAGGATGAAAATATTCTAAAACTAGATTGTGGTGATGGTTGAACAATCCTGTGAACATGCTAAAAAACATTGACTTGTATACTTTAAATGGATGAATTGTATTGAATGTGAATTATATCTTAATAAAGCTATTTATTTTTTAATTTTTAAAAATAAAGCTATTTTAAAAATAGAAATTCAGAGACCTTATTTTACATCTTACTGTTCTAATGTGATCATTTATTACCTCTTTTTAAAGGGCTTTATCCCCATTCTTCCTTTCCTCCTTCTCCTAATGGCTCTTTTATAAATGAGCTGATGGGGAACTCTTTACCATCTCCTTCAGGAAAAAAGAAAATTATAATACCTGCTTAGTCGTTTAAAAGAAGTTTGATATTACAAATTTCAATGTCACCAGAGGCTCAACTTCAAACCCACGGCAAAGGGGAGATTCGAGTGGAATCTGTGTCACTAAGAGATGCTGTCGACATTCTTTTAATATTAAAGTAACCTTCTTCAGGACTTGAATTCTTGGAACATAGCATCCACTTAGCTAAGTTTCTAGTTTGTCGTTTTTACTATCGGCTGGAAACACACCTTAAAATAATTCCATGTTGTTCTGAAAAAAAGTTCTCACTAAAAAATTCTGTTCTCATGATTTATCCTCCTGAAAAATACAGGTACTACACAATAATTTACACTGGCAGTGGGTTGGGAGGTGCAAAAGAGGAAGTTGGGGCTGCTGAGTGCTGTAGAAATTTATGAAATTGAGTAGCATTTTGTATTGATAAGGAAGGACATAACAGCAAATGCCTATTTCACCCCTGACTGCATGTTGTGGTTAACTTGATTAAAGACAGGTTTAGAGTCAGCGTGGCTTCAGGGTTGCACTAAGCTGGTCAAACTCAATTGTTACTTGAAATTTCACTTGGACACTTGGAAATAGCAATTTGAGGAGTTTGGGGGATTTTTTCTCCCCTTCTGCTTTCAAGTGGTAAAAAATAATGTGAAATTTTCTGCCCAATCATAGACTGACTGAGTATGTATAATAAGGAGTCAACCACCAGCTAATCTCCCAGGGCAGACATCCCAGAACTGGTGGGTACATTCCCTTAGAATTAAAGTACCAGTCAAAAGCCTCATAAAGGGGGGCAAAGGGTGCATTAATCTTGACAAAAACATGAAAGCATTTCCCATTATTTTTATATTTGAAGTGATTTAAAAGAAACTGTGGGAAGAAAAGGTAATTTAAAAGAAGTTGTAGAGTTACTATTAACATAGAGGGGTCCATATCAAAGTCATATTCATGGTCCATTCAAGAAGGGTCTTCTGTATAGAAAATGAATGACATAGAAAATAAATAGTGTATTATACTATGACAGACCTGTGACATAAACTATTATTGTCTCTCACAGAGGCTTATGCCCTTAACTCAAACTATGTCCTTTTTTTTTAAACAAATGGCCCTTGCCAAGACGCAATTCTAAAAGTTAGTGGTCTTCAAACTTTAATTGATCTACTTTTTAGAGCAGTTTTGGTTTAGAGAAAACTTGAGCAAAAAGTATAGTTTGCATCTACCTCCTCTCCCCACCCCCTACTCTGTATACAGTTTCCCCTATTATCAACATCTTGCATAACAGTGATACATTTGCTATAATTGATGAACCAATACTGATACATTATTATTAACTAAAGGCCATAATTTACATTAAGGTTCATTCTTTGTATTGTATAGTTCTATGGGTTTTGAAAAATGCATAATGTTATATATCCATCATTGCAGTATTACATATAATAGTTTCATTATACTAATAATCTTCTATTTTCCATCTATTCATCCCTCCCTTTCTTCCTCCAAAGCCCTGGCAACCACTGATCTTTTTATAGTCTTTATAGTTTTCCCTTTTCCAGAATGTCTTACAGTTAAGCTCATATAGTAAGTAACCTATTCACATTGGCTTCTTTAATTTAGCAATGTGCAGTTAAGATCCCTTCACTTCTTTCCATGGCTTGATAGCTCTTTTCTACTTATTGCTGAATAATACTCCCTTCAATGTATGTACCATGGTTTATTTATCCATTCATCTGTTGAAGGACACCTTGACTGCTTCCAAGTTTTGGCAATTATAAATAAAGCTGTTATAAACATTTTTGTGCAGGATTTTGTATGGACATAAGTTTTCAACTCATCTAGATAAATACGAAGGAGTGCAATTGCTGGATCTTATGGTAAGATTACATTTAGCTTTGTAAGACCCTGTCAGATTTCCAAAGTGGCTATACCATTTTGCATTTCCAACAGAAATGACTGAGAATTCCTATTGCTCCATATCCTTGCCAGTATTTGGTGTTATCAGTGTTTTGGATTTAACCATTAATAGTTGTATGGTGGTATCTCATTATTGTTTTAATTTGAAGTTTCTTAATGACATGAGTTTGAGCATCATCTCACATAATTATTTGTAAGTATGTCTTCTTCAGTGAGATGCCTGTTCAGATCTTTTGCACACTTTCGAACTGGGTTGCTTGGTTTCTTATTGCTGAGTTCTAAGTGTCCTTTATATATTTTATACACCAGTCTTCTATTGGATACGAGTTTTGCAAAGATTTTCTTCCAGGTTGTGGTTTGTCTTGTCATTCTCTTTTCACCCTCATCCTAGTTTTAGCATAGTAATAGGCACAAAGTAGAATCAATTGAATGAACAAATAAGAAAATTAAGGTGCACTTTCCTTTAGGCATTCCTATTGCTGACCAAAAGCTTATTCCAAGCATAGGAAAACGTAATCACAGATGAATGGCTATTTTAAAAATCCTTTTCTTTTTTTTCTTTTTTTTTTTTATATTTGAGATTGAACTTTTAATATTAGTAACACTAGCTTTTTTTTTTTTAATAGAGCAGGTTCTTATTAGTCATCCATTTTATACACATCAGTGTATACATATCAATCCCAATCGCCCAATTCATCACACCACCACCCCCACCCCCTTCCGCTTTCCCCCCTTGGTGTACATACGTTTTCTCTCTACTTCAATGTCTCAATTTCTGCCCTGCAAACCGGTTCATCTATAACATTTTCTAGGTTACACATATATGCGTTAATATACGATATTTGTTTTCCTCTTTCTGACTTACTTCACTCTGTATGACAGTCTCTAGATGCATCCACGTCTCTACAAATGACCCAATTTCGTTCCTTTTTATGGCTGAGTAATATTCCACTGTATATATGTACCACATCTTCTTTATCCATTCGTCTGTCAGTGGGCCTTTAGGTTGCTTCCATGACCTGACTATTGTAAATAGTGCTGCAATGAACATTGGGGTGCATGTGTCTTTTTGAATTATGGTTTTCTCTGGTTATATATCCAGTAGTGGGATTGCTGGGTCATATGGTAATTATAGTTTTAGTTTTTTAAGGAACCTCCACACTGTTCTCCATAGTAGCTGAATCAATTTACATTCCCACCAACAGTGCAAGAGGGTTCCCTTTTCTCCACACCCTCTCCAGCATTTGTTGTTTGTAGATTTTTTGATGAAGCCCATTCTAACCAGTGTGAGGTGATACTTCATTGTAGTTTTGATTTGCATTTCTCTAATAATTAGTGATGTTCAGCAGCTTTTCATGTGCTTCTTGGCCATCTGTATGTCTTCTTTGGAGAAATGTCTATTTAGGTTTTCTGCCCATTTTTTGATTGGGTTATTTGTTTTTTTAATATTGAGCTGCATGAACTGTTTATATATTTTGGAGATTAATCCTTTGTCCGTTGATTCGTTTGCAAGTATTTTCTCCCATTCTGAGGGTTGTCTTTTCATCTTGTTTATGGTTTCCTTTGCTGTGCGAAAGCTTTTAAGTTTCATTAGGTCCCATTTGTTTATTTTTGTTTTTACTTCCATTACTCTAGGAGGTGGATCAAAAAATATCTTGCTGTGATTTATCTCAAAGAGTGTTCTTCCTATGTTTTCCTATAAGGGTTTTATAGTGTCCAGTCTTACATTTAGGTCTCTAATCCATTTTGAGTTTACTTTTGTGTATGGTGTTAGGGAGTGTTCTAATTTCATTCTTTTACATGTAGCTGTCCAGTTTTCCCAGCACCACTTATTGAAGAGACTGTCTTTTCTCCATTGTATATCCTTGCCTCCTTTGTCATAGATTAGTTGACCATAGGTGCATGGGTTTATCTCTGGGCTTTCCATCTTGTTCCATTGATCTATATTTCTCTTTTTGTGCCAGTACCATATTGTCTTGATTACTGTAGCTTTGTAGTATAGTCTGAAGTCAGGGAGTCTGATTCCTCCAGCTCCGTCTTTTTCCCTCAAGACTGCTTTGGCTATTCGGGGTCCTTTGTGTCTCCACACAAATTTTAAGATTTTTTGTTCTAGTTCTATAAAAAAATGCCATTGGTAAATTGATAGGGATTGCATTGAATCTGTAGATTGCATTGGGTAGTATAGTCATTTTCACAATATTGATTCTTCCAATCCAAGAACATGGTATATCTCTCCATCTGTCTGTATCATCTTTAATTTCTTTCATCAATGTCTTATAGTTTTCTGAATACAGGTCTTTTCTCTCCCTAGGTAGGTTTATTCTTAGGTATTTTATTCTTTTTGTTGCAATGGTAAATGGGAGTGTTTCCTTAATTTCTCTTTCAGATTTTTCATCATTAGTGTATAGCAATGCAAGCGATTGCTGTGCATTAATTTTGTATCCTGCAACTTTACCAAATTCATTGATTAGCTCTAGTAGTTTTCTGGTGGCATCTTTAGGATTCTCTATGTATAGTATCATGTCATCTGCAAACAGTGACAGTTTTACTTCTTCTTTTCCAATTTGTATTCCTTTTATTTCTTTTTCTTCTCTGATTGCCATGGCTAGGACTTCCAAAACTAAGTTGAATAATAGTGGTGAGAGTGGACATCCTTGTCTTGTTCCTCATCTTAGAGGAAATGCTTTCAGTTTCTCACCATTGAGAAGGATGTTTGCTGTGGGTTTGTCACATATGGCCTTTATTATGTTGAGGTAGGTTCACTCTATGCCCACTTTCTGGAGAGTTTTTATCATAAATGGGTGTTGAATGTTGTCAAAAGCTTTTTCTGCATCTATTGAGATGATCATATGGTTTTTATTCTTCAATTTGTTAATATGGTGTATCACATTGATTGATTTGCATATATTGAAGAATCCGTGGATCCCTGGGATAAATCCCACTTGATCATGGTGTATGATACTTTTAATGTGTTGTTGACTTCTGTTTGCTAGTATTTTGTTGAGGATTTTTGCATCTATATTCATCAGTGATATTGGTCTGTAATTTTCTTTGTTTGTAGTATCTTTGTCTGGTTTTGGTATCTGGGTGATGGTGGCCTCATAGAATGAGTTTGGGAGTTTTCCTTCCTCTGCAATTTTTTGGAAGAGTTTGAGAAGGATGGGTGTTAGCTCTTCTCTAAATGTTTGATAGAATTCACCTGTGAAGCCATCTGGTCCTGGACTTGTTTGTTGGAAGATTTTTAATCACAGTTTCAATTTCATTACTTGTGATTGGTCTTTTCATATTTTCTATTGCTTCCTGGTTCAGTCTTGGAAGGTTATACCTTTCTAAGAATTTGTCCATTTCTTCCAGGTTGTCCATTTTATTGGCATAGAGTTGCTTGTAGTAGTCTCTTAGGATGCTTTGTATTTCTGCAGTGTCTGTTGTAACTTCTCCTTTTTCATTTCTAATTTTATTGATTTGAGTCCTCTCCCTCTTTTTCTTGATGAGTCTGGCTAATGGTTTATCAATTTTGTTTCTCTTCTCAAAGAACCAGCTTTTAGTTTTATTGATCTTTGCTATTGTTTTCTTTGTTTCTATTTCATTTATTTCTGCTCTGATCTTTATGATTT
This sequence comes from Eubalaena glacialis, assembly GCF_028564815.1. Taxonomy (NCBI): domain Eukaryota; kingdom Metazoa; phylum Chordata; class Mammalia; order Artiodactyla; family Balaenidae; genus Eubalaena; species Eubalaena glacialis. Next base: position 59,803,784 of record NC_083732.1, read on the forward strand.
CTTTCCTTCTGCTAAATTTGGGTTTCGTTTGTTCCTCTTTCTCTAGTTTCTTTAGGTGTAACGTTAGATTGTTTATTTGAGATTTTTCTTGTTTCTTGAGGTAGGCTTGAATAGCTATAAACTTCCCTCTTAGAACTGCTTTTGCTGCATCCCATATGTTTTGGATCATCGTGTTTTTCATTGTCATTTGCCTCTAGGTATTTTTTGATTTCCTCTTTGATTTCTTCAGTGATCTCTTGGTTATTTAGTAACATATTGTTTAGCCTCCATGTGTTTGTGTTTTTTCGTTGTTTTCCCTGTAATTGATTTCTAACCTCATAGCGCTGTGGTCAGAAAAGATGCTTGATATGATTTCAATTTTCTTAAATTTACTGAGGCTTGATTTGTGACCCAAGATGTGATCTATCATGGAGAATGTTCCATGCGCACTTGAGAAGAAAGTGTAATCTGCTCTTTTTGTATGGAATGTCCTATAAATATCAATTAAATCTATCTGGTCTACTGTGTCATTTAAAGCTTGTGTTTCCTTATCAATTTTCTATTTGGATGATCTGTCCATTGGTGTAAGTGAGGTGTTAAAGTCTCCCACTATTATTGTGCTACTGTTGATTTCCTCTTTTATATCTGTTAGCAGTTGCCTTATGTATTGAGGTGCTCCTATGTTGGGTGCATATACATTTATAATTGTTACATCTTCTTCTTGGATTGATCCCTTGATCATTTGTAGTGTCCTTCCTTGTCTCTTGTAACATCCTTTATTTTAAAGTCTATTTTATCTGATATGAGTATTGCTACTCCAGCTTTCTTTTGATTTCCATTTGCATGGAATATCTTTTTCCATCCCCTCATTTTCAGTCTGTATGTGTCCCTAGGTCTGAAGTGGGTCTCTTGTAGACAGCATATATATGTGTCTTGTTTTTCTATCCATTCAGCAAGCCTGTGTCTTTTGGTTGGAGCATTTAATGCATTCACGTTTAAGGTAATTATCGATATGTATGTTCCTATGACCATTTTCTTAACTGTTTTGGGTTTGTTTTTGTAGGTCTTTTTCTTCTCTTGTGTTTCCCACTTAGAGAAGTTCCTTTAGCATTTGTTGTAGAGCTGGTTTGGTGGTGCTGAATTCTCTTAGCTTTTGCTTGTCTGTAAAGCTTTTGATTTCTCCATCGAATCTGAATGAGATTCTTGCTGGGTAGAGTAATCTTGGTTGTAGGTTCTTCCCTTTCATCACTTTAAGTATATCATGCCACTCCCTTCTGGCTTGCAGAGTTTCTGCTGAGAAATCAGCTGTGAACCTTATGGGAGTTCCCTTGTATGTTATTTGTCGTTTTTCCCTTGCTGCTTTCAATAATTTTTCTTTGTCTTTACTTTTTGCCAATTTGATTACTATGTGTCTCGGTGTTTTTCTCCTTGTGTTTATCCTGTATGGGACTCGCTGTGCTTCCTGAACTTGGGTGGCTCTTTCCTTTCCCATGTTAGGGAAGTTTTTGACTATAATCTCTTCAAATATTTTCTCGGGTCCTTTCTATCTCTCTTTTCCTTCTGGGACCCCTATAATGCAAATGTTGTTGCATTCAATGTTGTCCCAGAGGTCTCTTAGGCTGTCTTCATTTCTTTTCATTCTTTTTTCTTTATTCTGTTCCACAGCAGTGAATTCCACCATTCTGTCTTCCAGGTCACTTATCCGTTCTCCTGCCTCAGTTATTCTGCTATTGATTCCTTCTAGTGTATTTTTCATTTCAGTTATTGTATTGTTCATCTCTGTTTTTTCTTTAATTCTTCTAGGTCTTTGTTAAACATTTCTTGCATCTTCTCAATTTTTGCCTCCATTCTTTTTCTGAGGTCCTGGATCATCTTCACTACCATTATTCTGAATTCTTTTTCTGGAAGATTGCCTATCTCCACTTCATTTAGTTGTTTTTCTGGGGTTTTATCTTGTTCCTTCATCTGGTACATAGCCCTCTGCCTTTTCATCTTGTCTATCTTTCTGTGAATGTGGTTCTTGTTCCACAGGCTGCATGATTGTAGTTCTTCTTGCTTCTGCTGTCTGCCCTCTTGTAGATGAGGCTATCTATGAGGCTTGTGCAAGTTTCCTGATGGGAGGGACTGGTGGTGGGTAGAGCTGGCTGTTGCTCTGGTGGGCAGAGCTCAGTAAAACTTTAATCCACTTGATTGCTGATGGGTGGGTCTGGGCTCCCTCCCTGTTGGTTGTTTGGCCTGAGGCGACCTAACACTGGAGCCTACCCAGGCTCTTCGGTGGGGCTAATGGCTGACTCTGGGAGGGCTCAAGCCAAGGAATACTTCCCAGAACTTCTGCTGCCAGTGTCCTTGTCCTCACGGTGAGGCACAGCCACCTCCCACCTCTGCAGGAGACCCTCCAACACTAGCAGGTAGGTCTGGTTCAGTCTCCTATGGGGTCACTGCTCCTTCCCCTGGGTCCCGATGCGCACACTACTCTGTGTGTGCTCTCCCAGAGTGGAGTCTCTGTTTCCCCCAGTCCTGTCGAAGTCCTGCAATCAAATCCCGCTAGTCTTCAAAGTTTGATTCTCTAGGAATTCCTCCTCCCGTTGCAAGACCCCCAGGTTGGGAAGCCTGACGTGGGGCTCACACCCTTCAATCCAGTGGGTGGACTTCTGTGGTATAAGTGTTCTCCAGTTTGTGAGTCACCCAGCCAGCAGTTATGGGATTTGATTTTATTGTGATTGCGCCCCTCCTACCGTGTCATTGTGGCTTGTCCTTTGTCTTTGGATGTGGGGTATCTTCTTTGGTGAGTTCCAGTGTCTTCCTGTCAATGATTGTTCAGCAGTTAGTTATGATTCTGGTGTTCTCGAAAGAGGGAGTGAGAACACTAGTTTTTAAATATCCAAATAGGACAGCTTCAGTGTAATTTAGAATGACCTAAAATCCTTTTCTTAAAATGCACTGAGCTTCTTGAAAAACTGAAAAGTGTTTGAGTATTAAATTAGCTTCAAATTATCTCAACAGGAAACCTATGTCTCCTATTGGGATGTCCGGTAGTGAGGAGATAGTAACAATTCATTTGAGGAAAGGGGAGAATATATGTTCACATAGAAAACTTTTATAAAGAATTTAGAGTAAATTAGAGAGACAGCGTGCCAAATCCTAACCACTAGACCACCAGGGAGAGAGTAGATGAAGTTATCATTATAAAGCAGGTCACTCGAGAAGCACTTTTTTCCTGGACCCTTTATGCAAAACTATTTGGCTTCATAATTTTTTTCTCTATAGAACCATTCTCCATACATCCAGTGTTTTCTAGGGATTAGTTATTCAAATCCACATATGTAAGTTTGAAACCTGTTGTAACAGTTTGTTTATAAGATGAATATGTCATTAACAATAGGAAGAGGGGTTATTCTCCACTACAAGTTGCCACTGCATTTTTAAAAGGCTATAATTGATGTGTTATAAGAGTCAAAACAGTGTTTTCCAAAGTCTACCTCTTGATCTTTATATGAAAAGATGACTTTTAAAAAAGCTTCTCCAGTCAAATTAGTCTTGGAACTTTTTATACGATAGGTCATTCCTGTTATAGAGATTATAATGAATATATTATAGCATATTAAAGTCTTAAAAGTTCTGCAATGAAAAAAGCCCCAGATTTTAACCAATTTGGCTATGGAACGCTTCCCCGGCTTATTAGTTTCCTCTGATATCTATTACCATCCCATAAAGCACCCTTTGGGATAGGATTTATTAAAGTACTTTTTCCCCAAAGAAACCAATTTTGGAATTATTTTTTTCTGACCACCAGGGAAGACAGAGCAGAACTAATAAATTCTTTACACTTGCTTTTTTTTTTTTTTTTTTTTTAATGCTACATGACAGATTCTGGGGGAGGGAAGCAAGATAGAGACATAGGTAACCTATGTTAATAGGTTATACAGAAGTCCCAGTTCTCCTTTTGCTTGTTTATTTTAAAGTATACTTGGTGTCTATAATGAATCAAATATAAAAAGATGAAATGAATGTTGTGGAACTATGGTGGTAAAAGATAAGGATGAATGGATATCACTTGCTAGGTTTGGATTTGCATACTGATTTACATTCGCCTTGAATATCATATTTTACATATTATATATATTATCTTTTGTCTATACCTTTGCTTTTTCTGACCTATATATAGAGGAAAGGGATTTCAATTCATATTTATTTTGCATAGTACATAAGAGCATAATGTACGTAATTTGTTGATAATATTAGCCTCCAGTAAAATGTAGTCAGCATGTTATTTAAGCACACTTGTTGCAAATAAAATTCAACCTTAATGCTTTGCCATCTGTAAAAGTATTGTATTACATCTTGCTAAGATAATACTTCTTTATGTGTTAATGTAACAGTCACTGAACCAGCTGTTTTTCAGAATGATGCCTTTAGAGAAGTAATCACAGATTTAACACAAACAGCCCAAAGAAATGGAAGATACATTTAGCACACCTCATAAAAGACAAGTCACATTTGCAATACTTTAGGAGACAGACAACTGATATTAAGATGTTAATCATCCTGGAGCACATTAAAATAAGAAGGCTGTCTTGTGTGAGAAGAAATTAGAACATGTGTTAAAGAGAATTAAACTGGAATAGATAGCTGCATTAAATGTGTATTGACTGAGATTTTGAAATACATAAGAAATTTGAAATTGGATTGTTTATCTTGATGTACATAGTCCTTGATATTTTGAATGTGACAAGAGACTCCTTAAGTAACTAATAAAATTATTTTATCTATAATAATTTGGATTTATCCTCCACAAGAATAAAAAGTAGTATTTTGGCACCCATACTGTGAATCAGTGTAATTCTTCAGAAAAACAATTACATTAGGAAAAAAAGGCAAAAAAAAAAAAAAAAAAGCCAAGTGTTTGGACTAACTGAACTCTCAGTTTCCTTAAAACCTTAAGGTATTAACTGTTTTAGTGTAATGTAAAGCATATAAAAAGCATATAAACTCTTGAGTTAGATTGTGTTTGAATCTTGGTTCTGGCACTTTCTAGTTCTTCTATGATTGAGCAACTTATTTAATTTCCTTGAGTCTCAGTTTTCTAATTAATAAGATGGGTCTTAAAAATTAAATACTTCTCTTGAAAAGCTATTGAATGACTATGCAGTGCCTAGAAAGATCCAAAAGCTTCCACTGAGAAAAACATCAAACAAAACAGGTCTCATCCAAGGATCAGGAATCAGAATGGCATCAGACTTCTCAATAGCAATACTGAAAGCTAAAAGACAATGTAATAGGCATCCAAAATCATGAGTTAAAATTATTTTCAGTCAAGAATTTTGTACCTGACCAATCTTTCAATCAAGCATGAGCACATAATAGAGACACCTTCAGACATGCAAGATATAAAAATTTCAATGCACCCTTTCCAGGAAATTATTCTGGGGTAATTTCCAGAAAACAAGAGAGTAAATTAAGAAGGAAAAGATTAGGCTCAGCAAATCTCCTGCTAACCAGGCTCACAAGAGAATGATGTACAACCCAGAAGTCCATTTCATTAATTTTTAATGATAAATATAATGATCAAGTGCCCTGGAACACTGTTTATCATCTGAACACTGTATTGCTATTTTTCCCCAATGGAAACTCTACATAAGAAACATAATCATAATAAGAAAGTTGTTGCTTTGTAAATATGAGTTAAAGTGAAGGAAAATATTCTATGAGGGCCAATGTACCCATGTCCACTGTCAGGATATAATATATTAGGAAAGCCTTTTGGGGCACTCCCGTCTCACCCAGGATAGTGGAGAAGATGTTAGCATTCTTATTCAATATATTATTCTGCACTTAATTGTCACTCTCTTAAGTCATTCTTTCTATAACTGGATTAAATCTATGGATTTACCTTTTTTGGAGGGTTTCCAAAATGTCCTCATTTGGAAGTCACATATTTACGAACTATCTTTTTTGAGTGGACTACTTCTATACTTCCATGATTATGTATGATTATTATTCTTTCATTCAAAGAAAATTTTGTTTTCAACTTTTGGGGACATCTCACCACAGTCCTTTATGTACTGACTACATACTTACCCTGACAAACTGAATAAAATTAGTAAGGATTCCCAAACAGAATCATCACAAAACAAACTTGTATTTAGGAATTTTTCTCAAAACAATTATCTTATCCAGAGTACATTTTGTAGCAAGAAACAAAAACTAGCTCAAGTAAAGAGCTAACATTATAATGACAGATATTATAGCAAACAAGAAAAAGCTACACAACCAAGTCTCTGAATGGATGAGATCACTGGGGACCTCAGCAGCAAGAGACTGAATCATTAATACAGAGCTCCACTAATTTGGGAACCCACTTAGGCTACATTCCAGTATTTTACTATAAATATGACTCAGCTACACTCCACATGCCCATTACTTTTCTGTTTCCCAGTCTCTTTGATTTTAGAACATTTATTTTCTGAAATCAAAATACAAAATCTATATATCCTCTACCTTGAGCAGTCACAGCCAACTTTGTATTCACACCAAATACATCCGCACACACACTCATGCACACACACTAATCATTTAAACAACTGGCAAAGAAAAGTAGAACTAACAAAATTTGGTATAATTTCCGAAAAAGAGTAATTTTTGACAGCTATATTTTTTAAATATCAGATCAGAAAGCATTATGTCAAAATACAGGGTCAATCCAATGTTCCTATATAGGATTGTTATATTTGATTTATTTGGGCTTCCCTGGTGGCGCAGTGGTTAAGAATCCACCTGCCAATGCAGGGGACACGGGTTCGAGCCCTGGTGTGGGAGGATCCCACATGCCCCGGAGCAACTAAGCCCGTGAGCCACAGCTACTGAGCCTGCGCTCTGGAGCCCACGAGCCACAACTACTGAGCCCGTGAGCCACAACTACTGAGCCCACGTGCCACAACTACTGAGGCCCGTGCGCCTGGAGCCCGTGTTCCACAGCAGGAGAGACCACCGCAGTGAGAGGCTGGCGCTCCACAACGAAGAGTAGCTCCCACTGGCTGCAACTAGAGAAAGCCCGTGCGCAACAGCGAAGACCCAATGCAGCCAAAAATAAATAAATAAATTAAAAATAAGTAAATTTAAGAATTGCTGTAAAATTGAGGGAAAAGGATGGAGTCGTATTAGGAAAACCAAAAGAAAAAAAAAAAATCTGATCTATTCTTTAACCACTGATGCTATAACCACTAATCCCAGTCACCTTGACCCTTTGCATCATTAGTCACAGTGGGGACTCTGTTGTAGTGTGAATGGATCAATGTAAATCCGCTCCTATTACTGACATACTATCTCAAATTGCATGCCCTATAGTGGGTAACGGTTAACATCTTGATTTATAAAGAGTTAATTATAACCACCATTGAAAACAAGATCAAGAACTGGAATTGAAACAAGCTAAAAGACAATCTAAAAATGTGGAAAGACTAGAGAACAGAGCAGCAGGTAGGGAAAAGCTAGTATGAAGAAAAGAGTTAGAAAAGAAAGCCAGTATCCAGATAAAGGATGAAAGGAATAGGAAAATAGAGAGAGAAAAGAGAAATGAAATATTGTAGATGCACTGTACTTTGAAAAGTTGAGCTAACTTCAAATAAACTGCCATACTAAGGCTCTATTTTAAAAGACAGTGATCTAGAAATCATTTTTGAGGACTCCATTCTCTTTACCACACAACTGTAAATGGCTCTCTTTAACCAATGAGGCTACATAGCTACATTAAAGGATGTGAAACTTGTTTCAAATAAGGGACTATTATTTTCAAACTTATATAGGCAGAGTTTCTTAATCTGGAATACACGGTCTCCTAAGTGGTCCATGGATAGAATTCTGAGGATCTGTAAACTTGGATAGGAAAGATTATATCTTTATTTTTATTAACAGCCAACTAAAATTTAGCATTTTCTCTAATTATGAACGTAAACAATAAACCACAGTAGTGTCAGGAACTCATATTTCTATCACATTATAATTGTTGCATATATCTCAAACTACCATTTATGCTTATTACATCTTTGAAATTACATCAGTTATTAGACCTGCTCCTGGATATTGTTATTGTGTCAATAAATAAGATTTTATATTACTATATCACAAATTTGTTTTCTTTTTAATATTTTGATAACTTTACTCCAATGTAATTGGTTTCCCTTGAACTACTATGTATTTTACATTAGGTATCTAAAAACATTATTGTGAGAAATGTTTCACTGGCTTCACTAGACTGAAAGAGGGTCCATGGAATGAAATTTCAAGGTACCTGACTAAGGAGACTCAAAATATCAAATAATTTTTAAAAGAAGAGAAAAAATAGCAAATAGTATAGAAGTGTATAAGTAAAAAGCAGAAGTACCTTGTTACCTTCAGACTCCTACCACCCAGTTCACCCTTGGTGTGTATCCTTCCTGACATTTTCTATGTATATTAAAAATATCCCATTATAGAGTCTTTTAAAATGTATAAACAGAATAAGAACATACAAAATGTTCAACAACATGGTTTTTAAATTTAACAATATATTGTGGATATTTCTCCATATCATTACATATAAATTTAGCTCATTATTTTTTAATTGTGTCATAATATTTCATGCTACTGTAATACCACAAATTATTTAATTGGTCTTCTATTAATGGGTATTTATATATTCTCAAACAAATTACAATGAACATCCTATTCACAGAGGTGATATTGAAAATATTTAATAATCCTTATGTCACGGACACTGACCAATAAAAATGGATCCCAACTTTAGTGCTGGATGGAGATTGTAGTGGTCCCCTGCTAGATTAGGCATTAATCCTTTGTTGCTGGGTCACAAAGAACTCCACTGCAGAGGGTAGGATGGCTGAGGTATTGGGTGAGGAACTCAAGGAGCTTAGTGCAGCAACCATTTGCAAATGAGTTTCTGTTGTTTTAACAACCAGTATAGCTATAACTTTGCCTGCTGGTTGAATGTAAATTCTGCTTATACATAAACCTTAACATGTATGTGAGTCTATCTGTTGTCTAAATAGCTAGAATGCAATTGCCAGATCAATGGAAATTTATATTCAGATAAATAATGCCAAATTGCCTTTCAAAAAAATACTGTAATTTATTCTTCTTCTAAGAAAATTTCATTAACAATATAATTTTTTCACCTTTGTCTATATGCATATAGAAATTTTAATACTTAATATTATCAAATTCTAATCCTTGTTTATTACCTATTTACAGACATTTGTATTGCTCTCCTTAATTTTGCAGTTTTAAAAATTATGAGTGAGGTTCAGTGTCTTCTCACAGGTTTGTATGATTAGTGTTTCATTTTCTGAGGCCTGCCATTTTGAGTCCTTTGCCCATTCTGCTATTGAGTTTTTATTTGTTTTTTATGGACCTTCAAATTAAGAGTTTTAAAAATATATATTAAATAAATGAGTCCTTTTTCTACCATATTTGTCATGCTCATTTTTTCCAGTTTGTATCTTTTGGCTTTATTGATGTTTTTAAATACAGAGAAAACTTTCATTTCTATGTAGTCAAAATTATCAGCCTTTCCCTTCTGAATTCTGGGTCTTGTGTCACTTTTTAAAAGTCCTTCCTATTCCAATTTTATTAAAAACAGTCATCTGAGTTTTTTTTAAAACTACTTTTATGGTTTTACTTTAAATTTTTTTGATCCATCTGGAATTTATTTTAGTGTAATGAGTGAGGTAGGAATCTAGCTTAATTATTTTCCAAATGGCTAGCCAGTCATCCCAACACTATTTATTGACTAATCAGTCTTTCTTCCACAGATTATACTAAATTCTCAAATGTACTTGCATCCATTTTTAGACTTTCTGATCAGTTCCACTGATCTTTTTATTCCTGTTCTAGTATCATACTATTTTAATTACTTTATAATATGTTTTAATATTTAGCAGGTATGTCTTACTTTGTTACTCTTTTCTTTCAGATTTTTCTAAGTAATTTGATGCATCCAATCATCTGCCATAAAAATTTTTGAATTATTTCTTTACATTTCACAAAATCATTTTCTATTTGGAATCAGAGTGAATTCATAAATTAAATTAGAAAATTGATATAGCAATGAACCTTTCTATAAAAGAAAATGTTATGCCTTCTTATATATTGACATCTTCAGTAGAATTTTAATTTTTTCTTTTTCTAATAAAGTTTATTCTTAGATTTTAAAAAATTAATTAATTAATTAATTAATTTTGGGGCTGTGTTGGGTCTTCATTGCTGTGCGCAGTCTTTCTCTAGTTGTGGCGAGCGGGGGCTACTCTTCATTGCAGTGCACAGGCTTTTCATTGTGGTGGCTTCTCTTGTTGCAGAGTACTGGCTCTAGGCGTGGGCTTCGGTAGTTGTGGCACGTGCACTCAGTAGTTGTGGCTCGCGGGCTCCAGAGCGCAGGCTCAGTAGTTGTGGCGCACGGACTTAGTTGCTCTGCAGCATGTGGGATCTTCCTGGAGCAGGGCTCGAACCCATGTCCCCTGCATTAACAGGCGGATTCTTAACCACTGCGCCACCAGGGAAGTCCCTATTCCTAGATTTTTGATTATTGATTTCTATTGTAAATTGGATCTTTTCTTTCTGTATAATCTCAAGCTAATGTTTTGGTGTGTTAGGAAAGTTAATGATTTCTTTATTTTTTTTAACTAGTATGCTTAGTGAATTTTAATTGTTTCCCATTATTTTAACTTGCTTTTATTGGGTTTTCTAGACAGCCACTACACTACTTGCAAATACTGCCTCCTCTCTTACAATATTTGTACCTTTTATTTAATTTTCTCATCTAATTTCATTTTTTAAAATAGGAAAAACAACCAAGTAATAAGAAAAAGATGGGGAATTTCTCCAGGGACAAAGCTATATCAAGATCCTTGGATAAAATGAAATGCTAAGGATAACTCTTCTTGTTCAAGGAAGCTACTTTTGTATACAGTCTTCACTATGTGAATCGTTCTTGGTCATATTTTCAAGCTCAGTGCACACCTCTAGCCCAATAATTGCTCTAATAATTTTTTTTTTTAATTTATTTTTTTGGACTCTGTTGGGTCTTCGTTGCTGCACATGGGCTTTCTCTAGTTGCAGCGAGCAGGGGCTACTCTTCATTGCAGTGCGCGGTCTTCTCATTGCCGTTGCTTCTCTTTTTGTGGAGCACAGGCTCTAGGGCGCCGGGGCTTCAGTAGTTGTGGCGCATGGGCTTAGTTGCTCCGCGGCATGTGGGATCTTCCCGGACCAGGATCAAACCCGTGTCGCCTGCATTGGCAGGCGGATTCTTAACCACTGTGCCACCAGGGAAGTCCCTCTAATAATTTTAATATAAAAACATTGATAGCTGTGGACAGCTGTAAATAACCAAAATGGAAGTCATTTACACCATGCTTTCAAAATGCACTTGTTTAGCTTTACATTGCCAATAACTTAAACCATATGGAAAGAGCAAATTCTCCTGTACAAACACATTCTACAAGTGGCATGCCCAATAAATGATAGCATTTGACAAGTTCTTACTAGTTTATTTCTTTTCAGAGACAGAAAAGCCAGTTGTTACAATCAGTGTAAAGTGAAAAAACATGTACCTTAGCAATCCACGAGGTCTTTTTTTTTTTTTTGCCTGTGTTAAATCATGTTTATACAACAGCAGCTTTGCTGGACAGGTTGCTATATATACACTCCTATTCCCTTTGCTCCTGCTCCAGAAGCTGAAGGGTCAATGACATAGTGGTGCCTATTGAATACCATTTGTTATGAGGTTGATAACTTTTCGAAGCATGAAGTTGAAGACATCGATGGACTTCCGATGATCTTCAAGGGATCTTCTGACTCCCTTGAAGATCAACTTGAGAAACTTAAAAGTGAGCTTCACTCCACCTAAAAAACACCAACTCAGGCTTCTCAGCTGAGATGCTGTAGGGCAGCTATAGGACATGAATAGGAGTAACACACAGAAACTAATTACTTAAACCATGGATCCCCGTCCCTTCTCTATTAGTGAGGGGAGTGGAAGTGAAAATAGCTAAGGATACCCAAATGTCTGGGAACATTTTTTTTTTTGGCATGGGATAAAAAGTAACCCCTCTGGTGTGCTTATGTGTATCATGGCCCTTTTCCTATATATCGAAACACTGGGGCCTGGAGCATCAGCAGAGAGGCAGGTAAGAAGATGAAAGTGATACATGTTAAAATAAAACCAAATTATGATTGCTTGAAGATTAGGGAGTTCTCCAACTAGTTAATTCTATTTTTCCAGGTGAACGCAAGTGGCTCTTACACTCATTGTGAAACTGTGTGGGAAGAATTAAATTGATGATTTGGTTATATTTAATATTTTAATTTGATTTCTATTGAAGATTTAGTACTCTTTGAGGGTGCTATATTAAATAACTTACAAAAAATTTTAATGACTAATTTTGGTGAAACTGTAAATGATCACTATCCAGGTTTAGGGGATCTTTTTTTTTTTTAACATCTTTATTGGAGTATAATTGCTTTACAATGGTGTGTTAGTTTCTGCTTTATAACAAAGTGAATCAGCTATACATATACATATATCCCCATATCTCTTCCCTCTTACGTCTCCCTCCCTCCCACCCTCCCTATCCCACAGGTTTAGGGGATCTTGAAACCAGTTATAAATGGAAAGCTTTTCATAAGAACCAGGAGCATAAGGAGAGAAAAGAGACAAAGGTGAGAAAGGACAAAGTAACAGTCTATATTTTGAGTGTTGAAAAGGTAAAGATAAGGGAAGATAAGCAATGATGTAGCCTGAGATGGTACTGCATAGGCAGTTACGTGTGCTGTGGCTATTAAGTTACAGTTGAGTGCTAAGTTCTAAAAAATTGAAAACAGAAAGAGTCTTCAAGACAGTGATTTTCAATTTGTTCAGCTAATCAAGCAGCCATAATCCTTGGTACTCTGTCCTTCTATCCCAAAATAGTTACACGTTTATGCCATTATATGACTAGGAACAATTTTATTGTCAGAAACTGGGACTGTATTTTAGGTATAAGAGCTTCTGAATCTTAAAAATAATAGTACATGAAATTTATATAAAAATTATGTGTTTAGAAGGATGGATATTATCTATCCATCTACTCACCCAATGTAATATGAAGGATGAGCTTTACTGGTTGAGTAATAATTCTGAATTTAATTATTTTGTGTCAAATTATATTGATATCTGCCAGAAGATAAGGAGAAGCAGGCACCAAAAACTTTAAGAAAGTGTTCTAGAAAAACTTAACCTTGAGAAACTCCATTCACTAAATTAAATTCACTGGGATTTGAATAAGGGAAGAAAAGTTGAGATAGAAAGTATCTTTCTTCATGTGTATTTTTTTTTAGACATGCCCAGTAACTATTTATTGTATTTAGGGTCTGGTTTTCCTCTAGGAGCAAAATATTGAAGTAGAAATAAAATCTCTCCATAATTCCTTAGGCAATTTAGAAATTCTATGCTAGTTATATTGATGAAAATCACTCCCATGTTCCTAGTACTGGGAAACTTTGTTGATTCTTTAGTGAATTAATCAGGACTTTTTCAGTAGTAAGAAACGGAATCATAAACCAAATGATTTTGAGGAAACAAATTATATTTCATTGATACACGTAACTAGAAAGGATATAAAGATAAGTCACAAATCAAGGAAGAACTGAATTGGAGATGGGATTCACTGCCATTAGGATTCTGTTCATCTCTCTACTTGTCTGTGCGTAACTGATTTTTTTTTCACTTCCCACAACCAGAATCTCCACTCTCTCATTTGTTTTGTTGCAAAACAAAAGGTCCATAAGGCATAGAGAAGATGGGACGATGATTAAGTTGCCTCTTCTTTCCTCCCATTCACTAAGTGTATAAGCTTCTGCAGTACAAAAAGCTTAGGTGCCAATAAATAATTTTCTAAGTCTGAAGGGTCACAGCAATTATTCAATCTACTTGTGTAGATGGCAGTACCATGTTGGTGGGGGGACAAATCTCTATCAAATTCCCTAATTTTCATGAGGTTTTTCTGAGGAGTTGAGGAAAAATCTCTGTCTCTAGTGGCTCTAGATAGATTGGCAATCTCAAAGACCCATTGAAACCTTTGCTTTGTAACTTCCAAGTAAAAATGGATGATTGAACACACATCCAATTTTACTCCCTTCACAGCCCCACCAAGAAAAATCAGAAAATGGATTTTTAATGTTTTTAATTTAAATTTTATTTTTAGTTTCTTTTTAATTTTTTTTGCATTTAATTTTTTAATAAAACTTTTAAAGGTTACTTTCCATTCATAGTTATTACAAAATATTGGCTATATTCCCCATGTTGTACAATATAGCCTTGAGCCTATCTTACACCCAGTAGTTTGTACCTCCCTCTCCCCCACCCCTATTTCACCCCCTGCAGCTGGCAACCACTAGTTTGTTCTCTATATCTATGAGCCTGCTTCTTTTCTGTTATATTCACTAGTTTATTGTATTTTTTAGATTCCACATATAAGTGATATGATCCAGTATTTGTCTTTCTCTGTCTGACTTATTTCACTTAGCATAATGCCCTCCAAGTCTATCCATGTTGCTACAAATGGCAAAATTTCATTCTTTTTTATAGCCGAGTAGTATTCCATTGTATATATATACCACATCTTTTTCATCCATTCTTCTGTTGATGGACAGAGGTTGCTTCCATATCTTGGCAATTGTAAATAATGCTGCTATGAACATTGAGGTGCATGTATCTTTTCTAATTAGTGTAGAAAATGGATTTTTTAAAAGAAATAAACCCAAAAGGATGGGGGAAAACAGAAGAGGGAAAATACACAAAATTTTGGGAGAGCTGGAAAGCAGATGGAAAAGTGGTACTGATTTAGCATACCTGAGAAAGTTATATCTCAAGTCTGCAGTGGGAGCAGTAAAGAATGAATTTAGTTTATTTCACAAAATCCTCTAAAATGTCAGGAATTAGTGACACATAGTGCATTCTCTCTATGCAGGTGCTAGACTGCCCCTCTTCATTCCAATAGAAGACCAGAGGTTTATTGCTTGGAAGGGATAACACAACAGGACTGGTAGATGCAGACACTGGACAGTTGTTGATTAAGGGGTACTTTACTGAAAGTAAGATTCTGAGATGTCTAGTCCTTTCTGCCCATTTGACTCCTGGAGTGCCAGAAGCCAGGCCTTTATCCTCCAAGAAGGACACTGGAGGAGTCTCTTCAGGGGAAATTGTTCCCAAAGACGTCTAAATATCTAAAGATTCTGAAATTGGGAGAAAATTAACAAAATGTCCTAGACAAATTATCTTTCTGTGAGGTCCGTGCTTGATCATTATCCTTCATGCTCATATCTTCAAATCAGTGTCTCAGTCCCCTATCCTTACATATGAACAGATAATCATGATTACTGGCCATTTGAGGAAAGGCTTTAACATAGAACATAAAAAAGAAAAGAAAAAAAAAAAAAACGAAGGGGAAAAGCAACAATTTGGAGGAAACAGAGGCTATACAATAAGAAGAAAATGATAAACAATCATTAATATCCTCTGGGGATAAGAAGATAGTGCAAAAATGAGACAAGCAAGAGCTCCTAGAAGTTAAAGACGTGATAGTAGGTAAAAAAAAAATAGGTGGAAGATACAGTTGAGAAAATCTCCTAAAGAGTGTAGCAAAAAAACAAAGAATTGGCAGGTGGGGAGAAAAAGAACAAACAACAGTCCAGGAGATCAAATACAATTATCCTAGTGGGAAAACTGAGACAAAAAAATTGTCACACTGTTTATCTAGGATTCAATCCCAGGCAGTCTGACTTCAGATCCTGGGGATTTTACCACTTAGCCTTTCCAAAATTCAAGAAAGAAAGAATAGGAAAACAGGGGAAGAAAACATCCTTCTCAGAAAAAAGTTATAAATCATCCAGCTCAACAAATGAAAAGACACACCTACCAAGGCAAATCTCAGTGAAATTCACAAAACTAGAGATAAAGGAAAGATCCAACAATCTCCAAAGACAAAAGAACAGGTCACAAACCAAAGAGCAGGCATCAGAAAGGCATTGGAATTCTTGACATAAACACCAGGATATAGATAATAGAACAATGCCTGCAAAATTCTGAGGCAAAAATGACTTCAAATGGAGAATTATATTATTATATAAACTATTAATACAGTGAGAATGAAATAAAGGCATTGTAAGACATGCAAAGTCTCAAAAAAATTTCCTTTCATGTACCTTAGTCAGGAAGCTATTGGAGAAAAGCTTTATGAGAGTGAAGAAAAAAGAGGAGACTTGGAAAGATGTGAGGTGAAGGAAATCAATTCCAGGGGTGTGTAAACGGTCCATGTAAGTGTAGGCCAGAGGCTCCAGGAGTGATTTTTTTCAAGGAGACAAGATTAACAGAATATCTGCTGTATCTGAACTCTTAAGTGGAGATTCAGACAATTGGCAGGGAGTTCAAGGTTTGAATTTAAATTTATGACAAACATGTTAAAAACTAAAATTTTAAACAATAAGGCAACATTAACCTCAAGGAAAAATGTAAAGATTAGCAATAAAGTCAAAGTAATCCTAGTCTTTTCAATGGCACAGATCTGAATAGCATTTAGAAAGTTACACTAATGTGAATACTGAACAATGACATAACTAACATTGTGCTTTAACTATATTGGAAGGATAAGGGACTGGAAGCAAGTGTATGTATGATGCGATGGGTGGAGAAAAGAGAGCCACATCCTCAGCCCCAGTAGGATGTCAGTAATGATGCCTAATACTGAAAAAAGCAAAAGTAGCATCACAACCATGTATTTTCAGAGATATGGAAGTAAATAACAAATATATTCTCTAAAAGTACTGTTTTTCATAATAAATTTTCCATGGTCATTGCAGAATAATTTAGCTCTTTTATTATGTGTATGAATAACTGAAAAAAAAATTCCTTCACTTTTCATTATTAGAATTTTCTTGTGACTAAGATTACTTGGAGTGTAAAGTCCTCTTACATTGTGTAATTAAGAGCATTTACATGCAGCAATTCATAAGTAGAACACATACTATTGTTATATATAAAATACCTTTTAATTTTGCATATTGTAAAATCCTGTTAAACCATCTTTAAAATCCCTTTAAAATCATCTCTTATTTAATGGATTCTGTATACTTATGGAGCTAGGCATTTTCCCCAGTTTAAAATGAAGTTTCAGAGACTGAGAAAAAATTTTTAAACTGCCCAAGATCCCTTAGGAATTTTGGGAGAGTAACAAGATCAGAACACAATATTCCCAATTCTCTGTCATCATGCCACAAAATCATGTTGAATTTTCCCAAATATTTTAAAATAATAAACAAAAAACCCAAATAATTTGAGAATGCCAAAAAGCAAAAAAGAAGTAACAATGCTGGCACCATTGTAAGCTAATTATGCATATTCGACAAAGACTCATGAATTCCTTGTCAGATTCAAAGTAGAGAAATCAATTTCCTCCAAAGCTGTGGCAATCCACAGTTGAATAAAGAATATAATTGTAATAGGGAAGAACCTTTTGTATTCTATTACAAGTTAATCACTAAAGGGATGTTGCCTATAAGCTTAAATTATACATAATGGCCTCCCCTTTTAGTATAAAAGAAGCCTGAATTCTAATTCAGGCAAGATGGTTTTTTGGGGCACGAGCCCACCATCTTCTTGGTTTGCGGGCTTCCTGAATAAAGTCGTTTTTCCCTGCCCCAACAGCTCACCTCTTGATTATTGGCCTGTCCTGCAGTGAGTAGTACGAGTTTAGACTTGGTAACATAATGAATAAGTATAAGTAGCAGAATGAGTGATAAGATCAAGTATATAATGTGGGTAAATATGGTTCAAGGCTAATTACAGTATAATGTGAAATCAACGAAGGGTAGAGAAAGCTAAACAAACACACACAAACACACACACACACACCAAAATTTTATTCCAATTATTTCCATTACTGGGACTGATTATTTCTGTTTTTGATTGGATAGGACCTCAGCTCATGTTTTTAGATCAAAATATCACTTAAATGTAGCGTATATGAAACCGTTCTTCCTTAACAAAATATTAAAAGAACAGAAACAAGTGAGTAAATATGGATTTGGCCTCAGGTTTCCTCTTCTGTAAAAGTAGGATAATAGAACCCATCTCATAAGGTTGTTGTGAAGGTTAAATGCAATAGTGCATGGAAGCAATTTGCATAGCTCTTGAAAACATTTTAAAGGTAAACTCTAATTTCAATGCTTCTGCTTAGTTCTCTATACTGTTCTTCCATTTAGAAAATTACCTTAATATTTTTAAGTGATGACAGGGTCCTTAGGCATAGTCTGGAAGGAAAAAATTGAAGGGGGAGAAAAAAGGAAGAATAATTGCTCTGCATAATATACTAACAGGAACTTTCGATTAGTTGGGCATGGGGGTAAAGACTGGAGGTTTCAGGGGTTCTGGACAGGGAGGAGAGGAGTACAGTAGAAGAGGAAAGACAGTGAGAAATATCCAAAGATGGGAGACACACAGTTTAAAACAATCGTCTAATGATTAATTTTATTTTTTCCTTTTCTATGTTGGGCATATTCCTCCTCCCCAAATGTTCTGTTTAATAAAAAAAACTGCTATTTACCCAACAGTCTTTTGTTAGTGGATCTTTGGGAAATGAACAGGCGGATAAGGATACAGACAAAAAAAAACGTCACAGAGGCAAGGCAGTGAGTGGAGATTGGGCCTGGGAGTGAGAGATGTCTGGATCCTGCAAGCCTGTCCCATGCCTACACCATCCCAAGAAACACCTGGGAATTGTGGAGGGGCCTGAATTTCCAGTGTCTACAGAGTAGGGAGCTGAGAAAACTTGTTAGATTACCCTAGAAGGCTGGAGAATTTGGGCTTTTTAGGATTAAATCAGCTGCTCTTCTTGCGTTTAGCTAAAATAACTTAAAACACAAATAACCATGACAGATGATAACTAGCCACTGTGGTTCACTGAACAATGACACATGATGAGTAAGTTTAATGATGTAGGGGGAATGGATAAAAAAGTTTAGAATGTTTAATGTTTATAAAATTGTTTCACAACATTAGCTTAAGCAATTATCACAAAAACTCTAAGACTGTAGAACCCCTTTTTATTTTTAATGAGAAAAGTAGACTCAGATATGTTAAGGAACTTGTCCAAAGGACCACAGTGAGTATAGGCTTTCCATTACACTACAAAAAATCCAAACCATAGAGGGAAAGAGAGAAGACAAATTTGACCTATTTCAAATTTTGCCCATACCCCTTCTGAACAGATAAATCACCTTAAAAATTTATTATATGCTTAGTATTATTGCAGCTGCCATTTAAAAATATTAATGAGTGTGGTTTTGATACTCCAGGATGTTTTTAAAATTTTTCCAAAAAAAGTTACTGTAGAACAGAGAATGTCACTCACCACCCAGTTCTACAAGGATTAAGTCACTGGCTACTGCAGTCCCTGAATTCAGGATGAAGAACAGGATGAGGCACTCTGAGCTTTGGGAAAATAGACAAAACAGGCCCTTAGATAGTTAGTTATATATATTCAGGAAAAAATTTTATGAACCCAGATTCTTGCATCTTCCCATACTTAGCAATACAATTATTAACTGAGATATCTGTTCCTCATGACTAGCACTAACTTTCTACCAAGACGTAAGTTGGATTTTATGTACTCCTTAGCCAAAATCACATATATACTGGCTTCCCCTGCATCTTTTCGGAAAAGTTCCTCAGAGCAACCTGAGAGGCTGTCTCCTGGGATACGGTCCTCAGTAAGACACTGAATAAAACTCAACTCACAGCTCTTACATTGTGCATTTTTTTTTCCCAATCAACATTACCCTTGAGCTTGATTGTTTTATCAATATTTTTATAAGGAGACACATTCCCTTCCATCTTGTTTCTCTCTTTTTCCCCATGATCTTTTAATAAAAGAAAAATTATTTTAATAAGCCCAGTTCCATAAAGAGGAAATCTTTAAGCCAAAATGAAATAAAAGCTAGTCTGGAAATATACCATCTTATTATCAAAGTACTGATGGAAGTATGGGGTCTAAACACAAGAATGGGGCAGGAATTTAATGCGTTTTAAAAGCAAATACTCTGGGGAAAGCCAGAATAAATTGAACTTAGCAAGTGAACCATTAAAGAAAAGAGACAACTACAGTTTATAAATTTTATGTTCATGATAGAAATGTATTGGCTGATGCATTCAAAAGACTATGCATGAATGAGTGCCCAATATGTGGTTCTGCATCATGTCTTTAAATTTTGGTTTTCTTATGATGACCCACTGGAATCCCTATCTAGTATGAATTACATACATATCTGAGACAATTTGGGTACTAAATTTCTATTTCCCAAGTATGCAATTTTCCCCCCCATTGGTGGTGGTTGCTACTCATATGCTTGGTGTTGAAAAAGCCAACTTTTCCTTGCTTCCTGGTTTCTAGTCATAAGCAAAATGAAAATCCATTGATTGAACACTGGTGATGGTAATCTTAGTGTTTTGCCTGTTCTGTAATCTTCCCATTAAATTGTATTTGAGATAATCTGATATCATTTTATGTTAAAATAATAGCTTTTTTTGCTTACATGGTGTGAAAGATTCTTTGTACCTGTGCTTTATTAATATTTAGTGCTATTGAATACAAAGCACCATTCTGCTAAAAAAATTATGCCAAAAAGTACGTAACAATGGAGCCCAAAACCTGTACAATCACAGCATCATATTAGCAACAATGCAGAACAAACACAGACTGGAGTGAGCAACAACTACAGAACACACTGTGATTCTTCCATTAGATTTCATTACCTGAGAATATTCTTCTCTGACAATTTCATCTATAGTCATTTTATTTACCTGAATTCGAATACAAGTAATTTTTTAAAAGTTGATCTATAAAAATCTCAAAATGGCAATCCCATCAAACAAGACTGCTGGAGTATAAGCACCTAATTCTACCACTTACCAGTCATATCTCTAACCTTTTTATATCTCACCATCCCTACTGATAAATGAAGATAATGACAGTAAACCTCATAGGATTATTGTGAGGTATAAATGAGAAACTGAATGGTGAAAATAGGGCTTGGCGCATAGTCAACATTTGTTATTTATTGTTTCTGGGTTTTTGTTTAATAGCGTAATTATTCATGCTGAATGTATTAGTTAAAATGTTTTTAGCTGTAAGTTTTAGGCCAAGTTAGAGTGGTCTAAACACACAGAAGTTTGTGTTCTCCCTTAATAAGAAATCTGGAGATTAGGCAGTTTCCTCAGAGGCTCAACAATGTCAGGGTGTTAGTCAATGTTTCTGGAATTCTTTTGGTTTCTGTACCCCCAACCCCTGTCCACAATCACATGGCTACACCATTACATGAGAGTATTCAAAGCAGAAAGGAAGGCGACAGGCAGCAAAAGAAACATTTTTCCCGAAGGAGATTCTCTTTATGTCTCATTTTCGTGAAATGGGTTGCATGCTCACTTGCAGACCAATAAAAAATGAGATTCCTATGACTGATAGAGACTAATAAGAAATTATCCCCTGGGCCTGGTGCTGGGGGATTGCTACTCAAACAAAATTGTAGTTTTGTTTGCAAGGCAGAAGAGTGGAAAGGTATTAACAAGACAAAGGATAGGGTGACTGAGTTTCCTTCCAAGGCTCTTTTGTGATAAAGCACTAACAACGTAGAGCTGAATTATTGCCTGTCTGAAGTTCTTTGTCATTTCAAAAAATAGCAAAAGGAGGCCAGGACTTATTATTTGCTTTTTCTTCTAAACAACAGAGTAAAGAACAGGTCTATAAAACTGTATAAGGAAATTTACTGTGTGTTGATAGGTCCTTTTCCTCAGTGGTGGTTTGTTCATTTTCCCTGAATGATCCAGGTTAATGTTTCCATTTCTAACTATAGTCTATATGTTTATCCACAGTCTCTCAACATAGGTATAGACAGATTTTTTTTGTTTATTATGTTTGTGTTCTAAAAAAATAGGTTGGCCAACAATACCCACCTAGTATAAATTACGTACATATCTGAGACAAAAAAAATTTTTTTCTAACCATGTAAGATATCTTCCAACTCTCTCATTTTTGAAGTTCTGCATACAGCTGATCTCCAAGAGACTTACTCAGCAATGAATGTTAAATGGATGAAAATGTAGGTAAAAATTGTATGTAAAACAAAAGAATGAAAAACCGTACTAATTTGGAAATAATGCAAGTAGTCAATTTGAGGACTTAGTTCTTTAAAAAATGCAAAGAATTTGATTACCTTTCATTGTGAATAGTAGCCAAAAATAAAAATTTCTATTCACAGAGTAAAAATTGTTAGATTCACCCTTAGGTTTTGTATTTATTTTCCATTAGGCAGGAGTTCTACATCAGTATTCTTTATTTTACCCACTGCTGCTTTTGGCATAATGCACCCCCAGTTTGTTGTGGATGTCCCTTTACACCAATTGTTTCTAAGGTATCATAGCAGCTGTCAGTGATACAAAAGTTCATGAGAACATCATATGATCATTAGTTCATTTTATCCCCACTTGGCTGTTCCAACCCCATGTAGCTAATACTATATTACAATATGTTACTATATGAACCTGGTCCAAAGACAAAAGAATACTGTGATAAAGAATTGAAAAATATTAGAGATTTGTCAATACCGAAACAGAATCAAGTTCCTTTAGGAGGGAATGATTTTCTGGTAAATTAAGATGCATGATTTATTCCCATAAAAGGTTTCACTAATGATTTCTACAACATAAGGATTTTTCAGCACTTTTGAGGAGGTTTTAATATCAGCAGTTTCTGTTCAAAGAATATACTGACCCAATTCTTCAATAGAATGGGTAACCTATAAGAAGAAGGTATGTAATTCACTCACATGAGTGAACATGAACATGTTGATAAGAAAATATGTGGACTAGACATCTAGGCAATGGTTTCTTATGCTCTGCTAAAAATTAAACCAAAACCTATGGATAAATAACCTTCAATCCAAGTCTTCATTTCTGATGAGGAGAGAATAGAAAAAAAGCATCATGGTCATCAGCCCTGAGAGGTGTGGTGACTGTATTCAAAGACTGTGATCTTCAGTCTCCTAGCTTTAATTGGCCTCCTGGGGTATGTAAAATGCTGTGTGTGTGTCACACTCCTAGAGATCTTGGCACAAACTATTTACAGCTGTTTGGAGCCTTAACATACAATACAAAGGGCCTGCTGGGTCTGGCATTTGCTGACACAGCCTTGGAATCAATGGAAAAGTCTGGCTTCTCTTTTGAGGTCCTCATAGTGAAGGATTTGCAGACTGTAAAGTATACAAGAAGCTAAGAATCATCCTTAGCACAGCCAAAGCTCTTCTCTGCAGGGCTCCAGGGAGTCTGGTTAGTACACATTTTCTGCAGAGCCCTGGAACATTTTCACCTTCTTCACATGAATAACGTCTTCCACAGTAAAAGACTTTACAATATTTTGCCTACATTTGCCACACAAATAGATTACGATATAAGACTGCACAGCAGAGGTGGTGGCAGACTAGTAACCTGTGGGCTGAATCCAATGCACAGGCATTTTTTTTCCCTTGGTTTGGATCCTCATAGTGTTTCATTTTACTTTGTTTAGTTAATTTGAATTAGTTGCCAACTTTTAAAAATCAGGACATTGAAAAAATTTTTTTTCAGATTATTGATTTCTCTGGAAAAGTCAGATATGGCAACACAAGGTCTGAGTTCCCACTTGGCAACAGATAACTGGGGCTGGGTAGCAGCCACCCTCTTTGGAGGGGATATGGGTCTTAAATGCCAGAGCCCCTCTGAAAGGCCTCTTGCATTCACGTTCCCTGACTGGCACTACTAGGCACTAGAATTAGCAACCACTCTAAAAAGAACATGCCTTTAAAACACAGATTACAAACAATAAAGAACAATTAGGAATAATATGTCCACAAAGTGAGAATTATGTTTTATTTGGCAGACTTTCTGAGGACTTCAAGCCCGGGAGACAGCTTTTTAGATATAGCTCTGAGGGACTGCTCCAAGGAGGTAAAGGAGGAGCCAGGATATACAGGGGTTTTTGCAACAAAGACCAGGTAGTTGGAACATCAAAAAATTACCGTTAATTAAAGGAAACCAGATATATTAAGTTAATAAATTTAGCACTTTTCCATGTATGGGAAGATGCAAGAGTCTCGGCTCATTGAAATCATTCCTTTGATATGCACCTTAGCTATCTAGGGCAAGTATCTTGTTCTTTCCCATCCTGAGTCCCCTCAGGGTGTACCATTTTGGGTGGGTGCAGTGGCTGAGGGCTTGGTAATGGGCAGCCTGTTTGTTTCCAACATGAATTCCCTCAGGGCTCACCACTGGGGCGGCTGTAGTGGCTTGATGGCTGCAACATCCTTTGTTTACTGATATGGCAGCCAACATTTTTCATTCACAAATATTACACAGAACATAACCACCTCTTAGCCTGCTTAAGCAACATTTTCCTATTTTGCTTAAAATTTTTTTTTTAAATAAGTAAAACATTACATATAAGTTCAAGCTCCCTGTTTATCCTTCCAAATTTCAACCCTCTTTCTCCAACTATATATATAAAACCACTATTTGAGGATGCTCAAGTCCTTTATATAAAATATCTTAGTATTTGCATATAACCTGCCTACATGCTCCCACATACTTTAAATCATGTCTAGATTACTTGTAATACCTGATACAATGTAAGTACTATGTAAATAGTTGTAAATACAATGTAAATGCTACATAAATGGCTGCTAGCACACCCCAAATTCAAGTTTTGCTTTTTTGGAACTTTCTGAAAAATTTTTCCCCAAATATATTCAAACTGCTGTGGATACAAAGGGCTGACTGTATACCTCAGTTTATTTATCTATTTTTCTATTGCTAAAATTTATGTCATTTGCAATTTTTCACTATTTCAGACAATCTTGCTGTGAACATTCCTGTGCACACTTTCCTTTGCACATGTACAAGAGTTTATTTATGATATACCTAACAAGGAATTGCTGAGCCTTGAGGTGTACCTATCCTCAATTTTCTCAGATATCGCCAAATTTCTCTCCAATATTATTTCATATAATTTACCCTATCAGCAGTGTATGAGAGTTCCTGATACTCCTCTTCCACACTAATACTTGTCACTTTTTAATTTTTTGCCAATTTAATGAAAGTAAATGGTATTTTGTTATTGTTTTAATTTGTATTTTCTTTTTTTTTATTTTTAATTTGTATTTTCTTGATTACTAGTGAGACTGAGCATCTTTTCATACATTTATTGGCCTTTCAATCTATCTGAGATTTACTTGGCTCTCTGTTCATTTTTAATTTTTTTTTTTTGTTGTTCATTGATTTGGAGGAATTCCTCACACATTTTGGATACCAAATCTTTTGTTGATTTTATGCATTGAAAATATCTTATTACAGGCTTTAGCTCATCTTTCACTTTTGATGCCTTTTATTTGTACAGCAAATTTCCATTATAATGTAAAAACTGTCAATTCATTCTCTATATCTGTGCTTTTGGGGTCTTGCATAAGAAATCTTTATCTAAGCCTGAGTTGTGAAATACTCTTAAGTATTTTCTTCTAAAAGTTTTGCTTTTCATATTTAGGTCTTTAATCAACTTAGAATTTATCTTTGAACATAAGAATCTAATCTTATTTTATTTTTCCAAGTGAATATCCATTTGTCCCAGCACAATTTACTGAATAGTCCACGCTTTCTCCAAGTTTTCTCCACAGATGAATATATAGAATTTTGGGGCTATCAGTTCTGTTCCATTGGTCTATTTGTCTGTTTCTGTGTCAGTATCACACTGTCCTAATTACTGTACTTTTAAGATAAGTTTTAATACTTTGTAGAAAAAGTCTCTCCTTTCCTTTCTCCTACCACTCCTCCTTTAAAATTATCTTGATCATTCTTTAGTTTTGCTTTTCTACATAAATTACCTTTTCAATTTTCTAAAACAAACAAACAAAACCCCGTTTGCATCTTGATAAGAATTGCAATGAATATTCAAGATGTATTTGGGGAGAATGGAAATGTTTACAAAAGAGGGTCTTATTCATGAACATGGTATATTCTCCATTTATATAAGAAATTGTCAATAAAGTTTTACAATTTTCTCCATAAAATTTTGCACATCTTTAAAACTTTAATGCCTAGATTCCTTATAAAATTTAATCTATTTTAAATATACATTTAAAAAATTACTATAACTTCTTTTTTTTAATAAATTTATTTATTTATTTTTGGCTGCATTGGGTCTTCACTGCTGTGCATGGGCTTTCTCTAGTTGTGGCGAGCAGGGGCTACTCTTGGTTGCAGTGCGTGGGCTTCTCATTGCAGTGGCTTCTCTTGTTGTGGAGCACGGGCTCTAGGAGTGCGGGCTTCAGTAGTTGTGGCGCATGGGCTCAGTAGTTGTGGCATGAGGGCTCTAGAGCGCAGGCTTAGTAGTTGTGGCTCACAGGCTTAGTTGCTCCACAGCATGTGGGATCTTCCCAGACCAGGGCTCAAACCTATGTCCCCTGCATTGGCAGGCAGATTCTTAACCACTGTGTCACCAGGGAAGTCCTCTATAACTTATTTCTACTCTTTTCTGGGGGGTAGACAAAAGGATTCTCAACCAATTTTGGGGAATTGATCTTGAATCTAGCAACCTTCCTGATTTTTATTATCAGTCATTATAGTTTGTTTATAGAGTCCTTGGATTTTCTATTAAGATAATCAAATAATCTTTGTATGATAAGAATTTTATTTCTCCTTTTTCTAGCCTTAAACTTTTGGTTCTATTGAACTACAGAACTAGTTCTATAGAACTAGCATTAGTAGGTATTCTTACCTTTTTAGCATACATGCAATTTTGAAATTTTACTTGAGCTAAGACTTATTAAGATGAAGGAATAAACTTTTCTGGTATTTTTCAACATCTCTCAATTATTTCGTTTTAACTACTTAATTACCTTAAGAGACATTTGCTACTCAGATGACTACAATAGCATCCTAACAAATCTTTTTACTTCAGCTTTTGTCCCCACATAAGTGACTTTTTAAAAATGTAAGTAAGATCACAACACTCCCCTGTGTAAAATTCTTCAATGACATTCCACTGTATTATACAGTAAAATCTGAACTTCTTCTAATGCTTAATCTCCAGTCTCAGTTCTTATCCCTGGGTCTTACCAAGACTGGAGATTTTACCTCTATTGAGAACCTTCCCTGACCCCTCTATTTAAAATAGTCCCTCCACTCTATCCTGCCCTTCTACTACAGTTTCTCTTTAAAACACATCCTATTTATTTTCTATTCTAGCACATTTCACATTCTGAAATTATTTTGTTTATTTGCTTAGTTGTTTATTGTCTTCAACTAGAGTATAAGT
This sequence comes from Eubalaena glacialis, assembly GCF_028564815.1. Lineage (NCBI taxonomy): Eukaryota > Metazoa > Chordata > Mammalia > Artiodactyla > Balaenidae > Eubalaena > Eubalaena glacialis. The sequence goes on from NC_083732.1 coordinate 59,831,179, forward strand.
TTCATGAAGGCAGAGCACTTCTCTGTGTTGTTCATGGTAGTACCTCCAGCACTTAGACTAATACTTGGTACATAGTTGGTGCTAATAAATACTTTTTGAATGAATAAATGAAAAATAGTTATTCTTCCTTCTGCCCCATAATTATTCCACATATTAGCTCTGTATTGTCTGACTCTGCCTTGATTCCAAAGAAGAAAATTATCAGATGTTGGAAAATTTATCAAGAATAAGAATAAAGTTCAAACTTTTATAGACAGCTATTTTAAAAGGTGTATCATTCTTTCCTAAATTTAGGAAGTTAAGCAAATGCATTTCTACTGGATGGACAGACTTTCCAGGTGAGTTGGCCCTCAGGTTCTAGCCTAACCTAGGTTCTCTAGGGTAACATGACTTCTTGGCAATAGAACTATGCCTCTCACAGTGGTTCTACCACTGTCCCATAAGTCTAGGTCCTTTCTTGACTATGGATAATTGTGGGATATGGGGCCCTAGTATCTGACTTTCAGGACATGAAAGTCGTTTCATGTTTTATTGCCTCTTCCCTTTCAGTGTCTTCCCTCAAGAAATTCCTCTGCCCTCTAAAGGATGTCTCCCACAAATATTCAAGTTTATTTCACTTCTAGAAAATAATGGTTCTCAAAAAGATGGTAGTTTAGAATCCCAGCCCTTTACAACCTAAAACTTGTATACTACCTTCAGACCCCAGAAAGTCTAGACCCTAAAAACACGGTGACATTCACTCCCTCCCTGGAGACTTCATATCCTGCTCCAAATGCATATTTATCTCTACCAGGCAAGAGTCGGAGCAAATTATGCTGTGACCTCAAATATGTAAGCTAGCATGGGAGGAGAAGAAGTGAGGATTGGTGTGGAGGCTGAAACCAGAGAAACTAACTCAACAGAGAGGTCTGAAGGCAGGTCCAAATAACATATTAAGTCCACTGTGGTCCAGGAAGCCATTCTGTCCTATGTTACAACTCTAGAAATGGGGAGGGGGCAGCTTCAGGAGACAATCAACACTTGAAGTCAGGCAAATGTTTCCATTATGTCTATTCATGTAGAGGTCGTTAATTAAGGTTGTCAAGAGAACAGGTAATAAACAGTTGAGAAGCTATCATATACCATGCACATCCAACCAGTTCAACAAGTGAGCCTCAACCCCTTCCTCTGTCATATACCCTTCATTTGGGCAGTAAACCCAGCCTTATTATTTCAGTTTTTAAGACATCCAGAAGCAGGTGGTTCCAAAGTTATAAATTTAGCAGCTCAAAGCAATTGTCAAGGACCTGGGATTTTTTCTTCTTTCCCCTCTGCTGCCATCCTTTATATGTTGATCTTGTCAGTTGTTTTTTTTTTTTTTTTTTTTTATCATGGCTGCAAGATGGCTGTAAGCATCACATTCTCACCAATACATATCAAGCAGCAGAAGAGAGATGAATCCCTGCTTCTGTCCATGTTAAAGTTGAGAAAAAATTTCCCAGAAGGCTCCCAGCAAACATCCCATTACATCTTATTGGCCAGTGTTTCATGCTTAAAAAGATCACTGATAAGAGAAATGAAATAATTATGACTGGTTTACACCAGTCAACATTCACTCTCTGGGGTTGCAGGGGGCCCGTTGGTTTTTAAGCTTTCAAATACCTGAACAAAATCAGAATTCTATTAACAAGGAAAAGAAGCAAGAATAGCTGTTGAATAGACAGTTTTAGCAGACACTGTTGGTGTCCCAACCATACCACATAGGTCTACTCTGAAGACTCTCACACACTTGTTTCACTCTACTTGTAAGTGTTTTTTGCCTATGAGAGCTTGCTCTGCCAGCAGGAATCCTCAACTAATGAAGACAGAAGGTGATGGGTAAATACCCTAGCCTCCCCCGATTAACGGAGCATATTCCACACGACCTCCCAAAGACTCACCAGTGGAATGGTGCCCCACTTGCCCACAGTGGTAATACACTCATTCATGTCCCTAATTGACTTTCCTCCTTTCAGTGTCTCACTTCTTCACAGTGCTCCCTGGGGTCACACCCAAATCATTGTCTTGGTTCTGCTTTTGTAAGAACTCAACCAGGTCAGCAGTCAACAATGTCTCCTATCAGCTCAGGAGCTGCTCTTCTGTGATGTCTTACCTGGTCTCCAATAAAAAGTTACTTATTCCTTTGTATGACCACTATATTGTATAACCCTCTACTATAGCACACTTTAAGTGTGTTTATTTCCTTCTACACTGTCCTAGTCATTGCTACATTCCTATTGTTGAGCACAGGTGCCTGGTACATAGTACATACTGACTAAATGTTGAATACATTGACAGAGTCCACTACGTGGTTTCTTACCTGGGGACTCTTCTCAAAAACCAAAATATCACAATCCTTTGTGCACCCCAGTCATGCCCCTCCCTTCTCCCTTTTGTTTTCATCACTTCCATTACTCTCTGATTCAGCTGCTGCCTCTGAGGTTTAATCTCTGAATTTCTCTAGGCTAGCAATGCATTCATATGGGATAAATATGCTCTCTATAAGCGAATGTCCCTCAAGACATTTATTTTCTTTCCCCATATTTCAGCATTCCCAATCTCCGAGACAGATCTTTTAACCTAAACATTGCCTCACAGCTGGCAGATCCTGTCCAGACCCACTGAACTCCAGCTCACTATGAAAGCCAATAATTCACTGGCCTAAAATATGGGCAGCAGGGCAGAGGGCTGCTCTTCTGCTGCTGCAAGGAAATTTTATTTGAGAAACTCTAATTCTTAGTGACATATTTAGTATATTCCCATTTTTTCCCTTAACTTTACTGCCTCATCAGTAAAACTGAAACTGCCTTCAAGAATTGAAAGAGAGTAGCTAGGAAATGAAAGTCACATGGATAGTGTAGTGGTTGCTATGTATTTGTCTTCCCCTTCCTCTTTAGAAATTCAAGTCTTATGAGAAAAAAATAAACAAAATAATAGTTACTGTTGTCAATAAAACAGATGCTAATTTCTGATGGAGAGTGACAGTTAAAAGGAGAAAAAATAGAAAACTTGGATCTTTGGGCAAAATTTGAGAAAGAGAGGAAGAATGAGATCTTCAGGCCAATGTGAAACTAGAGCAATGCCAACATAACTACTGACATCATTGGATTAGTATCAGTGTATTAACAGCTGTCGTGGTGAAGTTGGCTTCTCAAACTGATGTCCAGTTGGCATTTAGTTGACTGCAGTAAACAGGAGCAATGAAAGTGGGGAGAACGCGTGGGGCTGCATCAAGGGTCAGATAGAATAATCTGCAAGATGAGTGTGGCTCAAATATTACCCTTATGTCTTGTAAATGCTGGACATGGTGCAAGAAGAAACATGTTGCAATCAAGATTTCAATTCCGTTAACAGAGGCAGATTTATTGTGGAACTAAATTAAGCTTAAGTTTTAGGCTCCCTTCACTTATACTTCCCTCCTAAGGACCAGTACTTAATTTACATTCTTTTTTTTTTTCAAAAGGTCTCCCCAAATTATATGAGCTCCAAGCTCTAAAACACCTACATCTCTCCCTGCCAGTTAAATTTAATTTTTAAGGTGCTCCCAAAAGATATCAACCAACATTGTAATTAAATACCAGTTTAAAAGAGAGTGTGAAGGACTGAAATTCGGACAAACAAACAAACAAACAAATAAATAGATAAATGAACCATATAATTCAACAGGTACTTATAAACCCTGATCAAGAGGTTTAAGATGCAGTTTCTTTAAATGTATTGTATGTAATTGAGAAATCAAGACATAGGCACATAAAAATAACTATTGCAATTAAAATTGAAAATGGGAATTATTCATTTAACAAATGTTTATTAATGATGAACTCTGTGCCAGGCACTGCACTAGGCACTGGGTAGCCAATATTTATTAAAACAGACATGATCAGCCTTCATGGAGCCTACAGTCCAGTAGGAAAGAAACATTTAAGAAGCAAATAAATGAATAAATGAATGAAAGAAAATTTTTAAAATTGTGAAAAGTTCTGTAAAAGAACCTATCAGGTTGCTAAAACAGAAATTAAAGAAGAAACCTCTTTTAGATTGGGTAGTCAGTGAAGGTCTCTTTGAGAAAGTGACACATCTAAAGGAGAGAATTATCAGCCAGGAAAGGAGATGAAAGGAAATACGTTCTGGGCAGACATGTAAAGACCTGAGGTAGGAAATAGCTTGGCCTTATTAAGCAACAGAAGGGAAGCTACTGTGGGTAAATACAGTACAGGGCCAGAGACATGAGATGAGGAAAAAGATCCTTGGTATATTCTGCTTGCAGATGGAGACTTCTGAGTATTTGCCGTATTACATTTCCTTTGTAACTTGGGAAGTGATGGGATTGGAAAACTGACCTTGGTTCTTAGACCACAGTAGTACAAGTAGCACAAGATCCAACCATTGCATTCCAAGAGATCGTTTATAAAAGTTAGTATAAAAGAAGAAAAATTAAGTATGTGTTGTTTTATAAAGTTCTTATATTCCATTCTCTCTCTAAAAAAAAAAGTATGTGTCTTTGCTGGCTTGTGTTTTTATTAAGTTAGAAAATGGTGAAAACCTACCTCTTAGTGTCCCACATAAGAAATATTGTAATTGTATACCAACGCTATCATTCATCTGGGTTATAAAAGAATGAGTAAGGCTGTACTCCACCCCATCTTTGGAAGAAGTTACCCCACTGACCTTAACCTTAACAGATGAAACTTATTTTATCTTCCCCTCTTAAGATAGAGGTGGAGTGGGACAGGAAGAGCAATTGCAACTGTCCAGACTTCTGAAATAAAGGAATCTTACCAGCTGAGGTCTGATGAACTGTATGGGTAAAATCTCATTACTCAGTATTAAGTTGGATAAAAACAATAAATGGACTTTTGGTAAAAATATTTTCACTGACTTCTTTCTCTTGGAGTTTTAAATCCCCATTTCACTTCTTAATGAAAGAACCAATCAATTAGGACTTGACAAAGAGTATGTGGACAGGGGCCTGATTATACCTGGACTTGAAGCCAATGACTTGGAGACTGAATTTTGATTTTAATACAGTGGAAATCCATCAAAAAGTGTTAGCTTGGAAAATCATTTGGTCCAGTTCATGTTTTAAGAAGCTATATGCTTTAAGAAGTAGCACAGATAATAAATTCCATATTTATTAGAATTAATTAGAGATTAGTGTGTGCTGATCAGAGAGAGGGGGACTTCTGAGTGGAGATAAAATGAGGACTTTAAATGATGGGTAAAATTAGATAAGCAGGGGAGAGAATAAGAAAAGGGCATTCATGGTAAGTGCAATGAAATGAGAAAAGGCTTTGAGTGGGCTGGAGTGGGAGAAGATAGGGAGTATGCCCACCTGACTGAGGTATATTAAGTTCTGACCAAACTGTAATGCACTCTGCACATCAGAAGAGAAACATTTAGGTAATAGGAGACTCTAAAAATGTCATATGCATGATGTAATGGAAATAAATCTTCAGAAACACGAATTTGGTGGAAATGTGAAGAGAGGATCCATTTTAAAGTAGAGAAAGAAGTAAACAAAAAAAAAGTAATATGAAAAATCTGAGCAACAAAATACAGTCTGAAGTAGAATATACATTTCCTATTTTACTTCCAGTTAAAACTTAGATAAACCTGGCAATAGTTGTGTTATTCTCCGATTATCAGGCCAGGGAGAAATAGAGAGCAAGACCAGGGTAAATGCAGCTAGAACTAGGGTTAGCTGTAGGAGGAGACCCAAGGGAAGGTGACAAGAATCAAAATCACACTGAACATGGCAACTTGGGCTTGGATATGATTCAGTGGTATTCAGTGAGCCTAATATGGAAGGTGGGGTATGATGGCTGATGTCATGTATGTTCTGATATAATCATTAGTCAGCACTGTTAGAGTCAGATATGTGGTCCTAAGTGGGTGGGAATGAAGGGGAGGCACCAGAAAGAAGGAAGACTGGCAGGCTGGGTCATTCATTAAAATCCATGATGGAAGTTAAGGAATTTAACACACTCAGTCGTAATACAAGTACCCAAGGTTGCATTTTGGGTATTCTGACTGCAAGTAGGTAAAATGCTAATTAAATATCCCAACCACTGGGGAAAGGGGACATATAACACATTGCAAGCCTTGGTTCCAGTGGTCTCTGGGCCTGGGCAAATCTGAGACTGCTTTTTTTTTTTTTTTTTTTTGAAGATTTTTTTGATGTGGACCATTTTTAAAGTCTTTATTGAGTTTGTTAAAATATTGCTTCTGTTTTTTATGTTTTGGTTTTTTGGCCCCGAGGCATGTGGGATCTTAGCTCGCCGACCAGGGATCGAGCCTGCATCCCCTGCATTGGAAGACGAAGTCTTAACCACTGGACCGCCAGGGAAGTCCCCTGAGACTGCTTAATGTAGGGAGGTGGTGTGTTCTCATGCAAAAGAGCCCAGGGACCTAGACTCACAGCCTGGGTTGTCGCTGCCACTTACTAGCTGGAGGACAAGTTATAAACCTCTCTGAACCTCACTTTCTTTTTCTATGTGGATACAAATATACCTAAATAGCATGGTTGCTAGGACAATGTAAAAGTGCTTGATATAGAAAATGATTTGTTAAATGGCAGCTTTAAAACAAAAAGTAATGATTAAAAAAAAGTAATGATGTCATTAGCAAAAACAGTCTGGAACTTATATCAATTGTTACCCTGAAGGACTTCTATACAACCTTAAATACCTATTCATTTCCCAAGTACTCTGAGATAAAGAGGTCATAAGGATAAATGAGTATTGCACCTCTGCCTACTGGGCCACAAATGGGGATATACTGATGGTAAATAACAAGGAACATCAAACATAATGGTTCAGAATGTAGAGTGCTTCCTTGGTGAGCCTGATCTTTATATTCACCTCTGGAACACTGCTGTCTCATGGCATTTTGGAAAAGCCTGCCCAGAGTTCAAGGAAAAACTCTTATAAGCATCAGCTCCTTATGAAGACATTTGAAAAATGACAGAGCACCGGGTCACTTGGCTGTTGGTGCAGAGCAAAAGTGTTCCACGTTACTGAATCTGCACACAGAAAAACCCAGTATGCTTACGGGAGAAGAGGACTTTAAAAGACTGACATGCTACTTTTGGGTATCATGAAAGTAAACTTATGTATAAAAGCAAAGTTATTACAGAAAAGAAACGGTGGGTATTTAGGAAATGATGTAGTACAGCTACTAAAAGCTCCTAAAAAATAAAGTAGAATTATACAGAGGGAATGTGATCCCACAGGAAAGAGAAGAGATTGTTTAAGAGAGAATTCCCCCCATGTGTTCATCTAGAACCTGTACTCCCACTATCATAGCACTTACCGTCCTAGAATGTAATTGACCATCTGTCTGTTTCCCTTATGAATTCACAAGCTCCAAGAGGAAGTCAGTCTAACTTGTTTACAGTTCTGGTTACAATCCCCAGGGTCTAGTGCAGTGTTTGGCACACAGTAGATGCTCAACAAATACTTGATATTACGTAAATAATTAAGCTAGTACCATAGGAAACACTGTATCTCCATATGGAAGATAGGTAAATACAAGGAATTTTGTAGGTGAAAAAAAAGAAAAGAGGCAGTGCAGCACAGAAGCAGGCACATTTAAAAAAAAATGTCCCAATGCTTCATGTCTAAAAATTGGGAAACCAACTTCTCCATCTGACCCTGATGAAAAAGAGAAGAGATAAAGAAATTCTAAGTTGTAGGTGAGTATATATATTAAACTTTAAATTGTGGCCATAGTGGCCAGAAATCAGATTCAAGGTCAATTTATGGTGAAAATAGTTGTTATTTTATTTAGTTTATGACTTAAAAAGGTAAATACCATTGGTTGTTTTATATTTAGGATCCAGTTTTGGAAAATTTTACATGAAAAGGAGAAAGAATCTTCCAGTATAAAATTAAAATGTAATCAGGAACAGTAAAAACAATACAGCTGTTAATTCAGCCCTGAAGAAGACAAGACTCCAGGTCCAAAAGCCTCACAGACTAACTCCGACAAATGTGACCCACGGGAGATGTAGGATGACCTGGAGGTGTTGGAATTGGATGTACATATCTATTGCTCTATGTTACAGCTAGATGATTTAAGAGACCCCAAAGCTAATGAATATTACAAGCAACCAGAAACTCCCTTGACAGCCATGTATACATGTGTAAAATAACAAAGAATCTGAATGCAAGTGTTTGTACTTCATCACTCAGTCTGAAATTCTATCCAATTCATTCAAGCCCAGAGAAATGTGCAGCTTTAGCAAAAATCACTCCCTTCCTTGAAACAAAATATTAATGTTACCACTGATGCACCCACTTTTCTAGGCATTCTTCATTTCAGATGTTCTTAATAGAACTCTGACACTGTATCCAATCAATCCATATAAAAGGGCCAGCAATAGGGTTTGACATTTCTTCTGGAAAATTACGCGTGCTAATATAAAATCTGGGCATTTGCCACAAAGTTATTTTGTGTTAAGTGAAAACTGCTGCTTAAGAAAACAAAAAAAATTTGCCTGAAGAAAATTTGGAACTTTTTATCCAGATTAATTTGATATTGAAATTCAAAAAATGAGGCAGGATAAATATATTGCTTTTTCTATGCTGATATTAAGGCATCAAATGAAACTACTTTTGCTCTTTGTGTCCTTGTGTTTTTTGTGTACAATTTATCTCATATTAAGATTAACTTTAGCGATTTCCCTGGTGGTGCAGTGATTAAGAATCTGCCTGCCAATGCAGGGGACAGAGGTTCGATCCCTGGTCCGGGAAGATCCCACATGCCGCGGAGCAACTAAGCCCGTGTGCCACAATTACTGAGTCTGCACTCTAGAGCCCACGAGCCACAACTACTGAGCCTGCATGCCACAACTACTGAAGCCTGTGCGCCTAGAGCCCGTGCTCCACAACAAGAGAAGCAACCGCAATGAGAAGCCTGTGCACCACAACAAAGAGTAGCCCCCGCTTGCTGAAACTAGAGCCCACGCACAGCAGCAAAGACCCAACGCAACCAAAAATAAGTAAATAAATTAATTTAAAAAAATAGATAAGGAACAAGCATATCTAAAAATAAAAAGATTAACTTTAAAACAATAAGCTTTTTGAAAGTAATAAAATTTAGCTTGAGGGAAAAACTGTCAGTTAAACTTTGGGTGGACTGGGCTAATTGGACAACCAGACATATTACACAGTCTCTTTCTAGAAAGACTGTGGTTATATTGTGGATAGTTGATATCTTCTCCTAAAATATAAAATATTATTATATAATACCAAGAATAATTGAACTCATTAACTTCAGCCTGATATAATGGATGTCTTTAATGTTAGAATCATCATGTTCAAGATATGGACATTTAAAAAGGCATTGAATATTTACTGTAGCCCTACTTCTTTAATAATTACATTCCTTAATATATACTGATTTGTATTGGCCAAAATCTGATTGCTAATACCATTAATTCAATCCAATCCATGTTTGTTCAGTTTTTTTACAAGACAAAAAGACAAATTCAAAAATCTCATATTGGCAAAGTCACATTTAATAATAATAGACTAGATGAGCATGAAAGTTCAAAAGTTATAGGCATCAACACTCCATGCTCTATGACAATTAGCTGGCCAGAGAGATTCTAAGTTTTGCTTGGACCTCCCTAGCCTCTCCTTTTCTACCCAAGCTCTTGAGTTTAGATAGCTTCAGAAATTGGTCAGGGATCATCTTCTTTTCTCTGTCTAGGATCTCTCCCTAGGTAATCTTACCCCCATACAGGGCTCTACAAAACTTCTACAGCACAGACCACTCACCCAATCTCCAACCGCCTTTCACAACTTCACTTGGATGTTACATGTCCATTTTAGAATCTATTCTCGACAGAGTCATATTTCAAAAATGTGAACAAGATCATACTTATTTTCTGGTTAAATTTCTTCAGTGACTTCCATTTCTCTTAGAATAAAATTCAAATTCCTTACCATTGTCTAAAAGGCCCTGCCTGATGATTTCTTTCTAATTCTTCATGTCCTCTCTCATCGCTCCTAGCTATTCTGGTTTTCTTCCTTTTCCTTGCAGGAACTAAATCTTTACTCTTTTCAGGCCTTTACACTAGCTCCTGGACTGCTCTGCTTTTCCTGCAGCTGTTCCCCTGTGCTGCTTATCCTCAAGTCAAGGACCAAAGACCACTCTCTCAGAGGCTTTCTTTGACCACCTCCCTAAAGTCTCTTTTCCCATTTGCTCTCCTCCTCACCCAGCTATTTTTCATCTTAGTACTAATGACAATCTGAAACTATCTTCATTTTGAAATATTTTGACTTCTATAAATGCACTTTTGTTCTCCCACCCTTCCTAGTTGTGTCCTACTCCCTCTTCAGCTAGAGGCCTCCACTGTCTCAGGAAGGATTAGGCTTGCTATAGCATGAATGCGAGGAAAAGACGGAATCAGGATTCTGCCTATTTCAGTGACAGCAGTTAGAAAACATGAAGCCTTTTGATTTTACAAGAGCTTTTTAAAAAGAAAAGGGTTTTCAAAAATACAACCTACTGAATGGGAGAAAATATTTGCAAATGATATGATTGATAAAGGATTAATATCCAACATATATAATACCTCATGCAACTCAACATCGAAAAAATAAACCACCTGATTAAAAAATGAGCAGAAGAACTGAATAGACATTTTTCCAAAGAGGAAATGCAGATGGCCAACACATGAAAAGATGCTCAACATCGTTAACCATCAGGAAAATGCAAATCAAAACCACAATGAGGGGCTTCCCTGGTGGCGCAGTGGTTGAGAATCTGCCTGCTAATGCAGGGGACACGGGTTCGAGCCCTGGTCTGGGAGGATCCCACATGCCACTGGGCAACTAGGCCCATGGGCCACAACTACTGAGCCTGCGCGTCTGGAACCTGTGCTCTGCAACAAGAGAGGCCACGATAGTGAGAGGCGCATGCACCGCAATGAAGAGTGGCCCCCGTTTGCCGCAACTAGAGGAAGCCCTCGCACAGAAACGAAGACCCAACACAGCCAAAATAAATAAATAAATAATAATTTAAAAAAATAAAAAATAAAAACACAATGAGATATAACCTCACACCTGTCAGAAAGGCTATCATCAAAAAGAACACAAATAACAAATGTTGGCCAGGATGTGGAGAAAAGGGAAACTTCCTACACTGTTGGTGGGAATGTAAATTGGTACAGACACTGTAGAAAACAGTATGAAGTTTTCTCAAAAAGCTAAAAATAGAACTACCATATGACCCAGCAATTCCACTCCTGGGTATATATCTGAAAAAAACAAAGAACACAAATTCGAAAATATTCATGCACCCCAGTGTTCATAGCAGCATTATTTCCAATAGGCAAGATATGGAAGCAACCTAAGTGTCCATCAAAAGATGAATGGATAAAGATGTGGTGTACACACACACACACACACACACACACACACACACAATGGAATACTACTCAGCCATAAAAAAGAATGAAAATTTGCCATTTGCAGCAACATGGATGGACTTGGAGGGCATTATGCTAAGTGAAAGAAGTCAGACAGAGGAAAACAAATACTGTATGATATCACTTATATGTGGAATCTGAAAAAATACAACAAACTAGTGAACATAAAAAAAGGAAGCAGACTCACAGATACCAGCGTGGGGGAGGGGCAACATAGTGGTGGGAGAGTGGGAGGTACAAATTATTGGGTGTAGGATAGGCTCAAGGATGTATTGTACAACACGGGGATGTAGCCAATATTTTGTAATAACTGTAAATGGAAAGTAACCTTTAAAAATTGTATAAAAATTTAAAAATTAAAAAAATAGTAATAATAAAAAAAAAAGTGTTTTTGAGGAGGAAAGTTTCTTTTCTTAAAGTTCTGAAGGAGTTTCAGTTTATCCATACATGATAGTTTTAAAAGAAAGTAGATTGAAAAGTATTGGTTGTTGTAGAAAATGAAGCATTGTGGAAAGTATAAATGAGGATTAAGTGGGGTAGAGGTGAGGAGCTTTAATTAATTCGACTATTCTCACAGACTGAAGGCCACTCCCCCTGCCTCTAATAGAGACTCAGAGACTTTCTGGGATTGACTTTTAGCTTTCCTGTCTACTAGCTGAGAGTCTTTGAGCCAGATGCCCTAGTTATCTTTTCCATAAAATCAAGATAATAATATTTCTTACCTCATAGACTCTTGAGGACTAAAGTAGTAGTTAATACATATAGAGCAATTAGAACAGTGTCTAACACATAGTAAGAGCTCAGTATTCACTAGTTTTCATTAATATCTATATAACAACCTCTCATTCATTATTTAAAATTGTTTAGGCCTCATCTCCTCTCTGAAGACTTTAAGGTTATCCCTTTTCTAACCCCTCCTCCCCTAATAACGTACTCAAAGTATTTGCACCTCTGTTCTTTGTAACTACTTGAATTACTCAGTCTCATGAAGAAATTTACTGCCTATCCAAAACTGGTTAACTAGATAAAGATAGGTTAAATTTTTCTCAATTACTTCCAATTCCTTTTAAAGGAGCAAAGTTTCTGTAGTGGTAATTTCTTAGAAATATATTTAAATAAAATTGTGGATTTGTAGAATTTTAAATTACAGGTAAAGTTTATTTCCCAAAGGAACTTTATCAGGCACACTGTTAACTTAATTTTTAAAAAAAGAGCTCAGAGAAGAATTTATATGCTATTCTCAAGCATTAAACTTTTATAAACTAAAAATTTCTCTAAGTGATTTATTACTGGGAGGGGCAGTATACCCTTCTTACATTCTGAATCTAATGTTAATGTCCTCATCATATACTTATGGCATTATTATTATAAGAACACGAAATCATATTCCAATTATTCTCAATTGCATGTTGCCATGACTTCTTCCCTCTGAGAGATTGCATGACTTAAAAGTATATCACATTCACTGTGGGAACTTCTAGAAATCACACTAATTAAGTGCACATGGAAAAATTAGTTAGCATTCCAGGGTTGCTTCATAGGCTATACTTAGATAACAGATTAGCACAAATGGAGCAAGAACAGTAAAATAAACCATAAGTCAAAGAAATGATAAATTATAAACCTGTGCCCCACATACCTTCTACCTTACAAGATTGCTACTAATCATTTATTGTATAGAGGCTTTTAAAAATACATGTTGAATCAATAACTACTATTTCTGGAATCCTTTATAATTTGTCTAACAGATTGCTATTGATATATATCAGAAAACAACTCTGGAGATTAAGTTTCTAATCATCAATGAGAGTGATTCAGCTGTAATTTAAATCTCCAAACAATAAATCTATTTTGGTAAAATGATGAATTTCATCTTTGGTCCTAGAAGTTAACATATCAGTGATCTAAATAATTTTATTAATATAATTAGGATCTTTTGTCTTTGTTTATGAAACACTTTCTCTTTCCCACCTTGGTGTTTCCTTTCTGCATCAAAGCTCCCCTAAATCTAACCTTATGCCCCAAACTTCCCAAACTAAATGTGAACAAAACTATAATGCTTTTCAACTTAATTCTCACAAAGTGGGCCAGTTTAATGTAAAAATGTTAATTTGTCTTTTTTTACACATCCCCCTCCTTCTCCACCCTGACAACGCCCACTCCTGCTATAGAGGCCTGTCCTTTAATGGTCTTTAGCCTCTATTTTCTCATCAACCTTTACCTGTCTTGCGTTCCATTCCCTCAGGGCTTTAGAGTGATTATTAGATCATCTGAGAAACTAATTTGAGTTAATGTAATGTATTGAAGTAATACTGCCTATGGTCATATGATAGGATGGATATAAAACACAGAACCTAAGTATATATGAGCTCAGAAGGCAGAGATCATCAGTTACCAGGCATGGGAACTGGAACCAGCTGGTCAGATTCTACCACGATTAGGAAAAAACTTTGTTTCTGGTTTGTTTTATAGCTTATGGTATATATTTTAAGTTTTGGTACTTTAAAGAAAATAAATTTAATGACTAGTAAAATCCTTCATTTAGAGAACACAATGTTTAAAAAAATTTCATGGAGGACTTCCCTAGTGGTCAAGACTCCACACTTCCAATGCAGGGAGCACGGGTTTGATCCCTGGTTGGGGAAGATCTGCATGTTGCGCGGCGCGGCCAAAAAAAAAAAATCTCATGGAATAAATAGGTGTTATTGGAACTAAAATTTAATGAATTATAATTAAGTGGCTATTGTAATACATGCCTTCTCATTAGATATTACTTTCCTTGAGCATATTCTGACGCACCAACCTAAAGGCCAAGTGACTTCATTCTTCCTAGAATGGCAATTTCCCAGCATAACACACCCTGGAATGTATTATTGTGGTTTTAAACTGGTCTGTATAGTGGCAACTTTGTCATAATTAAGGCATTTTTCAGAAAATAATAACATGCCTATTAAAGTATTAAGTGAAAAATTTCCTAATTACAAATGTTAACATGTGTGAGGATTTTTATATATATATATAACATATAATTTAATATACTTTATTAATTCATACGATTTTATATATAATTATATATGTATATATAATTTAAAACTCATCTCAACTTTTTCCAGATTTAGTTCATACATTTTTCTCCATGTAACTTATTTAATTGGTGTCCTCCTTCTTAAATATAAAACTTCTGAGGAGACTGATGGACCAAAAATAAGGTAAATGAAGTCTTCATGAACTTAAAAAGCAAATAAACTAACAGCTATGTTAGTAAGGGTAGGGAGTAACAGGTGACTTCTCACACTACTAGGGAAGATGTATATTGCTTTTTTTTTCCTGGAGGTCAATTTGGTCTTCATAGCAAATGCCTTAAAATTGTACACACCTTTCCTATCTAAAAATTCCCCCTTCTAGAGATTTATCCCAAAGAAATAATTAGATAAAAGTATAAAGTTGCATATACAGGAATGTTCACTGTAGCACTGTATATCATATTAAAATAATGCTAATCATCTAAAAATATAAAAATAAGAACTTGATTAAATATATTCTGGTATACAGCTACAATGAAAATTCATACTTTAAAATTATTATGCAGGTTACATATATTAACATGGGAAATATTTACATGTGTTCAATGAAAAAAGTCAGATTATAAATATTATATATAGTATAACCAATTTGTATTTTAAAAATATGAATTTATATGTGAACCTCTGTGTAAGTGTGTGTATGCACTTTCTCATGCATGAAAAATGTCTACATTTACAGCACTGTGTATGAATGTCCCATGATGAAGAAAATGTTCTGAATCTCTGCTGACCAGTACAATAGTCTCTCGCTGCTTGTGGCTGTTGAGCGCTTGAAGTGTGGCTAGTGCAACCGAGGAACTGAATTTTTAACTTTATTTAATTTTAAATACCACATGTGGCTAGTGTCTACCATACTGGGCAGCACAGATCAGGAAGGGTATATACTATGATACTAACAGTGGTTATGATTTACTGTTATTTTCTTTCTTTTGCCTTTTTAATTCCTAAGGTTTCAAGTGAACATATATTACATATGTGATGAGAAAAGAATAAGGGTTCCTTTTTGAGAGGTCAAGGAGAGAATTCAAGCTTAGGTCTCGGAGTTTAATAACCTGGATTTGAGTACCAGTTCTGCTATTTATTGGCTACATTAATTATTACTTGAAATTTCTAAGCCTGTGTAATACCTGTAACATCTCTTCTGTTATTACCATTTCATGGTGATTTTTTTTTTTTAATAAATTTATTTATTTTTGGCTGCCTTGGGTCTTCCTTGCTGTGCGTGGGCTTTCTCTAGTTGCGGCGAGCATCGGCTACTCTCCGTTGCGGTGCGCGGGGTTCTCATTGCAGTGGTTTCTCTTGTTGCAGAGCATGGGCTCTGGGCGCACGGGCTCAATAGTTGTGGCACGTGGGCTCACGGGCTTAGTTGTGGTTCATGGGCTTAGTTGCTCCGCGGCATGTGGGATCTTCCCGGACCAGAGCTCGAACCCGTGTCCCCTGCTTTGGCAGGCGGATTCCTAACCACTGCGCCAGCAGGGAAGTCCCCATTTCATGGTGAGTTTGATTAGATTGTTTAATATTTGTGACCAATATCTTTCTAAATGGAAAAACTTAAGAGTAAAGCATCCTTTCTTTATCTTGGAATTTCTATGTGGAGAATGAAAGAATGGAGAAAAAAATGTAGGAATCCTGAAACTGACTTTGATAATAATGTTGATGAAATAGGAAATAAAACTAAAAGCTTACACAGAGTGAAAGAATGGCCACATTTACCAAAAGCAAATGAAATTATGTGAGACATTTATTAGACGAAACCTTTGGCATACGTCTTATAGTTAACCATTAACCATTTTAATATGGCATAATAAAAATAAAAACATTTGTTTAAGAATATCTCACTGATTAGATGAGTTATCCAAAACATTAATAGAAACCATGCACTGTCATTTAATTAAATTTCACTAATTAAATTTTAAAATCCACGACTATGCAATAAAAATATGAAATTTTGTATGCCCAGTATATAATAACATGGTAGTCAAAAAGTAGTTCTCTCTTTTAAGAGATTGGTAAAGCATCTTCTTAAGATAATATTTATAAATTCAGGAGAACCCTACTTAAAGAGTTCTTAATTCAATGAAAAAGGTCAATGCTTCATGAGGTCAATAGAAATGCTCTGATGACAGTACTTTTAAAAATACAGCAACACTTTAAAAGCATTTACTTAGAAATCAGATGAACACAGAATTATGAATTTTATATTCATAAATGAAATCAGGCATAGAGTATAATGGCACTTGGAAGCTAACATTAAAAGAGACTCAAAAAGCTCTGTCCCTAAGATGTCCATAAGGAATAATGTTTTTAAAGACTATTGAATGTATATTAGGATATTCTTGTAGGATTCAAATGAGATGCCAAAAGAAATACACTAAAATTACACAGAAAAATAAAAGACATAGAAAGATGTTGATTAAACATATTAAGTATGAGAAATAAAAAGAATATTGCAACTATACTAATGATTAGATTGAAGTGTTAATACTTACTTTTAATCTCTGTTTTAGACAAACTCATTTGTGACCTGATCATTTAGGTAGCTACAAGGATGAAAGACCAAAGATGACAATGAAATATATGAGAAAATAGATATTTTTCTAAACTGAGAGGTTTCTAATTTATAAATTCCAATTCTTTCTTCTATGTTTCTTAAGGAATAAACTGAAGTCGTGATCACAAGCGACTAAATAATAACTATTTTCAAGACCCGGGGAGACTTGCCAGATACCAATGGGCTAGATTATAAGTGCAAATAACTACAAGGATGGAAAATAACAATGTTATTGAGTCATTTGTTGAGACGTCATTTGTTGAGACGTGGATGGATCTAGAGACTGTCATACAGAGTGAAGTAAGTCAGAAAGAGAAAAACAAATATTGTATATTAACGCATGTATGTGGAACCTAGAAAAATGGTACAAATGAACCAGTTTGCAAGGCCGAAGTTGAGACACAGATGTAGAGAACAAACGTATGGACACCAAGGGGGGAAAGCCGCGGCAGGGTGGGGATGGTGGTGTGCTGAATTGGGCGATTGGGATTGACATGTATACACTGATGTGTATAAAGTTGATGACTAATAAGAACCTGCTGTATAAAAAAATAAAATAAAATTCAAAAATTAAAAAAAAAGAAGCTATAGATTCATAACATTAACTACATAACTCAGAAAATATTGATACATATTTCAAAGAAATAGATTTACAGTCATTTACAGACCATGGATTAAAAAAAAAACAAACCTCAAAACAAAAAAACAATTTGGCCTTTTTTCTTTCTTTGAATGTTATTAAAAATGACCACAGCAATTATTTCTAAGTTCTTGCATTTGAGCAAGAGATAACAATATTATAGTGCTTTGTAGCTTATAAAATATTTTGCAGGTCACCTTTGTAGTTTTACCATAGAACTATGAGTTAAGATTGATGAAGATGAGAATTTTACAAATGAGAAAGCTTAGAGAAATTAGTAAATTTTCTAAAATAAGTGGCATTAGTGGGACTTGAACCTAGGTTTCCTGATTTTAAGGCTAGTCTCCTGGCCTTTATGATCACTCCGAGGCAGAATCAGAACAAGTACACAGATGTTTATTGATCCAAATAACGTTTCCTTTCTGCATTCCCAGAACTAGGGGATGAAGGCCTGATGAATCTTTTCTCCTCATCACTACCCTCCCTCCCTTCCGAACAGCCAAGGCAGTATGGCTCCTTCCTGGTACCCAATTATTCCTGCTTTGAGGTAGGCACGCATGCCCTTCTGTTTGGGATACAGCACATCACTACCATATACTTAAAAAATAAACTCCAGTCTAGACCTGCTGATTCTTTTAATAACATGCAATATCAAACCCATATATAAGCATTATTATAAACTGCTATCTGAAATGTCAGGAAACTATTGTCCCAGGGACAGCAAATCATTAGATCCCTGTAATTACTTAGTTGTAAAGCAGAACTTGTAACAGGAAAGAGATATTTGGTGTGTCACTTCCAATTGTCTGGTTCTTCTTCTCTCCTGAGAATTCTTACACTAAAAAGAATAAGCCCTTCACACCAGGCAAATTAAAACTCAGTCTGTGATAGATCAATAAATTATCTGTGGCTACATAACCTAGCACACACAATAAGTTTGGGACTCTCCAAGTCAAAATAAAATATAAGGTAAGGCTGCATTGACTATTGTGTGTGTGTATGTGTTTTCAACAATTATAACCTGCTTTCTATGAGTCCACAGAAATGTTTGTATTCCCTTTGGAACAAGTGATCCTTAAAGTCCAGATACTGATCTCCATGATTTCTCACACCATTGAAGCCTTCCTACGTGCATAATGGGCACATGGAAGGAATTTCATAAAAGCTATTTCCAACCTGTGAAATAATTTAAAATAATAAGCATGTTGGTGTTGAGGAACACCTTTTAATTCAGTCAGGCTTCTCTGCAGGGTAAGGTTAAAATCTGGTGAATCTGAGCTGTGAAAACAACTGTTCTTTATAATTCTGACAGAATGTACATCATTTTCCTTATCAGGTAAGAAAAACCCAAAGTAACTTAATCATGTTTTAAACAAGTCATCTTAATTTTCATGTTAATATTTGTAATATCACTAACAGTGACTTTGAAAGAGTAAGCATACAATAAATGTAGAATTCATGTTCAAATTAATATATGAATTAGTTTTTAATTTTGAATAATTTCTTGAGCATTTATTATGTGCTTGGCATTAAGCTAAGTGCTTTCTCTACATTATCTTGGTTACCTCTTATTAATAATCCCATGGGTCTAAAAAGGATTACGTCCATGTTATACATTTATTTTCTATATTAGCATTTCCTAGTATGTTCCATAGGTCATTAGTTCTAAAAAATATTCAATGAAAAAGAGGGCTCTGTGGTTGAAATCTGTATCATTGTTCCTCTTGGAGATTTAACACATACCTTATAAAGGATATGAGAGTTAACAACATTAATGGCCTGAAAAAGAAAACCAATATGATCTTTTCAATAGCTATGGAAAAATAATTTGACAAAATTCAACATCCAGTCATGATAAAACCTCTCAGCAAACTAAGAATAGAAGGGGACTCCTTCAACCTGATAAAGGGAATTTACAAAAAACCTAGAGTTACCTATCATATTTAATGGTGAAAGAATGAATGTTCTCTCCCTAAGATCACCACAAGGTAAGGATGTTCCCTTCACTACTTCTGTACAGCACTGTCCTGGAGATTCCAGCCAGTGAAACAAAACAGGAAAAACAAATACCATTAATCCAGATCAGAAAGTAAGAAGTAAAACTTTCTTTATTCATAGATGACATGATTGCTAATTTAGAAAAGCCTACAGAGTCTACAAAAAAGTCACTAGAACTAATAAGTGAGTACAGTAGAACTGCAGATAGGATATCAATTATATTTCTAAATACTAGTAACAAACAATTGCAATTTTAAATTAAAAGAAGTCATTTACAATAGCATAAAAACATAAAACACTTTGGGACATATCTTTTAAAAATGTAAATTATTTGTATGCTGAAAACCACAAGACATTAATTAAAGAAGTTAAAGAACACCCAAATAACACCAAATTCATGGATTGGAAGCTCAATATTGTTAAGATGTCAACTCTCCCAAAATTTACCTCTAGATTAAACAAAATCCCAACTAAATCCCAACAGACTTTTCTTTAGAATTAACAAGCTGATTTAAAAATTTTTGTGGAAATGAAAAGGATCCAGAATAGCCAAAATCATTCTGGAAAAGAACAAAACTGGGGGACTCCACGACTTGCTTTCAAGATCATAAAGCTATAAAGCTATAGTAATCAGTGTGGCATTGGCCTACAGATAAACATATAAATAAATGGAACAGGATAGTCTAGTTGATTTTTGACAAAAGCAATCCAATGGGGAAATTTAATTTTCAATTGTTTTCAACTGCTTGAAAAGGCTATATAGTCTTTTCAAACAATTACCATATGACCAAGCAATGTCTCTCAAAGAGGAATGAAAATATATGTCCACACAAAGACCTGTTCACAAATATTCATAGCAGTGTTATTCCTAATGCTATAAAAACTGTAAACAACCCACCAATCACTGAAAGGATAAACAAGTTGTGGTACATGTATGCAATTCAATACCACTCAGCAATAAAAAGGAATTAATTACATGCATGATACATGCAACACCAAGATGAATCTCAAAACATTATGTTAGGTAAAAGAAATAAGACACAAAAAGCTACAAACTGTATGATTATATGCCATCCTGTAAAGGACAAAATTATAGAGACAGAAATCAGATCAGTGTTTGCCATGGGCTGGGGCTGGGGGAAGGGAATGACTGCAAAACAGATGGAAGAACTTTTTGGAGTTATAAAAATGTTCTATATCTTTAAAAATTTTTTTTAAATTGAAGTATAGTTGCTTTACAATACTATATTAGTTTCAGGTATAAACCATAGTGATTCAATGTTTTTACAGATTATACTCCATTTAAAATTGTTATAAAATATTGACTATATTCCCTGTGCTGTACCATGTAACCTTGTAGCTTATGTATTTATTTTATAAATGGTTGTTTGTACCTCTTAATCCCCTTTCCCTCTTTCCACTGGTAATCATTTGTTTGTTCCCTATATCTGTAAGTCTGTTTTATCTATTTGTTTGTTTTATTTTTTAGATTCCACATTTAAGTGATATCATACAGTATTTGTCTTTTTCTGTCTGACTTATTTCACTAAGCATAATATCCTCTAGGTCCATCAGTGTTGCAAATGGTAAAATTTCATTCTTTTTTATGGCTGAGTAATACTCCAGGGCATGTGTGTGTGTGTGTGTGTGTGTGTGTGTGTATACATATCACATATCTTCTTTACCCATTCATCTGTTAATGGACACTTAGGTTCTTCTATATCTTGGGTATTGTAAATAATGCTGCTATGAACACTGGGGTGCATGTATCTTTTTGAGTTAGTGTTCTCATTTTCTTCGAATATATACCTAGGAGTGGAATTGCTGGATCACAATGTAGTTCTATTTTTAGTTTTTTGAGGACTCTCCATACTGTTTTCCACAGTGGCTGCACCAATTTACATTCCCACAAACAGTGTACTAGGGTTCCCTTTTCTCGCCAACATTTGTTATTTGTGGTCTCTTTGATGATAGCTATTCTGGAAAATGTCCTATATCTTGGCCACGGAGTGGTTAGATAACTGCGTACATTTGTCGAAAATGGTAGAACTATACATTTAAAAAGGGTAAATTTTACTGCAGGTAAATTAAACCTTAATGAATCTAACTCAAGCAAAAAATGGTCTCTCAGAATTACTTTAGTAAGAAACTGGTTTAAATATATATATATTTTTAACATCTTTACTGGAGTATAATTGCTTTACAATGGTGTGTCAGTTTCTGCTTTGTAACAAAGTGAATCAGCTATACATATACATATATCCCCATATCTCCTCTCTCTTGCGTCTCCCTCCCACCCTCCCTATCCCACCCCTGTAGGTGGTCACAAAGCACCGAGCTGATCTCCCTGTGCTATGCGGCTGCTTCCCACTAGCTATCTATTTTACATTTGGTAGTGTATATATGTCCATGCCACTCTCTCACTTCGTCCCAGCTTACCCTTCCCCCTCCCCGTGTCCTCAAGTCCATTCTCTACGTCTGCGTGTTTATGGTTTAAATATTTCTTAAAGCTTTCTAAGATTATTTTTTACTGAAAATATTTTGCAACTTCTTTTCTCATCCTATAGAAGTCTTTATTATGCTCTACACTATATATATGAGATATATATTTATATCTTATAATGTATTTTAAATCTATTTATATTTTATAAATAGTTATGTACTTTTATATTTATAGTTATAGAAATGAAGGAAACTTTCTTAAAGTTAATTTTGAGGACCATAGACATAATAGAGACAAAACATTGTATTAGAGAGACTAATAGGACTCAAATCCTAATAGAGAGTCAAACGTCCATGTGTTTCAGTACTACCCCTCAGAGAAGCAGTATAGAAGAGTTCCCAGAAGAAAAGTGTTTCACATTTAAATAATGTCTATTATTAGATACTGCAAGAGCTGTTGAGAATACAGAGTTCAAAGACAGATTCTTGCCCATAGGTTGCTCAGAAATAAATGCGGGAGACAGGCAAGTCAACTGTTACTGAAAATTCAGCATGATACACAGAGTGTTATAGGTGTTTACATAGTGATAAGGAAGCACTTAAGAGGCTCATACAGTTCTAATTCAGAGAGAGGCAGTCATGGAATAGCTCAAGGAAGGGTTCCTTGGTGATGCCTGGGTTGAATTTAGCTGGTCATAGAATGTGGGACAGGGGGAGGGAGGAGAACTGCAGCAGAAGGAAAAGTATGAGATTATATTATCAATATCTTTGAGAGAATATTCAAGTGGTTCAGTATTGTTGGGATACAAAGAGTCTGTGGAGATTTTAATCAGGAGAATGATGTCAGATTTGAGTTTTACAAGGAAATTCTAATTGCAATGTGGAGGTTACCGCAGAGGTAAGACTAAAACAGAGAAACCAGTTAGGAGGCCCTTGTGGTCTCTGAGGTGGGAAATAAATAGGGTGTAAACTTGGTAGTGGTAATGGACATGGAAAAGAGAAGACATGTGATAGAAATATTTAGAAGGTAGATTTGATATGATTTGAAGACTGAGTGGACATTGAGAGTGAGGAGAGATTGAAGGAGAGATTCTTTCTGGGTTTTGTTAAGAAAACATTTAAGTGTTGTTCCAGATAAGAATCCTTCTCAAATTACTAGCATGACACATAAAACAATATTTATACATTATTATTTCTTACAATCCCCTGCAGTATGAAAAAGGCAGGAGATTCTCAAAAACTGCTTGACCAATGAAAGAATTAGAATAGTAGAGAATTAAATGTTCATAATTTCAGATTTTGGGAATAGGCAGATGAGAGAATTTTTTAAATATTTCAAGAAACTGTAATTGTTTCCAAGGCCCAGAAAGTACAATTCCTTCCAAAGCTGTAATTGTCAAAACATATGAAAGATTTTGTAAGATTAAAAGCTCAGTATCTTTCCTTTTGATACCTAAAGTATGTTAAAAATTTGAAGATAGTTAATAATAAAAAATATGAAGCTCTTTTAGTGATATCAAAGTTACTTAGGTGTACTATTTCTTTAAATCTTTAAAAATATTTTAATTTGTATTTTTCTTATAAAGAACTACTGTAATTTCCTATTGCTATTGTTTTTAACACCTTTATTGGAGTATAATTGCTTTATAATATTGTGTTAGTTTCTGCTGTATAACAAAGTGAATCAGCTATATGCATACATATATCCCCATATCTCCTCCCTCTTGCGTCTCCCTCCCACCTTCCCTATCCCACCCCTCTAGGTGGTCACAAAGCACTGACCTGATCTCCCTGTGCTATGCGGCTGCTTCCCACTAGCTATCTATTTTACATCTGGTAGTGTATTTATGTCCATGCCACTCTCAATAGACTTTCCCTTGAAAAAGCATTTGCATGATTTATATACATTTAACAAAAGTAACTCAGTAAATTCTCCACCTTACTGTTCACACTCATTAATCTTTTCCATTCTGTTCAAATGCCCATTCCTATTCTTATCCTTCTTATTTTCAGTTGAAGACCTCACTTCCCAGTTTACCAAGGAAATAAAAACATCCAGCCTGAACTCCCTCACTCTCCTCTGTCCCTCCCAAACTACTGGAAGGAAATTTTCCTTTATGGAAAATGATTTCTAGTGAAAAATGACTGACTTTCAGGTATATTGCACAAAAAAAACTAAATATGAACCTTCCTAGTGTTGTGATATACGAGTTGAATACTGATTTAAAACCTGAGCTGGATTTACAGCCTGACTTTGACTTATTCAATTACAGATAAAGAAACTAAGGCCCAAAGAGGTTCAATAACAGTCCACGGTGACCAAATAATTTTCTTCACCTTAAAAGGTCCGTTCTAAATGCAGGGGACACGGGTTCGAGCCCTGGTCTGGGAAGATCCCACATGCCGCGGAGCAACTGGGCCCGTGAGCCACAATTACTGAGCCTGCGCATCTGGAGCCTGTGCTCCGCAACAAGAGAGGCCGCGATGGTGAGAGGCCCGCGCACCGCGATGAAGAGTGGCCCCCACTTGCCACAACTAGAGAAAGCCCTCGCACAGAAACGAAGACCAAACACAGCCATAAATAAATAAAAATTAAAAAAAAAAAAGTCCGTTCTAGTTATAAAAATCTATTATCCTATGATTAAAAAGAAAATCTATGACTAGATTATGGGTAATAGAGAGAAAAATGCAAAATAAATTGGCTGTAATTTATCAAAATAAAAGCAGACTATGGTTATTTAAAATCTAGTTATGAAGAGGCAAAAAATAAAGAGTATATCAGTGTATATTAATTTATTTAAAAAAATTATTAACGGTCTACCAGGAACTCTTCTAGGCTATGGGGATACAAGCAATACAAAACAGACAATAATTCCTCCTTTCTGGGCTCACATTCTAGTGAAGGGTGACAGAGAATACAAAACGAAATAAGCAAAACTATGCATCACATCAGATGATGAGAAGTGCTATGGAATAACAGAGAAGAAGTATGCTAATTGCCAAGAGCTGGGTAGAGGAAGAGTTACCCTAAATAGGGTCATTGGGGAAGGTCTCACTAGGAGGGTGACATTGGAGCAAAGATTTGAAACAGAAAGAATAATCCACATAATGATTGGGGAGTGGGGGACAGGGACATGGTGGGAAGGTAGGGGGATGCAGGGAAGCGATCTTTTTAGGCAGAATGAAAAGCAAGTACAAAAGCTTGAGGTGGTACCATTTCTAGCAGGTTTCATGAACAAGAGGCCAGAACAAGAAGGCCAATGGGGCTAGAGCAGAGGGATGGAGGATTAACATGCAGTAGAATAGGAAGGTATTAGAAGAGCAGCTTGGCGTAAGGCCTTATCTTTATAATGAAACGGAAGCTGTTGCAAGATGTTTGAGTAAAGAAATGATGTGATCTAACTTATCTTTTAAAAGGCCCAGTTGGACTTTTGTATTGACTATAAGAGAGCAAGGGGTTAAGCAGGAACAAGTGAGAAAGCAGTTGCAATAATCCAGGTGAGACATAGATGTGGTGAGAAGTGGCTAAAGTCTGGATGTATTTCAAAGGCAAAGTCAACAGGATTTGCTGACAGGTTGGATGTGAGACATGAAAGACTACAAGGTTTTTTGGTTTGAACACCTGAAAGGATGGAGTTGCTATTACTGATAAAGGAGAGACTATGGGAGATGCTGTCTTAGATGGAGACTGAAGAATGTAATATCAGGAGTTCAATTTTGATCATGTCAAGTATGAGATGATTTTTAGACATCCAGTTAAGGATGTCAAGTAGGTAGTTAGATATATGAGTCTGAAGTCAGAGGGCAGATCTAGGAGGGGAGATACAAACTAAGAAGTCACCAGCAGATATATGGCATCTAAAGCTATGTATCTGGATGAGATTATAGAGATGTTCAATGACTTAGCTTTGGGGCATTCGAACATTGCTTTGTCAAAAAGATATGAAGGATCAAATAAAGGAGTTTGAGAAAAAGCAGCCAGTAGGGTAGGAGGAAAACCAAGAGAGTGAGTGCCCTGGAAGCCACAGTTTAAAATGCTGCTCAAGTAAAATGAGGACTGAAAATGAACCACTGGCTTTAGAAAGGTGAAGGTCATTTGCGTCCTTGATGAGAGATATCAGGGGAAGGAGGTTTACAAAAGTCTGGTGGGAGAAACTACAACATGTTTTGTACTTACAATCCATAAAAAAGAGAAATAATGATGGAGAAGGAAGAATTGCTGGAATGACAAGCTGACTTGAAGAAAGGGCGTGGAATCTAGTGATCAAGTGCAGGGGTTGCCTTTAGGAGCACGAACAACTCACAAATGGGAACAAGAGAGAAAACAGAATATATACTGTTTACAGAAAACAGCTTTTGCTCATTTATTACTATTACTTTTCTTAGGTTCATATTTTATATTTGACTTATGAGTTCATTATTTTAAAGTAAGTTAACTCCTTTTTGTTTTATTTTTGTACATATTTTATTTTTATACATACTAAACAGTACTTTCTAGATTTGAGAATATCTCCTTTCAGTCCAAAAAACTTGCTTGCAGCTCAAGCAATTCCAGTGTGCTGCAATACCATCCAAATGGCAGAAATAACTCAGATTCATATATGACGTTCCAAGCCTTCTTTACTGTTTTCATTAACCAAAAAAAAAGCAATTAGGATACCTCATAAGGACATTCCATTAACAGGGATACGCCAAGATAATATTCTTTTTACTCCATACTGTTTACGTAAAATATAATCTCCCTTCATACTCTTTACCCTAGGGTACTACTCTGGTAACACCCTGGGGTAAAGAATATGCAGGGAGATTATATTTCAATATTCAGGGAGACAGTATTTAGCATTTGCTATATTTAGGCTAAATAAAATACACTTGTCCTCTTTCTTATGATTCATAATTTGGAGCAAGTAAGAGGATATTAGTAAATTATTTAGACGTTACAAATATTTTCATTGACTTATCAATAAATAAGCAGCTAAATATTATTAATAATGAAAATATCAGAACTACAATACAGTTTCAAAAATTCAAGTTGTCTTAAATATAAATGAGAAACTACCTTGTTTTTCAAAAACAGTGACTTCTAAGTTCGTATCTCCTGCCTAGTCCTTAGTAGACATTCCAAGTCTCTTTACTGTTTTCCTTAACTAAGAAAAAAGTAACCATCATACTTCATAACGGCATTCTATTAATGGGATATGCCAAGATACCATTCTTGTTACTCTCTATTATTTACATTTGTAATTTATTGACTATATATGTATATATAAATATAAATATATATATATTTAATATATAAAATGAAATATATATGCAAGCCAACAGAATGGCTTGCATACTAGCTATATTTGAGCTTTTCGTCTGGTAAATTTATTTGGTACGACAGAAAAAAAAACCCAAAGCAAATCCCACATGTGTTTTGATGCTGCTACTGAATGTATGACTATATAGCAGTTTTATTCCTGAGGTATTGGGGTCAGCCAAAAAGTTTGTTTGGTTAGTGAATACATTGTTCAGTAAAATTCTTGGTGAAAATGAAAAATGTTTTTTATTTTTATTCAAAACCAAACAAACTTTTTGGCCAATGCAATACAAAACACTGCCACCTTACCTGTTAGTAGAATTTAAACTAAAATAAACACAATTAAGAATAACGTGAAAAACAACATTAAATTAATAAAATTACCACCCTTTTCATGTTTCTAGAAAAATTACCTTTTGTAAATTAGTAAAACTTCTAAGAAGGACTATATATTATCCCGGGACAACATGTGCTGTGGTCTTACATTTTTCTTTTTTTTGCTTTAAACAGTGTATTTTTTTTCTAGTGCTGATATAACAAAATGTCACAGACTGAGTGGCTTAAACAACAGAAATTTATTTTGTCACAATTCTGGAGGCTAGAAGTCCAAGATCAAGTTGTCTGCAGGGTTGTTTCTTCTGAGGCCTCTCTCTTTGGCTTGTGGGTTGTGACCTTCTCCCTGTCTTCACCTGGTTTTCCCTCTGTGTCTTAATCTCTTCTTCTTGTAAGGACACCAGTCCTATTGGATTAGGGTCCACCCTAACAAACCCATTTTAACTTAATTACCTCCTTAAAGGTCCTATCTCCAAATACAGTCAATTCTGAGGTACTGGATTGAGCTTCAGAATATAAATTTGGGGTGTGGGGGGCATAATTCAGCATATAACAAACACTATAGTTAGTTACAGGGAAAATGTGTAACTTGGAGAAGGCCTTAGGGTATTTTTCTTTTATGTAGTCATAATAATTAAAAGGTAGGCCCATCAAATTAATCCACTGAAATTCTTTTTATTATAATGATTAAATGTTTATTCCTTATCATTTTAAACAGAATCATCACTCAGTGTTCTTTGAAAAACTAAAAATGGTGGAATGAATTATACAAATTTCTTTATAATTTACAAGGCACTTTCACATATTTTTTCCTGGGAAATTGCCACTCATATAAATTAGAAACTATGGCTATATCTAAAATTTTTCTTATTCTTCATTCAATGGTCATTAAACTACACTATGTGACAACTAAAAAAGAAAATAGCGGATGGAAATTCATGTGTGTGAGGATTTTGGAGACTTAAAAAGTCAGTATAAGTTTTTCTAAAAGAATGACTTAAGCCTAAAGTTGCACAATGCTTTTTCAAGGACCATAAGAATGTTTGCCTGCATCTACAATACGGTGGCAGAAGCAGGGTGAAATTAAGAAGAAAGGACAGGCTTTGGTAAATTAGACTAAGCTATCTTCCTAACTAATCTGAATACTTACGTTAGCAAATAATTTACAATCAGACTTTTCTCAGACTCTGATAAAGTAATTTGAAAGCTTTGGCCAATGTGTAAATGTCCAGGTGGCTCCCAGTGGTAGAGAGTGACTTTAGTAAACTAAAATTCTGTACTGTATTTTTAAGGTTGCAGTTTAAAGAGCAGAGCCACATTTCATAAGATCAGGGGCAAACACATGGCATTCTCCTCCTCTGGGGATGTCCCTAGAGTTCCATCACTCAGATTGATCAAATTAACTGAATCATTGTTCCACTCATTGAGCCTGTGTGTTCACTGCCTCAAAATTCACAACTCTGCTGACTGTGGCTTCCACTATTATGGTGTGTTTTTTTCCTGTTGGCTAATACCATGCTTTTGGGTGAGAAGCTATAGGACATTATAGTTGAAGTTTCTCTATGTAAATTCAGGAAAATTCTTCAGGCTATTTTTTTCAGGTTGAAATCCCTAAAGTATTATGCCCTGGGGATAAACTCAGGACCTGGCAAGAACAATGAGCAGAAGCATCTTTTAGAAGGGAATCTGAATTTATTCTACGTGAAGTAAGGAGAAAACTTGTGATTGAACATGCCTCTATTTCCTCATTCTCCTGAAGCCCCAATAAAGTAAGTAAAGGAGTAAAAAGAGACAAAAAATATATAAGAAAAAAAAAGAAGGAAGATATGATGAGGGATTTCAACAGAATTCTTTGGGAGATGGAAAGCAGATGGATAGTGGTGTTCAATAAAGGAAGCTATAACCTGGGTGCCTAGACAGACGGTTATCCATGAGAAACACGTTTCTTCTTCTCCTTCATCTCCTTCTTCTTTCTCTTCTTCTTCCTCCTCTTCTCCTCTTCCTCCTTCTCCTTGTTCTCTTTTTAGTCTAATTTGCCCTACAGAAACCTGGAAACGTTTAGGACATGGAAGCACAAGGCACTGGGGGAGGTGGTGGTGAAGCTCAATGCTGAGAACAAGGAGAGTGGTTGAAAGTGGCTAGACCCTTGGATTTCATCTACTCCCCACACCTCTAAGTAAATCTTTCTTTATTTTCTTCCCACCTTCTACCTTGAAGAGTACCAATATTTTAGCTTCTCGATGAAATACCACATCTAAGAGGCTCTGGACACTAGTCAGTAAGGGAAATGGGGCTGAAGCCAAAATGACTAAGTCCAAATTTTTGTACTGATTGGTAAGACTCTAGCTCCCCTTCTCTACCTGTTCCTGGAACACAGGATTGAGGTATGTACCCTCCCAGGTGGGAGAATAAGAGAATACTTCTCTGGAGAAGCAAATGACCCCAAAGAAAACACCTATTGAAACAGATGATTGAGAGATTCCAATGAAAAAAGAAAAGCAGGTTCATTACCAATCATTATACAGTTGAGGCACCCTATTCACAAACATATTGTGCTTCCCTATGGCATTCTAGCCTCTTATGCTTAAATATGAAACAGACAATTAAGCATCATAAGACATTTGAGGAAAGTCCTCAACAAGAAAGACAGACATTAGACTAGATAAAGAGAAAATAAATTACATAAAGAAAATAGACACACTAAAAGGGGCAAAACATACTTTAAGGAATATTCTCAAAGAAATAACAGATGATTATTACAAACATAAAACAAGAACAAGCATGCTATAAAAATAGAACAGAGAATAAGAAAAATTATTGGAAATAAAAAATAAGATAGGTAAAATGAACAATTCAATAGGAGATTTGGAAGATAATATTGAAGAAATTTCCCAGCTGGTAGAACAAAAAGATCAAGCAGATGGGAAACAAGAGATGAAAAGTAAAGAACTTAGAGGATCCAACAAAAGATCCAATTTCCAAACAAGAAAATGGAGAGAATGAAATCATCTATAGAATTACACAAGAAAATTCCCCAGAACTAAAATGTGTAGATACCAGTCCAGATTGGAACAGGGGGATATAAGAAAAATAAAAGCAAAGGAAGAAGAAATTGATAATTAAACACTTGAAAAACAGTACTGAAAAACTACAGTAAATTTAGGCAAATGAAAAACAAAAACTGACAGATGAAAACTTTAGGCAGTTACTAATTCCAGGAAAAAATAAAGGGTTGTACAGGAAGGAAGGAGTAGTTGCAGTGTCCTACTTGTGCAAAATATCCTTTTTTGTTCTGCTTTACCTACAGTGACAAAATGTATTTAGACAATCAGAATAAAGTAAACCCTGCATAGGAAGGACTGGGGAAGGGGAATGGAGGCAGTGGGAAAAATAACATTGCTACACAGAGATAGCAGTAAAATATGTTATTTAGAAATATGAAACTACTAGAGAAAACAAATTTTTAGAAAAATTCAGTGTTTGGTTTGGGAGAGGAGGATTGGCATTATTATAATTCTTTCAGTAAAATTTGCCTTAATAAAAACTATGTACGTACATTTGATAAAAATAAAAATCTAACTAAAATTAACACAGGGACTTCCCTGGTGGCACAGTGGTTAAGAATCCGCCTGCCAATGCAGGGACATGGGTTCAAGCCCTGGCCCAGGAAGATCCCACATGCTGCGGAGCAACTAAGCCTGTGTGCCACAACTACTGAGCCTGTGCTCTAGAGCCCGCAAGCCACAACTATTGAGCCCATGTGCCACAACTACTGAAGCCCGCATGCCTAGAACCCGTGCTCTGCAACAAGAGAAGACACCACAATGAAAGGTAGCCCCCGCTCGCCGCAACTAGAGAAAGCCCGCATGCAGCAACGAAGACCCAATGCAGCCAAAAATATAATTAAGTTAATTAAAAAAAGAAAAGTAAAATTAATACAAAAGGGAAAAACCAAGATTATAATAAAAGGTAAGAGAGACTGGAAAATGAACAGTCAAGACTTAGACATTTCATATATATGCTAAATTTAAATATTCTAAAAGAACTTTTAAGTGTAAAGCCGGACCCTATTTGTAATAGTATTTTAAAAATACAGTCAAATGATACTTCTCTTATTTTCACATTATGTTAGTGCCTTGATTTATGAAATTTATGCTTTTGTTTGGCATCTTTAAGTTTACATAAAATATATACTAATTTTTTGAAAACAAGAACAAAAGATCCAAACTGTCACACACAGCATTCTACCAAGTTAATAAGAGTTACTCTGTAACAGTATATCTCTGCAAAACTTTGTTTTCAAAGTGAGGCTAGGGAACAGCTCACTTCCTACCTTAGTCATTGGTTGTAAGGAACAGAGACTCACTCAAACTAGCTAAGTAATGACGGGGAATTTATTTAAAGGGTAAAACACTATTTAAAAACTCAAGGGCAAGTTTTATGAGAGAATGGAACAAGGAAACAGAATGCCATCAAAATCCAAGGCTGCTGACTTCATTCTATTCTCTCTCTCCAAGGCCACAGGGACTCTCATTTCTTCATCCTTGTATGCACCTCAATCACTATTTTTTCTCTATGGAGCACATCTCCCTGTTTCACTTATACTAGCCCAAACATGGCCACTAGGGTCAGCTTTGGGTGATCTCTCTAAATGTTCCAAAGTTGTGACAAGAATTCCTAATTCCAAATGCCTGGAAGATGAATCTGATTGGCTCGGCTTGAGTCAGGTGCCTACAATTGATCCAATCAGCCTCGGCTGTGTTTATCTGGTGGGGTGAACGGTGTGTGTGGGGGAGGTGTCATGTGACCCCATGCTCACTCAGCAGGGATTGTGGGAAGAGAGAAGAAATGACAAACAGGCAAACTGACTAACAGGTTTGCTTTATCTTTTCAGCTCTCTTGATAAGAACTCAAAAGGTTTCTTTCAATCCCTATTTCAGTTACTCCAAACAAAAGTGTCTACTCAGTAGGAGTGTCTACTCAGTAAATTCGAGTGAATGACAGGTATCCCAAATGACGTAGTGAAATGTGAAAAGTGTAAAGAGAGAACTTCCCTGGTGGCACAGTGGTTAAGAATACGCCTGCCAATGCAGCGGACACAGGTTCGACCCCTGGTCTGGGAAGATCCCACATGCCACAGAGAAACTAAGCCCGTGCACCACAAATACTGAGCCTGTGCTCTAGAGTCCATGAGCCACAACTACTGAAGCCCACACGCCTAGAGCTGGTGCCACGGAACAAGAGAAGCCACCGCAATGAGAAGCCCGCACACCGCAAGGAAGAGTAGCCCCCACTCGCCACAACTAGAGAAAGCCCAACCACAGCAACCAAGACCCAACGCAGCCAAAAATATAAATAAATAAATTTATTTAAAAAAATGTGTAAAGAGAAATGTATGTCTCTCTTCTCACTCTTGAATAATTTTTATTTCACATGTATATGTTAGAATTCTAAATCAGGGGAGTTATAGGAAACTTTCTTAGTCCTATTTTCCCTCTTTGAGACATTCCCACAACTGCCCAGTATTTTTGGTCAATATGATTACCTTGTGATGTAAGTTGTTACTTGAAGATTTTCATTATGGCTGTTAGTGGTATGAGAATAGACCTGTGTCACAGGAAAAGTTTTCCAGAATTTCCAGAAGTTATTGTTCAAGCTATTGTTGCTTCACTTATTATTAAAGGATTAAAAATTACATTTTTATTTCCAACTATGGGAAACCAATTCTTACATTCCCATCTATTTTATATCCTATGTAGGTAAGTAATGAGGAATAGGGTTAGGATGATGAGTGATGGGCTGGAAGAAATACGTTAGATTTTTAAAACACAAGCTATTTGAACTAGCATTATATTAGCCCCCATAAAAATATCCCATATGTTCATTTCTTGATAATTGCTTTCATTTCCTTTTAAAGCTGAAAAAAATAAAACAAAATTAAAATTATGTTAAATGATACTCATATCTTGGCTTTTCCCCTAAGGACATCAAGGAGAAATTCCAAAGAGAAGAGAAAAAGGAGAAATACCGTATGTTAGCAGGGTTTATCAGCAGTGTTTTTATGGGTTAAAGAGGTTCAGTTTTAGGTTATGTGTGGGAAAAGATGTGAGACAGGTGTGATTATAATCTCATTGCATTCCACATCTTCATAAGTTGGTTTCGAGTAGGTAGTTGCTTATTTTATAAATTTAAGAAACCATTTGGGCTTCTTGGATATCTTGCTAAAAATTCAAGACAATTGCCTGCAGATTTTACAAATTTAAAGTAGATGGATTTAAAGTAAAGTGTGGATAAAAATGTAACAAATAGAAATTACCTTTGCTTCCTTCAAAGTATTATTTTCAAATCTATATCAGGCTTCCATTTAACTGTCACTAAGGAAATATTACACAGTTTGCTACATTATCCTGTACTAGAGCTGAATGATGAATGGAAAAGAAAATAGAACTAGTCTATGAAATGATGACTTCATTAGAGTGATTATTTATTTTATTTTTTATTTTTTAACATCTTTATTAGAGTATAATTGCTTTACAATGGTGTGTCAGTTTCTGCTTTATAACAAAGTGAATCAGTTATACATATACATATGTTCCCATATCTCTTCCCTCTTGCATCTCCCTCCCTCCCACCCTCCCTATCTCACCCCTCTAGGTGGTCACAAAGCACTGAGCTGATCTCCCTGTGCTATGCGGCTGCTTCCCACTAGCAGAGTGATTATTTTTAACCACTTAAAATTTATTGTATTCATGTGTCAGGTATTGTGCTATGCTTTCACAGCAATTATCACATTTAATTTTCTAAATAACCTCTGAGGTAGGTATTATTTTCTATCAAATGAGATATCAGGGACTTACATAAAGTCATATTATTAATAATTTGTAAAGCCAGAAATGAAGTCAAAGTTTTAGAATTCCAAGGAATATCAGTGTTTTAGTATATTGACTGCAATTGAAAAAAACAAGTATTTAGTAGAGTTCTTTTTTGGGGGCAGTAACTGTGAGAAATGTCATGTCCTTATATTTGTGTCATATATTTATTCAGATCTTTATTTGCATGGTTACAATTTCACTTGGCTTTCTATTCCTTTAGTGACAATTTCTTCAAAAACCTATGTCTCCTCAAGAAGAATCTAAAGAATTTCATGTAGTTCTTATTCCATTTTCAGACAGCCTGAGGTATAATTCATTTATAATACAATAAACTGAATGTATGTAAAATACCATTTGAATAGTTTTGACATTCACACTTGTGAAATCATCACTGCAATCAAGATAATAAACATATCCATTACTCTCAAAAAACAAACAGGGACTTCCCTGGTGGTGCAATGGTTAAGAATCCGCCTGCCAATGCAGGGGACATGGGTTCGATCCCTGATCCAGGAAGATCCCACATGCCGCGGAGCAACTAAGCCCATGTGCCACAACTGCTGAGCCTGTGCTCTAGAGACCGCGAGCCACAACTACTGAGCCCACGTGCCACAACTACTGAAGCCCACTCGCCTACAGCCTGTGCTCCGCAACAAGAGAAGCCACCACAATGAGAAGCCTGTGCACTACAACAAAGAGTAGCCCCAGCTCACTGCAACTAGAG
Source organism: Eubalaena glacialis (assembly GCF_028564815.1). Classification (NCBI taxonomy): domain Eukaryota; kingdom Metazoa; phylum Chordata; class Mammalia; order Artiodactyla; family Balaenidae; genus Eubalaena; species Eubalaena glacialis. The sequence goes on from NC_083732.1 coordinate 59,866,579, forward strand.
AAAGCCCACGTGCAGCAATGAAGACCCAATGAAGTCATAAATAAATAAATAAATAAATAAATATTTTAAAAACAAACAAACAAACAAAACCTATGTCTCCTCATAGGTTTGGCCACTGGTAACTCAGATACATTTCAGAAACTCGGGTACCTGAGTCTTCCAGCAAAAAGAGTTTTTATATTTTATTGAGTAATACATACTTTTTCTTCCTTAAATTAAAAAATTCTTCATCTTTTCTAATTAGAAAAAAATTGCCTATCTAAGTTAATTTCATATAACTGCTCTTATGTGACTGTAATTTTTTGGAAAAGAACTCTCAAAATCAGACCAATGTACTCTGGTTGAACTTTTGTTTTTCAGTTAATTGTGCTTAGCATGCAGCTCAGGTTGATAATCTTGTCTGTGTTGACACTAAAGTATCCACTTATTGATATTATGCTGCCAGTTATAACTATTTTCATAAGTGATCATCTAAATTTAGCTCTTGATAGTTCAAAAATATCTGTTATCATCAACACTTCTCAAAAAATATCAACATCATTTTATTTTGTTTTTAATTTTCTAGCATTTTAGAATGGGAAAACTTTTGTTCAGAATTAATTGTTAAAGGTTTTACTAGCTATTTATGAACTAAGTGAAAACCTGCAAGACTATTTTCCATTGTTTTAAATATATAGTGCGAATCCCACGTCTTATGTCCTCTACTCATATTGAATCAGGCTAGATTAAGGATAATAATCATAAATACCATTTCTGGCTACTAAATGAATTTATTCCTTAAATTTTATGTTAGGTGGTATCATAACTGGGGCAACCAATACATTAAAATAGATTAGTTTTCACAAGTTTGACTTAACATGTTATATATCTCAAACTACAGTTAAATGTCGTAGACTCTTTTATTTTCAACGAATTCCAATGAGGCAAAAAACACAAACAAAAAGCATAATTCCTCTGAGAATTTACAGAGTATGGAGATCTGTAATTCATGAGATTACTAATTTTAATTCCTGCACAGGGATATTGTTTGATCTACTATTTTATTGAGAGGCTGGATTTTAGCTGTGAAATTTACCTGCAAAATTGTTTGATAACAGAAAATAACACGCTTTTGCTTTCAGTATTACTATTGTAAGAAAAAAATAGACTAAAACCAGATTATTAAGGCCTCCTTTTTTTCTTCTTCCTAAGGACAGCAAGGAAGTCACTATACAAAGTAAAATAAAAATAAAGAGAAAGCATAGATTTGTGAAGGCACAAATCAGATTCAGAAATTTCTCCTGGCCTGAAGCATTACAACACACACAGCATGCAGGAGAGATCTTTAAGGGAGTCTGCCCTGTGTCATCAAGGGTCTAGATTACATCATCATTGATTTCATCTTCTCCATCTCCTAATTTTAATGGCTCTGCTTTCCCAAAGGCTGCTGTAATTTATCCCATGGGTACTCAAAATAAGCAAAATTTAAAACAGAAACACTGCTTCTGTGTTGTCTTTATTGTCTTTGCCTTTTTTTGATACCACATCTATTTGCAGAGATAACAGTACCTTCTGCTCCAGTTCCAATGAAAATGCTCTTTATATATTCACTGTTTTATCAATGAGATGAAGAATTTTTGTGATTTGTGAAATAAGACACGAATAATACATTTACTCTGCTTTACTGTAAAATTTAACCATAATGAATTTTGCTGAATTTATGAGACAAGAGCTATATCCAAAATAAATTTGGATGAAATGTTTTGCAGCATGTGATAATTCAACTATAATTTTATTTTTTTTCTTATATCAGACTGGAGCAACTCTTCCCCAAACATATTTTTAAAATAAACAAAATTACAGTAGTTTTACTTTCTAATATGTTCACTCCTTCCGAGATTCACTGGGAAAGAGTAAAAAATCTTGAAGAGGGTAATGAGTCCCAGCTGAGAATCATGTGCCAAGATGCTCAATGACTTCTTTTTTCTTTAAAGACATAGATAATAAGGATAGGAAATAATTTTTAGCTATTAGGGAGTGCTTCTTTAAAAAAAAAAAACTAGAAGTTCCACCTTGAAAATAGGTGAATTACCATTTCGAACTGCCTTACCTTATCTGAGAGTAGGAAGGGATTTAAGAAGTTAGCAGCAGTTCTCAAATGTATCTGTCATTCAGGTAGAAGTTGTCACTGGTCCCTGGTAAAAAGTTAAATTTACTTCTCAGGAACTGTTCTTTAGTGAATCCTTAATATTCTTTCAGTGTTAAAATAGCAGTTTTAAGATGAAATGATGTGAAGCTAAATTGTGGTTGTTACTTTTAATGTACTCACTTAGCAAAATAAAAAGTTGGCAACTGTGTATCGGTGCCCTTACCTTTGCCCTTGAAATTTTACTGGTTCATAAAGCCCCAAATTGGTGAGCACTTTTCTAATAGAGCTTCTGTCTTTCCACAAATACTTATTGAGTCTCTGGGGACAGATCATGAACATGACACACAGGTGTCAAATAGAACGTAGAGTCTCATGATAGACAAATAAGTAATGATGGTAATACAGTGGAATAAGTGCTTTTAGGGAAACAGAAGTGCAGGGAATACTGGAGTATATGAGCAGGCCACCTAATCCTGATTTGGGGAAGTCAGGCAAGGATTTCTCTAGGAACGAGATATAAAACATGACTAGCACATATTGGCTTTGTGAGCAAAGTATCTACCTTGAGGTAACTAGGTACTTAGAAAAGCAAACCAAGGGGCTGCTTTATCACCATGGAATTAGAGCAAATGGCTATAATTAGAGCCTGTTGAACTTTGATGAAATAATCATGTCCCAGCCAGTACAACAGTTTCTTAGTGGCCAGATATTAATTTCTCTAGAGGCAAGGTAGTGGGATAAAATTTTTGAGGTAAGAAGTGATATTCTCTTTCTCCGTGTGTCTCTTTCTGTTTCTGTCTGTCTTTCTGAGAGTGAAACTTTCCTTATCCTCCTCCAGATCCTGAATCTTAGTCTCAGAAGAAGAGAGTATCTGGGGAGAAACCTGGGAGGGAAGGAGTCTCATCTTTCTGGGTTTGGCTTCCAAAACCCACCAAAGAGGATATAAGTAGGTGCCTCTGGATAAATCACAAATAAGACAGCGCCTAGGGAATAAAGCACTGGGGATGTGGGGGGACTTTCCCTGAGACTAAAATATTGTTCTCACATGGCTGGGGAGTAGAGGCAGGAGGGGTAGAGAGGAAGAGAATACTCAAGGGGAGCTGATAAAAGCAGAATTTGGTGGTTCCCAAGGACAGAGCCATATATCCAGTCAGAACCTCAAGGAGGTGAGAGCACCCAGTAAAAAAAAAAGGTTGAAGGTATGCCTAGGGAGGGAATCTCAAATTCCCATGTGATCCAAAGGTAGTCAGGAGAGGCACAGGACCTGGAGGCACTTGTGAAGAGAAACAAGGGCTGTATTGCTAACTGGAAGACTAGGCAGGCTTCCCAATACCTTGAGACTACACAAGCGTGACTCATATATAACTGGTATGGCTGTACTGGTTGATAAATTATCAAAGTACTTTATATTCATTGATAGCCATTTACCCAGAATGACCTACCCTCCCCAAACTAAAGGATTAATGCCTGGGATGGCAGAGGAACCTCCAGGATGCCACATAAGCACTAAACCTGGCATCTGCATCCTTTCTGACTGGTTGGTATATTAGTTATCTCACGTTGCATGACACTTTACTCCAAAAATTGGCAGCTTAAAGCAGTAATAACCATTTGTTGTCTCACAGAGTTTCTGTGGGTCAGGAATTTGGGAGCAGCTTAGCTGGGCTATTCTGGCTCATGGTATATCATGAGTTTGTAGTCACGAGGTCAGCTGGGTCTGCAGTCTTGACTGGCACAGGGGGACCAATCCTAAGATGTGTCACTCGCATAGCTGACAAGCTGTAGGAGGCCTCAGTTCCTCACCTTGTGGACCTCTCTGTGAAGCTGCTTGGATGTCTTCAATGACGTGGCATCTGCCTTCCCCAGAATGATTGACCTAAGAGAGAGCAAGGCAGAAGCTATAATGTCTTTTATGACTTCAAAGACACACTCCATATTTCTGAAGTATCCTACTGATGACACAGGTAATCCCTATTCATTGTGAGAGAGACTACACAGGGTATACTAACTAGGAGGTGAAAATAATTGGGGGTCATCTTTAAGGCTCCTACCACAGTCGGTGACCTTGTCCTATGGGTTGTTAAATATCTGGAATGTCACTTTCACACAAGTCAGAGTAGCCTTGAAAAAGGAGGAGGCAGAAGTGCAGGGCAAAGTCCAACCTGACTGAGATTAAATTTTTGTCTTCCTCTAAGAATGGTATCTCAAACAGAAGCTGGGTTTTATAAAAATGTAAATTTTGTTCTTGCACACCTGAATTTGTGTACTGAGAATTCATGGCTACTGTGTTCCATGTAACTGCTCCCTGAAAATAACAGCCAAAGTTTTCTGTGTTCACCACTCCTCTTCTATTGCTTTAATTCTTTCTTTAAAAGGTACAATCCTTCAATAACTTTGCTATTTAGAATGTGAATCTGGGAAGCACTCTGCCTCTTCCCATTAATAGTGATTTCATTATATCATTCCTTCTGGAAGTCCAGAATGTGGAGCACGTATAATGTCCTTCCTAGAAGGGCATCTGTGCAGCAAGGCAAATGCTAATTAGTGCTGCCTTGGCATTCAGAAGGAAGAAGAGTAGGTTGACAGTAAGGGTCATTGGATTTATGCACCATTCATATTTATTATCTGTTTTGGGGACAAGCATTGATAAAATATGACCTTGCTTAAGTTTATTAACAAACAATCATCAATGATATAGTATGGCAGTTACCCAGTGAATTATCAAGGGGCATGTCTGAGTCAATGTCTTTGGAATTTTCTAGGACTTCATGGAGATCCTGAGTTGCAGAATTTTAGAAATGCTGCCCATTTTGAGAGTTATACTGTTATTCTTGGAAAGATGTTTAAAAATTCTAAGTTACTTGGATATATTTGGAATCTGGGTGAAAAGAGAAAGAAATATGAAGTTCTAGGTAATTTATCAATGGTAGCAGCATTAGTTCCCAACCTGAGGAAAGAATGAATAATTCCCGATTTGTGTCTCATAAAAAACAAGCAAAATTTCAAGCCTCTGTGGGCCGGATATATTTTACCATGTCTTCTCTTCAACACAAGTCAACCATTGCTGAGCCATTAATCATATACTAGAAAAAGACATTCTGTGGAGTTGAAATATAATTTCCATATGAAATATAGCTATGTTTAATAGCTTCTGAGCTATGTATGTCAAATAGCTTTTGAGTCTAGCTATTCCTTCAGGAGAACACACAGCCCTACTTCTCATCAAAAATGGAAGCTCACACCCAGAATGAAAGAATAATAATAATGGCTACTGTGGCAATTATGGTGGTGCAGTTAGAATCTCTCTTCAAGGAAGAACTTGTTACTCAGCTGCAAGGGGGGCAGGGAGCTGACAGCCTCTAGCTGCTAAAGGCTTCAGGATTTATCTCCTCCTAGCTTCTGAGCTGAGGCAATGCACTTCAAGGCAGACCTCAGTCAATGACTGAACATGTGGGAGTCCTAAGGCCTGGCTACTTCTGCCCACTGTAGTAAGACTGTTCTAATCGGTAATCTTTGCTCAGGAGCTTTTCTTATTGAGTTGGTTGACACTTGGTCAGATCTAAATCATGGTTTGAGACTTGTTCTGTTCAATCCTGCTTCTTACTCTCCTTTCACATGTATCAGATATGCATTATGGTCTGAAAGCATTCCCTACCCAATCTCGCTTTCTTCCCCTTTTATATTTCACATGGAGTGTCCCCTAGCAAAACTCTTGCATTCCCATCTCAACATCTGCTTCTCAGAGGCCTAAAATGACACAGCTACTATTTACTAAGAACCTACTGTGTGAAGGAGTATATCATAGTGTGTTTGGGGAAGTTATTTAACCTCTCCTAACTGTTCTCTCATCTATAAAGTGGGGTTGTTGTAAAAATTAAATGAAATAATCTACAAAGAGTAATTTGTACAGTGCCTGGGATACAGCAAGTACTCAATAACTGGTATGTAACACTAAGAGTATTACTATGCCATATGCTAGAGTCTGTGTGAGAAATTTTTTGTTTATTACTTGTAATCCTTATTAAATATCAAATATTATTGTGCTCATTTAACATATGAGGTAACTAGTGTTCACTGAAGTTAAAATAACTTGTTCAAATTACTTTATATACTTCAACCTGGGATTCAAACTCAGCAAGTTCTGTAGAAGACAGCAATGCACACGTATGCTAGCAAAGAATCCATTGCTGTTACCTAGAATGTAAAGGAGCTCCACACCCTCTAAGGCATGGTATGTACAATCTGTAATTAATAAAAACTACTTTGGGGATTCATTCATAACTTTAAGTCTACTCTTAATTCCACCATGTACATGACATTAGAATCTATCAATGGGTGCTTAAGATCAAGAATTTGTCAAAAAAGTTCAGAAGAGCAATATATAATGCCACTGCCACGGCCTGATGAATATTGGCCAGTTATTTTATTTTATTTTTTGCACTTAATTTTATTTTTTATTTACTCGCTCCCATTCTGATGGTTGTGTTTTCGTCTTATTTATAGTTTCCTTTGCTGTGCAAAAGCTATTAAATTTCATTAGGTCCCATTTGTTTGTATTTCCATTACTCTATGAGGTGGATCAAAAAAGATCTTGCTGTGATTTATGTCAGAGTGTTCGTCCTATGTTTTCCTCTAAGAGTTTTAGAGTGTCTGGCCTTACATTTATGTCTTTAATCCATTTTGAATTTATTTTTGATCATGGTGTTAGGGAGTGTTCTAATTTCATTCTTTTACATTTTGCTGTCCAGTTTTCCCAGCACCACTTATTGAAGAGACTGTCATTTCTCCATTGTATATCCTTGCTTCCTTTGTTATAAATTAGTTGACCTGAGGTGGGTGGGTTTACCTCTGGGCTTTCTATCCTGTTCCATTGATCTATATTTCTGTTTTCGTGTCAGTACCATATTGTCTTGATGACTGTAGCTTTGTAGTATACTCTGAAGTCAGGGAGTCTGATACCTCCAGCTCCGTTTTATTCTCTCAAGATTCCTTTGGTTATTCAGGGTCCTTTGTGTCTCCTACAAATTTTTAGATTTTTTTGTTCTAGTTCTGTAAAAAATGCCATTGGGAAGTCAGCTTGACCACCACCAGTCCCTCCCATCAGGAAACTTACACAAGCCTCTTAGATAGCCTCATCCACCAGAGGGCAGATAGCAGAAGCAAGAAGAACTACAATCCTGCAGCCTGTGGAACAAAAACCACATTCACAGAAACATAGACAAGATGAAAAGGCAGAGGGCTATGTACCAGATGAAGGAACAAGATAAAACCCCAGAAAAACAACTAAATGAAGTGGAGATAGGCAACCTTCCAGAAAAAGAACTCAGAATAATGATAGTGAAGATGATCCAGGACCTCGGAAAAAGAATGCAGGCAAAGATCGAGAAGACGCAAGAAATGCTTAACAAAGACCTAGAAGAATTAAAGAAAAAACAAACAGAGATGAACAATACAATAACTAAAATGAAAACTACACTAGAAGGAATCAATAGAAGAATAACTGAGGCAGAAGACCGGATAAGTGACCTGGAAGACAGAATGGTGGAATTCACCACTGCGGAACAGAATAAAGAAAAAAGAATGAAACGAAATGAAGACAGCCTAAGAGACCTCTGGGACAACATAAAACACAACAACATTCGCATTATAGGGCCCCCAGAAGGAGAAGAGAGAGAGAAAGGACCAGAAAAATATTTGAAGAGATTATAGTCGAAAACTTCCCTAACATGGGAAAGGAAATAGCCACCCAAGTCCAGGAAGTGCAGTGAGTCCCATACAGGATAAACCCAAGAAGAAACATGCCGAGACACATAGTAGTCAAATTGGCAAAAATTAAAGGCAAAGAAAAATTATTGAAAGCAGCAAGGGAAAAACGAAAAATAACATACAAGGGAACTCCCATAAGGTTCACAGCTGATTTCTCATCAGAAACTCTACAAGCCAGAAGGGAGTGGCATGATATACTTAAAGTGATGAAAGGGAAGAACCTACAACCAAGATTGCTCTACCCAGCAAGGATCTCATACAGATTCGATGGAAAAGTCAAAAGCTTTACAGACAAGCAAAAGCTAAGAGAATTCAGCACCACCAAACCAGCTCTACAACAAATGCTAAAGGAACTTCTCTAAGTGGGAAACACAAGAGAAGAAAAGGACCTACAAAAACAAACCCAAAACAATTAAGAAAATGGTAATAGGAATATACATATCTATAATTACCTTAAATGTGAATGGATTAAGTGCATTGACCAAAAGACACAGGCTTGCTGCATGGATACAAAAACAAGAGCCATATATATGCTGTCTACAAGAGACCCACTTCAGACCTAGGGACACATACAGACTGAAAATGAGGGGATGGAAAAAGATACTCCATGCAAATGGAAATCAAAAGAAAGTTGGAGTAGCAATACTCATCTCAGATAAAATAGACTTTAAAATAAAGTTACAAGAGACAAGGAAGGACACTACATAATGATCAAGGGATCAATCCAAGAAGACGATATAACAATTATAAATATATATGCACCCAACACAGGAGCACCTCAATACATAAGGCAACAGCTAACAGCTTTAAAAGAGGAAATCGACAATAACACAAAAATAGTGGGGGATTTTAACACCTCACGTACACCAATGGACACATCATGCAAAATGAAAATAAATAAGGAAACAGAAGATTTAAATGACACGATGGACCAGAGAGATTTAATTGATATTTATAGGACATTCCATCCAAGAACAGCAGATTACACTTTCTTCTCAAGTGCGCACGGAACATTCTCCAGGATAGATCACATCTTGGGTCACAAATCAAGCCTCACTAAATTTAGGAAAATTGAAATCATATCAAGCATCTTTTCTGACCACAACGCTATGAGATTAGAAATGAATTACAGGGGAAAAAAACGTAAAAATCACAAGCACATGGAGGCTAAACAATACGTTACTAAATAACCAAGAGATCACTGAAGAAATCAAAGAGGAAATCAAAAAATACCTAGAGACAAATGACAATGAAAACACGATGATCCAAAACCTATGGGATGTGGCAAATCAGTTCTAAGAGGGAAGTTCATGGCTACACCAGCCTACCTCAAGAAACAAGAAAAATCTCAAATAAACAATCTAATCTTACACATAAAGGAACTAGAGAAAGAAGAACAAACAAAATCCAAAGATAGCAGAAGGAAAGAAATCATAAAGATTAGAGCAGAAATAAATGAAATAGAAACAAAGAAAACAATAGCAAAGATCAATAAAACTAAAAGTTGGTTCTTTGAGAAGATAAACAAAACTGATAAAATTTGATGATAGCCAGACTCATCAAGAAAAAGAGGGAGAGGACTCAAATCAAAAAAATTAGAAATGAAAAAGGAGAAGTTACAACAGACACTGCAGAAATACAAAGCATCCTAAGAGATCCAAGACTGAACCAGGAAGAAATAGAAAATATAAACAGACCAATCACAAGTAATGAAATTGAAACTGTGATTAAAAATCTTCCAACAAACAAAAGTCCAGGACCAGATGGCTTCACAGGTGAATTCTATCAAACATTTAGAGAAGAGTTAACACCCATCCTTCTCAAACTCTTCCAAAAAATTGCACAGGAAGGAACACTTCCAAACTCATTCTACGAGGCCACCATCACCCTGATACCAAAACCAGAAAAAGACACTACAAAAAAAGAAAATTACACACCAATATCGCTGATGAATATAGATGCAAAAATCCTCAATAAAATACTAGCAAACAGAATCCAACAACACATTAAAAGGATCATACACCATGATAAATTGGGATTTATCCCAGGGATGAAAGGATTCTTCAATATACGCAAATCAATCAATGTGATACACCATATTAACAAATTGAAGAATAAAAACCATATGATCATCTCAATAGATGCAGAAAAAGCTTTTGACGAAATTCAACACCCATTTATGATAAAAACTCTCCAGAAAGTGGGCATAGAGGGAACCTACCTCAACATAATAAAGGCCATATATGACAAACCCACAGCAAACATCATTCTCAATGGTGAAAAACTGAAAGCATTTCCTCTAAGATCAGGAACAAGGCAAGGATTGCACTCTCACCACTATTATTCAACATAGTTTTGGAAGTCCTAGCCACGGCAATCAGAGAAGAAAAAGAAATAAAAGGAATACAAATTGGAAAAGAAGAAGTAAAACTGTCACTGTCTGCAGATGACATGATATTATACATAGAGAATCCTAAAGATGCCACCAGAAAACTGCTAGAGCTAATCAATGAATTTGGTAAAGTTGCAGGATACAAAATTAATGCACAGAAATCTCTTGCATTCCTATACACTAATAATGAAAAATCTGAAAGAGAAATTAAGGAAACACTCCCATTTACCATTGCAACAAAAAGAATAAAATACCTAGGAATAAACCTACCTAGGGAGACAAAAGATCTGTATGCAGAAAACAATAAGACACTGATGAAAGAAATTAAAGATGATACCAACAGATGGAGAGATATACCATGTTCTTGGATTGGAAGAATCAATATTGTGAAAATGACTATACTACCCAAAGCAATCTACAGATTCAATGAAATCCTTATCAAATTACCAATGGCATTTTTTATGGAACTAGAACAAAAAATCTTAAAATTTGTGTGGAGACACAAAAGACCCCGAATAGCCAAAGCAGTCTTGAGGGAAAAAAATGGAGCAGGAGGAATCAGATTCCCTGACTTCAGACTATACTACAAAGCTACAGAAGTCAAGACAATATGGTACTGGCACAAAAACAGAAACATAGATCAATGGAAGAAGATAGAAAGCCCAGAGATAAACCCATGCACCTATGGTCAACTAATCTATGACAAAGGAGGCAAGGATATACAATGGAGAAAAGACAGTCTCTTCAATAAGTGGTGCTGGGAAAACTGGACAGCCACATGTAAAAGAATGAAATTAGAACACTCCCTAACACCATACACAAAAATGAACTCAAAATGGATTCGAGATCTAAATGTAAGACCAGACACTATAAAACTCTTAGAGGAAAACATAGGAAGAACACTCTTTGACATAAATCACAGCAAGATATTTTTTGATCCACCTCCTAGAGTAATGGATATAAAAACAAAAGTAAACAAATGGGACCTAATGAAACTTCAAAGCTTTTGCACAGCAAAGGAAACCATAAACAACACGAAAAGACAACCCTCGGAATGGGAGAAAATATTGGCAAACGAATCAACGGACAAAGGATTAATCTCCAAAATATATAAACAGCGCATGCAGCTCAATATTAAAGAAAGAAACAACCCAATCCAAGAATGGGCAGAAGACCTAAATAGAGATTTCTCCAAAGAAGACATACAGATGGCCAAGAAACACATGAAAAGTTGCTCAACATCACTAATTGTTAGAGAAATGCAAATCAAAACTACAATGAGGTATCACCTCACACCAGTTAGAATGGGCATCATCAGAAAATCTACAAACAACAAATGCTGGAGAGGGTGTGGAGAAAAGGGAACCCTCTTGCACTGTTGGTGGGAATGTAAATTGATACAGCCACTATGGAGAACAGTATGGAGGTTCCTTACAAAACTAAAAATAGTATTACCATATGATCTAGCAATCGCACTACTGGGCATATACCCAGAGAAAACCATAATTCAAAAAGATGCATGCACCCCAATGTTCATTGCAGCACTATTTACAATAGCCAGGTCATGGAAGCAACCTAAATGCACATTGACAGACGAATGGATAAAGAAGATGTGGTACATATATACAATGGAATATTACTCAGCCATAAAAAGGAACAAAATTGCGTCATTTGTTGAGACGTGGATGGATCTAGAGACTGTCATACAGAGTGAAGTAATTCAGAAAGAGAAAAACAAATATCGTATATTAACGCATGTATGTGGAACCTAGAAAAATGGTACAGATGAACCGGTTTGCAAGGCAGAAGTTGAGACACAGATGTAGAGAACAAACGTATGGACACCAAGAGGGGAAAGCCGCAGTGGGGTGGGGATGGTGGTGTGATGAATTGGGCCACTGGGATTGACATGTATACAGTGATGTGTATAAAATGGATGACTAATAAGAACCTGCTGTTTAAAAAAATAATTAAATTAAATTAAAAAAAATTTTTATAATGCCATTGGTAATTTGATAGGAATTGCATTGAATCTGTAGATTGCTTTGGGTAGTATAGTCATTTTCACAATATTGATTCTTCCAATCCAAGAACATGGTATATCTCTCCATCTGTTTGTGTCATCTTTGATTTCTTTCATCAGTGTCTTACAGTTTTCTGAGTACAGGTCTTTTACATCCTTAGGTAGGTTTATTCCTAGGTATTTTATTCTTTTTGTTGCAGTGGTGAATGGGATTGTTTCCTTAATTTCTCTTTCTGATATTTTGTTGTTAGTGTATAGGAATGCAAGAGATTTCTGTGCATTAATTTTGTATCCTGCAACTTTAACAAATTCATTGATTAGCTCTAGCAGTTTTCTGGTGGCATCTTTAGGATTATCTATGTATAGTATCATGTATCTGCAAACAGTGACAGTTTTACTTCTTTTCCAATTTGTATTCCTTTTATTTCTTTTTCTTCTCTGATTGCCATGGCTAGGACTTCCAAAACTATGTTGAAAAACAGTGGTGAGAATGGACATCCTTGTCTTGTTCCTGATCTTAGAGCAAATGCTTTCAGTTTTTCACCATTGAGAATGATGTTTGCTATGTGTTTGTCATATATGGCCTTTATTATGTTGAGGTAGTTTCCCTCTATGCCCACTTTCCGGAGAGTTTTTATCATAAATGGGTGTTGAATTTCGTCAAAAGCTTTCTCTGCATCTATTGAGATGATCATATGGTTTTTATTCTTCACTTTTTTAATATGGTGTATCACATTGATTGATTTGCATATTTTGAAGAATCCTTGCATCCTTGGGAAAAATCCCACTTGATCATGGTGTATGATCCTTTTAGTGTGCTGTTGGATTCTGTTTGCTAGTATTTTGTTGAGGATTTTTGCATGTATGTTCATCAGTTATATTGGTCCGTAATTTTCTACTTTCGTAGTATCTTTGTTTGGTTTTGGTATCAGGGTGATGGTGGCCTCGTAGAATGAGTTTGGGAGTGTTCCTTCCTCTGCAATTTTTTGGAAGAGTTTGAGAAGGGTGGTGTTAGCTCTTCTCTAAATATTTGATAGAATTCACCTGTGAAGCCATCGGGTCCTGGACTTTTGTTGGTTGGAAGATTTTTAATTACAGTTTCAATGTCATTATTTGTGATCAGTCTGTTCATATTTTCTATTTTTTCTTGGTTCAGTCTTGGAAGTTTATACCTTTCTACGAATTTGTCCATTTCTTCCAGGTTGTCCATTTTATTGGCATAGAGTTGCTTGTAGTAGTCCCTTAGGATGTTTTCTATTTCTGCAGTGTCTGTTGTAACTTCTCCTTTTTCATTTCTAATTTTATTGATTTGAGTCCTCTCCCTATTTTTCTTGATGAGTCTGGCTAAAGGTTTATCAATTTTGTTTATCTTCTCAAAGAACCAGCTTTTAGTTTATTGTTCTTTGCTATTTTCTTTATTTCTATTTCATTTATTTCTGTTCTGACCTTTATGATTTCTTTTCTTCTACTAACTTTGGGTTTTGTTTGTTCTTCTTTCTCTAGTTCCTTTAGGTGTAAGGTTAGATTGTTTATTTGAGATTTTTCTTGTTTCTTGAGGTAGGATTATATTGGTATAAACTTCCCTCTTAAAATAGCTTTTCCTGCATCCCATAGGTTTTGGATTGTTGTGTTTTCATTGTCATTTGTCTCTAGGTATTTTTTGATTTTCTCAGTGATCTCTTAGTTATTTAGTAATGTATTGTTTAGCCTCCATGTGTTTTTGTTGTTTACATTTTTTCCCCTTGTAATTTATTTCTAATCTCATAGTGTTGTGGTTTGAAAAGATGCTTGATATGATTTCAATTTCTTAAATTTACCGAGGCTTGATTTATGACCCAAGATGTGATCTATCCTGGAGAATGTTCTGTGTGCACTTAAGAAGAAAGTGTAATCTGCTGTTTTTGGATGGAATGTTCTATAAATATCAATTAAATCTATCTGGTCTATTGTGTCACTTAAAGCTTGTTTCCTTATTAATTTTCTCTCTGGATGATCTGTCCATTGGTGTAAGCGAGGTGTAAAGTCCCCCACTATTATTGTGTTACTGTCGATTTCCTCTTTTATAGCTGTTAGCAGTTGCCTTATGTATTGAGGTGCTCCTGTGTTGGTTGCATATATAATTGTTATATCTTCTTCTTGGATTGATCCCTTGATCATTATGTAGTGTCCTTCGTTGTCTCTTGTAACATTCTTTATTTTAAAGTCTATTTTATCTGAAATGAGTATTGCTACTCCAGATTTCTTTTGATTTCCATTTCCATGGAATACCTTTTTCCATCCCCTCACTTTCAGTCTGTATGTGTCCCTAGGTCTGAAGTGGGTCTCTTATAGACAGCATATATATGCACCTTGTTTTTGTATCCATTCAGTGAGCCTGTGTCTTTTGGTTGGCGCACTTAATCCATTCACATTTAAGGTAATTATTGATATGTATATTCCTATGACGATTTTCTTAATTGTTTTGGGTTTGTTTTTGTAGGTCCTTTTCTTCTCTTGTGTTTCCCACTTAGAGAAGTTCCTTTAGTATTTGTTGTAGAGCTAGTTTGGTGGTGCTGAATTCTCTTAGCTTTTGCTTGTCTGTAAAGTTTTTAATTTCTCTGTCGAATCTGAGTGAGATCCTTGCTGGGTAGAGTAATCTTGGTTGTAGGTTCTTCCTTTTCATCACTTTAAATATATTGTGCCACTCCCTTCTGACTTGTAGAGTTTCTGATGAGAAATCACCTGTTAACCTTATGGGAGTTCCCTTGTATGTTATTTGTCATTTTTCCCTTGTTGCTTTCAATAATTTTTCTTTGTCTTTAATTTTTGTCAATTTGATTACTATGAGTCTTGGCGTGTTTCTCCTTGGTTTTATCCTGCCTGGGACTCTCTGTGCTTCCTGGAGTTGGGTGGTTATATTCTTCCCCATATTAGTGAAGTTTCTGACTGTAATCTCTTTAAATATTTTCTCGGGTCCTTTCTTTCTTTCGTCTCCTTCTGGGACCCCTATAATGTGATTATTGGTGCATTTGATGTTTTCCCAGAGGTCTCTTAGGCTGTCTTCATTTCTTTTTTCTTTATTCTGTTCCAGTGCAGTGAATTCCACCATTCTGTCTTCCAGGTCACTTATCCATTTCTCTGCCTCAGCTACTCTGCTATTGATTCATTCTAGTGTATTTTTCATTTCAGTTATTGTATTGTTCATCTCTGTTTGTTCTTCAATTCTTCTAGGTGTTTGTTCTTTAATTTTTGTAGGTCTTTGTTAAACATTTCTTACATCTTCTCGATCTTTGCCTCCATTCTTTTCCCGAGGTCCTGGATCATCTCCACTATTATTATTCTGAATTCTTTTTCTGGAAGGTTGCCTATCTCCATTTTTCTGGGGTTTTTTCTTGTTCCTTCATCTGGTACATAGTCTTCTGCCTTTTCATTTTGTCTATCTTTCTGCGAATGTGGTTTTCATTCCACAGGCTGCAGGACTGTAGTTCTTCTTGCTTCTGCTGTCTGCCCTCTGGTGGATGAGGCTATCTAAGAGGCTTGTGCAAGCTTCCTGATGGGAGGGACTGGTGGTGGGTAAAGCTCAGTGTTGCTCTGGTGGGCAGAGCTCAGTAAAACTTTAATCCACTTGTCTGCTGAGTTCCCTCCCTGTTGGTTGTTTGGGCTGAGGTGACCCAGTACTGGAGGCTACAGGCTCTTTGGTGGGACTAGTGGCAGACTCGTGGAAGGCTCATGCCAAGGAGTACTTCCCAGAACTTCTGCTGCCAGTGTCCTTTTCCCCATGGTGAGCCACAGCACCCACCCCCCACGGCCTCTGCAGGAGACCCTCCAACACTAGCAGGTAGGTCTGGTTGAATCTCCTATGGGGTCCCTGCTCCTTCCCTCTGGGTCCTGTTGCGCACACTACTTTGTGTGTGCCCTCCAAGAGTGGAGTCTCTATTTCCCACAGTCCTGTCGAAGTACTGCAATCAATTCCCGCTATCCTTCAAAGTCTGATTCTCTGGGAATTCCTCCTCCCATTGCCGGACCCACAGTTTGGGAAGCCTGACGTGGGGCTCAGAACCTTCACACCAGTCGGTGGACTTCTGTGGTATAATTGTTCTCCAGTTTGTGAGTCACCCACCCAGCAGTTATGGGATTTGATTTTATTGTGATTGCGCCCCCTCGTACCATCTCATTGCGGCTTCTCCGTTGTCTTTGGATGTGGGGTACCTTTTTTGGTGAGTTCCAGTGTCTTCCTGTTGATGACTGTTCAGCAGTTAGTTGTGATTCCGGTGCTCTCGCAAGAGGGAGTGAGCGCACATCCTTCTACTCTGCCATCTTGAATGAGTCGCTATCAATTGCTGATGCCAACTCTTTTCCTCCCATCACTGGGAAGTTGACTGATTGCATCACTAAGTCCTCTTGTTACTGAACCAAACTTGGGTCTGCTCAGCCACGTGCAGTAAAGCCAGTCTAATGACTGAGTTGTGGTGAAGGTAAGTGCAGTGTTTATTATAGGGAGCCAAGCGAGGAATTCAGGAGAGCTAGTGCTCAAAAAGCCTGAACTCTGGTCAGTTATTTTTGTAGAATGGCTCCCAATTTGGGTTTGATTGATGTTTTCTGATGGTTAGATTGAGGTTATGTTTAATATTCCATAATCTTGCTATTGCTAGAAAAATTACATCAACTGAAATCACCCCCCCTCTGCCTGTCCCTGCTCCCACCCCACCCACATGACAAATGTTCAACCCCATTATCAAAAGATGCAAAAGAAATAATAATAGAAACATCATGAGCAGATGAAGCTAAAACATTATAATGCTGAAAGAATTTCTAGTGAGGTGGCAGCAATCTGAACCAAATGGCAGCTTTTGCAGCATACCTATATTATTCCTTACTTCATAGTTTTAAGATAAAAAATTCCCAGTACAATTTTAAATTATGGTACATAAAGTTTTCAAAAAGTTGATATTATGCTGTTTCTTCAGGAATGAGGTGGTGCTGGATGTGGTTGGTGTAATGGATTTAGGGGGTGGGCAGTTTTCTTAGAGACATTCTGCCAGGAAACCAGTCTCTTTCCCAAATAAATCCATGAGGTTGATTAAATAAGCCCTCCTCTATGTAAAAAGCACATGATTTACCATCTGAAGGATAATATGGCCACATTATGCCCACTGTGGCCATATTATTGGCCTTTAAGCCAACTTTAGCCAAGAGCAGTTATTGGCCTTTAAGCCAACTGTAGCCAAGAGTGGTCAGCATGACCTTACAAAGAAACAGATGACCGGTAAAGATGACCTTGTGGCCTGGTGGCAAGGGTAATATACCTCAGAACAACAGGTCTGAGCAAATCAAACCACCAAAGAGAGGGATAGTTGAAGAA
The DNA here is from genome assembly GCF_028564815.1 of Eubalaena glacialis. Lineage (NCBI taxonomy): Eukaryota > Metazoa > Chordata > Mammalia > Artiodactyla > Balaenidae > Eubalaena > Eubalaena glacialis. The sequence goes on from NC_083732.1 coordinate 59,884,229, forward strand.
TGAAAATTACATCTGCAACAGAATAATATGTAATAATAAATGCATAAGTTAACATTCAGTATATTTTTGTGTGAGTTTCGTTTATTGTGAATAAATACTCTTAAGAACGTTTTTCAAGTAAAGAATTCAGTTATAGTTCTATTGCAGAAAATGGAGTCTGGATGAGCTCCAGAGACCATCAAGTCACAGTAATAGGACATAGAGACTCCCAGATGTTTGGTACCCAAAAGGGATGTTTACAAAAACACATTTTTGCAAAAGGACTGTTACATTTGCACAGATGTATGTGTGTATCTGAACAGAAAATGCACTTTGGGGAAATTAAATAAATATTGTTTGAAAAAGTGGACTTTTAAGTATGGTTATAAATCTCAAAAAGAAATAGCTTTAATTTATTGCCCATCTAGGAGAAATTCTGGGTGTACTCTTTCTGGATGTACTTTCCTCTTCATTCTTACAACTATGGCACAGGGGAGTAATTATCAGTTTGTGAATTCTACTGTGAAATGACCTAAGTGATTTCACTGGAAATCTTTCCCAGAGACTTTCCTTTGCTTTTTAAAATAATATAATTGGATGTGAAATGAATGGCTGGCACATTTTATAACATATATATTGCAAATGATGGCAGACTTGAAAGAACTAGAAGTGCCTAAATGCTATGGTTGTGCCAGTAACAGAGGCAGAGGCTCTTGGGTTTTGTGGGAATGTATTAAATTACAGAACCTTTTAAAAATGTAATAAAAAACAATGTTCATAAGGTTCCTAAAACAACTCTATATTAATCTGGCTTTTGGTAAATAAAACTCTAAGGAAAACTTCCTTCCAAATGTGAACGTGTCACAGTAAAAATATATTGACATGGAAGGAATGAAGATGAAATAAGTAATATTTTCACTTAAACACAAAGGGATTATAGTTATGATTCACTAATTAGAAACAATAACATGATTTAAAAGCTATGATGAATTTTATATGAGAGTTGTAGTAGACCAATTTATTTTGATGGATAATTGTCAAAGTAGTAAATTGAGGTTATAAACTGTGCTATATAATGTAGGATATTTGAATTCACTATGATTAAGACAGAACAAAGCAGCCAGCAGATTCTAAATAAATGATTTGATGACTATGTTGAATACTGCAAAAATCAATTAACATGGTATTATGCTTTGTCCTGTTAAATAATGTCCATTTTATAAAAGCCATAAGGCTTACTAAATTTAAGAAGTTGCTTTAGTCTTTCATAATGTCTGAAGACATTAATTAAGTAAACCATGACCATAAAAAAGAAGCATTCTAAAGCGCTTTGTGGGCCAATCTGGCTTGATAAATAATCAAAGCTTATCCTATCTCAAAGAAAATGTGGGATTATTCAAAGTTATTCATTTTTGACCCTAATTCATTCTGATGTATTGTTATTCTAACTATTCAAACATGATTTTGTAGGACAAAAAATGGAAATCATAAGATAGCTTCACATTTAAAAAAGCATATAATAGATCACATTCATGTGCCTTCTTCATTCTGCTGTTGAGATCATTAATGAAATAGTACTTCCCATGGTGTTGGACAGGGCATAATCTACTATTTGGCTGCTGGGATAGTTTCCTGATATTTGTCACCAATATTGGGCAGTTGTTCAATCAGATAAAGTGGATTAAATATTTTTAATGTGCACGAATGAAAACTCTTCTTTTTCAAAGGAATGAGAAGGTGAGAGGTAAAACTTTGTGAACATTTGTAAAGGTGGATTTACATAAAGTATACTTGATGCTTATGTTGCCAAGGTTATGGTTTTATCTACAGAAGGTATTTTTTAATTTACTTTATAATTACATTATAAAATGTTAAAGAAGAATACAGAAGTTTTGTCACTGACATGCCAGTTTTTTCCTGAGTGTCTGAGGAAAGCAAATTTTACTGGACATCTGAAATGTTGTAAAATATGAACAGTCACTGTTCTCGCTTCAGAGAGTACTATTGTTGACAAACATTTTTCCTGTAAATATTTCATCTTTCACCTATGAACTAAACATCTCATCTCCACCCTATGAATTTCCCATCTTTTTTACCTACTAGTAGCAAGAACTTGAGCAAATAATTTCATTTCAGGGCCTCATATTAGGAAATGTGTTCAATGTTCATTAGTGTTTTTCAAAATATGGGTCATTACCCCATTTGTGGGTCACAACTAATATTTTTATAAAATAAAATGGAATTGACTCAATTTGAATACAAAATATAGAGAACAAGACACAGTAAAAGGCTTGTTTGCAAATTTTGTTTCAGTTTTAAATATCTGTATGCACAGTGGGATATAAAGTGTATTCCTTAATATAAGATGGAGGCAAAAAAGCTTGACAAATACTGTTCTAAAGAATCATAAGTTCCTTCTAAGTCTAAAATGAAATTATTCTAGTTTCCAGCTCAAAAACTCTGATATTGACCTCTTTTAACCTTATGTCATATGGTTTATTGCCTGACAGACAACAGTAGCCAGCTATTGAGTTGGCCAAAAAGTGCCTTCGGTTTTTTAAGTAAAAATAAAAAACACATTTTTCATTTTCACCAAGACTTTTATTGAACAAAGTATTCACCCTTTTGTTCCACTACCTTCTGCCATTTTTCAGGCAACTTCATAATTTCATCTTCCCCATACTTTTTATCTTTTTGAGCAAAGAACTGTTCCAGGTGCCTTTTATGGTCTTCCAGGGAATTGAAATTTTTTCCATTAAGAGAATTTTGTAAAGACCAAAATAAATGGAAATCTGAAGGTGCAATGTCTGGTGAATATGGCAGATGAATGAGAACTTCCCAGCCAAGCTAAGTTTTTGCCTGGTGATCAAAGAAACATGCAGTCTTGCGTTATCCTGATGGAAGGTTATGCGTTTTCTGTTGACTAATTCTGAATGCTTTTTGTCTAGTGCTGATTTCAGTTGGTCTAACTGGGAGCAGTACTTTTTGGAATTAATCATTTGGTTTTCTGGAAGGAGCTCATAATAGAGGACTCCCTTCCAATCCCACCATATACACAACATCACCTTCATTGGATGAAGACCGGCCTTTGGTGTGGTTGGTGGTGGTTCATTTCACTTGCCTCACAGTCTCTTCTGTTCCACGCTCTTGTACAGTATCCACTTTTCATTGCCTGTCACAATTTGTTTTAAAACGGAACGTTTTCGTTACGTTTAAGTAGAGAATCACATGCGGAAATATGGTCAAGAAGCTTTTTTTCACTTAACTTAGGTGGAACCCAACCATCAAAGCGATGAACATAACCAGGTGGGTGCAAATGATTTTCAACGCTTGATTTGGATATTTTGAGTGTGTTGGCTATCTCCCCCGTGGTATAACACTGATTGTTCTCAATTAATGTCTCAATTTGATCGCTATCAACTTCAACGGGTCTACCTGCCTGTGGAGCATCATCCAGTGAGAAATCTCCAGCACGAAACTTCGCAAACCACTTTTGACATGTTCAATCACTCACAGTACCTTCTCCGTACACTGCACAAATCTTTTTTTTTGCGTTTCAGTTGAGTTTTTACCTTTTTGAAATAATATGCCGAAAATGGTGCTTCTTTCCTTCCATCTTCAATGTTAAAATGGCTACAAAAAAATTCACCTATTTTGATGTCTTTTTTTAAACACGCTGATGTGACAGCTGTCATGTGCAATCTAACAAAATTTTTTCAATGAAGTTAAAGACAACTAAGTGCTACTAGAGCCATCTTATGGAAAAAACCGAACGAACCTTTTGGCCAACCCAATACAAGGGCATTTGGTTAAAGTGAGTGAAAAATATTTACTCCCTCAATTAGTTGTACTCGTTATACCCATTGTAAGTCATTAAAAGACAACTTCTTGGGCTTTCACGCACTCTGGGTAAATGCCAGACCTAAGGCAGATAGGAGTTTGCCATGTTTGAGAAATAGAAATAGGTGAGAATGGTAGGTATCTAGTAAAAGGAGACAGAATGGTAGGAGATGAAGTAAATCATGGTAAAGTGTTTAGAGTATATTTTTACTGCCAGGGGAGCCATTTGAAAGCTGTAAGCAGAGGACTTCTGTGGCCTTTTTTTTTAAGACCAGTAGGATCGCTGTATAGAAAATAGATTTTTACACAGCAAGAATGAAACTAAGAAGGTTAAAAGACTATGACAGTCATTCAGGTGAGAGATGGTTGTGGCTTCTATTAACGTAGTAGCAGTGGAGATGAAAAAATATAGATGGATTTGGGGAAAGTTTTGGAAGCATACAATACAGAATTTGCTAATAGACTGGATATAGAGGGCTTGGCAAAGAAGGGAATCAATGATACTTCCTAGAATTTTAGTTGCGATGGGGAAGAGCAAGTTGGGGGGCATGGTGATGGGGAAGAGCAAGTTGGGGGGCATGGTGGCAGGAATCCAGACTTCTGTTTGGGAGATGTTAACTTTGACATACATTTTAGGCATCTAAATGAACACTTCAAGAAAGTAGAACTGGATTTCAGGGGAGAAGTAAGGACTGCTGGATTTTATGCATTTGGGCATCATCAACATATAAACAGTATTTATAGCCACAGGATTGCTACTTCCATAAGCGTGTCATGCAGTGTCTCTTTTATTCTTGATAACAATTCAAGGGATATATTTTCTTTTTATATCGATATGATTAGCTTCTTTCTATATCTGATCAACTCCTGTGCTCAGAGATACATAGGCTAACTGTCAAGCAGCTACTAAATGGTGGAGCCTGGATTCAGATCTGTCTGACAGAGTTCTTGTTCTTTCCATTACACCAGGTTGTTTTACTGAAGTATTAGAATATGTGAATTTCTGAGTGGAGGATTTTTAATTTTTTTGAATGAAGGTTTTTTTTTAAAGGTCTGTCTAGTCTAGAGAGAACAAACTTCATTCAGAATCTAATCCAAGTTTATAAATTCAGTAGTCTTTTCTATCCTTATGCAACTTCCCTTGGGCAGGTGCCACTGATAGTTCCTTTTTTTTTTTCTTTTTAACTCTACTCCTTTGGCATGTGGGATATGACTCTCTGTTTTCCTTTTTTCTCATATGTTGATTTTCTCTTCTTCACTGACCCTTAACTATACGTGTTATGCAGGAATTTTTAGACTTCTTTCTTCACTTTACATATTCCCCCTTTACATTTTTATGTTCTCATTGCTTCAAATACTAAATATACCCTTATGACCCTCAAATTTTTTGCTTCCACTCCAGACATTTTTTCCCTAGCTCTATCCAACCAGGTCCAAAGGTTTCTGAAAGCAATTAGCCTGGAGTCTCCCCCGTGCGAATAAAGAGGAGCGAAGTGTAGGGGCTGTGATTAATTCATCTACTTATAATCATTTACATATCGGCTGCTTTTATGGAGTTTAAAAAATAGAGTGGCAAGCAGACAGTGATCCACGGGGAGCGTTAACTAAGGGTCTGGATTGGCACGAAGCCATTCATGTGAACATAAAGAAGTCCTCGGCCACAGGAACATAACTTGCAAAGCAGAATTCTGCTTAGTTCCTCAAAGAGATTTAACCAAAAATTTTTGAAGTGTATCAGCTCAGCCGAACATTAAAAAGGAAATCGAAGGCGAATCCCATCACGGAAGGAGGAAAGTTGGGGACAGATAACGGGTTCGCGCAGAACGTTGCATTGCAGCAGGTCATGAAAAGAACAAGGTACCGATTAGGGGGTGGGAAGAGAATGAATACACCTATGTAGAAAAAAGTGAAAAGCCGGGAGTGGCACACATTAAAGACCCAGAATTTGTTAAGAATCCACGGTAAAACAGACATCTCACCCCAAACCGGCTCCAGCGGCTCCGGCTCCAGCGGCTCCGGCTCCAGCGGCTCCGCCCCCGCGTCCTCACAGACCTTAAGCGCGGCGCACCGCCCAGCTCTTCCCGCCCCCTTTCCCGACTGCCCCTTGGCAGAGCCGCGTGCACGTGTGCGGCGGATCCCGCCCCCTCCGCGCTCTTGGCCAATGAGAAATGGTGTCGTAATTCGCCACCGCCTGGTCTCGGGTCGTGTGACCACGTCTCCCCGCCCTCTCGCCCGGTTGCCTCCAGGTTCTGAGAAGATGGCGAAGGTCTCAGAGCTTTACGATGTCACTTGGGAAGGTAACTGCTGCCGGGGCGGGCGCGGAAAGACCAAAAGCCGTGGGAAGAGGTTCGGAAGTACCTGCTGCCCTCGGAGAGCTGGGTTCTCCGGTCTCCCTTCGGCATTGGACCGGCAGAGCTGAGGTGGTGGCTGAGGTGGAGGTTGAGGCTGACCCCTTCCTTGGCCCGGCCACCGACTGGGGTCTGCGGTGTTCCCCACCTCTTGCGCCAATAGGCTGACCGACCGTCCTACCTCCGCGCCAGTCCAACGGCCCAGGGTAGCTTCCATTGTAAGGCGGCCGGGACCTGGGGCTAGGGTTGTCATACGTTTCCTGCGGCTGCTGGGCGGCGCGGAGGAGGCGGGATAGTTGCCTGCAGAAGCGTCTTTGCAGCCGAGAAATACATGGCCTGTACAGGCCTTTGAAGTGCTCTGGAAGGGTTACAGTTCTATGTAGTAAAGGTGTGTGAAAAACCCGTGAACATACCTGATTCTTCTTCATGCCAGTTTACATTTCATTCTCTCTTCAAAACTGGGTTTCTGATTTCTCCCCTTGTTAATTATTCCCTGTCCCACTCTCCCTCAAAACACATTTACACACACTTTCTTCTTATTCCCTACCAGTAATTCCTTTTCTGAAGGGGAAGTACCTCTGGTTTAATCTGAGGTGGAGTTTGTCTTTAAATTTGGAAGCAGCCAAACTTTGGACGAATTCTGTAAGAGATTTTCCTTTCTTAAAAACTTTCGTGGGAGGCATGCATGCTTAAGAGAAGAGCCTTGAGTTTCTCTAAGGCATGAAATTTGTGTAATCGAAATTTATATTCCCAACATTTCACAGTAGACTTCAGTAGCTTATTTGTTCGGATATTTAAACAATGGCCTGATAACACGTGGACTGAAAATTATATTGATTGTTCAGTGGTGAGTAAATCTTTCCAGTATTACAAAGTTGAAAACAATAATGGGAAAAGGTAAAATTCTTTTATACTGGAAGTGAATTCAGTGATTTATTATTGTTTTTGTGGCTTCTAGCACACTGTGAACCGCAGTGTTTCTACCTGTACTGGGGAATCCATTATATTAAAAGTATTAAGTTCTTAGTACTAGATCTTGGAGACAGCAAATTAAGTAACACAGTCCCTACCTTCAGGGAGTTCATAGTCAAATGGAGAAAGACAGACTTGTAAAATGGTTTTAAAAGGCTTGTGTCAGGGTATATTCCTTCAGTAGATACGTGGCTGTTATTTTTAATGCTTTTAAGATATGTTTCAAATATTTCATGGTTTTTGCTATTTGGAAAGTATGTTCAATATAAGTTTTTCAGATGATAGTGTTGTGTAGAATGGTAGGGAATGAGTAGGTGTGTAACTACCAGCAGACAAGGTAATTTAAGTAATTTGGACCTTACCCTGTGGACATTCTAAAGATGAGTGACATAATTAGATTTAGATTAATCAATAATAACTACTTCACAAGATTGTTGAGGAACAAAAGGGAAAACATATGTTAAAGTGCTTTTAAACTATTAAATACATATAAAAAGATGATCTGGCTCCTGCCTGTGTCTCCAGCTTTATCTTAAGCTACTCTTCCCCTTGCTCTATGAGCTGGCCACGCTGGCTTTTGTTGAATTCCCTAAATGTGCGATGCTCCTCTAGTCTTAAGACTGGATACAAGCTATTCCTTCTGATAGGAGTGTTCTTCCCTCCTGGTTCTACTCTTATGCTCTGCTCTACCGACTATACTTTTATCATTTCTCGGAATTCCCCTCAAAGGCCACATACTTCAGAGAGCCTTCCTTGACCACCCTACCCCTGCCCATTCTCCGTCCCTCCACCAAAATTTAAAAGAAAAAAGATAACAAAAACAAGCAACAAAACTTACCCCTGGTCTTTTAACTATGTGTTCTCATACTATTGAAGTACTTACCCAATTGTGTTAAGTTTAAAAATTTTGTCTCTCCTAGAATGAAGAGGGACCAGGCCTATCTTGTTCTAGTGCATGACATATTGGAGGAACTCAGTAATCTGTTGACTAAATGAATTGTTAGTAGGATTAAAAAATTTAAAAATCCTCACAAAAAATACTATAAGTAATTTTCTTAGTGTTGGAGTGATTTTTTTAGTATCTTAGACTTAGGCAGCTCACTTAGCAAATAGAATATAGTTTGCTCATTTTAATTAATGTAATTAATGAGTAGAATTAAAATTCTATTTTAGGAGACTTTTAGGAAAAGAGTATTGTAGATTTTTCTTTCAGAGACTTTTGGTAACAAGAGGGTGATGGGAGGACCCTCGGGGTAGTTTTTTTGTTTAGATTTTTGCGGGGGCGGGAGTGTCAGTTGACCTGTGTCCTTTAAGAATTCCATTGAATAGCATCATGAATTAAAGTACTGGAAATGGTTAGTTCAAAGAGTAGTGTGATTCTTGTGATAGGAAAGTTTATCATATATTTATAAAAGACATATATACTAAGTTTAACACTCTCTTAGTCTCTATTGGGCTCTATAAAAAAGTAGGTATATGGTTTATTTATCAGCCAGTTGAAAGTTATTGATGTTTATTATATAGAGGAGTTTGGAGGTGGGAAAGAGTTGAAGGAGGGTATAGTCAAGTTTGTTGAGAATAGGGTATTTGGGCAGAATATGGATAGGATGCCTCGGACAGTGCCTGGCCTATAATAGGCATTAAATGAATATTTGTTGAAAAAATATTTATTAAAAATGTTTGAGGGGATTTTAGTTGTATATGCTCACTGTCTCTACTTCTCTTTTTATTCAGTACTTTAAACAACCACAATTTGGTTTCCATGCTCTATGAGTCCAGTAAGATTTCTAGGGAGATCTAATGCTGGATCTAATGTATCTGTTTTCTACATCTATGCTACATTTGTCATTGCAGGTCATTCCCTCTATGAAAAATTCTTTCGTTGGTTTCTTAATAGCATTAAGGCTATCTTTTTACTTTTCAGAACTTTGCTGTGTTCTCTACATCCATTTGCGCCTTAATTTTTGATGTCCCCTGTGGTTCTTTCCTTAGCCCTCTTCTTAATCTGTTATTGGTGGTGATTAATCCTGAGTTCAACAGACTCCTAACTGATGCAGGCATAGGTGTTATGTGGTCTGTGACTTTCCTGAAATTATATGCAAAATTGAGTGTGTTTTTAAACATGTACATTTTTCTGGGGGAAAGTTGGTTCAAAGGTCCCATCAGCTTTGAAGAGCTCTAAAAAGGTTGAATGTCTTCTGTGGGTAATCATCCACACCTAGCTTTAATTATTAGCCTATATGCTAAATGACATGTTAGTTAAACATATATTTGAGTACTTTGTGCCAGCCGCTGTTCCAGTTCTTGAGGATACAGTGCTGAAAAAGACAGGCAGGGTCCCAGGTCTCATGGCATGTACCCTGAGATTTCACTTCTGCACTAAAGGTTCATATTTATGGATATGTAAATATTTAGTGAAGGTCATTTTTGCAAGGTAAGAGCTGGAGAGGTAGGTTGGTGCCTTGAATACTAGCCTAAGGAGTTTGGACTTTATTTTGTAGATACTTGGGAGCCACTTTCCTATTTAAAAAGAAAAAAAGATCAGTGACTCCTTTTGTTAAACTTAAAATTTTAAATGGACTTTTGATATAGGGCAGGGCTTTTTCTTTGATAGGGATCCCCTGATTGAAATTCCCTGTCATCTTTAATAAACCATTTTCAACTTTGCTTTCTGTAACATGGAACAAGAACATAAAGACCCTTGTATAGCAGCTTCAGTGCACAAGTCCTGTAGATTTTTATTATTTTCCTCTTATTTTTAATTGAGTCACCTTAATATAACAGCAGTTTTTGAAAGCTCTTTACCTTTGTGGACTCTTTTTAAAGCATCCAGCTTTGTTTTATAGAAAAAGTCTATCTTTTGCACTCAAGTTTTCTTTGGCTTTTGTAATATTTAATTATAGTATATAATTACATTAAGTTTAACTGCCATGAACTGGTTTGCATGCAAACACAACAGACTTTTTAAAACGTAACAAATAATGGAAACAATTAACCAAGAGCTAACTGATGAGGCCTGTTGGCCAAGGGCTTCTCAAATGCTAGGGGGGCATCATTAGTATTTTTTGCAGAAAGAAATTCTTTGAGTTGATTCTAACTGGAGGATAGTTAAGAGAGTTTTTAATGAACCTTATTAATGTCACCCATCATATTTTTTTCATTGAAATATAGTTAATTTACAAACACCCCTCATATTTTAATTACTTGTTTACATTCTTTACACACACAAATCTTCTCAGTGCTTCCAATGACCAGCATAGTGGTGAGAGTCAAAAAATAGCTCTCAGTTAATGTTAATTAAAATTTTTGTAGCACTTTATATTTTATGAAGTGCTTTACATAAATTATCTGATATTAGGAGTTCTAAACTCAGATGCCAAGAAGATGAGGATAATGTGTGAAATTGTGTGAAAGATGATAGTGGTGCCTATGAAGAACTGGTGAGTGTATGCCTTATCTAAAGGTAATCAGAATCAGATTAAAAACAGATTACCCCCCACCCCAACCCCGAACATTGTACTGGCTAAGATATTTGAGGGGTCTAGGTTTTGCTTTATGTAACGTTCATAACGTTGTGATCTTCTACATTTTATAGCTGAGGTTAGAAATGTTACATAACAGGTCCAAGATCACTATGCCAAGTAGCAGCATTGGGATTTAAACCAGAGTCCTCTGACTGTAGATCCTATGTCTTTATGCCACTTAATGCTCTAATTCTGGAATTGGCATTATTTTCTGTAAAGGGCCAGGTAGTAAATATTTTCAGCTTTGTGTGACATATGGTCTGTCTCAACTATTCAGCTCTACCATTGTAGCACAGAAACAGTCAGACAGTACTGAAATGAATAAGGGCACCTGTGGGTTTTTTTTGTTTGTTTTGGGTATTTTTTGGGGGGGTGCCTGTGTGCTGATAAAACTTTATCTATAAAACAGGTGGCTGCAAAATTTGGCCCTGGGACTTTAGTTTATTGACCCCTGCTTTCAATCTCCTGTTTTAAATGAAATATGAAGAACAAAGCCAGAGATGGAAGGATTAGGAAAAGATAAATAGCATTTGGTTTTAGAGGATGTACTGTTGGCTTGCAGAGAAGTTTCAAAGCCTTTTGGTTCAGAAGCAAAAGAGAATTTAAAGTGGGTATGAGAACAGGGAAGGAAACAGAGAGTAGAACATTAATAGCTTAAATTTTTTTGAGCACATTTTGTACCATACGCTGTTCGAAACACATAAATTAACTCACAGTGCTTACCACGACAACTATATGATACAGGTATTATTATTTTTCATCTCCACTTTTTAGATGAGAACATTAAAGTGAAAAGTGTTAACTCTCCAATATCACACAGCTAGAAAGTAGCAGAACTGGCATTTGAACTCCAGCAGTTTGAGTTTTGCATCTTCACTTTTAACCACTACACACTAGTGCCTTTAGATAGTAGAAGAGATAATCTGAAGAAAGAACATAAAAATTTAAAGCTTATGGGAGTTTTGAAACACAGGAAAACCTTTGGATAGTGAAAAGAATTGTGAGGCAAAATTGAAGTGTATGTAACACTTTAAATATATCTTTGAGGGAGTCATAACAGTGCATAGATAATACTTTTATACCTTGCTTTAAAAATATCTTGAAGTACATGTTATACTCAATTTGGTTTTCTTTTAAAATTTAGAACTTGGGTAAATAGGGAAATATTTGCGTGAAAGGGCTCATTGTTTTTCCTAGTTAATCTTTAGAAAAAGTGCTTTTGTTACCAAGTCCAAGATCATTCTGCTCAACGCACAACAGGCTAATAAATCGAGAGATGAGTTGTTGGGGCAAGGAATAGTGACTTTATTCAGAAAGCCAGCCAACTGAGAAGATGGTGGACTAGTGTCCCAAAGAACCATCTTACCCCAGTTAGAATTCAGGCTTCTTTTATAACTAAAAGAGGGGAGGGGGTATGGTTGGTTGTTGCAAACTTCTTGGTGTCAAAATCCTTTGTTCTTGCATCTGTTCATGTAGGTCAGGTCATGATATTCCTGAAAACCTCCAACAAGACAAACTTTATGCTCTGTTTGCAACTTTTTATCTCTATATAAGTGGAAAAGTGTCATACCTTTAAAGGTTGGAGTTTTGAGAACGGGCTGTCCTGTATATTTCAGGCCATTAGGCAACACTCTTAACTTGTAGCAAAAGCAATAGAATACAAAGGTTAAAGTAAAAGAAAAAGATCCTATATGGAATCAGATTTGTTCTTCCCATTATACTCTGCTCTCCTAATTTTCCCTCTTCTGATGAGTGATCCTTCAGGTTTTTTTTTTTTTTTTAAGGGTCTCTGGGAGTAGTCTTTGACAGAGAAACATGTTCCCCACCCCTGCTTTGGGTTACATAAACAAAGAATTAACCTGAGCTCCATTTTGCAATGGCCTGAAGGAACTGCTTTGCCTGCCTTCTCTCTCTCCCCCAGTAGGTGGGTTGGGCACTTTCCCAGTCCCTTAGCACAGTGGTCCCCAACCTTTTTGGCACCAGGGACTGGTTTCATGGAAGAAAATTTTTCCACAGACCGGGGTGGGGGTGGATGGTTTTGGGATGATTCAAGCACATTACATTTGTTGTGCACTTTATTTCTATTGTTATTACATTGTAATATGTAGTGAAATAATTATAAAACTCATCGTAATGCTGACAGGAGGTGGAGCTCAGGCAGTAATGCGAACGATGGGGAGTGGCTGTAAATACAGATGAAGCTTTGTTCGCTTGCCCGCCGCTCAGCTCCTGCTATGCGGCCCGGTTCCTGACAGGCCATGGACCACTAGTGGTCCATGGCCTGGAGGTTGGAGACCCTTGCCTTACCAAATGAGATACTTTTATTCCTCTACCATGGTTTATGCTCTTTGTTGTAGAATTCATCTAACGAACTCCCTTTGATCCTTAGGGCATAATTCACGTATCACAGATGTCTTCTTTAACCCTTTCTCCCTGCCAGGTGTAATTAATCTTTCCCTCACCTTGCTTTCTTAGTGCTCTGAACATAACCACTATCTTACCTTTTATCACATTGTTTTGCTGTTGTTTACAGTTTTTCTGTTAACTTGTCAATTTCTTAGGCACACTGGATGATTCTTTTTCATTACGTTTCTAGCATGTTATAGAAAGTATGTATTAATATATTTTTGAATGACTAAATAGAAGTCATGGGGAACATGACAGTGGGTGAAAGGGGATGTTTTAAAAGTCAGAGATTTTCCAGTAATATACTTTGATTATGAATAAGGAGGAGGAGACTGATGGAAAATTGAGTACTGTTGGTAAATGAGAAATTTGACAAAAAAGGAGATGGGACCAGTTTTTGTCTTTTAGTCTCTAGTTTATGGGAAGGAATTCTACAGTTTCTTAAAGGGCATTCTAAAGCAAGTTAAGAAGTAATCTAATAGATTAAAAGATAATTCTTAAATTCAAACAGCATATTTTATTAATTCACCTGGGCTAGCATTTCTTAATTTGGGTGTCAGGGTACAGGCAAGGCGTGTAGTTTTGTGGAACAGATCTGTAAAACACTAAATAAATTTATATTTCCGAGGCTCTTCTTCCTATTTTAAAATAGTCTGCCAGGTTGACAGAGAATGTCAACTTCAGACAGTGTAACTATGGTATAGGGGATGTGGTTTGAATGAGTTCTGAGAACCCAAGTTGTGGACCTTGTGGATATATGTTATATGCATGTTATCTTGTGGATATATGTTATATTGGGATGTAATAAGGTATAATGTATATTTGGTCTTCATCCCCAATTTCTGGCACAGAGCTCCTAAACCCTTGTAATTTCCTTAGTGATAGGGTTGATAGGAACATCTTCTGTTATAATATTTGGTCTTAGTCCTGGGTTCCACATACAACATCTTCTAAGATTTATAGTGATACATGTCTTTTTATATGCCACTGAATAACTGGTGGCTGGATAGCTTCAGGATGGGGGCTGGTTACTGGTAAGACCAAGACTTGAGTGAAGGGTTGGAACTTTCAACCCTACCCCTCAACCTGCTGGGAGGAGAGAGGATCTGGAGATTGACTTAATAACCAGTGTCTAAGGATCTAATCAATCATGCCTACAGACTGAAACCTTCATAAAAGCCCCTAAACTTCAGGGTTTGTAGAACTTCTAGGTTGGTGGATACATCAAGATGCTGGGATGGTGACTTACTCAGAGAGGGTACTCCTATGTCCCTGAAAACCCCCTCCCACCCCCAACTCTTTGCTCTGTGTATCTCTTCCATTTGGTTGTTTCCTGAGTTGTATCCTTTATAAAAAACCAGTAATAGTAAGTGAAGCACTTTCCTGAGTTCTTTCAGCCACTCTAGCAAGTATCAAACTGGATGAGGGAGTTGTTGAAAAGAGCCCCTGATTTTGTAACGAGTTGCTCAGAAGTATGGGTATCCCTGACTTGTGTTGGTTTCTGAAGTGGGGGCGGTCTTGTGAGACTGAGCCCTTAACCTGTGGGGTATGAATAACCTACTTTTTGTTTGCCTGCTCAATTCCTCTTCAACCTTTAAGATTCAGTTCAAGTTACTTCCTGTGCAGAGTGAGAGTCAAGGTGATTTCTAGGTTTCAGTAGGAGGAATTAACTATGTTAATTTGTAGTGATTTTCTAAGACCGTTTTTGTAAATTCACTTAGGGTCTATTTTCATCTTATGATGATTTTTGTTTTCTTTTGTAGACTTCGAGCTGTAGGGACTCAGATAATGCATATAAAGGTAGTGAAAATCCCATATGCTTCTCTTAGATTTATTCTATAGAAGCATAGCATATTGTTTATTTAACTCATGTGTTCAACAACAACTTAATTCAACTATTTAAATCTGTACAACATATATGTCAATAGAAGGAAGAAGGTAGTACTTCAGATGAATATGTAAGATTTTCAGTAGGTAAGAGTAAGAAAGCATGTATGTAATTGGTGAACTGGACAGTTAATTCTACCTTAGCCATATAAAAAATGGATCTTTTTTTCTGGGTTAGGTACTCCCCCACCCCAGTTATTATTTCTGCTATTGTCAAAATGCTGTTCTTTGAAACTCCAGAGTTCCCTATTGTATTAATATGCAAAGTTGTTCTCTCAACTTTTGTTGTTTGCTAGTGCCTTTGACCTTACTTTACATTATTCATTTTTTTCTTTATATGTAATAAAAAGATTTCCTTTGTCCTAATTTTTTTTTCTGTTTATTTCCCTGTGTAATTGTGTATCTTTATATGTTATATGGACTGTTGTAGTAATGTTGTTATTAAGAGAGTTTTGTGATGAATGTTTCTTCAGTGCTGATAGCCTAATATGATACCCTGATTATGAAAATTTTATATTCTTGAGTCAATGGGTAAACTTCAGGAGCACCTTGAATTTTTGATTTCAATGTATAATTTTATTTGTTTTTCTGAGAAGAGAATCCTTAGCTTTTACCAAATTCTGAACATTGTAACCTAAAAAAGCTATGATCCATAGTTGCTTAAAGGGATAGAGCATCTTTGTAGCAGACCCATGCCATACACTACTTTTAAAGATAGTTGTAATATCAGTTGTAATGCATTTTCAGTCTTCTAAAGCAGGGGTCCCCAACCCCCTGTCTTCGGCCTGTTAGGAACCAGGCCACACAGCAGGAGGTGAATGGTGGGTGAGTGAGCAAAGCTTCATCTGCTGCTCCCCGTCACTCACATTACTGCCTGAACCATTGCTCGCATTACTGCCTGAAACATCCCCCTCCCCCGTCCGTGGAAAAGTTGTCTTCCATGAAACCGGTCCCTGATGCCAAAGAGGTTGGGGAGCGCTGTTCTAAAGGATCTGTTGCTCTTGCTAAATTGATTTTCTGCTTTATGAAATTTGAGATACCATAGACTTTTACATTAGTGTGAGTGTATTTTCTTAAAAAGTTGATTTCATCTTGTCAACTGTTTGACATTAATTAAATATATATATATGTAATCGCAAGCATTTTTTTTTTCAGAAATGCGAGATAAAATGAGAAAATGGAGAGAAGAAAACTCACGAAATAGTGAGCAAATTGTGGAAGTTGGAGAGGAATTAATTAATGAATATGCTTCTAAGCTTGGAGATGATAGTAAGTTTTTAAATTTATTGTGTTCATGCTCAGCACATGTTTCATTTACAGTACTTAGTTTTTTAAAAGAAATATTATTATTATGTTTTTTCTGCTGTTCATATCAATCTCTATGATTTGTTACTTTTTAAAAAAATTCTTAGGAAGTCTTAATGACAACTTTATTTTGAGAAGGACTTATAATTGTTGGTAGTAGTGAAGCTATCAAATAGGCATTTTTGTTTTAAAGCTCACAAGGCTGTAGTCCTGGTCAGGTCAAAATGTATTTCATAATGATCTTTTGAAACAGTAAAAGTATTAAATAATTAGAGATTTTTTTTACCTTATATTAAAATATTTTGCTTTGCTGGAAACATAAGGATGCTTTCTTTCCGTAATTTTAGATGTAATACGATAATTCAATTTTCAGTTATGAGTAATGTTCTTTAAAATATCAGAAACAGGAAGAATTCATTATCTAATTTCTGTTGTGAGATTTTTATATTCAGTTTTTTCCTCTGTGTACCTAGTTTGGATCATATATGAACAGGTGATGATTGCGGCCCTCGACTATGGTCGGGATGACCTGTCATTGGTAGGTATTTAAACTTGTTATATTTTATTTTATATTTAATTTGCTTCATAAATTATGTGTAAGCAGTTAGTATATGGCTGTATTGAATGCTTTCTGTAGCTGGTTTTCAGTGCTACTCTTGAGTACCTGGGACTAACTAGGTACTTTGGGACACAGTATGTTTTTATATCTTTTTAACAACCCTGAGAAGTAGATGTTTAGTATCCCAGTTTTACTGAAGAGGTTAAATTAGTTGGTGAAGGTTATCCACTTAATAGGTGAATTATGCCATATTATAGAGTTAAAAATAAGAAGCGTATAGTTTAAAACATTTATTTTTGGGGTTGTTAAATGTCTTATGTAATATATGATGTTAAGTACTGTTTTACGATGTATTAAATGTATATGTTAAATTAGTAGAAAATCTTAACATGTACAGAACATGACTTAAAATATTAATACTAGGTATTTAAGTGGGGCCTGACACATTATGGAAGTAATTTTTAATTTTAATTTAATTTTAAAATAAAAGAATGATAGCTATATTTTTAAACACTCATGTGCTAGGTGCTATGCTAAATGCTTTACATCATGGTTTATTTAATCTTTATAATTATTTCTTAATTTGATTTGTGTTTGGTACTATCACTATATTCATTATATAAATCAGGAAGCAGTGGTTTCTGTTCTTTTGTTCTGTAATCCTGAGCTTTTAAGTGCTCCTTCATGCTGCTTCCTCATTTAAGCCCAAAAGAAATACAAAAAAACCAGAAAGTAGAAATACCCGGAGAACATATGCATGTCTAATTAGCTTTGTCCTTTTCAAGGTAATTACGTTATGTTGACTATACACATATAGTCAGTGGAGCTACCAGTGATAAAAAATATTCCACGAAACCGTTGTATTACATTTAGAACCTATGAGACATAGTCTTTTGAATACCAACAGAGGTGGCAGCTTATATCTTGAGGGAAATTTTGAAATTTTTTTTTTGTATAGCAAAATGCCATTTGGTGAAGTAGGAGATTAAGTGAATAGATAATAACTTCTTTTGTAACACAGTATTTTTTTTTTTAATGGTTCAGAAGTTCAGCACAGTTATCTTGATTGAACAAGTACTATGAGTTTTGCATGATGTCAGAGAAATAAATGAACATCATCTTCAGTTTTGACTAACTTGAATATTTTTCTTATTACAGAAATTATAGCTGCAGACTTTGAAGCTATATTTCCAGATCATATTAAAATTTATTTTATTATTGGTTAATAGTTTCTTCATTAGTTAAAGGCATTTTTAATCACTTATGCTTTGGGGCACTAGAGTGGACCATTTTTATCATGCTTAATATTTCTAGCACTTCCAAGACTCTTATAATCCCTTATAGGTTGCTGAGAACATAGTAGGTGCTCAATAAATATTTGATTATTTGTGTAGTTGAGTTGATGGGTGAATTATGGATATCTGCCAAAAGGAGATTGGTACTCCATTGATATGGTGTCTGTATTTTATGACCCCAAATCAGGACATGTGTACTGACAAGGTGATTGATTAGAATATGACTTCAACAGGGCAAAATTAAACAAAGTGTTAACAGTATTTGCTAGGGACTTGAGGTTACTACCAAAAAACTTAATTTTTATCAAGACAATGCTTGTGCAATACTTAGGAAGAAAAGGCCAGGAAGCAGTTGTAGTTATTTAAGTGGTGCCTGACACATTATGGAAGCAGTTTTAAAGTGATATGGTAGTAGTATTTGAAGAGTTATTAGTGGACCTCATAATCTGCTCATTTTCTTAGTTAAGAGCTTGATCAGTTTCTGAGAACTGATTGTTGTCCTCACTGTAAGTTCAGAGTTCTTCTTTCACCCCATTATTCATTACTGATTAATTTCACTTATGTCATTAGATCTCAGTAATGAAATTATTTAAGAAGAAACATTGAAGACTATGTAAGCTGTTCCTTGTAACCCATTTAGTATATGTAGTGTAATTACTACTCTTCAAGTCTTTTTTACCAATATTGTTTTTTAGTTTTGTCTTCAAGAGTTGAGAAGACAGTTCCCTGGCAGTCACAGAGTCAAGCGACTAACTGGCATGAGATTTGAAGCCATGGAGAGGTAACTGAATCTTGTAAATAGTGTGATCCTGTTTTAAAATGGCAAACATGGGGTCTTACATTTAGGTCCTTCTATACCCATGGCAACATCATTAATTGTACAAGATCTTTTGCTACTGAGCTTTAGAATAGTGTCAGAGTGCTTCTCAGCCTAAATCCTGCCAAGTTACTCTCCTTAAATAGGATTTGACATAAGAGTGTAATCCATTTACCATCTTTGGCCTAGTGGAATTGGGATCATGCTTTGGAGTAAGAACAGGCTTCCCATCCTGTTTCTAAGGATTTATTAGCTATTGACCTGGCAAATTATTTAAGATTTTCAGCCTTACTCCTCTGTAAAACAAGAATATTACCAACTTGTCAGGGTTGTTTTGGGAATTAATAATGATATATGTGTAGTGCCCTCTCAGGCACTCAAGGTATAGAAGCTATTATTATTTTTTTAACTGAGATATAATTGATATATAACATTGTATTAGTTTCAGGTGTACAACATAATGATTTGTTAAATGTGTACATTGTGAAATGATTACCGCAATAAGTTTAGTTAACATCCATCATCATAGTTATAAATTTCTTATGATAAGAACGTTTAAGATTTACTCTGTTAGCAACTTTCAAATGTACAACACAGTATTGTTAACTATAGTAAACCATGCTGTATTATATCCCCAGGACTTAATTTATCTTATAACTGGATGTTTGTACCTTTTGACCACCTTCACCCACTTCTCCCACTCCCCATCCCCTCGTCTGGCAACCACTAATCTGTTCTTTGTATCCGTGAGCTCAGGTTCTCTTTGATTCCACATGGAAGTGAGATCATATAGTATTTATCTTTCTCTGTCTGACTTATTACACTTAGCATAATGCCCTTAAGGTCCATCCAGGTTGTCATAAATGGCAGAATTTCTTTTCTTTTTTATGGGTCAGTAAAATTACATTGTATATACAGTTGACCCTTGAGTAACATGGGTTTGAATTGTGTGGGTCCACTTAGTACGTGGATTTTTTTCAATAGTAAATACTACAGTGCTACACAGTCTGTAGTTGGTTGAATCTGTGGATGTAGAACCTTGGATATGGAAGGGCTGATTTTAAGTTATATATGGATTTTCCTTTTTTTAATTTTAATTTTTTGGCTGTGCTGGGTCTTCGTCATGGCACGCAAGCTCTTCATTGTGGCACATGGGCTTCTCTAGTTGCAACATGTGGGCTTCTCTAGTTGCAGCACGCAGGCTTCTCTAGTTGCGGTGCACGGGCTCAGTAGTTGTGGTGCGTGGGCTCTCTAGTTGTGGCATGCGGGCTCTAGAGCATGGTGCGTGGGCTCCCTAGTTATGGCGTGCGGGCTCTAGAGCATGTGGGCTCAGTAGTTGCGGCGTGTGGGCTTAGTTGCCCTGTAGCATGTGGGATCTTAGTTCCCCAACTAGGAATTGAACCTGCGTCCCCTGCATTGGAAGGCGGATTCTTAACCACTGGACCACTAGGGAAGTCGCCTATGTATGGATTTTCCACTGTGCCATAGGTTTGGTGCTCCTGACCCCCACGTTGTTCAAGGGTCAACTGTACTTACACCAAACTGTTTTAGCCATTTATCTGTCGATGGACACTTAGGTTGTTTCCATCTCTTGGCTATTATAAATAATGCTGCAATGAACATGGGGGTTCAAATATCTTTTCAAGTTAGTGATTTTATTTCCTTTGGATAAATACCCAGAAGTAGAATTGACTAGATCAAATGGTAGTTCTGTGTTTAATTTTTTGAGGGACTTTTATACTGTTTTCCATAGTGACTGTGCCAATTTACATTCCCATCGACAGTGCACAAGGGTTCCCTTTTCTCCACATCCTTCCAACACTTGGTATGTTTCGTCTTTTTGATAATAGCCATTCTAATAATTATGAGGTGATAACCACATTGTGGTTTTAATTTTCATTTCCCTGATGATTAGTGATATTGAGCACCTTTTCATGGACTTGTTGGCTATTTGTGTGTCTTCTTTAGAAAAATGTATATTCAGTTGCTCTGACCCTTTTTACTTGGATTGTTTATTTTTTTGCTATTGAATTATGTAAGTTCTTATAATATTTTGGTTATTAGCCCCTTATCAGGTATGATTTGCAAATATTTTCTCTAATTCCATAAGTTGCCTTTCCATTCTATTGATGTTTTTCTTTGCTGTGCAGAAGCTTTTTAGTTTGATGTAGTCCCACTTGTTTATTTTTGCTTTGGTTGACTTTGCTTTTTGTGTTGAATCCAAAAAATCATCACCAAGATTGATGTCAAGGAGCTTACCACCTACGTTTTCTTCTAGGGGTTTTATGGTCTCAGATCTTATGTTCAGGTCTTTAATCCATTTGAGTTGTTTTTCTGTATGGTGTAAAGATAGAGGTCCAGTTTCATTCAGGCTGTCTAGTTTTCGCAACACTGTTTATTGAAGAGACTGTTTCTCCCCCATGGTATATTTTTAGCTCCTTTGTCATAAATTAATTGGCCATATATGTGTGGGTTTATGTCTGGGCTCTGTTCTGTCCTAGTGATCTATGTGTCTGTTTTTATGCCAGTACCATACTGTTTTGATTACTATAGATTTGTAATATAGTCTGAAATCAGGGAGCCTGATCCCTCCAGCTTTGTTTTTCTTGCTAAAGGTTGCTTCCATACAGATTTTAGGATTATTCTATTTCTGTGGGAAATGGCATTGGAATTTTAAGAATTGCACTGAATCTGTAGATTGCTTTGGGTACTATGGACATTTGACCAGTCTTAATTTTTCCAGTCCTTGAGCATGAGATAATCATCTTATTTATTTGTGTCTTCAGTTTCTTTCATTAGTATCTTACAGTTTGTAGTATATAGGGCTTTCAGCTCTTTGATTAAATTTATTTCTAGGTATTTTATTCTTTTTGATGCAGTTATAAATGGGATTGTTTTCTTAATTTCTCTTTCTGATAGATTCTTATTAGTGTATTGAAACACAACAGATTTTTGTATATTAATTTTGTATCTGCAACTTTACTGAATTTATTAGTTGTAACAGTTTTTGATGGAGTCCTTTGCACCAGTAAGCTGTGATTGTATTCACCTGTCTTGCAATTTTGGATGCAGTGGTTTGCCCTGTAACTTTAATTGTCTGATGGATCTAAGAAGAGTTGTTGGGGCAGCTTTTTTCTTGCGAGGATGGGAGTGATGACTTCCAAGGTCTTTATGTGCCAGACCAGGAACCAGAAATCTTGAGTATCTTTTCATGCAATAATTGGCCATTTATATATGTTCTTTGGAGAAATGTTTGTTCACATTGTCTGTTTTTAAATTGGGTTACTTTATTTATTTACGTCTTTTTATTATTTAGTTGTAAGAGTTCTTTATATATAGTCTAGATACAAGTGTTTTATCATATATATGATTTGCAAAAATTTTCTTACATTATGTGGGTTGTCTTTCACTTGCTTAATGGTGTCTTTGATTACAAAGGATTTTAATTTTTTTATGAAGTTCAGTTCATTTTTTCTTTTGTTGCTTGTCATTCTGGTGTTATTTCTAGAAACCATTGCCTAATTCAGGGTCACAAAGATTACACCTCTTTTCTTCTAATAGTTTTATAGTTCCAGTTTTTGCATTTAGGTCATTGACACTTTTTGAGTAAATATTTTTTATAGTATGAAGAAGGTGTCCAACTTTATTCTTTCTTTTGTGGATATCCTGTTGTTCCAGCACCATTTGTTGAAAAGACTGCTTTCCCCATTTAATTGTCTTGGGCAATTAAATCAGTTGAATGTAAATGCGATGTTTTATTTCTGGGCTTTCAGTTCTGTTCCATCGATATATATGTTTATTATATACCACACTGTATCGATCCCAATATCGATATTGTAGCTTTGTAGTAAGTTCTAAAATTGGGAAGTGTGAGTCCTTCAACTTTGTTGTTTTTTTTTTTTTTGCAAGATTATTTTGTCTGAGTCTCTTAAATTTTTATATTCATTTTAGAGTCAGCTTGTTGTTTCTTACCTTTTTAACTTGGTGTTTTAGGTGAGACAGGGCTAACTTGTACCTCAATTGTAGTAGCTTTTTTCACATAGGATCTATTGATATAGTTTTTCTTAACCCTTTTATTTCTTGGCTTTTGGCTTATGTGTTTATGTATATGTATATTTTAATATCTTTGGATCTTCTCTGTTAGTTAGCAAAGGGCATGGATAAATAAAAATAAATAAAATAGTATTATTATAGGTTAGCAGAAAATAATTTTGAATCAGAGGACAGAATGGAAGAAATCTGCAAAGGATTGCTCCTGAATCAGTATTCCACTCTAATACCACTTTTTGTTTTACTTCAAGTAGTATGAGTTCCTAGCCCGTTCTTAAAATAAGTGAATAGCAAAGCACATCCCAGAGTCCAAGATGAATGATTTTTCAAATTATCTTTTTAACACATTTTAATAGTTATCATTCCTCTACCCTCTTTCCAGCCATACAAAAAATTGATATGATAGCAATAATTTATTTTTAAGTATTAACTCAGGTTTCTAAGAAACCTAGTGAACTTTAATTTCTTTAAGCTTTTATTCTTTAACTGAAACTCATATCATCATTTTACCTAGTAAGGTTTTACTGTTTTTTTCTGAAAGAGTGGCTGTTATATGTTTTTGTTACATAGGACCTTTAACCATTGATTCTCATACATGATTGTGTGAATTAGAATTATCTGTGGCATTTAAAAAATATGTAGTTGCCTAGTCCTCACTACTGAGATCAGTCTGTTAGGGGTGTAATGCAGGAGAATAGACAGGTAGATTTGAGAACGTTGCTGACTAAAGGTAAATTTTTATGGACCTTCAGTGTATTAGTCAGGACTCTCTAGAGAAACAGAACCAGTGGGATGTATGTATATTTATGTGTGTGTATGTGTGTGTGTGTGTATATATACACATACATATATATATAATGGAGATTTATTATGAGGCAATTATGGAGGCTAAGAAGTCCCAGGATCTGCTGTCTGTGACCTGGAGACCCAGGAAAGCTGGTGCTATAATTCAGTCTGAGACCAGGTCTGAAGGCCTGAGGACCAGGGGAGCCAATAGTGTAAATCTCAGTTTGAAGTCTGAAGGCAAGAGAAAGTGAGATGAGATGTCCCAGCTCCAGCAGTGTGAGGCAGTAAAAAGAGGTAAATTCTTCCTTCTGCTTTTGTTCTATTCAGGCCCTTGAGAGATTGGATGGTGTCCACCCATATTGGGGAAGGTAATCTGTTTTACTGAGTCCATGGATTCAAATGCTAATCTCATCTGAAACACCCTGAGACATACCCAGAAATAATATTTGATCTCGGCACCCTGTGGTTGACACATAAAATTAATCATCACACCCAGTTTTTACATAAATTACTTTTTTTATTATAATATAACTTAAATATGTTCAAATATAAAACCAGTATTAGTGCCTTACATGTATATTTTCATATAACTGTGAAAACAATGTATGGTTTCTAATAAAATACCAAAAAAACTAGAAAGTACTATAATTCAAATTATTATTCTATTAATGAAGTGAATGAGTAGTTTCCTCTGTCATTTCCAATATATTTCCTAGAAGTTATATAGTTGGGAAAAGATCCCCAAGCGATTCTCATGTACTATGTCTTGTGAGAACCTGTGCTCTATGGCATTAATTTTGCCCTTGTTTATATACTTTATTTTATAATTATTTAATGATATTATTTTCTCTTTCTCCATATAGTTGCAGGTTCTTATGAGGCTAGCACACCTACTATATAATCATGTATTTGATGTCCAAACTAATTTTCTTTTTTTGAGCTATTGCTAACTCTGATTAACTTAGTGTGCAGTGATGTTATTTGGCCTTTGCATGGTATGGACATACTTACAAATTAAGTCTGCTTTTATTTTTCTCAGTAGTCTGCTACAGTAGTTAAATATTCTTACCTACTGGCATGACCACAACCACAGATACAGGCTTGGTCACTAAAATTGTGGGCCGGTGTTTGATTAAAAGATGTGTCACCATGATGATATAGAATATTTATGTGTTGAATAACATTAAGAGAAAAACTTAAAATTAAAAAATTATAGGGAACTTAAGAATAGATCACAAGAGTATATCTGCCGTCCCTAGTTTTATAAATACTGCTGTAAAAGTGTTTAAACATCGTTTTTTGCTTTCTCTAAAGATCTATATCCGGAAGTGGAGAAATTGATTGGAAGGGAGTTGGGGGTTGTGGATATGGTTAGGAGGGAATTTCAGAATCACTCGACTATTTCCTTGTATCCCAAATAAGATCACCATATACAGGAGTATATTGTTAGGTAAAGTTCTTTGTGTGATTTCTGATGTATCCCTCCCTTTGATTCACTATCATATAATGTTAATTTTGGCTTCTTAGTTATATCCTGCCATATTTGATTATTTTTTCATTTGATAAACTTGTTAACTATTTCCCATATGAGACTGTAACCCAGCAAAGTGTATTATGTGTGCATACTTAATAGGTACTTAATGAATTGAACTTCACCAGCTCAACTAAGAAAAGCTGTCATAAATATTTATTAAAGGAGAATTAATACTTAGATCATTTCCTTGTGAATATATTTGTTAAAATTAAACTCTTTTTCATGGTTTATTAGCTGTAATTCTGTGTATAACTAGGACCACAAAGGTGTCTCTTTGAGCTGCTAGTTTTTACCTTTGTATTTAGGCCAAATTGAATCAGTATGTTTTTGAAGTAAGTTTTTCTATAAATACTTTATACATGTTTTTTTCTTTTTTTTGCTTGGAAAATGACATTGTAGCAAACTTGCTGTCATGTGAAGATCAGAAGAGGCTTAGTAGCAATTGTAAATGCATATAAAGTCCTGCCAGTTTAATCTTTTTCTGTATTTACTATTTGTCACTAAATTTTAAGGTAATGATTCTTGATATTTGTTTTTCTTTTTAAATAGATATGATGATGCTATACAGCTATATGATCGAATTTTACAAGAAGATCCAACTAACACTGTAAGTTAGCTGGTTGTGCTGAAGATCAATTCATTTTAAGAAATGAAATTAATTTATTTTGGAAATAATGGAAAAAACCACATGGAACCATATTCTATTTTGTTATTTTAAATATTTCGTGATGGGCCATTTTAAAAAAAACAGGTTTAAAACTCTTCAGTAAAATTTGACTTACAATATCTCTTATTAGAAAGAAGCTAGTTGAAATTTAGAAAGAATGAATTTTATGCGCTTGCAAAAAAAAACACCTAGCAGAGCTTATTGTTTTTGTAATACTTTGAAGTTTATGGAATACTAACTTCTCTGGTTTGGGTAGTTATATTTTAGTTGTCTTCATGAAAAATGAAAGACGTCACCTCAGTAATTAGTATATGGAATTGATTAATGAAGACTTTTTTTTTCAGTTTTGCTTTCTTCCTTATACCTGAATAGGGATATATATATGTATATGTTTTCCTTAAGATAACATCTTTAATTTATTCTGATTTTGAACAAATATTTATCTCAGTTTATTGGGCAGAAGATTTGTTTCAAATATACTTATGTAGTTTATCTGTTTTAAAAACACCCTGGTGAAAAAATTTTTTTTAATATTGAGAACATTTTAGTTTACTATATTGGCATAATGGCTTCCCTCAGACTTACCTTTTACTAAATGAAAAGTTAGAGACATTAGATAACGTATCAGGCGTTTCAATGTTTCATATTATTCTATCCATGCACACATATGCCTGCTAAAGTAAAGTAAATATTTTTAGAGTTTTTAAATAATAATCAGTTTGAGTTTGTTTTTTCCTTTTATAGAAACAGAAATTGTTATTTTAACACATAATACAACTATGTGAAGGTTTTCTCTTATTTGGCAAGTAGTTTATTAAAAATATACATTTTAAAAAGTCATATAATGTATGATTGTGGATTAAAAGATGCAGAAATACTGATTGAACATTGGTAACTTGATTCATTTTAAATTATTTATGCTAAGTTTGGAAATTAATATTGAAGTGTGCAATTTTTAGATAACATTTATACCAGGCATTTATTGGTCATAAATCCCTGATCTCTCCTTGCCCCTTTTGTTACTCTATAGGAATACGTATTTTTTTTGCTTAAATAATATTTTTTCCCAGCTTTATTGAGATATAATTAACATTGTGTAAGTTACACAACTTGGTGATTTGATATGTGTATATATATATTGTGAAATGGTTTAGATTATTGCTTTTAATACAGTCTCACCCCAGGGAAATTTTCTCTGGAAACTTTCTAGGTGTTTTGTTTTGTTTTGTAGATATTTGAATGGTAAGCATTCATCATTTTGTGAGGATTCTCAAAATACAGAAAGTTCAGGGAAAAGTTTTGACAGAGCTGCAAGCCTACCTGTTATTAAAAAAAAAGTTAATTTAGATATCCCAAATAAAAAGAGAGTTAAAATTGAGAAGTTCTGAATAATCTTTAAATCTTATTTATACTAATAGCTTGCCATCTGTCTTAATAAAACAATCCCTTGTAAAAAGCCCCATTTTTCTTTTCCTGGAGATTTTCTCATGTACTTATTTCAGCTCTAAGACTTTACCACAGTTTCAGAGGTATTCATTTTTTACACAGCGATATTTCTGTGTAATATGAAATATGACATCAGATTTCTGAAAAAAGTTTGTTTCATGTAGTTTTCTCATACTAGTTTAAAAGATTAATAGTTTGTAATTTATTTTTTTGAATTAGGAGTCATATTTTACTTCTGTGTCAGTTTAAGTTGGGCATATTTTAAATAAATTATTTCACTACTTCAGGGTCTCAGGTAATATGTAACTAAATATTACTCTATCTTTGTAGTACTTTCCATGTTTTATGGTTTGGTTCCCCTCATAGACTATGTATGAGGGGGTAATAACTAAATCATTTAGTTGTTAGGTAAACATTTTAGAACAAGGTGACTAAATTCAGCTTTGCTAGATGTATTATTCTTTCATCAAATATTATTTTTATCTAGTCGCCCCTCAGTCTCTTCTGTCCTTCTGTAAATGTTTATTGAGTACCTGTCAAGAGCCATGAAAATGTTGGTGTTACTAAGAATAAAGACACTATTTCTGTTACTGTATCCATAGAAAGCACTGTGGTAGACATTAAGGGAGAAAAACAAAGGCATATAAGACCTAGAACTAATAAAGTCTAGTAGGGGAAGACTTTTCTTATATTAAACAGTGAAGTTACTATGTAGAAGACACCATAGTTATAATTCAAGCTTTTATACTGTAGAGCTTTGCATTGTCTGAAACTGATCATGTGACTCTTTCATCTGCTTCTGTGTTCCTATATATCCAGTATAGAAATGAGGCTGTTCATTAAAGCTTTAAGGAGCTCTCTTTCCCTCTCACATGCATTCATTATTCTTTCAAAAAATGTTTGTTGAGTGCTTGCAACATGCTTGTTGTTGAGACTAGCGGGATGAATTAGACACCATCCTTGACTTTGTTTTTAGAGAGATAGCATGATATAATGAACACATTATGGACTTTGAAATAGACTTATTGAATCCTGACTCTTTGGTGATTTGCTACATTACTTTTAAGCCTTGTAGGCCTTGAAGGATGAGTGTGGCTTAAATGAGACAAAGATGGTAGGCTGGGGAAAGACATTGTATCCCATGAATGGCATGAGTAAGCCTTAGCATTATTAAAGTACAAGGCCTACCTAGGGAAAAAAGAATAAAGTGATTAAAATGGAAGTTTTCAAATGTTGGGAGGTTGCTAAAATGGGACATCTCATCTATTTTTAAAAAGCTGTAAAATATTCTTTTGAAAAAAGTAACATGTACCCATGTTAAAAAATTACAAACAGTACAGAGTGTATGTTGAAAAATAAGTCCTCCCACCCCTGATCTCAGGTCCTCCTTCACTTAGGCAAACATTGTTAGCAATTTCTTAAGAACTCTTCCAGAAATTTTTTCTCATGCACACACAAATAAGTGTGTGTGCATGTGTGTCCCTTTTGACAGGGAGAATGGTTGGAAATGCAAATGGTGGCATACTCTACCTAGTAGTATCTTTTTTTTTTTTTTTTTTATTAAATTTATTTATTTATTATTTTTGGCTGTGTTGGGTCTTAGTTTCTGTGCGAGGGCTTTCTCTAGTTGTGGCAAGCGGGGGCCACTCTTCATCGCGGTGCGCGGGCCTCTCACTGTCGCGGCCTCTCTTGTTGTGGAGCACGGGCTCCAGACACGCAGGCTCAGTAGTTGTGGCTCACGGGCCTAGTTGCTCCGCGGCATGTGGGATCTTCCCAGACCAGGGCTCAAACCCGCGTCCCCTGCATTAGCAGGCAGATTCTCAACCACTGCGCCACCAGGGAAGCCCCCCTAGTAGTATCTTTTAAAGTTCATGCGCTGTCAGCACATCCTTTACCTCATCCTTTAGGTAGCTGCATAGCATTGTAATGCACGGATGTATAATCCCTGTCTTGATGGAAAACTTTCTTTAATTAAGTCCCCTTGGTATCTGATATAGTCCCCCCAGAAGCAGTGTTGCAGTACATGTCATTTGTAGGATAGATTCCTAGAAGTGAAGTCTCCGAGTCAGGAGGTCCATGTATTTTAAAATTTGATAGTTGTTACCAAATTTCCCTCCACAGAAGCTTTTTAGCTGTCTATACTCATTAATTTGGTGTATGAGAGTGCTTCTTGCCCTGTATCCTCCCACGTGGTATATTATCAGCTTTTTTTGTGTTTAACCTTTGCCAGTCTAATTAGTTAAAAATGTTACCTTGTTTTAATTTGCATTATGAGTGATGTTTAATATCTTCTAATATGCTTATAGGGCCAGGTATATTTCTCTTTTTGAACTGCCTCCTTTAACACGATTTTCACGTGAAATTTCATTTCTATTCTTGTTGAAGAGAGGGCATGGCTCTGGTGCTCTGTGTAGTTTTAACCTCCCCCTTCTTCCCCACTGATTTACTGCTGAGGAAAACTAGGGCTCTAAGGAACAATATTTTATACCTTTTAGTTGGTTCGTTGTTCAGAGTGACTAGCGATACAACAAGAAGGTCTGCATTTGTGAACAACCTGGTATGTTACACTTCAGAATTTTAATTTTTTTTCTGCATTATCAATACATTTTTATTTCTTTTTTGTTTTCTTTTTAATTGAAGTATAGTTGATTTACAATATTCTGTTAGTTTCAGGTATACAGCATAGTGATTTGGGTCTTTTTGCAGATTAGATTCCATTATAGGTTATTACAAGATATTGGGTGTAACAGAATTTTAATTTTTATTCTTAGAAAATGGAGAATGAAGTCAAATTTTGATTAGTGAAATTCCACCAGATTTTTTTTTAGAGATAACTTTGTCAGTAATACGGGAGATGGTTTGAAAGAGGTGAAAAGAGATGAAATAGTAATTTGGAGGCTGTTCTGTCTTAGGCTAGAGATTATGGGGATCTAAACCTAGGATAAGTAGAATTAAAGAGGATGGGGTTGGATGAAAGTATATTTTGCAATAAAAGTACACAAATGATGAAAACTTAGATATAAACGTTATTTTAGAAGGATAACTCTGAAGTATGAAAATTTTCGTCACCAGCTCATCAAAATCAAGTATTGAATTAGGCTGACTGTGAGCTTTTTATCCCTTAGATTACCCCAACACCGGTCAGTTTTTTGTTTGCCTGCTTTTAAAGTAAAAGTAGGCTTTTCATCCTTTGAAAGCTCTTTGAGGGAAAAATTATGTCCACTGCATGCAACAATGCCTAGCATATATGCCTTCAGTAAATACTTGTTGAATGAATGAATGCCTTTCAGAAAGAAAGTACAATAATTCTTGTCTTTTTAGTTAACTTTCATATTTCAGAAAGATCAGATTTTGCCTCCAATTGTGAACTGCCTGTTATGATATATCAAATATTTGAAGTCTTATTTTGGAATTAGATGTAATTGCCTCTGTGCCAAGAGTGAAGATGGTTTATTTTTATTTTTATTTTTTTTAATAAATTTATTTTATTTATTTATTTTTGGCTGTGTTGGGTCTTCGTTGCTGTGCACGGGCTTTCTCCAGTTGCGGCAAGCGGGGGCCACTCTTCGTTGCAGTGCGCGGACCTCTCATTGCAGCGGCTTCTCGTTGTGTGCCGAGCACAGGCTCTAGGCGTGCAGGCTTCAGCGGCCGTGGCATGCGGGCTCAGTAGTTGTGGCCCGCCGGCTGCAGAGCACAGGCTCAGTAGCTGTGATGCGTGGGCCCAGTTGCTCTGCGGCACGTGGGATCTTCCCGTGCTCGAACCCGTGTCCCCCACATTGGCAGGCGGATTCCCAACTACTGCGCCACCAGGGAAGCCCCTGAAAATGCTTTTAGAATGCCATATTTCCCAGGGTCATGGCATAAGCCTCGGAGGCAGAAGAACCTGGAACTCTGCTTTCCCTTTGTTGGCCAGTGGTCTGTTTCTGTGTCCCAACATCTGGGGTAGGGGGTGTTCTAGGTTGTATTTTGCTGGTAGACCTTAATCCTGTAATCATTTTCTAGGTTCTCTCCCTACGTGGCCTCATTTTTTTTTAAGATGTGATATGTCTTTCAGGAAAAATTGCTAGCTAGCTCCTTGTACATATACAGAGGCAGGTACCAAATTTATGGTCATAAGAACGTTTTGAAGTTTCATATTTTATAATAGAAATTCTGACTCCATTATTAAAATCGCTTGTAAAATGTGGACAGTTTTCATTTTTGACTTAAACTGACTTTTACAAAGGTTGATCTAAACAAGAAATTTAGAAAAATTCAGAACATTGGCATATTTTATAAGATAAAAAGTATAAGAAAGAAATATAAATGGAAATTGATAGTCAAGACTCTACTTAATGTCTAATTAGTGGTATTTTTAAAACTGTTTTGGCATATAATTGATGTAGAATAGACTGCACATATTTAAGGTGTATAATTTGATAAGTTTTGACATTTGTATACACTTGTGAAACCATCACCACAATCAAGATAATGAACAAAACCATCATGCTCTAAAGTTCTCTTTGCCCCTTTTGATTTTTGTATTCTTATATATATTCTTTGAGCTTTCTTGTGGGATATAATTAAGTTACTTGCAAACAGTTTCATCCTTTTGGGTCTTTGTTAGACAGGACCAGAACAGTGTTTATACTGGGACTAATTAATTCCCCATTATGTCCTTCTGGGTAGTCTGTCCACTGCCCCAGGAATCATGGCATTTTCCAGTCTGACTATTAGGAAGGGACACTATTCCCAGCCCTGTGTGAGCTCTGGGCACATTTTCCCCTAAACGTTTCTGGTAGATCTTTCCTTGGCTGTGGTAGTTTCCACATACACATGCACTGATCAGTACGAACCTGAGTACTCGAGGGAAACCCTTGAGATTCAAGGGGAATCTCTTTAGAGTCTTTATTCTGTATTTTTCTCTCTTCTCCTGTACTCTGTCCCATGAACTGTAGCCTCTTTGATCTTCTTGGACTCTGAGCTCCTTATGAACTCACAGCTCAACCTGGTTTTCTTTTCTTGCACAGCACCCTTGAAACTCTCTCAAAGCAGTGAGTCAGGGCAATAAAATTAGGGCCCACCTCATTTGTTTCTGCCTGTCAGGGATCAACTCTCCTTTTTTGCTTGTTGTCCTGTGCCTTAAAAGTGGTCGTTTTATATATATAGTACAGTCCTTTCGTGGTCTCAGGCAAGAGGGTAAAACCGCTGCCTGTTACTACATCTTGGCCGGAAATGAAATCCCTGCTTAATGCTCATTTAAAATGATTATGGTTTTTGTGCCAGAATGTGGTAGTATTTTTCTTAGAGGGCTGTTGTATGTGACTTAATGATACATTGTTGCCTGTATGATAGTGATTGCCATATAGGTTTTTCTTTAAGCTGTCATGTATAGTTTCATTAGGAAGACTGGCTTTGCATAGTTGAATAGTTACCTCTTAAAAGTGTGTTTTAAACCTTATAATATTAGGAGATAAGTTACTATTATCTTAGGTCTTACATGGTTAAGCAATGTATTGCTTATTATAGTAGAGATTTTGGGGCATGTTTCACAAATTGATTAGTAAAACCTTATGTTTAAAATCTTTGCTTATACTTCACTGAAGTGTTTGTTAGGTGGAAAACTCTTAGTTTTTAAAATAGGCTATTACAAAGTTAATACTGAATTTCTGTTTTACATTATTATAAAATTATGGCATTCCACCTACTACAAATATACATAATTCAAAAAATAGTAACAAATTAATTTGTAATATTTCAGTTTCAGGAACTCTTATCAATGAATCTAGAACGGGAATCAGAAATTTGAGATCCTGCTTCTCATCCTACCTCTTTTGATGCATTTAGGTTGTTTAAACCTCTGTTTTTCATTATTTACAAAAGGATTATTTTTTAAAAAGGCATTTTTAAAGACTAATTATCTTTGAAACACTAGCAGTGCTTTATAAACTGTATTCTGCAAAATGCTGCTGACCTAAAAATTTTGGTGTTTGTTCAACAGTAGAGACATGATTCTCTTGTCAAATCAATGAGAAAATGAGTTAATATTAGACAGGTGTTTTTTAAAAAACGAAACTCATTTTGTGAATAATGGTGTCCATTACAGTGTTCATACCACATTCTTACTATGACTGTAGAGGTATTAGTTGCTATTCATGTTTGTACTTTGACTTTTTGTCTCTTATTTGTGGCATTTGAATGCAGTATTTTCAACAAGTTTCACTGCATCTATACAATATCTCATTTCAGCTGATACAAATCCTGTAAGGATTGGGGAAATATATCAATATTAAACTAAGCAAGCCTGTGCCAGTTCTTTAAAGATCTCATAGGTAGAGCTTTTGGCAAGGTTTAACGCATATATATTAATCATAGACCAAAGGTAAAAAAGAAGGAAGATAACATTTATTCAATACTGTTATATGCTATGTACTGTGTTAGATACTTCACTTTGATACTTGGAGATTGGTGGTATTACTGAAGTTTGGGCAGGTCAGATGTTTTGCTCTTGGTTAGAAAGCTCATAAGTGACAAGAGTTGGGATTCAGTTCCTTGTCTTTTTTTATTTCAAAACCTAGACTCTCTGCTCTAACATACTGCCTGTGGAAGAAGTAGTGTCATCAAAAATGAAATGAATAAACAAAAATGTTTCAAATTCTGTTGGACTGGTGAAATTAGATAATATATGCCCCAAAGAAATTAGTTTCTTAATTATGTTAATTTAATCCTCACCTATTTTCAGAAGGACTTGGAATAAGGCGTACATTTGAAGTCTAATATTCTTCCTAAAGGCTTTAGGATTGAGTTACTGTTAGAGCTTTACTTTTACTTTCCTTCTGAATTCTTGAGACTTAAACTTTACATTTATTATGGCGCTTTCATTGTTGTGCATAGTGAAATTATTCCAAAAATATTTGAGTTCCTGCTGTGTGGCAGGTGTTCTGGTAGGCATTCAGCATGAGCCATATAATCAGGGGTATACATTTTTAACAGATGTGTCATTCTTTCATTACCGAAATATTGTTATCACTATTATTATAAATATTGCTTTTGGTCATATTTATTGGGAGTCTCTTGATTCGCTCTGATTTTGTGACTTTCAGTTTTTCAGAGCAAAACCCACCTTTTCCACCCCAGGACAGATAGCTCCTTTGGTCTAAAGAGGCCCCATTCATTTTACAGTACTTCCCTTGTGTGTATCTTGTGGAGTGTGTTTTACTTAAAACAATGACAATCATGTTCATAATTAATAAGCCTAACCTAGCCCTGATTATAGTGTGTTTTATTGTTTAGTCTTCTGCATTTAATTAAACAGAGACGGAGGGGATGTAAATTTAATAATTCACACAGAGCCCTCCGGTCACTTCAGCCCCAAACATATAGTCTTGATTATACACAATGCTGCTGTCTCCTATGCCTTTGCTCCTTTGTTCTCCTGCTATGCAGTATTGTCCCTCCACACAGCTTTCTTTTCTGCTTTCTTAATGTCTACTTGCACGTTCTCTTTTAGCACAGGTATCACATCTGGGACGCTCTTTGCTTCCTGTCCTTCCACTTCCTCCCATCTGCCACAGCCTTGTTAGGATCACCTCCGTGTTGCCACAACATCTTAGATATCTCTATTATTGTCTTTTTATTTGATGTCTCTTTCTCTTATCAGACTGAGCTCCTGCAAGGAATTATCTGTTCCTTTTTTTTATCCTTATATTTTCATTGTCCAGCACAGTACCTGGCAAACAACAGATGTTTGTTACATATTTGATGAATGTATAAATAAATGGCATTGATTTTTATATTTATATTTAAAAAGCTTTAAGTTGCAGGTTTTAAATGTTTTGTCTATTATAAAATATTTCTTTCAGGACCTATATTATTCTTTTGAAAGACTCTTAGGTAGATTTTTCTCTTGAAATTGTGAAAAAAGTTATTTGAAGCCATATTTGTATAATGACATTCAAGTGGCCACAGTAAGATTATTTTCTAATCTCCGCTATCCCTCTATCTCTTAAGATACAGATCTTATGAATGAGACAGAGTAAAGGACTTTAGGCTGGATAAAGATTAGGATTCCCTGCTGGCTTGTAATTATCAGAATCTGGATGGTTATTTATTTGAATGAAATGATGCATACATTGTGTACATCAAAAGTAAAGCACATGTGATTGTTAGAGGAATGTTTGAACTCCCCAGTGGGATGTCATGGGGTATGTTTATAAACTCCCACTAAGCGTTAGTTCTACAATGGAATTTCACTGGCATTGAGATAATAATTTGCACAGTCAAATTACCTCTTTACAAAAACCCAGGGAATCATGAGGGTCTAATCCTTTATTAATGTCAACCCACAGGCTGCAAGAAAGCGTAAGATTGCCATTCGAAAAGCCCAGGGGAAAAATGTGGAGGCCATTCGGGAACTGAATGAGTATCTGGAACAGTGAGTGTCTTACAAGAGGATTGTGTTTTGTTATTCTGATAAATCTTTTTTAATTAAAATGGAATTTGCATTTGATTTTCCTTTTTGCCTCCATGCTGTTCATTTATAGAATATCTACACACTTACTTTTTTTCCCTTTCCTCTCACCAGAT
The DNA here is from genome assembly GCF_028564815.1 of Eubalaena glacialis. Classification (NCBI taxonomy): domain Eukaryota; kingdom Metazoa; phylum Chordata; class Mammalia; order Artiodactyla; family Balaenidae; genus Eubalaena; species Eubalaena glacialis. Next base: position 59,920,209 of record NC_083732.1, read on the forward strand.
TTGTTGGAGACCAAGAAGCCTGGCATGAACTTGCAGAACTTTATATCAATGAACATGAGTAAGTCGTTAACACATAAAATTTCGTTAAGGAGTGCAATTTTCATCACTATATAAGTTCAGAAGGCATAGTAGTTTCTAAAGGGTTGGTGAGAGGTATGAATCACATCATTTTAAATTAGCAAAATAAATAAATGAAGGAAAACAGATCGACAGTTTGTTGGTTATAATATGTGAATTGCTTTAAGTAGGTCATTTGTGTTTTGCTAAATTATTTTTGTTTGGGAAATGAGTTTTCTTTCAAATACAGATGGCATTCTTTGGAGTTAGAAAGGCATGTATGTGCTGAGCTAAGGTTATTTTTAGTGAATCAAAATTGTGAATTTTTAGAATTTAAATTGTTCTTACATACAAAGAGTATTATACTCCCTGCTGTTTAAAAATTCTGTCAATTGTATGCATTTATTAGCCTTAGTGCTAAGAGAATCAACTCTTCCAAAGTAGAAGCATTCTGTTGCCTGGGTAAAAAATCAAGAATAATCAAGAATGTTGAATGCTGTAGGAACTTGCTTATTGGATATTTAATGTTTTTGTTAGCTTTTTTTTATTGCAGTGACAGGAGGAAATCCCAGTGTGAGAGGATTAGCCCAGTCTTAGTGCAAGTTTTCTAATATCATAGCATTAATGCTAACCTCTATCTAGAGGCAGGCTTTTTTTCCCCTTTTTTCTTAGTGAGGAGTCTGAAGTATATCACATTGTTTCTTTCCTTCCTTTTGAGAGAACAGAATCAGATTCTCATGCACATATTCTTACTGTGCACGAATACTTAGAATACTTAACCTCATTCTCATAGGACAAATAGCTGACATAGGAAATAGTATCGAATGAAGATACTTGTCTCTTGCCTTTGCTCAGGGGTATATATGTATGTGAAATAGAGTTAATGTATTATCTGTGTAATTCTAATAAAAGTGGGGGCGAAAATAAAATGTCACTTAATGAATGTGTACTGGGAAGCATTTTTCATTTCTCTATTATATATGCTGGCTATCCGATTCTTTGTTTTTTGTTAGGAAGTTATTTCCTGAATCATGTTTGGATGCTTGTATGATCATATATGTAAATATACTTAGCTTTCTCTTATGTATATAAGAATGGTAGTGTATTTGGTTAAATGGTAATGTTTCTATTTTTCATTGTTTTAAAGTCAACATTTATAAAGTTTTTTAAATGTAAATTATTTGTATGCTGGAAACTATAAAATATTAATTAAAGAAATTAAAGAACACCTAAATAATACCAAATTCATAGATTGGAGGCTCAGTATTGTTTTGTTTGTTTGTTTTTTGGGTTTTGTTTTTGTTTTTATTGAAGTATAGTTAATTTACAATGTTGTGTTAGTTTCAGGTATGCAGCAAAGTGATTCAGTTACACATACATATAACGATTATCTTTATTTAAATTTTTCCTTGGGCTAAATTCTTAGAAATAGAATTACTTGATTAAATGATATGCACATTTTCAGTGGTTTTGATAAATCATTCCTAGATGTGCACTAGAAAGGTAGTGTCAATTTACTCTCACATCAGCAATTATTAGAATGTCCACTTAACACTGGGTGCTACTGTTCTTTCTAATCTTTGCAAATTGTGATAAGTGAAAATTGGTTACACTTTTTTTAAGAGCTCTTTATATAAATGATATGAGCCTTTGTCCTGTCTAGAATATATCCTTGTTTATTATGTCTTTTTAATATTGATTTTTTTAACTTATAGAAACTTTATATTTTCAGATGGTCAGTATATCAATTTATATTACTTTCAGGTTTTCTGTCCTCTAAGAACTATATAAATATATCACCTCTGTGTTTTTCTTCTACTTCTTTATCAATTTTACTTTTTTGCATGTATTTGTAATATTTCTATATTTAGCTCTCCAATGGGTTATACTTTATTTTTAACCTATCATTAAATTTATTATTATTTACCTCACCTTGTAATAGCCACATTCAGTTTTGCTTTGTTTTGGGTCTCTAAAGAGTTTATTGAGATAGAGTTGGATGTACATTTAAGAGAATTGAACTGAAGAATCCCAAGAAATCAAGAGATACAGAGACAGAAAAGCACCTGAAAAATAGTTTCTTTTCATGGGAAATGATACTTACATTCTGCCTACCCTTTTATCTTGTATTACAAAACTCTTTTTGGTCTCAAAGCTAGTTACTTACACAATGTCCGTTTATTTTTTCTAATTGAACACAGAAGGAATATTCAGATTTACGGTGAATGGAAATAAATGTCTTCAGATTTTTTGAAACTGTGTGAAAATCAGAATGTTCACTTAATTCATTTAACTTGTTTGAGCAAGTCATTGTCTTCGGTAGGGTATTGTGGGTACAAGTAGTAAGTTACTGTGGAATGTCAGTTTACCACAGTTTTGTGGACCCAGTGGCAAAAATGTACCAATTTAGGAATTGCTTGATATATTTAATATTTTGACATTCTTTTCTTCATATTAATAGTTATAGTAAGTCACAGGCAGCATTGCTAATCTAGATGTAGACTTTTTTACTCCAAATAAATTTCCACAGTAGACTGTTCATATAAGTCTATTCAGTGATTTTATAG